>NC_090266.1:1170275262-1171528387 GCF_040414725.1 Anabrus simplex
AGTCATTAGCCGTCCAGGACCCGTTTCCAGCGGGGTCCGCACATGTGACGACGGTCCAGAACATTATTATTATTATTATTATTATTATTATTATTATTATTATTATATGTTCTGGACCCCACAGCAATATGCAAGACCGCTACTTGGCGGTAAATTACATCTGCTGCCATTGTCATTGTTGACAATGTGGCCAGCACCATTGTCGCGCGTAGGCAAGTGTGCGGGATTTCTGGTGATACGAATGACATACCTCCGTGCATTATTGACCTTATTATAGAGGTGAACAATTTGACGGTCAATATCATTCCTATCGTTTATTTCAAATGTGTTTAAATTTTTATTTATATGCCAGGAGAATCTACTCTAATCTAAGAACGTTCTCCGAAGGAAAAGATGGCTGTTGAAAAAGAACCCAGGAAAGATTAAAAATGATCGGTTTATGATCAGAATAAGTACATCGAAAGTCAACAGCCTGTTTCCTATCATTCGACAGGATCAGGGATGGAATGAATAAAGCCCCATCTAGCGGCGACAATATGAATTGTGCCGGCTGCCGAAGCTCCCCTCTGGGGCAATGATCGATGAGTGACAAATGAAATGAAATATTGAACAGTGTTGCTGGAATGAATGGTGACAGTGAAAGCCGGAGTATCCGGAGAAAAACCTGTCCCGCCGCCATTTTGTCCAGCACGAATGTCACATGGAGTGGCCGGGATTTGAAACACGGAACCCAGCTGTGAGAGGCCGGCGCTCTGCCGCCTGAGCAACGGAGGCTCCTTATAAGTACATTATGAACAGTAAAATCAATTGGTCTCACCGCCTTTTACACCCCACCGCCGTTAAGTTTATTTACCCCCACCCCCAAAAAAATTAAAAGAAGGTATGTTTCTTTATGTTTAAAGGAGATTCCAAATACCAATATTCACGTTTATTACCTTCAGTTTTGAGATATAAGTATCCCCTTAAAAATAATTCACTTTTTTTAGCTTCCTTTCACACTACCCTCTCCCCCCCCCCCCTCACAAAGTGATATTAAGGCAAAAAATACTTGTTCCTTTAACAGTAAAGGATCTTCTAAATACCAATTATCACCACTCTAACCTCTTTAGTTTTTGATTTATGTGTCCTCATGAAAGGAATTCAGCTCCTTTTCACTCCCGCCCCCCCCCCCCAAAGATTGTTCCCCCCCCCCCAAAACGCGCTTTTCTTTGTTTTTAAGAGAGATCAAAATACCAATTTTCACGTCTGTAACAACTTTAGTTTTTATTAGATGTATGTATTCTCATACAATTAAGTCAATTTTTTCAATCCTTTAACCCCCCAAACCCCCTTCATTGGATATTCCGAGAATACGTGTTTGTTTACGTTTAAAGGAGATTCCAAAAATCAAATTTCACGTGTGTAACATCTTCATTTTTGAGATATCAGTAGCCTAATTAAAAGAATTCAACACCATTTTCGGTCACTTGAACCCCCCCCCCCACTTCCCAAGTGGTATTTCCGAAAACTAAAAATACACGTTTCTTTATTTTTAATAGAATTAAAAAATTACCATTTTTCACTTCTGTAACATGTTAAGTTTATTGAGATATACTGTAGAAATTCTCATTTTAAAATTTCACCCCTTTTTAGTTCCCCTTAAGTGGAGTTTCCAAAGACAAATCACCTACGTTTCTTTACACTTACAGGAGATTCCAAATACCCACTTTTTACGTCTGTAACGTTTTACGCTTCTCAGATATTCTGTAGATATAGTCTTTCAAAAAATTCACCCCAATTTGCCACTCCTGTTTAACCGCCATTAATTGAATTTTCCAAAATCAAAAATATACGTGTTTCTTTATTTTTAAAGGAGATCCCATTTACATATTTTCAGTTCTGTAATATCTTCAGTTTCTGAGATATATGTATCCTCATTAAAGGCATTCAACCCATTATTCACCCTTTTACCCCTCCTATTGGGATTTAGAGAAAACAAAGAAATACGTGTTCCTTTATTTTTAAGGGAGATTCTAAACACCAATTTTTACATCCGTAAACGTTTAAAGTTTTAAGATGTAGACACACTCATTTTAAAAATTCACCCCCCTTTTCACCCCCCCCCCCATTATTTGGATTTTCCAAAAACGAAAAAGTACCTGTTTCTTTATTTTTAAAGTAGATCCCAAATACCAATTTTCAGGTCTGTAATATCTTTTGGTTCTGAAATATAAGTAGCCTCATTAAAGGCATTCAACCTCTTTTTCACCCTTTTCCACCCTTCCTATTAGGATTTTCCGAAAACAAAAAATACGTGTTTCTTTATTTTTAAAGGAGATTCTAAATACCAAATTTTACATCTATAAACTTTAAAACTTTTGAGATATAGATGCACTCATTTTAAAAATTCACCCCCCTTTCACCCTCGCATTAATTGGATTTTCCAAACACAAAAAAATATGTGTTTCTTTCTTTTTGACAGCGATCGAAAGTACCAATTTTGAGGTCTGTAATATCTTCAGTTTCGGAGATATAATTAGCGGTATCCTGATTAAAGGCATTCAACCCCTTTTTCACCCTTTTTCACCCGTTTTCACCCCTCCTATTGGGATTGTCTGAAAACAAAAAAATACGTGTTTCCTTATTTTTAAAGAAGATTCTAAATACCAATTTTCACATCTGTAAACTTTTAAAGTTTTGAGATATAGACACACTCATTTTAAAATGTCACCCCCCTTTTCACCCCCTTAGCGACGGAATATCCAAAAATCCTCTCTTAGCGAGCACCTACATTATAATATGAATATATCCCCCCAAAATTTCATTTCTTTATGTCCAGTAGTTTTGGCTCGGCGATGATGAATCAGTCAGTCAGTCAGGACAAGCTATTTTATATATATAGATAACTTGTCCTGACTGACTGACTGACTGATTCATCATCGCCGAGCCAAAACTACTGGACATAAAGAAATGAAATTTTGGGGATATATTCATATTAAGATGTAGGTGCTCGCTAAGAGAGGATTTTTGGATATTCCGTCGCTAAGGGGGTGAAAAGGGGGGTGAAATTTTAAAATGAGTGTATCCATATCTCAAAACTTTAAAAGTTTACAGATGTAAAAATTGGTATTTAGAATCTTCTTTAAAATTAAGGAAACACGTATTTTTTTGTTTTCAGAAAATCCCAATAGGAGGGGTGAAAAAGGGTGAAAATGGGGGAAAATGGGTTGAATGCCTTTAATCAGGATACCGGTACTTATATCTCAGAAACTGAAGATATTACAGACCTGAAAATTGGAACATTTGATCTCTTTTAAAAATAAAGAAACACGTATTTTTTTGTTTTTGGAAAATCCAATTAATGGGGGGGGGTGAAAAGGGGGTGATTTTTTAAAATGGGTGTATCTATATCTCAAATATTTTAAAGTTTATAGATGTAAAAATTGGTATTTAGGATCTCCTTTAAAAATAAAGAAACATGTATCCTTGTGTTTTCGGAAAATCCCAATAGGAAGGGTCTAAAAGGGTTAATAATGGGTTGAATGCCTTTAATGAGGCTACTTATATTTCAGAACCTGAAGATATTACAGACCTGAAAATTGGTATTTTGGATCTTCTTTAAAAGTAAAGAAACACGTATCTTTTCGTTTTTGGAAAATCCAAATATTGGAGGGTGAAAAGGGGGGTGAATTTTTTAAAATGAGTGTGTCTACAACTTAAAACTTTAAAATTTACAGATGTAAAAATTGGTAGTTCGAATCTCCTCTAAAAATAAAGTAACATGTATTTTTTGTTTCCTGTAAATACTAATAGGAGGGGTGTAAAAGGGTGAAAAATGGGTTGAATGCCTTTAATGAGGATACATATATCTCAGAAACGAACGATATTACAGACCTGAAAATTGGTGTTTGGGATCTCCTTTAAAAATAAAGAAACACGTATTTTTTAGTTTTTGGAAAATCCAATTAATGGCGGTTAAACAGGAGTGACAAATTGGGGTGAATTTTTTGAAAGACTATATCCACAGAATATCTTGGAAACGTAAAATGTTACAGACGTAAAAAGTGGGTGTTTGGAATCTCCTGTAAATGTAAAGAAACATAGGGGAACTCAAAAGGGGTGAAATTTTAAAATGAGAATTTTTACAGTATATCTAAATAAACTTAACATGTTACAGAAGTGAAAAATGGTATTTTTTTATCTCTATTAAACATAAAGAAACGTGTATTTTTAGTTTCCGGAAATACCACTCGGGTGGAAGGGGGGGGGGGGTAAAAGTGACTGAAAATGGTGTTGAATTCTTTTAATTAGCCTACTGATATCTCAAAAATGAAGATGTTACAGACGTGAAATTTGATATTTACAATCTGCTTTAAAAGTAAAGAAACACGTATTCTCGGAAAATCCTTTGAAGGCGGGGGGAGGGGTGGGGTGAAAGAATTGAAAAATTAATTGACTTAATTCTATGAGAATACATACATCTAATAAATATAAAGTTGTTACAGACGTGAAAATTCGTATTTGGATCTCCTTTAAAAACAAAGAAAAACGCATTTGATGGGGAAACCATCTTGGACGGCGGGAGTGTAAAGGAGTTGAATTCCTTTCATGAGGACACATAAATCAAAAACTCTGAAGAAGTTAGAGTCGTGATAATTGGTATTTAGAAGATCCTTTACTATTAAAGAAACAAGTATTTTTTGAGGGGAAAATTCACTTCGAGGGGGGGGGGAGTATTGTGAAATGAAGTGAAAAAAGTAAATTATTTTTATGGGGATACTTATATCTCAAAACTGAAGGTAATAGACGTGAAGATTGGTGTTTGGAATCTCCCTTAAACATAAAGAAACAAGCATTATTTTAATATTTTTTTTTTGGGGGGGGTGGCGGTAAATAAACTTAACGGCGGTGGGGTGTAGAAGGAGGTGTATCCAATTGATTTTACTGTTATTAATGTACTTATAAGTATCCTCCGTTGCTCAGGCGGCAGCGCGCCGGCCTCTCACAGCTGGGTGCCGTGGTTCAAATCCCGGTCACTCCATGTGACATTCGTGCTGGACAAAACGGAGGCGGGACAGGTTTTTCTCCGGATACTCCGGTTTTCCCTGTCATCAGCCATTCCAGCAACACATAATAGTAATAATAAATAATAATAATAATAATAATAATAATAATAATAATATTCCGGACCGTCGTCAAATGTGCGGACCGCGCTGGTAACGGCTCCTGGACAAATGACTAAGAATGCAGTCCGGCCGCGGGTTCAGTGCCGCCAAGGCACCCAATATGACACCACGCCGGATCTCCTGAAGGATTTTATCCATATTAAAAATGATTATAGGAAAAGATGGCAAAGCTTTACGGACCCAACTGACCGGGAGGAATACCTGAGCCTAGCCCGGGAAGTACGAAATCGATTGCTGGAAAGGAAGATTGAAAAATGGGAGGAAACGTGGCGTGAAATAATAGAAAACCAGTCAGATCGGGAATTTTGGTGGATTCTCGCAGAAAACGAGTCAGTTCGCGAATTTCGGCGGATTATATATCTAAAACAATAAGCATTCAATTATAAATTTCAGTATAATACCGTAGCGAAGCACGGGTATCTTGCTAGTCTACTATAAACTAAGTTCTCCAAAGGAAAAGATGGCTCTTGAAGACGAACCCAGGAAAGATTAAATATGATCGGTTTATTATCAGAATAAGTACATAATGAACAGTAAAATCAATTGATCTCTACTAATTTTGCACCTCACCGCCGTTAAGTGGATTTACCCCCCCCCCCCAAAGAATAAAGAAGGCGTGTTTCTTTATGTTTAAAGGAGATTCCAAATACCAGTGTTCACGCCTGTTACCTTCAGTTTTGCGATATGGCTATACACATAAAAATAATTCACATCTTCACTTCCTTCCCCCCCCCCCGCCCGAAGTGAATGTTCCGGCAAAAAGTACTTGTTTCTTTAATAGTAAAGGGTCTTCTAAATACCAATTATCACGACTCTAACATCTTCAGTTTTTGAGATATGTGTCCTCATAAAAGGAATTCAACTCCTTTTCACCTCCCTCCCCCCAAAGCGCGTTTTTCTTTGTATTTAAAAGAGATACAAATACCAATTTTCACGTCTGTAACAACTTTAGTTTTTATTAGATGTACGTATCCACATACAATTAATTCAATTAATTTGTCAATTCTTTCACCTCCGCCCCCCCCCCCCCTTCATTGGATTATCCGAGAATACTGTACATCTTTCTTTATTTTTAAACCAGATTCCAAATACCAGTGTTCACGTCTGCAAAATCTTTCCTTTGAGATAATAGTATTCATACAAATATTTCAACTGTGTTTTCAATTCCCCCCCCCCCTTATAGTGGATTTCCGAATACAAACACTACGTATTTCTACGTATTTTTAAAGGAGATTTCGAATACCAAATTTCACGTCTGTAGCATCTTCAGTTTTTGAGATATCAGTATCCTAATTAAAAGAATTCAACCCCTTTTTCATTCTCTTTTACCTCCCATCCCCAACCCATCCAAGTGTTTTTTTCCAAAAAAAAAATACATCTTGCTTTTGTTTGCAATAGAGATAAAATTATCATTTTTCACTTCTGTAACATGTTACTTTTTGAGATATACTGTAGAAATGCTGATTTTAAAATTTCACCCCCGATTTAGTTCCCCTTAAGTGGAGTTTCCAAAAACAAATCACCTATGTTTCTTTACTTTTACAGGAGATTCCAAATACCAATTTTTACGTCTGTAGTATTTTACGTTTCTGAGATACACTGTAGTTATAATCTTTCTAAAAATTCACTCCAATTTGTCACTCCCGTTTAACCCCCATTAATTGGATTTTCCAAAAACAAAATATACGTGTTTCTTTGTTTTTAAATGAGATCCCAAATACCAATTTTCAGGTGTGTAATATCTTCCGTTTCTGAGATTAGGTATCCTCATTAAAGGCATTCAACCGCTTCTTCACCCTTTTTCAGCCCTCCTATTGGGATTTTCCGAAAGCAAATAATACTTGTTTCTGTATTTTTAAAGGAGATTCTAAATACCAACTTTTACCTCTGTAAACTTTTAAAGTTTTGAGATTTAGATACACTCATTTTTTTAAATCACCTCTATTTTCAACCCCCATTAATTGGATTTTCCATAAACAAAAAATACGCGTTTATTTATTTTTATAGGAGATCCCAAATACAAATTTTCAGGTCTGTAATATCTTAGGTTTCTGAGATATAAGTATCCTAATTAAAGGCATTCAACCACATTTTCACCCCTGTTCACCCCCTCCTATTGGGGTTTTCCGAAAACAAAAATACGTGTTTCTTTATATTTAAGGGAGAGTTTAAGTACCAATTTTTGCATCTGTAAACTTTTAAAGTTTTGAGATATAGATACACTCATTTTAAAAATTCAACCCCCTTTTCACCCTCCATTATTTGGATTTTCCAAAAACAAAAATTCATGTTTCTTTATTTTTATAGGAGATCCCAAATACAAATTTTCAGGTCTGTAATATCTTCAGTTTCTGAGATATAAGTATCCTGATGAAAAGCATTCAACCCCCTTTTCACCCCCTTCTATTGGGTTTTTCCGAAAACAAAAAAAATACGTGTTTCTTTATTTTTAGAGGAGATTCTAAATACCAATTTTTAGATCTGTAAACTTTAAAAGTTTTGAGATATAGATACACCCATTTCAAAAAGTCATCCCTCTTTTCACCCCCTTAGCGACGGAATATCCAAAAATCCTCCCTTAGCGAGCACCTAAATTGTAATATAAATGTATCCTCAAAATTTCATTTCTTTATGCCCAGTAGTTTTGGCTCGGCGATGATGAATCAGTCAGTCAGGACAAGTTATTTTATATATATAGACCAGCAAGATACCCGTGCTTCGCTGCGGTATTATACTGAAATTTATAATTGAATGCTTATTGTTTTAGATATATAATCCGTCAAAATTCGCGCTCTGACTCGTTTTCTAATAGATTACGGCAAGTTTCCTCCCATTTTTCAACCTTTCTTTCCAGCAATCGATTTCGTACTTCCCGGGCTAGGTCCAGGCATTCCACCCGGTCAGTTGGGTCCCTAAATCTTTGCCATCTTTTCCTATAAGCATTTTTAGTATGGATCAAATCCTTCAGGAGATCCGGCGTGGTGTCGTCATGGGTGCCTTGGCGGACTGAACCCGTGGTCGGACAGCATTCTTAACATTACCCATCCAGGACCCATTTCCAGCGCGGTCCGCACATTTGACGATGGTCCAGAACATTATTATTATTATTATTATTATTATTATTATTATTATTATTGATGTTATGGACCCCACAACCAAGATGCAAGACCGCTACCTGGCGGTAAATTACATCTGCTGCCATTGTCATTGTTGAAAATGTCACCAGCACCATTGTCGCGCGTAGGCAAGTGTGCAGGATTTCTGGCGATACGAATGACATACTTCCGTGCATTATAGACCTTATTATAGAGGTGAACAATTTGACGGTCAATCTCATTCCTATCGTTTATTTCAAATGTGTTTAAATTTTTATTTATATGCCAGGAGAATATACTGTAATCTAAGAACGTTCTCCGAAGGAAAAGATGGCTGTTGAAAACGAACCCAGGAAAGATTAAAAATGATCGGTTTATGATCAGAATAAGTACATCGAATATATACAGCCTGTTTCCAGTCATTCGACAGGGTCAGGAATAGAATGAAGCCCCATCTAGCGGCGACAATAGGAATTGTGCCGGCTGCCGAAGCACTCCTCTGGGGCAATGATCGATGAATGACGAATTAAATGAAATATTGGACAGTGTTGCTGGAATGAATGATGACAGGGAAAACCGGACTATCCGGAGAAAAACCTGTCCCGCCTCCGTTTTGTCCAGCACGAGTGTCACATGGAGTGACTGGGATTTGAACCACGGAACCTAGCTGTGAGGCGCGCTGCCGCCTGAGCAACGGAGGCTCCTTATAAATACATTATGAACAGTAAAATCAATTGGTCTCACCTCTTTTACACCCCAGCGACGTTAAGTTTATTTAGACACCCCCCCCCCCAAAAAAAGAAGGCGTGTTTCTTTGTGTTTAAAGGAGATTCCAAACACCAATGTTCACGTCGATTACCTTCAGTTTTGAGATATAAGTATCCCCATAAAAATAATTCACATTTTTTCACTTCCTTTCAGACTCTCCCCCACCTAAGTGAATTTCCCGGCAAAAAAATACTTGTTTCTTTAATAGTAAAGGATTTTCTAAATACCAATTATCAAGACTAACTTCTTCAGTTTTTGATTTATGTGTCCTCATGAAAGGAAATTCAACTCGTTTTCACTCCCGCCCACCAAGATTGTTTCCCCCCCAAAACGCGTTTTTCTTTGCTTTTAATGGAGATCCAAATACCAATTTTCACGTCTGTAACAACTTTACTTTTTATTAGATGTAGGCTGTGTATTCTAAACCGGTCTAGAAAGCCAAGAATAACGGCCGAGAGGATTCGTCGTGCTTACCACACGACACCTCATAATCTGCAGGCCTTCGGGCTGAGCAGCGGTCGCTTGGTAGGCCAAGGCCCTTCAAGGGCTGTAGTGCCATAGGATTTGTGGATTATGTATTCTAATACAATTAAGTCAATTTTTCAATTCTTTCACACACACACCCCCCCCCCCCCTTTCATTGGATTCCGAACATCAAATTTCACGTCTGTAACATCTTCAATTTTGAGATATCAGTAGCCTAATTAAAAGAATTCAACACAATTTTCAGTCACTTACCACCCCTACCCCCTCGACCCAAGTGGTATTTCCGAAAACTAAAAATACACGTTTCTTTATTTTTAATGGAGATAAAAAATACCATTTTTCACTTCTGTAACATGTTAAGTTTTTTGAGGTATACTGTAGAAATTCTCATTTTAAAATTTCACCCCTTTTTAGTTCCCCTTAAGTGGAGTTTCCAAAAACAAATCACCTATGTTTCTTTACATTTACAGGAGATTCCAAATACCCACTTTTTACGTCTGTAACATTTTACGTTTCTCAGATATTCTGTAGATATAGTCTTTCAAAAATTCACCCCAATTTGTCACTCCTGTTTAACCGCCATTAATTGGATTTTCCAAAAACAAAAAAATAAGTGATTATTTTTAAAGGAGATCCCATATACAAATTTTAAGTTCTGTAATATCTTCAGTTTCTGAGATATATTATCCACATTAAAGGCATTCAACCCATTATTCACCTTTTTAAACCCCTCCTACTGTGATTTACACAAAACAAAAAAAAACAAAAAAAATACGTGTTTCTTTATTTTTAAAGGAGATTCCAAATACCAATTATTACATCTGTAAACTTTTAAAGATGCAGACACACTCATTTTAAAAATTCACCCCCCATTATTTGGATTTTCCAAAAACGAAAAAATACATTTTTCTTTATTTTCAAGGTAGATTCCAAATACCAATTTTCAGGTCTGTAATATCTTCAGGTTCTGAAATATAAGTAGCCTCATTAAAGGCATTCAACCCCTTTTTCAGCCTTTTCCATCCTTCCTATTGGGATTTTCCAAAAACAAAAAAATGTGTTTCTTTATGTTTAAAGGAGATTCTAAATACCAATTTTTACATCTATAAACTTCAAAAGTTTTGAGATATGGATACACTCATTTTAAAATTTCACCCCCCTTTTCACCCTCCCAGTAATTGTTTATTTCAAAAACAAAAAATACGTGTTGCTTTATTTTTAAAAGAGATCAAAAGTACCAATTTTCATGTCTGTAATATCTTCAGTTTCTGAGATATAAGTATCCTCATTAAAGGCATTCAACCCATTTTTCACCCCTTTTCATCCCTCCTATTGGGACTTTCCGAAAACAAAAAAATACGTGTTCCTTCATTTTTAATGAAGATTCTAAATACCAATTTTTACATCTGTAAACTTTAAAAGTTTTGAGATATAGATACACTCATTTTAAAATTTCAACCCCCTTAGCGAAGGAATATCCAAAAATCCTCTCTTAGCGAGCACCAACATCTTAATATGAATCTATGCCCAAAGTTTCATTTCTTTATGTCCAGTAGTTTTGGCTCGGCGATGATGAATCAGTCAGTCAGTCAGTCAGGACAAGCTATTTTATATAGCTATATATATATATATATATATATATATATATATATATTGGGTCATCCTAAATGAGAGTAATTAAACAGACTGGATTATTTTTAACAAGATATTTTATTCGGTCTTGAGGAGTTCATAAACCAAGCTATTTTTCTATTTCATTTTGCATATCAGCAGCTTCCTAATGTGAGCAAAGGAGGTCAAATGCACCATACATTGGAGGGAAGAAACTAAACTGTCCACGAGTCGCTACAGATTAATTGAAAATGTGAACCTTGAAACAGCTCGAGTTCCGTGCTTTAGGAGAATGTTTTGTGTGAGATTTGCACATGCGCACAGTGTACAGAACTCTTCACTTTGGCAACTGGTCTCAAGACTTTCGACGGGAGAAAAATTCCCATCTCTTCCGACTCCAGCAGCATTAGGTATGCTAGGCCAATGGAATAATTTTCACACCCTTCTATTTCTTCTGTCTATACACTCTTTCCTTTAAAGGGTAGAACTCTTCCATTTTTTCCCCTCACATTGTCACGAGCTGTTTGCCTGGCTGTACCGCCCTTAAAACAAAAACTGTGAAAACTATCCAACATATAGTTCAGGACACTACTGTGCATGTGATTGGCTGTTACTGATGCAAATTATTTAATAAGGTAATCAGCTAAGGAGGGAAAAGACATGGAATGAAACATTAATGTAGCGGGTGATCTCAATTTACCAAATGTTAACAAGAAAGGTAATGCGAATGACAGGCAGCATGACCAACAAATGGTTTATAAGTCAATTGAGGAAGGACAGCTGAACCAGAAAGTGACTGAACCAATTAGATGAGAAAAAAATTCCGGACGTAATGCTGCAAAAAATAGGTGAACTCTAGAGAAACTGAAGTGATACATGGTATAAGTGATCACGAAGCTGTTTTTATCTTAGTTAAAAATAAAACTCATAGCAAGGAAGGTTGTAGTAGTACTGATATGCAATGGTTTGTAAGACAGGCATGGGATATGTGAACCTGTACTACAAGGCAGTATCAGTGTAACTTTACATTTTCTTTTGTATATGAATGATATGAGTAAAGAACTGAAACACACAAAAGGCTTTTTATGGATGATGCTATACTGTATAGAGTAGTAAATAAGTAGTAAGTGCAAGTTAAATTGACTGAAAAGACCTTTACAATGTTGTGAGATGGGCAGCAGACAACGATATGATGGAACAGGATGAAGAGCCAGGAAAATGCCCCTCAGTTTTAATTGCTGTGTTGATGGGGTGAAAGTACCTCACGGGGATCACTCCAAGTACCTACGTGTCAATACAAGGAAAGATCTTAACTGGAGAATCACATCAACAAGGTTACAGATATTTTCATATGGTTATGAGGGTATTTAGGGTTTGTAGTAAGGATACAAAGAGGAGGGCATGTATAAGGAAGTCTCTGGTAAGACCCCACCTGGGGTATGGTTCCAGTGAATGGGACCCACACCAGCATTAATGGATAAGAGAATTGGAATAGATCAAAGGAAAGCAGCACATGGTTTGTTCTGAAAAATTTCTCACAAAAGAGTAGAGTTACACAATGTTGCAAACTATGGGCAGGGAAGACTTGTTAGTAAGGAGATGAGCTGCTCTACTAAATTGTATGTTTCAAGCTGTCAGTGTAGAGATGGCATGGAATGACTGACGAATAAGCTTTAGTGGAGCTTATTAATGTAAGAAATTTTATGATAATAAAGTTGGAAATCAAGAGGACAAATTGGGGCAAATACTCATTAATAGAAAGAGGAATTGACTGATCTCTTAGAGGCACAAGAATTTTGTGAATGATTCGTACCTTTCAAAATATTTCCTCTTGGTTTTTTTGTAAATGTGTTAACATCAAGAGACGACATTTACACCATCTCCGTAGTGTAAAGTTTCCCATCATTTACAGTTTCTTTATAGTATATGAATACACGGAAAGCAAACTTAATTCCAAGACTAGCTGAAGCTACAACTTTTGGAACCATCCACCTGCCATGCTAGTATTTAGCTGGGCCGATGACCTCGATGTTAGGCCCCTTTAAACAACAAGCATCATCATCATCATCATCATTTAGCTATGTATTTAAACAGAAATTAATTTCATCCCCATACTCTTAAGGATGCAATTCCTGCATCCATTATTGCTTGTAATTTGGATTTAAAGGAAACCTTAACACTTGAATTTATTATTACGCAACGGATTTTTAAGCACTAAAGTTAGAATGCAAGCATATTTAAGCATGTTGCAGGTATCCTCTAGCACGCTCTACAGTTATGGCAGAGTGTTCCATAAATTTTAGGAGTCGGATAGTCCATATCCTTAATATTTAAACAAATCTCTCTGCACAACAATTGTGCAGGCTAGATGATACTTACGATTTGCTAAACTAAGTTTTTCATTCTAACCTATGAACACCTAGAACTCCTTTCCTTAATAATGAATTCCACTGGAAGTACCATATTTCTCTGTGTATTAGACCCCCAGGCTTTTTGAGACAAAGAAAATGAAAAAAATGCTCGCATTTAAGATCCCCCAACGTAACTAGTCAGAGAAAAACTATGATTCCGGTTCGAAGTGGGTACAGGCTGTACTGCAGGTCCGGTAACATCACACAAATATGTGAATAGTTTCGTTCATCCGACCCACACAATGAAAATACGCATCAAAGTCGGACAATATGTCTGCTTTGTAGTTTAAAATGTCCGCCAGCATAACAGCACAATTAGCTGGCGTTCTCAGAGGCCCGAATTTGATTCCTGTTACTGCCAGAGTTTTAAGAATGGCAGGAAGGTCAATATGCGATAAAATGGTACATGAAGCTCACCTCCACTGGAGGCATGCCTAAATAGAGCTACATCACTTTGAGATGAGGACACGAGTTTACTTTAGTTGGGAAATTTTCACGGTTATTGCTATTCATATAGAGAGTTCATTAACAAAGTGATTAGCTGGTGTTCTCGGAGGCCCGAATTCAATTCCTGTTACTGCCAGAGTTTTAAGAATGGCAGGAAGGTTAATATGCGATAAAATGGTACATGCAGCTCACCTCCACTGGAGGCATGCCTAAATAGAGCTACATCACTCTGAGATGAGGACAAGAGTTTACTTTAGTTGGGAAATATTCGCGGTTATTGCTATTCATATAGAGAGTTCATTAACGAAGTGATTGTTAATATCTCTAAACTCATGCCAATATAGGTAATTTTTTGAGAAGTAGGATTAAAACATGATAAAGAACAATCCAATTATAACGATTGTTTTACTCTTAAACGTACCTAACAAATAATGTTATTGGTTTTACAACTCGCTAACTACTTTTAGTTTTCGGAGACATCCAACAAATAATAATGTTTCTTGCTTTACGTCCCTCTAACTACATTTTACAGTTTTCGGAGACGCCGTGGTGGTGGAATTTGTTCCCACAGTTCTTTTACGTGCCAGTAAATCTACCGACACAAGGCTGATGTATCTGAGCATCTTCAAATATTCAAATACCACCGGACTGAGCCAGAATCAAACCTGCCAAGTTTTGGTCAGAAGACCAGCGGCTCTACCATCTGAACCACTCAGCCCGGCAACAAAACATACTATGCGTTAATAAAATATGGAGACAACAAACATATGAAATTAAATATTATGATAATAGAACTCATTACCTCCACACTTTTAGATATCCATAATGCAAGCATTCATTTTTTTAATTCTTTTTTTGTCGTGGAGCTTATGGCACTATCCGGGCAGTTGATAGTATACCTAACCTAAACAATGCAGTCTCTCTTATCTCAATTAGGGCGGTTTGGGTAAATCCTGATGTGATAAATGTAGAGAACAAGCATGAAATATACTTTAAAATAAAGGTCTGACTTTCAAGTCGCAGTTATCTGAAGAACGCTTCCAGTCACTATCTATTACATTCGGAAGTACAACTCGTAACATTTGCTAGCGATCAGCTGGTGGGTTGCACACTTTCTACAGCATGGCTTTAGTCAGAAGAGGTGGTTTCTGCTACACATACACCAACTGGGAAAATAAAGAGACCATCTCTTCAAACTATTTGCAAATAGATTCTCGCTGTTTGAACTCTATAACTGGGAACAAAACTATTTTTAAAAGTTTCCAAATTACCAGGATCTTCAATGGCAATGAAGTTGACGACATTTGGAATGACAATGCCGGTAGCAGGGAAGTTGGCAGCACAAGACTATAATCCAAAAGAAAACAGTGATTAGGTTTTCTGTGCGATAAGCCTACTGCTCAACTGACAGATAAATGACTGGCCATTAAGTAGTTTATTAGTACTGCAAAATTCAATAAATAAAATCCACGTCCAACCCTTATCCCCTTTCTCTACGGGGGAGAGGATGAAGTGAGACTAATCTTCGTAGCGAGTTTTTACGACCAGTTGCCCTTCCTGATGTCAACCTCATCAGAGGAGTTAATGAGATGAAACGAATGACATGATATAAGAGTAAACTCATTTCCTCGTCCTGAAGTGGTACAGATCTTTTCAGGCACACCTCAAATGGAGGTGAGCATTAAGTACAATTTGAACCACATACCAGCCCTCCGGTCATTCTTAAATTTCTGTCGGTACCAAGAATCTAATCCGGGCCTCCAATGACAGGAGGTAATAGCACTAAACATTACACTATGGAGGCAGACTATATAAGAGTAAATTAAATTGATTGTACTTACAGTATATACTTGTAGGATGCTAATTAATTATTTAAGCACCTATTCAATACATTACAATTTTTATACAATTAGGAATTGATCATTGTTACCTTAAGAATGCGAGAGATGTTTCGCCTTTCATAGAAGGCATAATCAGTCACTACACCACCTCAAGATTAAATCAAGCACCTGATTTAAATTTAAAGTATAATTACTATGATCTAATATTAACATTTTTACAATGGGAGCAGTCTAAGGAAAAGAATACAATATTCGGTATTAAAGTGTATACAACAATATCAGCCGTTGGCTGTTGATTACTAGTTGTGTAAGGAACATATACGGTGCTTGGTAGCAGTGGTCCGATTTGAAAATTTAACATACATACATTATCATTATAGACTGTTATGCCTTTCAGCATTCAGTCTGCAAGCCTCTGTGAATTTACGAAACGTCACCACAATCCTCTATTTGCAACTAGTGCTGTGGCCTCATTTAGTTCTAACTGAGTCTAACCATCGTCATCTTTGTCTCCCACTACTTCTCTTACCCTCCATAACAGAGTCCATTATTCTCCTAGGTAACCTATCCTCCTCCATTCGCATCAATGACCCCACCACTGAAGCCAGTTTATGCGTACAGCTTAATTCCTAAATTAGCCTTTATCTCCTCATTCCGAGTACCCTCCTGCCATTGCTCCCACCTGTTTGTACCAGCAATCATTCTCGCTACTTTCATGTCTGTTACTTCTAACTTATAAGATATCCTGACTCCATCCAGCTTTTGCTCCTATAACGCAAAGTTGGTCTGAAAACAGACAGATGTAAAGATAGTTTCGTCTGGGAACTGACTTGCTTCCTACAGAATATTGCTGATCGCAACAGCAAGCTCACTGCATTAGTTTTACTACACCTTGATTCAATCTCGCTTATGTTTTACCATCCTGGGAGAACACACAATCTAAATACTTGAAATTATCAACCTGTTCTAGCTTTGTGTCACCAATCTGACATTCAATTCTATTGAATTTCTTACCTATTGTCATCAATTTAGTCTTTGAAAGGCTAATTTTCATACCATACTCATTGCACCTATTTTCAAGTTTCAAGATATTAGACTGCAGGCTTTCGGCACAATCTGCCATTAAGACCAAGTCGTCGGCATAGGCCAGACTGCTTACTACATTTCCACCTAACTGAATCCCTCCCTGCCATTTTATACCTTTCAGCAGATGATCCATGTGAACTACGAACAGCAAACGTGAAAGATTACAGCCTTGTCAACCCCTGTAAGCACCCTGAACCAAGAACTCATTCTACCATAAATGCCTCCGATTGATTCTAATAATCTACCTTTAATTCCATAGTCCCCAGTATGGCGAACATCTTTTCCCCTCGGTACTCTGTCATATGCTTTCTCTAGATCTACGAAACAAACAACTGCCTATTCCTGTCGTAGCATTTTTCAATTACCTGGCACATACTGAAAATCTCATCCCGACAGCCCCTCTGTGGTCTGAAACCACACTGGTTTTCATCCAACTTCCTCTCAACCACTCACTGCACCCTCCCAAGATGCCAGTGAATACTTTGCCTTGTATACTAATCAATGAGATACCTCGATAGTTGCTGCAATACTTTCTGTTCCCTTGCTTATAGATAGGTGCAATTACTGCTTTGGTCCAATCTTAAGGTACCTTACCAAAACTCCATGCTAATCTTACCACTCTATGAAGCCATTTCATCCCTGCCTTCCCACTATACTTCACCATTTCCGGTCTAATTTCATCTATTCCTGCTGCTTTATGACAATGGAGTTTATTTACCATCCTTTCCACTTCCTCAAGCATAATTTCACCATTTTCCTCCTCCCCATGAGCTTGGTTGTTCGCAACACCTCCAGGAAGATTTCCTTTTGCGTTAAGACGCTCAAAACATTCCCTCCACCTCTCCAGTGATTCCTTAGGATCTATTAGGAGTTCACCTGAATTACTCAAAACAATGTTCATTGAAAATTTAAACATTACATTATTTGGAATGTTAGGAAAAATATACCAGCAATTTGAATGTTAAATGAGACTTTACTCAGAAGTAAAGTTGTAATATTGGAAAATTATCTGGTTGAAGCCTTAGGTTCGAAAATTATGGCTTGCAATAAGTAATTGGCGATTTAACTTGGCGTAAAAGGAAAAAGAATGCATATTAGGTATTGATGTGCATAACAATATTACGATGTTACTATTTACATATATTACTATATTACATTATTTGGAATGCTAGGAAATATAATTACTAAGTTTAGTATTAACATATTTACAATAGGAGCAGTCTAAGAGAAAAGAATACAATATTCAGTATTAATGAGTGTAACAACAATATCAGCTGCAGGCTGCTGATTGCTAGTTGTGACAAAGGCATATATACAGTGCTTGGTAGCAGTGGTATGATTTGAAAATTTAGATATTACATTATTTGGAATGTTGGGAAAAATAATCCAATAACTTGAGAGAATGATAAATGAGACCTTGTTCAGAATTAAAGTCGTGATAATTGGAAAAACTATTTGGTTGAAGTCTTAGGTTCAAGAATTTTGGTTTGCAATAGGTAACTGGCGATTTAACTTTGGCGTAAAACTTTGAGCGTCTTCAATTGTTTGCAAGCTTAAAATAACATTCTCTCAAATTGCTTTTATATTTTTCCTAACATTCTAAAAAATGTAATATTTAAATTTTCAAATACTACTACTACTACTACTACTACTACTACTACTACGTTTTCATTCCTCCCCTGAAGGGAGAGGCGGGCCTCTTAGACGGTTACGCCATCTCTCAGGCCAGGAGAGTTGTTGCGGTGAAGATGTGTGGAGAAGGCAAGGCGGTGGGTGGCCGTGGCCTACACTACGAACTGTCCTGGCATTCGCCTTAGTGCAGAAGAATGGAAAACCATTCTCAGGACAGCCAACGGGTGGGGCCAGGCGTGAAGTCCAGCCTTATGCCCCTGTCCCTTCTCCCGAATGCAAAGGCGTACAGCCACGGTAGAGCCGTGGCCACCTCTCCTCTGCTCGGCTGGCTGGTCAGAGTACAGAGCTGTTGGACCACGGACAAGCCGTGGCCTCTTAAGGGACAAAACCCAAGGGCCGAAATCCACTCTGCATCTACCGACCGAAGCACTGTATATTTTCCTTACACAAGTAGTAACCAACAGCCAACGGCTGATATTTTTGTATATACATTAATACCGAATATTGTATTCTTTTCCTTAGACTGCTCCTATTGTAAAAATGTTAATATTAGAAAACTAATTTTAAATCACACCTGATTTAATCTTGAGGAGGTACAGTGACTGATGATGCCTTCTATGAAAGGCAAAACATGTCTCATATTCTTAAGGTAACAATGATCAATTCCTAATTGTATAAAAATTGTAATGTATTGAATAAGTGGTTAAATAATAAATTAATTAGCTTCCTACAAGTATAGTATCTTCGATACGGAACCATAATGATATTTATCATTTACAGTATAAATCGGCCTAAAGCTCGCATGTTCATTTATTTTTCCTTTATTTTTTCAATTTAGAAATACATCCTTCCAACGTATGTAGCCAACAAGTCTGACTACAGCCATAAATTTGTTAAAGAATAGTGAAGAATACACACACACACATACAATTTACAATTCTTTATATCCAGAAGTCACTGGACAAAATGGGAGGCTATAGCATATTGGACCTGCCCCCCTTACTTTTTGCAGCTATAAAAACAGAAAAAAAGGGGTCTAATATGCAAGGAACTACAGTAATTGATTTTGATGAATGAGATAATTCAGCATTTTATGAACTGTAATGACAAAAATATACTGTAGAAAAGAGTATTCTGAATATACTGAAAACAAAAAATCATTTTCAATACATTTGGGGAAACTAGTTCAAATGGAAGTGTTTGTTTTTTTCATAACCTTTCATCATATAAATATGTTTCACTCTTGAAGTAACTATCAAGATTAACAGATGTACGACCAGTAAATTGAGACCATAATACATTCTTGTATATATTAGAGCATCGGGATCTATGCGGGGCTGCCTTTTCTCTAACTGCCAATTATTGTCTTCGACAGAATAAAAGTGAGCCTGGTGTGACAGCACTAACAGTGGGCAGCTTTCTACTTGGAAGGGAGAGAAATCAAGAAATCCACAGAAAATGAGAAGGGTTGTTTGGGATCTTCTGGTGGACACTGCATTTGTTATATAAGCTGCTGATGGCTTAATTTGTGTCTTGATCAACCCGATTTGTTCTCTTACTATTATAAATAAATTGGGCACTGAAAATTTAATAATTTCGGAGGTATAAGGTTAGGAAACTGGGGGAAAAAAGCCGTATTGTAATAAAAACAAATTTCCTATTTCACTTTAATATCCAAGAACCATGAGCACAATAGCAAATGCACTAAACTCAGAGGGGGAAATTACAAAACCAAATGAATACATCTTTACAACATACACTACCAAACAAAAGTGGAACTCTGCTACCCAAAATGTAGTTTTCACGGATATAAAGCATAGTTAAATTTATTCACAGGTTATTTCCTCTTGGTGTTTCAAAAGGGTCAGGAACAACTTACCAAACTATGAAATTTCAAAAATTTTATGAAATACAGTTTGTATTTAGCTCATTTTTATTCTTTAACTGCTAAATGCAGTCAGTGCAAAACCCTGCAATAAAATAGGTACTGGTATATTACAAAGGAAGAGGCAGACAAGCCACCAAGGGAAGTGCACACAATACAATGTTCCCAAGTTTCTTGCCACCAAAACCAAATTCATCTTGGTGATGGTCAACAATTCTTTACGAACACTAGATCTTCCACACTTCAACATTTCACACCTCAAGGGTTCTATTTGTGTCTGCTAAAGATGGACAGCATAAGGTCACTGAAAGTACAAAATAGCATTTTCACCTTTCAGGATATATTAATGGCTAAGTTACAGACAGTATTTAACAATTAGACCGATGGACAGCCATCAAGGCGATTTACACGGAAGTAAAATGTCCATGCCAGATAGTGCAAGATCGCAACATGCAATCTCTATGTGGCTCCTTAGACCTCTGTATAAGGATGTCGTTCAAACATTTGGTGAAGGCCAAGTCTATAATCCTACAACTACAACCACACCTTGCTAAACCTTCTTATAGTGAAACTGCCATTTTCAATTTCAGGCACAAATTGAACCCTCAATTATTTTTAACACATAAAAGCCACGTGTTTTATTTCTGCATCAAAATTAAGTGTTAACCTCTGTACAATTCTTTTTCATTACTACATACCATACTTCCTACATAAAAAAACAAAATTCATTCACATGAGGACCTGTTACCAGCACTGAATTGTCTCTTTCAATAGGAATGACTTTTTCCATTTAAATTCAAACATTTAAGGAATTTACAAGCAGTCAGCACAACACAATTTTGTAGTTTTATTCTCGTTTAATTTCTAACGCTGAAAGGAAGCCACTTTTACATTTTTCACAACAAAATATTATGAATATGAGGACGTGGCACACTGTGATCCAGACTGATATACAATGCAGCAAGGGATTGTAACATCGAACAGGATTTTTTATTATAAATAAAATCTATTCATCTGTATTATTTATATTATTAAATTATTACTTTATGATTGATGCAAAAATGTTGAATATATATACATATATATACTCTCTGTAAGTGCCAATCCATTTTTATTAATTCCTAATTTATAGTTTCTGAAAATACTTTCAATGACTATGTGCTCTACTAGATTTTACTAAACATTGCATTTATTTACTTTTCATCATACAAATATATGTGGGGCAGCCAATTTCTTTAGCAATTAAGAAAAGAACACAACAAAGCCAAAATCCACACAATGGAACAGTCATATGGTTATATATAATATACAACTACATTTAGTTTTCATTATCATGCTCTGGTTAGTCATTAAAAAAACTGCATTTTTTTACAAACAAGTTTATCTGATATTTAATTCTCTGTGAAGAAAAATTAAAACTTAGAGATCAGCAGTTAACAAAGCTGAGGGGGTTCCCTTCACACTTCACATCCATGTGCTGCAAGCTTTTAAAAAGCCTCCTCCTATACCACTTTCATCCTTACAGTGAATGTAAATCTAATAAATTAAAAAAGTATGTATCAAACACACATTTTCTTTCTCTCTCTCTTTCACACACACACAAAACTAATTACAAATTAAATAACTCAATCATTTTATGTCACTAACTTAAACTTATCCAATCGTACTATGAAGCAAATAACTACAACCCTAGTCCCTTTGATGAGGTAACTTAATTTACAACATACTTGCTTCAAAGCCAAAAAATAAAACCTCGAACAGTAGCACAAAATACGTATGAATGAAATATAATAAACACTCGATCAAGAACATGGATTACGCACAAATAATACTATAGCGAAACTTAACAAATCTTATGAGCATAGGAAGCCAGACTTAAAACTAAATTCTGAATATGCCTGAGAAAGTCTTTAATCTATCTTGGTTAATAGGCTCATTTAAAAAATGAAGTACAAACATAAAATGTTTGTATCAGAAAAAATATTCTTTAAATAATAACTTAAGATATTTTTCCTCTGGTCGACAAATAAGCTATTCTCCATTGTAAATTATTTCCTTTCTAAATGGTAAGCATACTATCTTTTTGGATCAGAGATCAAAGTTGACTCTACAGGAAAGAAAATATACAACTTGTGTATTTTGATCCCATACTTTCAGTTAGAGATTTTGTGATGCATTGTAAGAAGAAATGGATATCAACTTGCATTTCGAAACAAAATCTATATAGATAAAAGTAAACTTACTGACCTGGATGTCAAAAATGAAAGGAAAGCAGTTGAGGCTTTTATGTCTGGCATTACAAATCATGCCTGTATTTTCCGAGAAAATACCAACACGATTTATAATATTTCCATTCCTTCCACTAGATAGAACAATGTAATTGACATTTGCAGAGATACAGATCAACAGTTAAAGACTCTGAATGTGACATCAACCATACCAAGAAGATCTTATGCAACTGATTGAAGAAAGAAGAATAAAATCAACTAGGAGGTCTACAGAGAGAAGGAAAGAAAAGAGGAGGAAGGTATTATGAGGTGTGTAAGGGAGCAGCAAGAGAAGAGGAGACTGGAATATGAGCAAAAGATTCAGCAGGCACAGAGACTACATATGCCTGAAGAATGCCAGCATAGACAAGGAAATGAAGCAGAAAAGAGGTGGTGGTGATGATGATCAAGTTCAAGAACCAGTGCAGAAAGAGTTTAATGAAGAAATAATATTGAAGCAGAACATGGATGACCATCAAGCAAATGAACCTGAAGAGAACCAATCAGTTTTAGCTATTTATCGCATTCTCATCCTGTTCCTGCTTTCCAAACTAAAGTAGTGAGGTTAATACTGTCTACCGGTCACCAACAGAAATTGCTTATATTTTGGATAATTTTCTGAAGGGAGTTGTAACTTCACAACTTATGCCTGGTGAAATTTCTGTAGGTGTAGATATTGTCAGAAAACCATTTCATTGTACACTCGAAGCAAGTCTTCTATTGTAATTTTACAGTAAGATAATACTGTGTGTACAAATATGAATTTTATGTTCTCTACATACTTATTCAGAAAGTTTTGAATGTTTGTAAATTATGACCAGTTGTCTGCAAATGTTCTGTAAATCTGTAAGTAGGCTACATTTCACTATTTCAAGTTCATCTAGAGAATGCAGTTCTTTTACATAAATATTTACAGCAACTGCTGTCATTCAGTGTTCAGCCAGAAATGCACATTATGAAAATTCACCTTATACCATAAATGATGTTAATATCTTTTAAATACTGAACACTGTACTTAACAGCAAGTCACCAGACAACAAGAGAATATGGTAAAATTCATTACCTGTTATCAATTCCATACTTGTATATGATGAGAGCTACACCAAGAATAGATGAAAATCTCCACAAGCATATTTCAAGACAGCTGCACAAATTTATAGATGTTTAACAAAAAATACAGTGAACTACTTAGCAAAGACTTGTCAATACCAAATAACCAGCCTTCAGAAGTACACATAGAAACTTAGCATTAAACAGCTAAGCCTGTATTCTGAGTCAAACACCACACAGCAAAATGTTCAGTGAATAAAACAAGTCCCTCGATACAGTCTTTGCCATACTGTCCCACACTGCAGAAAAGGAAAACAACAAATGCAAGCTGGGTACATATTGTTTTGGTAAAAGATTTCACCTTTAATAAAAGAAGGTAAGGACCTGCCTCACACACTGTTACTGCACATAGACTACCCAGGCATAAATAGTTGAGGGCAACTGGAATAAAAGTGACTTGTGTAAGACTAGACTAAAAATTACATTTAAGAACCTTTGCCTCAGGCATTGTGCATAGTAACCTTACATTAAAGGTGATATCTAATTTAATAGTTAAACACTGGAGAGCCAAATGTTGTGCAAATATACTGACTGTCAAACTAAACAGTGGATGAAAATACAACCTTGTTCCCTAGAAGGTAACTATAGGGAACTCAGTATTTCAAATTATGTTCCAAAACACACACAGAAATATGTTTAAGTTTGAAAAAAAAAAAATTGTTAAAACAGCATATACATATAATTTGAGAGAACACAGTTGAACAAATTTTACTTTGTTAGATAAAATAGGATTACCAAGGAAAGTTCAGAATACAGACAGCAAAGGCAAATGACAAACTCACTCAAAAGAGAGCTCCTGACATTTGGAATGTTTGCTGAAGTGTTAATCACACATACAGCCCAACTAATATCCCCCAAACTGCAGTGAAGGCCACAACAAGAAAAATATAAAAGTACTAACTGAGCATACAGAGAGGGGGATAATGTGGAAATCTCATGAATATGAACAAAACTGCAATGGCTGGGTCAACATATAACAAAGGGATGCTCAAACCTGAAGCCATCTCTGAAACTTTCTAGTCACATTTAGTGAAATACAAAAAGTTGGAGAGAGACTTGTTTGATTTACCGATAACATTTCATAATTTCTCCATTTCAGAATATAAATACTATAATCAAGTTATTACTAAAACTAGGAACAAGAATGTGCCATAAATAGGAAAGAAACAAGCCACACAATACAGAAGAAATAAAATACTTCACTGGGTATATGCAAGTTTGCAATGACTATTTGTTCATGTTCTATCAACATCAGAGGGGAGAAATATGAATAAAAGTAAGAGGATGAATACCATAAAATGCCACATACCATGGTACTTACACAGTACAGCTCTGACCTAGTAATAACAGGATAATTTAGTGTTATGAATGTTTTTAAGATTCATATATTCCATTTTATTTAGTCTCATTTAAAACAACTATGCTCAAAATGTAAATACATATGCTTCTGAACTCCAAAGAAAAAAAAACAGAATCTATAAAAAATTAAATTGATAACAAAATCAAAATTCATAAGGAATTTTTTTAAAAATATCATCCAACTCTTAAAGTAGCTGGATGAAGCATTATATACATTTTCTGTATGCATGTATAAGAAATGATTTTGAGAACACTAGCTCCCATATGATCATATCAAATGTTTAATTGCACAAAGCTCCAATTATCTTCTTGGCATTATTAACGATTAGTAGTATCATTGAAAGGCAATTACGACTATCTTATTTTAAATGAACAATAAGAGAATTAAAAGTAAATATATTTTTCTTATCCTTGTACCCTGAATATTGCATCATTCAGAAAGCCATGGGTGCATTTAGCAAAATATGTGCAAAATGAAGATCCATACTACAGTAGGGTAGTCAACCGGCACCTGTACAATTTTTCTGCATACTATATTCATTAGTTACAAATAACTAATATACAAAAGAATTTAGCAACCAAACATGATACCCAAGTTATGCAACATATGCAAACATACACTCCCATGCCAAAATAACCACAAAGCTTCCTTTTAAAATTTTCAAAACATTTCAATGAGAGAAATCAGATTAAAGAGGATGAACACTCCTAACAGTTTCTCCCCCCCCCCCCCCCCACATTTCTTTGGTTGCAGACAAAGCCACAGAAGCAATTAACTTATTTTATCCTTCATACCATTATTAATATTATACTTATTATGTCTATATTTAAATGTTTTTAAACTAGGACTGCTCAGTACTAGTTAAGCACGACTGAAATGGACTCCATTTTCCCCTCTCCCCAGTGGAAGGCATCTTGGAAATTGCAAATTTCCAAATGCTCCTGATGTGCATGAGAAGAGAGCACACAAATGATTATGCAAATTAAAATATATAAACATACCGGTATGTAAATGTCGATTTCATGGCATTACTTGTAATATTCAATACTTGAAACCAAACAAAATGACTGAACTGTAAAGTTTTTCCATTCCAATATATCTCCATTAAAAGAAGCATCTCTGGTACACCGCAGAAAAACTTTTTTCCTATAAATCATTTCATAGATTCATAAGAGAGACAAATGATCTATTTAAATTATACCGAGTAGTTCTGAGTGAGTGTTGCATATGGATGTAACTTAAAATTACTATGTAGCACTTCGAAGCCCCTCAGCTCTCGTTCATCTCTGAAAATAACATTTTAAAAAATCATTAGACATATCTGAATAGTTTCTCTTCTGTACTCTTTACAAATACACATTCACTATACTTAAGTATGGTAAAGTATTTCAAATGAATTTAATCATTTTTACTCTATTCTTATCCCTTAACATCCTGTTCATAAGAAATTATATTCTGGTTATACTAATAGGGTTTCAAGTCTGTAATATTTGTACAAATTATACAAGTAAGAAGAGGTTTTCTAAAATTTAATGAAATATATCTGATGCTTCCTTTGAATGTAAGTCACACTGTACTGTTCAAAGAACAATTACCATTACTGCACAAGAATGGAGACAACATTCATCAAATAATAAAATTCCAATTTTATGTGTTTCTCGAGTATAAATAATGTCAATACTCAATGTTAATGATAACTTAAGCATTATATTAGTCTTGCTGTGAGGCCCACTTAATCACGCTGCCCCTCCTGTAACATAATAGGAGTTAGTTCGTAGCATCGCCTAGCTCATCCTTCCCTTGCGATTGCCCTGTGGAATTTCTTGTTTCTAGGGAGGGACAGCTTATGCCTAGTGTGCCAATTTCTTACCAAAGTGACCAAGGATTGCAGTGCATGCAAAATAATATTTCCTATGTGTTTAACGTTGTACAAACAACTGCAGTTTTCATCGTTGTGGGGATGAAGAAGACCAGTACTGGGAAGGTAGTGAAAGTGGTCTTAATTAAAGCTGTGTGAAAATGGGAAATCATGGAAAACCATTTTAGGAGAGAGTTTAGTCTCGAATCCACTTTTGCCTGAAAGCAGGAGCATGTGAGCTATGAAATTATTGATCCCTGTCGGCACGTTCCTCTTCCTCGATGTTAGTTGAGACTCCCTCACCCAATCCGGTACTTCACTAGATTAGCAGTAGACTGTCCGCTCTTGGATTATAAGGTCGTGGGTTCAAAACCAGCAGAAATAGTTATTTCTTTTTCTCAGCGAGGTCTACCTTGTTTCATTTCGCCCTCCATTTTGCCTGGTCTAGAGAGTCCGCAAGACCTGCAGTTCTCATGCCCTCTGTGAGAGGGTCCCATCCACTGCTTTACAGGTCGGCCTCAAGGTCACTGTCCATCTCAGCTGAGCACACATGCTCTCTTCAAAATAGATTCGGCGTCAGCTCTGGCCATGTGACCATACCACCTCAATTTTGCCTCTTATTTTTCAGGAATAGGGGCAACTTTAAGAATGTTCCTGACCTCTTAGTTCTTAGTGTGGTCTAGTCGTATGACTCCCAGCATCCATCTAAGCATGCCCATCACCGTTATGTGCAGGAACTGCTGATGTATCTTTGTTGCCAGTGAATTTTCCACTCCATACAGTATCACTGGAGGAACTATTGTATGGTAAAACTTCGATTTGAGACACAGGGGGAACTTGTGTCACAAAGGACATCACCCATGACCTGGCGTCACTTCAACCAGGCGGCTTTAACTCTAGCTCAAGCGGCAAGTGTCTCGCCATCTGCTGTCATGCGGGAGCCAAGATCAGGGAATGCAGAGGTCTTCAGTAGTGGAATGTTGCCGACCAATATTGTCCCATTTGTCTGGGTGCCACACTCCATGTACTCTTTTTGCAAGGTTTAACTGGAACCCAATGTTTCCAGCCTTGTTTTAAACTGGGTGACCAATTCGTTAAGCCTCTTTCACGAGTTGCTAACCAGCATAACGTTATGTGCATAGAGGAGGGTCAATGGACAGGGTGTTTGCAGGTCCGCAGTTACCGAGTCCATACACATGATGAACAGGAGTGGTGACAGGGCGGATTTCTTTATGAACCACTCTAATGTAAAATGGTGCAGTGATGCCAGTTGCACAGCAGACAAAGGTTGTAGAGTTGTGGCAGAGGAGCTGAACCCAACAGACATATTTCTCTGGGACATGACACCATGCGTACAGAGCAAATATCAAAATAGTTCATAAGGAACCTGGTCAAATGCCTTTTTCTAAGACTAGAAAGGCCATATGCAGAGCCCTGCATGGATATACAAAATAATATCCGCATCCGCACTTCCTTCATCAGCACCCGCATCTGCGAATGGTTATCCACATCCGCAAAATGATTATCCACAGATAATTTTAATATTATACTACAGGATATTCCACCCAGAAAATTGAAACAGATAGATCTTAACATAATACATAACATAATACGTTAGGCCTGACACCTGGCACCAGACCCCTACAGTCACAGGGTTATGAGGGATTTTCTCTTGTGACAACTGACGTATTGACTTTTGTTCCTTCCTTCCTTCCTTCCTTCCATTAATTGCGGGCAGGAGCCAGTTACCTTAGGTCAGATTTACAGCTTTTTGGTCTCAAGGCTCTTTATATATATCACCATTCTCCCATACCAGTGTGAAGGGTCACTTAACCACAAGCAAAAAACAAGAGTATACATAAGTGAAAACAAACGTCATTTAGAAATTATCAGCAAATTTATCCGCACTGCCATACAGTTTGTATCCGCCAAGACACTAAATCCGTGGATATCCACATCTGTGCAGGGCTCTAGCCATATGTACAGTTCCTCTCTACTCTGTATGCCTCTCTGCCAGCACCTAGATACAGTAGTATGGAAAGCACCTGCTGTTCTGCGGTCTTTAACGAAGCCATGTTGGTCTGATGAGACAGGACTGATGCTTCTAGACGTGCGTCAATCACCAAGCAGCAGGACCCATTTTATATGCTCATTAGATGTATTCGAAAAGAAAATACTCTACCCAATACTGAAGTTGTAATAATACCTTTATTTAAGAAGGGGGACAAGAAGATACGAGATAATTATTGAGGAATCGCACTCGTATCTCAGGCAGCAAAAATAATGAAGGAAAAGATAATGAGAAAGTTCCATCATTAGCTGTTTTCTAGTTTCTCTACTCTCCCTACTCTCTTTGACTTTCCTGTTTACTATTCTACATTTTCTTTTTAATTTTCGTATTTCCCTTGTATAATAAACAGGGTCTGAGGTCATTTTATCCTTCTTAACAGGTACAAATCTCTTCTCCTTCCCAAATGATTCCTTTAAATTTAGCCGAAAGTGTATCCACATTACTCCCTTCACTTATCCAACAACTGAATTGTGATTTAAGGTAAGTCCCAAATTCATCAACTTTAGTTTTTCTGTACAATTTCTTGTCTTGTGTGACCCCTCTTATTAAGCCTTTTTGGTACCAGTCCTACATCCATTATTACAGCCTTATGGTCACCTATTCCTTCAATTACCTCAGTTTTATCAATTTCCCATGGTCAAGAATACATCTATTAAGTTATCAAGACAAGTCGGTTCTTGTACTACTAGTGTAAATCCTCCCTCCCAAATTAACTTATTTGCCATTTTCTGTTCATGGGCTTCACTTGCAGCTCCATTCCATTCTACTTCAGGCAAGTTGAAATCTCCCCCAATTATTACCATATTATTCTTCTTTCTTTCTTCGTTATGCCCATTCATAGAGCGCGTTTGAACTCGTTAGTTGGTTTGATGGTTTGTGCCTTCTTATCCTCCCAAAATCTCTTCATGAATGCACTGTGTTACATCTTGTGTTCTGTTGACCACTTCCTACCAGTTGTCTTTTTTGGTTTCTCCCTAAATTTATGATTGGCTACTTTTGTTCTAAAAGCTCCACGATTTTCCATGATGTCGTCTGTGATATTTATTTCTTGGAGGTCCGCCTTAGTTTCTTCTAGCCATTTTGACCTTCGAGTTGATTACTTTGAATAATCTTTTAGTTAGTCTGTCGCTGTTCATTCTGTAGATATGGCCATAGAAATTAAGGCGCCTTTTCCGCACGGCATCAGTAAACCTGTCGGTGAAGGAGTAGAGGTCCGCTGTTCTCCTCTTAATCCACATTCCATTTTCTCTCGTAGGACCATAAATTTTCCTGAGAATTTTCCCCTCCTGCTTTTCAATTTCTGTAATATTAGAGTGACCACCTAAGCATATGGTTTCTGAGGCATATAAAGCTTCGGGCAATACAACTGTCTTGTAGTGTCGTAATTTTGCATTACGCGATATGACTCTTTTGTTGTAGTAATTCCACGTCAGTCTGTATGCTTTATGTAGTTTGGTGTTTCTTTCTACATTGGCACTACTGTCTAATCCTGATGGTAGTATAATTTCTCCAAGGTATTTGAAGGAGGGCACCTGTGAAATTGTGCCGTTTTCCATCTCTAGCGGAGTTCTTTTGCTATTTTGACGTAGATTTTCCATGTACTTGGTTTTCTCGTAGGACATCTGGAGGCCTGCCTTTGATGCTATATTGTGTAGTCTCTGTATGGCATACCTTGTTTCATCCTTGGTCTTAGTAATGATTGCGAGATCATCAGCAAATGCTAAACATTTCACATTGACCTTGCTTCCCAAATTTCCGATGTTCACACCCTTGATATCCTTTTCCCACTCTCTAATAACTTTGTCTAGAACTAAGTTAAACAGAATAGGGGAGATGCCGTCACCTTGACGAACGCCCGTACATATTTGAAAAGGCTCAGAGATTTCTCCAAGGAATTTCACTTTAGAGGTCGTACTTGTGAGGGTCTGCTGGATAAGTGCTCTGGTCTTCTTGTCCACTCTGAGTTGTTCTAGAGTACCAAATACTGTCTGTCTGTCCACAGAGTCATACGCCTTCTTAAAATCCACAAAGGTGACGATCGTGCTGGCACTTCGGTGAATCCTTAATATCGTCTTTAAGTTCCATATTTGTTCTGCACATGATCGACCTTTCCTGAAACCCGCTTGGTACTCGCCAATCAGATGAGTATAATCTATTACTTTCTCAAATATTTCCACGTCTCTTTCCTCTCTTCCAGGCCTGTATGTTCCTATAATTCCCACCTCCTCCATATTATAACAAACAAATTTTATCTCTAAGATTTCATCCTTTTCATCGGTAAACCATTCATGTGAACAATAAGTTTCCTTCACCAGAATAAACACCCCCCCTCCCTTTTTATCTCCTCGGTCTCTATGATAGACTGTGTACCCTTCTGGAAATACTTCTCTATTACCCACCCCTTCTCTCAACCACGATTCCACTCCTATCACCACATCAGTCTCATAAGATTCCATCAATGTACTGAATTTTAATTGTTTATTTACTGCACTCTGACAGTTTACCAAGAGCAATCTCAGACCCCCTTCGTCCCTAAAACTTGACTGTTGCAATTGGGTAACTTGAAATTCCTTACTTTCCTGAATTTCATTTTCTAGTTGGCTGAGCCAGCTTGAAGTACAGCTGGTTCTTTCTACTAGTTTTCCTGGTCGGTATTATAACTCAAGGGAGCTGCCTTTTTTACAGTACATATCTTAAGATTAATAAAATCTAGAACAATATTTGCTACCTTTAGTTTACCTAAATTGTTTAGATGAAGGCCATGCTTTGTGTAACAGTGTCTCTCGAAACTGCTGCTATCAATTACCTGTGTATTATGAAAATGTTTACAAATTTTAATCATATCTGTATTAACTTTGTCCACTTCAATATTCACACACGAGTCTCTAATCAAATCATGCCTGTGGGGCACGTTCACTACAAAGATGTTAGCGTGAGTCAGCTTACCTAGTGTACATTTAAGTAGTGTACATTACTGTAGTGCATTAGAATATGGAGGCTGTCCTCGGGTTTTTTTTTTTTTTTTTTTTTTTTTTTTCCCTTCACGTTTGTCCTGATCTCTCTTTATATTGCTTCTCCTTCAGGTGCTAACCTGCCATTTATCCTCTTGTGTGTTCTTATTCTCATCAACTTCTCCCTTGTCACATTATGGCTAATGATGTTCTACTTTTCACACTTTTATTCTATTTCGAATACCCAAAATTAGACCTACACAATTAAGAATTGCTAACCTAATTTGCATACAATATTACTAAAATGGAACACAGTACTTTCACTAAAGTATGCAGGCTATCTTTCATCACCAATGTATTTTTTAATTGAAAATTTGATGACAATATGAGCATACAACCAAGAATATAATGCTATTCTCTTCAATAATTATTTTAATCATTAATGAAAATACATATTTACTTGCATATATCTCTATTTTTCCTCCCCTGAAAATTGAAGCTTAAAAATCTGGGTACAAGGTATATGTGGGAAATCTAACTATATTAGAATTATACTTTCTAAAATTATTGTCCAAAAGCGTGCAATTTCATTAGATTATGTTCTGTAACATGTTGCTGAAAATTAACAGAAGTATGAAAGTTTTAGATTTCCATTCATAGCCCAATATGTCTTACTGCCATCTCCCCTCCTATTTCACTGAACAGAAAAAGAAGAAAATATTAGACCTATTACCAGCACTAGTTACATAATACACATCTTATGTATGGGTATACTGGAAACTTTTTTGAATATTAACAGAGTTACATTACACTCTGTCACATGAAATTCTCAGCCTGCAGCACGATTACCATGTTTCTCCGCAAACTGAATCTCATGAATTATACAACATGAAAGTTTCTCCATAATTTACCTATAAGTAAAGTCTCTCTAGAAAGCAAATTATGGTATCGCAATACACTTATGTCTCGCATATACTGGTATAGAGAAATTTCAGTGAATTCAACAGTGTCACATTCCATCTAGCTCATTAGGACAGGGAATACCTACCTGCCTTTCACCAAACAAGGGAAGAGAGCTGCTGTGACTAAGAAAACGGGAGGATTACGAGAAAGAGTTTAACTTTCAGCTGAGAGCAGGCTTGCATGCCGCAGTGTGTACCTCATCGTATTGAAGATAAAAACACAAGATATAAGCAGGGAAAATTTTTCTCCAATTCCACATAAATTAGGATGCATGGTATACTGTAAGCAATGGAGAAATATACACAGGTGAATGCAGCATTTACATTACAAAAGAAATAAATATACGATCAAAATGCAGCAGCAAATTCATATTTTTTCACGTAACTTCAAGCATGCAAGTTTTTTCTAAACGTTTTGTGTAAGTTATTGCAGAACGTGATGACAGATTTTATTTTCCGTCTTTAAAATTTTTAAACTGCAAGTTGCTTTACATCGCATTGATACAGATAGGTCTTGTGGCGATGTTGGGATAGGAAAGGCCTAGGAGAGGGACGGAAGTGGCCATGGCCTTAAAATACAGCCCCAGCATTTGCCTAGTGCAAAAATGGGAAACCACGGAAAAACTGAATACAAGTTCACAGCTTTACGCCCCTAACCACATGGCCATCTCGCTCGGTTCTTCTATTCCTAATGGAGGCTTTACTAGCAAGGCCTTCAGTAATCCAAAAGCATTTTGCTATCATTAACAACATTTGCCTTTGTTTATGGTGTCATTTCTGTTTATACCCTGTGAAGAGTCCACTGCAAGAATTTAAAGAAAATTAGTTGAGGATTCAGTTTCATACATCAATACATGTAAGTACAATACCATACTCTATAACCCACTACTAAAGGGATTACTGTTTCATACTAACAGTCTTATAGAATTGGCGCACAACACAGAAAGGGAGACTGTCATAGTGGAAACATTACAAGAGCCAGGATAACAGCTGATTTACATTGGTATCCCTCCTTTACACAACATTATGTTAATTTGTTTTTACTTTGCAGTACATTTCCTGTTGTAGTTACTGCAGTGGACATTTGCAATGTCACAACGTGAATTTGTTTTTTTTATGATTAGTAATTACAACGGCAACTTCGAAAGACAATAAAGATCAGCACTCTAATGTATGTGAAAAACTGCACTCAAGTGCAACGTTACATCAGAAGCACCAATGTAATGGAAAAAAAAAAAGTTTCAGACTTGTTATCTATTGTGATAGTACATATCACACCCCCGCACTATATGTAGAAGTGAGAGATATTATTGTCAGTATTTGATATTATCATCATCATCATCATCATCATTATTTCATTTGTATATTTTGTCATTATATTTGTAAGCTGGGAGATCTCCATATATGTAGTATGAGTAATTTGTTTTGAACAACGAGTGGGCAAGGAGAAGTTCAGGGCATGGTCTTGACAAGAGGATCTACCATGATTGGCTGACCAGGATGAATCTTGGCGTATCACGTGAGACCTGAGGTCTTTATATAGTTTGACATCACAGCGGAAGAGGACTACAACCAGACACACTGTACGAGAAGGACGTAGTGCAGACTCACAGTACGGGAATGAAGTAGTGCTTACACACGGGAGTGAAACTGGATATACAGTATGCGAGTGACACTGCTACAATGGACTGGACTTCAAATGTTCGTGGAACGTATTTTGTTATGTTTGTGAAAACTGACTGACATACAACTTAGTATTGTAGCACTTGTGGCGGCCTGGCATATGTTGGTGATAGCTATCTCAATAATTCATGTTCAGGTTCGACAAGCGTGTGTTGCTCAAATGTATATATCTTTACAACAAGTGTTACAGTCTGTGAACACAGTATTACGAGGTACAGTATCTGTGTGATATTATAACTGCCGATTATGAGAATCGGTAAGTCGTGTTGATACAGAGACAGTGAAGGGTTCTTATATACATATACAGTATGTAAATTGTTCAACGAACTAACCACAAATGGTGGCTTAGTTCTCGCTTTCGTTTTCCCACCGTTTTCATTGCTGCTGTTGTAAATATGGAGTCTTCCAGCAATCTTTTGTTTGTGTATTATAAGTGTATTTTGGTGTTTTGATGAGGTGCTCATGCACGGATTTTATTAAGAATATAGTCAGATATTTTAGAATCAGTGGAGTTATTGATGAACCTAGGTGCAGTTCCTACCTATTTAGTAGTTTTCAGAAGGTTAGGCAAGGCCTGAAGCAGATTTACCAGTACGCAGCATTATGTACACGCCCTGAGATATAAAGAATTATCATGCTCTATCTAAATTCGAGGGATCCATTCTGGTGAACTCGGGCGCCCATACTATGGACATTTCGATGAAATATTTTTATTAATTAATTTATTTCAAGTATTTTACTAAGTTATTCAGATGTTTTTATATATGATATTTTATCAAGAAATTATTTATAAGTAGTCATCAAAATAGTTACACTATTTCATGGAAATCTGCAATGGCTATGGAAGTTCAGTGGTCTAGATGTAAGGGAATAAAACAAACTTCCCATGCAATAATGGTTCTGAAGTATGGACAACTGCTCTTCCTCCTCGTATTTTTAATTTGCAAGTTTGGTGAAAACGATTAATCTGGTATCAAAAATCTGCGATCAAGAGGCTCAGGTTGCTGTCCATCAGATGTGCAATATGTGCTCAGTTGTATCGAGACGAGAGAAAACCATCTTCATTCGCTTAACCCTTCTAATCCCAAGGTGACTTGCCACTTTATTTTTTAAATTAAATTTTGATATATTGTGTGATTATGGGATGCATTGAAAAAAAACCACACAGTTAACAATGCACTTAGTACCTAACAATGGATCATCCAAAACTTGAACAGTGGGAAAGAGTGGGTATAGGTAAGTGTAATATTTCCAACAATATAAACGGTTGGTCATTCATATTTGTCCTTGCTCGCTATACATTTTCAGAATAGCATTCTAGTAATTCACTCTTTTATATGCTCAAAAAACTCATTAATATAGTACAATTTTACTTAGAAAGGAAAGCATGCGAACATCGTATTGAGTTGTTTATTCTTTCTAGACTACTGCGAGTGGAACTGAACAAAACAGTATGGAGAGTGATGTTACATTTTTCTTGAACTGGCCGCATCTTAGTTATTTACCTAATGGTAAAATGAAATGATCTTTCCCATCATACCGTACATCATTCAGCACCGTCTTATGTATGGCTTTTGGATTTCTCACGGGTCATGAGCGAGTTGAGTATTTCTGGAAATACAAGGGATTATTTATACGTTAGTACCGTTTTGATATAAGAAAAAAAGTAATTCAATTTTTTAAAGAATTACTTTTTACATATATGCCTGTACACTAAACTACTACTCAACGCAAGTTCTAAGCATAGTAAGGCGCATGTCATATCATGAAACCAGCTTCTGAATTATATCCTCATAAAAATCTGCCACCTGATGTGCGAGCCACAGTCGTTTTTAGATCGTCATCGTCATGGCGCTGATCTGAATGCTTTTTCAAGTGGAGGAACAAGCACTAATCACCAAGTCTTCAGTAATGACAGATGGTCGCCCACTAGACTTCTTGTCATGACATTAGCACTGCCTTCTTTAAATGCTCTAATCCACCTTCTTATCCTTCCTTCACTCATAGTGTGTTCTCCACACACGTCACTAATCTGCCGATGAATTTGAACAGCCTTCACATCTTTTAGATTTAGAACACAAATCACAGCACATGTTTCACACTCAGCGGGACCATTAATTGTCAGAGGCATTTTCAATATGCACAAACGTAAATACGGGTGAATGCTTCCATAATGGTGATTGATACTAGTGTACAGATGTACGAGGATGGTTTGAAAAGTTCTCGGAATCACCGCTAGATGTCAGTGCTAGAGCAACGAGGTTCCCGCGCAATAATCGCACATCCTTTGTGAGAGAACACATGGCACGTCAGTGCTCTAGCTGCAGGAGTGTGGTAGTGACGACCCTTTGTTGTTGTTCCCGTGTAGTGATTTGTGACAATGGAAAAAACAGAGATTCGAGCAGTGATTAAATACTTTGTAAAGAAAGGTATGAAAGCAAAGGAAATTCATGCTAACTTTCAGAACACACTGGGGGACTCTGCTCCTTCATTTTCAACTGTTGCCAAGTGGACCACCGAGTTTAAATTTGGTCGGGAGAGCTTGGATGATGATCCGCGTAGTGGACGGCCAAAAAGTGTTACGAGCCCAGAATTTATCGCAAAAGTACATAAAATGGTCATGGAGGATCATCGACAAAGTGTGGGAGATTGCTGAAGCTGTAGGGATGTCTTCTGAATGGGTATATTATATTTTAACCAAAGAATTGGTATGAAAAAATTATCCGCAAGATGGGTGCCGCGACTCTTGACATTGGACAATAAACGCACCAGATTGGAAATGTCCGAACAAAGTCTGGCCCGTTTTCAGTGCAACCAACAAGATTTTTGCGCCAGTTTGTGACTACAGATGAAACTTGGGTCCACTACTATACCCCAGAGGCAAAACAGCAGTCAAAGCAGTGGAAACATGCTGATTCACCACCACCACCACCACCACCACCACCAAAGAAAGCAAAGGCAGTGCGTTCAGCCGGAAAGGTCATGGCCTCAGTTTTCTGGGATGCAAAAGGCATTCTGCTGATAGATTATCTTCCTACTGGCCAAACAATTACGGGGGCAATACTATGCAAACCTCCTAGACCAACTACAGGAAAAGATACGCGAAACAAGGCCTGGTTTGGCAAGGGAAAAGGTCACCTTTCATCAGGACAACGCTCCGCCGCACACAAGTGTTATTGCCATGGCAAAACTTCATGAACTGGGGTACGAACTGTTGCAACATCCACCTTATTCACCTGATTTGGCACCATCAGACGCATCTATTACCCAAGCTGAAAACTTTCCTCTGTGGACGTAGATTTTCTACAAGGGAAGAACTGACAGCCGAATTGGAGGGGAATTTTGCAGGCCTGGAGGAATCTCATTTTCAAGATGGGATCAAGGTATTGGAACATCGCTGGACCAAATGCATCAGTCTACAGGGAGACTGTTGAAAAATAAAAGCAGTTCCACCGAGGTAAGATACTTAATTCTAGTACATTCCGAGAACTTTTCAAACCACCTACGTACATACTGAGTGTGCATGTTTTGAACGACAACCAAAGTTCTGCAGTGGCCATATCTCAAAACAGCACTTTATGAAAAAATGCTTCATAACTGTTCAGAACATACCTTGCGAAGCCTAACAAATCCAGAGGATTTTCTTTATATTGTGGAGTCTGTACAATACCCATGCATTGCTAACCGACATATTCAGAGAAAAAGCAAACAGTTTGCATTAACACTCAATCTGTAATTGACTATTTTCCTACATTCTCACCACCTCTATCGACTCCTCCTATGTAGCTGTTGTAATCAATAATTGTACCAGATGTAATAATTGAATCTTCGTTCAAATTGGCTATATCGCTTTGATTTTTCAGTAGGATATATGCCTTTACTGTTCAAAGCAATGTTGACAATGTTGTTGTAATGATACCGAATAAGAGTAATACCCAACTTTTCATCGCTCACTTGGCTATACAATACCTTTTGTTCTTTTTTCATTTGTTAAGAATCTGTCAATGGAGTCCTTTCGGTTCTCTTTGATCCAATTTTACCAGTTCCAGAGCAGCCCTTTTCTTTTAGTGCATCCAGCAAGGGCAGTGAATTAAAAACTTTGTCAAAAAAAAGCCCTGTTTACCTTCATCACAAAGTTTGGACACTACATCCAAAACAACTGAACCACCTACACCGTGTTCAGGTCTAGTGTTACCTGTTGTTGCACAATGGTAAGGCTCACCTTGAATAGCCAAATATCACTGGTTCCCCTGCTGTGTGCTGTTTAGTACCATGCCTGCCATAATACAGAATCATGGTTTCGTCAATACATAACAGTTTCTCACTGTTAAAATTTTGTAGCCGTCGATCACTCAACATTGTCCAAAGTCGTCGAACTTTGGAAAATTTATCAGTTTGCAAAAGATTGTTGTTGCAGGCATGTAAATACTTTAAGATCTCAATAACAACAATATTGTCATTATTATTATTAGCTTTACGTCCCACCAACTACTCTTGTGGTTTTTTGGAGACACCAAGGTGCCAGAATTTAGTCCCGCAGGAGTTCTTTAACGTGCCAGTAAATCTACCTACACGAAGCTGACTTATCTGAGCACCTTCAAACGCCACCAGACTGAACCAGGATCGAACCTGCCAAGTTGGGGTCAGAAGGCCAGTGCCTCAACCGTCTGAGCCACTCAGCCCGGCTACTTCATGATCATCTTAAATCTTCCTCTAGACATGCTTAATTGTGGCAATCCTCACTTATTTCTATATCTCGGTAATGGGTTATAGCCCATCAGACGTAGTATTGCGAGCAACACACGTTCTTGAAATGTTATATCTTCATGCTGATTGAGATGTAAAATGTAAAATCCATGTAAAATCAACCAACATATTGACTGCACCCGAATTATAGAAAATTTCAAAGAGCTGTACTGGAGACAAATAGTTTTCTAAAAAATCTGGAAGCACCCAAGTTTTCACCTGTTATTTGTGTCAGTTTCAGTCCAATTCCTTTCAGCTGTCTTTCTTCTACAGCTACCAACCTGTGTTACAGGAACCAGGGTTCTAGGGGCACAGCACTGCTGCTAGCTGAGGGTGTTGGATCACTTTATTCTTTTGGCTCAATCTCCTGTGTGACAATTTCTCCGTTAACATATTTGGTGACTCCTGATTCACCAGCAGATCTCGATTGGTTGCCATTTAGATGATTTATGTCACTGTCACAGAGCCTCCGTGGCTCAGGCGGCAGCGCGTCGGCCTCTCAGGGCTGGGTTCCGTGGTTGAAATCCCAGTCACTCCATGTGAGATTTGTGCTGGACAAAGTGGACAGGTTTTTCTCTGGGTACTCCAGTTTTCCCTGTCATATTTCATTCCAGTAGCATACTCCAATATCATTTCATCTGCAATTCATTAATCATTGCCCCAGAGGATTGCGACAGGCTTCGGCAGCCAGCACAGATCTTATCCTCGCTGCTAGATGGGGGCTTCATTCATTCCATTCCTCACCTGGCTGAAAGACTGGAAACAGGCTGTGGATTTTCACGTCACTGTCACATTCATCATCAAGGATTGCCATGGGTTCTCAGAAGGCACAATGAAGATGTCAGCATCACAACACCTACATCTTCTGAAATAGCTGAAACTTCATCAATATTCAGCCTAAAAAGAAAACTTAAGAGAACATGTACTCTAATTTCTATGCCCCCATTCAATCCCACTGTTCTAAAAATGGAACATCTAACTTTACTGCATTATTGGCAATTATTGATAAGTGATAATGAAAAAATGAGCTATCACATCTTCAATACATATATTTGTCCCATCCATCATGATAGTTTATTAACAAAAATAACCATCATCATCATCATCATCATCATCGTATGGTCTCAGCTACCGTGTGCAGACATATCAATTTGATGTCAACTGGCTGCCTGTTCATCGATTTAGACGTGTTTTACTCCAGGCCTACTAAATGGCAGACTGAGTAAACAAACTCTTGGGCGTCTATGGCTGAGATTTAATGAATTTTGTTGGGTAAACACCAAATATATCACCAGAGATCTTTTACATGCCGACATCATACGACATGGAGTGTCTAATGGACTTTTACCTGCGCTTCAAAAATCCTATTACCTCTGCTGGATTTGAACCTGCTATCTTGGGATCCAGAGGCGGACACACTTCCACTCATCCACAGAGGCAGGTAACAAATTATATAAATGACTAGCAACTAACCGTGGCTTCGCTCGCGTGGATTTTGTTATTTGATCAAAGTAATCGTTCCTCGGCATTGTACTAAGACATTATCTGAAAATTCTTAAAGTATAAAAACTCACCCAAAAACTGAATTTCATTTACTCAACATTTTGGGGCTAAGACAGCCATGCGACATAAAACTGCACATGTGAGAAACAGTCTTCTCTCAAGTCGAAAAACTAAATACATGTTTCTTTATTTTTAAAATCAAACCCCAAGCCCCATGGCACTACAGCCCTTGAAGAGCCTTGGCCTACCAAGCGACCGCTGCTCAGCTCAAAGGCCTGCAGATTACGAGGTGTCTTGTGGTCAGCACGACTAATCCTCTCGGCCATAATTCTTGGCTTTTGAGACCGGGCTTTATTTTTAAAGGAGGTTCCAAATATCTAGTACCACATCTGTAACATCTTCAGTTTTTGAGATATACGTAAGCATCCCCATAAAAAGTATTCAACCCCTTGATCAGTCCTTCCCCTGCCCCCCACCCCCATTTAAGTGTATTTTCCAAAAACAAAAATACATGTTTATTTTTGTAGGAGAATCCAAAAACCAATTTACACCTCTGTAACATCTTCAGTTTTAAAGATGTAAGTATCCTCATAAAAAATAATTCAACTACTGTATTTTTCACTTCTTTTCACCCCCATCAAGTGCCTTCTCCGAAAACAAAAAAATACATGTTCCTGTATTTTTAAAGGACTTTCCAAATACCAAGTTTCTTGTCTCTATCATGTTAAGTTTTTGACATACAATGTAGATATACCGGTACTCATTTTAAAAATTCACCTGCTTTTCCAATTCCTTTCAGCCCCTTAACTGGATTTTCCAAAAACAAAAAATATGTTTCATTATTTTTAAAGGAGATTCCAAATACCAATTTTCACGTCTGCAACATGTTAAGTTTTTGAGATACACTGTAGATATCCTAATTTAAAAAATTTACACCCTTTTTCAGTTCCCCTTAAAGTGGATTTTCCGAAAAAAATATTTATGTTTCATTACATTTACAGGAAATTCCAAATACCAGTTTTCAAATCTGTAATGTGTTACGTGTCTCAGATAATTTGCAGATATAGTCTTTTTTTAAATACACCCCGTTTGTCACTCCTGTTCACCCCCTTTTCATCGGATTATCCAAAAACACAAAAATTACGTGTTTATTTTCAAAGGAGATCCCAAATTTCAATTTTCATGTCTATAACATCTTCAGTTTTTGAGATATAGGTCTCCTTATAAAAGGTGTTCAAATTTTCCCCCCTTTTTTCACCCCCCTTAATGGGATTTTCCAGAGACAAAAAAATATGTGTATTTTTAAAGGAGATTCCAAATACCAATTTTTACGTCTGTAAACTTTTAAGTTTTTGAGATATAGATATCCTCATTTTAAAAATTCACCCCTTTTACACCCCCTTAGCGACGGAATATCCAAAAATCCTACCTTAGCGAGTACCTGCGTGTTAACTCATTGCGGACCGTGGACGGCGTAAGACGTTCAGGCTTGCTCCTATGCTGCGGGCCGTGGACGGCGTAAGACGTTTAATGTTTCGCGCGAAGCAATGCTGTTTATATTCGTCATCTATGCATTCTTACACCTTAGTCAGCGTTACTGGTTATAGCAGGAAGTTGGTTGACCTTGTTGAGATAACCCTCGCGTTGAGTGGGCTCATGTTTATCTCAGCAGTTTTAGCTGGAAAATCTCATAACTTCCTCGCGCGTCAATTCGGTACTTGAGATTCCAATGCAGTGCGTGTCGTCCTTACCGAGTGTAGTATAATGGCTTATAATAAAAAGTTTCTTACGGAAGATTAAATAGATATTGTTCACAATGATTATTCTGGTGATGAACTTATTCCTGAAATAGACTCAGATAGTGACAGTGAGAGTGGTGAGGAAATTGCGATTCCCGAATCCGATAGGCCTATAGAGAAAAGTGAAGTGCCTGATACATATCATTCTAGTTACTGTCCACCCGTTCCACCATTTACAGAGACTTCAGGTATAAACGTTCAAATAGAAAATAAGCAGGATAATTTGAGTTACGTGAGTATTTTCATGAATGACGAATTTTATCAGTATGTGTGAGCAGACCAATCTATACGCGAGCCAAGTGATAAGTGCGGCGCCCCGGCCTTTCACAAAGAATTCGATCATGCAATTGTGGAAACCGATTAGTCCAAAATCCTGATATAAAAATGTACTGGACCAAAGACCCTGTTATTCATACTACGATATTTTCTAAAACAATGTTCCGAATACGCTTCCTTCATATTCATTTCTTCACTTCAGTGACAGTAATCGTTATGCCGAAAATATAGATAGGCTATATAAAATTAGACGTATTTTGAAACCTGTCACACCATATATCACACCTTAAATATTTACTACAGGTAAGCACAAAGTATCATTTTTCTAACACTTATAGTTTAGGAGTAAATGTAAATTGTATTAAGTGATGCACGTCAAGAGGGCCGGGCATGAAAATGGCTGGTCCAGGCATTCGAGTGTCCCGCTCAGAAGCAGGTACTGAACGTGTTAATATGAATGTATCTCCAAAATTGCATTTCTTTATGTCCAATAGTTTTGGCTCGGCAATGATGAATCAGTCAGTCAGTCAGTCAGTCAGTCAGTCAGTCAGTCAGTACAAGTTATTTTATATATATAGATTGTGATGAAATATCCTTACCTATCCCTTGCAACCATGCCTTGAAAAAAGTCCCAAGTCTATACATCAACTATGCACCTGCTGGTATGCTATCAAGAAAAACTGGTGGATTTCAAATGAAGATTGGAGTTTATTGAAATATTTCACGTGACAAACTTTGAAGAAATTAAATACTTTCCCACACCATAATTTAATACCTTTGATTCAAATATGGATCAGTGGGATCAAATGGGTTAATGTAGAGCAATATGGTTTCAAATTTTAAAATTAATTTACTGAAAAATCAATACAACTTGACATCCCCCATCAGCAAAGTGGACACTTTGTGTGTGAATTGTATTTTCAAAAGAAAAACTAAATTGCTTTTAAAGCTCTTCAAATACGAATTTCATAGGCAAACTTTAGTATTTTTACCATGAACTATCCTGATGCAAAGGATTTCTTTTTAAAAAAATGAATTTTCGAAAAAACTGTTTGCCATGTCATGTAAATATGGAAGTGCAGGAAATAATTTGTTGCATCCCTAGTAATTTAATTTGAAGTTGCTAAGAAATTTTCTCTATGATAAGGAAATAAATTATATATCAGGGTATAAAGTTTATATGGGTCACAGATGGGCACCGATTTTTCATTGCAGATGCTCACAGTATCTACACTGATGGCTAATTGGAACTTACAAATAAATGTCCTTCAGAACCCCATTATGATGTAACAGATCATGTTAACAACTTACTCTTGCTTAACGATCTGATACGAACATAATTTAATGTCAAAATGTGCCACAATTTAAAAATTTCAGCCCAAAGAACAAAGGTCCCTAATAGCTCAATAATAATTCTCCACCATTTAAAAAAAAATGGACTAAGAAATTAATATGAACTCTAGGCTTCCCTGGAAGATGAATCTGGACCTTCATGTCCCAACATTGACCCAAAATTTCTAGATCCAAGTTTACCTCCCCTAATACCCCAATATACCAGTTAAAGATCCACTGAGGTACCTCAATCTCCCAAAAATAAAACCAAAATTGTTCAAATGAAGTCTCAAAAATTATCTAATTTTTTTCTGTTAATGACAAGTAAAATATTTACCTGTTAGACCCCCTAGACAAATTTCCCAATGCAAAAGAAACCTATGATGTGCAAGTGATTTTGAAATCTACACAGTATTCAAAATGTTTGTGGTATGTACACAGAGACCTTACAGAGACTGTTTACTTTTATGAATGAAGTTTAATATTACAGAATTATTTTCTATTCTGTGAACAGGATAGCCATTTGAAGGATAAGTTCACAACATGACAGACTGGCCAGTGAAAGGAAAAATGAATTGCTGGGAAGAATAATGATTTGAGTCATTTCATAGATTCATGATATTATCATAACTTGCATTAAGTTAGGACATACTTTTATCAAGTCTCTGACAAACATGGTAGGGTTTAGAATATATTTATTGGGTCTCCAATTCACAAGGTAATTTTCTGGATCTGCTCAAACAAAATGAGAAACTTCTATACAGTCGTCATCCAGAAAACTAGTTCTGCTATAAACATGAGCACATACTGGTTGATGCTACCGTAGATCACCTATGCGGAGACATGAAAATAGTTCGTAAGCCATGTAAAGGGATATGTTGCACTTAATAATAAAACTAATCAGGACACTCACTGAAGCTCTGGTGAGTGTAAAAGCTGAAAATGAAATGTCACATGCTTTTAATCATCATGTGACGGTAGAACAGCTGAAATTCAGGAAATCACACTATGGCGATATGACAACAGTCTTGCCATTAATCCGAATGATGCGAGCAGCAGTGACAAAGAGGTGAGAGAGGAATCAGACCTGGAAGGAGTTCATCCTTTAACAGATTGTAATTAGGTAAACTAATCTTTTAATTTTCTTAAATACTCCCTTTTCAAAACAACATTTCCCTCCTAGCATTTAACTGAAATGTTAAATAGGCCCATAAAAATGAATTTTTCCTTTTATGTGCCAATGTGCATTATTTAATACCTATTTGCGTTATGGGCATAACTTCAAATCCATCAACCTTCTGTAATTTATTTCTTTTCTGAGAAGTTAAATATCCAGATGTGATTTGTCATTACTTTTTTTCATATTTACTCGTGTATTACAACCCTCCCTCTTTCATACAAGACCCCACAACGTAATTTGTCAGAGAAGACCAACGATTCTGCTTCGAAGTGGGTACAAGCCTTACTGTAGCTCTGATGACATCACACATTCGTGAATAGTTTCGTCCGTACAACCCATGCAATGAAAACACGCATTGAAGTCTTGCGGTACATCTCCGTTTTGTAGTTAAGAAATGTCCGCCTCTGTAGCATAGGCCTACTGCAGCTTTGATGACGTCGCACAAACAGGTGAATAGTTTCGTGTCTAACCCGCACACTGCAAGCATGCACGAGTCATGCTATATATCTGTTTTGTAGTTAAGAATGTCTGCCAGCATAATGGTTGGTACAATTAGCTGCTGATCTCAGGAGCCTGAGTTCAACTCTCAGTACCATACTGCCAGAGATTTACAAATGGCCGGAAGGTTGATATACGATAAAAATGGTACATGCAACTGCCCTCCAATGGAGGCGTGTCTAAAAAGAGCTGCACTGCCTCGGGATGACTAAACAAGTTTACTTTAGTTAAGAAATATTCACGGTTGTTGCTATTAATATAGCAGGAGAGATCGTTAACGAAGTGATCATTTAATATCTCTAAACTTGACCCAATATAGATATTTCTTGGAGAGAAGTAGGTTTAAAATGCTATAAAAACAATCCAATCACAATGATTCCTTTACTTGTGAATGTACCCAAACAAATAATAATAATAATAATAATAATAAATCATTATTATAGACTGTTATGCCTTTCAGCGTTCAGTCTCCAAGCCTCTGAATTTACTAAACGTCGCCACAATCCTCTATTTGCAACTAGTGTTGTAGCCTCGTTTAGTTCTATACCTCTTATCTCTAAATCGTTAGAAACCGAGTCTAACCATCTCTTACCCTCCATAACAGAGTCCATTCTCCTAGGTAACTTATCCTCCTCCATTCGCCTCACATAATAATAATAATAATAATAATAATAATAATAATAATAATAATAATAATAATAATAATAATAATACTTATAACTATTTTTGGAGACTCCAAACAAAACATACTATGCGTTGTTAAAGAAAATGAAGACAGCGATCGTACAAAATTAAACATTATGATAATAAAACGCATTACCGCCGCCCACCTGTAGATATCCATAAATGTGGCAAACTTTCCTGTTATTTATTTTTATTCTTTCCGTCATGGAACTTCTGGCATACCTAACCTAAACAATGTGGTCCCTTATCTCATTTACAGCTATTTTAGATAAATCCTGATGTGATAAATGTAGAGAACGAGCATGAAATATACTTAAAAGTAAGGCTCCGGCTTTCAACAGCCGCAGTTATCCAAAGAATGCTTCCAATCGCTATGTATTACATTCAGAAGTACAACTCTTAATACGCTAGTTATCAGCTGGTGGTTTGGCACACTTTATTCAGGAGTGGCTTCTGCTATACACCAACTGGGAATATCAGAGACTATCTCCAGAAACCATTTGGGAATAGATTGTCACTGTTTAGACTCTATAGTCAGGAATGAAACTAGTTTTAAAATTTCAAAAAGACGGGACTCGAATGCTCTCGATGGCAGTGCATGGCTTACGAGATGGCAGTGAAGAAGACGTCATTTACAATGTGAACATGCCGGTAGCAAGGAAATTGCTGGCACAAGACGATAATTCAAATGAAAGCAGTGATTAGGGTTACTCAAGTTTACTGTGTGCTAGGCCTACTGCACAACTGACAGACACAAATGACTGGCCATTTAAGTTATTTTGTACCAATATTGCATAATATGATACCCTTATCCCTGTTCTCTACAGGGTCGTATGAAGTGAATTGAATCTTCGAAGAGAGTTTTTACGACCCTATGCGCTTCCCAACGTCAACCTCATCAGAGGAATTAATGAGATGAAACGAATGAAGTGATATGAGTAACTAAAATTGACTATATTTACTTTATATGTAGGCCTAAAAGTCATGTCCACCATTTACAGTAGAACCTCGATAATTTGAAATCGGTTAATTCAAAATCTTGCCTAATTCGGAGCAGATCTCGTTCCTGGAAACATGAGGTACGGTTTTGCATGTTATTTAAATAGTTTAATTCGAAATACGGATAATTCGTAATTCGAAGGACACTGTCGGTCCGTTACAAAAATTCAGACTTTTAATTCAAAACTGCCTTTACAGTTTGATAAAAATAGTATTTTACAGAGTAACTTTAATTCAAAATTTCTCCGTGTCATGACAGAACGCGTCTTCCGGAACGTGAAGAGGTAACTTTGAGCACTTTCACGTACTTCGGCGTGTCTACCGTGTGCTTCATATAAGCTGTGTTCGAGCGGAATCTTTATTTTGTATTCAGCCTTTTTAGGAACGCCACAATATCACGTAGCAGACAGTGTGCGGATGCTGTAACCCTTTATGGGGGTATATGCATATATATATGTATTTATTTATAATAATACTGCCGAGGGAATCAAAGTATCGGTGACACCGAGTACTCTCAAACGGTAGGTAGTAATATTATGCAGCGAGTAAAACGCCAAATTGAGAATGGAGGCTGTGGTAAAAAAAAAAGATCTCCAATAAGCATTCCAGAATAACCTCAGATAGCGCAGTGGAAAGCATGCTAGATAATATTAGAAAATTAAAAGAGAATGGGAGGAGAAATAAGGGACATGACGGGTGAAAATAGATGAGAAACCAAGATAAAATTTGGAAATAGATATATTAGAAGAATTAAATCAAGCTCTTACAATATTACATGAATAGAAGTCTGTACAAATACAGAATTTTCCCAACCACATATAATACAAATTTGTTACACCAAGAATAAGATATCCAAGAGAATGAAAGCAAATAAGAGAATAGACCAGGAGAGGAAAGGGATAGACAAGAAAAGGATGAATACGGTACAAAGAGAAATGTAGAACAACGAGAATAAGAAAAGGATGTACACAGTTACAAAATTGGAGTATACCAGCATGAAGTCTTCTAAGCAAAGGTCCAAATGTAATATAAAAGTCGCCACCTCTTCAATTATCACCCGAATAGGCACAAATTAACGTTGTCATGCAGGCGTAAGTCACTGTATACTACAATGAAACAGTTTCGAAGTATGCAAAAACATAAATGGCGAAACACTGATTAAGCACAAGTGTGTATAGGAGTCGCAGAGTTGCCGATATACCACACGCACATTTGGAAAGAAAATTGTCACTAGTTAGTCAATAGAGGCTTAAATATTGAAAATACAAGTGAAATCTCGGCCTGGAAATGCACTGCTCCCAGTTAGAATATGCAAAGAAAATAGCTCCAAATGCAACATAGAAGTATTTACAATAAGGACATTATCAGTTTGTCATACCTCATCTTGAACCAAGTAGTTCTGCCCGAAAATGGAGAGTCCAGGGCACATGTCACTAAGGACGGAGATGACGTTAAAAGTTCCTCCCTCCACACAGGCCAAAGTCCATCTCAACATATTCAGAGGAAGGCCGGGTGTTTATAGTGTGGAATAATGAGAAATATGTCAGGAAGATTCCAGAGGTTAGTGGAGCATGCGTGACAAAGCAGGCAATGTCACATGACGTCAGGCGGCGAAAAGGAAGTTAGTTTATCGTAGATTGTAAAGGTGGATAGAGCAGAGTTCATGCAAGGTGCAAATTCACATAAGTATGTAAGTTCCAGTAGGAGAGAAAATGCGGTTTATATCATGATGAGGGTAAGTCCATATTAATAGTAGAAAAAGGTTATGTGCGTGGCGAGGTTCATAACAGTAGTTGCCGGTGAAGTGAAGAGTCCGTTACAATGCGGAGAGGTAGAATCGGCGAATACTGGCGACGCCGACAGTTGGCAAAAATGCGTGGCTTATAGCCTACAATCAATTCGTACGCACCAAAAATATTTTCAATGCCGATGAAACTGCATTGGATGATAGGAAAACTTAAAACGGTCCACCTTTTCAATACAAAAATGTTATAGTTTATTTATAACATGTATTTGTACTTGGAACTAGTTTCAACGCTGATTTGCGTCATCATCAGCCAAAATGTGGGAATAGGCAAGCATTTAGGCATTTATATTACACAAGGCGTTACATTAAACAATACACATCTTACAAGGAGATAAAAACAGGGACGAGTATAGAAACAAATGAATCGTTGAGAAAACAAAAGTTATACATATTAAAAATAACCTTAACCACACATCTTGCAGTGCGAAAATGTTCTTCGTGAATGATTCCTGAATATAAAACACACGTGCACACATTTCTGAAGAGCCAGCAGGCAGGACAAAGTAAAGTGAAACCTTGAGAGTTCTCATTTTTCTTGAGTTCCTGATAAACATACAAAACAGGAAATTCTCCTTCACTCTCAACAATAGCTATAAAGACCAACGGTAAAATTTCATTTTAAATATTGTGCAGAGACGTGAAAGCATGATTTTGAACATGATATAACTCCTTCATATAACCCAGTTTTTTACACAAGGTGTTACATTAAATAATACACATCTTACGAGGAGATAAAAACAGGGACGAATGTAGAAACACATGCATCGTTGAGAAAGCAAAGTTATACATATTAAAAATAAGCTTAACCACACAACTTGCAGTGCGAAAATATTTGCCTTGAATGATTCCTGAATACAAAACGCACGCGCACACACTTCTAAAGAGCCAGCAGGCGGGGGAAAAATAAGGTGAAACCTTAAGAGTTCTTCTGAGAAGAGTTCATCATTCTTTCTATGATCTGACTAACTAATGAAGTCTCCCTTGAGTTCTTGATAAACATACACAACAGGAAATTAAACAATACACATCTTACAAGGAGATGAAAACAGGGAAAGTTATACATATTAAAAATAACCTTAATCACACATCTTGTAGTGCGAAAATATTCGTCTTGAATGATTCCTGAATACAAAACACACGCGCACACATTTCTGAAGAGCACGCAGGCAGGAAAAAGTAAAGTGAAACCTTAAGAGTTCTTCTGAGAAGAGTTCATCATTCTTTCTATGTTCCGACTAACTAGTGAAGTCTCCCTTGAGTTCCTGATAAACATACACAACAGGAAATTCTCCTTAACTCTCAACAATAGCTATAAAAGACCAACGGTAAATTGTATTTTAAATACTGTGCAGAGATGTGAAAGCATGATCTTGAACATGATATAACTTCTTCATTTAACCACATTTGAAAGTCTCTCTCTATATTACATAGCTTCATTAACACACCATTCTGTAGATGCACAAAATAATCTTGTAATCTTCACAGGTCCGGTATTCAGCTCGACAAGAATATAAAATAGGTATTAAGGAATACGTTGTTGAGAGTTTGGAGGATGACTGTGCCAGTATTTGTGGTGTATTGTTGCAGCGTTACGTGTAGGGTGGGGGCAGGTTTCTATGATGTTTATTGCGGGACATGAGGCGGTAAAGCTATGGCGCGAGATGAAGAGGAACAGAGCGTGTTGGATAGTTTAGGTCTGGGGAGCGGCCGTTGTTGGATTAGGAGGGGAGAGGGGAGGAGCGGTAGGGGAGGAGGAGTGGAAGGAGGGGAAGTATGGAGGGTGATGTGGTGAAAGTGTGTGGCGTGACAAAGTATTATGCATAATCTGAAAGACAGATCTGTTTTTCGGGATATTCATGTTTTTGAAAAATTCAATGAGAAAGTCGAATAGGATCTTTGGTTTCTCTGAGATATCATTTAAGTTTAGGTTGGGATTGAAATATTGGTCTAAATGAATATAGAGGTTTTCAGTGACGTCTAGGAAAGAACCTTTGTTTAGAATATCTAATACCTCAAGATCTTGATTTATTTCGGTAAAGTTGTGCTTAAATTCTTTTATATGTAGGCCGACCGCGGAAAAACGGTTGTGTTTTATGGCATTGACATGTTCTGCATATCTGATTTTAAAGCTGCGTCCTGTTTGCCCTAGGTAAGAACTTTTGCAGTCTTGGCAAGAAAACCTATATACACCTGATTTAGAAAAAGGACTACTTCTATTTATTGATGAAGAGTTGTGTAGGATCTCTGTGCTTCTATTGTTAGTACGAAAGGCTATTTGAACGTTGTGTTTTTTAAAAACGTTAGTGACGTTGTAAATTTCTTTATTGAAGGTAAATGTGGAAAACGTGGCAGTGCTAGTATTGTCTTTTATTAGGGTGGTTTTTGGGCGGTGTCTGAATTTATTGATTATTCTTTCAATAAAGGATTCATTATATCCATTGAATTTTGCTATAGAGCGAATGGTGTTCAATTCTTTATTTAAGTTTTTTCTTGACATCGGAATTTTGAATGCTCGGTCTACTAAGCTATTATATGTAGCCGCTTTGTGTGTTTGGGGGTGTAGTGAGTCATTTCTTATAGTAGTGGCCATTTGAGTGGGCTTTCTATAGATACTATATGTGAACGAAGAGGGGTGCCTATTGATTGTTAGGTCTAGGAAGTTGATGGAGTTGTTTGTCTCTGATTCTAAGGTAAATTTAATGTCATGATCAATATTATTAAGGTTTTTGAGGGTGGAGCGTTCATCTAGGATTATAAATGTGTCATCTACGTACCTAGCCCAGAATTGGATATTAGCAAATTTGATGTTATTGTCGATGGCGGTGTGCTCTAGGAAATCAAGGTAGATCTCTGCTAAAATTCCTGAGGCTGGTGAACCCATAGCCAAACCATCTTGTTTGTAAATGATCTTATCGAATGTGAAGTAGTTATTGTTAATTAGTAATCTTAATATGGTCATAAAGTCTTGAACTTCTAGTTTACTTAGTTGATTGTTAGCAAGTAAGTTCTTTTCGATGATCGGGAATAATGAGTTGGTGTTTATACTGGGATACATGTTGACTATATCAAAGGAGTGCATTGAATGATATAGTTGAAGCTTGAAACTGTTTAGTTTGTTCACTAATTCTACAGTGTTCCTGATGGATTTATTTGATGAGAATTTATAATGTTTATTAAGAAATTGTTGGATAAATTGAGATAATTTATATAAGGGGCTTGGTCTGTAGTTTATTATGGGTCGAATAGGGACACCGGTTTTGTGGATTTTGGGTAGTGCTTTAGCTGTTGGTAGGCCTGGGTTCATAGTAATTAACTTTTGTTTTTCTTGTTCAGTGAGGAGAAAAGAAGTGCTCTTTAGAATTTGTTTCAATTGCCTTTGAATTGATTGTGTTGGGTCCTTCTTAACTATTGAAAAGGAGTCATTATCTAAGAAAGTTTTTTTTTTTTTTAATGTAATCTGTTTTATCCATAATGACTGTTGTGTTGCCTTTGTCGGCCTTTGTAATGATGAGGTGGTTGTCTTTGACTTTCTTTTTAAGATTGAGAATTTGTTTTCTTTCATTAAGGGAGTCTTTGTTGATTTTGGTGATAGGGGTCGCAGTGCGATTTTTTTAGAAAAAACTTTTGTTTAATTGTTTTTTTACGTCCATTCTGAGTTCGTCTTTTAGTTCACATGGCATTTTGCTGATAGCAACTTCTGATTAAACTACGAGTTTGGAGGCTGTAAGGGCCGAGTTGAAACAAGGCCAGTTGTGCTTTGGACCTTTCGAAAGAATTCTTATATCGTCCTCATCTAAGTTGGTGGTGGAAAGATTAATTACTGGTGGGTGGAATTGTTGTAGAGTGTCATTAGCGAGGTTAGGTTTGCTGTTAGGTTTTGGAGGGGAGTTGCTGTGCTTTTCCTTATTTTTAAGAGCTACAAGTTTTTTCTCTAGTGTTATCTGTTTTTTGGACAAAATATTGAACAACTTGATTTGGACTTCGTCTTGAAAAAGATTCCACTGAGCATTTGAGAGTAAGGTGGCTGCCTCTAAGTGAGTTTCATATAAGCGATGATTTAAAAACGACTTTTTCTTATAGAGAAATTTTAGTTCATTTTCTAACCAAAGTTTGTTTGTCCTAACCTGAACATCTTGTTGATGGGGAGGAACAAAACGTTGTTTCGTGACGCTTTTTAAAAAATTAGGGGTTAAATTCTGTGTAATGCACTGTTTGATAAATGCTATATCCTTGCCTATTTTCCCAATTTTGATTTTTAAGCCCAAGTAATGATAGGCTAACGACTTTGCCTGGTTGGCTGCTTCATTTAAACCTAGGAATTTCATTTTTGTCCGTATTGAACTGAGAAAGGATGATAGGAAAAAAACTTAAGTCATTAGCTTAAACCTAAGTTTTCCTATCATCCTTTCTCAGTTCAATACGGACAAAAATGAAATTCCTAGGTTTAAATGAAACTGCATTGTTTGTTTGTTTTACTTTTTTCATGCTGAGGACAAATGTGCTTACAGTTTTAAAGGAGAGAACTGCCAGCCGGGAAATGTATAATACTGTGTTGCTATACAGTGCACACGGAAGCGAGAGAGTTCCTTCCCTTGTCATAGGAAAGTTCGAAAAGCCACGATGTTTTAAGGGCATCAGGTACATTCCGTGCAAGCAAAAGGCATCTAAAATGCATACAGTACAACAATCCAATGCATAAAGCACTTGCACACGGGAGCCAGTATAGATTTCTCCTTGTCTTAGAATCAAATTTTCTTTCTTTTGATTTCATTGCGTGAGGTTATGTTTGCTGGCGAGTTATCCAAGTGCATTATTTGAATACTGTAAATGCACCTTGTTGGATACATTTTGGAAATCGTTTTTCCATGGCATTTGAGAGCTTTAAAATGTGAATAATCAAGGTTAATTGCATGCAGTAACGGGCCTTAGAATATATTGTGACGCCGCAAGGGCTATCATTTCCGAAGTACGTGTTGGTTGGCGGTTAATTCGAAATCACGTTATTCGAAGTCCGATTTTTGCGTCCCAACGACTTTGAATTAACAAGGTTTTACTGTATTGTCTTTTTACATTTAGAAATACTGCCTTCCAACAAAAATAGCCAGTTTAACTGAAACATTCCTAAGTTTGTTAAAAAATAGTGTAGAATGTTAACATGCATAATTTATAGCTGTTTATTGCCTGGAAGCCATGTGCTCACTGCACAAAATTTTAGGTCATCGCATAATGGACCCCCCTTTTACTTTTTTGGCTGTAAAAGTGGGGGGGGGGGGAAAATACAGGTCTAATACGCGAGTAAATAAGGTATTCCTCGCGAACAGTGAATATAATTTTGTCTCTTAAACCATATCACCATAGCATTTCATCTACATGTCTTAATCAGTGGCATATGGTAACAGTTTGAAGAAATCGTGGCAATCAGGCAAGGTAATGACATATGGCTCTTGCCTGTGCTCTGAAATAGCCCAGCGTTTCTCCAATCAACGTGGTGACCGCGGATTGATGCACGACGTTCTTTGTTTACATCAGTTCAGTTCTCTCGATGATTGCAGAATATGGAGAATTGTGCACAAATATCCTCCAAATGTTGAATGCTAACAACTATAAGGTACTTATTGGAGACCTCTTGATAGCAAACTAAATAATTGGATATAATGTGCACGTAAATCTTCACCAATTACAGTCATATTTGGACTTCTTTCTCCTTGATTGAAAGTGAGGAGCAGTGTTAGGTAAGTATGGAGAAATATTTCACCATGTATTTCTGTTATGGAGGGAAGATAAACATGAAAGTTATGACTATGTGCGAGCCAACAATTGCTCGGAACCTCAAAGGGATTCTAGTATCTGTTTTAAACAAAAATGCAGCAGAAAAAAATTCCAAACATTAAAATGACTTATTTTAAATATTTCATGGCATTTAATGAGTCGTATTAGATGGGCGTGATTAGTTCAGAGGCTTAGCTACTGGCTTCCCATCCAAAAGGCTCTAGTTCAAATCCTGGTCAAAACGGGGTTGAGATTTTTATCCTAAAAATCACAGGGTGTCAGGAAGGGCACCCAGCCTTAAACTCCTGGCGATCCCAGACATAAGAGATAAGCTGAAGAAAGTCTATTAAATGAGTCATATCAGGATTTTCTTATACACTCTCCTGGGATCTGATATCACATTAGTTAAATTTTGAAAGGAAATCAGGGGATCGTATTTAAAGAAAACATTTCAATATTTTCTGGTTAGAGATTTGGGCTTAGTACTATGGAAAATTTAACATAATTTCTTTAAGAGGAAACAAGTGAAAAATAAAGGTCTTCTTCACCATTATTACCTCTATTTCCTCCAGCCAAAATGCCCTTCTTCTTGCGCATCTCCTCATCTGGATTGATGATAGCTCTTGGAATGGGACTGTGGACCAAGGTACTGCCACGCAACACACCAGGGGCACCCAGATGTGGATGATGCTGGCCAGCGCGAATTGGTTTTGCTGAAAAGAAATTTTTAAAAGTCACAATCGATCTGTCAGTGCAAGTAATATATCTCAAGGGAAAAATGCAGAAGAGTTCACCTTCTATAGTGAACAATCAGTCGTAGAATGAAAACTGAGAGCTAGGTATTAAAATCTTCTTAATTAACAATGGCAATGGTTGGGGAAACACTCCTGAAGAGCTTCAGTCAAGTTTAAAAAATTCTTCCATATATTCCAAGATTTCCCTAATTTTACCCTAATTTACCCAAATTCCTCAATTTTTTATCCAAATTTTAAATTTCATACTTCTCAGAACTGAATAATGGAAGTAGCTATTTTGAAGAAGTTCTAATAATGAAAATATTGATTACAAAAATCATCAAATTAACCTTTAAAATATTAGATGCAAGGCTTTCAGGCATTACCTCTATAAACCAGCATTTTGTCTTGAGCCTGACACTAGACTTCACAGTGGAACATGGCAGGCCCTACCCACTGATGGTGGGGTGTATGCAGGTGAAGTTATCAGAAGCCCATCAGTAGAGCACAATTTCCGACCCTCGCAATTGGCTTTACATCGTAGGAAAGGGCTAGAAGTTGGAAGGAAGCAGCCGTTGCCTGAAGGTACAGCCCCAGCATTTGCCTGGTGCGAAAATAGGAAACCACAGAAAACCATATTCAGGGTTGCTGACAGTGGGAATCGAATCCACTATCTCCCATAAGCAAGCTCACTGCTGCACGACCCCAACCGCACGGTCAACTCTCTCGGTAGGCACAATCTCATACGGGAGGTAAATCTCCACAATGGAATTATTGCCCACCTAGACTTTCCATCAGGAATCGCTAGAGGCACGTGTTTGTGGTGAAAATGTTTGCCTAATTTTGTCATTTAAAAAAGTTATTTTGGTATATTTTTAGTTTTTTTAAATTTTATCAATAACTTTGCTAAATATTTATTTCCACTTTTCAGCAATAAAAGGTAAACTAAAAGGTAGTTGCTAGCATATTTTCAGTAATACATCACATTTTATTTTTGAGTATGTACAAGAAACATGAGTGTTATGCTTCTGCTCGAAACACACACGCACACAAATACATACTAGCAATATACCCGTGCTTCGCTATGGTTTTAAACTGAAAGTTGTTATTCAACATGTCGAGTTTCCCCTTTTACTTCCTTTCTCTTTGCTCCCCACACCATAATATCTGCGAACAGCATTACCTTCAGCTCCCTGTCCCCATATTCTATGTCTCATTCACTATATTGCCCATAACCATTATGAATAATAATGGTGACAGCACACCTTTTGTCGTAGTCCAATTCCATTCCAATATCACTCTGTTGATCCCACATGTGTCTGGAGACACTGCTACAAATTATTTATTCATTTATGTTACTTAAACATATTCTATCATTCAGTAATTCTTTCTATTCCATTACTTTCAACACCTCTGCTCTGTGTATACTATTGGAAGCCATTGTAAGCTATTGTAAGGAATGCTATAACTACCTCTCTCCTGTATTCCCTATGTTTCCATTTACTGCCTCATACTGAAGATTGCATCTAATCTTCCATTTCAAAAGCCATATTGCTCTTCTCGTAACTGTCTTTCCACCATTCTTCTCATTCTCTTTTCTTTCAGTATTTTTGCTTCCCAAGATATGAGCGAGATTCCTCATTATTGGATATCATCTTGTTCTTAAATAAAGGAATTTTTACTACTTTACTCCAATGAAGATTTTTCTTTCCAGATACATCTAAATAGCCTGAACAACCATGCTGCTTTCATCAATTTCACACACAATCCAAATCTACTGCTTTTCCCAATTATCATTTGATAGCAGTTTCCACTTCTTTCATTATGATTTCACTCTCAGATTCCATCTCCTCACACTCCACCTCTACCATCTCATCTACACCCCTTCTCACATTCAGCAGTTCATCGAAGTATCTTTCTACCTTTTCCTTATCTTCACTGGTTGTGTTATCTGTTCTTTCCCTTTCACGTGTTTTATGTAGACTTGCATTTCTACTCCTCCTTACAAGTCCATATAGCATACTGTTACTGCTATACACATCCTCTTCCAACTCTCCTTTAAAACCTTCCCAGCTATTTTCTTTTCTTTTTCCCCTTGACTTACTACTTTCTTACACCTTTTCATCTTATGATACTTTCTTCTACTTTGTTTTTTTTTTTTTCAGAATTGTAATACTTTCTTATTATTTTTCACACCGGGCGAGTTGGACGTGTGGTTAGGATCGCACAGCTGTGAGCTTGCATCCGGGAGATAGTGCGTTCGAACCCCACTGTCGGCAGCCCTGAAGATGGTTTTCTGTGGTTTCCCATTTTCACACCAGGCAAATGCTGGGGCTGTACCTTAAGGCCATGGCCACTTCCTTCACACTCCTAGACATTTCCTATCCCATCGTCGCCATAAGACCTATCTAAGTCGGTGCGATGTAAAGCAAATTGTAACAATAACTTTTCACTACATCCTTTACTCTGTCATTCCACCATAGGGTCTCTCTACCTTTCACTCTCTCAGCTATTCTGCCATAAGTCCCATTCCACTTCTTCCACAACCTCCACCTCAGTTCTATGCATGTGTTTCAATTCATTTTGGATTTTTTTTCTTTTACTGATCTTTTAATATCCAATCTTATTTTCTTCTCACTTATTTCATCATTTTCACCATTTTTTCCCTACTTCCATTTTTGCTACCACCACTCTTAGGTCTCCATCAAAGGCTATTTCTAGCAAGGCTCTTGAATTTAACGACTATGATTTGCTCTTTCCACAAAGAAGTAAACAATTACTATCTTTGTCCTTCTGTTTTGGCATCCATATCTTGTGATATTTCTAGTGTTCTTCCTGAACCTTGTACTGCCCACTCAACCTATTTCTCACTCCCTATTTCTCACTCAAAAATCTGCCAATTCCTCTTTATTCCTTGAATGCAGTGGTGGGATAAGGCAGAATAGGAATGGAAGAAATATTCTGCCTCATCCCACCACTGCATTCAAGTCTCCAATGAGAGTCATTTCCATATAATTTATTTCTCTCTTCAGTGTCTCGAGGAATTTCTCCAGGAATAAATCCTTCACTCAATTCTTTGTCCTAAACTACATCTTTATTATTCCATCACTTATGCTGTCCTCGTTTTCTATATGCTCATCTAAGATCTTGTTGGTTATTATCCTCACTCCATCCTGTGGGGGTTTTCTTACCTGTTCCCCTATCGGGCGCGTCCCACATGGCGGATAGGGAGGCCCTCTGGACTTGTCTGGAGGGTCTGAGGGAAATAAAATACCCTCTTGCAGACCAAAAATACGTATTGCCAGAAAACGTCCTGAGACATTGTGATTGTTGCTAGCCCAAGTCAAGGCTTGGAAGTGGAGGCCTCTCCCACACCTCCTAGAGAGGCATCCATGGTTCCTCCACATGGGTGATACAATGGTTCAGTTGAAGTGGGGCTGGTGACTGAGGTGAAGGCTCACTGCGGGGTGCTGGAACCAACACATCACTTTGCTCTACGTAGCCTGGAAAGGGGCGATCCCAACCTAGGGGGAAAGTCATGGCTGTGAACTCAGTCATGATAATGCCAAGTGGCAACCACGTGAGTAGGCCTACTGAAGGGGGAACAAACCTGGCTAGGTTCGGACCAGGGGCGGACCGCTGGGTGGACTACTGAGGGGCGTGGTCTCTGCTAGAGAGCCTGAGTTGCGGGAGGACAATGTCTGGCTGTATGCCTCACCACAGTTGGTGAAAACGACGCTCAGGACCCTAGAAGAGGCAAAACCGTATGATTGATTGAAATATGGATGCTTATAAAAAACCAATTTCAAAAACTTCAACATCAAGGGAAGCCACGGAAGCTCCAGTAGAGCAGATCCAAGAGCAAGCCCAAAATGAAAAAATGGAGACAGAAGTCCCAATTGCATAGGCTGTTGCCGACTCAAAACAAGAAATGGCAACAGAAGCTTCAGTAGAGCAGACTGCTAACACAAGCAAACCAGGAAGGTCCATAGAGACTGAAGTGAAGATTTCTGCATCGAAAATCAACAGATTTCATATAGACAGACCACCTCGCAATAGTGCATATTACAAGGAAAGTAAGAGAGCAAGGAAGGAAGCCAAAACAGTGGCTGGAACTTGGATGGAGAAGAAGCCAAGGAACAGGGATCGGCGAAAGGCTATCCCACCGACAACGCCCAAAAAGCCAAGGTCGAGGGATAGTATGCCATCAAGTTCGGCTACAAAACCACCTGCCAAGAAACAGAAAGAAGAGACGGTCATGTCCTTTTCAGAAAGACTGACGTCAATCAAGGTAGCAATAATACCTAAAACCTTTCCAGACGGTAAACTGAAGGACGACGACTTGAAGGAACTTTCATCTGCTGATAGCGCAAATGAAACCGCTGTCGGACGGATGCCTTCCAGGCTTCCTTCAGTCTCCAAGGCTGGAAAGTGGAGCAATGGTTCTGATCTGTGCAAATCCAGAAAAACTATAAGCTGGCTGGAAGATACAGTGGCCAATTGCAACCCTTGGAAAGGGGAGAATTTGGAGGTGGCAGAAGCCAAGAAGGTGCTGAATACTACAAAGGTCATTACCAAGTTTCCTCCTCCATTTGACAAGATGAAGGTTGATGATGTGCTTGTAAGGATACATCAGCACGATACCAAACTTCCGATGAAAGAGTGGAGAGTGCTGAATGCAACAACTACCGATGACACAGGAAGGACAATTGTTTTGGCCCTTAATGAAAGAGATTTTGAAGATCTCAAGAAGAGAGGCCTTATGGCCAAGCTTGTCCGGCCCAGCCGTGTAGGGGGGCAACACATCCGCCTGACAACTGGCGGCCCCAGGTTCCATTCCTGGCCGGGTCAGGGGTTTTTAATTGTAAATTATTAATATCTCTGGCCTGGGGAGTGGGTCTTTGTGTCGTCTTTATCGTTCCCTTCCTCACATTCAACACTTTACACTTCTGCCATTTACATAATACATGCAGGTTTCTCACATATGATGCATGTAGGGGCAAAAGATCTTTATAGGTCGATGCCCCGAACAAATAGAATTTTTTTTTTTTTTTAATTTAAAAAAGGGGGCCAAGCTTGGACTTGGGCAGATCAAACTTCAAGTAATTAAGGGAAAAACAAAACCTAGTGTTGGCAAGGATGGTACTGAAAGTTCTATAGGCCAATCTACAACATAAAAAAATCAGCTGTTGCCAATTTCGTCAGAAAGTTCAAGTCCGAGGCTATCGACGTGGATCTCATACAAGAGCCATGGGTAGTTAAAGGCAGAGTAGCAGGACTGGCGGAATCTGGGGGTTCGCTAATGTACGATACTACATCGATATGCCTAGAACATGTTTACTTGTGACTAGAAAACTAAAATGTCTTCTGTTGCAGAAACATTGTTCAACGGACATAGTGGCGGCCAAGATAAAACTTGGAAATTGGGAAGGTCTCAGAGAAACAACAATAGGCTCTGCACAGCTCCCATATGACTCAACTAATCTGCCCCCATCAGAAGAAGTTGAGAACCTAATTTGCAACGCAAAGAGGAAAGGCGAACACCTAGTCCTTGGAGCAGATGCAAATTCACACCAAACGGTATGGGGCAGCACGAACTACAATGGAAGAGGAGAGTCTTTACTAGAGTTTATTATTGGAACTGAGTTGATGATACTAAACCTAGGAAACAAACCTGCATTTATAAATAAAAATTGTAAGGAGGTAATAGACATTACACTAAGCACTACGCATATTGCAAACTTTATTAAAGACTGGAAGGTGCTGGAGGAACCATCATTGGCAGACCACCAGCACATCCAATTTGCAATAGATGCGAGACTATGTGGGACTGAGATGTATAGAGACCCAAAAAGAACAAACTGGGATAGATACAAAGAAGTTCTAGGGAAGGCTGCACAAAAAATTCCAACTAATGTGAGAGGACAGAAAGAACTGTATGAGGAAGTGGAACTATTAGAAGAGGCCATTATAGACACATTCCATGAAAACTCGTCCATTCAAAGAAAAGAAAAACACCAAAAAAGTAAGGTGGTGGAACAACAAACAAGCCAAAATTAAAAAAAGAGGTTAGGATGTTGTGTAGAATATCATCTAGAAATGGTATGTGAGATGTATATCATAGGAAACTCGCCGAGTATAACCTATAGAATCTTTGAGACTGTTCTGCAAGAAAGTGGAATCGCACACTGAAACAGCAAGGCTCCAGAAGGTTCCGAAAGCAACCGATATAAATCAGGTGGGGACACTGGAGAAACCAGATGGGTCGTTTACTCGGGTGGGGAAGGACACGCTGGAGATGCTAATGGCGTGTCACTTTCCTGAGGCTGAGGAGATGACAGAAGAAGAAACTGTTGGAACATAGACCGGAGCTGGAAGAGCAGACTGGAACTGTGCCAACAGAATAATAAAACAACCATGTAAAATAGGCAATAGACATGTTTCGCCCGATAAAGGCTCCGGGGCCAGATGAGATACTTCCGATACTCCTACAGGAAGGATGGGAGATACTCATCAATGCCCTGACTGACCTCTTCAGAGCTAGTCTAGCTTTACGGTATGTGCCGAAATCATGATCAAGCTAAAGCAGAATTCATATCTAAGCCTGGAAGGGCAAACTATGCCCAAGCCAAAGCATACAGACCATTATGTTTAACCTCCTCCATGCTGAAAGCAATGTGGAAAATTCTGGATAAATATATCAAAAGAACGGTGCAGCTAAACTCAATGTTACATGAAAATCAGTTTGCATATAGACCTGGCAGATCCACTGAAGTAGCACTCCACCAGTTGGTTTGTAAACTAGAGGAAAGCCTAGAATATAAAGAAATTGCACTGGCAGCATTTCTAGATATAGAAGGAGCCTTCAGCAATACAACCTATGACTATGATCAAAGCATTGGAAAAGAGCAAGGCGAGTAAAACCGTCGTCAAATTTTTAAATCCATGTTAGACTGAAGGATGATAAAAGCAACCCTGTTCGAAGAAATGCTGATGATTAGGGCCACCCGAGGCTATGCTCAGGGAGGAGTTCTTTCGCCTCTGCTGTGGAACCTCGTGGTGAACAAAATCATAGCTATGCTCAACGAACAGGTTTTCTCTACACAAGGATGCGGAGGAGACCTAGCGATTGTGGTATGAGGTAAGGTGATGTGCGTTATCCAGGACCTCGTGCAAAGATCACTCAACCTTGTGGAGAACTGGTGTAAAGAAGAACAACCATCAGTCAACCCAAACAAGATAACTCTGGTCCCTTTTACAAGAAGGAGAAAATTAGAGGGAAAGACATCACTCAAGCTCTTTGTGCAAGATATATATATATATATATATATATATATGGAAGAACAGGCACTGCACCTAGGTGTAGTGTTAGATAAGAATCTAACCAGGAATCCACATATAGAAAGAAACATAACTCAGGCCAAGAACTTGCTGTATGCATGTAAAAGACCATCAATGGTAATGTGGATATACACAATGATCATTAGACTGTTGTGGCCTATGCTGCAATCATCTGGCGGCAGAAAGTAAGTCAAGGAAAAGTCAGTAGAAGATCGGATAGCCTACAGAGAATGGCATGCATAGCCATTACTGGGACTATGAGAACTACACCGACAGAAGCCTCCAATACTTTACTAGACCTCCCATCACTACGCAATTTCATAAAAGGACAGGCTAGAATGAGTTCATATAGATTGGCACAATCAGAGTGCTGGAATGCACAAAGACCCAATCTAGGACACTGTAAAATTAACAGAGTAATAACAGAAGAAGTTCTACACATGCCTTCTGATCATATGATACCAAAGTACAACTTTGAAAAACCATTTGAGACCCAGATTATAAAAAAAGAAGACTAGGACATCAGCAAATGGAATACTGAAAAAGATATAGTGTAGTGGACTGATGTCTAAAGACAGTGGATGGCACAGGAGGGGGGATCAACGGGGGAAGACCTGAGAGATCAATCCAGATGAGCCTGGGCAGACATACTACAGTCTTTTAAGCTGAAATGATAGCTATCACAACATGTCTTGAAGAAAATCTGAAAATGAACTATAGGAATAAGAACATTTTCATTTTTATGGACCGCGAAGCGGTCATTAAGGCACTAGAGGCAGTGCGGATAATATCCAGAATTGTCTGGTATTGCCACTCCTCCTGAAGCTCTCCAAGTATTGTACGCACACTTTTTAGTGATAGATTTTTGTACTCGGTTGAGGAGTATGAAGGGAGCACTGCCAGTTCCGGTAATACTGCCAACTGAATGGAAATTAAATCTGAATTGAATCGATAATATGATCGATCGATATGAATTTTCTAAACCTTTATTATCTTACGCCAACAACTGTGTCACACACACAATATATAATACTATATAACATTTCCCGATGCGAAACGTGTTCCTAGCATGAATTCTATAGTTTGGCTTTGCTGTGTAAACAACAGCACGAGTACTTAAAGTGTATGCCAGATGTCGCACAGCGTTGATAAGCGATTCTTAGTTTGTGTTTCAAAGGTTGCCAATACGAATCTCAAAGATAACCAAAGTCAACCGATTCAGCACTAGGATGTAAATCTATCGCTAAAAAGTGCGCAGATAATACAACATTGTCAAAATAAAATGGGTACCAGAGCATGCAGGTATAGAAGGAAATGAAAAGGCAGATAAACTGGCCAGAAAAGGGGTAGAAGGACATTTTGTAGGCCCAGAACCTGTAGGCAGGATTTCCTATGGACAAGCCTGACACTACACAGGAAAATGGGTACAAAAGAAACAACTGGAAAACTGGAAAAATACTCCATGAAGCAGGCTTGCAAAGGAACTGATAAAAGGACTAAACAAGAAGCATACTAAAGAAATGTTGAAACTCAGCAGAGAAAATCTAAGATGGGTAGTAGGACTGTTGACAGGACACTGCCATCTGAAAAAGTACCTACATAGAATTGGAGTATTAAGAGACAACATACATAGGAAATGCAATGAAGCAGAGGAATCAGCTGAACACATACTTTTCAAATGTGAGGTGCTGGGTAGAATCAGACTCTCCACTCTAGACTACCAGGTGAAGAGAGAGTAAAAATCCAAGAAGACCCAATAAGAACAACCTGCAGTTTTGTGAAGGGAGCAGGTATATCTAGGTGGGAATGAAGGAAAAACAGGGTAGCAAAAGATCTTAGAGGTCGACGCTAATTAGGAACTAATATTTAGAGACCTGAAGAAGAAGAAGAAGAAGAAGAAGAAGAAGAAGAAGAAGAAGAAGAAGAGGAAGAAGAGGAAGAATAAGAAGAAAAAGGAGAAAAAGAAAAAGAAGAACCTCACTCCATTCCTTGCCATGTGTCCTGCACTCCAGTAGAGAGTGTATCCCTTTAACTCCTTTTGTTTTCCTATTGCAATATATTCAATGTTGATCAGAATATAAAACAAATTTTAAAATACAATCATGCAAGTGTAAAAAAATTATAAAAAGTACTGAAGTAAATTAGCACTGGAAATATTGGGTCAGGACCTTGATAACAAAAAAGAAAAGGATTGAGTATGAGAAATATATAAATACACTACATATAAAAGTTGTTTTACTATACATATCTCTTATAAAATTTAAAATTTTGACTTGGGAGAAAGGATTACTATCATGCATTTAAGATTACTTTGAATGGAAAGCTTTCTCACGTTATGGGAATATTTCAAAAATTAAAACAAAAGTTAATAGGGGGATTTAAAAATAAACTAGTATTGAAAATAAGAAAAGTTTAGAAAGAAATTGAGAACAGCGCAGACGAGCACAAGAACAAATTAGTTTATACTGAAAATATAAATTGACTGCACATGACAAGTTAGAGAAGCAAACTAAGAAAACGTTGCAAGTGCCTACCTATTTGTGCACTAGGTCCCCTCCTGGCGAGGTTCTTCTGGCGCACAGCCTCCTTGATTCGGTCCACTTCATACTGGTAGCGCTTCCTATCCTTCATTGCACCTTCCTTGGCATCTCTCAATGCAGATTCCAAGGCCTGAAAATCATTAACCTTCTGTTAAAATTGGTTCTCACCTAAAACTTATTTTTATCCAATGTTACAACAAACAGAAGAACTAACTCTTTCCATTCTTTCTATTCTGGGTCTATACCACATATAGGTTGGCAGCTGTGGAAGAAAAGAGTGTCTACCACATCTAGAGGTCGGCACCGAGACGTTAAGCACATCAATATAATGAATATAATATCAATATTATCTTCTGTTGTAATTTCTTTTGACCATACTTGACTGAATAATTATATGTGTAGAAAAAAATGTTCTGAAATCTTGGATTGATACTCTTATTTAATAAGAAATGAATGTCGTCTTAACATTTATAGACCCATACATGGATTCGCACTTGTAGCGTAAAGAGTTTTGGAGTTACCGAAATGCAAATGGTTTTGATTCCAAGAAGAAATGTTGAGTTTATCAGTGCTGTAAAATAAGAATTTTAGTTCGTTAACATATAGTTGTTTGTGCAAGGATACACTTTCTGTCAAGCTAGTCTGAGGAATGATGTTTTTTTTTTTGAAAGTCTGTTTGCTTCATTCTTTCCCTACAGAATAAAAAAGAAATCGCAACCCCAAAAGTTAGTCTTTTCGCATGACAATCTGTCCCCTATTTGTGCATTAGATTGCAGTTTATTTATAGTATTTTTTTATTGGTTTGAAATATTTTCGTAAATTGCCACCGGCCCTCTGTGTCGGAATCAGTTAGTGCTGCTTTTTGTCATACGATAAAAGAACCCGTTGTGCATGGTATATATCTCGTTTGAAAGACACTGTCTCAACCTTTTATCGGAAGTATGTATAGAGTTGGTTTGTTTCATCATAAATGTTATTCCCCTCAAGTTCGTCCAGTTGTTTTGTGTCTCTCTGCAGCTGCATCAGACCGTGTGATGCGCCACATACAATGACCAGCTCCAGCCGTGGTTTGACTGATAGTAACGTGCTTGAAATATTGTGTAATTCAGACGAAAGGTTAGTCTGAAGTAGTAGTGATAGTATTAGCAGCAGTGAAAATGAAAGATCATATAGCTGTGATGGATGCAGAGATAAATTATGAGTGCGCCGAATAGGAGGAACCAGTACAGTATATATAGCTGTTGAAAAGATTCTTGAATGCAACAGTCCTAAATTGTGTAATAATATTTAGAAGAGTAACAGGGAAAAACATTGAACAGTTACCTTACCGGGTTGAGCTTTTGTAAGGTTTGTTTATGTAATTATTACAAGTGATGAAAATCATCTTTCTGTCCGTATTGAAAATTTCGCTAAGTATATATGAAAAAATTTTTAATTTCACTTCCACCTATTCAATACAATACAAGATATTGACATCCAACTTAAAACATTTTTCAGAAGTGAGACATGTTTCGCCTCATATTTTGAGGCATCTTCAGTCACTAATCAAAACCTTATTCTGTCAGATAACATTTGAAACATTCTATAGCTATTATACAAATGTTCATGAAACAACTAAAATTCAATTGTAATGATAAAAACATGTGTTGTTCACTTGATGAAAAAGACATCATAGGATGGTACAGTGGTACAGAAGATGGCTTGAAGCCTTAGTCAATATTAAATTTTAAATATAGTGGAAAGCATATAAAATCATTTCATTAAAAATATACAATGCATTCAAATGATATTAAAATAGTACGTTCTTAAGTGGTACATTCAAAAATGAAGGTGTCTTACAATTATGAGTGGCAGCTGATGGTTTAAAGCCGTAGTCAGAGTTTGATGCATAAGTAGAATAACACATAAATATGAGGTAAAAGAATATGAAAAGGATTACATTAATAAATATAAAAGATAAGGAAAAACATTTCAAAATGCTGGGCAAAAGTTGAAGACGCCAGCGTATATTTGCCCGTAATGTTTGAAGGTCAAACAGTTCAAAGGTTGTTTGTAGTTCAAAGGTTGTTTCTAGAATAGTTCAGCAAGATTGTGTAGACGTAAAGTTTAAAGTTGGCTTGAATTTATTTCGAGTCATCGGAGTAAGTTTGTAGAAAATGATGATAAGCAGTTATTCTCTACGTTGGTAAAATTTGACTTGAGGTTGAATGGCTGTTTTCATAACTGATTGACTATATATTTTGAAAGTGTTGAAATTGGAAATTTTATCTTATTGACGAATGGTGTGAAGGTTTGATGTGGCTGTTGAAATGAAGTTGTAGATTGGTTGGTTCTATGGCGTTGTTGGCCTGTTTGACTTCTTGTGTGAATCGTTGAACACTTTGAAAATATATCGTCAATCAGTTATGAAAACAACAGCCATTCAACCTCAAGTCAAATTTTACCAACGTAGAGAATAACTGCTTATCATCATTCTCCACAAACTTACTCCGATGACTCAAAATAAATTCAAGCCAACTTTAAACTTTATGTCTACACAATCTTGCTGAACTATTCTAGAAACAACCTTTGAACTATAAACAATCTTTGAACTGTTTGACCTTCAAACATTACGGGCAAATATATGCTGGCGTCTTCAACTTTTGCCCAGCATTTTGGAATGTTTTTCCTTATCTTTTATATTTATTAATGTAATCCTTTTCATATTCTTTTACCTCATATTTATGTGTTATTCTACTTATGCATCAAACTCTGACTACGGCTTTAAACCATCAGCTGCCACTCATAATTGTAAGACGCCTCCATTTTTGAATGTACCACTTAAGAACCTACTATTTTAATATCATTTGAATGCATTGTATATTTTTAATGAAATGATTTTATATGCTTTCCACTATATATTTAAAATTTAATATTGACTAAGGCTTCAAGCCATCTTCTGTACCACTGTACCATCCTATGACGTCTTTTTCATCAAGTGAACAACACATGTTCTTATCGTAATCTATAATCTTCATTTCCGTATTGACAATTGCACAATTAAAAATAGGAGAGGATTTCCACCAATCAATACTTATTTATTGCATACATTAAACTACAGGACCGGTTTCGACCTCATATTCAAGGTCATCTTCAGCTGAACCATATATACATATTAATATAATGAAGCTTTGATTAAGATTGTGGTGTTGAAGGAATGCCATATGATGATGATGATGTACATTTAGTTACATACAAATGGGGCACGTCTTAGCGTGAGCTGGCGTATATGTCATTCTGTGCAATATTGCAACTGTATGTCTAAAATGTTGAAGGTCTTAAAACTAGTGTATAAAACACGTCTTTTCCTAAACTAACTTATATATATGTACAAGATAAAAACAATACATAAAAACACTTCATGTACATGAACATTCGTTCTTGCTTGGTGGTCAATACATCGACTAACTTCCGTATTTAAGTCTTATTCACAGTTGTACACTTCAGCTGCTATTCTTAGAGTTTGTAAAATTGCATGGATAAAAGTTTTGTCTTCCTGTGCGTATGTGAGATAAAACACTTAAACACAATTTAAAAAGGGTGCCAAATGTATGGATGAAATTCAAGTAAAATATGTTAAGCTCTGCTGTGTGTGTTGCCCTTTTATAAGAACCAATTCATGTTTTCTTATTGGCGTCCGTAAATTTGGATGACATTGGTTTCAAAGTAGTGGCTCCTTTCCCATTTGTAGCTGTGCAATGATGTCAACTGCTGCGAGTGATCCGCCTTCAGGGCCTGCAGGTACACAATGGAACGTGGAAACTTCCTTCGCCCTCTCACAGGCAGGAGTCTGGTTAACTTCGGATCGTAAGTTTTATTTTCCTTCCTTACCGACGGCTAACCTGTCTTGTTTTCTTAAGGTCCCAACATCGACCCACGATTCGTTGAAATTACGCTGTCATGCGCGCCGTTCCCCGTTAAGTTTCTTACTAACACTGTTACTACTGTCTGGTGATGTGCAAATTAATCCTGGGCCGACAATGAATAATGAGTTCTCCGTGTACTGTCAAAATATCAGGTCCATAAAAAATAAGATTAGACTGTGAACTTCATGTTCAAGAATTACCTGCTTTCGACGTTATCGCCTTAAGTGAAACTTGGTTGACGGATTTTGTGTTAGACTCTAAAATCCCACTCTCAAAAGAGTTTTCGTTATTCAGGGCCGATCGTAGAAAAGGATCCCGGGGAGGGGGTGTTTTAATCGCTGTCAAATCTAAATGGCATGCGACCCTACGCTCCGACCTGATGAATGACTGTGAAGCTGTTTGGGTTGAAGTTACATTTCATAACATAAAATATCTTTTTGCATGTTTCTATAGACCACCTCGTTCTTATCTCAGCTATTCTGAAGCTTTTCTTTCCTCTGTGCTTAAAGCCGTTCATTCCAAAGATAACATTGTCATACTAGGAGACTTTAATCTGTCTGTCTCCTGGATTTCCCCTTCATTAGGTCAGCCTTCTAATAGCCTTGACAAATGGTATATGGACCACTATATTACTGGACTGAACTTCAAACAGCATGTCTTGGAAAACACCTGCGGAAATAGTCTTCTTGACTACCTGCTTTCCTATAACGAGCCCTCATCTGTTTCTGTGGGACGAAATATTTTTAAATCCAACCACAAGTCCTTTGAAGCAACTTTCACTCTCACCCCTCCCCGTGCTCCGAGATGTCATCGACCTGTCCTTAGGAGCTCTGTGCCTGTGTGGCGTAAAGTTGACTGGCAGACTGTGAATCGTACCCTGTCCCTGTTACCATGGCATTTGTTGCATGTGGGTGAAGTTCAAGATGCGGTGGACTTATTTTATGATTGGACGCTTGCTGTGATTCGGGACCTCGTTCCTACTCGTTCGATGTCCAGAAAATTCCCTCCATGGAAGAAGAGTGATACTAAAAGTGCTGAACTACAAAAATCGGTAGCCTGGAGAAAATGGAAGAATGCGCCTTCCAAGAGTAATTATAAAATATTCTCGGACCTTCGCAAACACCACAAGTACTTATTAAGGCGGGATTACTCTGACTATATTAACGGAGCCTGCATTGAAGTAAAACAACAGTAAAAGGTTCTGGTCACTTATAAATAACAGAAGAGACAATAAACGAATACCGGAAGTAGTAACCTGGGACCAGTCTGTAGCCAGTGGAGCAGATAGATCTGAATTATTTAATGAATATTTTACCTCTAATTTTGTTAAACCTGTGCAATATGCTGAGTTTCCTAAATTCAAACCTGTTACTTCCCATAGCCTCAGTAATATTTCTACCACTGATTCTGAAGTGTACTCCCTACTTTCGTCTTTGTCAGAAAATAAACCCACTGGTCCTGATGGTCTCAGTCCTATCTTCCTTAGGAATACAGCAGTAAGTCTTTCATACCCTATTAGTGTGATATTCAATCGGTGCTTCTCAGTCGGCTACTTTCCGAGCTCCTGGAAACTTGCGTATATCACACCAGTTCTTAAAGGTGGACAGAGGTCGGATATTGCAAATTATCGCCCGGTCTCTATATTACCTGCTTTATCAATCATTTGTGAAAGGATCATCCATCAGCATTTGCTTGCGTTTACAAATCCCTATATATCCCCTCAGCAGCATGGTTTCCTTCCTGGAAGCTCCTGCGTAACTAACTTGACTATCCTCCTCCATCATGCCACGTCTGCCATCCACGCGGGCTCTCAACTTGATGTATGCTATATCGACATCGCGAAGGCCTTTGATACCGTGGATCACACCCTTCTTGTGCACAAACTTTCTGAACGGTTTAACGTGCATGGGAGACTCCTAGCTCTAATTAATAGCTTTCTGAGCGAAAGACTACAGCGCGTTGTTCTTGATGGATGCAGTTCTCTCACCACCACCCTCTCTGGTGTCCCGCAGGGTAGTGTCCTTGGTCCACTTCTTTTTGCCCTGTTTATTGATGACCTTATCGATACTGTTTCCCACCATTCATGTGAAATACTGCTCTTTGCTGATGACTGTAAAATCTTCAAGCAGATCGATTCTCCTACAGATACAATCCAATTGCAAAATGCACTTGATTCACTATCAGGTTGGTGTACTACATGGCGTCTTAAACCTCATCCCTCCAAGTGTTCCACCATTTCGTTCACACTTCGTAAATCCCCCGTTCTACAAGAATATCACCTACTGAACCAACCGATTGCTCTTGTTGACAATAAAAAAGACTTAGGAGTGCATTTTGACAGTAAATTGTTGTTTGTCTCGCACATAAACAGGGTTACCTCACGTGCTATGTCACTCCTTGGTTTACTGTACAGTTTTATGATTTGTCCAAGAAATTTACGGAAAGACAGTGTGTTATGGTTTTATGGATGAACTATAATATTTTAAGATTTTATGTACCAAGATCTTTTTAAAATATGCGTCAGAACAAGCTTCTGCAAACCGCTGATACATGCTGTGTGACCAGCGAATATTTGATACATCGCTCTGATTTATATTATCAGATCGTTACAGTCTTCGACTGGGAATACAAGATGCATTCTGTATCCCAGTCGATCGATATAAATTTGTGTTGAAAGAGAGTGGCTCTTGGATAACCATTCACTTGTTCATTGCATCGATTTGTTCGATAATAACCTTTTCCATCCCGTATCAAAAATAGTTCTTTTGTTTTTCACCACGAATTACGAAGCATACGTCATGGTATATTTAAGGAAAAACATGTGAATTATGTTTGTCGCTTAATTTGCTTCATATTTGCCACGTATTGCGAAGGTTATGTAGTTGTGGAGTAACGCGACTTGTGTTTGTTGCTTATTTTGTCTTATGATTGTTGTTTATCGGTGATCATGAGTAAATCTACGAAGCAGCATTATCATCAGGCGTTTAGGGAAACCTATTCTTTGAGTTTTCCATGTGTACTGAAAACTAGAAAAGGTGACAAATTTGCCAGTGTGCTCTTGCAATATTAAGATTGCACATGGTAGCTTAAACAACCTGACTAATCACGCTGAGTGTGTTAACATCTTTGTAATTCGAAATCTAAACTAAATGGCGCGTACTGCAACACAGGACATTGTTACTTGTTTACAGAATAGTCCATTTTCTTTGTCGACAGATGGAAGCAATTATATCGATTCCAAGTTGTATCCCATAGTGGTTACTTTTAATGATGCTGCTGCTGCTGCTGATCGAGAAAGTATTATAAGTACTGTTTTATCGGTACCAGCATTGGAATGGGATTTGACAGGGTGCAACATAGGAAAGCTGCGATTGTCACAGTTGGAAATGAAGTGCCAATCAATAACTGTCAGGCGTTCTTTTCTGACAATGCTCCTGTTATGATTGGACAGAATAATGGAGTTCTAAGGGTACGTTTATGCTGCAGCTTCGCTGCTGGCTCATGGATGCTCGCCCTAGCACTTCGCTGCTGGCTATAGACTGGCTGCTCGCCATGGAGCTTTTACCCTGCAGCAGCCCCGCGCGCACGCTGCTGGCAGCTCTCAGCTGTAGTCGAAAATTCAAAACAGAGGAACTGATAGTTAAGGCGGTTTGTATTTTGCATAATTTGATTATAGATATAGAGGGCATGAACACTTAGACTACCGAGATCGATAGCGCAGTCGCTTAAGTGCGGCCAGTATCCAGTAATCGGGAGATAGTGGGTTCAAGCCCCACTGTCGGCAACCTTGAAGATGGTTTTTCGTGGTTTCCCATTTTCACACCAGGCAAATGCCGGGGCTGTATCTTAATTAAGGCCACGGCCGCTTCCTTCCAATTCCTAGGCCTTTCCTATCCCACCGTCGCCGTAAGCCATATCTGTGTCGGTGCGACGTAAAGCAAAAAAAAAAAAAAAACCCACCTCTTAGACTACGAAGACATACTTCCAAGAGCTACCCCGTCGAGGAAAAACAACACAGCTCCAGCTGAAGCTTCTGAAGTGCGGAATAAATTCAGAGATTTTTTTAACGAGTGAGTCTCAGTTCTGTTGGCGAGTGTATATTACAATAATTTGGTGTACTGAATGTGAAATAAAAAGTGTAAAATGCTTCGCCTAGATTTTTCAGTGCATTTCTACTGCGGGAGTTGATTGAAGAATGAAGCTACAAATGCTTCATTTCGTAATTTAATAGTGTACTTTTAAATAATGTAAAATAGGGGGTTATGGAGTATGTCATTTTGACTTTAGTTAGGTCTCCTTAACAAAATATGTGTACAGTTTGAAAAAATAACTGTCGAACTTTCCATGAAAAACGAGGTACTTCATATAAATCACCTGCTTGTAAAAATAGAGGTCCCCAAAATGGCAAGATTAAAAGAACAAAGTTGATGTAATCGTTCCGCATTCTTTTGCCACGTCATTCGATAGTTTGATGATGATGATGATGCTTGTTGTTTAAAGTGGGCTAACATGTAGGTCATCGGCCCCTGATGGTACGAGATGAGACGAAATGGATTAAAAGTTATAATTAATCCACTGACTAGGATTAGGAAAATGCTATTTGCTTTACATCGCACCGACACAGATATGTCTTACGGCGACGATGGGAGAGGAAAGGCCTAGGAATTGGAAGGAAGCGGCCGTGGCCTTAATTAAGGTACAGCCCCGGCATTTGCCTTGGTGTGAAAATGGGAAACCACGAAAAACCATCTTCAGGGCTGCCGACAGTGGGGCTCGAACCCACTATCTCCCGATTACTGGATACTGGCCTCACTTAAGCGACTGCAGCTATCGAACTCGGTAGATTAGAAAAATGATAATGATGAGGAAAATTATTAATTTAAAATAAGCAGTGGATCTAATTCGCAATGCACTGATATTGAAGTAAAATAATATATTTAATTCCAATTAAAAATACACAAAGGTAAACACATAGTTTTTTTGCTATTTGTTTTACGTCGCGCCGACACAGATAGGTCTTATGGCGGCGATGGGATAGAAGAGGCCTCTGAATAGGAAGGAAGCAGTCGTGGTCTTAATTAATGTACAACCCCAGCATTTTCCTGGTGTGAAAATGGGAAACCACGGAAAACCATCTTCAGGGCCGCCGACAGTAGGGTTCGAACCCACTGTCTCCAGGATGCAAGCTCACAGCTGCACGCCCCTAATCGCACGGCCAACTCGCCCGCTAGGGTAAAATAGTAGTTAACAATAAACCAATTAAAACACAAATAGTTACTTTACTTTTAAACACGATAAAACAAGCCACTCTTTCTCATAAATCGTAGGAAAAGGTCTACTGGCCGCTCGTCATCTCGTCACTCCTTTTATCTCATATGAAACTCGTGTGATGATCCGCATGCCGCTGGCTCCAAATCGCATTGCGTTCGAAGACAGGTTCAGATAGCAAGTGAGCAAGTGATCACTGAACGTGTGTATAGAGTGCGAAGAGAGGAAGGAGTGGGAGAGCGAGTGACCTTGAAAGAACCAATCACAGTCCAAGTTACAGGATTGCCAGCGATGGGCCAGGCTCGAAAATCAAACGTGTTTGAGACCATGGATGTGGCAAGGATAGCAGCCAGCAGCGCAGCTATGAGCCGGGCTCCAGGGTAAATGCACTGATTGCGATTCATTGGTTTGTTTCATCATCGCCTAACATCGAGCAGCGAGGCTTAGCGATGTGCCAGCAGCCAGGCTGCAGCATAAACGTACCCTAACAGTTTTGAAAGCAGCTCACCAGGATATTTTTGGTATTGGTTGCAGATGCCATCTAATTAACTTAGCTGTTGAAAAAGCTGCTGTAACTTTACCAGTTAGAATTGACGAGATTCTTGCTCATATTTTACATTATTTGGACAAGAGTGTCAAAAGAAAAGAACATCTTCAGAAATTTCAAAGTATGCATGGAAAAGAAACAAAAGTTGTTGAAGCATGGGTGCACAAGATACGTTATCCCTAGCCAGGTGTTCAGACAGATGATTAGATCAGTGGGATTCACTTATAGTAGAGTCCCGCTCATCCGACCTTCGCTTATCCGACATTCCGTGTTATCTGACACTGGTGGACTTAATTTGAACTTTTGGTGGAGACTAAATTCAGGGACACCCGGTGTGAGGGTGCGACCGTGGGACAAGCACTGGCCTGACCGCTGGCGGTAGGACCGGTTTTTCTCTCAAGGACAGGTGCAGCGAGTCTTCAGCCATTGTTCAATGTAGTATTGGTTGGGTGCGGATGTTAGTTTTCATATCCTCTGTGAGTATGGCGAGCAAACGGAAGAAAGTGATTGTTTCTATGGAAGACAAGTTGAGTGCATTGAAAAGACTGGACAAAGGGGAAACTCTTCAAAAGTGGCTTCAGATTATGGTGTTGGACATGTTACAGTGGGAGACTGAAAAAGAGGGAATAAATTGAAAAGTGGTGCCCTACCAGAGCAGTAAGTTATGCACTGAAAATTAGAAAAGCAATGAAAAAATGTGAGTACGAAAAAGTAAGTGAAGCGTTTCTTTGGTTCACTCAACACTGGGAAAAGGGCCTGCCAATATCTGGCCCCATTCTGCAAGAAAAGGCGGTGTATTTCCAGAAGGAGTTTAATGAAGGGGACCCTAATTTTACTGCCAGTGAGGGGTGGCTTGATCGGAAGAAACGGTATGGCATTCGGCAGCTTAATATCCGTGGAGAAAAACTGTCAGCTAAATCCGATGAGGTTGTGAAATTTAAAAAGAAATTTCAAGAAATAGTCTTGCTGGAGGATTAACCGGTGATCAGATTTTTAATTGTGATGAGACTGGGCTAAATTTCAAGATGCTGCCATTAAAAACTCTCGGAGCCCAAGCCGAGATGTCTGCACCGGGCTACAAGCGTAGTAAGAAAGAGTTACTGTTCTTGCCTGTAGTAATGTTACTGGGAACTTAAAAGCAAAATTGCTTATGATCGGTAAAGCAAAGAAGCCTAGGGCTTTTAAAAACATGTCTGTTAATGCTCTTCCAGTCCATTACACAAATCAGAAGGCTGCCTGGACGTCTGCTGACATCTTTAAAGACTTTTTTTTTTATTATTTTTATACAGTTTGTTCCAGATGTAGAAAAATTTCTTGCTTTGAACCATCTCCCCAGAAAAGTGCTTCTACTAGACAATGCTCCATCACATCCGAATGAAGAGCAACTTAGAAGTGGTGACATCAACGTCATGTTCCTCCCTACTAACGTAACGTCATTATGTCAGCCAATGGACCAAGTGTGCTGGTAACATTGAAGAGGAAATATCGGCGGAAACTCCTTTCATCCCTGATAGAGGAAATGGACAATGGCAACGACATGATAGAAAAGTTAAAACGAATCAACATGAAAGACGTGGCATACTGGATAGCACAGTCTTGGAAAGAAGCTGAAACAACAACATTAGCAAAGTCTTGGAACAAGTTGTTGAGCGAGGTTGAACATCGAGAGGAGGTGGTACAAGAAGACATGGAAAATATTGTGCCCCTACTGAATTGCATTCCTGGCTGTGAGGATGCTACGACTGAAGATGTAAGTGGTGTGCAAAAGATCAACTGTTTAAACTAACTGACCCTGATATTGATTTTGTAAATGCTAATGGGAATGAGGATGATGATGAAGAACAAGGCATTGCAGAACACGAGGAGAAAACGATGACTCACAGTGAAGGATTAAGTGCATTGGAAATGGCATTAACCTACGTTGAGCAACAGCCGGAAGCAAGCGCAGCGGAGGTGCTGATTTTTCGTCGATGGCGGGATCTCGCAGCAAGAAAACGTGGATCAGCAGGCAAGCAGACATTGTTCACAAGTTTCTTTTCGTAAGACATTTGGAATGCTTTCATTCAATACTGCATGTACTGTACAATTGAATTGATAATTCAATAAACAGAGTACCGTAAAACATGCCATTGTTTTAGTACTAGAGTACAGCCTTCCTGTTTGTTTAAGTTGAATTTCAAAGTTGTTCTGTATTATCAGATATTTTCGGTGATCCGACATATTCCAGGTCCCGTTTAGGTCGGATAATCGAGACTCTACTGTATTTAATTTTAAGGATGACGAGGTAGTGTGCGCTCCAAATATTTCTGCAAATTTATCTTTTACTATTCCCAAAGGACAAACTGTCTGCCAACTTTCTGCCAAAAGAATGGCATGTCCTTCCGAATGCGACTCACCTGTTCTCATAAACTTGAATCCTACTACATCTCTTGAAGAAAAGCTGTTTTATGTTCCTTTCCTCTGATCAAAACAAGGCATTTTGTACTTTTTTACATGTGACTAACCCATCATTTGATAATATCAATACAGTCCTTCAGAGTGCTGCTTCACATATCCATGTGCTGTTTATATTAAAGATGGATCTATTGAAACAGGTATTCACCAAATTTGTTAAGCCAAGCAGAGTTAAACGGTCAGCATGCTTGATGTCCAGTATCACCCAATCCAGTATCAGAAAGATGAAGAATTGGTAATTGGCATTCAAACCTCAAACTTTGTTAAGGCACTACACAATAAAGACAAATCTCTGTTTATCTCGTCAGAAATTATTTCTGTTCAGCCTGTGACTACATGATTAACAAGTTCAGTTTTAAGAGCGATGTGCTAAAACATGCACAGGCTGCTAAACTTTATGCCACTGAAGAAGCAGTTTTCTTCTGTTAATTTCTTTCTGGAGAAATTTCCTGTTATTTTGTGTAAAAGAGAAAATAAAACAAGAGATGACACTGTGAATGAACTCCAAAGCCAGTTTGCGGCTCTTCAGATACCAGGTGTATGCAAAAGTCTTTTCCGGTTTCACTAAGAGACGGCATCAGCGAACAGTACGCAGCATATGAATGCGACACATACGTCAAGTTTGTTAGTCTGACATTAACCTACCAACACACACAAATTGAATCCGCTAAATGCTAGCATCTGTTGTATCGTTCAGTGATCATGTCTACGTTTGTGCCTGAAAAATAACTGCAATGCCAATGCAATTTTCAAATTTTACATCTAGTTTTACTGGAATTCTATGTATCACTTAATGCATGAATGAGGAATAAAGACTTACTCTTGTACTTTGTACTCCTTGGCCAAAGAATTTGACAATATAACACAGTAAAACATAATAGAATAATAAATTGCGAAACTATAGTGAATTTACGTACCTTCACCCGATCCATCGTAGCCCGCAACCTCTTTTCTAATTTTGGCAGCTCACAGCGCAGGTCAGCATTGTCTCTCACTAGCTGCTTGTGCACTTTGGTCAGCTGATCCAAGTTGTTCTCAAGGAAGCTGATTTTCTGTTTCTGGGCAAGCGATCCGCCATCATCTTCACTGTCTTCGGCATTTGCAGACTGGAAATGGAAAGAAAAAAACATGACTGTAATACTATAAAAAACAATCATATCCCTCAGCAACGATAGTGGTAGTTGCAGTGTGTCATGTATGATTTTGACTACACAGTGGAACCTCTTCTCAGTTTTTGGAGAGACCCTGGGGAAAAACATAACACAGGAAAATGGAAAATCCAGGAACAAACTAAACCCATGAACAATTTACTAAACAATACAATAATGAAACAGGTATAATTATAATCTTACAAACTCTCCCAAACCAAACCACAGCCCTAACGTACCTTGGTCTACAAAGTGACCACTACACATCCTGAAGGCCTGCAGATTAAGAGGTGAAGCATGGTCAGTGTAACTAATCCTTTCTGCTGTTATCCCTGGCTCTTTAGACGAGGGTCACCATCTCACTGTTACACAGCTCCTCAATCGATTGTAATCATGTAGGCCAAGTGAACTTAGAGCCAGCCCTCATATCCAGGCAGAAATTCCTGACCTGGCAAGGAATGAAAACTGGGGCCTCCAGACGAGACAAGCAAGCTAGACTGAGGGGCGGCTTCAAACATTAATTACACAAGTTAAAAATCTTTATACTTTACATTCAGTTTTACCGGGTAAACTTAGTTTCCTGGGAAAACTTCTTTCGAGTCTGAAACTTATCAGCCAAGCTCGCTGAAAAATTTCTACCATAAACTGGGGTTACTTCATAACAGTTCTGATGATTTCTTCAATACAATCAGAATAATATCACTATGTATTAAAGTTTTCCTATATATTCATATGCATCCATCCTTCATTCATGTTTTGAGAAAATTTTTGATGTATATTTGCATTTAATCACTCAATATTTCAAGAAGAACTTGTCACAGTGTTACCCCATTAGGTGGGGTTACTTTGTGATGCCATCTTTTTACCATTGCATTTCCACATTTGATGCAGATGTTACAAAGTTACCCCCCATTAAGTGGTTGCTGATGACTTCTACTAAATATAAGACTAGAATTTCTTTCATAACCATGATAACACAACATACAGTATATTTTTTTAAATCCTAGAATATAAACAGTTGAAATATTTGCATCATTCAAGAGAACAGTTTACAAACTGTTTACTTTGCACTGTGTTCTGCAAGTTCTGGAATATCATAGATTTCAAGTTCTCCGCTTTGTATAGTTGGATTAATTTTACACCATGTTTTGTCATCTGGGTACTAGATTTCATCCTCGACATCCAGCCACTTCTCAGTGCTCTCCGTTGCACTGACAACTGCACATCGCTTGTATACTTCGTTACAATTCCTGGATAGTACTTGCCTTCGAACATTATGATTACGTGTGTGCCAACTGTCTTATCTCCAGATTGCAAGGTACGATTTTCATGAACAGGAAGTTCTTCAGAGTCAGAATTAGATTCTCCATGCAATGAACTGTCTTTTGATTCAGTACAGATATCATCAGTCACTTTTAAGTGAATCCTCAATCAGGGTGTCTTCACAGTTCTTGAGCAACAGTTCTCAGTGCAACAACAGCTAGGCATCTCATCTGAAACTGTCATACCTCTTTCGGATGGCATATCCGCGAGTCTTCCCTTTCTTCGGCCATTAGTTCATACCACACCTCTTGTGATTCAGGTGCTCAATGGAACTAACTTACAGCTCGTTTCACACCATCACCTTCTACATCCAGTGTCCTATTGTACAGGTGCTTCAGCACTTCTACCCAGTTCAGAGGGCAAATACCACACATTTCCTGAATCCATAATGTAGATTATTAGATTTTCATCTAGTTCTCCATTAGATCTTAATGGGATATTTTTGCTTCGGTACAGTGGAGCGTCGTTTTCCGACTCCAGATTTTTTTTTTTAATTTTTTTTAAAAATGCAATTTTAGAATTTTTGTGACAGCCATTGTTGTCACAAAGTTACCCCTTACACTTCTCGTTTTTATTTTACTTTTGTATTGGGGTACACCTTCTCTGTCCCGTTGAACTGCACACCACCTAGAAGGCCATCTGTGCTATGAATCTTGACATAATGTAATACAAGATACTTGAACCTTCAACCATCAGATTCTCTACCATCGGCCTATGTGCCCCGTCTGGTGGGATTAAGGACAATTAATTCTTGAGGAAATTTCAATTTCCAAAGTTTGTTAACCTTAGTTTTTGTGGACTTTTTTTTTATGTGTCAAAGTTGTCAACACTCCTACAGATTCCTTCTTCCTTAGTTATTAACCAATAAGGAATTTTTGGAATATGTGCTCTAGCCAATTAAAATTAGGGGTGTGTACAGGCATCTATCCTATATGTGAAGAGTTCTGGGAACTTCCCCTTGGAAATACTATAAAAGCTAGGCGTTTTTAGGGTCGTTTTGTCGTCTTCATTGCTCCGGTCTAGTGAGTGCGGCGTTATTGGGAGGCAAGTGCTGCCTGCCGTCATTCGGAAGGCCCAACTACTTAAGGTAATGGCAGTAATTTTTTAACATATGATAGCTCCAGGCAGATAACTTACGGGGCAAGGCTTCAAACTTATTTTATTAATGTAAAGTTCTAAATTCATAGTATAAATGTAAGTTTTCGGCAAATCTGAGAACTCTGTTCAAATCCCTGCTGGGAAACGTGTAAATTAAGGGAACAATGAGTGTTCACCCTCTGTTGATTCCCAATGAACTTGGTATGCGATGACAAATTTTTTTAACCCCTAAATTCTTCACACTCATTCGGCATTTAATATTTCTCATTTAGTCACTCCTCTGCAGTATAGGCTCAGCCTCTGCAACTACGGGACACAAGCCCATTTAGGGTTTTAAGAATTTTTCCTAAAAGGAGTGTGTTTCACCCTGGCGCCTTCTTACACCTCTGTTCCACAATATTTCCGAATCAATTTTAGCAATAACTAAAAGAAAGCTCAAAGCGACATGAGAATTGTGCATGTTTATCAGGAAGCATGAAGTTAAGATTTCCCCAAAACTCTATGTATTTCAAAAAGTTTCACAAAACAACACGCTCAGTACAATAATGCAAAAGGCTCTCTGTTGCCAACAATTCAACACTTAAGTTGTCATTGTATGCACAGGTAGCAGCATTATTGGAGAGTGAAAACATGTGCTATTCATTGTCCGACGATCTACGCATATCCTTGTGAAATAGGAAATAAATATTTGGTGCGCACCTGTCACAAAGTAACACATACAGTCACAAAGTAACTCCCATTTACAGTAATAAATAACGCCAAGCCAAACAACAATATATCACAAGTACTTTTTCTCTATCTAACAAAATAAAGAACATATGATAAAAAAGTGTCTAATATCATGGCAAATTCCCTTCTTTCATCTTCCATTGTCATTTGGTCACTGGTATACTGTTTGTAGTAAGTGTCTGGAAGTCTTGTACCACATAAGTTAGGTGCAAATCTACTTTTAAAAGTTCTCAGATGAGTCATATTCAATTCTGCCAGTCACTAATCACAAGAAAATTGTAAAGAGGAAAAAAAAAACCATCAAAACTCTACAAATTTGGTTTATTCATGACCTAGAGCTCAGCTGGAAAGCATGTTGAGACACTTGCTGCAGAAGCCAGTACGAGTGGGAAATGAGCAAACTTCTTCAAAGTTATGCTGCGCATATAAAACAACTGCAGTTTTTGTAAGGACACTTTAGTATAAAAACATAAACGTAAAAATATCCATCTTATATTGGGATAAGAACGATAATAGGCAATCCCAAGACCTACCATGGCTATACATTTATGTATAGTGCAACATCTGTTGTGGTCTCAACAACATAATCGCATCCAATTGTATTAAAATATTAGATTCACATTACGAAGGAGCAATTTTTATTCCTGTCTGAAAGCCCAGTGAATAAATAGTGCCCTGAGAGAAGTGCCAGAAACCTGTTCGGCGAAACAATCGAAAGAATCAAAAATTAACATCTAACCATGGACATAATGTGGACGATCCGGCTTCATGGCTAAATGGTTAGCGTGCTGGTCTTTGGTTACAGGGGTCCTGGGTTCAACTCCCGGGAGGGTCTAACTTTTTAACCATAATTGGTTCATTTCGCTGGCACGGGGGCTGGGTGTATATGTTGTCTCCATCATTTCATCCTCATCACGACGCGCAGGTCGCCTACGGACGTCAAATCAAAAGACCTGCATCTGGCGAGCCAAACTTTTCCTCGGACACTCCCGGCACTAAAAGCCGTACGCCATTTCATTTCATGTGGACAACTAGCAAGTAAGAACATTTGATACAACTCATCCACATAGAGACGTCTGAATGTGTTCCGTTTCCTTCCAAATGTCGCAGCCACACTCTGCTTTTTGATTTCCGAGGTTTCTCAAAATAACGCCAGCTGAATGCGATGCTATGTTGATCCCTTATGCAAGTTCATTGCTGACTGCTTTCCCAATACAGCACTTGCTCTAATCACCGCATTAACAGTACATTAATGCTAAGACCCAAAGATATGTTATAGCCGCTCTTTCACAAGATACTGTTTCTTGACAAAACACTTTATCAAGAATTTAGAAATGATGGGACCGAAATTTCTGGTTGGTTGACACACAAAACCGTTTCTTTAAGGAATGGATGATGTGGGATTTTTAAAACATGATGTAATTAGGATGCTCTTGGGACCATGTAATTTGAATGAAATTATCCATGGAAGCATCGTTTCCAGGAACAGATAATTGAGGTTCCACTGAATCTTCAAAGATGGGAATGAAAAGAAACATTTAATAATTATGTTATATAAACTAACAAATCATGATGGGTCAATAATATTTTTAAAATTAAGTTCCCAGAAGGAAAACTATAATTTAACTTAACCAATTGCAAATATTTAAGTATTTAAGCTCTTAAAACCTTTTCAATTTTAGTTTTTTTGATTCCTCTGCGTTGAAATTGGCTAAGATTACTGCTGTAATCTAAGCATTATACACATAGTGTTTAAAACAATCCATGGGAAAAAATGAATTGGAATGTGAAATCAAAAATCCCATGTGAAGAGTTATGAAAACTCAAAAGTAATGGGAGTGGGAATTCTCGTAAACCCTGCAATACTCCTCTCGCTGCTCGTGTCATGCTTTTAATAGTTTCATTAGCAGTAACAAATGCATAATCTTTTCAGAACACTTCATAGCAAAGCAAAGAGGGAAAAGTCTGGCAGTGATAGGTTCAGAGAATAAGATGGATGTTCCAAAGCTGTAGCATTGTTTGGCAAGGGTTCTTTCTACCACAAATGAACTATATGGAGGTATACTGTCATGCATAAGGATTGCACTGTTCTCAGCTCCTTTTCCATTTATTTCGTCCATATTACATCCGTAAGATGAACTGCTGTTGTACATGTCTTCACAGACAGTGTACTCTTCTGGAATAAATTAATATTAAAGCAGGCCCTCAGCATGAAAGAAAACCTCTTTTATAACTGAACATTTGCTCTTGTACAGACAGAATTTGCTACTGGAAAGAGGATTTTTATTTTCATTCACAAGTGACACTTAGATAACCAGTGATTATGTTGTTAAAGAAATCTAAATCAATGGCATAATTATCCAAAGACTAAGTCAATCATATCTGTTTCTGATAAGGAGCCAGACACTAACAAAAGAAAAGCAGATTCAAATACTGTTTATCTGAAAAATACTGAACTACATGAACTGATGTAACCATTTCTACTAATATCTCCTATATGTGTTTCATTTGTCACTCCACACAATATCGTGAACATATTTTATTTCTTTTCTCCTTTCTCACAAAGTTGGGAGTCTTCTGCTACATGAATCATCACTGTCGCAGAGTCAGGAACTGCATTTGCTCTATTGCTGCTTCACAATACGCTTGCTTAAAGCATTCTTAGCGGTTAGGGGCGCGCAGCTGTGAGCTTGCATCCAGGAGATAGTGGGTTCGAATCCCACTGTCGGCAGCCCTGAAGATGGTTTTCCGTGGTTTCCCATTTTCACACCAGGCAAATGCTGGGGCTGTACCTTAAGGCCACGGCCGCTTCCTTCCCATTCCTAGGCCGTTCCTGTCCCATCGTCGCCACAAGACCTATTTGTGTCGGTGTGACAAAGCAAATTAAAAAATAAAAATAAAATAAAAAAGAGCATTCTTAATACGAAGGTCGCTCAAATTTTAACAGGATTTTTGTTCCTGAACATCAACAGTTGGTAGGACTGGCCCCGTGCTTCTACTATGCTTAGGCAGGACCATTAGAAGTGAGGACAGCGTGCTGTTAGATATTTCCCGCCGGTTCATCATTAACACTCACGATGTCGGAGCAACAGGTGCACCCCTCCACTGCACAACGCATAACAAAGTTTCTTGCTCGTGGAGGAGTTACAGCGGCAGAAATGTGCCAGGGATTGACTGCACAGTTTGGTTTTCAAACACTGTCAAGGAAGCGTGTTTGCCCAGTATGAAAAATTCAAAGAAGGGTGAAAACATGTGGAAAAATCAGCAACACGATTGCTGTCCTCGGACGAGCATTATAGACGGAAACATTTGTGCAGTTAAAGACATTATTGACGACGATCGATAGGCGACAGTATCAGAATCAGTTTTGGGAGCTGTCAAGCAATCATCACGAATGACCTACAGCTCAATAAAGTATGTTCCAGATGGGAACCTCACATTTTGACCGAAAATCTGAAGTTGAGACGTTTGGAGGTCTGTCAGATGTTTACAGCAAGGTTTGCGGAAGAAGGTGATTTTTTAGTCGGATCGCCGCCTGCAACGAAACATGGGTCCACTACTACACACCCGAATCCAAACAAACCAGTAAAGAGTGGCGGAAGAAAGGCGAGGCAGCACCAATGAAAGCCAAGACATTACTGTCAGCTGGAAAGGTCCTTGCGACTGTTTTCTTTCATTATTATTTATAAGTTTCATATTCCGTATTGATTGGATTCAATGTAATAGATAAGAAAAATGTTCCACCGATCAATACATTTATTGTGGATGAATTACTACACTAGTACCGGTTTCGACCTATCTTGGCCATCATCAAGCTAGCACACAAATTTACAGTCATTAGATGAATTACAAAGAAGTTACTTAAGAGCATCCGGATGTCTGATAAAAAATGGAAGTAAAATATATTGCAGTATGTTGCGTTAAAATGACTCTGATTAAAAGTAGTGATGGTTAGAATAAACTAAAACCTATTGATTGAGCATGGACATGAGTACATAAACACATTAAAATATATATGCTACATCATAAGACACTAAAAATATATAGCACATTAAACACACCATGTTTTAAACGTCTATTAAAATTTGAGTTCATGTTGCGTTGCATTCATTCTTCAATCCTCTTGTGGTTCTTGTGTTGATTAAGTTGAATATCGAGAATGTTCTATAGTTGATATACTTTGCACTGGTATGTTATGAGAACTCTTGTCAGTAAAAATTTGAAAATTGAGTTGATGTAGCAAGATAGGTTTTAATATCAGAGTAGCTGGTGGTGACACTTCTCTTGTCTATGTACGTTATATGGTCGTTATTGTTGCTGTGGAGGTTGTGTACCGATACGTTTGGATATTTGTTGTGCTCTGCTACGAGTACGTCTATATCCAAACGTATCGGTACACAACCTCCACAGCAACAACAATAACGACCATATAACGTACATAGACGAGAGAAGTGTCACCACCAACTACTCTGATATTAAAACCTATCTTGCTACATCAACTCAATTTTCAAATTTTTACTGACAAGAGTTCTCATAACATACCAGTGCAAAGTATATCAACTATAGAACATTCTCGATATTCAACTTAATCAACACAAGAACCACAAGAGGATTGAAGAATGAATGCAACGCAACATGAACTCAAATTTTAATAGACGTTTAAGCATGGTATATTTTAAAATGTGTTTAATGTGCTATATATTTTTAGTGTCTTATGATGTAGCATATATATTTTAATGTGTTTATGTACTCATGTCCATGCTCAATCAATAGGTTTTAGTTTATTCTAACCATCACTACTTTTAATCAGAGCCATTTTAACGCAACATACTGCAATATATTTTACTTCCATTTTTTATCAGACATCCGGATGCTCTTAAGTAACTTCTTTGTAATTCATCTAATGACTGTAAATTTGTGTGCTAGCTGATGATGGCCAAGATAGGTCGAAACCGGTACTAGTGTAGTAATTCATCCACAATAAATGTATTGATCGGTGGAACATTTTTCTTATCTATTACATGTTTTCTTTCAATCGGTGAGGCATTTTGCCGATTGAATTTTTTCATGAGTGACTTACAATCAATTCTGCTTACTACTGGGAGCTGTTGAACAAGGCGAGGGTTGCATATTGCCGCAAAAGACGAGACCAACCGATTCAACAGGTCATCCTCCTCCACGACAATGTGTGACCCCCATACTGCAGCTCTAACCATCTCCAAGTTACAGGAAATTCACTGGACTACACTTTATCATCCTGTGATTTTCATTTGTTCGGACTGCTTAAAGAAGCTCTACGAAGGCAACTATTTGAAGATGACAAGAGTGTGGAAGACTTCGTGCACAACTGGCTGGTGACACGACCCTGTTCTTTTTACGATGAGGACATCAAAAAGCTACCCATACACTGGGACAAATGCATTTCCAAAGCAGAAAACTATGTGGAAAAATAAATTTTTGCTAATTTTGCATTTATTGTGCAATGAGGACAGCAGTCTACTAGGGCAAATCATACCAACATCTATATCTGGTACAACTTCGGAGGGAACGGTTGACAAAATACACACTAGTCGAGGGAATCTGCTCATTATAGTACATGCTTGTACTGTATGTACAGGTTTAATACAAGGGAATGGTGAGGGTTTCAAGGCCTGGTTTATTCATGTCTCGTTCAATCCAATGAGGCTCTATTATCAAGATGGATAATGCAAGCCATCATTTCATCCAAGCAGACAAGTCACCACATTCGAACTGCTGTAATGCAGTTATTAAGGACTGGCTGCGTAGGAAAGCAGTAAGAAACAGGATCAAGATTAAAATGTTTTTCAAATTAACAATATACATTTGTGTACCATTTCACTCCTTTTCCAGATCATTTTTACACATCGTCCCTACTATGGCAAACTAGCAAAAGTAAAAAACTAGGGATCATTAGGTCTAAAGGTTTGGTCTAGATTTTATTATTTATATAATGTCTACCCTCTGACAAAGTCTCACATCTGCAGTTCATTCGGTATGGCTAACACACAAAACCAATCATTAAATATAAAAATTTATTTGATGAGTAATCAACTTCTTTCTGCTCTCCTAAGTTTTTGAAAATTTGCAGATTCATTAGTTTGCTAGTTGCTTTCCACAATCTAAAAACCCTCGCCGACGCCGCCCCCCCCCCCCCCCATTTATAAAGTATTCCTCGGGTCCCTTAGAAAGTAAAAAAGGCGGGGGTAATAATGTATACATATCTACATCATACGTATGCAATTTTACTGGTCATTATTATTTCTCATTTAAAAAATTACCTTCTTTATGCGTGCTTGCAGATCCTGAACAAACAATTTCCTCAAATTATGGAGAGTCTGGAGTTCTTTAGCAACGGTGTCTTCCAGTCCCTTCAGGTCCTTGCGAGCCTGCTCTCGCCTCTCGTTTGTCAAGCTGAACAGAATAAAGAGAAAATACTGACATCTGCACAATAAGGACAGATTAAGCATCAATACACTCAAATATGAATACGTACATGAGTTCTTGAAGTTTGTGGCTCTTGTCATTTTCCTCCTGCTTTAATCGCTCATACTCTTGTTGCATCTGCTGATGGGCTAACGTATACTTCTGGTTCAAGCTGGAAATGAAGACATTTTTATTAACCTAATGAAATAGCACATAAAATAAATTTAAAAAAGGTAATTATTTTAAATATCTGTAGTAGTCCCTGTAACCTCCCAATTACGAAGGCCAATCAACAAAGAGCAAGACATTTTCTTTTCATAGTTTCTTTTAGAGTCACATTTTTTTACAACTGGCTTTACGTCGCATGGCAGGTAGGTTTTATGGCGACGATGGGACAGAAAAGGGCTAGGAATGGGATGGAAGTAGTTGTGGCCTTAATTAAGATACAGTCCCAGCATTTGTCTGGTGTGAAAGTGGGAAACCATGAAAAACCATTTTCAGGGCTGCCAACAGTGGGGTTCAAACCCACTATCTCCCAAATGCAAGCTCGCAGCTGTGCGCCCCTGGCCGCACGACCAACTCGCTCAGTCCTTTATACTTACACATTCATAACAAGCACATTTGGAAAGAGCAAGGTTTCATTCTGCTACTTATAGATATCCGCACCATCTTATTCCTTGGTTGGCGTGATATTTCTGGGTCTGATGTCATGGAAGTCAACGTAAATACATCTGCTGCAATTAACTGTGAAAATTGGCAGATAAAATTATATCAACTCTGCAAACTCTAGGGAATTTCATATGGCAGCATTTTCAAAATTGCACAGAATCATATGCACGATACACTAAAGTAAGAGGAGAGGTCAGTTTTGGTGACATTGAAGAGGCACACTGCGAAGGATTGATCACAGCTTAGAGATTGGTGACAACTTCAGGGCAATGCACAACCTCATTTGGAAAACTGAGTCGTGGAATATTTTGACATATTCAATTTGTGTACCACATTCTCCTTATCACCCTGACTTAGCCCCCTGTGACTTTTTTCACTTCCCTTCACTCAAGTCAAGTTGTAGGTCAATCTATTTGAGGACTTTCCAAGCTGTGCTAAAGACATGCCAGGCAATTCAAGGACCTCACCAAGAATGGTTCACACACCGTGACTTGAGGACTGGAAGAAATTTAATAAGTTTATTTGGAAGAAACTTGTGTGTATTCAATTTGGTAGCAACCAGTTGGAAAAAGATAGCGTTATCCTTCCAACCAAGGAATTAAAATACGCGAATATAAATCAGTCTCATTCTTTGATAATCAGCCCTCATATTGGCAATGCCCCTCCAGCATTTCCTGGATTGCAAATTAGGTTCCTTCTGCCTTCCTATAAACTATGGGTTCGGGCTAAAAAAAGGGATAAGGAAGTAAAATTTTGCAGTTGGCTTATAGATACCAAATGAAAAATATTAATGAAGAGCACTGGCTAAATAGACTGAAGAATGTTATGGATGGTAACAATACTGGTGGTGAAGAATTATGGATAGACCAACTGCAACAATACTGGCAGGATTATCAAGGATGGAAAAGTAAGCTTACTGCAGAAATAGAAACAATAGCCAAATCCCAAAATTAAGAATGAAAACTACAGTACTGATAATGCAAATCAAAAAGAAGGTAGATGAAATGGAAATATATTAGGGATAGAAGAAACACCAATATATGCACATCTAATAATCTGTGAAAGGTATAGGTCCCTTAGAACACAGTTTATCTAAAAAAAAGATACACATTTAACAAGAATGTAATACCGTATGTTCATTACAATGCTTAAACAAGAATGGAGCAATGCCTGAAGGTTATGTCGACTGGCAGCAAAAGCTTGAAGGAAATGGGAATAGGATCCTAGAAGAATCTATGCTATAAGTCTGCATAGAGTGGAGCAGCAAGCTTAGAGAGTAATTAAATGCAGTCTTCATGAATGTATATAATTTTACATCTTGGTAAAAGGATGGTTAGATAATTGTACTAGCATGCAGTATCCTAGATCACCATAATAGAAGATATATCACAGGTAACAATGCATAAAAATGCTTCACAACTGCACACAAAATCTGATTTTCAACGAAGGGAATGTCCTCCCCTCCACTTCCCTTCAGATCTATAGTTGTAAGATGATGGCATTCATTCAATTATTTCTTCCTCCCTTTCAATGATTCAACACAAATAGAAAACACTTTATAATTGATCCCAATCACATTTTGCCATCTGCCTCTCACTACGTTCTAAAGAATCCAGTACAAGAATGGAAGCTTTCCAGTAGTCTTTGTAGCATATATAACAAACATTGTCTCAATTTAATACTTACTCCTTCAGTTCATTGATAGCAGACTGTTTCTCCATAATTTCATCACGAAGGGTTGCCACTTGCTTCTGGTGGGCATCGCGCAATTGGTCCATTTGGACTTCCAAGGCTACCCGCATCTTATTAGCTTGCTCCTTTTCTTCTGCCTTCTCCTTGCTTGTAACTGCATGCATTTGTTCTGAAAGCAAATGTAAGGTAATTTAATAAGAATTCATGAGATTATTATTACATAAAACTCAGTATCCACCAAATTAGTATACATAACATCTTGTCTCCTCTAGGTAAAAAGAAACAACCCTTGGGAGTTAAAACTTTTATACTGGTGCAAATACAGGATGGCCTCGCGTATAAAACGACCTGAAGTTTTAATGGTGATTTACATCAATAAAGGGTCTATACACTACACAGTCTTGCATATAACATAACTTTGATGAATATCTAGCAGAGAAAATCATAAGAGCATTCATAATTGTTACAGTCAAACATCGTTTTAACAAACCTCCACCATTTCGAGTTTTTCAGTTGCCGTCAAACGGGGTGATTTCGAACGGTTTTGAGGTTATTTTCGCCTTAACTCACGAAGGGGATCTTAAATTGTACTGTTTACCATCCTAATAATGAGGAATGTATCCAATTAATACAATACCCTACAAACGAAAAATATATGCCAACATGTTTTCTTGGGAAAACAAAACGGAGTGCCCGAATACATCCCGTACTACGGGGTGATTTCGGACGCACATACTTTTAAAACTACTGTCCGAAGTTTCAAAGCATATTACGTGATTTTGGATACGAATAGTCCTTTATTTTAATTATTCGTTCTTTTGCTTTAGTGTTATGATATTTAAAGTGTTCTGAGGGTGTCCAAAATACACTGACTGACAGAGCAAATGCAACACCAAGAAGAAGTGGTCAGAACTTTATGCCAATTGCAGGGTAGACTGACGTCACTGAGGTATGATGTGAAATGCGCCGCTGTGCTGCGCACGTAGCGAACGGTAAATGGGACACGGCGTTGGCGAATGGCCCACTTCGTACCGTGATTTCTCAGCCGACAGTCATTGTAGAACGTGTTGTTGTGTGCCACAGGACACGTGTATAGCTAAGAATGCCAGGCCGCCGTCAACGGAGGCATTTCCAGCAGACAGACGACTTTACGAGAGGTATGGTGATCGGGCTGAGAAGGGCAGGTTGGTCGCTTCGTCAAATCGCAGCCGATACCCATAGGGATGTGTCCACGGTGCAGCGCCTGTGGCAAAGATGGTTGGCGCCGGGACATGTGGCACGTGCGAGGGGTCCAGGCGCAGCCCGAGTGACGTCAGCACGCGAGGATCGGCGCATCCGCCGCCAAACGGTGGCAGCCCCGCACGCCACGTCAACCGCCATTCTTCAGCATGTGCAAGACACCCTGACTGTTCCAATATCGACCAGAACAATTTCCCGTCGATTGGTTGAAGGAGGCCTGCACTCCTGGCGTCTGCTCTGAAGACTACCATTGACTCCACAGCATAGACGTGCACGCCTGGCATGGTGCCGGGCTAGAGCGACTTGGATGAGGGAATGGCGGAACGTCGTGTTCTCCGATGAGTCACGCTTCTGTTCTGTCAGTGATAGTCACCGCAGACGAGTGTGGCGGTGTGGCGTCGGCGTGGAGAAAGGTCAAATCCGGCAGTAACTGTGGAGCGCCCTACCGCTAGACAACGCGGCATCATGGTTTGGGGCGCTATTGCATGTGATTCCACGTCACCTCTAGTGCGTATTCAAGGCACGTTAAATGCCCACCGCTACGTGCAGCATGTGCTGTGGCCGGTGGTACTCTCGTACCTTCAGGGCCTGCCCAATGCTCTGTTTCAGCAGGATAATGCCCGCCCACACACTGCTCGCATCTCCCAACAGGCTCTATGAGGTGTACAGATGCTTCCGTGGCCAGCGTACTCTCCGGATCTCTCACCAATCGAACACGTGTGGGATCTCATTGGACGCCATTTGCAAACTCTGCCCCAGCCTCGTACGGACGACCAACTGTGGCAAATGGTTGACAGAGAATGGAGAACCATCCCTCAGGACACCATCCGCACTCTTACTGACTCTGTACCTCGACGTGTTTCTGCGTGCATCGCCGCTCGCGGTGGTCCTACATCCTACTGAGTCGATGCCGTGCGCATTGTGTAACCTGCATATCGGTTTGAAATAAACATCAATTATTCGTCCGTGCCGTCTCTGTTTTTTCCCCAACTTTCATCCCTTTCGAACCACTCCTTCTTGGTGTTGCATTTGCTCTGTCAGTCAGTGTATGACTAGCCGGTTAAAATCATTGCAATGTTAAATTTAATGTGTTACCGATCGATATTTATTTTCCGACAAGGTAAATATAAAATTTTCCGGTCTAAATTGAAATATTAAGTTGTAAACTGCACAGAAATCCCACTGAAAGATCTTAATAATTTTTCTTACAAACAATACAAATCTTAATGCAAAAAAAGTCTATACAATGAACATGTAGCTGCCACAGCCTATAAATGTAAAATGTTTTCTCTGAAAATAAGCATTCCTCTCTACTCAACTTAGGCTGGAAGTATTTTTGAAATTTGTTATTTAGCTATTGTATCATCATCATGGATGTTAGGGAACACAAACGCTTTTCTGCTGCTTTTATGTGGACGCAAGTATTTAACAGCCACATCCCTTGAAAGAATATTTCAGGCCAGGCCAAAATACTGCCTCGTATGTTCTTCGCTCCTCAAACTTGTATTTATAATCTGCAACAAGGAAAGCCTCTTCTTGCAACACCAGAACGTCATTGCCTTCTTTGTGTGTTCCATCACAAATTTCACTGCTGCTGCCAGCACTATCGCTTGTTTCTGCACTGCTTTCGTCTCTGCAGAAGTCATGGCCAAAAATAGACTTCCCAGGAAGAACATTTTATTTGCGGCAGCGGGAAGTAGCAGGTTGTGTCGGAGCATGGCGGAGGGTGACTGAGCTTCCTTGAGCATGTCCTTCTTCCACATTTAGCACTGGCTGTCTTCCCATTTTTTTGGATGTACTTTCTGCAGTTTATTTTGTAGGTAGGACCAAGGCATACCATACAAATCAAATGCTTTCCCATAAGACAACTGCCACTTTTAATATCACGTACAGCTTTTCAAATAATTTTGGTTCGTAATTACACCTTGAAGCAGCTTTCTGTATCGGAATTTCTAAGCATTGTCCGAAATCACCCAGACTGTTTTGAATTTTCAGGAAAATGTGCGTAAAACACTATTTTTTCACTAAATCACACCAAAATTCTACAGCAATCGTTTATAAACACTTCAGTCAGTTGATTTCGCTAAGAACCATAGTTATAATGCATTCATTCCGGTCGCAACAATCGGAAGTATCCACTTAATGATAATGCATGAACTTTCAAGAATGCCGGTGCACAAGGGAAATTTTACGAAGTATGAAGTCGACTCGTAATAAAAAGCATGGAACGCAGGAAACATAACCTCAAACTCAAACGCTATGCAACAAAATACGGCAAATCTACCATACTGTCCGAACCACCTAGGTGTCCAAAATCTCCCTGTTTAACGGTAAATTAAAAAAAATTCATAATCCCTGTTCATAATTCTCTGAAGTGTAATGGAAAATATTTTAACTTGTAGAATTGCCTGAATTATGAATCTTTTATTAGAATGAAAAGAAAATGTTATGAAAATCTGACTGGTATAACAAATGTATTTTGTTACTCTACTTCAATTGCTGTTGGAGAGAAAGATTCACACTACTCGTGAGGAAGGTGCAAAGTTTATAAATAGATGTTTAATGATTGACAGCTCTACAGGTCTGAAAATCTTGTAACATCCAACAGCTCCTGCACTATCAATATTTGTTTAGAAAAGTTTAAATGTGGTAGTAGTCTGGAGTATCCTTGAATATAGTGTATGGTATTTTAAGCTGTACTGCCTCGTTCAAAAAGAAATACCTATGGAATGTCTTCCTTGCATCCCTTCATTCTGCAGAATCCTTAAATATTTACTGCATGGTATTCAAAGCTGAATTCTTTGACTGGAAAATACAGTGGAACCTTTATTATCCATTCCCAGAAACAAGTTTCCCCAGATTATTAATTCAAATTATGTGGTCCCGCAAACATCCTACTTGAATCAGCTTTTCAAAATCCTGCATTATCAGTTGAAAATAATTTCCCCACACACCGTTCGAAAATTTTGGCCTCATCACCACTAAATCCTTGACCGAGAGTTTTGCAAGACAGGCATGAATATAGTGCATTTGAGAACTTTATGATCTATACTTTCACTCAAAACCACATTCTTGAGTGCAGCATGACAATTTTTAGAAGTCTAACAGGCCTAAATGGTAATTTAAATGGTACAAGACTTGCAAAAACTTGCTACATATACCAGTGACCAAGTAAGAACGAATGAACAGCAATGTCATGCCTATAGATCTTTGAGTTAACATCTCATCGCGGTAATTAGAGCAAGTACCGGAAAAACGATCAGCAGTGAACTAGCTTAAAGTATCATCTTTGCATTGCATTCACCTGGTTTTGTGAAGTAGTAAAGCAGAGTGACTGCAACAGTTGCAAGGAGACAGAGTGCATTCCAACAGTTCTACTTGAAGATTAAACAAGTTACGTCAAATTTTTATACGTATAAAGAAAATCTAAGTTTTGTCCAGGGTTGGATGTTTATTTTTGACAGACTATACACGAATGTATCACCAAGCAGGTTTTTGGCACTTCTCTAAGGGGAACTAGTTACTGGGCTTTCAGACACGAACACAGTCTTGAGATTTTACAATATGCTTCAAAATTTCTCATGTCTCATGGCATGAGATTTTCCTACTACTTTTATTGGTTTGTCTTTTCTTCTCCCAGAAATTTTTCATCCTTGACTGCTGTGTTTTATTTAATTAGATTAGAGTACTAAAAACTACTTGTAATGGACTGTTGCTCGGTTTTGCATTATTTAGTAGCGTATTTTGACAAAATTGGCTGATCAAAGTTACTAACCTGAAAGAAGTCTCCGCAGGAAAGAGATTTTATCTTATGTAATTTAAGCTGAGTTTTTTGTAGATTTTGGTTTTAATTTGTTCCCAGATTTTCAGTTTTCCAGTATTGTAAGCTATTTCATGGTCCTTCCAAAAATTGAGGTTGCACTGTATCTATTGAATAATGTCTTACTTGTGTCCCCATATTGAGGAAGAATAGAAGTCTACGTACATTTGTCATTGCAGTGTATCAACAATACTCTCAATTTTAATGTGCAGAGAACATTTAGCAAAGCATGTTCTTGGTGCATGAACACTTCTAAACATGTATTAAAGATCAAAATACCAAGGAGAAGAATGTTCAATCCAATGTTGTAGGTTCATAACAAAAAAGAGTGAGAACAGCAAACTCTGAACAAATAGCTGTATATGTAGGGTTTGTGGCTACTCATGAGAAAGAAGCAAAAGTAGACTGATCAATGCAGATCTTTCACATCGTTCTTTAATATACCCATCTTCAAAGGCAACACTTTATGGTTACAGTGATTCAAAGAAAAGCATATAATTGTTCACTGTGAAGCTTGTGGGAAATTCAGTTGGTAGAAACTTGCAAGAACAGTTGAGAGAAGCAGCGAGACATTTCTCCAGACAATGTGTAACTCTTAAGAGGGCAGAATGTAATATATTAAATCCCGTAACAGGTTGCCGCAAGTGGAATTTAATATATAAAATCGTCATGGATCCAGCGTCACCGGTACACGTAATACAATAACTCAACAGATGGAAGTAAGCAACACTTTTAGGTCTGGCTGAAAGGGGAATCCTCTAATGGAGTTGTGTTATCTCTCTACTAGTGTTTTACAAGCTGTGAGAGACTATCGTGTTCAAACGTATGTCACGAGTTTTTAGACCGGCTTTATGTGATTTATACAGCTATTTTGCAACATGGCAGTAAGAAGAGAGTCAGTGAACAATAGATTGCTTCAATTTTGGACTCTACAGATGTAATGAAGTCATTTTCCATTTGAGGTGTCCGAAGACTGAAATTCAAGTTGTGAGTCTTCTCGGTGCAAGAGCAACTCAAGTGCCCCAGGGAACAAAACAGCTGAGCAAAGGACTGAGATGAGTAACTTGGACCCAGGTCCTTCAAGTACCATTCCAATATATAATATTAATCAAGGACCAATTTTACATTCATATTTTGACATGGTGACCAAGCCTACATAGTACTTTTCTCTATTTTTTGATACTTAAATTTTGACAATAATTCACCAGGAAAGAGTAATTCAGGGTAACAAATGGAAACAACAGACAACACCAACTAGAAGATGTAGAATCAAAGACTGGTCATCTGCAACACTATCTGATATAAGGGCTTTGACTGGCATAACTTATTTGTGGAATGACTTGTGCCTTTCTTGCACTAACATGCTGCCACGAAAAAAATTCTGTAATATCCTACGGACCTCTGTGGTGGAGTACATCCGATAATCAAGGCAAGCAATTCATATTTTGTGCAGGTTTATAGTTTGTGTTTGATAATTCTGGAAGACTTTGAATTTGCCATATTTTTGGTCCGTGTACAGACATAAAATCCTTCCGCCCACATAGGGTTAATACTGATGAGAGCCTAGTGTTCACTTTAAACTATTATAAATTACTTTTCTCCTTTCAACAATACTGTAAGTGGGAGCAAGTCCAAAAAACAATGCTATAATTCCACACGCATAGATAACTTGCTCGCACAAAAAAAACACGGAATTCGTTCAAGTGATGTCATTACCATTCAATTGCACAGCTGCTAAAAGAAAATGAATCAGCGCATGGTATTGTATAAATTCCTCACAGGTACACATTCCTCTCAAACAAATGAACCCATAAACGTTTATTGTGGGTATCCACAGAGTTTGCATCTACATGGGAGGTGAATTTTATTTTGATTTAATTAAGTCTGGTAAAAAATGCAAAGAACATTCTGTATCATTTGCTCACTTATTTTTTTATTATTTTTGAGGGACTGTACACATAGCCTGTGACTTCTTGATAAAGGGGTAATTTGTGCAGTTAAAACTTATTGATGATAACTCAACTAGTTCTCACTAAAATTTTAACAGGCAGAAATATGAACATAATCTTAGGAACTATGGAAATGTCCACAATACCAGAGAAAAGTTTGCTTCTTATGGTGGTAAGAAATTGCTGTAGGAAGACTACAATTCTAGAAATGAAATGGCGTATGGCTTTTAGTGCCAGAAGCGTCGGAGGACAAGTTCAGCTTGCCAGAAGCATGTCTTGACTTTATGCTCGTGGCCAACCTGCGCGTCGTGATTAGGATGAAATGACAAGACGATGACATACCACCAGCCCCCCGTGCCAGTGGAATTAACCAAATATGGTTAAAATTCCCGGACCTGCCAGGAATCGAACCCGGAACCCCTGTGCCCAAAGCACATTAACCCTTTAGCCATGGAGCCGGACACAATTTTAGGAGTGATAGAGCATGAAGGAAGAAGGGGGATAAAAAGAAAAACCTGCCAACATCATGAAATAAAATGCAGAAGTAAGGAGAAAAATAAGAAAAATACAAGAACAACAAAGGAGTTATCTTTGCTCAAGAGAATACAGAATGTGTGATTCAAGAAAAAGAAGACTTACAATAGTAAAAATCATGAAAAAGAGAACTATGCCAGTTGTAATAATAGTAGAAATGAAAGTCCACCACCTCTTACCAAAACTTGCCGGATTTCTAATAAATTATGATTCTTTTAATGGATGCCAAAGATATTATAAAAAGTGCACATGATAAAGTTAAAAAAAAAACTAGGGGAACATGTCTTTGAACGTATGCCATGTTCCATAAAACAATACTTCACACCCAGGTATATTATCAAGTAAACCTTTCTTCTTTACAGTTGAAGTATACAAAAGAACATTGATGGACTCGCGTTCATTTTCGGAACACAAATGGAAATGTCCAAATAGGGGCGAAAAGAAAGTAATAACAGTCCTCCAAGGTTGATTTTTATCACAGTTTGAGAACTCCAGTATGGTGTATGTCCTGCACGAGCATTTATTACAGTTTGGTACCTACGTGGCATGCTCCGTATAAGTCGACGGAGGTCACGTTGCAGTATCAGGTCTCATTCTTCAATGAGACCCTGTTTGAGGTCTTGGAGAGACTGTGGTGGAACAGGATACCCACGAACAATTCTGTCGAGCCTCTCCCACACATGTGCGATGGGATTAAGGTTGGGACTCACTGTTGGCCATTCCATCTCTCGAATGTCCAGTTCTCGAAAGACAGCTCTGGTGATGCGCAATACATGAGCCCTGGCATTTTCGTGCACGAGTACAAATTCAGGGCCAACACCATATGCAGCAACCAACACATGCTGTAGCAGTATCTGCTCGATATACCCAGCAGCGGTAAGATTACCACGGACGAAGACAAGATTCGTACGGCCATCGCACCATCTCAGAACCTTGTCCGAATCGGTCGCCTTCCTCGACAACATTTGGCTTGTACCACTCACCACGGCGTCTCTATACACGTTGACGTCCATCACGCTGTGTTGGGGGAAATTGGACTCTTCTGTGAACAACACAGGTCCCCATTGGTGAAGTTGCCAGTTGACGTGGGTATGGACAAACAGAAGGTGAGCTGCGCGATGTTGCTGCATTAAATGGGGCACTCTAACAGGCCGTCTGGGTCGTAAGGACACTTATCTTGTTCCTTACTGTCTGGTCAGACACAGTGACTCCAGTGACCCTCCTGAGGTCTTGTTGCAGTTCTCTGGCAGTTGCTGAATGACGCTGCAGCGCACAGATGGTCAGATATCAGTCATCATGTGGGGTTGCCATGCATCCATGACCTTGTCCAACCCTCCTTGTGAACTGGCCTGTCTCATTGTAGCTATTCCACAAGCATTGAATAACTGACAGACATTGAGACCCACAGCAACACTACGAAAAATCCATCCTTCCTGGATCAAAGTGACAGCCCTTGCAACTTGAACCTTGTTAAGATGTCTCGTGGTATGTGCTGGTTTATGTACATGCTCAAATGACCGCAGTAGTCTGTGTACCTCACGGCACATGGATGCACCACTATTCACTTTGTTTTGAGGGGTCACCTGACAGTTTAATGCATCGCTACGTCTACAGATAGAGTATAACTTCGATTTGACATACCCTGAGTAGCTAAGGCCTCAAGGTATGATGTACAGCCACTGGAACCGCATCTACCAAATTAATGTTCACATACCAGACGTTACAAAACATGTTCCCCTAATTTTTTTCGGAATGTGCATTTACCATTGGGTTTTTTTTTTCTTTTTTTTTTAACGAGATCCATCAATGCTTCTTCAATGAAAAATTTAATGTATTAAAAAAATGGTCATATTTAAACACCCTCAAATGCCACAAACTTGGGAAAAGGAGGACAATAGACTATCCAACTACGCTACCAAGATTGGCTAAAGTTATCGACAAGGAAGTTTGTAGGAAAGGGTTCAGAACAGAAAAAAGCTCCTTCCTCGAAATGAAATAATGATTATATTCAAAACAAGACCCCATGGTGCAACAGCCCCAAACAACCAAGGTCTACTAAGTGACTGCTGCTCAGCCCAGAAGCTTGCAGATGAGGTGCCGTGTAGTTGGCATGACGAAACCTCTCAGCCATTATTCTTTGCTTTCTAGACTGGGGCCACTATCTCACCATCAGGTAGCTCTTGAACTGTAATCATGAAGGCTGAGTGGACCTCATACCAGCCCACAGATTCAGGTAAAAATCCCTGGCCTGGCCTGGCCTGGCCAGGAATCCCAACCAGGGCCTCCAGGTAAGAGGCAGGCACGCGAACCCTACACCGCGGGGCCGGCCCTATGAAGATATTCAGGACAACTGAGGTCTGGCATACTGTATTACAAGAAACTAGACAGTCTTATAGTTATAACACGTTCAGTTCAACAAAGCTGAAGAACAAATATTATTTCACTGTTTCCAGAATTTAGTTATATCAGTATCTGACTGGAGAATACAGTAGTTAGGAACGAGAAGTTCATATCCAGCAGACTGGGGACAATTTACTGGTGGTTTATTTTCTCGAACTGTAGGTTTCACAATGAAAAACCTGAAAAACACAACAATGATCTCTTACCTGCAGCTTTCATCTTAGCGCATTCTTCTCGAAGAGCATCAACATCCTCCTCCAGGGTGCGCTTCTTATTCTCAGCCTCGTGCATGGATTCTTGTAAGGTTTTCATTCGGGCCTCAAGTTGAGAGATGAGAAGTCTGCAGTCAGCCAGATCCTTTTCATACTCCGTTATCTGCAAATCGAATACATTTCTCAGAGAACGTGTAGCAGCATACCTTAAACATGCCAAAATTTATTTCTAAAATGAACTGTTCTATTAGGATTTGGCAGGAGGTTAAATATGGGTATGTATATCCAACCCTTGACCTGTTTCTCTACAGGGTCGGGAATGAAATAAGACTAATCTTTGTGGAGAATTTATCAACAGATGCCTTGCCTGATGTCAACTTCATAAGAAGAGATAATGAGATTAAATGAATGACGTGATATTTTATAGTAGGAAGGGAGAGGGTGAAACCTTGTGCCAGCACTTAGCCTACTCCTGTCGAATTGCACCAAGGGGTCTGCTCAAGGCTTTATGTTGCCATCTGCCAGATAAATCATAAACAGTGTCATATGCCCTCACTCCATATGAGCACAGTGGAAAGGTTTGGAATTGAATCCGAGCTTTTGGCATGCAATGTAGTGATTAGAAATTGTATACCACCACCTTTCCCACCCTGCCAGTCAAGATTCTGATGGTGAAATCTTTTCTCCACCAATGGGACTTGAATTGGCTAACCACGGTGTCAGACAATATAGACACGAAGCCTTAATCATTGCCACCAGGCAGGCATAATAAAACCAAAAGCAGTTGCAAGAAATGGAAATAAAAATTTAAAAATTCACAATCCATTAAGTTAAGCAACAATTCTGTGCTAGCTCTGGTAGGAACATTCATTAGTTGGTTGCACACAAAAGTCAACAGGGTTTCTAGAACATTACAAACTAATGCTGATTGAACCTTTGTTGACAAAACTTAAGTAATTTTCTGTCCTTACTAAAAATAATAATTGCTTGTTACTGAAGACTAACCGTCTTACACATCGTAGATGCATTAGTAATGCCATTTAGCGAACTAGCAGAGATGAGTGGCAGCAGAAGGGGAAAAGCACACCACCTCAACTAACAAGTCAGCGAGTGTTATGTTTCTGTTAAATTTCACATACAACGTGGGCCACCTTTTTAAGGCTTTGTTATATTAAAAGCATTCAAAGCCCCTCCTCATTCTTTGAGCGATTGTTCCTTCATTATTTTTTCTCATTTTGATAGACTCCGTTATCTTCCTGAGTTGTTGTTGTTGTTGTTACTACAGTACAGTACCGTAACGGAAACTTGGCACTCTGCAACTCAACAGACCATAAAACTTGACACCTGCAGAAGTTTCTTTTTCCTCCACAGCAGATAAATCTTGAAATTAAGTCTAATTTTATTTTTGTACTTATACTGGTCTAGCGGTATGACTACTGAATGAGTTCGCTACATGGTTTGGGTCATGTAGCTGTGAATTTGCATTTGGAAAATAGTGGGTTTGAACACCACTGTTGGCAGGCCTGAAGATGGTTTTCTGTGATTTCCTATTTTTACTTGAGGAAAATTCTGGGACTAGTTTGATACCTAGATGATCTAGTACCATCACTTTTCCTGCTTTTTCCACACTAGATGTTATCACAGTAACATGGACTTCAAGCTAAACGGTTATTTACCTCAACATATTTAGGCACATGGTTCCAAAATAAATTGTTAAAAGTCTCATTAACATTTTGAGTTTTCCCATGCAAGCAGCAAATCAGGGTCGGAGAGATCTCGAAATTGACTCGATAAGGAACATTGCTCCTTCAGGAAGTTCATGGTGTGTTGACCCTACAGCCTCCCTCCTTTTTATAGGGACAATAATATTACTCCTTATTACCTTACTGCAAAAGTCCTGCAGCCTATTTCAAATGAAGATAACCTATTTCTGTTCCCATGTCCTGGACAATCCTGTAGTTTTTAGACTTTCATGTGATGAACCAACTTTCTTGGTTTCGACACTGCATTTCATGGACATGTTTTGTACATTCTAATTTTGTAAATGGTATTATCTTTACTATATGACGATCTACTAATGAATTTAACATAAATATAGCACATCTGATGACTGAATTATGAAAGCAGCCATAGCTCTTCATCACAGATTATTACAATCATTCCTAATGAGAGAAGTATGTACCCATTTGGTTGAATGAGTACATCATCATTCTGACTATGGTATACGCAATGTATCTGTCCGCAGTCTTTGTTTACGTGGTGATATTTATTATAGCTATTCTGCCAGAGTTTTTTTTATCTTCATGCACATTTAGGGCATTTGGAATGAGAAAGTGATGAAACAAAAAGCTGCATTTTACTGTACACACAAAGAACATTAAATAGCTGAAAAAAAAAGATTTTCTATTTCTAGGAAGGAAAAAGTACATAATCTCCTTTAATAATAATGCTACTTGCTTTACGTCCCACTAACTACTCTTTTACGGTTTTCTAGGACGCCGAGGTGCCGGAATTTAGTCCCGCAGGAGTTCTTTTACGTGCCAGTAAATCTACCGACACGAGGCTGACGTATTTGAGCACCTTCAAATACCACCGGACTAAGCCAGGATCGAACCTGCCACGTTGGGGTCAGAAGGCCAGCACCTTAACCGTCTGAGCCACTCAGCCCGGCCATAATCTCCTTTAAAGGAATGTTTATAATGGGACCAGCTATTGCAGCTGGAGGTGCAATGGGATTGTTTGTGAATATCAGATTCATTGACCCACGGTGAGCTGATTAATGAAATGAGCACTGAAAATTATTAATGCAAATTTGAGCATGTTCAATCCTTGGAAACCTGTTTGGAGTCTGTAGTCTTCATCCCGGAAATAACTTTTTGTATAAGCACGGTCCTTGCCGTGCATTACATCTTGTTTCTCTGTAGGATATCACGCCCCCCGCTCATCACCTGAATTAATAGAAGCTGTCTGTATGAGAATTATGACTCCAATGTGTAGAAAGGTTCTTTTTGCTACAAAGGCCACAGGTAATTGAACCATGCCCCTCTTAATCTCAAGACAGTTTTACTGAGTGGCATGCACTGAACCCCAGTTCTGCTGGGGCAAAGAATTTCGTCTTTACATTTTCTTATTATTCCTTAGGAAGTTTCTTTATAAATTAAAAAAACTGAACAGCTAAGTCAAGTACAGCTGTCTTAATAACCTGTTTGCTCTACCACAGTCCAGGTCTCTGGGTTTCTTTGCCGATGAAAAACAGAGCTACCCCGGCAAAATTCAAGTAGCTTGGTTGACGCGTTCACTTTAAGCCACCGCCTCCTCCTGGGGGCCGTTTGCCGTTTGTCTAGCTCGAGATTTACAGCGTTTTACAGCGGTGGAGCAGTTAGCTTGGATACAGGTTAGTTGTAATAGTTAATATATTAAGTGTTCAGCATCACACACCAGAGGCTACATGAAAAAACAGTATAGCCACTTACAGTTTTGCCAATAAAAATAGCCATTCTATGAAATCAATTGTAACAGAAGTATTTAGATATTTTAGATTTTCACAAATACGAAGTTTTTGGGAGCGATTCAATAACGGCAAGTATATTTTTTCGATGCACACGGAAAAATATTTATGTTGCCCAGCGTGAACAAAGAACCAGATGCAAAGTAAAATAATTTTGGAACAAAGAACCAAGCGCGAAGTAAAATAATTTTGTATTTGGTTGCTCTGTACGAGTGGGTTTACCTGTTAATGGTGGTATATTGAGAATTTTTGTAGAGTCCCTCTTGGATTATAGGTAAAGTTTTTGCAAGTTCTGTGACATTTTTGTGAATTTAACAGCAGTACACATCATGAGGAATATTTTTACTTATTTACCATTGCTGTACCTACGCTCAGTAAGAGTGAAACTGTAAAACATCTGCGACAGTAAAATAAATACCAGCTAAATTTTGCTCATTCAATTCAGGTTCACTTCACTCCTCATTCTCAGTCTAATTTTCATTATTCTGTTGCTGATGTATTCGATATCCACATTCTTCCAGCTGTTTTGAAATTACCAGGCCCACTCCATTTTTTGCCTCTCTGCCACCACTCCAGTATAGTGCACATCCTGTCATCATTCTCTTCTTTCCTTTCCTCTTCCATTTAATTTTGCTCTACCGCATCATTTCTGTACCCTCTTTTTCCATAAAATCCACCACTACTTCAGCCTTTCCTGTCAGGGACAAAGTTGACAATGCCCACCTTCATGATGTTGGCTATTAGTCATTCATTTTTCACAGTTCCCCCAGTGCCCAAGGAACTGCATGTCACTTACGGCAGAGTACACTTTAACCTTTTCTGAGGCAAGTTCGGAAGTACCATATCATATATATAGGCTATTATGGTAGGATCGCCACTCCCAAAGGCATTTTATACCTACTGCCAGGTGTATTTTAGGCTGCTCCTCAGGAGTACAGATGGATTTTGCAACCGCTTCTAAGTACAGACATTGCTACAGGAGAACGATCTTCATTTTATTTGCTGTTGGAATTGGGGTCATCTTCCACCATCCAAACCACTGACAGTGTTCTCCTTTCTGGTGAATTTATGTGTCATTTCCTGCACAACGGCTTCACCTGGCCACCAAAGGGAGGGCTACTCTGCCCGTAGCCGGTGGGTGTCAAATTTGATAACGGCTGCTTGACCCTCTGCCAGACAGTCGCAGGTAGTACAATCTACAGTCACATGGTAGAAAGATGATCCTGACCTGATTGTAATATACAATGGAATGTTTTATACATTGTTTATAAATTTTGGAAATTTATATTTCCAAGGAAAAAGGCTGTTATCGGTTTTGTAAGGCTTCTTTTTTTTCGGCTCAGGATGGCTGGAAAATAGGGTTTTGTATTTATTATAACTTCGATATAAGGGTATCAGATTCAAGACTTGTCAAATCTTCAAGAAGGATGCCCATCCCAGTACGTACATACAAATCTTTATTTCAGCATTCAGTCTGCAAGCCTCTGTCAATTTACTGATCATCGCCACAATACTATTTGTGCCCCCACCCCCTTCTCTCTCTCTCTCTCTCTCTCTCTCTCTCTCTCTCTCTCTCTCTCTCACATCATCTTTAAATCATTATCACCTTAGTCGCCCTATACTCCTCTTACCCTCCACAACAGTCCATTATTCTCCTGGGTAGAAAATCCTCCTCCAGTCGCCTCACATGACCCCTACCACTGAAGCCAGTTTATACGCACAGTTTCACCCATCGAGTTCATTCCTATCTTAACCTTTATCGCCTCATTCTGAGTACCCTCCTGTCATTGTTCCCACCTATTTGTACCAGCAATCTTTCTCGCTACTTTCATGTCGTACTCCTAACTTATGAATAAGATATCCTGAGTCCACCCAGCCTTCATTACCATAAAGCAAAGTTGGTGTGAAAACAGACAGATGTAAAGATATTTTCTTCTGGGAGCTGATTTCCTTCTTACAGAATACTACTGATCACAACTGCAAGGTCACCGCATTAGCTTTACTGCACCTTGATTCAATCTCCACTATACTACCATCTTGGGAGAACACACATCCTTAATACTTGAAATCATCTCCCTGTTCCAGCTTTGTATCCCCAATATGACATTCAATTCTCTTGTATTTCTAACCTACTGACATTAATTTAAGCTTAGAAAGGCTAATTTTCATACCATACTCATAGTACTAAGTTCCAAGATATTAGGCTGCAGGCTTTCAGCACAACCTGCCATTAAGATAAACTCTTCAGCATAGGCCAGACTGCTTACCACATTTTCACCTACCTGAATACCTCCCTACCACTTGATACCTTTCAGCAGATTATCCACGTAAACTATGAACAACAAACAAAGGATTGATGATGATGATGATTCTTGTTTTAAGGGGCCTAACATCAAAGGTCATCGGCCCCTAATGGAATGAGATGGACGACATGATACATTATATTTTAAAATTTTAAAATGTATCCACTGACAAGAGTTAAAAAAATGGTGATGAGAAAACGAGTATGAGATTAAAACAGCAGTGGATCTAATTCGCAATGCCTTATTTTCTAATAAAATAAGAGAAAATACAGGGAAAAAAGGAATAAGGCATTGCCTGGTAGTGCAGATATATATACATAATTTACATTAGACGTTAAAATAACACATTAAAATACGCAACACAAACTAAAATGAAGTCAATTGGATAAAAGCGCAATTGACACAAAGACACGAGGACAAAGGACATCATTAGACACAATAAAACAGACCACTATCCCTCATAAAGCAGATGACGAGGTCTGCTGACTGCTCGTCACCTCGCAAGATAAGGGAGATGGTACCCGGGAGGTTAAGACTACGGCGAAGATCGACCAGGTCCATACACTCCGTAAGGATGTGTACCACGGAAAGATGGTCGCCGCAGGTACACACCGGAGGGGGTTCTCCTTTCAAAAGATGCGAGTGAGTTATGATACCGTGGCCGATCCGAAGAAGACCTAATACCACGGCTTCCCTCCGCGAAGCTTGTTCCTTTTTAAAATTTCTTGCTGTTTTTTGCGCGGTATTCATGTGAACGTTGTCATATTGGAACTTGAATGTAATGAGAACATTAATTTATTCCTATAGCCCTTATCTCGTACCTGAGTATACCAAAGATTTATTGTGATTTGTGTGGTTACCCCTTTTAGTGCCTGTATGAACCAAAATAAGACCTGTCAATAACTTGTACGATTCCCTTTTTCTATGGTGTATCAAATGGTCCAATTTTACTCTCTGTTGTGAAAACATTTGTTATCTCTTTTGAAGTTGTTTCAATATATATGTTCATCTTTTCTAAACCTGTGCTTTTGGGAGTACTCATTTCTGTGTTCCCTTTCGTTTTGCTTAGTATGTACCTACCGCGGAAATTCCCCTTGGGAAAAGGCCCATAATCGTAATCGGCACATGACTTGGGATGTGATCTGTACTGATTGTGGTTATTCGAAGCATGACATTTGAATAGTGCCATTACTCCATTCTACACGTTTCCCTGCGCTCTGCTTTGCTAAGTTCTCTGTGCGGCATACCAGCACATATTACTGGGAGTCTTTCGTTTCCTTCATATCCAACTTTTGTTGATATTTGCCTAGCGATTGCTGCAAGTACTTGGAAATACACACTCATATTTAATTATACCAATGTACCACAACAAGCCTGAAGGGAAGTCTTCCATGCCTTCGTTGTTCCTTTTATCACCCTCAGCTTATTGGGAAGTGGAATGGCTTGCCACTCCATCTCCCAATGGGACATAACCAGATGTCTCAGCTGAGAGCGAATACAACTTGTTGGATCCTTGAAAGGCAACGGGGGCAGTGTAACTGCCTCCTTGGCAGCCTGATCTGCTAACTTGTTTCCCCTCTATGCCCATGTGGCTTGGGAGCGACAGAAACGTGATTCTCTGGTGCCGGCATCCGAACACCCGGCCAGCAGGATCCGCTGCACCAGAGGGTGCCGAGGGAAACAGGTATCAGACTGGAGCGAACTCAAGAAGTCAGTACACACAAGAAAGTGTCGGCGCTCATTGTACAGTGCGTATCGCAGAGCTCCACAGATAGCATAGAGCTCTACTGTGTACACACTACAGGTTTTAGGGAGAGCATAAAGAAACCTATCATTGTCGACAAACTCACAGCCCACCTTCATATCTGTCCTTGAACCATCCGTGAAGACGACGACTGAACCTGGATAGCGGCCAACAACGGACAGGAAGAGAAGGGTCCGCATTTTTCTTCGGGCCAGTGTGCAGATCCACAAACAAAGGATTACAGTCTTGTCTAACCCCTGTAAGTACCTTGAACCAAGAACTCATTCTACCATCAATTCTCACTGTAGCCCAATCGTCAACATAAATGCCTTTGATTGATTCTAATATATACCCTTAATCCCATAGCCCCCAGTACAGTGAACATCATTTCCCTCGGTACTCTGTCATATGCCTTCTCTATATCTATGAAGGAAACGTAACTGCCTATTCCCAAGATGAAATTCCAAAAGAATTCAATTGTATAAAGTTCACCTGTTCAATACATGTTTGCCATTTAATAAATGGTCAATTTTAAAAGCTACATAAGGACGTTTTGACCTAGCCTAGAGGTCATCATCTAAAATAACAATCAAGACATAACAAAAACAGTGATACACCTGAGTTCACCTGATTTACCCAAAACAATATTCATTTCTTTTTTTCCTCCCTTCCTAAGATTCATTACTGTCCAGAAAAGTTTCCCCTGCAGCTTGACCTAGCCTTTCCAGGTTATTACCAAGATCTTCCCAAGACTAGTTCTTGGATTCAAGAACCATTTGATTTGCTCTGTTTCTTTCCTCTGGGTACAATTCCCAGTCTGCATCAGTCCTTTCTGGAGCCATTTCTGATGCACATTCTTTTTACGTCTACAAGCTGCTCCCACTTTATCATTCCATCAAGATATTCGTTTCTTCCTATCTTTACCGAGTTGTCCCTAGACATTCCCTTGCTCTTTCTACTACAATATTCCTGTATGACACCCATTGTCTCTATATGATGTACTTACTTACTGTCCACTACTGGAACTTTTCACTAATCGTATCCATTTCCTCATCCTGGAGATTTTCTACCCTTATTCAACTGCAGACAGATTTCACTTTCTCTATCCTAGGCCTAGAGATACTTAGTTCCCTACAGATAAGATAGTGGTCTGCATCAACAAAAATCCCTGGAATAACCAGATATTCCTAACACATTTTCTGAGTTCAAAATCAGTCACAATACAGTTTATTATGGATCTGGTGCCCCTACCATCCCATGTATAGCGGTGAATAGCCTTATGATTGAAGAATGCATTTATAACTGCTAACCCCATACTAGCTTGGAAGTCCAACAAACGCTTCCCATTGCTATTAGCTTTCATTTCTTACCCACACTTACCAATCACACTTTTGCATCCTTCAGTTCTATTTCCAAGTCTTGCACTGAAATTACCCATTAGCAATATTCTATCATTGCTGTTGACCCTGACTCTGATGTCACTCAATTGCTTCATCGAACATGACTATTACATCCTCATCTGCATCCACTCGTGTGTACCCCGAGACAATTCTCGTCCTAATTCCTCCAACTGCCAAATCTACGTACATCATTTGCTCATTTACATGTCTAACAAACTATGTTGCATGCAATAGTATTCCTGGTTAACAGGCCTACCCAACACTCTGCCCTTTTAAAACACCTGTCAATTACGCTAAATCTCCTTTCTCGTCCCCATTATTTCCCCTTAACCGAATATCTAACTCCTAACACATCCAGATGCATCCTCTTTGCTGACTCAGCCAGTTCTACAAGGCCTCTCATATAAACTAAGACCGTTGAAGCAGCCTTTTTACTCTGATCCAAAAGCTGCAGTATGGGAGGCACGCGCATAGTTCTTGACCTTGCAAGCAGCCTGCATGTGTTCGGCCTGACAAGCATCAGTTGCCAGTCTGAATCTCAGCTGTTAACATTGTGAGACAGTTTTCATTGCAACACCGTATTTTCGTATGTGAAAGTTCTGGTTCCATCTTAATGGTCATGTGAACAGTCATAACTCTCACTACTGGCATGCAGAAAATCTTAATGGTGTTTATGAAGTCCCTCAATATGATAGGAAGATTGGTCCATTTGTTTTGAGACGACAGTAAGTGCAAAGATGTACCAAGATGACATTTTGAACTCATTCTTCCATCAATTAACGGAAGAAAAAAAATAGAGTGGGTGGTTTCAACAAGATTCAGCCCCTACTCATACAGCAGAAGATTCCCTTCTTACAATCTCGGAAGTGTTTGCAGACAGAGTGATCAGTGCTGGTCTATTTCCCCCTCATTCTCCAGATCTAACAGTGTGTGATTTTTAAATGTGGGGTAAATTGAAAGAAAAAGTGCATCGAAAAAATCCTCGCATATTGGAGGAACTGAAAGAAAACACTACGAATGAAATCAGAAACCTTACAGTGGCAGAACTCATTCACATCAGCCAGAATGTGGGTACCAGATACAATGCCTGTATAACCTAAGAAGGATGATACTTCCAGCATCATTTATAAGGTAAGATTTCATGCAACTTTTATACACACTTAAAGCATGGCGGCCACACACGACAGAAGTTCAGCTTGGGCAGCTGCCGTAATGCAGAGTGCAAATGCCGCGCATATGGTCTTAGTTTATATGAGAGGCCCTGTAGTTACTTTCTTCCATAAGCTCCATTAACACCGATAGCTCCCATCGAATTCCATTTCATTCGCAAAGTTGTTTCCAAGCAGTCCCTCGCCTGTGAAATGGGAGAGAGACTTTACTCCCATAGGTCCGAGGCTGGCTTAAGATATTCTGAGCCTGTTTAAAGCCTCATTCCAAACTGAACTGCTTTGCGAATAACCACCTCTCTTCTGTGCTTCCCTCTGAAGCATAATTGATTGTTTTTTTTTTTAGCTGATGATCCAACAGACTATTATTTACTTTGGCAACTGATGTGAAATGTGATGTTTCATTTCAGTTTACATGAATATATAATAGAAAAATGCTTACCTTTTTGTTGCAATCAGCCTGGAAGCTCTCCAGTCCTTGACAACGCTGCACAAGGTTCTTCACTTCAGATTTCATTTTTGAGATGTATAGCCGGGCTACAGTGAATTCCTCCTCCAGCTTACCGTTGCTGTCAGTCGAAACCTATGCAAAAATAATAATAATAATAATAATAATAATAAAGAAATGTAAGATATGTTTATATGAAGTATACTGAATTTAGTTAAACAGAAGGAAACATTCAGCAAAAATAAAATATGAAACCCTAGAACTAATGAGGGACTTCTTACTTTCATATCTTGTTCATTTCCAATTGCAACACCAATTTCACTCAGATCTTTCAGGAGGTTTGTCAACATTTCCGTTATCCTCTTTCTCTGATGCGTCGACATATCCTTCAGTTGTTGAAGCTCGGATGATGTATTATTCAAAGCCGACTGAAACATTTATAATAACCAGGTATGTGTGACACATTCACATTATGCAGAAAAAGCATGCATTACCCTTACAACAGATTGAGGTTGAACACACACCAATGTATCCATCCTTTACAAGTGGTAGATTATCATAAAATACATTGCTGGGATCATTTTCTAACTAAACATACTAAACAAACCTACTCATTTATTGGTAACTAGCTGTAGTTTTGAGTGTAGACTTTGTTCTAGGCATTCCAGTTCTTATCCAATTTATAAGGGTCTTCCAGATAGGCCAAGATAATGAAGTATGTCGTTGATGAGAACCACCTGGCATCTGCGCAATTACACGTTTATCTACCATCATATTGTTCCCCAGATTTTGTGACATGAGTGGGCATGCCTCTACCTGTCAGCAGCTTCTTGTGATGTACTCTCTTCCCTGCTCTCTGTGGCCCTCTGCACTTTCATTTTAATTTTTTTTTTTTTTTTTTTTTTTTTTTTTTTGTATTATTGCTGATCTTCATTTGAAGCTCTCCCTTCTCGTATAAAAGAAAACAAGAGTATCAGGTTAATATTTAAGAATTAATGACAGACTTTGCCAGAACCATCTACATCAACTCTCTTTACTGTCTACAGAGTTAGTCACCGGCTCTTTGACTTTACCCTTCACAAAACTGCCACCGATATTTCCCTATTTTGCTGTATCAGAAAAAGGTACAGAACAAAAATACTGCCATGAAGTATTAGAAAAAAGTCGCTACGAGTTATTTTCGTGTAAAATCAACCATAAGAGATATATATTGAGTTTTATGCTTTAGGCCATTTCTGAAGCACCCCTCCTGCTGAAATGTTTTGATCAAATAGGTAAGATCATCACCACCACCATCATCATCTTTATCATCTTTATCATCTTTATCTTTATCTTTATCTTTATCTTTATCTTTATCTTTATCTTTCATTTTGCCTTGTCCAGCTCCTGCCAGGTCAGAGTGTTGATGGCACTTCTCCACCACTGCCTCTCCTTCCAACTCTCTTGTCAAGAACAGTATAAGAAAAAGGAAACTAGAGTCCATCCATCTTGCTCTGGGCCTCCCTCTTGCCCTATTTCCTTCTGATCTTGGCCTCCAACACTTATTCTAGTACCCTTCCCTCCTCCATCCTCATAACATGTCCATACCATTTCAATTTATTCTCCTCCATCCTATCACTCAGTTTTTCTACCCTTATCACTTTTATGACCTCAACATTTCATACTTGTCTCCCCTTGTCTTCACTACCATACTCCTCAGAAACCATCTCACTGGCCTGAATTTTGCTCTCATTTCTTGTTAAAGTCCAAGTCTCTGATGCATGCATCATTATAGGAGTAGAGTACATCTTGTACATTATCTCTTTACATTTCATAGGAACTTCTGTTATACACCAGATTCCTTACATTCTGGTAGAACGTATTTCCTGCTTGTACCCTTCTGCTGATCTTATCTAACCTTGCAGCTTGCATTATTTCACTTCCCAAATATTTGAAGTATTCAACAACCTCAAGGTTTTGTCCCCTGATACTAACTATTCCTTCTCTTTCTCCTCTTGTCATCACCACTATTTTGGTCTTCTTTACACTAACTTTCATACCATATTTCTCAATATTTTCATTTAAAGCCTCTAGTTAGATTTGCATTTCTGTATTGTTGACTCTGCACTATGTCATCTGCAAACAATATTTCTATATCCCCTGCATATCTTGCCTTCATTTCCTTTAGAATTTCATCCATAACCATTCTAAACATAAGTGGAGACAATACACTTCCCTGTCTTAGTCCAGTTTGACCAAGCTCGATAGCTGCAGTCGCTTAAGTGCGGCCAGTATCTAGTACTACATGTGATAAAATTCATTTTGGGGTCAGTATTGAAAGTATTTGTATTAAATAACACTAGTATGTTTTTACTGTTCTCCCACCTATTCAATACAATGTTAAAAGTTAGGAGTTAGTCCTTATCAAAATGTTAACATAAAATTAATACACTGGATGGTACATGTTTCTTTTGCCTATCAGTAGTAGGCATCATCAGCTATTTTTTACCTTAGACTCAAATATAAACACAATATTGTTAAGTAATAGTATACCACATTTTATTTTGTAATAGTTGTTTAACGATCTCCAATCCATTTTACAAGACAGTTTTTAACAGTATTCATAAGTCATTCCCAATCAGGTACCTGATCTATTCCTAAGGTAAAAAATGGCTGATGATTCCTACTATTGATAGGCAAAACATGTACCATCCAATGTATTAATTTTATGTCAACATTTTGATAAGGGCAAATGTCCTAACTTTTAAGATTTTATTGTATTGTATTGAATAGGTGGGAGAACAATAAAAACATACTAGTGTTATTTGATATAGTATCCAGTAATCGGGAGATAGTGGGTTTGAACCCCACTGTTGGCAGCCTTGAAGATGGTTTTCCGTGGTTTCCCATTTTCACACCAGGCAAATAAATGCTGGGGCTGTACCTTAATTAAGGCCACGGCCGCTTCCTTCCCAGTCCTAGGCCTTTCCTATCCCATCGTCGCCATAAGACCTATCTGTGTCAGTGCGACGTAAAGCAAAGAGCATAAAAAGTCCAGTTTGATTTCTAAACCAATCTGTTCTCCCCACTGGAGTATGGACACAACTGGAGCAGTTCTTATACACTGTTTTCACAATTTCCTTTGATTGCCTTCCACATCCTTTTAACGTTTCCCACACCTTTTCTCTATTAACACTATCATATGCCTTCTGTAGATCAAGGAATACCATCACCAGATCTTTTCCATATTCCAACTCTTTTTCCATCAGTAATCTCATGGTAAATATAGGGTTTAACGTTAACCTGCCCTGTACAGATCTCTAAATTTCTCTCCACCCTTCCTCTCATCCTTGTTTCTATTATTCTCTCCAAATTTTGGCTACTTATGACAAAAGTGTAATTCCTCGATAATTGTCACATACCTTCCTGTCACTTTTCTTAAATACTGGTATTACTACACCTTTACACCAATCAGGTACTTTCTTTTTCCTCCATATACACCTTAGCAGCCTATATAACCAATGCAGACCAATAGGTCCTGCTGCCTTCATTTTCACACACATTTCATCCATCCCTGCTGCTTTTCCCGTTTTCATTTGTTTAGCAGTGACTTCCACCTCTGCCATTGCAATATAACTCTCCATTTCTCAATCCCCTGATTTACCACTATACACTTCTGCATTGTTTCTCACATTCAGGGGTTCATCAAAATAATCTTTCCACCTATTCTTTCTCCCTTCTGGGTCTGTTATTACATTTCCACTCTCTTCCTTCACTTGTTTTGGGTAGATTTTTTCTTTTCTATAATTTTTTTAATCAATCCATACATCCTTTTCTCACCATTTACATCCTTCTCCAACTCAAGTGTGAATCTCTCCCAGCATTTTTTCTTTTCCTAATTTACCACTTTTTTTTACACTTTCAATTTCCCGATATTTAATCTTACCTCCATCTTTCCTATCTCTATTCCATTCCTCCCATGCTTTCTTCTTTTGTTTAACAATCTCCTTCACCTTTTCATTCCCCCAAGGTGTCTCCTTTCCCTTCACTCTCGCCGAAGTTCTGCCACAAATCATCTCTGCACAGCTTACAAACATGCTTTTAAATTTGGCTCATTCTTCTTCTACACTTTCTATTTCTGGTATAGGGGTGTGCTGTTTTAATTCCTCCTGAAATTTCTCCCGAGTTCTTTTATTTTAATTTCCATGCTTTTATTTTCTTCTGTCTTATTGCCTTTACTCTCACACTTTTATCTATTTTCAATTTTGCCACCACTACTGTGGTCTCCATCTAACATCTCACCTGGTAGCACTGTTACATCCATTAACTGTTTACAATTTATTTTCTCACCCAAAAAATAATAATTACTGTTTGTGTCCTTTCACCCCAGCCACATCTAGCAATGTTTCTACTGTTCTTTCTTAACTAAGTGTTACCCACAATCATTCCATTTCTCACAAAAATGAATCAACTTATCTCCCTCACCGTTTCTTTCTCCATATCCATATGGACCTATCACTACTTCTTTACCAATTCTGTCATTTCCAACCTGCGCATCGAGGTCTCCCCATGACTCACTTCCACATCGGTGATTACTTCCGAGTGTCTCTAAGAATTCCTCTATATTTTCCTCACTTTTTCCAGTTTGGGGTGCATAAACTTGGACTAAATCTTTCACTCCTCCTTCCATCCTCAGTCGTACTCTGATTATTCTATCACTAACGTAGTCCACCCTATCCACATATTCATCCAGGATTTTGTTAACAATCACTCTTACTACATTCTTTGCCTCACCACCTCCACTCCAGAATAGGGTGTACCCTCTACTCATCCTCTTCACTCCCTTTCCCTCCACTTGACCTCAATTAGTTCAACAACAATAATAATAATAATAATAATAATAATAATAATAATAATAATAATAATAATTGCTTTACGTCCCACTAACTATGTTTATGGTTTTCGGAGACGCCCGGGTGCCAGAATTTAGTCCCACAGGAGTTTTTACGTGCTAGTAAATCTACCGACATGAGGTTGACGCATTTGAGCACCTTCAAATACCACTGGACTGAGCCAGGATCAACCCTGCCAAGTTGGGGTCAGAAGGTCAGTGCCTGAATTGTCTGAGCCACTCAGCCCGGCAGTCCCATCATTGAAACATTCTCCCACTCCATAAAAATCTATTCTTTCAATTTTCCTGTCAGGGTCATGACATTTATTATTCCCACCTTCATAATATTAGATGCTGGTTACCCACTCATCACAGGTCCCCCAGCACAAGAGCTGTGCATCATTTTTAGCAGTGTACGCCCTAACCTTTTCCGAGGCTGATAATCACCACCAATCATTTTAGACTATTGTTACGATGTGGTCACCACTCCCAAAGGCATTTTAGAGCTACTGCCAGCAATTGCTCAGCCCGCCCCTTACATGGTGAACAGACGCCCTTTCAGCCGCCCCAACATTGGAAAAACTCTGCTGATGAATAGTGTACTCATACTATTCCCCGAGTACTGGGCTGCCTCTTCTGCAATCTCCACAGTTCTGAAGACCATCTTCTCCGCTGTAGATTTCGTTGAGTTCTTCACCCGTAACCCTGAGCTGGGACCCTTACCACATGCTACACACCAGGTCGGTGTGCTCTGGGACTCGTATAGGCAGGGGCACCACTCCCTGCTAAGATCATACTTGACCTTATTCTAAACTGAAGTACCAAGTGCCATTTAAACCCACCCATCCATTTTTCTGTGATGATTTAATAGACAATTATTAAACTGAATTCTATACGACATCAATATTCTTGTCAGAATACAATATTAACCAACTGGAATGCAGTGGTTAAAAGCAATGCTGCCACATGAAATTCTCAATCAAATGAAAAGTGGCAGAGTTTCTCACTTTTCACAAACTATACTATGCTGGTGTTCTATCAATGCTAAGTTCCAGAGTTGCAATGACTCCACCACAGATGGCGGTAAACGCTGCTCTTCCATTTTCCGCTAAGTTTGCACCCTGCCCATTCCTGTCAGCACCACATGGCAGTGATGGAATAGCTGGAATACTATGATGAACCAGTGTGCTACGTAATAGTAGTTTTAAGAACATGTATAAACCAGAGGAACGGCATCTAGAGAAAAGAAAGTTATCTATCTCCCCGGGTACTTCCTGCCAATATTCAGCAGGCTGTTCTACTGGGCAAGCAGCAGTAATGCCATCTATTAGAGATGAGTGCCAACAGAGGAGACAAAGCACATCACAACAAACAATCCACAATGTAATGTCCATCAATTTTGAGTGCTATCGATAATGTAGGTCTCCATATTTAGTTTTCTTCCTCCTTTCACGACGTTCCTTCATTATTTTTTTCTCATTTTGATAGTCATCTTTAAAATTTTCCTTGCCTGTGAGGGCTGATGACCATGCAGTTTTCACTGCAAGAAATCACAACAAAAACCACCACCATCACCAGTTAACACAACTGAACAAAATTTCCATGTTAGCAATGCTCAGCGTTGACATGGATTGAGCAAAAAGTCTAAATTGTGAATATTTCTTGTTATACCCAGCATGGTAAATCTGTATAAGACATAAATGATGGGAAACTGTAATACCTATAACTTTTATTATGTAGTATTTATCGACAGGACCACTAATAACATATTGGATAATCAACTTTTAGGCCTTTCCCCTAAACTACCATTTCACCCAGTGTGAATATAAAATTATATCCTATACCAGCCATTCCGAAACTGTGGCCGCAAACCCCAGGGGTCCGCAATAAGAATGAAAGTTGCAAGTACTTAAAAGCGCGAATTTTTATTGTTGTCACTTGATGCTAACAAATGAATTATCTTATGTAAAAGAGAGACTATCTTCACTCTTCCTCGTACTCTTACAGGAATCCAAAAGCAAACAGTAATAAAGTGTTCATACTCGAAGGTGAATCAGAAAAATAAAATCGAATTATCCAAAATTCAAATTAACCAAGGATGACTATTTTGATGAAAATATAGTAGACTACAGTACTGTATAAATACATAAAAAATTTACTATGCATTCTACCATCCCTTAACAGCTGCTATGTTGTCCTGTAATTTAAAGTTTTCACATGAAAATATACTGCGTAAACAATAGTAAAACAATAGTATTTACACACAATTCAGCATATGTTTCAATACATTAATTGACAATTTCAGAGATAAAGGTCAAGTCTTAACAATAGCGACTACCTGACCATAACTAGAAAGCTGCAATAAAAATAGACAATTCTTGGGAATTACTTCATGGCTTCAATTCGAGGAACCATTACAAAATTAACTTGTGATGAAATCCTGACTTCGAATTATTCAAATTTAAGCTTCAAAAATTTGAATTAAACAAGAGTCAGGAATTCAAGGCCATTTCCCATTTTTGTGCAACTTTCCCCAACCTGCCTCTTGCGGTGAGGGCTCTAACCCGTATTAGAAATCATGTTCTTTTAACAAGGAATGACAAAGAACATTTCCAGGGCTAGGAAAAATGTGATCGTACTATGCAGTAAAAGTGAAAATTTGTGATGCGATAAGCAACGTATTTTTATATAGATCTAATATAACGTGAATCAGGACTTCGAATTTACAAGTGCTAAGTGAAAAATCATCCTTATGAGGAACGCACTAACGAGGTTTCACTATATTTTCTAACGTGTGGGTAAATTTCAGAAAGGCTATTCCCATGTATAATTATGACGATAAGGTTTTTACTCCACTGGCACTTGAAATGAGTTTTCATGATACATGTACGAAAAAAGTTTGCCACATAAGCCAGTGGAGTAATAGTACTCCAATTCTTCAGAATGAAATTGAACATACGTGTTCATGTTGTCTCGCAATTAGAAAAATAGCTAATGAGTAGTATAGAAATCTGTGAAAACACAAGTTTTGAATAAACTGATTGCAGTTTCACACCGATTTTAAAGTGGGCGAGGTTTTCCCTGATTTTTACGGAAAATCTGATTTAACTACAATCTGCTATAGCGAGTCAATTTTTCACAGTTATGAATTATCGCTATAACCAACTTCTATTGTATTTTATAGTTTTTCGAACATAAGCCACACGCTTTCCTTTCCCAATTTCAGATTTTTTAAAAAGTTCAACCTTTAATGTGTAAATTATCAATTGATTTAGTGTTTTTCTTCCACTGTATGAAATCTGCAAGTGCCAATTTGAACACATCATAAATGTATGTTCTCTTCATTACGGCACTATGATACTTTTATATTAAAGCAGAAAATAATTCCAGCAACTTACAAACAAGTCATAGCAAAAAACAATAAAATGAATAAAATTGGAAAAATTTAAATGCAATTTAAAAACCTGAGTCACAAGAACAGTTCAAACTAATGCAATCTAATATTAGTAGACAATGGTTTATGCAATGATTTAGCAGTTACATCATTAGCATCACAGAATTCATCAACTGATAGTTATAGCAGACTGAATAGAATGTCTGTTCTTAAGTTTTAACTACTCTTCAGAATCTTCCAAACAAATGAGAAAGAATAAGAAGCAAGCCAAATTAGTTTCCTACCATAGCAGGAACTCTAATACACACTTTTCAACTTTCAGTAGAATTAATACCAGAAATCCATCTCAATTCTTAAATTTTGAGAATTTGTTTCTTCACTTTCCTCAATGTGGTAAAAATGTTAACATTTGAATACAGGAAAGTATTTTGAGGACAAAAGTCAATACCTGCTTTTGCATGAGCTCTTCAGTGAGACTTTCGTACTCCTTATTCTTAGTCTCTACTTCCTGGGACTTCTGGTCATAGTTAACGGCCAATTCTTCGAGTGCCTGAAGTACCTCCTTCACCTCCTCCTTGGCACTCTCATTCTCTTGCTGAATACGGTTCATTTCTTGCTGCAGCAATTCATAATCCCTTCGCGTCGATGCAATAAGCTGAAGGAAAAGAAATATATATGTATATATATACAAAATTTAATAAGCAAGGTAGAATTTCAGAAACCTTAGATACAAAAGTATTCTGGGAACAATAGGACAAATACACCAGCAGAAACAGCAGCACAAAGTACATCCAGCAAAGGAGGAGGATGCAGGCAGAAACAACTAACATATCGTCGCTGCCGGGACGAAACCTCCTATGTGAAATATTTTAGCTCAGAACTTTGGCCGGTAAGGTTCTTTCATCCAAGGTGAATATTGTCAAGGCATTCTCGCTCGTCATAATGAGTGTGCTGCAGGACAGTATACCTCCAAAAATATTTTCACATAGGAGGTTTTGTCCCGGCAACGACGATACACAGTATATACACAGTACATCCCAATAAAACATTAAAATCACAACTGTTTCTAGAGGTTTCAATTCCTTTCTACAGAATTTAGTAACACATCCAAATGCATTATTAAATGCTGTAAGGTACTCCAATTAACAAATGAGTTTTCAATATGCTTTAGATTGAAACAATGTTTAAAACAGCTGAAAATTTAACTGAAAATTTTGACTGTCCCTGTTACAAAAAAGACCTGATATGGAGTGATGAACCAGACTTATTAACAAGCAATAAGTAATTTCAAAATACAGGAGGGTCCTTTTGAAATTTTAATCCATCTAGCTGAATAGTTCTTCCCTCATTCCACAAATAATTCTGCAAGAACTCCAGAAACCCAACTATGCCAATCAGTACAAACCCATGAATTCAGTAATTATAATAAGGAAGTTATTTAAAATGAATATCTCAGATCTTTGTGGACTGTTCCAGAACAACTACCTCATCATAATCAATCATAAAGAATAATGTTATTTGCTTTATGTCCCAGTAACTACTTTTACAGCGTTCAGGGATGCTAAGGTGCTGGAATTTAGTCCTGCAGAGATTTTACGTGCCACTAAATCTACCGATATGAGGCTGTAGTATTTGAGCACCTTCAAATACCACCGGACTGAGCCAGGATTGAACCTGGCAAGTTGGGGTCAGAAGGCCAGCACCTCAACTGTCCGAGCCAATCAGCCTCGCCCAACACAAATATTCAACACTCCTGATTTGTTAAGGAAGCTATCATTTCACTGAATTTCCTGACAGAACTTAAATACAGCCCCTCTCATGGCACAATTTGAAAATGCTATGTTTGAACCATAATACTAGAAGTATTAACAGTGGTTATGGTGACATTTCTCACCGTTTTCTGCAATTGCTGTAGATTAATAAAGGAATAAGTACATTTATGTTGATTCTAGATTAAAGATTCACATTGCAGACACCGCAATAATAAAGGTTATCAGACAGTCTCTTTGTGTAATTCTATATCAAACCTATGTCTAAATGAAGTAACAGCAGCAAAGACACTTGAACGGCAAGACTCGCAGCAGACTAGTGCAACATCACTTCATCTGCAGGAAAAAAAAAAAAAAAATCTGTTCTGAAGGACCCCACATACTTTCCTTACCTCCCATCCATCATGGAACAATAATTGGCTAACTAATAAATGATAGAATGGGAACATTCATTTTCAGTGCTGTACAGTTTTGACCACAAGTGCACTGAATTGCAAAGTTACTGCAAGGCTCCCACTTTTTTTTTCTGTTCACACATTAGTTCTTAGTACAAGATTTTAGCAACAGCATACAGTTATCTACATTTTATTAAATAAAGTTGGCAGCAGCTATTATAAACCCTTTGGTGTCAGCAATATAGTTACTCCATGACTCAAGCTATGAGCTCCATGTGCCTCCCACCATATCCGACAAGAGCGTCTTTGTATAGACAGCTGGTGAATTCAAACGGTGAATCTACACAAAGAATGTCAGTGTGACTGAAAACTATGGTAAGTAAATCATAATGCAACTGAAACAGTAATGGACTCTTCCTTATAGCATACCTCAGGGATAATATAGTTTGCCCGTGTGCGAAAATTAATCCCAGAATCAACAATGGGTCATTCAATCCAGGTACATTACGAGTGTTGCATTTTCGCAACACCGAGCACAAATGGTATCAAAAACATTAAATTTTATCCTATCTATTTTGATATACAGTAAAACGATCATTAAGACGTTTCTGCAGGGGACAGCAAAAAAAGAATATGTTAAGTGAGAAAACGTACTACCGAATATATGAATAAAAACTCTGCAACAAGGATATGGTAACACTAAATATGATTTTTTCCGACATGAGGACATTTTAAGTCTTGTATCCGCGCATACAATGTAATCTATCTACCATATCTAAAGATGAGAGGAAAGTTTTAAAAGATGTGAAAAATATGAAAACCTTTTCCGCCAAGACTTTTTAAATAACTAGTGCAGTGAAAGTTGTTCAAAACACCGAACAATACATATGAAAACATCTGCATGGGGGCCAATATAAAATTTCGAAGTATTATTGCAGATAACACTCTTTCTAAAACAAATGTTAGTAGAAGCCTTCATTTCAGAGCTGTGAGTTATTAAACATTTTTCTCTGGTCACACTCTTTGACAATGAATTTGAGGTTACACTCCACCATGTACAACTGGCAGGAATGACTTTGGCCACCATCTTGAATCTAACTAAACTCCGACCAACTTCAGACATCGAGTTGAAACTCGAAGGTGCGAGTTCAACATTCGCGACCTCTGCACGCTTTTAGATGCGTACACCAGTCCATTTTCTAGACAGATTTTAATTTTGTCTTCATTAGTAAGCAATTTCACGACTTTCTGTATCCAATTTAGTCAATTTCACACGATTATGTTCCTAATCCAGATGTAGGCTACCGTATCAAGTGACAAATATTTGCTACACTTCACTGTATCATTCAACACAAAATAAATTTCTAACTTCCGAATGGAATGTGAAATAAAGCACAAATAGGCTCACTATGTTATTCAGCAATCTCTCTGCTAACCGGCCAGCAAAACTGAACATTCCTGAGACTAACGACTTGCTCCCCGAAGGTGCAACAGTAGCAGTTGCTTATCCTGTGAAGTTCAGGAATTCAAGGCCTTTTCCTGTAATCTCGCAACTGTGGCGACTGTTCTTACCCGAAAAATCACAAATTTTTCACAAGGGATGACAAATAACATTTTCAGGGCCTGAAAAATGTGATCGTACTAAGCGATAAGAGCAAACATTTGTGACGCGATAAGAGGTATTTTAATATAAATTTAATATGATGAGAATCCGGACTTAGAATTTACGATGTGTTAAGCGGGAAAACGTGTTAAACGAGGAACGCGCTAACGAGGTTTCACTGTATATATCAGAAACATTAAATTTTATACTAGCATCTTTTCGTATATTCTTACTATCACGACCGTGTGTTGTGACGCCCCCTTTCATATCTCAGTGCCGGGCGAACGGACTTGAGCGAGTCTCGAATCTGTGACCTCCGAGAATGAGGGATAGGGAGTAATGGTTTAAAACCTAAGCGTATGTATAATAGCGGCAAGAAGTTACAGTGCTTCGAATATTTAAGCGAGTGATAATTTTATCCGAGTGTAAATATGAAATATTCAAAGCATATAATTCAATACAATTTAAAATAAAGCGAAGTTTAGTGGAAGCTCAAGTCCAGTGTTGTGTGCAACATTGTGAAACATCCGACAGAACGGCGCCAACGTAGAAATAGAAACGCAGTAGGAAACCCTGATGGGTAGTTTGAGAGAATAGTGGAAGGAAGTGTCACGGAGGCCACGCGGCGATTTCGACGCCCCATAGAAATACTTTGTTCTAGAGTGTTCCACGACATACCCGTTAGTTTAGTGGGAGGAACTCTTGAGCCAATCAGGTTGAGACAACAGAACTCTGTGGTAGCAGGGGATGATATTTGGGAAGGCACTGGAAAAAAATCAAGAAACTATAGAATAAAAATATAAGCCAGAAGTGTCAGGAGAACCTGTCCAGCTGCTGTGCCTTATATGACAGAGAGAGAGAGAGAGAGAGAGAGAGAGAGGAGAGAGAGAGAGAGAGAGAGAGAGAGAGAGAGAGAGAGAGAGAGAGAGAGACACACACCAGTAAGGTACAACAAATAAAAATAAGAGGAACAATCAATCCAAGTGGGCGGCGGCGGCGGCAGCAGCAGCAGAAGCAAAGACCTGAAACAATCTTCTGTAGTTGCACACCAAGACAGTTCTCATAACAACAGCACATAGGATAATGTTGAAACAAGTGGTTTCAGAGCAACAGTGGCAAAGATTAGGTTGTTGGTGAGCAGGAAATTGGTTAGAAAGTAGAGAAATTGTCACCTGCTTGAAAAACATGAAATCAACTAGAGAACAGAAACAAGTACGTCTCGTGAGCCTAATGAATTATGTAGGTCATTATCGCCTTTAGAAGTATTTCTATTATTTTATAGTTAACAGTTGACTTGCATATTGTCAAATAAAATCTTATTTATTCTGTTCAAAAAGGATGTCAAATGTTCCCGTTTTCTACAGATAAGCTGAAAGGTATTGTTGGCATTCCCTTAATCAGTCGTTATGTGCCATCGCCCCACTATAGCATGCACTAGAAAGAAATGTAGCTATACCAGAAATGACCAAGTTTCAAGATCAATGTGAAGAACTAGGTTTGAAGAAACCACGAGAAAATCTTTATCTGAGCAATAATACCAGCCTGGACGAAAAAGATCGTATTGCAAAGGTTAGACCACATCTAGACAAACTGAATGTGGGAGATAAAGCTGAGCACTGATGAAGCTAATGCTAATGAACCACCATAGGCCTAAAGCATTTCAGCTGTTTTTCAAGAAAAAATGTTCCGGGGTTTAATGGGTTAATTACAAAAATATCTCAAGATTGAGTAGCCTCCATCGATTTATTAAAGTTTCTCTTTTCCAGTTCTGCTCATCGGTCACTATAATTAGAATTATTGTCAATTCCCAAAATGAAGCCAGAGATCCTGCCGTACAAGTATATTCATGTTGCCATCAACTCATTTTCCTTTATATCCTAGCGCTGCACTGTAGTTCATAGGGGTCAAGGTTACCTGAGTAGGAAAAGTATTTGAAGTGCAAATACCACGATAACAGACCATGACCCCTTCAAGAACCACAACAACAAGAGATTTAATTTAAGTAGGTTTCAGGTGCACTGTTCCTTACCTGCTAGGATGTAGCAAAAACACAGGTTCAACTATACTGGGAATGAATTCTCTCAACTGACTTTAATAATAATAATAATAATAATAATAATAATAATAATAATAATATTTGCTTTACGTCCCACTAACTACTTTTACGGATTTCGGAGACGCCGAGGTGCCGGAATTTTGTCCCGCAGGAGTTTTTACAAATCTACAGACACGAGGCTGACATATTTGAGCACCTTCAAATACCACCGGACTGAGCCAGGATTGAACCTACCGGGCGAGTTGGCCGTGCGCGTAGAGGCGCGCGGCTGTGAGCTTGCATCCGGGAGATAGTAGGTTCTAATCCCACTATCGGCAGCCCTGAAAATGGTTTTCCGTGGTTTCCCATTTTCACACCAGGCAAATGCTGGGGCTGTACCTTAATTAAGGCCACGGCCGCTTCCTTCCAACTCCTAGGCCTTTCCCATCGTCGCCATAAGACCTATCTGTGTCGGTGCGACGTAAAGCCCCTAGCAAAAAAAAAAAGATTGAACCTGCCAAGTTGGGGTCAGAAGGCCAGCGCTTCAACCGCCTGAGCCACTCAGCCCGGCTTTCAAAGATTCAACCTTTTAAAAATTGTAATATGTTAGAGACTGTTTTAAGATTCACAAGGAATAATGTGTGTTTGTACTTTTATGAATTTCTACTTAAACCAATAAAGTGTAGCTGATTATGTTTAGTCAGTCTGAACAAAACATGTACTACTTGTAAATTAAATTTGCCAAAGACAAAATAAAAAGTATCAATTAGGTGGAACAAATTCTCTGCTTGATTTATTGATTAATTTATAGATACAGGCCATGAAGTGGATGGTTTGTAATACTAACTGCCTTGGCGAATGAAGGATAAACAAATGAGAGATGCTGCACTGATGATAGTTGAAATTTCCACAATCTAGGACAACAAAAAAAGTTCGGGAAGCTGAACATCTGCTGAGGACCTGGCCCCAATCACAAAAATATCCTAAGGTAATAAGTTGCTGCATCTGAAAGTTGCACAGGGTTATCATAGACTCGATAAAAAAAAAAAAAAAAAGCTTGAAATCGTATCATATTAGTCGATGTCAGGGAGAGGATGAGATTTCAAGTGACACCATCTCCAGAAGATGAGTTGTGGATCTCTCAAAAACCGGACATTGGGAAGAGTGCCTTCTTGTCGTCACTCATCAGCAGCTGGACTGTGGAACAATAGCAAGTTGCTCTTTTCAAGGAGAAGTTAAACAGTAGTCTTCAGACAACAGAAATGAAGTTTCTCTGTTCTTGTCTACAAAAAACTAAAATTGATAAAATAAAGAATGTGGATATCCGGCAACAGCATGGATTGGAAAGAAGCTTGCTGGAGACTCTAGAAGTGAAGAGATTGCAATGGTATGGTCACATGAAAAGAATGGACCCCTCACAGGACTCCTCGAACATACTTGGACCACAATGTTCCTGGGAAGAGACCAAAAGGAAGACCTCGTGATGTTTGGGAAAAACAGATATTGAAGGACCTTGAAATTAGAGATGTGAACTAGCGTCGCATATATGAGCATCTGTGGATGGCTAGGACAAACTGGAGGAGGCTCGTACACAACCGCATCCAGCTTGCTGGAGCGAAGAAATTATTATGATGATAGTTAAATTTCAGAATGGCTGTTCCCATGTAAATTTGTAGCGAGGAGGATATACAGTTAGATTAGGCGATGCTGTATGAAGAAGAAAACTGGAACATTTCCCACATAGGCCTCTGGAGTGATACTATAATTTCTTCAGAATGAAATTAAACATTCGCCTTCAAGTAGTATCGGATTTCGAAAAATAAGCGAGTAAGCAGTAGTGTGGATATCAGCGAAAACGCAAGTTTTGAACAAAGTGATTGCCGTTTCATACCAATTTTTACTAAAAATCGGATATAACGGCAATCCGTTATAGCGAGTAAATTTTTCACCGTTATGAATTGTTGCTATAACAGACTTCTACTGTATGTATAATTATGTTACAAACAGTCCTAAACCAAACCCCCAATGTGCCTTCGCCTACCAAGCGACCGCTGCTCATCCCAAAGGCCTGCAGATTATGAGGTGACACATTGTCAGTGTGACAAATCCTCTCGGCTGTAATTCCTGGCTCTCTTGACCGGGGTCGCCATCTCACCATTAGATAGCTCTTCAATTAAAGGTAATCACGTAGGCTGAATGGACCTGGAACCAACCCTCATATCCAGGTAAAAATGCCTGACATGATCAGGAATCCAACCCGGGCCCTCCGGGTGAGAGGCAGGAAAGTTAGAACGCGGGGCCGGCTTCAAACCTTAATTAACGGTATGCGGGTTTAAAATCCCTACACTTTATATTCAGTTTCCTGTGAAAACTTCTTCCAGTTCAACACCTTTAATCACCCAAACTCTTCAAAAAATCTAATTATGCCAAGCCAAACAACAATCGACCACAAGTAGTTTTTAATTCTGTAATCTATTAAAATGAAGCACATTAGACACAAAAGTGCCCAACATGATGGCAAAATCCCTTCTTTTTTTAAATCTCCTATTGTAATTTGGTCACTGCCTGTTTGTGGTAAGTTTCTGGAAACCTTGTATTGCATAAATTAGGCCTACATCTATTCTCAAAAGTTCTTGAATGCATTATATTCAATTCTGCCCATCAATCATTATCAAACTTCAGAAATTATTCTTCGAACTCGAACTAGTGGGAAATGACAAACTTTTTAAATACAAGATTACGCAAGTAAAACGACTGCCGTTTTTATGACATTTTAACACAAAAATGTAAAATTCCCAGTCTTATATTAGACCAAAACAGTAAAAGGCAATCCCAAGACCTCCCATGCCTTTATGTATGAAAGGTGCAACATCTGCTCTGGTCTCGATAATCGTATATGATAGCAGGGATGTCTACATGTATTGCTTTTCTATTTCACAGCCAAAATTATTGCACACGATTTGCATAGTTGTTACCAATTTTAAGTAGAGGCTTGGGATGACTTTGGTTGTTAGCTGTGTGTGTGAGGGTGTGTTGCAAGGCTGTCCAACATCCAGCATTTTTACAAGGTCTGTAGAAATTTGTGTGGAAATACGATTGAGATAAGTGTCGTAAGACTTCATATTCTGACATGCCAAGAACAAGAATGGGAAAACGTTTGGAGAAACGACACTCAATATAATAACATAAGATTATTGTGAAGCCTCCACCTTATCAATACATTTATTTACATACTATTATTCACAGTAACGGTTTCGACCCTTCAAGGGTTATCCTCAGCTGACAATTACAAATATATGACTCAATATAATAGCCTTCAGAATCATGGTTCAAACTTTGGATCGCCAAGTATGCAGCATTGAAGTCCATTTAGGAGTGGACTTATGGACTTAGCCATGCAGTTATGAACAACAGATTTTTGGTTAATAAGTTGAACTAAGAAAGTATACTACTACAGACTAGCAAAACATTCTTTAATTGTGTGTGCCAGTATATGTTTAAAAAAGTGTAATTGAGTTATCAATGCAGACAATTCTGCAGAGAATTTTAAAAGATCTAGAAAAAAAATTGAGCCAAATAAAGAAATTTGACAAATCAGTATTCATTCTCATATTGTGATTCTGTAGGATATTGTGCATTTGCAACCTACAACCTCTATGCAAATATTTTTTAATTGCTCCAATACTTATAATTCAATAATTAGTTGTATAATACCACAATAATTAGCAGAAGGTTTTGAAATATCTTAAAAAGCACAAACCTCCTCTTGCTCCAGCATCTGTTCCTTTAGTTTCTCTACAAACTGGCTCTGCTGATTTATCTCTTCATCCTTCTCATCCAGCTGCTGGTATAAGCTCTCGCGTTCCTCCTCCAGTTTCTGACGTTCTTCGTTCGACAATGAGCCAATCATCATACCACCACCAGGAGTTGCTGGCATAGGACCCAGGACTACATCTGCCTTTATTTCTGGAACTGGAGCTACTGGTGTAACTGCCTCCAATGGTTCCTGCGAATATAAAATAAAGGAAGAAAAATAAGTATATATTACATGAACAAGCATCATTAGTTCTATAAATAAATTTTGCAAATCTCACACACCTGAAGATTAACCTGTTCCTCCACGTTGACAGTTTCACCAGATCGCCACCGGCTCAGTTCCAGTTCTAATTTCTCCAATTTGCCCTTCAGTCGAGCCACCTTCTCTTTCTCCTTTTCATACCGTCGTTTCCATTCCTCTGCTGTGAGTTCTTCATTCACACAGACAACGTTCTTGATAGTCTTTGCTCTGTAAAGAAAGGGAATTGTTGTGTACTTCTGGTCATTTCTAGTAACCAGGCAATTGGACAAGAAATACATCAACCATGCAATGCATAACGAGGGTCTTAAAAGTTTATAAATACTGCCTTTTGATCATTAATGTATATTTAAATTCCACTTATGTAGTGAAGACTGATAATACCGTATTTACTCTCATATCGGCTGCACTTTGTATGTCAATTTTAAGATCCCAAAATAGGGGGTGCGTAGTATGGGGGAAATTTTCAGACAAAATTTTTAAAAGAACTGGGGATATATTGTAGCCAATGAAACTATTATTAGAGAGTTATTTATACAATAACAAAGAGATACTGCGCAATTGCCAGCACGGCTTATGACTAGTACAACATTATAACAGGGCCTGAAACTGGTACATCCAGTCAAATTAAGCCTTGTAAATATTGCACAAAAACATAGTTAAAATAAGCAGCGATTTCAATACAACTTAACTGAAGGCCATAATGGAATTTAATGGTCAATCGTTACGTATGACGTCAGATTGGGAGCAGACTGTGACAATGTCACTTTTTACGTCACGTGCTGTGGAAATATTAGTTGTAATTTTATAATATCCAGCCCATTGTGATCAGTGAAATTACTTGAAACAAGTTACCATGTGCCCTTAAAACAAAAACTGTAAAAAATAACAAGATAATAGCTGAAACTTAAAACATTACTCAGGGAACATGCTCAAAGGAAGTCTTGTTTTGACCAGCTTATTTGCACATCATCACGACAAAAGGCAAGTATGATTAACATCAATCAAATTTCTTTTTCTAAACCACAAATCTGATATCAAATTTGTAGTCTGCCTGATGAACTAGTAGGAGATGTGCGCAGTGTGTTACTGCGTCAGCTTGTTTGTGTGCCAGCTCTGCGATTCATCCTTCGCTTTCTCATGCGTTGTCACGAAGGCCACTGCCAGCTCGATCGCATCCCCTTGCCGAGATGGCAGTGCATCACGCATTTACGATCATCACGTTATTGATATGCGTTGTCAACAAAAACGCAAAATTAATCAATAACATGGGAATACATACTGGATGAAATGAGTAATATTGCCTGTGTTGTTGAACTTAGCTCAAAAAATATTTTACCAGATACACTCAAAAGATTTTAACTTCTTTACAAACGGACAAAAAAACAAAGATTGAAACGGTACATGAAGGCTATTAGTTTCTATTCTGTTCATAATTTACCAAAACTGTAGGCCTTTCACTTGCTGAAGGGCTAGAGAGTTTACATTTAAACAACTTAAGATAAAAATTACGTTATAATCACACAGCACAATGTTATTAAAAAACACTGCTGATGAGCATTCACTCTGAATCACAAGCCGAGTGGCTAGTTTCACTCTCATCTTGTGGACACCAGTTGAGAATTTGATGTTCTTTGGAAATGTTTTGCGTTTAAATTTAACATACGGAGGTAATTTGTGGCCAGTCAGCAGTAATGGTAAACATCATTGTATAATGAAAATTTTCGTTGCCGTTAGTATTAATTTGAATACCTGCTGCTCCCTTCTCAGAAACCATAGCGTTCCTTGGCACGTAAAAATACACAGCGGCTTGGTCAGCATTGCTGATCTACAAGAGAAGATATGAGGCCTGCTGCCTTAACCTGATCACATGCCTGTGAAACTGTAACTTTATCGGAGCAGCTATTAGACATCTTTTGGCACAAAGATGTTTTCCACTGCAATGACATGTAATTACGCCGCATAAACCGAGTAACCCACCCGCGACTTGCCTTGAATAAGTTTCCCGGAATATCGTGGGATCGCGCAATTTCCTGTGCTTTTAGTTGTAATATTTTGTGAGAAACACAGCAGCTGTTATTCTGCATCTTTCTCACCCATTCCAATAATAACACAACCCAGCATTTTCAAACTTTTTTCTGACGGCAAGAGGTGCGATAGGTGATTTTAACTAACTTTGGGTCGCTGAACACGAATCTGTTGTCCACTTCTATGTATCATGACACATTTTCTCGCAATAGGTATATCAAAATAAGCGATAGACCTGAATATTGCATTTAAAAAGTACTGAAAAATGTTGATAATTTTGGAAATATTTATATTTCTTTGTATTATTATATATATTTTGAAATAGTTGAATATTGTCTTGAATTATTATATACAAAGAATAATTATTGAGTATAGAATTACAATGAAATATTTAGCATTTATTGCAATATAGGCCTAATACTGATTTACACAAAAACACAACTCTGAAGCAATGAAAACCATTTTATTTTGACAAACATGATTTACAAGCAAACAATGTACCTTTTATTCACTATCTTTATGAATTCATAAATGTGAACAAAATTACCAGTCCTAGATGTCCACTTGGAATGAACGCTTGGCTCCCAAGCATCTGACTGCATCAAGTTTGTCTTCTCTTTTCAAACACCAAAAGTAATCGGCCATCATTGGTTCATCCCACCTCCCCTGGTATATTTTTTCTGCCTCCTTGATGTCCAGATGGAACCTCTCTCATCTCTTCATTAATAACCCAAGATTTTTCAGAAATTGATCGAGATGAGAATGAAGGAAGTGCAGTTTCAGATTCATTCTACGCAACTCTTTCATATCACCCAACATCGTTTTCATTATTGTTTCGTATTGTTCATCCTTTACATTTCCTAGGAACTTCATTATGATGTCTCTTATTGAATTCCATGCATCAAGTTCCACGGCATTCATCATCTGTTCAAAGTTTCTGTCTTTCAGAAGCTTTCTAATTTGTAGTCCATTAAAATGCCTTCCTTGACTTTTGGATCAGATAAATGTGGAAATTTGCTCCCAGTGTACTTGAAACGGGGGCTACTTTTGTCCTAGGCCTTAACGAACTGCTTCATGATTCCCAGTTTGATGTGTAGCGGTGGCAAAATAATTTTTTGTGGGTCAACTAATGAAGCATTTGTAACATTTTTCACACCAAGTGTCAAAACTTATCTCTTGGGCCAGGAAGGTGTAGACCAGTGTTTGTCCCTAGCTCTGCTATCCCATTCACATAAATAACAAGGGAATTTAGTGTAGCCTGCTTGTTGTCCTAATACAATACCATACACCTTCAAGTCACTACACATCCCACCAGTGCTCATGATACTTGATTTTATCTAAAACGGTTTGCATTGTGATATATTGTAATTTTCTTTTAGTGAAACCAAATGTGCCACAGGAATCGAAGCTAGAATGTTTCCATTCTGAAGTAGTACAGCCTTTAAGCTCCTCTTGTAGGAATCCACAAACGGCAGATTCGCTGTTATCACAAAGCAGCACTATGCCGCAATGAAACATTTTCAGACAGTAAATGGCAAATAACACGAAAACTAGATGTGATACAATAGAACCAATGACATTTCTGAAATCAGGAGACCTTATTTAGTTAAAATCACGAATCAGATGCTTTGCCGCGAAAATCATGCTGGGTAGTGTAAGAACAATAACAACAACAACAACAGTAACAATAATAACAATAGCGTGTGGCCTCCAAAGAGGCCTGGTGCAGGTCTTTCGAGTTGACGCCGTATAGATGACCTGCTCGTCTGCAAGGATGGGGCCTTATCTACGATGAATTCTAATGCTGAAAACGGCACGCACAGCCAGCCCCCGAGCCATTGGAATTAACCAATTAAGGTTAAAATCCCCGACCCGGCCGGGAATCTAACCCAGGACCCTCTGGACAAAAGGCCAGCGAGCTAACCATTTTGTCACGGAGTCTGACATTCCAGTAATGCTTCCTCAACACCCAGAAACTTGCCCTGTTTTGAACCATAAACTGCAACTTGCTGCTTTCTCCAATTTCTCACTTGTTTCTCATGAACAGAAAACTCACAACCCGCTGCTCTTTATCATTTTCTTCCTCAAATTTCACCACGTTTAGCTTGAATGAAGCTGTGTAACTTTCGCCATGAGAAATTTACTAACAAGCTCTACATGGTCGAGTTCAGACTGTGTGCAGAAGTGGCACTTTCCCTTTGATACTGCAGACTCGCATTCTTGCAACAAGCTCACGAATTTGATGTTTGGCTCTTAATTGGAGCAAAATTTTATGCAAATATTCAGTCAAAAAATTTCGGATATGGCTGATATGCGTGTAAATACGGTCTTCGCACATACTGCAGAGCAAAACTAACAGAGATCAAGAAGCAGGCTTCAAGACTAAGGTGGAATTAATACCAGGGCACGGAAGTTAAATGAAACAATGTAATGAAGTCCCACCAATGCCAGATGACACAAACATTTCAGAAAAATCCAACATACTCTCCAGAGTATATGTGAGAGTGTGTGTACATGGCTTTGACAGTGGCCTTGACTGGCATTCCACTCTAGCTGACGTCACTTGACGTGTCGCTATAACAAGTATCTAGATTTGCTATTTTTGAGATAAGCAAAAGATTTTTTTTTTTTTTTTACAATTGGCTTTACGTCACACCGACACGGATAGGTCTTACGGCGACGATATGATAGGAAAGGGCTAGGAGTGGGAAGGAACCAACCATGGCCTTAAGATACAGTCCCAGCATTTGCCTGCTGTGAAAATATATCACTGTCACCAAAAGTACTCACCTCTTTCCAAATTCCAGGGTTGACTTTGTTTCAGCTTCATTGAAGGACGCAGGAGAGCAACAGATTATTATAGTGGTTCGAGCATTTCCTCCCAGTGACTCTTGCAGAATTCGAGTCAATTTGGAGTCTCGATATGGTATGTGGGTCTTGTTACCATCAGCCAAGGCAGAAATTACATTCCCCAGTGCCGACAATGATTTGTTAATATTCTTGGCTTCATCCAGCACTGTGCCTTCAGCTCCTGTCTTACTAACCTACAAAGACAACAATCAGAATTGTTAAGCAATGTGCTATGATTAAAATCATAAGGAGCATATTAAAAAAAGATGTTAACTAAAAGTGCCCCTCAGTGTACTTCCATTAACTACAGAGTATGGCCTACTCACACGACTATCAGCCATATGTATTTACTGTGGATACAGTATGATAACACAACCCAGCATTTTCAAACTTTCTTTTTGCAGCAAGAGGTGTGATAGGTGATCTTCACTAATTTTGGGTCGCTGAACACGAATCTGTTGTCCGTTTCTACATATCACATCACATTTTCACGCAATAGGTATATCAAAATAAGAGACAGACCTGAATATTGCATTTAAAAAGAACTGAAAAATGTTCATAATTTTTTAAATATTTCTCATTTTTTGTATTATATATATTTTGAAATAGTTGAATATTGTCTTGAATTATTATATACATTGAATAATTATCGAGTATACAATTACAATGAACTATTTAGCATTTATTGTAATATAATACTGATTTACACAAAACACAAACAACTCTGAGGCAATGAAAGAAATTTATTTTGACAAACGTGATTTACAAGCAAACAATGCAACTTTTATTCAGTATCTTTATGAATTCATAAATGTGAACAAAATAAACTTTAACAATCCTAGATGTCCCCTTGGAATGAACGCTTGGCTGCCCAGCGTCTGACTGCATCAAGTTTGTTTTCTTATTTCAAACACCAACCATAGTCTTGCCATCATTGGTTCATCCCACCTCCCCTGGTATCTTTTTTTCTGCCTCCTTGGAACCTCTCTCCCATCTCTTTGCTAGCAGCCCCAAGATTTTCCGGAAAGTGATTGAGGTGAGAATGAAGAAAGTGCAGCTTCAGACTCATTCTACACCCCAACTCTTTCAATATCATCCAACATTGTTTTCACTATTGTTTTGTGTTGTTCATCCTTTACATTTCCTAGGAACTTTATTATGATATGGTTCATGTTTGTGGGTTACTGTAGTCACGTCCTAGTTCGTGAACCATGGGCAACGGCTGAGTGGCCTAGTAAGTGGTCCTGAGAGTCGGTATACCAGTTGCTATGGAAAGGGAATGGGCATCTTGGACATATTCTGAGTCGTGGCCCTCCTTGTGCTCAGGCGGCTAGGACTATACAATTCACCGGTGGTCCATAACCCGTTAAGAGGAGAGATCCTCACTTGGACTACGTGCAAGTAGGGCAGCATCCTGCTTCATGAATTTACCGAGCTCAGAACACTTTAAGCAAGCCTCGGACCTATGGGAGTAATGGAGTCCCACTCCCATTTGACAGGCGAGGGACTCCTTTGAAACAACTTGGCGAATTAAATGGAATTCGATGGGGAGCTATCAATATTAATGGGGCTTATGGAAGAAAGAAGGTAGAACTGGCTGAGTCAGCAAAGAGGATGCACTTGGATGTGCTAGGAGTAAGTGATATTCAGGTAAGGGGAGATAACGAGGAAGAGATAGGAGATTATAAAGTGTACTTGACGGCTGTTAGAAAGGTAAGGGCAGAGTCTGGGGTAGGGCTCTTTATCAGGAATACCATTGCACGCAACATAGTTTCGGTTAGGCACGTAAATGAGCGAATGATGTGGGTAGATTTGTCAGTGGGAGGAATTAGGACAAGAATTGTGTCCGTGTATTCACCGTGTGAGGGTGCAGATGAGGATGAAGCTGACAAGTTTTATGAAGCATTGAGTGACATCGTGGTCAGGGTCAACAGCAAGGATAAAATAGTGCTAATGGGCGATTTCAATGCGAGAGTTGGGAATAGAACTGAAGGATATGAAAGGGTGATTGGTAAATGTGGGAAAGACATGGAAGCTAATGGGAATGGGAAGCATTTGCTGGACTTCTGTGCTAGTATGGGTTTAGCTGTTACGAATACATTCTTCAAGCATAAGGCTATTCACCGCTACACATGGGAGGTTAGGGGTACCAGATCCATAATAGACTATATCTTAACAGACTTTGAATTCAGGAAATCTGTTAGGAATGTACGAGTTTTTCGCGGATTTTTCGATGATACAGACCACTATCTGATCTGTAGTGAACTAAGTATCTCTAGGCCTAGTATAGAGAAAGTGAAATCTGTCTGCAAACGAAGAAGGGTAGAAAATCTCCAGGACGAGGAAATTAGAAGTACATGGATATGATTAGTGAGAAGTTTCGAACAGTAGACAGTACGCAGGTTCAGGATATAAAAAGTGAATGGGTGGCATACAGGGATGCTGTAGTAGAAACAGCAAGGGAATGCTTAGGAACAACTGTGTGTAAAGATGGGAAAAGGCGAACATCTTGGTGGAATGATGAAGTGAGAACAGCCTGTAAACGTAAAAAGAAGGCTTATCAGAAATGGCTCCAAACAAGGGCCGAGGCAGACAGGGATTTGTACGTAGATGAAAGAAACAGAGCGAAACAAATAGTTGTTGAATCCAAAAAGGAGTCATGGGAAGATTTTGGTAATAACCTGGAAAGGCTAGGTCAAGCAGCAGGGAAACCTTTCTGGACAGTAATAAAGAATCTTAGGGAGGGAAAAAGGAAATGAACAGTGTTTTGAGTAATTCAGGTGAACTCATAATAGATCCCAGGGAATCACTGGAGAGGTGGAGGGAATATTTTTAACATCTTCTCAATGTAAAAGGAAATCATCATGGTGGTGTTGCAAACAGCCAAGCTCATGGGGAGGAGGAAAATGATGTTGGTGAAATTATGCTTGAGGAAGTGGAAAGGATAGTAAATAAACTCCATTGTCATAAGGCAGCAGGAATAGATGAAATTAGACCTGAAATGGTGAAGTATAGTGGAAAGGCAGGGATGAAATGTCTTCATAGAGTAGTGAAATTAGCGTGGAGTGTTGGTAAGGTACCTCCAGATTGGACAAAAGCAGTAATTGCACCTATCTATAAGCAAGGGAACAGGAAGGATTGCAACAACTATCGAGGTATCTCATTGATTAGTATACCTGGCAAAGTATTCACTGGCATCTTGGAAGGGAGGGTGCGATCACTCGTTGAGAGGAAGTTGGATGAAAACCACTGTGGTTTCAGACCGCAGAGAGGCTGTCAGGATCAGATTTTCAGTATGCGCCAGGTAATTGAAAAATGCTACGAGAGGAATAGGCAGTTGTGTTTATGTTTCGTAGATCTAGAGAAAGCATATGACAGGGTACCGAGGGAAAAGATGTTCGCCATATTGGGGGACTATGGAATTAAAGGTAGATTATTAAAATCAATCAAAGGCATTTATGTTGACAATTGGGCTTCAGTGAGAATTGATGGTAGAATGAGTTCTTGGTTCAGGGTACTTACAGGAGTTAGACAAGGCTGTAATCTTTCACCTTTGCTGTTCATAGTTTACATGGATCATCTGCTGAAAGGTATAAAATGGCAGGGAGGGATTCAGTTAGGTGGAAATGTAGTAAGCAGTTTGGCCTATGCTGACGACTTCGTCTTAATGGCAGACTGTGCCGAAAGCCTGCAGTCTAATATCTTGGAACTTGAAAATAGGTGCAATGAGTATGGTATGAAAATTAGCCTCTCGAAGACTAAATTGATGTCAGTAGGTAAGAAATTCAACAGAACTGAATGTCAGATTGGTGATACAAAGCTAGAACAGGTCGATAATTTCAAGTATTTAGGTTGTGTGTTCTCCCAGGATGGTAATATAGTGAGATTGAATCAAGGTGTAGTAAAGCTAATGCAGTGAGCTCGCAGTTGCGATCAGCAGTATTCTGTAAGAAGGAAGTCAGCTCCCAGACGAAACTACCTATCTTTACATCGCTCTGTTTTCAGACCAACTTTGCTTTACGGGAGCAAAAGCTGGGTGGACTCAGGATATCTTATTCATTAGTTAGAAGTAACAGACATGAAAGTAGCAAGAATGATTGCTGGTACAAACAGGTGGGAACAATGGCAGGAGGGTACTCTGAATGAGGAGATAAAGGCTAATTTAGGAATGAACTCGATGGATGAAGCTGTACGCATAAACCGGCTTCGGTGGTGGGGTCATGTGAGGCGAATGGAGGAGGATAGGTTACCTAAGAGAATAATGGACTCTGTTATGGAGGGTAAGAGAAGTAGAGGGAGACCAAGACGACGATGGTTAGACTCTGTTTCTAATGATTTAAAGATAAGAGGTATAGAACTAAATGAGGCCACAACACTAGTTGCAAATCGAGGATTGTGGCGACGTTTAGTAAATTCTCAGAGGCTTGCAGACTGAACGCTGAAAGGCATAACAGTCTATAATGATAATGTATGTATGTATGTATGTATGTATGTATGTACATTATGACGTCTCTTATTGAATTTCATGCAGCGAGTTTCTCGGCATTCATCAACTGTTCAAAGTTTCTGTCTTTCAGAAGCTTTCTAATTTGTGGGTCATTAAAAATGCCTTCCTTGACTTTTGCATCAGATAAATGTGGAAATTTGCTCGCTGTGTACTTGAAACAGGGGCTACTTTTGTCCAAGGCTTTAACGAACTGCTTCACGATTCCCAGTTTGATGTCTAGTGGTGGCAAAATAATTTTTTGTGGCTCAACTAAGGCATCATTTGTAACATTTTTCACACCAGTTGTCAAAACTTGTCTCTTGGGCCAGGAAGGTGTAAACCAGTGTGTTCCTGGCTCTGCTGTCCCATTTTCATAAATAAGGGAATTTAGTGTAGCCTGCTTGTTGTCCTAATAGAATACCACATACCTTCAAGTCACTATGCACATCCCAACGGTGCTCATGATATTTGATTTTATCTAAAACAGTTTGCATTGTGATATAATTTTCTCTTAGTGAAACAGAATGTGCCACAGGAATCGAAGCTAGAATGTTTCTGTTATGAAGTAGTACAGCCTTTAAGCTAACCACAGCCACTCTAACAACAACTGATTTGCTGTTATCACAAAATGACATTTTCAGACAGTAAATGGCAAATAACACAAAAACTAGATGTGATACAATAGAACCAATGACATTTCTGAAATCAGGAGACCTTATTTAGTTAAAATCAGGTATCAGATGCTTTGCCGCAAAAATAATGCTGGGTAGTGTAATCAGAACTGTATGGTCCTTATTTAGTTTTAAGAATGGAAAGATTATTAGGGACTTAAGGAACTATCCTGAGAGAGAGAGAGAGAGAGAGAGAGAGAGAGAGAGAGAGAGAGAGATATGGCTACCAAGGAATAACCCGAGTTCAAAGCAAAGCCACTTAATTATGAGACTTCTTTCCCACAACGGCATAAATGTTACCAACTACAAAATATGTGCAGTATAGCCATGCCTTAACAGACCCCTCTCACCAGCAGATGATTTTCTGGACCCATGATAAAATTCCATGTTGTGCACAAGTAATTTACCTCTCATATATGGACACTGTATGAAGGACACATCATAGCCACTAGAAACTCCAATTAAACCCCTCCTAAATGGACAGCTGTTTCTTGGAAGGCGAAAATAAGCTGTGCTCTCACCCCCCCCCCCCCTCCCCCCTGACAGTTCTGTTAAATGAAATGCTTGACAATGCTGGAATTCTTACTTTCACTGTTGGGTTACTTTTAAGTGGACTTAGGCTTTTGATGTATTCAAGGTTTAAGTTATTAAGTTAGTGTTTTAACATGACTCTGAGGAAGTGTGTAACTCTGAAAGAAAAGGTAGGCATAGGCATTATCTATCAAATGTGAGAAGTGTGGTGTGTGTGTGAACTGTCCAAAGTTTTTAAGATTGGAAAGACACAGTCAGCAGAAATAGTGAAAACCCATGAGGAGCTATTGAAAGAATGGCATTTACATGGCAACAAAGAGCAAATGAAACAGTTTCTAAATGGTAGTGGATCTCTAAGTGAAAAGGCAACGCTAGAGTGGTTCCGTACAATCAGAATTTAGAATGTGTCTGTCAGGACCAACAATATAAATGAAAATGTTAGAATTTGCGGCAGAATTAGGTATCGGAGATTTCAAAGCCTCGAATGGTGGGCTCGAGAGATTCAGATAGAGATGTATCAACTTCAGAGCAATACGTAAAGAATCATTTAGTTTTAATATGGAGTTGTTGAAAACCGGCAAGATGGGTTATCATCATGCTCCAGTTTCCCAGGTGTGTTGTACAAACACTCCCACTTCTTCCTATCAAAGTATAGTTGTGTCTTCCCATGACACATTCCTCTTGCTGACCTCTGATTTCACTGTGTCTATCCAATTCCTGACCTCACCCCCCCTTTCACTTCTGTCAAAATAATTCCTTGCTACTCTCATTCTGTCCACCCTCCTAACATGTCCGAACCATTGTAGCCTGAATTTTCCTAAAAGATCGGTAACAGGTATTTTTATGCCAGCCTCCTTCCCGTTTGCTTAATTTCTAATCGTCTTTCCTGGTCTTTTCATTCATTGTTCCGATGAATTTCATTTCTGTTGACTAGATTTTTCTACTAGCCTTGTTATGTAGAGTACATGTTTCGAGTCCATAGGTGAGAATTGGAATGAAGTATGCATTTGCTTTCTGGGTATTTTATCATCCCAGAACAGATTTCTCACTTGAAATAAAGTTGGGAAGCTTTCCGAGTCCCATCAAGTATTTCTTGGTATATTATGTTATCTTTTGAAATTATCTCCAGAAAAATGTTTGAATCTGTGCCTTTCCTGATGATAGTCATTTCAAGTCATTTCAACAGTTTGTTCCACCATACTCCAACTCTTTCCAATCGCTGGTTGAGAAATTTTATTTTCAGTCCACTCGCGTTCATTTGTGTCAAAAATATGTGAAACTTATTTATTGCTTATGAACACAGAAAACAGTATAAATAATTTCATAGTTTTTCAGCATGTAGAACCTTTTGAAACAAACGCCAGGGTGCAAAGCCGGATTATTTGAACAAGTTTCACAAAAGTAAGTAGTTTCACGACTCATTCCTTTCACTTTCCTGTTGCTACACAGAGCACAGTCCTTAGGCTTGTTCTTAGTACACTGGTCAAGGAAGTGTCTTCCATCCAGTCTTCCTGCTTCTTCCTTGTCTGTGACAAATGCTGACGAGCGAGACAGTTTCTTCGGAATATGATCACCAATCGGCTATTTATTAGCTGCATCCGGAATCTGAGATGGTCCATGAGCTTACCTCCAATTTTTTTCATGTTCTGGCAGGGAATTATGTATGAATTTACAACGGCTATTTCTAATCCCCCGAAAAAAACATTTTCTTCCATTATTTTAGAGTTTTCTTATGAATGAGTAAGTAGCAGAAAAATGATCAGCCTGGTCGAAACCCGCCTATTTCCTTTGTGTAATCGCACACAACAATTGGCTTCGGTGTGTTCTTTTGTTGGCCTCTTTTTCCATATGAGCTCACAATTTGTGTTGCCATGTTACGACAAGTGGACAGCATCAAAACGACATGCTCGTCCTTTCACCCTAAGACCGCAACATCTCTTGCGCGATAAGCCTTTATCTCGTCCACTTTCAGTTTCGGGCCCTTTCTTATATCTGGTGGATTTCTTACCCTGCCAGGAATAAGTATACCCATAAAGTGACATTTCCTTTCCAGAAGTTCCTCAGCCAAGCTGGCACTAGTGTAATATCTGTCTGTGAAAACCTTGTAACCTTCCACTAATCCCCCTACTGCAACAGTCAGCCTGTCTATAAAATTGCATACAATCATTGTAGTGAAGAGTTTATCAGCTTAAGCTAGGTTACTTACAACTGCAGTAACGTAATTTTTATTCCCCACTTGTTCCGTTTCTTGGGGTTGTAGGTCTTGAAACTTATTTTCCCTTTGAAACCAATAGCAGACTCATCTGATATATTTTTGCCAGGTACGAAAAATTTGTGGAACCACGATTGTAGGCATTTCAGAAGGTATCCGATTTTCTGTGTCCTAGTAACGGTATAGTCTCTTTCAATATCTCCTGGATTAGGACCCACATGCAACATACAGAGAGTCTGCATAAATGTATCTCTAGTAAAAACATCATGAAAAAATGACACGCGTTACTAATTGCTGAGAGTAGTAGTCTTGTAATTTAGGTAAACTGACAAGTCCCATGTTGAGAATAAAAAGTAAAGTCGTGTCCTCATCCCGAGGTGGTGCAGCTCTTTTCAGGCACACCCCCATTGGAGGTGAGCTGCATGTACCATTTTAACTACATACCAGCCCTCCTGCCATTCTTAAATTTCTGACAGTACCAGGAATCAAACCCGGGCCCCCGAGGACGGTAGCTAATAACACTAACAGTTATGCTACGGAGGCGGACATGTTGCGAATAACACCAATAAACACTAATGTCACCTTTGCTCATTTCCTCCGTGCAGACCGAGGTTTCATTGTAGGCATCAGTTTTTGAATTTTCTTCCCTGCGTATTTATTAGTTTCACTGGCTATACCCGGAATAACATTTTTGTTAAAAATAAGCTAAAATATTCCAGTGGACTCTCATCAACTGGTAGATTGATGTCCCGTAACCCTGTTTGTTTGGAGAAAGGACATTCAATTGGCCCGCCATCATTCGAAACATTCTGCCATAGCATGGCACTTGCATCAACGTTTGTATCCGTATCACTTTCATCACCCGAGGATTGTTCAACGCTTCATTCACCAACACTGAACTCAGAAATGTCTGATAAATCATTGTCACTATTTAGTACTGTGTCCTCAATGTTGCTATCGGGAATACGTGTAACTTTTATCCTTCCATAACTGACACTATCTACTTGATGCCATGACAGCTGGACTGGCACGCAGCAAGAGTTGGGCTACATACACACCATGGAATATCTGGCTGTACTGAGAGAAAGATTGCTCATAGATGTTCCGAAGTTTGACGAGAGAGTTCAGGACACATGCAGCTCCCTTTCTGCATAGGCATTTGTTGAAATGGCTCAACGTTCGAGTTTTCAAACTCGAAGATATCCCGTGTCGAACTATGCTCGACATCCGATTTTTGAAGTAGAGAGCATGTGTCGAGCAACCTCAACATTCGAGTGGAAAGGGTTAAACTTGCCATTCCAACGATTTAGTTTCTCCTGTGCTTCTGCTTCATTTTCTCTCTAAATCAGATCATCATCAAATGAGCGTTAGGCACTTTGCAATGTTCTTTGATGGATTTTATAATCTGATCCATGACTATGAGCAGGAGGGGTGACAAGGCACCTCCCTGCTGATCCTTTTTAGATTTCAAACCTATCAGCTCTTCCATCCCCTACTTGGACACAGCTAAAGCATTTTTGATAGAGAATCTTTACTTTATTAATCAGGACGTTTGGCACACCTATACCTTCTAGGCATTCCCAGATTATCTCCCGAGGCACACTTTTAGCCCTTTTTGATGTCCATAATAACCATCACTAAGTTCTTACCATATTCCCAGTGCTTCTCTGAGCATTCTAACAGCAAATATCAGGTGTGTAGTCCTTCGGCTCTTCCTGAACCAGTGTTGCTCCTCCTCCAATAATGGTTCTACTATTTTCCTGATTCTTCTTTCTATTCTCTTCTCCAGAAGTATGAGTGAGGAAATAGAATGATGCCCCTATAATTTCCACATTTCTTCCTGTTTCCATTTTTATGCAAGGGAATAATGATGTCTTTCATCCAGTCATTAGGTATTCTTTCCTGATGACAGAGTATTCTATACAACCATTGTGCTCCAGCTGCCTTTATCATGTCAACAGTGAGGTCATCAAACCCAGGGGATTTACCATTTCTCATGTTTTTCAGCTCAAACTCCACTTCCAGCCATGTCAGTTGGTGGTGTGTTCCACCACTCGCACTTAAACTGCAGTCTTCAGTGATATCATTTTGAAGACTTTCTCCATTTAATAAAGTATTGAAGTAGTTCATTTCTTCTCTGATGCCCTGACCTGTCTTCACCAGGTTCCCATCATCCATTTCCAGCGCAAGGATATTGCCATGCTCATTTCTATTCTTGGCTATTTTATGAAGCAACTTCCTATTACTTTCACGTTCCGTTAGCCTGGTAATGAACTCAACCCAACACTTTTTCTTTTCTTCTTTAATCACTTGCTTAACAAATAGTTTTTTGTTCTGATACTCCTGTGCCAGGTACTGAATTTCATCTTAGTGGAGCAATTTCTGTTTCTCATTAACTAGCCTCTTCCGTGCTGCATTTCTTTCTTTCACATCAGTTTACATCTTCTCATTTCACCATGTGTTTCTTTCTCCCTGAATATTGCACTTTGTCTTTCCACGTAATGTTAGCTTCTGAAACCAGGATGTTCTGGAATGACACCACTCTTTCTACTCCTTTTTTCATTCTCCAGTAATTTGGCTGAGATTTTTCTTCCGTCTTCTCTTACCAACCATTTTCTTGCACTTTACATTCTGACGGACGTTCCCAATGTGCGTGAACAAAAGCTGGTGGTCACCACCGAGACTTTCACTTTGAATAACCTTAATATCAGTGATGAACTCGCTAGCATATCTATCTGTTATTATGTAGTCTATTACTGTCCTCTGCTTCCCATCCCAACTGTAGCATGCAATTTTATGGCTGTCTGTTCCAAAACCAAGAGTTTTGTGTGCTCAGTTTATTCTGTGCACGGAAGTCTATCAGGTTTTCTCTCTCCTGATTTCTGCCACCAGTCATGGGGACCTATGATGCCTTCAGCCTTGCCTATCTGTACAGGAATTCTCCAGAAAATATTTTGAATGCCAATGAAACTGGATTATTTTTCTGTGATTTACCAGATAAAATTTTGTCTTTCAAAGGAAACCCTTCTACTGGTGGAAAAGTTGCAAAGGAACATCTTACGGTCTTCTTGTGCGTAAGTATGAGTGGAGAACTGGAGAAGCCCCTTGTGATTATGGAAAGCTGCAAAACCAAGATGTTTTAAGTACATGGACATTACAAAGATTGGCACTGAATGGAAAGCAAGCAGAAAAGGATTGGATGACCACAGAAATAATAACCGAGTGGTTAGGAAAACTGAACAGAAAAATGATTTGCCATGAGAGAAAAGTGTTATTTCTCGATAATGCAGCATTGCATCTGGATACAACTGAGCTGCAAAATGTGAAGATAGTCTTTTCCCCCACTAAATGTAACTTCAGTTTCTCAGCCACCTGACCAAGGACTGATTCAGAATTTGCAGGTTATGTGCAGACAGGTAGTTGTAAAGCACATTATATCAAAACTTACTGGGAATGAAGGAACCCTTCAAACACTGATAACGGGACTGAATGCTCTCCATGCAATTTGGAGGAGAACTAATGCATGGAAAAAATGTTACAGTTTCAACAGTTTGTAACTTTTCTGAAAGCTGGGTTTCCTGCATTTCCTAAGGGAAGAATGCCACTTGCTCAGAGGAGCAGAGAGAAAGAAGAAGAGGCCTCAGAAGACCAAATCCAACCTTGGACCATAAGACGAAAGTGGATATGGCAAAACTCTGGCTCACAGCTGAGAATGCCCAGGACAAGGCGATATGGAAACATCGCAGCCATGTTGCCAATTGCATAAAAGGAGGAGGACATTTCTCGTTATGGATCACATATCTCGCATATCTGTCAACGAGGTTTGTTTATAATGCAGATATAACAGTCACGATGTGCCATTCTAGATTTAAGTTTACTTGTCAACCAAGGACAAGCTGGCCAGAGACTTCCATCTTCTTTTGGGGACATGTTTGTCAAAGTTCCACTTTCTTATCTTTAACATCAGTCAAGAATTACACTATCCCATTCACTGTTAAAAGCATCATGTTTCAGTTGCTGCCACTTAACGTGTTTAAATCTTGTAAGTAGTGTATTTTGGTCAGAATTTAGGAAGACATAGTAAGCTAAGAAAATGTCAAAAAAAGTAGAAACGTCAGGGAAAGATGCTTCACTTGTTTCTTTCCATTATGCACTAGAATAAACAGTCTCCTATTGTTTTCTCTCCTGTAGTGTTCACAAATGCACAATAGACTACTCACCTTTTCACTTCCAGCTAAGTCGACGAGGTAAAGCTTTCCAGATAACTTCTTTTGATTTTCTAAGTTCTCTTGTTTTACATTGATCAGAAATACGCTGTGCGATCGAGAGCTATGTTCATTCATATCTGAAACAAATATTAACTCAGGTGGAAAACTGATTCTTATTGGGCATTTTTACTAACTACTCTGCTTTATATTTCATACAATAAAGCAACTACTACACTAGATCGTATATCGATGTTCAGAAGATGAAAAAGTGAAATCTAACATCTTATAACCTACTATAAAAGAGATGTCTACTGAAGCCTTCAACATTCCTATAAACAGTTGTATGCATTTACTAAACATACAGAAATATCAATAAATAAGTTCCCAGAAAGAAACTATAATTTAATTTCATCTTTTCATCATTTTGCAAACATTAAAAACCTATTTTGATATAAAAGCCAAACAGACATTTATACAACTGGAGGTACATACTTCCCCTAGTTCACCATCACTGCATTGCCCTACAAAGGAGATTTGAGTGTGTTTCAATGACGCACTAACCACCAACGCCTTGGAAAGGTGTGGCAATCTAATAGATGAGGCCACTGCCACACTGGGGTGAAGAACTGGTAATTTCACAATTGAGAAGTCCTAAATACTGTGAATGTTTTTATTATAGAAATATTTGGAAATTAACTTAGGTGATTGGCAGGTTCTTTGGTGATTAAGAATAATGTCCATGCTACTCCTCAGTGTTAGACATTTAACTCATTTTTCTTAAGAACATTACTGACAGATGAGGTAAAGAGTAAGTAAGAGGCTAAAAAAAACACTGCTGGCAATGCAAAAGGTAAAAGAGTAGATTAGGATTTGGTATATATATATATTTGGTATTTATAAAAAGTATTTTGTATTATATGCAGATTTGTACTTTGCTATAGGGCAAATATTTTTTTAACAGATTATTATTTTTCTTATCGTTAAGAGTTTGTTCCACATGCTGATAGGGACCATTGTTTTGGCTCTCTGCCACCACATAATACGACTGTGTGCCTGATCAGGGTGCAAGGCTGCAACTTTGAGATCTTCATGCAGGGTGTCAAGATGATGCTCTTTTGGTCTTTTTACTGGCCGTTTCCCATCTACTTGCAAACTTGTCTTTGCCCCTGTTGCTGCTTCTGCTGTAAGTACATGCCTGTACTAGCATAAATAGCTTTCTCTCATTTTTCAACAACTTCATATTGCCTGCAAGATAAGTAATTTTGGGACATGGTCCTACAGTGTCAGGCCAAATGTCCACCCGAACCCTTCCATGACAGCAAGTCATCATCCCACTTTTGATGAAGGCCAGCTTTCAGCACCATACAAGGCCACCAGGCGGATTACAGAACTGTATATTTTTTTACTTGAGCCAGTCTGGAATCTTCCTGTCACAGCGTACACCAGTCACAAATCACCATTTAAGCCACACAGTGCTCAAGTGGTTAGAGATTTCGGCACTGAGGTTTCCGTCAGCAGTAATTCATGCCAAGGAACATAAAACTCTCGTTGGCAGGTCAATACCATTAATTTTTGGATTATTTACATCTGTGGTGAGATATTCCGTTTTCTTCAAGTTGAGCTTGAGGTCAAATTCTGCAATGCTTGGATTTGATGCTGAAGGTCAGTTTTATCATCTGAGACCAATACCACATCATCAGCGTGAAGTCTAAGGTGCAGTTTTCTGCAGATCTCTTGCGACTGTATCCATGGCTGTCATAAGGAGAGGCCAGAGAGCAGATCTCTGATATGCTCTCTCAAAAACAGGAAAATCTCCCATTAATCCACCAGCTGGTTGTATCAAACGATTCGGATCATCTTAGAGCAGTCTGATCCATTCTATTAGCTCTTCAGGTACTCTGTGCTCAAGGAGAGCAAACTAATCAACTCTCCTGACACTCCGTCAAAGGCCTTTTCCAAGTCAAGGAAAGTGAGGTGTAGATGCTTTCACTTCTTGCGGTGATTTTCAATGAGCAAGCGAGCAGTGTGAAGAGCAACTCGGAGGAGTCTGACAACTTGTCAGATCCTTTTATTTATGACACATTCAAAGATCTTCATGTGATAGTTGCAACTAAAGATTTATAAATTCTACTTCAGGCTTTCTGTTCTGCAACAAGCAAAGCAGTTCAGCCCGAGTGTCAGGAAAGCAAGAGCGCACGTGTACTGAGCACGCTAATTTCCTTAAGCCTAACAAGCTTTGCGAGACCTGTCTGGACTGCAGACTTGACAAAAGCAGAGGTGCCAACCTTTGAAATTGCTTTTCCGTAATCCCCATCCCCTACCCTCCGAAATATTTTGGAGTCAAATCCAAAGCACACTCATCCCTTCCAGATAATGACCCCCCCCCCCTCTTTGCCCTTCCTGACAATCTATTCTAAAATATATCCTATTACATAAATTTGCACATTACCAGTTGTGTCATAAAACATTCTTTGTAGCTAGTTTCCCATGCAGCAGCTGCTTTTGTGTGGGATTTTTCTTGTAGCATCCTTCCCCCTGTGAGAACATTTTCACGTTATGAACAATAAGCGATTCCAGTGCAGATGTGATTATCATAGGCTTGAAGTCATTCATTTTTTCCTATTAACACTGAAAACTTCTGAGGAAGAGTTACCGTCAGGTACACTTAATACTGCAATAATACAAGATGACATTTTATAGTGAAGAATAGCAGAGTAAGAGTTCCTTCATTCACAACGAATTTCACGACGCTCACGGGTAGCAAAAGGAAGTGATGATCAAATAAGTATCGTTGCCAACTCGAGCATTGAAACTAATGCTCGAAAAGATTAATTTTTCCTTCTTTCCCTATTTTTTCTGTAGAAATTATATTTCTGTTATGTCTCATTTCCGTAATAATTTACGCCTTTGACCATAATGCTGTAATCATGAGGGAAAATCCGTAATAATTATGGATAATCCATAACAGTTGGCACCTCTGCAAAAGTGTATGCGAAATTTGTTATAGATGCGACATACGTGCGTGCACGCACCGCAGTATGTTAGTGTAGTTACGAGGTCAGTAGGTATTTGCAAGAAGGGTTATTGGCAACTACAATATGCTGTGGCTGTGGAAAAATAATTCCCAAATGCTTCCCCGGCTTTCCTGTGTAGCGAGAAAAGTGCTGAACATATTCACCATGTGTGCCACCAGCGATAGGGTCTTCAGTTGCTTGGGAAATGTAATCTGTGAAAAATTTTCACATCTTGATACACGACGACTTGATAACCTCAGTAATTCACACAAACTATAACTTGTCCATGCATTAAATAATGGGATGCAGTATGTATAAGGAGATCACAAACTAAGGGAACAAGTGGTAAAATTACACTTCTCACACCAGGCAAATGCTGGGGTAGTACCTTAATTAAGGCCATGGCCGCTTCCTTCCCCTTCCTAGGCCTTTCCCGTCCCATCGTTGCCATAAGACCTATCTGTGTCTGTGTGACGTAAAGCAAAATAGCAAAATATATACATACATATATATATATTACACTTTTAAAATATGTGTTTAGGTTATCAATAATTATTTGTTTCTGTGGGGGAGAGCATTCCCAAATTATTAAATTTGTTTCAAGATGTTCACTGAAAAATTTATCTTTTTTTTTTTTGGGGATATTTATCATTTGTACAAATAGTATGCACCTCTCTGGTTCTAATCCCCTTCAGTAATTCCATAATACATCTATGGCCGTATTTACCTCAATGTTAATTATGTTTATTTTAATAATGAAATATTTTTTTAGAGCCAATTTTTTATCAAGGTAAACATTTTTTGATAGTGAAATATTTGCTAATTAGTTACATAAGACGTCTGTATTAGGAAATAATTTTAAACATAACTTTGTAATGACTGACATAACAAGAGAATGTGCTGAAGAATTCTATATAAATTCAAGTCGATTAGCGCAGTTGAAAGAAGAAAGCAAGCAGGCAAGTTAACTTGTAGCCCGCCCAAGTCGGGCTGAGCTTGACCTGGACAGTACAGCAGCCTGCCTGTTCTATTGTTTACATGCAACTAAACTGCCTAACCTGCTAACTTTGTTAAACTGATCAAAAATACTAATAATACTCACTTGTAACCGCAATATGTCTGTTGGCTTTGCCTTCTTCTATTACCTCGAACACCTCTTCGGGACTGGATACGAATCGCTCAGTGGCACCTTTTACGAATGGTACACGATTCTTGTCTTCATGGACACTAAGGTTTACTTTGGATACTGAAACCAATCAAAGATTTAAGGTAATTAGCATACATTCCACAGCAATTAATAAACAAATTTTCAAGTATAACCCAAGTCACTAATAATACTATCAGAACTATTCCTTCTCTGAATGGGAAATCCTATTAAATCTGGATTAATTTTCAAAACTATCCTTTACCTATTGTATAACTGCACTTTTATGACATTATGTTAATCTATAATGAAGCTGCAACAGGTGTTTTGAACACTAGTGTCTAGAATTAGAGATATTTCAGATCAAATGCTGAAAGTCTGAGACTAAAAAGGAAAATAACTGTAGTGAAAAAAACAAATCAGATAGGCCTATGTTGCATCTGTGCCCTAGTCATCTAATCATCATAGACTATCCTAACACAAACTTAGGTGTGCCTATATTTCCAGGGTCTACACAACAAGGAATGAAATACAATACAGTCATTGGGATGTCTAATGTTATCATAACCTAAAACATACCAGGTTAGTATTAATATACTGAACTGAAATCTAGTGCATTATCATGCCAATTCACATTTGGGACACTTAGTCATACAACATGGATAAATACTGCAGCCTGAAGAGCACAACGCTACAAAACATCAGAAAAAGGAGGGGGACCTCAAGTCTCTCAAAATATAAAACTCAAATATTGCACCCAGTAGATTTACTTGAATTTTTGGAGGTCAGTGGTGAAATACCTGACATGTAAGTCAAGCACATCTAAAGCAGAAAAAGAAAATTTTCTGACAATACACATACTTTGACAGTAAGAAGTGTGCTAGTTTGTTTTAGACAAAGGCCACTCACCGACTTGACCTATAATTATTAACAATACTCGAGTATCATTATTTTATGTCCAAGGAGAGTACTGAACCTCAAAGCTAATGCTATTTTTACAATTCATTCCAATACAAAGCATTAACACTGAAGCATTTAGCTGTTGGTATGTGACAGTTGGTACATCCACTTCAAGTTAAAACAACAGATAGGGAATCTGCCACCTGGGCGACTGCCCTAAATGCAGATCAGGATTGATTGATTGATTGATTGATTGGTTGATTGATTGAAGCCAGCTGCTGTTGGTGATTATATGCAATGAGAAGGCCAGTCAAGACTAGCAGGCCAATGAGTATTCTTTTCCCAGCATGCAGTAGGAAAAGTAAACTATTACACATTCTTCAAAGATGTGAGGTTGATATGAATTTAATCTGGTATTCACAATAAAACAAAAATATTGACAGCAAAACTAACACACTTTAATATTAAATCATATTCCTAATAAAATGAGAAAAAGAATAGTAGTATAACTCGTACACAGGGACTATTTTCTATTTTAATCAAAATAGCCATCTGTTTTTTGAAAATGAGCATACATTTTCTGAAAATTAGGTGGGTTTTTTTATGAGAAACATGTACACAGTCAACATGCTCACTGTTAACATGTTTTGCAATACTGTCCCTTTCCCTCGCAACTCTGCAATTACAAAATTTGCTAAACAATGCCAATGAAACTGTGGCGTGTAAACCTTCATTGGAAAATATTGCTAAGCCCTCTCACGGGCATTAATACCTGTGCGCCCCCTAACCTCAACGATCAATACAGATTTATACTCTTCACCTTGTGCACGACGAAGTTCAAACAAGAATGACGGCCACTACAAACGAACATCTTGCATCATGTCTCATGCCCATATAGATTTCAGTAATAATAAAAAAGTTGTACAAAACCAGAAATTTAAGAAGAAAATGCACAAATCTTGCATCTTGCAAATATCGTTTATCATTATAATCGATAAAAAGTCTTATCACCATTGTATAAATGGATTAATCGATCCATTCAATTTACACTAATCTATAGTAATAGTTGAAAATATAGTTTTGGATGTTTTTCTGTCTATAAAAATGATTTTTGCTGAAAATAACACATTTGCCTACCATACCTACAAAACTGCAAATATCTGCTAATTTTCCATTATTCACATTTTCAGTTAAAATTTGCAGCTATCACAAAATACAAAATTTTCCAGTCCCTACTGAGCCGTATCCTACCGGCCCATAATAATAATTAGAATATTATTTGACCCAATATGTGAAATTTATTCATAAAAGTTACAGTCTAAGATGCTAAAGCATCGTACCCTAAGATAGTTGATACCGGATGTTGAGCAAGACAGTCGCTGGATGTTGCTTCATATTTCCGTATGACCGTGAGAAAAGATAGCGTACCCAAGCGTTGGCAAGGATCGACACGTGTATTAGATGCTGACCAAGCAATTCAGCCAATGGGAACTTAGGGATTTGGCAAACCTGGAGGCTACACCGCGCCAAATCTTAATTCCAGGATGACCAACGTGCTCTGTGGATAAAGTCAGTTTCTGTAAGAGATCGGTTTTCCACAGTTTCTGAAGTCAGATATATTTGGAAATGTATTATAAAAATTGGTGGAAGAGATTTGCTAGTGTTTGAACTGTGTTTTGTAAATATATCACAATAAGTATTTTGTCATCATACATGACGAACTCTCTGATTGGTGGTTGGTTCAGACACCCGGGAACCCCAACATTATTGGCGTCACCGAAGCCTCCTCAGTAACCCTAGCTCTGGAGAGCGTCAGTCGGTAGTAAAAATTTGAGCAGTACGGATGTACCAACTCTGTATCTCCGTGGTAAAGATTTGCACAGTGCGGATGTATTAAATCTGTGGCTGGTGATTGTGATTAACGTGGTATCATTCCTGTAATAGTAACTGGTTATCAATGATACTGTAAATTGTGCAGTCGCAATAATTTACTGTACTTGAGTAAATGAAATAGTACAATTTTGGCAGAGTTTACTTTCAATTGATAAAGACTGTGTTTAGTGACCGCTGAGTAACAAGTGTAGTGGAAACGTGCTATTGTTTCACTATTTCGCGACGGGCGCGTATTCGCGTGGAACTTCCGTACCGAACCGTGGGCTGCTTTAAAAACTATGTTTTTACCCTTTAAGTGAAGTGTGTTATATATATGTGAATCAGTGTGTTAGCTGATCTGGTAAAAGAAAGGGTATTGCGGCTCGCAGCATTAAGCAGCGAAGAGATTATCAATAATAGTCTTCTGTGTTCCAGTGAATTATTTTCCAGCAAGATGATGGATACGCCTGTAGAGGAAGGAAGTGCATTCCCACATGTTAATGCTGTGATTAACATGGCGTAGGCCCATAAAGCAGTGGGGATGTAAGCTGCTATCCTGGTTTCCCGAGAGTCATGTAAAGTAAGACGCATGTATTATTTACGGCATGATATGTAAGTTATGTTAAGGTACTAGGGCAGTGTAGATAGAATTTTAATTTTCATTCAAAGTAAGCCTGACGGCATGTGTTTGTTTAATTTTGTTACTATGATAGATTCGGATACGAGAATAATGCATGTTTATTTTATTTTCATTTTGCTTTATGAGTAGATGTTTGGGAAAATGAGGGATTGATAGGATCAGTTATTGTTGTAAATATAGTATTTAGCGTAGGATATTCCGAGTTTTCCTTAAATATATGCTAGAAGGGCTAGATCGACAGGTTCATTTTTATATTACGTCAAACACGTATCAATTCATTTTATTTTGGTTATTTAGAGAGACAGGTATAGCTATTTTGCATGATGCATGGTTTTACAGAAGCTGCCAGAAGGAGCTGCAGAACGTCGTCGTTAAATTAAGATCTTTGAAGTTAAGTTGGATTCTGTTTGCCTGATGGTCTGCCAAGGACTCGAACTGCGTCTCATTATGTGGAAAGGCCAGTGGGATTCATGAGGAATAATGAGATAATAATTGCATGCTGAATTATAATGTATTGGTGCAGGCTGATGGTATGCCTGACAAGATAAAGAGTATTGTGCAGATGTGTGTGCCTGCCTAGTGTCTTCTGAGTGTTTATTGTGATCAGAATGGACAGTGTTAATTCCAGACTATTGAGTCTGATGTTATTAAATGGCCCAAGCATGCCAAGAAGCAATGAATATACGCGAGTTTCCGTATAGCCGATGATGGGCGTTATCTCATGGCAAGCTGATTCCTGGCCTGTGTTATCGGTATGTGTGAAAGAGACAGTATTTCCTTGTGGCGGCCTTGGGAGACAAAATCCAATTTTTAGCATAGTGAAGTTCAACATTTCTTTACAGCTCGTAATCTACCCGGAAGTACACGACGGATGACCACGCTGTTGAGCGCTCAAACGCAGCAGAAGGAGGCAATGTTGCCCATTGCTTTCTTCACGATATCAAGGATTATTTATATGCTTTTCCCTTACAGGATGGTTTTACATTATTATTTATGATTGTATACCTTGTCTCGTTGTTTTTAAAGGGAACAGCCCGAGTGCTGAAGTATCGTTGGTTTATCTAGTTCTGTCTAGATCTTTTGTAGTGAACCGGGATTCACATTAGTAGCAGTGTAGCATTTAAGACTTTACTCGATATCCGATGTATATATATGTTTAGTTTGATCATTTGAATTGTTGTAAATAGTGTAGGATTTGCCCCTAGTATTTTGCATAACTTACATAGCGTCCGGTGCGTCTTAATTATTTTTCTTTCCGTCGTAATTTTTCTTATAATGTAACTTTTATTTTACGGAAATAGTTTGACGACTCTCGGGGTTAACTTAACTTTGAAACCGTATCGTTGGGATGCGATAGTGTGAAACTCCATACGGAAATACCACATGGCAGTGTTTGCGTACACTTGTTGCCATACAACATAAACATTGGACTATAAGAAGAAACTCAGTCTTGATTTATATAAATGTTCTTTGTTGAACTTGTTTTTTTTAATGTCAAATTTGTACAATCATTCAATTAACGTTTTAATTTCAATTTATTTCTATACTTTGAGTTTATTTTTTTTACAAATTTTTATTTTTGTTGATTTAATTATTTTCGTGTGATTTGATCGGGGATATTTATTAATAAATCCATTTTACCCCCTATGATCGTTTTCTCATTCGTGTTATACCTCCATTTCCTGTCATTGATTGCTATTTTGAGTAGAACTTCGACTTTTTATCCTGACCCAATCGACAACCAACCCACACTCTGCCCAACCCTGAGTTAGTCGGATGTTCATACAGGAATGGAGGCATCGTCCTAGAGGGTATTTACCCCTGGGTACGGTACACTACATGCATACATGAAAATCCTGTCGTATTTATCCACAGACACATTGTTCCTTCTAATTTTCCTAACAAAAATCAAGGGTGCGTCTTCCATGCAAGGAAAAAAAATTTGTGAAACAGAAATGGCATACAGTATACCATAACTTATAATTGGAAATAAAGTTCAGAAGTAATTATTGGTAAAATTCATGGTGTAACTTCGGTAATTTGACTTCATTGCAAAAACTATGTTCAACAACAACAGAGTATGTGAGTGTACTTTATATACATTAAAATGAAGCAATGACAGAGTTTTCACACGTTTTTTTAGCCCTCGAGCTGCAAATGCCCAACATCAGCCTTCTGCTCCATTCGCCCAGTGACAGCACCCAATATCAAGTGTCTGACATTGCTTATTTCTTCGCAATGCTGTACAGAAAAACGAAACCAGGCATCCTGACGTGGCACACTGTACTGCAAGCATTTTAGTTTAAATAAAACCGGTGTACATTCCCTTGTTAGTTTTGGGTCGGTAGCAAAATCTAACAGTCTTTACTTTATCCACCTGCAATTAATTACCAAGTGTTACCAATGCTCAACTTTTCACGCCTTCAGTAGCCAGTGAAATGTTTCATTTCATCTGCTGACAGCTGTCAACTCCACATGGAGTTCTGGGTTTAGGGGTAATGAGCGTATATTCCCGGATACCGAAACCCAAAGTTTGCTACCAAGAAGACTATTTAAAGAACATGCTCTGAGGCCACTAAGAGTTTGAACCTTTTCTTAGTTCTGTTTCGAGCACCAGCACACTACTTTTCACTTCCACCCAGACAGGGTTCCATTAACTCTAGTCATTTTTTTTAAGTTCTATTATGGTATTCTCATTCATATTAAATAATGTAATATTTGAATTAAACTTGAATTTTTAACATTGTGAATGTCAAGGAACCACGAGAGAATTATTCATGAATTTGAATTGCAAACATTTGAGTTAACCAAGTTCTACTGCACTTCTTTACTGTAACACTAACAAGATCTAGAAGACAGGTGTGCAACATATTTCTGGTTATCATACATAATTGAGCAGCCTGCCAACTTTTACAAATCAGTCTGCCACAAAAATGGCTATTGAAAGAAGGGGACTTTCAGAGTTAAATGCAAACGTGCAGCATCTGAAGGCCGGCCCCGTGGTGTAGGGGTAGCACGCGTGCCTCTTACCCCGGGCTCGATTCCCGGCCAAGTCAGGGATTTTTACCTGGACCTGAGGGCTGTTTCAAGGTCCACTCAGCCTACACGATTGACGGTGAGATTGCAGCCCCGGTCTCGAAAGCCAACAATAACGGCCGAGAGGATTCATCGTGCTGACCACACGACAGCTCGTAATCTGCAGGCCTTCGGGTTGAGCAGCGTCGCTTGGTAGGCCAAGGCCTTTCAAGGGCTGTAGTGCCATAGGGGGGCTCAGTATGTGGCAGAGGGATGACTTGGTCAGCAGCTGGATCTCGCCACACTAGGCAACACCAGTGAAAGCACGTAGACTGCCTGTCTTCTTTATGATATCCATGGCAGCATGGCTGACACTTAGGATATAGTAAACAAATACATTTAGTGCCTTTCTCTACACAATGTTATCTATAGACTGTATTGTAGGAAACAATGTAAAGTTCCGTACAGAATAAAAGTGCCGTTCTATTCTATGTTGTGTTTACTGTAGCTGGCAAGTCGGTAAGTGTAATGATCCCCACAAGTATTTGAAGACATGGGTATGAAACCTCAAAACATGACACTATGCTTCAACTACAAATCAGTGCACTTCCTGATGTCCTGTCCACGTGAGGGTACACGATTCAAACTACATTCTTAGAAAAATCTCACCCTTGAGCAAGTGACTAATTCACAAATCTATAGCAGCAGTCAGGTCACCATACATAACGACTTGTTACCACTGAACTAATCTAGATTGTGTGTGCATCAAACTATGAATGTTCTGAGTGTGTCAAAATCATCCTTTAATGGCTAGTATTTCAAAAACAACTAAGTACAAAATGACCTGTTACTAGTAGCACATGTGCATTTGTCATCAAAATTATACTCTCTATGATTCAGACATCTCTCTTGAAACTGCACACATCTAAAGTTATTATGGGGCACTAAGCTTTGCAGAACTTAAGTCTGTTAAAGTATGCACATGGAAGGAGAATTTACAGATTTTGATGTCAAAATGTTCCTTCTTTATCCATACTTGAAGTATTACTCATAAGAGAATTAGTCTATAACAATCAATGGAACTCTACAATTTCTTAGAAACCATAGGGGACAAGGTGCACAAGTAATGAAATATATAAAAATCAATGTAGCATCCCAATTGTGCATACAGTCACACTGAACATTTGTAGTTTTACAAACCTATCACTTACCATTCTCTATAAGAAAACAAGCACACACTTAATCTTACGTAATTTGATATCGTGGTCGCAGCCAGGGACATTCAATTTTACATGGATTCCAAACCCCAGGGATGTGACCCTTCATTTCAAAACTTTTGCGTGCATTGGAAATTATTCAAATTGCTGCCACCTTGGTGATAAGCCAGTGACAGTGACTTAACATTGTCTGACATGTGGTCCCCTGTCTTGAGCTGTCTGATGTACTTACAGCATTAAAACTGGCAAGGAGTAATGAAGGAGAGTTAGTTACAAGAGGAACAATATGGCTTCAGGAGTGGAAGATCTACAGTGGTACCAATCTTTAGCATTAGACAGCTGATGGGAAAAAACTGGGAATATGGAAAGGATCTTGTCATGACTTTTATAGATATAGAAAAGGCATATGTGATAGTATACCCAGAGAAGTGGTTTGGGAAACCATGGTTAGAAAGAGACTCGGAAGAGAAATGTTAGAAATGGTGCAAGCAACGTACAACAACTGTGTTAAGAGTACTGACCCCAGTTGGAAACGCAGAATGGTTTAGAAATAAGACTGGACTACGACAGGGGAGTGTACCATCACTTCTTTTGTTTATTATGGTCATGGACGAAAGTGTAAAGGAAACAAAGGAAGCCTACGGAGATAAAGAGATGAAGATATTGCTATTTGCAGATGATGTGATCTGGGGAAAGGACAGCAAAGAAGTGCAGCAACTAAATGAACTGAACAAAAAAAAAAAAAAACGAGAAGTATGGCATGATAATCAGTCCAGAGAAAAGCAAGACTATGGTGGTTTTCAGAGGGGAAAGGCAAGGAAAGGGCACTGTGAAAATTACAAGTCAGAGTCTGGAAATTGTGGACAGCTTTAAATACCTAGGAAGTGAATTAATGCGAAATGCTAGGGTGGACATGGAGATTAGCAGGAGGGTACAGCAGAGTACTGCATTCTACCAAAGTGTAAGAAAATTTGTTTGGAGCAAAGAAGTACCAAGGGAAAGTAAAGAGATAATGTACAAAATGTACTATGTACCCACACTGACTTATGCAGCTGAGACTTGGACTTTGACTAGCAGGCAAGAGTACAATTCAAGCCAGTGAGATGAACTTCTTAAGAAGTATGATAGGAAAGACAAGGAGAGAGAGAAATGAAGATGTTAGGAAGAAAGTTGGGACAGGAAAGCTAAATGAGATAATTGAAAAGAATAAGCTAAGGTGGTTTGGACATGTAAAGAGGATGGAGGAGAATAGAAATTCCAAGACAAATGCTTGAGGCAAAGTGCGAGGGCAAGAGAGCAAGTGGAAGACCTAGAACAAGATGGATTGAATCAGTGAAGAGCGGCATAAGACTAAATTTAGACTGGGACAAGATCGTAGAAGAGGAATGGTGGAAGGAAAGAGGAAGATGGAGAAGTACTATACATACCCCGACCCTCTAGGAGCTGGATAAGGGGAAATGATGGAGTAATGGCTGCCCAAACTGGACCTTGCGTGAATAGAATTATGTCTAAGTTTGTGCAAAAGTGGGCAATAAATTACCGGTTTAACCACACAGTTGGTCACAAGAGATAATATTTTCTGTAAAATGGTGCTCTATCGGGCAAGTTGGCCGTGCGGTTAGAGGTACACAGCTGTGAGCTTGCATCCAGGAGATAGTAGGTTCGAACCCCACTGTTGGCAGCCCTGAAGATGGTGTTCTCATTTTCACACCAGGCAAATGTACCTTAAGGCCATGGTGGCTTCCTTCCCATTCCTAGCCCTTTCCTATCCCATTGTCACCATAAGACCTATCTGTGTCTGTGCAACGTAAAGCAAATACTAAACAAACAAAAAAATATATGCTCCATTATACTTTTGCTAAGAAACAAAAAAAGGAAACTTACCATCCAACAAATCTCTGATTTTATCCATGTAGATTTCAAAGTAAGATACTTTGATATGGAATTCCAGGTTCTCTTCCATTGCATAAATGTGGTTGAAGATATCGTTAACAATGCGAGGAATGATGCCTTGTTTGACTGGGTCACCAATGACACCTTCCATGGTGTGAGTCTTTCCAGAAGATGTCTGGCCATATGCAAAGATGGTACCGTTGAACCCCGACAGGACATCTGTGGAAAGAAATGAAATAGTAGCAACAAGGAATAATTTCAGAAGACCTTCCTGTAATGTGCTATTGGAGGCACATGAAGTCTCAAATATCTTTTACAGGTCGATATCTGGTATCACATAAATATACATATGGAAAAAACATTTTCAAACAGTATTTAATTGGATTTTATGCATATTAGAACTTAAATAAACAGTACAGGATCCAGCCTTTGTCGTTTGTAAAATGAAAACTGACAAGTCGCATAACAAAAGTCATCAAAGGCAGAAATAATGTAAAAATACAGTATTTTCAGAATTCATAAAGATTTTACCTTTCTTCTTCCTCCATAGGACTACAATTTGTAATTGTTTTATACTACATCAGCTACTGGCCTCAAGGGATGGAGTGATGGAATTCAGAAATGAAAAGGTGGTGATGATGCTTGTTTAAAGGGGCCTAACATCTAGGTCATCAGCCCCAAATGGTATGAAATGTGATGAAATATGACAAATTAGAAGTCCAAAATACTCCACTGACCAGAAATAAAAATGTGAGAATGAAGAACGAATGGATGGATATGAATTTAAAACAATCAGTGGATCCAACCCGCACTACCTCACATTCACAGAAACTGATGTAAAACAATGTATTACTGACCAAGGAACTGCTGCCAAAGCACAATACTAAATCCATGATTCTTGCAGTCTAAAAGGGTACAAAATCCAAGTCATCGGCCCCTCATAATGGTACTTATCACTAGGAAAGTAAAACCATGGTATTTGTCATGGTGCGGTACTAATCAAAAGTAGCGTAGACTCGCAGTATTCCACACATTATGGTACTACTCACAGGTAATAAAATTCGTACATGTAATACAAACCTATGTTTTGCACACTGCGGCGCCATTTACAGGCAACGCAAACCTATGGTGTTCATCACATAAGTGTACTAACCACAGGGACTCTTACTATCCCGTGGCATTCCTCATATAGTAGGTACTGATGATTTATAACTATTAGCAGAACCATGGTGTCGCTCACCCATAGTGTCCCTCATATAGTGGTACTAATCACAGGTACTGTAAAAGCCGACAGTGCACTCTAAGTGGGGGCCAACCGCACGGTGCTCCTGTGTGCTACTAATCACAAACGTATTTGGTACCTAACAGTGGTACTACGCGCAAGTAAAAGCGACCCATGGTGTTATGCACGTGGTGGTACTAATCAGAAGTTGTTTCGTAGTTCTAATACAATCATCATCCCTTGGTCGCCCCTTTTAGTCGCCTCTTACGAAAGGCAAGAGATACTGTGGGTGTAATCTTCGCCTGTGTCCCCTACCCACAGGGAGTTGTGCGTTTGGTCCACGAGAGGTTTTTAATTTCCCTCAAGTCCACCGGCAAGCCGGTTAGGACGCCCCTATCCACCACCTGGGACGCGCCATGTGGGGAGTATCAGGAATAAAAGGCATCTCTTAACAAACCACTACAGACAAGGGCCTCTGACACATCAAGTGCTCTTTAAAAACTGTCAGGGTTTGATCCAGCAACTCTGAGGAAAGAAGGCAAGTACCTAACCATTCTATGCAGCTGATAAACTAACATACAGAGAGAGATTGGCGCACGAAAAACAAAATTATCAGCCCAAGAAAATATCGTCCTCATCCTCTTACTCCTCCATTCCCCGCCACGCTGGGATGTTTGTGGCACCCATCTTTCCATCTTCCTCTATCCAACCACTATTGTTCCTCCTTAATTGTGTTAAAATATCGGAATAATATGTAATCATGTATGCATGTATGTATGTATGTATGTATGTATGTATGTATGTATGTATGTATGTATGTAATCATCCCCGACACTTCTACAAGTAAAATGTTAAATTGTGGAACAACAAACAAACTTTTTATACTATACATCCACAAGGATGTGAAGTTGGTGACGCATGGATTAAAACTAGTGAATACAGAAATTAGCAAGTTTTGAAACTTGTTCCTGTTTTATTTCAAGGCCTTGTCTTTAATCACTCTTATCACATATTTCAGTTCATATCAAGTGCTGCACAACACTCCCTGCAAATTCAGCAGCCTTAGATAGTAAAAATATTAGTGGTGGTATAATATTTTGATGACACGATTTACATTATTCATTATTTCTGAATCTTATTTCATCTCATGTGTTCCTTCAAGAGTAATTTTGTAAAAAAAGAAAAAAGTAATTTACAAGTCTCTGCTATACTTCCCCCGCCCCTCATTCTCTTCCCTGCTCCAAAAACATCATCTGCTCTCTCTCTGACATATAACATCATTCCTACAACAATACTTCCCTCCAAGCAACTTGCGACTCCCAAGGCCAAGCCTGAATCAATATAATCGCCAGAGGTGCAAGTATAACCGACTACCTTAATTTCCTTATTCAGGGTGCAAACAGAAGTACAAATACCACCTAGAATTAATGAAAGAGATATGGCCTGAAAACTGTTAATCACAGTACCAAGGCAAATAAAATAATTACAAAATCTGTAAGAAATAGTACATGCTAGAAAGTTCCTCGAAATAAATGTTATCTTAAAAAGATAGGGATTTTATCACAAGCACTGGTTAACTCATTCACTTATGTCCAGTACTAAATGCCTCTCGAGGGGAGGGTCCGACATGCGCCTCTCAGATTTTGATAAAATTTTGCAGGGACCTTCTATACTGAAAATAAGGAGATATGTGTTTCAGGGTTTTGCTAGACACTCCCTAGTTTAAAAAAAAAAAAGTCAAAGTTGATGACAAAATCGTATTTTCAAGGTTATACATTGAAAAATCATCTAAAAACAAGTTTTACTTATATAATACGGGGCCCAAAGTTAATAACAGAGTTATTAATGTTTTTGTGTTTTCATGCTGCAGCAGAGCGATGTCAACATCAGACTACCAAATCGCTGGTCCGTGTTCGATTTTTAATCACACCTTCCAATGTTTTACTTGGAAAAAAAACAAAGAAACTATTCTGATCATCAGAATATTATCAGAATCACAAAAAAAAAAAAATCATTAATGAAAAAAAAAAAACAAAAAAACCACGCCCAAGGAACGAACACTTACCAGCAGTTTGGTAGTCTGATGCCGACCTCGCTCTCCTACAGCATGAAAACACAAAAACGTCAATAACTCTAATATTAACTTTGGGCCCCATATTATATAAATAAAACATGTTTTAGACAATCTTTCGATGTATAGCATTGAACATACAATTTTCCATCATGAAACTTGGCCCTGAGTTTTCGAAAACAAGGGAGTGTCTAGCAAAATGCCGAAACACTTGTATCTTTATTTTCAATATAGAACGTCCCTGCAAAATTTTATCAAAATCTGTGAGGCACATGTCACACCCTCTCCTTGTCAGACAAATGTTTCTAACCAAACAAGTTTCTGAACACTTCTGGCCACCCAACAGTATACTGTACATATTCACATAAGGTTGTTTGGATATAAATAGTCTGTATGCAACATCCACATTCAACCTTCTGTGTCTCTCATTGCATAGAAACAGTGAGCAACACCCGCTGTAGATCATTGCAACAAGCAGCCGTGACACCATCTCAAGTGTAGCTGCGGATATCGTAGGATGAGTTACAGTGCTCTGTTCAACATGTTGGGATGGCATATTTACAAGCGACTGTGCTGTATGAATTCAGACTTGAACATGCAAAGGCACAAAGTACCGTTATGTGGTGAAGGCATGGAGCACACACTAGACTTCAGAAAAGATTTTTCTTTTATTTATTTAAAAGGTGTGTGCCGAAGAGTAGTCCCAAAGATGAGGATAAAAGAGGAAACATTGAGGGAGGACAACTATGCTTTAAAGACACATATGGAAGCAAATTCACACTCCAGTGTCAATTGTCTTACAGTTAAATGTTTCCATTTGAATTATTTCTGACCATCTCTAATAAAGAAATGTACCAGAACTGACAACCAAGTACTGTACCAACACAGTACCTTGAACAGCAGCAGAACATCTTCAATAACCTGTGGCAAGTCACAAGAAAGGACTCTACTCTATTGTATAGCGGAATGTGCTATAAATTGGATCCTGTATTGAAAAGTGAAATGAGCAATGAATGGATGTGGTGTAACGCCAAATACTTCACAAAACAAAATCGATTCCCCACTAGGTTTGTTGTGTGGTGGTCAACATTGGATGATATTCATAATAAGTTCTTTCCCCCCCCCCAAGTGAAATCATTACCACATTCGTGTGTTATACAGAAGCTGACAAAATGTACTAGCAGTTATGTAAAGTAGCTGACTTTCATCAATGGGAAGGGTCCTCTGATATTTAACAAACAATGCTAAACTCCAAGAAACATTATGAAATAAGAATGCCATATTATACAGCCTTAGCACAAACAGTCTACCATATGCTTATGGATCTCCGTCACAAAGATATGGTGCTTGAAAGCAATGATGCAAAAAGCTCCTTCCAAAGCCTTCACTAGCCTCATAGGAGTCAAATTTCCTTAAGGATCATACTGAAAGCCTTGTGAATCCTTGGCAGAGATTTATCGCTGGAGAGAAGGGCTGTTGTGAATGAAGTAGGTAAAACCAAGCAGTATTTTAAAGTATAAAAATCGCAATATATGAGAGAGAGAGAGAGAGAGAGAGAGAGAGAGAGAGGGAGAGTGTGTGTAGTCATGAGTTGATTGTGCAAATTATCATCTTGTCTTGAGAAGAGTCTAGTGTACAACAATCTAGCATTGTGTTGGAGCAAAGAGACATGGATTCAAACCTAATTACGGGAACTGCCATGTGAAGTGACTGGTGCATGCAAAGCAAAGTGAAAAGAGACCTGTGAATCAAGATTATGGATAGATTGCCCTTCTGGTTAAACACTGCCAGCTGAAGACCCACTATGAGGACAAGAGACTTCTGTAAATAGCCAGTAATTAGTGCAGTGTTGTCACACTTTCTAAAGTATAATTGTATGTTCTGATTGGGTTATCCTACATTAAAGCAGTCCAATAAAACAGTTATTTTTAACAATATTCTAATTTGGAATAACTTTCCTTTCCAAGCATGTAACTTGTGAGACTCAATAATTCTCTTCACTATTCACCAACAATGGAAGTTCAGGCTTACCAACATTTAGTTCACTGATACAACACAGGTTTCTTCACACACAGACCACTTCAGTTCATTCCTCAGTTCCCTACATTTATGATCTAATCAATAAATCATTTCATTTCCAGAATGTACATACTTCTGCTCATGAGAGGTTCACATCTCAAATTCTGTTCAGAAACCAGCCTTGTGAGGATTTTCCCTAGCTTACAGTAAATAAACAGAATCTACAGAAAATTCTCACTGTATCTTTCTTATTACAGACCTTGCAGATAGACAACTTTTGGAAAATGTCTATCTCCAATGCAGTTAGAAAGAGTCACGTCTGAAGTTGTATAGTGCTTAGTATTTGAACTGCCTTCACTGAGAATATTTGTGTTTTGGGATAAGTGTTTATATTTCATGCTGTTCCGAGTGTTGAGGGTATATCCTTAAGGGCAGATGTAAAAATTTTCCATACTTGTTTAAACCGCTTAGACCTCAGAAGTATCATTATTCTCAATGACCACAGAAAATTCAAATCCCATGTGCTACACAACCACAGCACACATCAATGTCTCTACCAGCTTTGTTGGTAATGGACATACATCAAGAGATTCTATCCCACAATGCAACCACTCCCAAGCTATTCAAAATACTCCGATGAGCCAATTCATTTACCATTAAAAAGACAATGGTGAAATCAACATATTTCTTTGTAATGTGTTATGGATCTTAAAATACTATGTATGGCAGAGTCCTGCACAGCGGCCCAGCCCATGAGATGCTTCGGCAATAGACAATTGTGTCTATTAGACTTTGGAAGTCTCGAACATAAGAAGCCCGTGATGTCATCGCATGGGCCGGTTGGGGTAGCGCTATGTTGTTAGTATTATATTAACCATCATAGTTCAAATTTGTCCATATTGACTTACATTCAATCTATGAAAACACTTTTCCGCCTTGTCAATACCTCACATTTTATTATATTATCTCCCGTACATATTTCGAGAGCTCAACTGCTCCCTTCTTCAGCAGTGCAAAACACACAAAAATTTTGCTAAACATCTACGAGATTCAATTATGCCAGAGGTACTGAACCGTTTGAGTGGGAGGGAATGTGCAGCCACCATAGATATGTGGACATTTAGCACAAAAAAGAACCATGACGTAACATACACCGTTCCTTATTTTGTAAAATGAGAACTCAAGTCTTGTGTTTTGCTCACGACCAGGTTTCCAAACGATCCTAAAAAAGGTGATAATGTTAAAAGAATTGCTGAGACAATGTATTGTTCTTGATGTCACACAGACCGTACTAAAAACACGTGCATTTTACAAACGATCAATGTGGAAACAATCTCTACACTGGCCGATTATGCGAGACTGAATTGAGTCTGTCATATGCCCAACACGATGCTGAGAAATGCTTATGTCAGTTTGTTCCCCTCATAGCGATACCCTTATATCTGCAACAGAAGTACTTGTTGCTATGTCAAACAAAGTGACCAAGTAAACGCTCTTGAAAAATAATTTCAACAATCTAAAGACACTCGCTGGAACACTCGTTTAACAATGCTAGGTTCTATACAATGCCAGTATTTGTCTTTGTGAGAAAAACTTGCTGGAAAGGGACAACCAAGTCATATGGATGGAACTTCAAGTAAGGTTTTTTATGTACGTAGACTACTATATTCTTATTGTTTGCCATTTTAAATACCAGACAATTTTGATTCATTCCATGTGGTGATCTTTAAGTATGCCTATTTTACAGGCCTTCACGGAAGGGTCAAAAGAATTAGAATGCTATAAGTTGCCCACACTTCACCTTGTCTAATGGAAAATGACTCACCCACAACATCAGACTCAGGAGTCTCATATTGGGGAGGTCTCTGAAATAGAACTCTGGTGAAGTTGCATCAAATCGTATATGAAAGAAAAGTTCACCATATGCAAGTACCATAAGTTGGAGACTTTCCTGTGGGCACCATTTTGCCATCTGAAAATTACATCCTACAATGAAAGATGTGATGTAACAGCAGAGATAATGCATGGAATGCACTAATTTGAATATTAACTTGTGTGTTCTTCAGAACAATTGTGTGTTCAGGAATCATGTCAGTATTGACTTTGTTTCTGACCGATTCCAAATTTCTTGTGTGAAAATAGCGCAATTGATGGTACAATATGTACCAATTCTTACATCTCTCTCCCCTAAGCAAGCACTGGTTTCCTTAATACTTTTCCCTTACACAGTTCATTTTGATGGCAACTTACATATTGACACATTTGATTTTTGATTTTTCTACTTAGGTGAACAAACTTATGATGAATGAGGCGTACATGAAAGACTAATATTCCAATCACCTCCAGGTCATCAAACTCCATGAATATGCCACACACTGCCAAAGTAATGAATGAAGTTTGCTTCGTGGGCTGACGATGAAGACAGCCTTATTCCAACAGATGAGCTGGAAAGAGATTTAAACCAAAATTGTGCAATAGAAGAATATATGGCATCCTGATGGAGGACGAATGGACAAAATGATCCAAAATTTTCACTAGATTGCATACAGGCGTCAAGTTCAGCTTCCAAGACATTTCAGTTCAGTGGGCTGCTTCTCAATGCATGGTGGTCTCTTCTACACCCAGAAAATGTTGATGCTCTTCCTTTTATTCACAGTAATTCAACCACCATGAATCAATGATAAACTACGCATCAACTAGGTAAAAGCCGTGTTCAGGAATTTTCACAATGTTTTAATTAGTATTTTGAGTTAAATGCAAAAGGCCCCTATAATCTACTTTTTGTTAGATTAATTCTCAGTCAATTCAATGTCAACTGCAGAAAAATATTAGAGTTTGTAATACTGTTTCTGTGTGTGTTCTATTATCATCATCATTTACTTTTTTTTTTCTTTTCGTGCAGGAGAGACCTCTACCATTTTATTCCAAACTGCGATTAGCGTACTTTAAAATTTGTCATTAGCGCATGTGCTACGTCCACTTCACATGTAGAAATATGATCATATGGTGAAAGTCAGTGTTTGACAATATTGCCACCAGACTCATCTTAAAACCAATGATGAAACTAACAGGAGATGCTATTTATTATTTAAGTCAGAAGCATATTATATGAAAAAAATTACAGCTACAAATATCTATGGTCAAATATTTTTCACCCAGAAACAGGCTAAATTATCAGACCTTCCATCAGTTCTTGTGTTGGGCAAGATAATGGACACTGTTCACATCTGCATAGGTGTTTCATTGCTTGAATCTGCCTCCACTTCAAGAAATCCGTTCCTTCCAGTTAACCAGATTTAGTAGATTATCTTCCAATGCCACACCAACATCTGTTGAGGGACCTCCAGATTTCCCAGTCAGTATCATAGCCTTCAGGAAGATTTTCTTTTATCTTCACCCAGTAACACAGGTGGTAGAGTGGAATGCCTTAAGTGGTCCTGGCTATCTCAGGCCTCACAGTGAGAACTGTTGTGGACTACACGAAACTTCTCCTCCATCCAAGTCGTCCCTTCAAGGCTGGTGACCAAAGACATAGGATGAGCACAAACTTTTTGTTCATTCAGTTTGTGCTATAACCACATGGCACACATCAAGAGCAGCTCTGCCAGCCAGAAAGTAGATTCTGTAGACAGGTGTGTGTTGAAGGCATCCAGTGATAGTTCTACAAGACTCATTCAAGCAATATCAGCTTGTTTGGCATGACTGATACCAAACACTGCACAGAGACAATGCAGTTGTACAGAGTCTTAGAGTAGTCACCCCATTTTGCTCCCATTAACTTACAAAGGATGATATTTCCCATACAGACCTTTTGTTTTGTGTTCAAACAATGTGCCTTATTGGACAGGGTGCAATCTGAAGTTACTCCTAGATGCTTTGGGGTAAAAATGTTCCAGCTGACAATCCTTCCCATTTAATGTTGAGCTTCCTTGCTGCTCCTCTGTTTCTGAGGTGGAAAGCATAAACCTGAGTTTTGGATGGGTTAGGTTTGAGTTTATTCTCCTCGTATAGCAGAAAGAACATCCAGTGCAAAAGAGAGCACTTTGTGCTGTCAGGCAAGGGATTATCTATGTAGAATAACTTCTTGGTATATGGAGATGTACGCTATTTGTTAGAATACACATTAAAAAGCAGAGGAAAAAGAACACTCCCTTGTGGTAGGCTATTTCGCCGATTTCTCCAGCGGCTTTGTGTTGCTTGAAATTCTACCAAGAATCTTCTGTTCTGGAGAAGACAAACAACCATTTCAGTTAGATTGTAATCTTTAGTAGTTTGATATGGTTTACCGAGCAAAGTTTGATCATTAACAGTGTCATAGGCACCTATTAAATCTACAGACTACTCCAACAATTTTCCTGTTTTCAAACCCATCCTCAATACACTGGTTTTAATACTCGGCCTATTAAAAAGGAACAATTTATATATGTATATTTCAGCATCTTTAAAAAATACACAATTCTTTCTCTTCTTTAAATTCTCAGAATAACAGAATTGATATAGAATACAGTATACACTCAAATATATAATCCCTGTGCTTGGGGCTTCAGCATGTAGAGTACATCACTCAACGTGGGACAGAAGTAGCTGTCATTTGATATCCTGTGAAGAACGTGGCAGTGGGTCTCAAAGCATATATCCCACCCATGTCTACTGAAAGAAAGGAGCATCAAAGCCATGCCGCTCATTAAGAAGGTACAATACCATCGAACTCGCAATAAAATAAGGACAACACCATATACCGTATTTATCTATGCCTTTGCAGGTGACAAAGTTAAGGTTCTTCATCCTCTCTTACACTTAACGACTTACTTGTCCACCTCCATGGCTAAATGGTTGGAGTGCTGGCCTTTGGTCACAGGGGTCGCGGGTTCAATTCCCGGCAGGGTCGGAAATTTTAACCATCCTTGGTTAATTTCGCTGGCACGTGGGCTGGGTGTCTGTCGTCTTCATCATCATTTCATCCTCATCATGACGCGCAAGTGGCCTATGGGAGTCGAATTAAAGACCTGCACCTGGCGAGCCGAACTTGTCCTCGGACACTCCCGGCACTAAAAGCCATACGCCATTTCCCTTTCAACAACTTATTTGTTGTGACATATATTGTTTCGACAGCTTTGCAGCGCAGATGTGAAATTTGTACATTGTCGAGCGGTATTCACCCGTTAGTCCGAGTTCAAATTTTGTTGTTTAATGTTTTGTACCTTTGGCAGCTCACATTTTTAAACAAACTTCATAGAGAGCATGGATTCATCATGCCAATTTAATTCTTCAACCTTGGCGAGTTCCATACAGATATTTGTGTTAAATTAAATTAATATTTATTTCAATATATCTGATTCTTTCCATGGATTTTCCTGCTATGTAAAGCATCTTGCCTAACACCCATACAAATAACTGTTTACTAAAATATAATTGTGAAGCCTAAGTGCAATAATGGCATGTGGCACTGACAACCACTTCTGATGTTAAAAAGTTGTAGCCTAAGGCTGTCAAAACAATTGTTTAGAAGATTTTATTAGGGTATATATGAATACATTCTATTCAGATTTAGTATAATAAACAACTTATACCATAACTACTACTACTACTAATAATAATACACAAAATTTTAAATACCGATAGGGTCAATTGTGAAAAATGTTAATAACGAATCCCCTACACCACCCACAACATTCTACATATGGCAATGTTTGTGGCTTAAGCAATTGTTGGAATGCTAAAGAAGCCACTTGAGTGTTCTTACTGAAGTGTTTTACCTGTTCCACATGAATGCCATTAAAGCCAGCAGTTTTACTAGTTTTACATGTTCAGCTTTGCTAAACTGAATGCACAAGAGAGGCAATTTGTTTCATACTCTTAGTCCCTTCGGATTTTGGACTTCATGAACCAACTGGATTTGCCGTTTGACAACAGTTGTGAGCGATCTGATTAACAGGAACATTTGCATGCAGTTCTCTTTTGGACGATTCATTGTTTAATCTCTTCATCAGTCTCCCAGCTTTCTGGCTGTTCCGCAACAAGGGGAGATCAGAAACTGTTTGCAACCAACTGTTTCCTTTTCCTCCTGACAGGGCAGTGGCAAGGCTGCAACTCGGGTGAACTGTATCTTCCCCAAATGGATTACTGTTGAACAGAAGTACTCTGAATATAGAGTGTCTCTCTACAGCAAGGCCCACAATATAAATTGTTCTACAGTCTCTGGGAATAAAATGACTAGAACATTTGTGGAAGGCAGAAAGAAACTGGTCATAATCCTTTGGAGAGGCTTCCAACTAAAGAACCGATTCATCGAATGATGCTGTGAATGTGTCCCCTTGAGCTTTCTGGAAGTATTGTCCAATAGCCATGAACAGTCTAACAGGCATTTGGAATGAAATATGCATGAGACAGGTCTTGTTACTTTCTGAACCACCTATGTATAAACAATTGTGTTTTGTTATAGTGGAAGACATCTCCTTTTAGTTTTGACTTTATTTACCTGCAACTGATAGGTTCTTCAGTCTATTGAAACTGATTTTTTTTTTTTAGAAAATACTGAAAAGAAAACATGTAACAATGTATTATACCCAAAAAAGAAACAATTAAAATACATGGACCAGTAAGGAGAGAAGAACATTAGTATTTCATTAATATAAGTTACAACATTTCAACCATAAAAGCTTTTACACTTAATATTAATCAGTTAATAAAATAAATTTAAAAAAGAAATTAAAAATGTAATTTGAAGAATCTGATGGTCTTTCAAGAACGAAAGATGTCGTATTTTTTATTAAATTGTACTATAATGTAATGTTACACTTGCCTGAGACAATAGACTTTGCAGCTTCATTATAAACCTTTTCTTGCGTTGCAGTGGGCTTGAATACCTTATCAAACAGGAAAACTTTACTCTGAAAAATAAAGAAATAAGAAGTCAGTCTTTGTGTCCAAATAGTATGAACAATAAAGTATTACCAGCTACACAACAGAAAAACAAAACACAGTCACTGTCATTTAAATGAAAACCAATGTTTATTCTCAAACACTAGAATAACCTTATGGTGGCAAATATGGAGTGAACGGGTTTCCAAAGTAGACATAAAAAACACATTATTCGGCATAACTCTAATCCAAGAGAAAAGGCATGAAAGGCAACTACAATGATTGGACAAGTCCTGCGAGCAGAAGCAGACACTATCGCAAAGATAGGTTGATTCAATACACGACGACGACTCTAAACTCCGTGACCAACAACCTAAAGAATTTTTTAAAATACAATTTGCTTTAAGTCGCACCGACACAGATAAGTCTTACGGCGACAATGGGACAGGAAAGGGCTAAGAGTGGGAAGGAAGCGGCCAAGGCCTTAAGTACGGTACAGCTCCAGCATTTGCCTGGTGTGAAAATAGGAAACCACGGAAAACCATCTTCAGGGCTGCCGACAGTGGGATTCTAACCCACTATCTCCCGAATACTGGATACTGGCCGCACTTAAGCGACTGCAGTTTCGAGCTCGGTAACAACTTAAAGAAAGAAAAAAAAAGAAAGTGCGACAGCAGAGTCACATAGCAGGCCTTATCATAATCCTGCAATATATTCAAAACAGTGGCAAACATTCTTATTACACTATTGTTTAAAGGGCTGAACATTAAGGTCAACGGCACCTGGTAGAAAATTATATATAACTACCTCAGCATCATCCCTAGCCTCTCCTCTTCATTTCATACCAATGTCAAATCACGAGCAGTAAACAGTATTCACAGTAGTTCAGTGAAGTATAATGAAAACTGTACCTGTGATGACTGTCAACCAGTTAAGAGTTCAGAACAGGTGATAAGCTTGACAGTATTTCGCTCTGGAGTCGGCATTTGATGGAGATTTGGTCTAGTTTTACACCCGGATGCCCTTTCCGACGTCAATATATGTATGTGGGTGGGTGAGTGCGTATGACACGGAAGCGGGGGAGAGTGAGCGAGTCCGAGACCGAGGAATTAACCACATGCGATTAAAATAGCCGAACTCTGAGCCCTCTGAACCGAAGGCCAGTATGCTGATCATTCAGCCTCAGAGAAAATTTGATTAACCCCTTCAAGTGAGTAACATTGTATAGTATTTAAAGCCTTACAAGTACAGTGCGTATATATCAGTAAATCTGCAACTATTTATCTGATCGCGCGTCAAGCTGGATCCACACGTTCATAAATATTTCTCACTTCAGCCCATCCCGGTCTAGAAAGCCAAGAATAACGGCCGAGAGGATTCGTCGTACTGACCACACGACATCTCGTAATCTGCAGGCATTCGGGCTGAGCAGCGGTCGCTTGGTAGGCCAAGGCCCTTCAAGGGCTGTAGTGCCATGAGGTTTGGTTTGGTTTATTTCAGCCCATGCTTTTGAAGAGTTTAAAAACTATTTTTTTCCTGACAGAACAATTCTATTGTTCCATGTAAAAGGGTTGGGCACTTTTGGTCAACTAAGCTAATGTTAAATCAGTCTGATAACTTGTGTTGCCCTGGTGTCTAATGAATTTAATATTTTGCGAACACACATACAACCTATTTACCAGCGACTTAATTCTTATTACTCCTGGGTGGAGCATTGGGCACATACAAGAATATCTGTCTAAATCATTTTGCTGCTACTGCCTGTATGTTTTTATGTTCTTTCAGGACTTCCCAAACGGCACCGCCTCTGCTTTCACTGTCCGACGCCACGTTATTCTTCGTCTCCCTCTTCTTCTGGCTCCGTGGGGATTCCATTTAAGAGCCTGTTTTGCTACGCTGTCAGGACCTCGGCGCAGTGCATGTTGTATCCAATTCCAATATTATCTGGACTTAAGACACGCAATATTGGTGCACTCCCACAATTCTTGATTCAAAATAATGTTAGGCCATTGCACTCCTAGGATGGTTCTCAAACGTTTGTCACTGAAAGTCTGAACTTAACGTATCGTCCCTATAGAAGATTGACTTCACGTTCAACTCAAAGATCCTAAACTGTCTTCGGCCTCAGTCCTCGTGACTTCCACACTTGTCGGAACTAGGCGAAGGCCCCTTAGAACTTGCTGACCCTATCTTGGACATCATTTGCCCTGCCATTTCTAGAAATAATGCTGACTATCGTATGGAACGCGGCACTGTATGGAAGTGAAACTAGGACAATAACTAGTTCAGAAAGAAAGATAATAGAACCTTTTAAAATGTGGTGTGTTACAGAAAAATGCTGTGAAGGCGAGATGGGTGGATCGACTGATGATTTTTTTTTTTTTTTTGCTAGGGGCTTTACGTCGCACCGACTCAGATAGGTCTTATGGCGACGATGGGATAGGAAAGGCCTAGGAGTTGGAAGGAAGCGGCCGTGGCCTTAATTAAGGTACAGCCCCAGCATTTGCCTGGTGTGAAAATGGGAAACCACGGAAAACCATCTTCAGGGCTGCCGATAGTGGGATTCGAACCTACTATCTCCCGGATGCAAGCTCACAGCCGGACTCATGAATGAAGATAAACTGAATCGAACTGGTGAGAGGACGATTTGGCAAAATTTGACCAAAAGAGGTAAAATGATAGGAAACGTCTTAAGATACCAACAAATGGTTCAGTTGGCTTTCTAGGGAGTAGGGACGTGTAGGCGGTAAGAACGGTAGGGGGTAGACCAAAGCATGAATATGAAATAGAAGTTACAGAAGTTAGCAAAGGATAGGGTGGCACAGAGGGCCGCATCAAAACAGTCTATGGAGTGAATACCCGAACATCATTTACCAGCAGTTGGAAGTATTTATTTTGTCATTGGATTTAAATGTCCAACTCGTTGGCTGAATGGTCAGCGTACTGGCCTTCGGTTCAGAGGGTCCCGGGTCGGGGATTTGAACCTCCTTTGGTTTAATTCCAATAGCCCGGGGGCTGGGTGTTTGTGCTGTCCCCAACATCCCTGAAACTCACACCCCACACATAACACTATCCTCCACCACAATTACACGCAGTTACCTGCACATGGCAGATGCCGTCCACCGTCATCGGAGGGTCTGCCTTACAAGGGCTGCACTCTGCTAGAAATAGCCACACGAAATTAATTATATTGGATTTATATAGCTTTACAAGTAGTTGACTTTTGCTGCTTTAGTTTCTGCACAAATGCGAACATATATAGCATTGCCCTAACTCTTAGGTGTGCAGTTTATTGTTTCTTTCAAATATTACCTCTAATTCCAAACGTAATGCATAGTCATCAGCAAGGTACGGTATATAATATATTTGCCAGTTCAAAAGTTAAAACATTAGTAGTTTTGAATGTTTTACATATACAAGCTTTGCATTTTAGCTACAGAGGTTACCACCACCACAATTTGTTCTCTGGGAATGTCTATGCTCATGAGTGGTCTAAGATAAACATATTACTTTCATTGTCCAGTTAATTAGCATGGAAAACATTAAGCCATATTTTATTTCTCCTGTATGTTCATTTCTCGCATGTGATGAAGGTTGCAGGTTATGCGTTTTTCTTTCAACAGTGGCCAGTTATCACTAGAATCCTTACATCAGTTTGAGGGAATGCCGAACATCCAAATAATATTTTCTTAGCGATATTCGAAGTTGTCTCCCTTGCTTTCCAATCTGCCACAGTGTTTGTGCAAGAGCAAAGCGACTTTTTTTTTTTTTCTAGCTGTAAGTCTTGCCATTTACCTGCTTAGATTCGTTCATTTTTCTACAGAAAATCCAAGCATTCATCACTGCTATATCAACCAGATGGTAAAACAATTGAAAATACTTTCTGGATTTCATTTTGTTGTAACACCACTCAACCTTCCAAGAGAATGTATACCAAGTATGCATATATACTGCGAATTTAGGGATTAAGTTTTTAATTTAATTTCGTATGGCTATTACAGCACTTGTAATAATAATAATAATAATAATAATAATAATAATAATAATAATAATAATAATAATAATAATAGCTTTGCGTCCCACTAACTACTTTTTCGGTTTTCGGTGACTCCGAGGTGCCGGGATTTTGTCCCGCAGGAGTTCTTTCACGTGCCAGTAAATCTACCGACAGGAAGCTGGCGTGTCTGAGCACCTTCAAATACTACCGGACTGAGCCCAGATCGACCCTGCCAAGTTGCGGTCAGAAGGCCAGCGCCTCAACCGTCTGAGCCACTCAACCCGGCCTACAGTACTTGTAAGGCACATCTGACGAAGGTGGGAGACATCTGTAGTGGATGGGAAAATGTGCGTTAGTGTGTCGCAGGACTGCCTACGAAGGAGCAAACAACCAGTCCCCGACCAAGATAATTAAGCGTTTGAGATTAAAATCCCTCGAACCAAACGGGAGTCGTACCCGCAGCCGGCGAGGACCAAAACTTAAGACGCTGAGCTGCCTTAAGTTACAAATGTATAACTAAGCGATAATAAACAGTGATTTTCTTAATCTCAAATCCCTTCTCTTAGAAGTAAACCAAGCAACTTTCATTAGCAACCTTTTCATTTCTTCCCTACTTAAAATTCACGGATACATTGAAAGTCCAGTCTCAATTTGTAGTTTACCTTGCAACAGGTGCAAACCTTGGTGGTAGAAGAGTCGGCACTTTGCATTATGCCCAGTTTTACGGTCGGTTGCCTTTCGTGACTCCGACCCTTTGTGGAAGGATTTATGCATTACTGTGTTATTGTAATGATGTGTAGTGTAATGTGTTGTATGTAGATTAAGATTTGTGTTAAGACGAATATTAACACTCAGCCTCTGAGTTAAAGGTATTAACCAGATAAAATCCCCGGTCCCGCTTGAATCAAGCTCTGGGCCCTCTGGGGCGATGACCAATAGGCTAAAATAAACTAAATAAAGAGAACATTTATAGCATTTAGAGTTTTATTTATTTGTCCTAAATAGAACTTAACCCTTTAGTCTTCAAAACAAAGCCAAGGAGCCATGAACCCAAAGGTCACATGCAAGCCTACGTTAGTTTTTCAATCTCCAACATATCAGGAATCATCTGTGCTGGGGGAAGAAACTCCGCTCTTCAAGAAATTTGCTGAATATTTCCATGAGAAATCTGATAGGAAATGTATACTGAGGGACATCATTTGCCTGCCCTACAGGCAAAGGTGTTTGCGGCGATTGGGATATGTTCCAGTTCGCGTAACGAAAAATCACTAAAGGAAGCTGATGTCCAGCTCATGTCCCACCAATATTTTCATAAACAAAGCATTGATTCAACAAATTATGAATAGAAATACTGCAACAAATGTAGCCTATTTACTTCAAAAGTCTGTATTTTCACTGTTTATTTTTTTTTTTCATGACAAACGATGGACGCATAATTCTGGTGATTTAGGGACAATAATAGACTCCATGCGAATGAAGCCTTGGAACCGAGTGAGGCTTCGGGTTTCTTTGCAATGTATTGAAAAAACTGCAACGACAAAATAATCGTATTTTCCAAGAGAATCAGGAACAAGCAATGAGATAATTCAGTCATGACCCAATAATGGCACCGAAGGAACGTAACACTGGGTGATCAGCTGCCAGACGAGTCACTCATTCAAGGACGCGCTGGAGCCGAGCTAACAGCCCGTGCACATGACTCACATCTTAGCATTACATCTGATTGGTGCATGCATGCGCAGGAGGACGGGAAGGGAGAAGGGGGAGTTTCAATGCTCACGACTATCCTCTTCCCGAATAAAATACTTCTGGTTTTCAAGTCTAGTAACCGTGGTATGGCCCGTAGAGTACCAAATACGATCTAATTATATCATGGATTCCCATAATACTGCTCTGTTGTTCTACGTCAGAGCAAGTTGTAACTGTCATGAATGACCAAAAAAGGTGGTTAAAATAGCTTTTTCCTGAACCATTGGGTTGTTTTATACACCATGGAATTACACAAATGAATATTCTCTGAAGCGCTATCCAAGAAAAATGTAAACCACTAATGGCTTCCACTGGGAAACAATGGGAGGACGACATACTTAAACCAAACCAAATAATCAACATACAAATTTGGGAAATGTATGCTCCTTTCAGAAATATTTGCCAATTGCAAAACGTTCAAAGTTGTTTATTTGTAAATACTTTTTCAGCTACTAACTAGAAAGAGAACAGGCAGGCACATCAAGTATTTATATTAAAACAAAAATATGAATCTTCGTGTAAAATGGCAATTTACGCAGGGAAATCAGAAAGATAAGTTGACACACTAAGGATTTATAGTTCTATGGTCCGTTTACATATACACCCAAAAAAAAACTACTTTCAATGGTATGAACATTTAAGTAATTATAAATTGTGAAAACACGCAACTGTGCGTAACTCAATTTTTATAGAGTATATCCAATACATATTGACGAAACGATTATTTTACACATTTCTAAATTTACAGGCCGACAGTTGGCTGACCACATGCCCTGCTTTTCGCAGTATATACTATTTTGGGGTCGAGTGGTAGATGCACCGAGTGGTACATGCGCGGGCATGACACGTTTGAGAGCTGGCCCTCTTACAGGATTTGCGCCGCGATGGACCACTAGCTTGCATGACTGGATACGTCAATAGTTGTTACATGTATGACTGAACATCTATTACATTGAAATTTTAAAAATGTCTTACCAAATTTTATTCACCCATCGCTGTTCATTATCTTTTTGAGAAGATCTTAGTTGAATTCATAACAGCCACTTATATTACTACAATGATTGGTCTTTATTTAACAAATTCTGGCTATACAGAAAGAGACATTTCGGCCGTTCCATCTTAAACAAGATAATATTCGCAATATTGTAATAATCTTGTCAGAATCTTCAAGTTCATATTTACATTTTATACTTACAAAATATTCACCGTTATCAAAGCAGCATCTCAAAGATTGGCTGTTCGTAAATATTTTTCCCTCTTCTCCTCAAGACCGAGTTCATTCCCGATTATTTTCAAATTTGAACTTTCCGATTCAGACTTCGTACAGAAAATTAGGTCTTTCACTCTTGGGTGGAGATCTTCCCAAGATATTGTTTATTTTGTGGTGCCACCCTTCAACTGCATTTCGGTGGCCTCTTGCACAGCAGTTCCACATTTCTTTTGGCACAACAGGATTTTCCAGCCATCGTTCAACAAAATAGTCTAAGAACTCGACAACTTTTGGGTTCTGTGGAGCCTGCTCATGGATGTACAGCCCAAAGACTTTAATATTACTTATCTAGACTCACAGAGCGCGCTGATGCTAAGCGGAATATTTAACTAAGACCGACTACAATAATATCAGACCTTAATGTTACTATCGATTAGGAGGAAAATGGCGACTTCGTGGGCGAACGTTTGAGACATGTGGTTGGTTCATATCTGTGTTTACATTCTGTTAAAGAGTATTATTTTGATCGAGTTATTGAAGTATAAAGTATATGTTTGGTAAAATAGTAATCTATAACGGTTTATCAGTATGGTGTTTTGTTAGAAATTTATATGATGGTATTTTTTATGTATAATAGTGTTTATATTGCCGTGCTGTAACATAGCACAAAATGGGTCGTTCCTGTTGCGTTCGTGGTTGTAGATCTAATTATACCGTTGCTGAAGCTTTTAAATTCCCTGAAGATAGATCTCTACAGGAGAAATTGAAAAGGAATATTCACCGGGAAAATTTGGAAGTCAAAGACGAAACTATCGTGCTAGGCTATGTGTGTAACCAAAATTTGTGGTTAGGGAAGATATCTTTCCAACCGATAACGGTGAGCCTATTCGTTTTAGTTTTCTCATTCAGTCGGAGTAATTTCATGTAAGTTGACGATAAGTATTAGTTTCTATGAAGAATGTAAGTGTGTGAGTATTTATATGGGTCACTGGTCACTAGGATCTGGAATTATACGCAGTCATGTGAGAATCTATTAGTTTTGATCGTGTTGTGAACCGGATTTAAATCGAACTATGGCAGTGCCTCTCATACATCTATTCTTAAGTTCTCTAAGGAATAAAACATTAAGAGAGAAGTGGATTAGGAACATACATCGTGAATATTTCTACAAAACAGTAGTATGCATATGTCATCTGAGAGTAAGTCTGAGATTAGGGAAGACTATTTTTTCTAATTCTAAATGGTTGACCTATTCGTATTTCTTAAAAAACAATTCATTTAGATATTGATAATTGATATGGTGATGTTCCTTCAGTGTCTATGTGCTTCAAAGTGTCGTGTGATTTAGATGTAATTGTATTTTGAAAGAATCTGTGCTTGCCTGCAGGAACATTTGGCTAGATCTTGATGTATGACAAAACTTATAGTGTGATAGATGGAGCAATCTGAACACTGTTACACAGAAGAAATAGTGACTTGCAGGGATGATGGTGGTGGTGGTGATTGTTTTAAGAGGAAATACAACTAGGCAACCATCCTCGATATAACATTAATCACAGAGATAGAATGGAAGGGGTCCGACACTTCGAAAAATGAAGGTATCGGCCGAAGGAAGACAAGGGCCACGAAGGGCATGAAAATGAAAGACTCCCTAGGCATCCATACGTAATGCCATCGGGGTCAGAAAATAACAAGTGTTGACCAAGTGATGCCGGATATGATAGATGAAAGTGAGGAGCCTGGCACAAGTGGAAGCAATGCCAGGACTCAGCTGAGGGCCCCGTGGTCGCTCCAGAGTTCAGAGCCCCTGGGGCCCCTTTTAGTCGCCTCTTACGACAGGCAGGGGATACCGTGGGTGTTATTCTACCGCCCCCACCCACAGCGGGGATTTGCAGGGATTAGATTTGTTTGTAACTCAGGGGTTTTATTGTACCAATACCTTCCGATTCATGCTGTGGATATCTGTTATCAAGCAGTCTACACCGAATTGTAGCTCGTCCATGTAGGTTAAATACATCATTGTTTAGAGTCAATAGAGTTGTTTTACTCATGTTCTTCAATGGGGAAAATCCTATTATATATTTCGTGTCTGAACTCTCCATTGCTAAGTTTACCACCATGGTTGGAAGTGCTACTATATCATATGTCAACATATGATATAAGAGTTTCCAGTAAGGAAGGCTTAACATCACCGGGGCTGTTCATTGGGCTGGCATAATCATTTCGGGTGTACTTCATTTTCATTTTCTTCATTTTCATCGAGTGTTGAACATTAGAAATTGTCCACCACTGCGAAACTAAGACAACACGTTATGTTTCATAGTTCTTATGAGAGTGAATAAATCAAGGAATTTCGCACCTTAAATTATTTTTAAACATTCAAAAAGATGTTATAAATATCATTTTAACAGTTTTATAATGTATTTCCATCTATCCAGCGAAGTGTAATCTAAGAGAAAACGTTATTTGACTAAGTGACATTTCGAAATAATCAGCTTGTTCTCTTTCGCTGCGGGGCTGTCCATCTATTCTAGCAGGAGGTGCAACAGTGATTTTCCTTATGATGTTACATTTATCATGTTAAATTACCTACCACCGTTTGCAAAATATGTACGCGATCTTTTCTTAACATCTGGCGGATTGAATCAGGTATTGTGTAGCTCTTTCAGTGGTATCAACACAAGTAATTTAATGTGTAGCCGGGCTGAGTGGCTCAGGCGGTTGAAGCTCTGGCCTTCTGACCCCAACTTGGCGGGTTTGATCCCGGCTCAGTCCGGTAGTATTTGAAGGTGCTCAAATACGTCAGCCTCGTGTCGGTAAATTTACTGGCAGGTAAAAGAACTTCTTTGGGACGAAATTCCGACATCTCCGAAAATCGTGAGTTGGTTTATCGTCGAAATGAAGTTATTGCGTGCTACCCTAACCTTCATCAGTCGGCAGCTACTGCGCCCACGACGTCCACCATCTTGGTTTTGATGTTACGGTCTGATATATTGTAGTCGGTCTTGATTGAACACTTTCGCGCATCGCCATGTTGCGGGCGCTTCAGCTTCGAATGCATGGCTAGCACGTGATAATGTTTACAGACCCTTGCATGTTTTCGATTTGAATCATGCCTGTAAGTGGATCTGGTTTGGTATTATATGTGACGGAGTGAAAATATATTGTCAAATATTTTCAAGGAGTGTGGGAGCTGATACATTACGTTAGTTAAATTGATCGGCAATATTAGGCCTGAAGTTAGGCATTACCTGTGGAATGGAAAGATATTCACGAGGGTGAATTCGTGTGCAGCCTTCATTTGTACAGACTGCTATCAGAAGGGATCTGGTATTTCTTTTCACATGTGAGTAGGAATTGAAACTGTTAAAAAGTAACTTTCATTTGCTATAATCGAGAACTAAACAGGTTATAGGTGGTTGATTCAGAGAACGCATTGACATGAAATTTAGAATATTTAGGCTCCTTTTTTCTTGTTTGCGTTTTTCCAATTCATCGGGGATAGTTGTTTAGAACTTAAAAAGCTGTTCTGAAGAAGACTACATATTTTTCATACAAACTGTGTAGCGGTAATATAAATTTGATAAACCTGGGCCTAGAATCCGTAAGATATGATTGATACAACTTGATAAAACCTAATATTAGGGTAAGGTATTGCTTCAAATTATCAATTATCTGAAAAATGCTTTATTAGTATCGTATGTATTAATTTCTCCAATTTTCCCACTTGCTTTGTTATAAAAGAATACAATTGTTAATACGCTATTCCAGAAAAATCTGACAATGTAAAGTCTAAACAAAGCTCACTACAATCTTGTCAATCCTAGTCTGCATTACAAAACGCTAATCAAATTAACTTTTCACTATGATATTAATCTTTTTTGTTTGTAAGTGCTTTACTTTCAATTTCATTTTATTTTCTTGCTGGTGTAAATCATGGTGCTCATATTAGAGAAAAATTAGAACGCAGTTTCAATTTTTATGTGCTCAGAGAATGTTAATTCAGAATGAGTTTGTAAAAGCAGTAATATTTAAGAAGATAATATTATGAGGAGGGTTTTACATCTTAAATTAGAACATTCTTACTTAAGCCTAACCGGGCGAGTTGGCCGTGCGGTTAGGACCGCGCAGCTGTGAGCTTGCATCCGGGATATAGTGGGTTCGAACCCCACTGTCGGCAGCCCTGAAGATGGTTTTCCGTGGTTTCCCATTTTCACACCAGGCAAATGCTGGGGCTGTTCTTTTAATTAAAGTCACGGGTTCTTCCTTCCCATTCCTAGGCCTTTCCTATCCCATCGTCACCATAAGACCTATCTGTGCCGGTGCGACGTACAGCAAACTGTAAAACATAAAATTTAAGCCTAAACCACGCAGAAAAACTCAAACTAACCCTAGACATTAATTTAATTTTAAGAAATACACAATAGAAGACTAGCATCAGTGTAACGAATGTCAGGCAGCATTTACCTAAATCTAAATCACACAAAGATGATGATTTAACTTCTACTCATCCAATTACGTTATTGCATATCCAAACCAAACCCCATGGCACAATAGGCCGAAAGGCCATGGCCTACCAAGCGACCGCTGCTCAGCTTGAAGGCCTGCAGATTACGAGGTGTCATGTGGTCAGCACGGCGAATCCTCTCGGCCGCATGTCACCGTCAGATAATTCAGCAATTGTAACCACGTATGCTGAGTGGACCTCTAACCAGCACACAGATCCAGGTACAAATCTCTGACCTGGCCGGGGATTGAACCCGGAGCCTCAGCGTAAGAAGTATACACGCTACCACTGCACCGCAGAGCAGGCATTTCATATTCAGAAAATAAAAAAAAACATGTATCTGTTTTAGAAAGATTTCTGCAGTCATGTACTTTTTAAACAGTCTGTTCAGATAATTGAGTAAAATTTGCTGTAATGACTTCTTTGAGAGGAATCATAAGCTATGTACCTTTCATAGAAAGATTTTATTTCACAGGTTTCCTTTTTGTTGATATTGAAGATTACTGTTATAGGTACAGCAGTTTGTAAATATTTAATGTATGTGTTCTCCAGTCTGCTGAGAGACAGGTAATTTTTATCTCACGATGTGTAATCATACTTAAGTTGTAGACCGCTTTTTGAACATGTCTTCATATTTTCAATAAAGCTAAATAATTTTTGATCCTAGGTTTCCCAAGAGACAGATTACCACGTGATTCTCGTCCTTCGAGTCTGGCCTTCTTGCCATACGTACAATGTTCAAACACATCAGTTATAAATATGACCCTTACATTAAAGTGAGCGACATGATCATTTTCGAGGTACCGGTAGTGTATTTTTGTAGTAGTGTATTTTTCAGTCTTCTTATTTAGTCTGATAAAGGTTTTTTTTTTAGGTGCGCCACCTATAGGCTATCCAAAGGATTTGTGTAGATTGTTCAGTTTTTATACAGAAGTATATTTTAATATTACCACAGTCTTGATATTATGTATATTTATTGCGTGTGTACACGGTAGTCGGTGTAGGCTGTTATTAATTTTATAAGGCGAATGTTTTCATGTGTGCGAAATGTAAGTTAAAGCATGAGTTCCATACGAACTCCGCGTCAAGCTGAGGAACGCCCGCAACATGGCGGTACGCGCATGGACATGTCTTCCCCAGTCACACGCTTCTGCGCAGCCAGCGGTGTGGGGCCTTGGTACAGCCATCCCCCGCCCATATCTCCATGCTTCAAGAAGGGAGTGCTCCACTCTTCCGAATGGTTAGTCTCACTTTCTGACATTCTTTGTGCATTGCCGGCAGTTTCGCTTCCTGTAACTGTACCCAAAGACATTGGATAGAAAAACATCCTTGGATATGAGCTTCTTTAAATAACTTGCAATGCTCGGAAAACACGCGTGCTGTGTCACATATCAACTAAACCACCTTCCTTTTACTCCCTTTGTTTTTCTCGTGAATACCCTGCCATACAACGGAGTTTCCTTTATTTGCCCTTCGTTTCCGGCAGAAAAACCCTCGAAAACTGACTTAACCCTTTGTTGCCTCACTGAACACCGATCACGCTCAGCAAGCAGACGAAGACTACCACTGTCAAGATCCAGACACGAAAAGCAATCAGTCTTTGTGTGCGTGTGGGTTGGGACAAAGGAGTATAAGAGAGAAAGAGAGGCTATTTTGAGACAATAGCGGGCATGAAACACCCTAGGTTAAAAGTTCAGTGCTTGGTAGCCGTCACATGTCTAGACAATGACCTTAATTTTTAGTTAAGTTTGTAAAACACACGAAATTAAACTATTTTTTCCAATAAGACTGTTCAGCTTTCATTATTGAACAACTTGACAGAAAATTGTAGACACTAGACTAACCCAAAGTTCATGCCGGTTTAATATTTTTTTTAACAAAGAATGATTATATAAAAATATAAAAACAGCAGTAGACAGAAGAAAGTTAGAAACACTTAATGTATAATTCAAACATATGTATATTCCTAATCAATTGCACACACAATTTACTATTTAATAACATCACTCATGAATGTACCAAAATGTAAATTTATATTTATCCACACACGCGGACGGACGTGTAAAAAGATATGAAGTAGGTAGAGGAAAGTAGCCTAATATGGGGTACCTATTTTGTTTATTGAATACTTTCAGGATTATTATAGATTCATGTCTATAAGTAATATAGATTGGTTCTGCAATTATTTCTCTACTGCGTAAAGTGTAATTCAGATTCATAAAATACACATTTCTAATTATATCTCGATTTTTATAAAATATGGGTGATAGAGGTTCCTAATAAGGAATTGGATTTCTAAGGTAAATACTCATACATAAGTACAACTGCAGACAATTACACAGAATAATGCACTCATTGAACAGGATCGATGGCTGCACTGACTCAATAATTCTGGGTTCCAAGTCCGACAAGGTTACATTTACTTGCCCATTTTTACTTGCCCATTTTTACTTCCCCGCTAACCTCTCACCCCCCCACACACACACACATTTCGCAGAGAAATCTGACTGAAGTATCACTTACACAAGCAGTGTGTGCCCACTTCAAACATTATCGGTTTTCCTCGCCGGGCGTCCGAGAAAAGACTTGCACAATAGACACACAGAGTCTTTGTCATCCTCACTTTCCTTTTCCCGCTCGTCTTCCGACTCCAGAGGCACGATGTCGTGGTCTTCTTTGGATGATTCAACCGCAAGCTTTCTCGTCCTTTTCTTTGTTGTTGTTTTTGTTGAATTTCGTTTCTGCGAAGTCAATTTTAAGGCTCGTTTGGCTTTCGGCAGGGCGGTGCAGCATGAGCTGAGCTCCGTACGGTGAACTTCTATTATCTTGTATTGGATGACTCTTCTTGCTAGTGGCTTTACGTCGCACCGACACAGATAGGTCTTATGGCGATGATGGCTTAGGAAAGGGCTAGGAACTGAAAGGAAGCGGCCGTGGACTTAAGGTAGGCCCTACAGCCCCGGCATTTGCGTGGTGTGAAACTGGGAAACCACGGAAAACCATCTTCAGGGCTGCCGACAGGAGGATTCGAACCCACTATCTCCCGCACGCAAGCTCACAGCTGCGCGCTTCTAACCGCACGGCCAACTCGCCCGGTTTATCTGGATGAACTTGTCTCCAGATGTGCTCGTCTGCTCATTCATGTATTTACATTATTATTATTATTATTATTATTATTATTATTATTATTATTATTATTATTATTCAGCTAGTGGACACTTATTCTGCACAATGAATAAGCTGAAAGCATTCTAACAACATTCGTATCAAAAACGCGAGTTTCCTAATAAAGGGGTAGTGAAACCACCCAGAATCTCTCCCCCATAGGTGCTAGAAAAAATATGTTCATACAATGCAATCACTTGCGCTGTTGCGCTCGCACATTTACTTTCACTGACACGCAGTTTTCAGAAGCACTCACTAGCCCTATCTTACAGTTGCGCTTAACGCTTACACATCCACACCAATCACAACATACTACCGCACCGCGGCCGCCTATAGTGTACTGGCGGTATCCTGTGACGTGCTCCACGTAGATGTCCCGTAACCACCTGATGGTGTCAGAGATGCAGAGGTTTACGATGGTTTCGGAATAACTCTTTGCGATGCCTAGACAGTGCAGTAGTTTTGCATTCGCACCGTCCCAAGTACCGAATGAGCCCAGTACAAAAGCGTCCAGACTGACGCTGTAGCCGGCATCTCTCAGAATCTTCGCTGTTGGCTCGTACTTCTTGATCTTAGCTGTACGAGAGTTTCGGAACGACTGATAGCCATCTTAAAATGCAAGAGTTACATCTACGATGACTACCGACTTCTCAGCGTTGACTACAACCAGGTCTGGACGTTGTGCCCGGATGTCCTGGGCAATGTTGCCAGATTCCTTAACCCCAATCAGCTCCTCAAAAGGGACACGCTGGTTCTTGCGACATGCCCCAGTCCTGGCTGGAACGGCCTTCATTAGACGGTCCAGAATCTCGCCGTGGCGTCGCTGCATGGTTGCAAGGTGGGGGCGGCAGTGGTTGAGCACGTGAACCGCAGTCTCTTCCTAGTGTCCATCTGTAACCACTTACACATTTGTAAATTTTTAAATATCTAAATAAAAAACTAATTCCAAGATTATTCTCTTTATTTCATCCGATAAACACGTCTATGCCTTATTTTGCTAGTGCGAAGTGGTCACCGCCACACCTACTGCGTTAGATAAGGTAGTTCGATGCCCGATCCCTTACGACTGGGTCCTGCTTTCTGGTGTTTGAAAAATCCCGTCTTTCGTGTAGTGTTCTACATAAAAAATTGCGTTAGGCCTGGTGTAAGTCTTTAGAACTGACGCCCATGGGTAATCTGCGCGTCTGTAAGAATGGGATTCTACCTAGGAAGAAACTTAATGTTGAAGACTGTACAGTACATACTCCAGCCCCCGAGCCTGAAGTAACAAATTCAAGTTAAAATCCTCGACCTGGCAGGAAATCGAACACGGAACCCCTTGGACTAACCAGTTAGCCACGGAACCGGACGTATTTCATATAATCTATTTTAGGAATCCTATGAACGGAGAAGAGCGAAGCTTCTAATTCAATCGTCACCAGCAGAATCCGAGTGAACGGAACTGACATCTAAGGCTACGGCCACACTTACGTGTTTTCCCGCAGTGGGACTCCCGTGTTTTTCAAACAGCTGGACGACCTGCGAGGGGGGTGGCCACACTTGCGGTTTGTTCACGCAGCTTGAAGACCCGTGGCCACACCTGCGTATTTATACGGCGTGATTTTATTAGTGTGTTGTATATTGTGAGTAGCAAAACACCGCCATTGCTCTGCATATGGAAGGCATTCCATTTTTAAATAACTCCGTTGTTGCGTTATGTGCTGCGTTGGTGGTTGTTCGTCGTCGTCGGCGTCCAAGAAAATATTGGATCCATCCTATATTAAGTGACAGGTCATCAAGTGGTCAATTTGTGCTCCAACACACGTCTCCCTCAAAACCGCGCCCGTTACTGTTAACCACGCATCTCTTTTCATTTCCCTGCTTTTGAAGTCTTTGTCCTTTGTGTCGTAAACGAACGGGTACCTTCGTACGTCCAAAATTATCAGTTCACTGTCTAATATTCTCCTAAGTTTTAAACACGAACAAGAGCACAATAAAACCGCAGCGTCTTCTTCCCGCAAGTGTGGCCAGGCACGGCTGAGCGGGCATTCTCTTTGCGTGTTTCCCGCTCTCCTCGCAGGTCGTCCAGCTGCGTGAAAAACACGCAGTCCCGCTGCGGGAAAACACGCGCTAAAATGCACAACACTGACTTTAATGGAACTGGCCACACTTCCGGGAAGAAGACGCTGCGGGACAACGGACAAGGCGCGTCTTCAAGGTCGCCCGCTCGAGAATGGGCCAGGGTCCATTTTCTTTGCGTGCTTCCCGCTCTCCCGCTCAGCAGTGCCTGGCCACACTTGCGGGAAGAAGACGCTGCGGTTTTATTGTGCTCTTGCTCGTGTTTAAAACTTAGGAGAATATTAGACAGTGAACTGATAATTTTGGAGGTACAAAGGTACCCATGCCTTAACGACACCTTAATGTCAATGTGAGCTTTTCTTCCTCAGGAATACATTCCCGCAGCCTTGTGTTTCTTTTGCTGATAGCATTTTTCAACATACAGAAAAGCAGTTCAAATGAGGTCACGGACATTCTGTAATACATAAAAAAAAAATTATCTTGGTTGTCTTTTAGTTTATTGTGTAGGAGCACAAATTGTCCATTTGACGACCTGTCACTAATACAGGATGGATCCAATGTTTTCTTTGACGCTGACGACGACGAAGAACAACCAAGCACATAACACAACAACGGAATTATTATTTAAAAATGGAATGCCTTCCATATGAAGAGCAATGGCGATGTTTTGCTACTCACAATATACAACCAAGACCAAACCCCCTTGCACTACAGCCCTTGAAGTGCCTTGGCCTACCAAGCGACCGCTGCTCAGCCCGAAGGCCTGCAGATTACGAGGTGTCGTGTGGTCAGTACGACGACTCCTCTCGGCCGTTATTCTGGGCTTTCTAGACTGGGGCCACTATCTCACTGTCAGATAGCTCCTCAATTCTAATCACGTAGGCTGACTGGACCTCGAACCAGACCTCAGGTCCAGGTAAAAATCCCTGACCTGGCCGGGATTGTGGTGGTGGTGATTGTTTTAAGAGGAAGTACAACTAGGCAACCATCCTCTATATAACACTAATCAGAGGGAAAAATGGAAGGGATCCGACACTTCGAAAAATGAAGATATCGGCCAAAGAAAGGCAAGGGCCACGAAAGGCGTGAAAATGAAAGACTTCCTAGCCCTCGCAAACCTAATAGCGTCGGGGTCGGAAAAGAACAAGAGTTGACCAAGAGGGGTCGGATAGGATAGATGAAAGTCAGGAGCCTGGCACAAGTAAGTGGAAGCATGCCAGGACTCAGCTAAGGGTCCCGTGGTCGCCAACCCACGCTCCGAAGTTCAAACCCCCTGGGTCCCCTTTTAGTCGCCTCTTACGACAGGCAGGGGATACCGTGGGTGTTATTCTACCGCCCCCACCCACAGGGGGGCCTGGCCGGGAATCGAACCCGGGGCCTCCAGGTAAGAGGCAGGCAAGCTACTCCTACACCACGGGGCCGCCATCACAATATACAACACACTAATATAATCACGCCGTACAAACACTCAAGTGTGGCCACGTGTTGTCGTCAAGTTGGTGAAAAACACGCAAAAATCCAGCGTGAACAAACCGCAAGTGTGGCCACCCCCCCTCGCAGGTCGTCCCGCTGCGGGAAAACACACAAGTGTGGCCGTAGCCTAAGTGTGGCCGTAGCCTAAGCAAAGAAAATGCATTTGAAGATAGCAAAGCGACTACAGCAGATTCACCACTCTTGCGAGACAATTTTATTGTTGGAATATTATTAGTAAATGAAGTATAGTCATTGTTGCGCAAGATACAGTACAAGACTATTTATGCCAACATCCGCTCTCCCAACATTATTATTTATTTTATTAGCATCTATGTACAACGAATGTTTCAACTTTGATGAAACACCGTCGTCTGCTGGCAACTTCGGGTAGCGTTGCACAAAGAGTCGAATAGGATATAGCAGAAAATGTTAGTACAGCTATACTGAATACCAAGTTCCATTAATAATGCTGTTTTTATGCTCCACTAACTACTATTTGACGGTTTTCGTAGACTCCGAGGTGCTGGAATTTTGTCCCGCAGGAGTTCTTTTACGTGCCAGTGTAACGGACTCGTCACTTCACCGGCATCTACTGCAACGAAATTCCCCATGTACTTCTAATGTGGACTCGCCTTCATTTGTTAACACGCCGCAATTCATTCTGCAACTGGGACTTAAATACTTCAGTGAATATTTAATTCGACATCACACACTCTGCACGGACTTCAGCTCTATCCATCTCTACTTCTGCTATCAACTGACTACCTTCTTGCCTGCTGACGTCATACAACATTGTTTGGTTTGTTGCGCATGCTCCCGTAACATCTGGAATCTTCCACACGTATTTCTCCTCATTTTCCCTCTACCGTGTATAAACTTGGCCTTTCTCCGGATTATTTGAGATAGACTTCAGCCTGTGTGGAGGGTGCATCACCAAACGTCGTCTCCGTCCTTAGGGACTTGTGCCCATGAGTGTCCTTTTTGTGGCAGTACTACGAATATCTAAATGAGGTATGACAAACTATTAATTTATTTTCTGTAAAATTTCGAGCTTCACCAGGAACTATTTTCCTTTCAAACTGTAATAGGGAGCATGGCATTTCCAGACCAAGATTCCACTCACTTTCAAACTATTTAATGTTTCCATTGAAGAACTTAGTTGCAACTCTCTTTCGAGCTGTGCGTGTGCAGTACCTGGAACTCCGCGAGTCCTATACGCGCTCATGCGTAAACAGTGCTTCGCCATTCACGTTAGCTTTGAGTGTGACTGTCTTGGAACAGCTTTATCAAATAATATAGTGATTTCAGCCTGCATAATAAGTTGTGCGGTGACCGACTGGTAACTGAAGGTAACTGATGCAGTTCTGATTTATATATTTGGACTTTACTTCGAAGATTTTTTTGCTGTTGTACCCTGATCTTGTAATTGTGTATATCTTTTTCTTTATATTTCTTGTTACTCTTGGTTTCCCAACAGATAGGCGTATGTTTCCTTTTTCCTGCTTGTTCCTTTCCGTTCCTGCTTTGTTCTTCCTCACTTGCTCTCTTTCCTTTCGGTAGTTTTTATTTTGTATAAAAATCCGAATTTTAGTATTACTGGTTGGGAAAGTACCAGATTTGTACATTCTTCTTTTTGTGAAAATTTGTAAGAGGTTTGGTTTGTTTCAATACATCTGTCTCCAAAGTTTATTATGCTTTCTTTTCTATTCTTCACCTGTCACGTTCCTAATTTCACTTGACACTGCCGGTTTTTTTCTAATGCTCTTACGCACGGTTTCCACTGCGCTATTTGTTAGTTCGTCGTGAATACAATTATCTAGGTACTAGGAAATCACCATTATTACCACGGCCTCTATTTTCAATCTGGCATGACTGGATGGCGTGAATACCTTAACCTACCGATCAGGAAACTACTCGGTGTTGTCAATATATTGGGATCTTGCCTTAGCGCAATTATTTTTTGCATGTATGTATACCCCACTGGGTTACAGCATGGTAGCAGAGTACAAAACCTTCGTAAATATAAGAATTGTGTAGTCGATAACCACTAACTCTCCACCTTGTCACTGCCGTAGATGTCCTATTTCTTTCTTGTGTGATTAGTACTTAACCTCGCTAGACTTTGCTTTTTTCTTTGTCATCTCTTCCAACATGGCTTATTTTTGAAAAATTTTCTCCCTACACTTCTGAGACTTCTGATATTTCATTTGATCCTCATTTTAATTTTTCTGATCCAAATCCTTTTACTAATTTGTCTTACAATCCTTTTGTTACTTGTAATTCTGATCTTACTTCCACATCCAGTAATATTACTACTACTACTACTACTACTACTACTATCTTCCAGTACGCGCCCCGAACCTTTACCACCCCCACCTCAACCTAACACCCCTCTCTATCCTGATCTTTCTCTTTTTACTGCTGAATCTAAACTTCCAATTAATCAAGCACCTCCCCCTTCTGTCGATAAAACTCAAATCAGCACAGCACTACACTACACTACACTCCCGATTTGCGAACTCCACCACCATCCCCTTCTCAGCAATATTTTTATGAATCTCCATTTCATCACAACCCTCCTTCACATCAACCACTTAATTTCCATATTCTGACTAAATGTCTTGACCAGGTACCCCTCATTCTGTCTACTGATGATACTTTGACACAATGGCTTTTTTGGTTCGCCAATTTCTACAAACTGATTGAGCTCCATTTTCCCAATTGCTTTCATTGCTTTATCCAAAAACATCTGGTCATCTTAGTAATTTTTGGCTCCAACATACGAAGTCTTCACATGATTGGGCTCATTTTCGCTCCGTTTTACATACCTATTTTTTGCCTTATGAAATTCGATAACAACTGAGTAACAAGTATATCAGACGTCACCAACGTCCGGATGAATCGACTTATGATTATCTTGACTCCATTATCGGCTATTCTGACGTGTTGGCTATTGCTCAATATCCCCAGGAAATTATTTCTATTATTCGATTTTATGCTTCTCCAGCTTTCCGTCAAATAATTAGTCCCTTTACGCCACGCAACACTATCCCTCAGCTTTACAATATCGCTCAACTAGATATTCTAAATACCCACAGTAACCTTTCGTATTATTCCTCCACTCCACCTCCCTCGTTTAAGACTTCAATAACTCACACCCCTCCTACCACTCGTCCACCTCCTCATGGTAATATTTCTCGTCTCCGCTGTTATCGATGTCAGGCTATGGGGCACTTGGCAGGAAATTGTACCAATTCTAATTTGGGAAACTTCAATTCCCGTCGTCAGCAGGCAGCTCACGACCTCGTGGGCAAAATCTGCCTAATGTTTCGTCAACACTCTTCTGGTACTAAATCCCAGTCATATACTCTTGTACAGTTACATAACTCTCTTGCCTTAGCCTTATTAGATTCAGCTTCTGCAATTTCTCTGATAAGTTTCTTTTTTTTCAGCAACTTTTACAAATACATCCTCATCTTCAGTAACGGCCTTCTACCCTTAGATGTCTATCCATATCTCAACACTCTTGAAATCGTGGGTCAACTAAAACTTAATGTTAAAATTTCCAAATTTTCTTGGCCATTTAAATTTCAGGTTGTCAATTGCTCACTTCCTGTCATATTGGGTGATTTTTTTGCTCATACTGGCCTTATTTATAATACTGCCATGGCCTCCATCCCTTTTTTTCAATCCACACGTTCAAATTCTTTGGTAGATCCCCTCGATTTTCCTATGGACCACGTGTTCAGTCATCAGCATATTCATGCCACTGCTCCCAACAAGATGCCATTGAGGTCTTGAAATCTGAATTTGCCGATGTTATCACAGATAAGCTAGGCTCTGTTGTTAATTATCAGGTTCACATTGATTTACTTGATGAAACTCCTATCCGTTCGCCTCCTTACCATCTTAGCCCTCCTCGGATGGCCAAACTGGACGACATTCAGAAAATGCTTCAGGATGGTACCCTAGTTCCGTCTTCTTCCAATTATGCATCTTCTGGATTTTTAGTCGACAAGCCTGATGGTTCTTCGCGCCTTGTCATTGACTAGAAAACTGAACTCCAAAATTCTCTATGATTCTTACCCTATTCCTAAAATGCAAAATGCCTTTCACTTCTTTTCTAAAGCTAAATATTTTTCTCTCTTGGATCTTAACTCCGCTTACTACCAAATCCCCTTGGACTCTCACAGCAGCAGGCTTACCGCCTTTATCACCCCGAATGGCCTTTTTCAGTTCACGAAAGTTCCCCTTGAATTGAATTTGGGGTCGCAAATTATGCAAAGATTGGTGGATTCTCTATTTTCAGATATTAAGTATAAATTTCTCTCTCCTTACATAGACCTAATATTCAGCCCGGATTTTGAATCTCATGTCACACCTACACCAAGTTCTCTCTAGATTACGTTCAATTGGTCTTACTGTTAACCCTTCTAAATCTCCCTAGCTCAAACCTCTATAAAGTTCTTAGGTCACATCGTGTCATCTCATGGAGTAACTGTAGATCCCGAACGTACTTCTGCTATTTCTAAGATCCCACCTCCCAAAAATCTTAAGCAAATGCGCACATTTTAGGTATGGTTTCTTTCTATCACCGGTTCATTCCTCATTTTTCTCACATTGCTGAGCCTCTCAATTATCTGAAACGTAAAAATATTCCCTTTAACTGGACTCAATCTCAACAAGATGCCTTTCTTCAGCTTAAATCTCTTTTTGATGCATGCTCCCATTCTTCAATTTCCTGATTTCTCCCTACCTTTTGAAATACATACTGATGCTTCTAATCTTGCTGTTGCTGGTGTTCTAACTCAGGTTGTTAATGATGTTCCTCTACCTATCGCCTATTTCAGTAGACTTCTTTCTCCTATTGAGAATCTTTGAGCGTGAAGCCCTGGCCTTATTAAATACAATTGAACACTTTGCTGAATATCTGGAACATAAAGAATTCCCTTAAAGACAGATGATCAGGCCCTTTCATGGTTGTTACACAATGCACCTAGGATTGGTAGGACGGGCCGTTGGCTTATGCGATTGTCCAGATTCAAGTTTTCCCGTAAGTTCATTTCTAGCACTGAGAATTCTGTAGCTGACACTCTTAGGGCCGGTTCTACCATCTGCCGGTAAAGTGGCTGGCTGTTGCCCGGGAGGTAAACTACCTGGAGGTGTAAATCGGCTGGTACTTTGGCTTGCGTCCAACCACCTCCGCGCAAGCGCTAGGTAGCTACCCGGAGCTGGACACCGATATACGAAGTTGGCTAGACTGATTTTCAGCGATTTCTCGCTTTCGATTGTGGTGCTATCTATCGTCAGATGCATGAAACCCATTTCGATTGTCTTATTTCCCTGTGCTTGCGTCTGCTGATTATCACCAAAATGCCTAATAAAGGGAGTCTTAAGAGTTATGGACAACGATTCATGTCAAGCTTTCGTGATTTTAATCTATGATCTTCAATATCAATACCTAATTGGGATTAAAATCTCGAGATTACATTTTCTTACGCCAGTTATAACCTGTCATGTAAGGCAGCGTTTTTGAAAAGTATTCTCGTAGTAGATTGGTCAAGTCGCTCGCTCCGTAATAGAAGGTACGCAGGTTTTCATCGTATTTCTAATTTACATTTTAAAATGTATTTTCGTTCCCTGTCGTTGTTCTTAACTCTCTTTTACGCGCTTCCATATACGTATATACACACACATCTTCCTTACGGACTTATTGCCTTTGAGCATTCTATCTGCAGGCTTCTGTGAATTGATTAAGTATCTCCGCGATGCTCTATTTGCAACTAGTTTTGTAACCTCGTTTAGTTACAGATGCTTCCATTTATTGATAAAGTATTTCATTTTAATTTTTAACTTTATGAAGATAAAGTTGGAAGGTACTGTAAATGTAAAGAGCTAATCGGGATAAATATCCATTCATAGGAAGAGAAATTCGGGAATGGAATAGTTTCCTATTTCTTCGAAATAATTTACAAGACTATGTAAACAACTAATAGGGAATCTGCTACCTGGGCGACAGTCCTATGTGCTATTAATCATAACATCACTTGCTATAAGTAGCATACATATAAAGCAATTTTCCTAGTAGACATAATATTGTGATAAGAACGTATGAAAAGAGGCATACAGGTTAACACAACGCTAATAATGGAAATAAAAAAGATTCGTCATAATAAAGACTCGAGAACCTGCACACTTCGTATTACAAAGCGAGCGTGTTAACCATTACGCTAGGAAAACGCTTGAGTTAGGTAGGATACATACAGAAATATATATCTCGTGTCCTAAAACTGAAAAAGTAGAAAATTAAAGCCCATTTGAAATGATTTCCAAATAGATTTTCATTTTATATCCTTTTAGAGTTTCTTTACGAAAGCTTGACGTATAAAATGTGTTCCCTGCGCTACCGATGCGAGAGGCTGGTGTGACCGTTGCAACTAATGGGAAGCATTAATGTTCAAAATCCTGCAATACAATATCGATCTCTGTTACAGTATACTGCTTTTTTCAGTATACTAAGCTAATTTGAGTTGCATATCACCAGAAATACAGCTAATAATGTTCAGCTCTCAGAACTTGCCCGGCAGGTAAAGTCTTATCGGGCCCTCGAAGTGGCCGATAAATTACGCGCCGGGTAACGACGACTTATGCTGCCGATAGCGCTACCTGGGAGTGGTCGGACGGAAACATCCTTTTACGCGGAGGGCAAATTACGCGCTACTTTACCAGTAGGTGGTAGAACCGGCCCGCTCTTAGTCGCTTATTTGAAACTTCTGCCCCCCCCCCCCCCCCAGTCAAGTACGACTGACGATCTACCCCCGGATGTTTCAATGATGCCTTCATCTTCCTCCATTAATGCTGTTTTTTCGTTAACAGATTTTCCTCTTTCAATTCAATCCTGTCAGTCGCATCAGCTCACCGATCAGTTCTGAATCCAACTCGATCCATCTCTGACCCCTCTTATCAAGATCCCTTTACCATTTTTAAAGACCTCTTGGTCTACAAACCCACCAAGAAAGCTTCTCCTAAAGTGGTACTTCCACAGGTTCTTCAACCCATGATCCTGCAATATTATCATTCCTCCCCTATGGGTGGGCATCTAGGCATCACTAAAACATACAACCGCATAGCCTCTTTCCTTTTGGCCTCAAATGCGTACAACTATTCGCAACTTTGTTCAAACTTGTGAATTGTGTCAAAAATCTAAACCTTTAAACATGAAGTCTGCTGGTCATCATTCTGCCCTTCCACCTACTCAGCCTGTCCAAACCTTTTTCATCGATCTAGTTGGACCCATAGTTCGTTCTTCTCGTGGCAATTTGTATATTTTCACCTTGTTGGATGCCTTTTCAAAATGTTGTCCTTCGACCCTTACGGAAAATTTCTACTAATATCAATTTACTCACTGAACAAATCTTTCCTATTACCGGTTTGCCTGCTAATATTGTTTCTGATAATGCTTCTATCTTCACTTCAAGTGTTTTTAATATGTGCTTTAAACTGGGTTTCAAATGTATTTTGACTTCTCCCTACCACCCTCAGTCCAACACCGTGGAAAGGTATCACCGCAATCTCAAAGTGGCTCTATCTATATTTCATAGTTCTTTCCAGAAGGACTGGGATTCTCATCTCTCCTCTTTGGCATTAGCCTTTAACTCCAGCATCAATAGTTCCACTGCTCAAACTCCGGCTAAGCTTTTTCTAGGCCGTGATCTTCAAACCCTTCTTTCCCTTAATTGGGATCTGCACAACCTCTTCGAATCTTCTGATCAGCCATCTTCTTCATCCCCCTGGAAAGACGCCTTTAATCAATTGATTAAAGCTCAACAAGTGCACAAAAAAGCTTATAATACTAGTCATAAGCCATCCAACTACAAAATTGGCGATTTAGTCTTCGTTGCCAATCATCCGCACAGCTCAGCAATTAATGCTACCTCTGCTAAACTTGCCCTTCAATGGCTCGGATCATATCGTATCTTGTCTGTCCCTACCCCTGTCACTGTATTTTTGCAATCTACTACATATTTGTTTGACAGTAAGAAACTTCATCTTAATCATCTCAAGCGATTTCATCCTTCTTAAAACTTTCACATCTCGATTTCCTTTGCCCTGAGTTTTCTTTTTTCTTGTTATTACCTCCACTTCTTTCTAATTTTTTCTTCCGCGTCTGGTCTGGAAATGTCTAATGCTCCCGGTGTTATTTTTCTTTGTTCTTTTCTTTCCCTTTGTCTACCTCATCCCCCCTTTTTTCCTCCCTTTATGGAATTTTTTCTTTTCATTTTCCCCCTCCACAGAGGTTTCTCCAGTCTCCCTCCCAGCCCAGATGGCACAAATTGTAATGGGAGTGTAAATACATATTCCCAACCATTTTTTCTCTTATGATTGCTCTTACTTTTCGTTGTATTTTACGATATTTATATATAGATTTCAATTTGTAACTACCTTTCTTTCCTTTCCTCTTCCCTTTGCTAACGCGTTAGCCCTATTCTTTCCCTTTCCCCGCCTACCTTTTTGTACTTCCTATATATATAATTAGGCATGTTTATTTTGTTTGGATATTTTTTGGCGCCTTTTGTTTGGTCTTTCAGTATTCTTGCTCCTTGATTCACCGTTGCGGCAGCTCTCGACCCCCGCTCCAGCTCTTGGAAGGGCCCTCCATCGCTGTTCCTGCGGCCGTCACGCCGTCGCCAGTGGACTGCATCTCTTCTTTTTCATCTACCAGCAGTCTTCATTCTTCAACGACACCTACTACTTCAACTACTACCAACAAAAAAAGTCCAAATCTGGTGCCCGGAGGATAGTGTAACGGACTCGTCACTTCACACCGTCGTATGCTGGCAACGGCGGGTAGCGTTGCACAAAGAGTCGAATAGGATATAGCTGAAAATGTTAGTACAAATATACTGAATGCCAAGTTCCATTAATGATGCTGTCTTTATGTTCCACTAACTACTATTTGACGGTTTTCGGAGACTCCGAGGTGCTGGAATTTTGTCCCGCAGGAGTTCTTTTACGTGCCAGTAAATCTACCGACGAGGCTGGCGTATCTGAGCACCTTCAAATACCACCGGACTGAGCCAGGTTCGAACCTGCGAAGTCGGGGTCAGAAGGCCAACTTCCCTATTCCACACTGAAATACAGTGACGAGTTGACGGGTTCGATCCCGGCTAAGGTGGTTTTTGAAACTGTTCAAATACGGTAAATCAACAAACACTTAAACGATGGGGAAAATTTCCAGCACTTAATGACGTCTCCGAAATCCATGTCAGTAGTTGAGACGTATTAATTATTATTACATCATCAAATTCAGGGTCACCTGTTAAGTCTTTCTTTAAAATTTAACTATGCTCATAATAAAAGTCTCCGTGGCTCAGGCGGCAGCGCGCCGGCCTCACCACTGGATACCGTGGTTCAAAAAACCCGGTCACTCCATGAGAGATTTGTGCTGGACAAAGTGGAGGCGGAACAGGTTTTCTCCGGGTACTCCGGTTTTCCCTGTCATTTAATTCCAGCAACACTCCATTAACATTTCATTTCATCTACCAGTCATCGGAGTGTGGCAGGCTTCGGCAGCCGGCACATTTCCTATCCTCGACGCTAGATGGGGGCTTCATTCCATTCCTGGCCCGATAGAATGACTGGAATCAGACTGGAGTTTTATATGTTCTTAACAGCAACTCTATTTACTAGCTTTTCTGATCCTAGCAAGTTCAATCCTGAAAAATACTTTTTTTAAGTTCTTAGAATTCACATGCTAATGTCTTTACGGGATACATTTTTCCATGAGGCAACCTCTTATCAATATAGTCATTTCTTTTGAATCTCTTAAGAGCAATGAATCAGTGAAATCATATTCATAGCTAATCTAAGATGTTTAAGACATAAAAATCACCTAATATGCAAGTAAACATAGGCCTAACCTTAAGAATGACAAAATATGACTCAAAAGTAACTAGTGTAAATGCTACAAAACTGACAGATTCCTGCTTCACAGACATTCCGTTTTGTCCGACGCAATTTATGAATCGCGGAAAATGTTAAGTGAAAAGTAAGAGAAAAATTATGATAGTGAATAAATTAGCATGAGAATCATGGATTATGTTTCCTTTGTTTAAACAAATCCCTGAGTGCGCAGATACAGACTTCTGTGAGTGGTTTGTCCTTGATGAACAGTCTGAAATGACTGGACTCGTCTGCTTTGTTAACATCGGTGAAAAAGAAACAGGAAAGAAAAGTAGCTGAAGATGGTGCCAATATAAACACATAATGAAGGGTTTTAAGCCCTTGAAGCAGCATCGATGTACGTGGAGCAACGATACCTTCAGCAATGATGTGTGATTTCTAAAGATAATACGTGACATGACGGCGTGAAAACCATAATCGGCAGGCAAGTAAAGTCTAGTACGAATTTTTTACACAAATTTAAATACGTATCAACATCCGTTCACGCTCAAATGTTTAACTGTATTGTACAGGGAATGTAAATATCAAACTGTCCCTGTAAGCAATTCATGATATTACTTTTTCATCTTTCCATTTTAACCTCCTATTAACACCATATAATACTCCTGGTCTTTCATTCTTGGCACTGCTCTGAATGTAAAATCGTGGTTGGGAACTGTAGTTTCATATACGATACGCCGCACCTGCCCAACGAGGAGCTGAATAATTGTTACATCTGTTAGGCTCATAAGCGTTGGTGCATTTGACAGGTGTGGATGGAATTCTAAAAACTGTGTCAGTGAAGTGTTTTGTATGTACGTAATACGTAATTTGGGGTATGAAGAAATGTTTTAGCGAGTCGAGTACTATAAAAATGAGAAATAGAGAGGTTGTTAAAGGAATCAGGATAAGAGGTCAAAAGAATTCCACCGCATCCAGCCTATCCAATTTAAGTGAAAGTAGCGAAATGGCTGATAGTAGGAAAGATCAATTGGCAACGATAGGTGAGGAACCGAGCAACCCGTCTCAGACTCTGAATGTAGGGGGGGATCAAGAGGAAGTTTTCATTCGTAGTATGCTTCAGTTGCTTCTTATCCGTAATACGGAACTGTCCAGTAAGATTGATAGTGTTGAACTGTCCCGTAAAATCGACAATAGTGTTGAATTGTACAGTAAGAGTGATAGATTAAAGAGTTGAAGAGTGAATTGCGTTTCTTAAAGTAATGAAATATACAGTGTTAATAGTGAATTAAATTCAGTTAGTACGGAACTGTCCAGTAAGATAGTCATAGTAAGGAGTCAAATTCCATGACGATTCTCGTTTAAAGGGGCCTAACATCTAGGTCATCGGCCCCTAATGGTACGAAATGAGACGAAATGTTATGACAATTTAAAAATACATACTCCTCCACTGACCAGATTCGAAAACGTGAGGATGACGAATGAATGGATGGATATGAAGTTAAGTCAGTGGATCCGATCGGCAATGCCCCTCATTCCCAGAAACTAGAGTTAAATAACAGTATTACTGACCAAGGGACTGCTTCTAAAGCACAATACTGAATCGATGATACTTCTAGTCGAAACGGGTCCAAAATTCAGGTCATCGGACCCTCATAATGGTACTTATCGCTAGGAAAATAGAACCATGCTTATTTGTCATGTTGCGGTACTAATAAAAAATAGCGCAGACATGCGGTATTCCACACATTATGGTACTACCCACAGGTAATGAAATTTGCAGATATAACACAGACTAATGGTATTTCGCACACTGCGGCGCTATTTACAGGCAACGCAAACTTACGGCGTTCCTCACAAAAGTGGACTAACCACATGGACCCGCACTATCCCGTGGTGTTCCTTACACAGTGGGTACTGAGCATAAGCAAGGCAGAACCATGGTGTCGCTCATATAGAGGTACGAATCACAGGTACTATAAAATGCATCCTGAGCCACACACTATCGCCACTAATCACAAACCTCTTTTGTACCTAACATAGTGGTACTACGCGCAAGTAAAAGCGACCCATGGTGTTCCCCGCGTGGTGGCACTGATCACAAATAGTTTCATGGTTCTAATAAAATCATCCCTTGGTCGCCCCTTTTAGTCGCCTCTTATGACAGGCAGGGGATACCGTGGGTGTATTCGTCTGCGTCCCCCACCCACAGGGGGTAGGAGTTAAATTCAGTGAGTGTTAAATTGTCTAGTAAAATTGATAGTTTAAGCAGTGCTGTGAATTGTAGAATAGGTGAACTAAACCAGCAGTTTGACCATCAAAGCAGGGAAATACAGGAAGTCAACAATAAGGTAGAAGTTCAATGCTTGGAACCGACTGAGAAAAATGAATGCCGACTTAATGTAGTTAGGAAGGAATTTGTTGAAAACAGCAAGGAATGTGATAAGAGAATACAAACAGTGGAAGATAAAGTCGAAGAACTAGATAGAATTAAAACCAATCAGAATGTTTTAGCGAAGCGAAAGATGAGAAGACTGAGAAATTGGAGAAAGACCAAGTCAGTAGATGGGAATGTCAGAACGGTAGTGGAAGGAGGAATTAAATTATGCCATAAGAAGTTAAGGCAGGAGATCAGTCAAATCCAAGTAGGTAGCAGTATATGTAGTAGGTACGTATCTTGTACGAAGGACTCTGAATTACCCAAGTTTAATGGTCAGCAGTTTAATCCGATGGAATTCTTGAAAACTGTTGAAAAACAGTTTTCCAAGAATCTTGACGATGGCTTGATTGAGTGGAGTATGGTTGAGATGTTGCATTTGCTGAAGCGAGATCTTTGTTTCAAGTTTATAGACAGGGTATCTCGAGTTTGAAGGAATTTAGGGAGAAATTTAGTTCTGGAGTGAAGCTATTCAGGGAAAGGAAAGAGATCGCGTGCCATTTGGCAAATATATACCTCAGAAAGGTGTGTCCATGACGGAGTATTTCTTGGCGCATGTTCTGATCAGCCAGAATATTTAAGTCTAGCATCGGAGAGAGATACAGTCCGCCAGATGTTGAGGCATTTTCCTGAGAAAGTCGGATTAGCTGCATGTATCCAGAATATCGTTACAATTAAGGAAATAGAGCAGCCTTTAGAGAGGTTTGATGCGTTGGAAGGACAGGGGAGGACTAGGCAAAGTGAAGGTAGGAATTATGGGAATAATGGGAGACGATGTAATCAGCTAGGGGGAGATGGGAATAAACAGAATTTCAGTCATTCTAGGCAAGGGAATCAGGGTGATAATTCCGGAAGGGGAAACAGACACACTAATCAGGGCGTTAATCACAAGGAATAGTATGGCAGAAGAGCGAATCAAGGGGAATCGGAAAGTACGGGGCGTACGGACAAAGACCTCCAAATCAAGTGCAGAGACATGGTAATAGTGAACAAGCCACTTCAAGTATTTTTTTTTTGCTAGTGGCTTTACGTCGCACCGACACAGATAGGTCTTATGGCGACGATGGGATAGGAAAGGCCTAGGAGTTGGAAGGAAGCGGTCGTGGCCTTAATTAAGGTAAAGCCCCAGCATTTGCCTGGTGTGAAAATAGGAAACCACGGAAAACCATCTTCAGGGCTGCCGACAGTGGGATTCGAACCCACTAGTTCCCGGATGCAAGCTCACAGCCGCGCGCCCCTAACCGCACGGCCAACTCTCCCGGTAATTCAAGTAATTTAAACCAGAATCGGACTTCTTAGTTGGGTCAGGCAGTCCTATACCGAAATTTCTATTCACTCGAAGAAACAGGTAAGTTACGATGCAGACAGGAAAGAGGAATTAGGTACACACATCACGCCCTCGCACTGCATTTATAAGCGAGATATTGTCAGTATTCGATTTATTTTTATTATTATTATTATTATTATTATTATTAATGTCATTGTCATTTCATTTGTATATTTTATTCTTAATATTTTAACCTGGAAGTTCTCCATATGTGGTATGAGTAATTTGTTTTGTACAACGGCTGGGAAAGCATTGCTTTCTTGAACTCGAAAACTTTGTATTAGTCATGCGGACATACCAGAGTCTGATGAGGTGGACTTCTTGTTGTCGAAAAGTTCCGATGACTCGTGTAACAACCCAGAGTCTGTTGATCTTGTAATTGTTGTCTTGTGACACGGGAGAGGTTCAGGGCGTGGTCTTGACAAGAGGATCTACTCATGATTGGCTGGCCAGGATCAATCTAGACAATTCGTGTGAGAAGGGGAAGGCTGAGGTCTATACGGGCATGTGTTCAAACATCGACGAGACTGAGTAACTTCACACTATACTGGACTGGACTTCAAACTTTGGCGGAACGTGGTCTTTTTATGTTAGTGGAAGGTGACTGACCTACACACTGTGGAGTGCTTAGGTACTGGGTATTGTATCACTTGTGGCGGCTTGGTATTATACGTTGGTGGAAGCTGTGGAAGTGCTGTATCTCAGACTCTCCAGGATACGCCGCACAGATCACAGTTTTCCACTGTTCGTAGTACTGTACTAGAAACGTCCAAGCAAGAGGCAGGAGTGAGCAAAATGGACGTTCCAGGCTGTTCAGGCTACCACATGTAAATATATATCCGTGACTTGCCTGTATTTGTCTTATAGTTAGATATTCAAATCAACGCAACATGAGATTATATACAAAATAATTACAAATGTAAAAAAAATACCTAGGTGTCACCAGTGATACTTCACAGTTCGGCGTTCAGCCTGAGATGAGGGCAAAAGATGGTCCATGAAGCGTCCCAATATCTTGTTTCAGTACAACACCTACACGGTGGAGTAGAATTACTGGACAGAGTGCTAGCTAATAGTAATGTCCCACTGCGAGTTGGAGTGGCAAGCCGCTCCTCTTTCAAATAAACTGAGAACATTTAAAGGAACTACGAAGGTATGAAAGACTTCCCGTAGAGCAGGGCCTCTCAAACGCCCGAAATCTCACGCGTGCAAACTGAGGCGCAGAGGTCCTGTGAACAGCGCATCGGTCCCACTTGGCTCGGACCAGCGCGTCGTCTCGGGGTGAGTCGGCTAAGCTCGGCTCAACTCCGTTCGGATTTGGAGCGCTACGGAGCTAGTGAGGAAGAGGGAGACAGGCATGCATGGTGAGAGAGAGAGAGAGAGAGAGAGAGAGAGAGAGAGAGAGAAAGCGCTACTGCTCCAAATCGGGGAGTGGGGGTCTGCACTCTGGTCAACCAAGCGAAGCCATCTTTTGCACAGTGCACCACTCAATGCACTGGTGCATGTACCCCGAGAGGCCCTGCCTTAGAGGTTCTCGGAGAGAAGCAGTAGTATTATTATGTCTTCTTCGGATCGGCCATAGGAACACACTCCTGCTTACTGAAGGGAAAATACCCCGGTGTGTATACTGACGTCAACGAAAAAAAAAAACAGTCCTCCCGTAAACAAGAGCACGTCGCACATTTTCTTTAGGGCTTCCAAGTTCGCCGTAGGCACCTTTGATGTGTATACTGAACAAAACAGACTTCGTCACCAGCTTGTAGCCATGCCCTTCGGTTCTGGTAGCAACCAGGAACCTAGTAAACCTAGATCCCATACATTCAAGCTGCGCTTGTTCCCAGGGGATTACCCCTTGAGGGAATCAAAGTTTAAAATTTTTGGTGGCGGACACCCTGGACAGGTTTTTGAAGTTTACTGACCATGTCCAAAAAATATTCTCCGAATGCCACCCACTAAGACTGCCGATTGCTCAGTTCAAGTGAATCAATCGTTAAGATAGTGCGCGCTTCAAGTTATCACAACATGTCTCAGGAAGACCAAAGCGGATATTGCGAGAATTTAGAAGCTTTCAATGAATGCTATCGAAATTAATCTTGTTTCTGGCAGACGGAGTCTGAAGTTTATCACAATCGGAACAGAAAAGACGCCGCCTACAGTAAGTTGATTGAAAAATATAAATTAATTGACTGCAAAGCCAATAGAGACGTAGTTGTAAAAAAAATTAATAATCTTAAGAGTTCTTACAAAAAGGAGTTAAAGTTAAACAATCTAAAATAACTGTCAGGCACTGACGAGATATACACTCCGCGTTTGTAGTACTTTCATCTATTGGACTTCTTATATGAACACATACTACATGTAACGCTAAGAATAATTTTCTCGTAAAATCAACGTTAAGGTGGCAACACACGTTAGTGTATAACTGTGCGAAACCGATAACTGGAGTCTTATGCAATATCCTGTAAATTTCCATGTGACAGTTTTATTTCCGCCCTGCCGGAAATTGAACCCGGGACCCCTCTGACCAAAGGCCAACACGCTAACCATTTAGCCATGGAACCGGACCGAACAGGACTAAGTGCTGTTATTCTGTGGTACGAAGCGTAACTCATTTAATAAATTTACGTGTGAATATTGCTTTCTCTGTAGTAGCCAATCTTTAGACCACACGCTGCGTGTCTTTTGCTTTTTCATTATACACACACTAGGCCCAACACCGCTAGTACGTCATTATCGTCCGTCGATGATATGTTGCTTTGATAAATGTCTGATTACTGTCGATAGACGCAGTTATCTGTACCGTGTGGAGGCTATAGTCAAGGCCAACCTATAGGGCAGCCTATGACACGCGTGCCACTAGGTGACAACACAAACACGACCCCCTGTGGCACGCCAACAACATACATATTTTAATGCCGAGAATCTTGCAACATAGTATATTTCAATATTACGCTTTAATAAAGAAATATGCCACAATATTTGGCCATAGATTTTAGAAATTTTATTAGGAAAAGCAAAAATATGCCCGTTTTAAAAATGAAATTCAGTGATGTTTGCGTAATAAAACCAGGAAACATTCAGTAGAAGGGATTTATATGTGATGCAATCTAATACCTAAACGACGTTAAATGAGGGGTTTCATGATGATTTTTAAGGAAAATAATCGATGGCACACTACACAGTAAAACGTAATAAACAAAACCTTAACTGACATGCTAGTCGGAAAAGGTTTGCCATCCCTGTTATAGGGCTTTCAGTTTTACTGCGCAGTTCATCGCACAGTTATACCGCAACGTGTGTAGCCGGCTTAATGGGACTTATGGTTCCAATCTGTAGCTAACTTCAAGTAGTTCCAGTCCTAATTTTTAGATGGCGCTGGAGGTCATTCACAACGTGTAGATAGTTGTAGGAAGGTTCTGTCGATGGCAGGCAAGCGGGCATGAAAACAGGTATTTTTGTGATTAAAGGCCGTTTGCCTCGAAGTAAAGTATTTCAAGTCTAACCTCAATCAGTGGGCCCTTCTAATAAAGAATCAGTCATATAACGTCAAGTATTATGGAAAGAGTATTGCTGGATTGCACTGAATCCGACTTTACCCAATCGATCAACTTTGTTCGAACTAATACTGATTTTAAGATATAGTTCCCATGATGCTACAGTATTAGTGCTGTTTGAATTCCAAGTGCCCATATGCCTGTGCTGTAATTTTTTGTTCCTTGTGTTTGTTTATTAGAAATCTATCTTCGCCAGTCTTCCTGAAATCCTGTATTTCCTGTTTGAGTACACCTCAGTGACTGGAAGCTGAATGGTTCTATTAATGTATTTATATATATTTCCTGTCTCAGTGCACTTAATTGTTATTTTTATTGTCTTCATGTGGTACTTGAATACTGATGTGATACCCATATCTTGCGTATGCTATGCTCTGTTGTCTTGCTTTTGAAGGAATTTATTATTTATCATTTGTTTTTAGTATTTGTCATAATATCAACTTTGTGGTAATGCGTCAATCATTCATTTTGAGGTAAAGCTACTTTGTTGTGTGAGGTTATGCTCTCAATAACATAGAATGCCGTACGAACTAGGGGTACCAGATCATTATTATTTAGGACATAGCAAGTGCTTGAAAATAAAAATATATGAATTATAATGTATTGGGAATGGAAATAGTAGAACTGCATTATAATAGCATAGTAGGTGAGGGGGTGTGGTGAAGGAGGGGGGAATAGGATAGGTGGGAGGGAGGGAGGAAGGGAAAAACGGATATGCGTTACTACGGCGGAAGTCGCTTCTCTGCGCTATCTGTTAATAACAGTAAGGTATTGCACACACTGCGCATTGCGGCGCAATCTCTGATTGCGGACTGAAACTACAAGGGGCCATCTTTCTTGGAAAAATTTATTATTGACTTTCAGCTCTATCCTATTATATCCTCTTTGGTACAGCGGCCTCACGGTACGAAGGTGTCTGGTTCGCGCATGCGCAGGTATATTCCTTCCCCCATGGTGATCAATTCTGACAGTGAACCATGTGCAAGCTTATAAGGCCCGTATTAACTAACGTCAGTTACTTTTGCTGTTACCGTAGATTTCCAAAGCTCAGATGACATACCGGATAATGCTAATTTCTGTATTCACCAGAGAATTTATTATCTCGTTTACCAAAACGAGGTTTCCATTCCAATCTGACTCTGAACCTTAAATTTTTCATACTGACGCATGGAAAGCGACTATCTGCTGCCGCCAATATCGAAATGTTAACATGTTTTTAATGACATTCGGTATATTTGCAATAATTGAAAAAGTATGTCCACTATTAACCATAAACGAAGCAAGAAGCCTAGTATGTCGTTCCGAGTGAAGGAAACTATTGAATTTTGTGGCAGAAAGCAATATCATAGAGAATAAGAAAAATTATAGCCTACACATTGTGTATTTCACTCCAAAAAGGGCAATATTCCTTAGTTTGTCATTTTTTTTAAATCACCCAGTCGTGTACCGTACAAGATATAAGGTACAATCGAGAATGCATTTTAGGCCTACCTATGTGTTGGGTATTCCAGGTTATGTTCGACCATAACCTAAAACGTGCTCAGTGTCATCGTAGTCCTCAAAGTACGTAGCGCGTTCTTTTCATCCATCTAGGACGTTTTATTGCATAATCTTTGTTATAATCCTCGTCGTTGTGATTTTCTTTTTCAGTTAAATATTCCAGCCGTCTACAAGCTGCCATCTTGAAAGACGAATCTTAGATTTCCTGTTTTTACCGGCTAACTTTTCTCCGGTAAAATTTTAAACAGACATAACTGTTATCCGAGATAATGTTGTTGGTGAATACATATGTAACTGTTACCTCGGTTTTCTTATATTTAAACGAAGATAAAAGTTTTTACTCGCGTTGGTGAATATGGGCCAAGTAAATGAATGAGTCTGCGACTAGTGATATCGTCCCCAATATTTTCCTAGCTTTGGGCTAATATAACACTATGTTGAACTTAAATCTTGTTTGTTAACCCTTTGGGAGGAGTATACGTACTTTTTACGCATGCCAATATGAATTACTAGTAAGGTTTGATCGAAACGGTATTTTGTCTCCTAGACATTGCTACTTTTCTAATGGACTCTCCCAGTAGTCATTGCTTGATATTTTACTAGCATCCGTGTTATGCGAGCTGTGTGTTGATGCCAGTCTTGTGTAATTTCAACCCAACGCGCGTGCTAACGTAAGTTAAGAGTCAGTTCCTAATTTTCTCGATTTACGTTCGCAATTCTCAGCGAACAGACTAGCCTGGCCGTGGAGTGGCATTCTCGTACCGCCATGGTGTAGTGTTGTGTATTTTGTAAATGATGGATCGCTAACACCGATCTCATGTGTATGTTCGTGAGAGTTGTTCAGCTCCCGTGAAATGTAGTAGTCACATCCAAGCGGATTTTAGGCCTATGTTATAAATATTTCTGATTACGAGCCGGGGCCAAGTGGCTCAGACGGTTGAAGCGCTGGTCCTCTGACCCTAACTTGGCAAGTTCGATCCTGGCTCAGGCGGTGGTATTTGAAGGTGTTCAAATACGTCAGACTCGTGCCAGTACATTTACTGGCACGTAAAATAACTCCTGCGGGACTAAATTCCGGCACCAAGACGTCTCAGTCTCCAAAAACTGTGAAGTACTTAGTGGGGCGTTAAGTAAATACTATTATTTCAGATTACGAGTTACTCTGAGGTCTAAAGTGATTAAAATGAGTGAAATAGCGCCGGCTTTAGAGTCGATAAGCACAGTGTATCGCATGGTGGAGCAGAGAATGTAAAAGAGTGTATTTCAGACGTTAGTCTGCAGTATAGTGTAATTAATTTACGGGAGAGGGAGAGAGAGAGAGAGAGAGAGAGATAGACGCCTTGAAAACCAGAAAATAGGAAATTAAAAGTTTAGTTTGGGCTTTTATACCATGCTGGTATGCTGCGATCAGCTCACATTACAATACTGAGCGCATGTCCTGACGGAGTAAGTAGGTCAGAAGTTATAGGGCTATTAAAGCAAAGCAAAGTCATCTCCGTACAGGCCATGAAGGCCCAAGGTGGTGTGGAAGGTAAAGGCTTCCACTATCCTCAACCTCGGCACTTTGCCCCCAGGGATTAACCTGGTACTCATTTTTGGTGTAGGCTGAGAAACTCAGGGCCATGTGCACCTCCGGAAGTGGAAATCTCGTTTCTTAATTTTTACGACTTCCTGACGGGGATTCGAACCCGCGTCCTTCCGGGCGAACCGAGCACGCCTTTACCGCCTCGGCCAGGCAGTCCCTTATAGGTCTGTTCGCGATGGAAAATTAGAACTGGTCTTTACCAGTTTAATAAGAAACTGCTGATTAATTCTAAATGTTATGATTTCTGAAAATATTTGATTCTGTACTTGTTCGTATTTAATCCACCGCAATTCAATAGCTGCCCGAAATGAACAAGTCTACTTTATTTCTGAATAACATTACGCTACTCTCCTCAATAAGTCATCTTTCGCCGTACCGCTTCCCCTCAGTGACACCTTCCTACGTTGAGACCAAAGGCCAGGCGCAAGCTGAGACCGCAGTGTGACGCAGGGAAGCAAGCTCTGAGATCAACTGCGCGCAGGAAGGCGAAAGTTGAGGTGGCAGGTCCATCACCACTGCGAGTGACTGTCGATAATGTGTGTGATGATTGCAATGTACTGTATGCTGAATCTTTACTAGATACTAGAAGTTTCTTCTTAAAAAAGGTGTAATAACACTGAGCCGAAAACTTATCAAAAACATGATAAAGAAAAGTGTTAGTTCGTAGTGTATATAATCATTCCGAGGAAATGGGAACTTTCAAGTAGTCTGTTACGGAGCATGGAGCTTTTTTTTTTCACGTTTTACTGTGCATAATTATAAATACAATTAAGTAGAAAAATGTCAAGATTGTGTGTTTATTTCATTTGTAATGGCAAATCTGAATCACCCCAACTAATTAATTCTTGTCATTCGTTATTAGTTCATACAAATGGCATACATCTATATATAGAAAATATACGTACCTATGTATTACAAAAAATTCGTCAGTTAAAGAGGGAGTCTACTCGCCGATACGTCGTCTTACAGTTACCGTTCATCTCGCATGTTAGCGCTACTGTATGTAGTCATTTTGTCATGACTTGCGAGACTAAGTACTGCCACTGCCGTATTGTCAAAAGTCAGTATATACCGGACGAGTTGGCCATGCGCGTAGAGGCGCGCGGCTGTGAGCTTTCATCCGGGAGATAGTAGGTTCGAATCCCACTATCGGCAGCCCTGAAGATGGTTTTCCGTGGTTTCCCATTTTCACACCAGGCAAATGCTGGGGCTGTACCTTAATTAAGGCCACGGCCACTTCCTTCCAACTCCTAGGCCTTTCCTATCCCATCGTCGCCATAAGACCTATCTGTGTCGGTGCGACGTAAAGCCCCTAGCAAAAAAAAGGTCAGTATAATTATATTCGCGAGAATAAGTAATGCACATTTTCTTTTTCTGTAGGATTGTAAATTAATATGTATAATACCAGGTAAGTAGAATTGTGGCATCTTCGAATAATGCATTTAATAACTTAGTTTGTGTAAAATAACGAATGCACGAATTTATTAATAATGGTCTTGTTTCGTCCATTTCTCATTTGTAATTTAGTTATGTCTAAGAAGCAAGGATATAGTCAAACGAGAAATGAAGAGACTGGGCATCGATATACTGGGAATAAGCGAAGTGAGATGGATTGGTATTGGTGAATTTGCTACAGATGAGTACAGGGTCTACTATTCTGGACATGAAAACCAAAGGAAAAATTGAGTTGCCCTCATAGTTAGCAACAGGGTGCGTAACACTATAATGGGGTACAATTTTAAAACTGATAGAATTATGTCTGTACGTTTTCGAGGCCAACCGTTTAACATCAGTCATACAAATTTACGCTCCAACCACATAAGCTGTAGAGGAAGATATTGACTAGTTCTATGAAGACTTACGAGAATTGCTACAGTTAACGCCAAAGAAGGACCTCATCTTCATTACTGGCGACTGGAATGCCAAAGTAGGAAATCAAACTGTAGACGGAGTAACAGGAAAATTTGGCCTTGGTACAACAAATGAAGCTGGACAAAGACTCCTAGAATTCTGTCAAGACAACTCACTGGTCATTACCAACACACTGTTTCAATTGCCCAAACGACGCCTATACACCTGGACCTCGCCAGATGCTAAATGTCTGAATCAGATTGACTACATACTTTGTAGTCAGAGGTGGAGGAGCGCTGTACAGCCATCCAAAACAAGGCCTGGGGCTGATTGTGGATCAGATCACGAGCTCTTAATTTCCAAATTCCGGCTCAAATTAAAAAGGATTGACAAAGCCAAACCATCAAGCAGATATGACCTAAATAGCATACCGCTTGAATATACAGTAGAGGTTAGAAACAGATTTAATGGATTAGATTTAAGAGATAGAGTCCCAGAAGAGCTATGGTCAGAAGTACGCTGTGCTGTTAAGGAGACAGCAGAAAAGCATATTCCCAAGAAAAAGAACAAGAAGAAGTCCAAATGGTTATCGGGTGAAGCACTACAAATAGCAGAAGAAAGAAGGAATGCAAAAATCAAAGGGGAAAGATCGAGGATGTCTTAATTAAATGCAGAGTTTCAGAAACTAGCTAGAAGAGATAAGAATGCCTTTTTGAATGAACAGTGCAAGGAAGTTGAGGAAAATAACAGACTGGATAAGACAAGAGATCTTTACATTAGAATTGGAGACATCAGAGGGAAATTCCAGGCGAAGATTGGAATGATAAAAGATAAAAATGGAAAAGATCTTACTGCAGCAGAGGAGATTAAAGAAAGGTGGAGGGAATATGTAGGCAATTTGTATATGAAAGATCGGAATACTCCTGATGATGAAGTTACTCTGTTGTCAGAGCCAGAACCAGATATCCTAGAACGTGAGGTCAGGTGGGCCCTAGAAAGTATTGCAAACAATAAAGGCAAGTGGTTATGATGGAATCCCAGCAGAACTGTTCAAAATCCTAGGAGAGGATGCTGTGGAAGTCCTACATTCAATATGTCAGCAAATATGGAAAACCCAGCAGTGGCCAAAAGATTGGAAAAACTCAGTGTTCATCCCAATTCCAAAGAAGGGCAGTGCTAAAGAATGTTCAAACTACCGAACAATCGCACTTATATCGCATGCTAGTAAGGTTATGCTCAAGATCCTGCAAAATAGGCTTCGGCAGTATGCAGATAGAGAACTACCTGAAGAACAAGCCGGTTACCGCAAAGGCAGAGGAACCAGAGAATAAATTGCTAATATTCGCTGGATTATGAAGAAAGCAAGATAATTCCAGAAAGACCTATACTTATGCTTTATTGACTATGCTCAAGCCTTTGACTGTGTTGACCACAAATTGTGGCAAGTACTAAAGACTATGGGAGTATCAGATCATCTTATTTGCCTTATGAGAAATCTCTACTCTGATCAGGAAGCTACGGTGAGAACCCTATATGGAACAACTGAATGGGTCAAGATTGAGAAAGGTGTACGTCAAGGCTGCATATTGTCACCTTATTTATTCAACTTATGTGCAGAGTATGTTATGAGGAATGCCAAATTAGATGAAACAGAAACTGGAGCTAAAATTTGTGGGAGGCATATAAATAACCTTAGATACGCTGATGACACCACCCTATTGGCAGAAAGTGAAGAACAACTTAAGTATCTACTAATAAAGGTGAAAGAAGAAAGTGCAAAAGCTGGACTAAGGTTGAATGTCAAGAAAACAAAGATCAATGCAACTAAACCTATCACCTCCTGGCATATAAATGGTGAAACAATGGAGGTTGTTCCTAGTTTCATCTACTTGGGCTCCAAATTAACTGCTGACGGCGATTGCAACCATGAAATTAAGAGACGCTTGCTCCTTGGGAGGAAGGCAATGGCCAACCTTGATAACATTTTCCAGAGTAGAGTCGTAACTTTAAGAACGAAGATTCGTATAGTGAAGGCTATGGTCTTCCCAGTAGCAATGTACGGAAGCGAGACCTGGACAGTAAGAAAGGTTAAGCGTCGAAGAATAGACGCATTTGAACTATGGTGTTGGAGAAAACTCCTTAAGAGTTCCGTGCACTGCGAAGAGATATAATAAGTCCATATTACAGGAAATCAACCCAGGCTGTTCACTGGAAGGTCAAATACTCAGACAAAAACTGAAGTACTTCGGTCATATTATGAGAAAACATGATTCACTGGAAAAGACCTTAATGCTGGGGAAGACTGATGGTAACAGGAGAAGAGGGCGACAACGGATGAGGTGGATTGATGGCATCAAGGAAGCCACGGCTCTCAATTTAGAAAGACTTCGGAAAATAGTATACGACAGGAAGAAATGGCGCACTTTGGTCTATGGGGTCACGGAGAGTCGAAAGCGACTAAACGACTAACAACAAAGAAGCAAGGAAAACCTGCAAGAACTTCTCCGAAAAGGGAACCGACGTCATCTTTTACGAAACTCTTCAGAAAGCTACCGAATAACTGCGAGAAATTGGAAAAGGAAGACATAGCAAACAGAGACATATACCGCAGTGATGCTGCAATGATGAGAGATGTAACATTATCGGGGCATTTTAATTTCTTTTTTCTACGATAATATTTCACCGTAACTTTATCATTTACTTGGGTAAGATAACCTCCACTATTGATGCTTCAATTGAGGTTAGTTTGTTATGATTATGTCTGGTGATTGTAATACGTAATCAATTGTTTTTCAGTGTACAGCCTTACGTGCCAAGTACTATACATGTCGCTCCCACCCAACGGAGTTGTGGATACCGTCTGGGCTTTGGAGTGTAGTCGCACACGTAGGAGGCTCTTCCACAAGCAGCGCTCACATAAATTTTGATCTGTCTACAAATAACACTCGAGATGAAACCGATGGCAATATGGAATACCCGTGGATGTATTCAAATCCTCCCACCCACAGGGGGTCCAATTCATGATTCCACGCATAGGTAGTCCCTTTCAGTCACCTCTTACGACAGGCAGGGGATACCGTGAGTGCATTCTTCATCTGCGCCCCCGAACCACAAAGGTTGGAATCTCTGTTCGTACTTCAAGTGCAATAAGGAAACAAGACCGTTCGTTACAAGAGTCGCCCGATCTTAAGACAAGCAGCACACAACTGTTCAATGAGACAGCTATCAGCACAAAGGCAACCTTCACAGAACTATCGAACCGAGTTCATTTGCACAAGAGGCCATTGATTATTTTCTGCCACGTCCAAAAATACGCCGGAAAATATATATGTGGGGCACGATTTCAGTAGGGTAGAAGTTTTCCTTCATGCTATCACACAGAAAGAAATCACTTATTAGATTAGTGGAGTGTGGCGAGATTTGGAATACCTCAATTTCAATTAATATCAGGAGGAGTACTTCGCACATTTTTTGTTTATGTAACATTTCCAATACGTCTAGTCTCGTGTTCAGGTTCTAAGTTGAGGTTTCTAACACGTATTCACGTGTTCTTTCTTATTTAACTTACAAAGACAAAATGGTCTTCCGACCTCTTATTCACAGCAAGAAAGCACTGGCCAGATAGCACTGTCCGAACGTAAGAGGATTGCAGTAGGAGAGTCCTACAGTAGGCCCTACCGGCCAGCTTGCAATACCGGCCATTGCTGGTTCTCGTTTTTGGTGCTAAATGGCAGTAGCTTACAGGTAGTATATGAAGGATGCTCTACTTTCCTGCGTGTCATACTTTGGGCGTTTCGTTTAGCGTTCAATCTTGTGCGAGATGTAAGAGTTGTACGTTGGCTGGCTTACGATCGCACGCGAAAAGTTATTTTCAAGCTCCAAGTACTCCATTCGCAGGAAAGCTGCTGTTTTTGTTTTAACATTTGTATTGTGTATTCTTTAAGGATGCTATAGGCCTATCTGGTAAAAGTTTCACGACATCGTCTATTAAACGAAATTCAGTCGGGGAAACTCCTTCACGAGAGTTTTGTACAGTACCGGCCAATAGAAATGTTAAAGAAATAAAATTATACCAGCTTCTTTTCACTTTCCAGGGTGAAATGGCCGAGAAAATGACTAAAATAAAGGGAAAGTGGACCGAGGACGGGATGAAGATTACACTAAACGAAATTATTTCTAACAAAATGACAGCAAGGCAGGCTGCTGAGGCTTTTTGTGTGCCAAGAAGTATGTTAGGAGATCGTATGAGAGCACTTGGAGTTGGTGTGGCTGTAGATGTAACTCCTCAAATCGGAAGATTTAAAAAAAAAGCTTTTGATGACGGTATGGAAAATCAGTTGATTACTTATATGAAAGATCTACATAATAACTTCATTCCCGTGAGCAAGAAAGGATTTTTTTTTTAATTTTTGCTATTTGCTTTACGTCGCACCGACACAGAGAGGTCTTATGGCGACGATGAGTTAGGAAAATCCTAGGAATTGGAAGGAAGCGTCCGTGGCCTTAATTAAGGTACAGCTCCGGCATTTGCCTGGTGTGAAAATGGGAAACCACGGGAAACCATTTTCAGGGCTGCCGACAGTGGGGCTCGAACCCACTATCTCCCGATTACTGGATACTGGCCGCACTTAAGCGACTGCAGCTATCGAGCTCAGTGAAAGGAATTTTACAATTAGCTTTGGCAGAGCATTTAAAAGTACCTCACCAGTTCAGCAAGGAAAACAAAACTGACCGGAAGCAATTTCATTATGATTATGTAAATACTAAGGAAATAGATGAAAACACAGTATGCATTATTTGTCGAGTCATTTGATGAAGAATGGGTGCAGTATACGGAATGCAAATACTGGGCGCATGTTGGATGTGTAGACCAAGAAAATATTTTGCATTTTATTTTTGATTGTTGCAAAAAGTTAACTAAATTTGAAATTAGTGGATATCAGTCCCAATAATTGTGTTTCTGAATGTACTTCTGTTACGGGCAGTGAAACAGGACATATTACTAAATACCAGAGATTTCTTTTTAGACTTTCCGAGCACCAATTGAACAAATTATATCCGAATATTTAATCCTCCATCCCCGATTACAAGGTTTCATGAGAATTTTATCCATTGTTCGTTACTTTTACGATTTTGGTTTACGTCGCACCGACACAGATAGGTTTTATGGCGACGATGGAATAGGAAAGGGCTACGAGTGGGAAGGAAGAGGCCTTAATAAAGGCGTAGCCCTAGCATTTGTCTGGTGTGAAAATGGGAAACCATGGAAAACCATTTTCAGTGCTGCCGACAGTGGGTTTCAAACCCACTATCTACCGAACGCAAGTTCTCAGCTGCGCAACCCTACTCGCATGGCCAACTCGCTCCGTTGTTCGTTACTTTTGTTCAGTCCTCTAAACACAGACCTCGTTCTCACTATTGGAGTTTTCATTTCTCCAGCAGAGAAAGTTTTAATTAACTGCGCCATGATGTGAAATTCCAACACATTATCATCTGTACCAATGTGAGTACACAAAAACATCTGAAGGCAAGAGAAAGCTATTACTGTTATCTATGTGTTTTTAGGGCCTGTACTAAGACTGTCAAATGAACAGCCAGATACGTAAGCTGCAGTTTTGCAAACTGCAAGTTAAATATTTTCTTGCGTACTACCACCGGACTTTAACGACGGTATTGTTATGCGGAGGATGTAACATTTTTATTGCGTTGGTAATAAGGTTACTGAAAATTAGGTGAAATTTAGCGCGGTAGTATAAGTGTTCCCTGATGTTTTTGTTTGTTTAGCGCTATTCCTTTTGAAATGGTATTACTAGAGTCCAATGGTATTACTAGAGTTCTTATTAAGCTATAATGTGGAAGTTCAGGTCAAAAACAGAATTACTGTTTCTTAGTAACTTTACGTCGCACCGATACAGATAGGTCTTATGGCGACGATGGGATAGGAAGGGGCTAGGAGTGGGAAGGAAATGACCGTGGCCTTAAGGTACATCCCCAGCATTTGCCTGGTGTGAAAATGGGAAACCACGGAAAACCATTTTCTGGGTTGCCGACAGTGGGGTTCGAACCCACTATCTCCCGATTACTGGATAATGGCCGCACTTAAGCGACTGCAGCTATCGAAGTCGGTAAAAAGAACAGAATTAGGATTGAAATCTACACATACGAAGAAATGTTAAAATGAACTATGTAAGGAAACTCTGAAATTATTGTAGAAAATAAAGACTGAAAATATAACCTGAACGCAAATGTTAAGATTCATGTTATGTATCTTACCAAATAATTCGTACCACACGGTATAATTTTGTTTCTTTGTCTAATACTATTTAGGAGGATGCGCGTTACGGCGAAAGTAACGTTTATATTCGGAATTAATACACGGCGAATGATCATTAATTTTATTATTAATTCAATTTATTGTTGCTAATTGAATAAGAAGTTAGTTTCTTTTTTCCAAGTCAAGTGATTCTTCGTTATCTATGCAGGGTGGTCCACTAACCCCTTGCGATCTAGTTTTACGTATCCCGTCGCTTTTATTACAATTCTGAAATACACTCCCCCCCTAAATCGGGGTAATATAACGAGATGTGTGGTTACGGGCTAGAAAACAGCAGGAATCTTAAGCGTCTATTCATTACGGATACCTCGAATGAATTGTAAAAAGAATACAGATACGAGGAATTGGAATAACTTACCAAGGGAGATGTTCAATAAATTTCCAATTTCTTTGAAATCATTTAGGAAAAGGCTAGGAAAGCAACAGATAGGGAATCTGCCACCTGGGCGACTGCCCTAAATGCAGATCAGTATTGATTGATTGATTGAACCCATACTTACAACAGGAGGTGCACACACAGACGAGGAGCAAGTATTGTATACGCTGGGAATTGCGCGCTGCATGACAAGCCTCGCAGTGGCTCACATGGCAAGGGCGCGGTTTGGGATGTGATGCTGGACAGTGCTCGAAGGTTCGGGAATCCTACGCATTTTCATTTTTACCGCCAATTACCTGGGATGTGGTATGGTTGTATACCTGATAGCTTCCACAGACTGATTTTTTTATTTGGACCTGTAAATAGTCGTATTTATAGTGGCATAGGGTGTAGAGCTGAGTTAGAGGAGGATAAGAAGGCGGCTTGTCTGTGGCTAGGAGACAGGCAACCAGTTAGCTGTCTCGTATATGTGCCAAGCTTCTTAGACCACACGTACGACGCCCATTGGAACGATAACAACATGCAATGGCAGGTAGGTATGTAGCTGTGCGAACTCCCCTCCTTCGAAGCGGGTCACAACACAAAGCATATTCATTGTCTCGTGATGTATTCCAGCGTCTATGGAGAAGCTTGACAGAATGCATACAAGGCACAACGCCTGCATCAAGAACGCTATCCGGATAGACAACCGACAGGCATAATTTCGGAGAGTGGAAAGACGTCTGCGGGCTATTGCGTCCCTGGGAAGGACACTGCTTGTTCCGGATCATCCCGTGACGTCTGCTCACAATGAAGAGGTTGTCTTGGACGCTATCCGGCACCCGGGCCATTGCACAGGACACGAGCATCAGCCGGGCGTCTTATGCGGATATATTGCATACCAAGCGGTTTCACCCGTACCATCTGCACTTACACCAGGAGCTACATGGTCATGATTTCGAAGCCCGGGTGGCATTATGTAAATGGACCCTACATAATCTGTTCACTGACCCTGCCTTTTTAGCGACCATCTTATTTACAGACGAAGCACGGTTCTACAACAATGGAACCGTTAATCACCATAACATGCATTACTGGAGTGTGGATAATCCCCACTGGGTACAACAAGCAGCTTTTCAGGTAGAGTAGGGCGTGGGTAATTGTGGGTGATCACGCCATTGGTCCCCATTTCTTGGGAGGACCTCTGACGGGAGAACGCTACCTGCGGTTTCTCCAAGATGAATTACTACCGTTCCTTGAACGTGGGTCACTGCTTGACCGCTGCAAAATGTGGTTTCAACATTACCGAGTCCACTGCACGTGGTGGTGGTCGTCCGGAACCATCTCCACGCGACGTATCCTGATAAATGGATAGAAAGGGGGGAACCTGTATTCTGGCCCACCAGATCGCCCGATCTTACGCCTCTTTTTTCTTTCTGTGGAGCCACGTAAAACAACTCGTATATGTACAGGAGCAAGCCAATCCTGGTCAGCTTAGACTGTTCCATCAACGAAGCATGCCGATCCGTTACGCCAGATATGCCGCTAAGTTCCAGACCGTCCTTACAACATCGTTCGCAGCTCTCTATATCGACCACTGAGGTGGTCAGTTCCAGCAGATCCTGCATTAAACGACGGAGGTAACTGAACTCCTGTCACATGTTTCCTAGCCTCTTCCAACCCAGTTCCATACCATATGCTCCCATACCAACGGCCCTTTTCAGGGACAAATGAATCAGTCTCTGCAAACTTAAGTAGGCAACTTTGCTGACTGGCTGTAAAAAAATACTTGCGTGGGATTCGAATCTCCTAACCCTCGAGCACTCTTTCAGATCTCCGATCGCGCCCCTGCTAAGTGAGCTACTGCGAAGCTTGACATGCAGCGGGATATTCCCAGCCTATACATGTTCCTGGCCTGTGTATGAACCTCCTGCTGTAATGTACATGTTATTCGTACCTGTGCTAGTTTTACGGAGTCATTCGGGGTACTCATAATGAAATAATAGTGGCGCTCACGATCCCTGCCGTTTTCTAGCCTGTTATAGGGCGACCAGATATTCAGAGACAAAAGGCAGGACCTGATCGCAAATATGATCTAGCAGCGAACTTGATCGCCGATTTTTCTCGTTACTTGTCAGCGATACCAAACGTAAGAAGCATACAACGAATCGTACATTATTACTCACTACAGCATGATAAAACTTAAACACTGATTTTTTAGATGCTATAATAAAGAAAGTAATGTTTCATAACAAAAATTACCAAATGTTATTAACCTACTAACCTATTATGCTATTACATTTGTTTACAACACACACTGTAACATTAACACGTTGCAGTGTGAAGTCACTGTGACAGGCTCTCGTACTTCTCACTTGAATGAATTGTCTTAAACAACCTTTCACTTCAAGTTTCCACGCAGTAGGTCATAAAACACTACGCAGTTATAATACAAGTTGCACCTAGTGATTATCATGCGTTTTACATTTTCAGGCTTTAGCCTGAATTTTTCATTTGTCTAAATATTGTTCATTAATGAAAATACCCGTTCTGTAGGAGCATTTGTAGCAGGCAAGCTTAACAAATTCTATAATATCACCTATATTCCTGAAGCCAATATTCCTATCTTCAAAATTAGTGAATATTTCCACCCACCTCCAATGAGTTGGTGTACGAGCCGAATTCCATTCCTTTACTTTATTAACTGTGATATATTGCCTGACATTAACAATCTCATCAAAAGCATTGTATCACATGTCTTTCCCAGTGTACTTAAGTACAAAATCTAATGACCTTTGTACATCACTTCATTCGAAGACAGAATTAAGATCTGCCCAAATTAACACACTGAGTTCAGAAAAATGAAAAGTCCAATGGTCTAAGTATTCCAAGCAAGTGGAGTAAAATGTTTCAACATTTTTCTTGAAATGTGAAACATTAACTAAGCCATCATTTTCAAGGTTCTTTAGATTGAACAACTGAGGGTACAAACACACAGTCTAGCCTATTCGAGAGCTTTTTCCTGAGATCCTCAAGTACTTTACAAGCATCCAACATAACATGTTGCCCCTCTAATAACTTAATAACAATGAAAAATTGCTGCTTGAGTATGCACAAAATTCAACCACACCTCAGACAAGGGATCATGAAAGAACTGTTTGATTACAGCTGGGCACCTGCTTTGTGATTCAAAGCATGATTTCAGGGCTGGATACAACTTCAGTACTCGTCCAATTGAAGGAAACAAGGAAAGCCACCAGGTTCTACTGAAACCAAGAACTTTGGAATACTCAATTTCGACGAAATCACAAAAATCAATCAAGGAGACCTCACGTACACTGTAAATGTGAAAATGATATTTTCTGCACTACACTCGGAACATAAACTGGAAGACAGTCCACAGTAGTTTGTACTGCATTGTTGACAATCAATGTGAGCACTGCAACCAACACCAACAATCGATTTCTCAAGAGATTTCTGCACGATGGAGTAAACATTTTTAGAACCTTTCCGAGATGAGCCACCGAAGTTAGTATTAGTGCTGCCTGCACAAAGTCCAACCACTTTACTTTCAAGATGAAAATCATTTAGTGTTTCCAGGACAAATGACGAAATAATGTCAGCAGTTTCCCCTACCTGTTCTTCAAAATCTGACAATTTTAACTGTACCCCCTTGTTGTAAATAAAATAGCGAACAAGAAGGGGGGAAAGTTTGGTGGATTTATGCTTTGAAGAGTCTGTGTAGACCGAGACATAGTTAATATTTTCCAAGTCCTTTTTCACTTCAGATATCGCAAATGGACTAATCACATTAGTGACAATAGCTTCACACTTTGTCTTAGCACATGAATATTCTGGGTTCGAAACACTTCTGAAGCAGTTTAGACGTGCAGTCTGCCGAGCGAAATGTTTTGTTACGTTTAACAGTATGGAATGCAAAACTGCCTTCAGAAGCTGCCAATTTCTGTTCAGCTGACCCCAGTTCAGCTCCTCGAAAGAAAGTAGTGAGAAATGAGCTAAGTGCAGCAGCATTGTCAGCGAGTTTATGCTTCTTAGTATCCAAACGTCGTACGATCTCTCTTTTTGCGCGCCGTTTGCTATTGAAAACAAAGCTGAACACCTGGTGCAGCGAACGTCGCTTTTCGATTTATCTGGTACTATAAACGGGTAGAGAAACTGCAACCTTTAACTTTCGGCATGATTACCACGGCGAGCTTCAACCACACTACCTGATCATCTGGATAATCACCAGTATCGTTGCCTACGTTATACTCAAAGCCGTGAAAGAGCTGTTGTCACAACGCCAGTACACAACTACACTGCTCCAAACTGCTCTTCCCGTCGTGAAAGTAACGACCGCAATAACCGGAAACGGAAGTGTATATTTGAAGCTGTAGCCATCTTAAATTAAATATTCGTTATTTCTCGTTCCCTTTTATTCGTTTAAAACAAAATTACAACCACATTCTGGAAAAGAAATTAAACCATTTATAATGCAAAAATATTTCTCAGTATTTTCGCAGGAGCCTCTTTGCGGACCGCAGGATAGGGTGTTAAAAAAAACCTATCCTGCGAAAAGCAGGACATCTGGTCACCCGAAGCCCGTTAACCACAAATCTCGTTATATTACTCCAGTTTAGGGAGAGGGACCGAAGTATTTCGGAATTTTCAAACTCGGCGGGTTGCATACAACTACATCGCAAGGGGCGTGTTAACCACCCGGTATAAAATATATGACAACCCGTCATGCCGAAACGGAAAGCGAATATAGGTCGTAGTACACTGCATTCGAAAAGTGCGTTTATCACGTAACAATGGCACTGACCAAGAAAGGTGTTCTCGAATGTCAGGTGACAGAGGAACAATTATTAATACGAAAAGCACCCGAAAGGACATATACAATATTACATCAAATTTTTAAATTATTCTTTGATAATTTGCGTGATGCTTTTGGTCCTTTTTGAACACAACACAACATCGTATTTTTCGCAGCACTTTCCACAGAGCGAACATATGCAATTCTCGTTTGGTAGATGGAATTTCTTATTGCTACATAACTTGTGGTAGCCATGAATGGCTAGTCTTGTGATTGTGTGTGTCTTTGTCCATGATCTGTCTTGCATTGCATCGGTACTGTAAAATTCCAAGTCGATGTCCATTCGTTTCCTTTGTCTAGCAGCTAGAAGTGCCTGGTAAGCGTCAGTAGATGGCAGGTTGAGCTTATACCTGATATCCTCTATGAAGGTCTCCCTTGCTAATTCATGGGCAAGTCTCGATTGTGAATACTTCCCTATTCGTAGACAGTGCTTTATGAATCTTGCTTTCACCTTTTCAATTCTCTCGAGGTTCTTGTACGTTAGATTTTCCCATATTAGTTCTATGCCGTATGCTATTATTGGTATTATTGTGGCGTCGAAGAGAGTCGTAGCTGTATTCAGCGATAAGCTATGAAGGTTCTTGAGTCCACATATGTTTTTATCAGCCGTTGTTGTCCTTTCTTCCACATGGTAGCTGAATGATCGACCCGTTGTCTGCAGGGTGATGCCTAGGTATTTAAATTTATTAACCACTTCCATCTCTTCGTTGTTCAATAACAGCGTGTCCTTTGGTGATGCTGTTCCCCCTTTCCTGAATGTCATCTGTGCTGATTTCATGTTTATCTCGAAACCATTCTCCAGTGCCCATTTTGCCAGGGCTTTTAATGTCGTCTGTAATTCCTCTTTGTTGGGGCCCGCTATGACCACATCGTCGGCGTACATCAGGAGGGTCGTCTCCATTGTATTTCGAAGGATATTGGTGATGTTCGCAGTGGCTATATTAAACAGGGCTGGGCTGATGGGCTTCCCTTGTAGTACACCATTTGTCTGCCTGATTTTGTTAGAGGTTATTCCATCATCTACTACAATGTCATTGTATCTCAAGAAGTCTTATATTATTTTACTAATGTAGTGTGTCTTTCCAATCATGTCTTCGATGTTTTTCAGTAGTTTTCTGTCTATAAGATCAGAAGCCTTTTTGTAATCAATGAAGACTGCGTAGTATTTTCCCTTGGGCATTCTTAGTGCTGATTCTATCTCGTCCAGAAGAAATTTTACAGCTTGTGTTGTGTTTCTACCCTTCCTGAACCCGAATTGGCAATCTGGTATTTTTGGGTCTACTTCCTGTTCAAGTCTCCTCGTTAGTATTTTAGTATAGATTTTGAAGATGTTATTCTCCAGTGCTATTCCTCTGTATGAATTTGTGTCATTTCTTTCCCCTTTACCTTTGTATAGCATTTTAATCTTCGCAGTTCTCCAGCTTTCCGGTATTGTCCCTGATTGCAGGCATTTGTTGAAGAGATTGGTCCATAAAGGAAGTAGTATTTCCAATGAGTCTTAAGATTTCCATGCAAATATTATCTGGCCCAGGGGCTTTCCTACTTTTCGTTTCAGTGATGACGTCTGATCTCTTCTGGTATTATCGGTAGTGGATTCTGAATCCGTTCCTCAGTTGTGCTTCTGCACACAGCTATATTAATGTTCTGTTGATTTAGTATTTTCTTGAAGTGTTCTTCCCATTCTTTCATCGGTATAACTGTGGCTTGTGTTACATTTCGTTTCCTCAGGGCAATGAATGGGTCTCTTTGCTGCTTCTGCGATTCTACTCGCTTCTTCCTCTATGAATGCAGTTTTCGTTTCCTTCAAAAGTTGCTTGTAATTTCTCCTCTTAGTTGCATAGGTTTTAAGATCATCTTTCCCTGTCGTTTTGGCTACGTATAACGCTTCTAGTGTTTCTGTACGCATTTTATAACATTTTTCATTAAACCAGGGCTGAGCTCTACGTTGTCTTGGTGGAATAAGAGCTTGTTGAAGTATGTTATTGATTAGTTCTAATGCTCCAGTTGTGTTGCCCTCATCTATGAGCTGCACTGAAGTTGCAATTTGCGTCTCGTTTTGTTTGAGGATATTTATATCAATCTTTCTTGATGGTCTGTCATTGGTAGTCTTAGTCATGTATTTTGTCTGCATATTTTCTATTTCAAATGTAGTTTCAATGGGAATATGTTTTCTGATTGGTGCTGCAGAAGACGACCATAAACCTTCTTGGGCCAGATTTCGAACATATTTTCCTCTATAAAATACTAAATCAATTGAACTGGTGCCGTTGTGTGCGAAGTATGTTTTGAGTTCTGGGTCGTTTACAAGTTGTAAGCCTTCCTCGCTGAGTGTTTCCAGAATCAGTTCAGTCTTGTTACTGATTTTATCTATTCTCCAGTTAAGATCTGCTACAAGGACTGACTCATCATGTTTCACCTCCGTAAATGCTTTCATTAGGTGTTCTATTGCATCTTCCGTTGTCCAGTGTGGAGGCATGTACAGGCCTACTGTTGTGAGAAGTGTTCTTGTTATTAGCAAATTGTCTTCTTTCGTGGCGCTGGTTATATTTCCAATAGTCGGTTTGAAGAAACATGAAACACCTCCCTCCGGCCTACCGTCAGTAGACTTTGCGAATGAATGTGTACTGTAAAATTCTTGGATGTGTACTGGTTCTAAGAGGAAAGTCTCTGTTGCAATTATAATATCTATGTTTACAAGTGTCTCGTGGGGAATATGTATCAAGGCATTTCTCGCACCTTCTGTGTTCCATAGTAGTAGTTTTATTAGTGTTGGGGCGGAAATTCCCATTCATTTCTTCCTCGGCTTCGCATGAAGCGAAATCTTCTGAATACTATATCCTTTGGCCAAAAGTCTGCTCTATATACAAGATCCATATATTTGTATGGTATCCCTACCTTGAAGGATTTCCTGTTGCCAATTGTTCTGAGTTCTTCAAATTCTGTCTCCCCTTCTATTTTGTTTTTCTCTAGATACTTCTTTATTGATTCTCTTGAACAATGCCTTCACAAAGACAAAGGGAGTCTTCTTTCTCCAAATTCACTGCCCAGGTTCAAATATATTTTTCAGTATACACAGCAGTCGAAAATGAAGCTGTTCATTACCCTACAGAATTTCTAAATTCTTTACATTCTTCCGACTTACCACCACACAAGCTGATTTTGAAAATGGAGGTGCCTATTACATTATGTAACCTATACCAGCCAAAATTACGCAATGGAACGCGATTGGTAGTGAAAATTTTGAAAAACTGAAGCTACTAATTTAACTGGCTATGGCACAGGAGGAGCTGCCTTCATACCAACAATCCCCGTGATACTTCAGATTTGCCTTTTGATTTCGAACTACTCCAATTAACGGTAAGACTAATTTGGCATGACAAAAAGCAGAGGGTCAGATACTTAGCGTGGCTGGAATTGATCTCGGTGGAGAATGTTTTCCTCATGGACAGCTTTACTTGCCCCTTTCGCGTGTTATATCGAAATAAAATCTTTTCGTGTTCATTGCGGAGGAAAAACGACTAACGTCGTGTATACGGAAATCTTAAGTCCTCCGTTAAAAGTAACCTATCGCCTTAAATTCATAACTGGTACCGTGCGAAGCCGGGGCGTGTAGCTAGTAGGCTATATAAAACACTAACAAAAATGTGATTGTAGTACCTTGTTTTCCTTGTATTTTGTACACTACATAGAAGAAAATATCCTACTCTAGTTTTGTATACAGAGCTTATTTATAATGAATGAATATTCAATAAATTTAAAAATGTATACGCGTCAAAGTGCTATCCATCCCCGCCACAAAAAAAAAAAAGTTCGTAAACTGGATCGAGATTGTAAGATACGCTGTTACAGGTACAGGGAAAAACGAGACTGTGGGCCAATTTGGTATGCGGTTCAACTTAAAGAGACTAATTTTCATGTGTCAGAAATAAATTTTAAAAATAAAATTAAAAGCTTGTAGAGTATTGAAGAGTTGCTGAAAGAAGATTCAATACAAACTAGCAAACGTCAGGTGTTTGAAAAGTGCAAGGTCATGCATAACCAAAACGCGATTATACATGATACAAAGCTATCTAGTAATAGGCTCTTCACCAAGAATCGAATAGATCAATGACGTTAGTTCGGTGAAAAAATATCTCGATGTATTACTCATCGAGTCTGTCGTTTTCTCTACAGTAAACAGAAATATTTTTCAAGAAATTGCCGTTTCCTTTCTGAAATACACGTAATGGAATTCATAAGATCAAACAGCATTTGGGCATACCAGTTTTTCAATGCCGGACGGAAGGACAATTGGTCAACGATACAGCTCCGAAATAATCTTTCAAAGCAAAAATGATACCGCCAAAATGTACCTGACTTTGTCAACCTCTGAATGTGGAATTTTTCCGGTCATACACGATCTTCGTTAAATATGTTACTGACATGATCATCAACGCATCTCATTGGCACGTTTAGCAGAGAGAATTTTATAAAAGTCCAGTCGATGGCTCACTTCCGGTATGTATGCCTTTACGTTTGAGTCGTATCTTAAAACGTGTGTATCTTCGCCCCTTGAAATGTTGGTAATATTTTATGATCGATGTTGATACCATGTAATCGGTCCCGCTAAAATGCCAACATAAAATTTATGCTCAGCGTAAAGCGATGGTAAAGATTATTTAAGAGAGACAACACCTAGGTCATCGGCCGCTAATGGTAAGATATGAAGCGAAATGAAATGATTTAAATTTTACGCACTAAGATTTTTAAAGGATGAGAATAATAGTGATTTGTTTTACGTCTCACTAAATACGTTTACGTTTTCGGAGACGTCGAGATGCCGGAATTTAGTCCCGCAGGAGTTCTTTTACGTGCCAGTAAATTTACCGACACGAGGCTGACGTATTTGAGCACCTTCAAATACCACCGGACTGAGCCAGAATCGAACCTGCCAAGTTGGGGTCAGAAGACCAGCGCCTTAACCGTCTGAGCCACTCAGCCCGGCACACAATAGTATTACTGACCAAGGGACTGCTTCTAAAGCGCAAGACTGAATCGATGATGCTTGTAGTCTGAACGGGTCCAAAATCCAGGTCATCCGCCCCTCATAATGGTACTTATCGCTAGGAAAGTAGAACCATGGTATCTGTCATGTTGCGGTACTAATCAAAAGTAGCGTAGACTCGCGGTATTCCACACATTGTGGTACTACTCACAGGTAATGAAATTTGCACATGTAATACAGACCTATGATTCGCACATTGTGTCGCGTTTACAGGCAACGCTACCTATACAGGCACCGCAAACCTAAGGTGCTCTTCACATACGTGGACTAACCACAGGGACTCGCACTATCCCGTGGTGTTCCTCACATAGTGGGTATTAATCATAGGCAAGACAGAACCATAGTGTCGCTCATATAGTGGTACGAATCACAGGTACTGTAAAATGCATCCTGAGCACATACTGTCGCTACTAATCACAAACCTATTGTGTACCTAACATATTGGTACTACGCGCAAGTAAAAGGGACTCATGGCGTTCCCTGTGTGGTGGTACTAATTACAAGTAGTATCATGGTTCTAATTTCATCATCCCTTGGTCGCCCCTTTTAGTCGCCTCTTACGACAGGCAGGGGATACCGTGGGTGTATTCTTTATCTGCGTCCCCCTCCCACGGAGGGTAGGCATTTAATTTAAGTGGGTGTTACACTATACTGTATACAAAAGAAATGCGGCAGAAGTAGTACGGAAATAATATTATCCGACTCCTTGACTGCATGCTCAACGTTGAGGCTTTCGGTTCAGAGGGTCCCGGGTTCGCGTCTGATTAATTCTTCTGGCTCGAGAACTAGGTGTAATGCTTTGTCCCAACACTCCTCTTCAAATTAAGACGACACACTACACTACACTACCAAGCACCACAGAACCACGGAATAGTAATTACATCCGTCCACATAGGGTTGGTGTCAGGAAGGGTATGCGGCCACAAAACAGGGCCAAATCCATATGTGCGATATAGTTCGCAACCGGGACTCCACAGATATGGGAAAAGCTGTGGAAGATGTAGTCTGGATCTACCATTACACATTTCGACACTGGATGTAGCAATCTAAGTCGTTATTTATGCTTATACTGTATTCTTATACTGTATGTAGTTTTCAAATATCCCTAGTATAAATGTATAAAATCTGTGGAATTAAGTCACATTTGTAATAAGTACTGAACTTGTTTTGTAGCGTACCTGTCTTACGTTACATTTAATTTGCAATCAACATATCATACTACTACTAAATATGAGAAAATGATAGAATTACTATTTTTGTTTTCATCACTGCTTAACACTAGCTAAGGTTGTCTCTTTAGTACAATTGTATTTTGTTGAAATATTAGTATTACATTATGCCATAATCCCCGTACAAGTTTATTTATTGACAATCCATACAATTCGATTAGTTTCAAACAGAGAATCATATTCTAATCAAATTACATTCTTATTAGAGTATATAACTCCATGACATTATGAAGGCAGGCATGGCTTGTAAAGTGACCTGGTAATAAAACGAAACGAACTCACATTACAGAATACATTCGTGCTGCACGTGTTTACTGCCTTATACAGGTTACTACTAGTTCCTCGGAAATGGGTACCCGATTCCCCAGGCATATGGCATAAGACTCTTCGCGATTCCAGTCGTAACCATTCACTATGAAATGGAACTGTGTAGTTTTAGACTACGGTGCAGATCGGCAAGAAATGGTTTCCCGACGAATAATCAACACTGCCCCACTCCTATACGAACGGGTATAAGAGAACTGAAGACACTGTGTGTATTGCTATAAATCCAGCATTGTGCCCATTTCAATCGCAAGGAATTAGCGGGCTGTCTACCTGCAGCAATGTGTTAAGCGAAGTGGTAGTGGGGGATACCATGGTTTGTTGATATCGGGACAATTTCTGTGCATCCGTGTACTACGGCCCTAAGGCCGCCACAAGTACACACCGCGGGGAGGGGGAGAGGCGCTTCTCCTTTCAGTACGTAGGTGTGCGTTGCTCTTCCATGGCCGACAATACCACTGCTTCTCACCGGGAGACCCGAAGAGAAGTCTTCCATACGTTCGCTGATCTTTTAATCACTCGGCTTGTTGGAAAGAGGGCGGGGGCATTAATAGATGTCTCAGCTGAGGGCGTGTATCCGTGGCAGTCTCATGGTTCTAATTTCATCTCATGGTCGCCTCTTACTCGCCTCTTACGACAAGCAGGGAATACCGTCGGTGTATTCTTCGTCTGCGTCCTCCACCCACACGGGGTAGTTTTGTTTCTACTTTCGGGCATTTATTACCCCTAAACTTTATTTTACAGACTAATCCTTTAGGCGGAGGGCGGTGTCATATTTGCCACAACAATTTGCTTTACGTCGCACCGACACTGATATGTCTTACGGCGACGATGGGATAGAAAAGGGCTAGGAGTGGGAAGGAAGAGGCCGTGGCCTTACGGTACAGCCCCAGCATTTGCCTGGTGTGAAAATGGTAAACCACGGAAAATCATCTTCAGGGCTGCCGACAGTGTGTTCGAATCCCACTATCTCCTGGAAGCAGGCTCATTACTGCGCGCCCCTAACCGCACGACCAACTCGCCCGGTATTTGCCACATGACAGGCACACAACTAATTTTTATCTAAGATAACCTGAAATTCAACAGTCAAACATACAAGTAGAAACCATTACTGGTATGACAGTATGGCCAACGTACGAAACTAAGTGTTACCTGCCCAATGAACAGCTTACCAAGTTTTTACTCAAAATTATTTTCTCTCTGAATTGTGTAGAATTATAGTGCAAAGTATCAAATTCAATATGAAACTATATACTGAAATTAACATTTAAGAAGGTTTAAGTTGACATATTTATGTCATCCACACACCGATTTGTTGAAGCACCACTGAACATTTTAGTAGAAAAAGTTCAGAATTTTATGTTTTGACCACGCCCACATCCTGACAGCAGCCCTCGATGAATTTTACAACTAACTGAACTATGACGTTTAATGTCCAAGTTTTAACATTAGAAAACAAAATTATTGGATGATATCCTTGTGGTAAGTTCTGTATATCTCAATGCTAAGGATAAAAAGTTAAGGAATGTCCGCTGGACTACATCTCTTCAGTTTCATTTCACGACATTTTGGCAAATATCAATGAAATTAGTCTTTGGATTAATAATTTTAACAGTGATAACATATGTAACAATCGCCGTACCTCTAAATTTAGATAAATCGGCAATCAAAGTCAATACCTTTTCCACGGAGGAGTAATGATTTCTACTGCAGTCGTAGGCCCGCTCTAATTAGAGCGCGTGGACCAGTTTGTCGAGCCAGTAAGGGGCTAGTTAGAGAAACGCATCAAATCGGCCGTGGGTTATGGAATACGCAAGGATAGCTTTGGTGAAGTGACATCTGTCGTAGATATGCAGTATATAATAGCACTTGCTTGCGTCTCGCGTGTAAAGGGGGTACACCAGACTCAGCGAGCAGACTGGGTATAGTGAGAGTACGAAAAACTTCCGCAGCCAACTTAACTCCGCTGTGGTGGATGGTATTCAGTTTATCAAGAACGCTTTTCCTTGTTGATCCATATGCTGCACTGCCGTAGTCTAATTTAGATCAAATATTTGCCCTATAAAAGCGTAGGAGCACCGTGCAATTACCCCCACCCCCTCTCCTGTTAGTGTCGCTAACAAATCTCAGGATATTTAGTTTCTTGTCGCATTTTGATTTCAATTGACGCACGTGCGACTCACACGATAACTTACTATCGAAAATGAGCCCAAGAAATCGGTAGGCCTACGTGTCTACTACAAGAAGAGAGACTCCCCCTAAATGTGGCTCAGGATGGGGATGAAGTGCGCGCTTCCGGCAGAAGTGAACAGATGTACACGTTGAAAACCGAAGGCCATTTCTAAGGTCCACTGTCATTTCGCGAGCTACAATGAGAAAGAAAAATCGTCCACATATAGCGACGATATAACTGCCGAACTCGCTGCAGTGACCATACAGTTTTTGGCAACCGCAATGACAATGAGAACCGATCCATTTTCCTGATCGTGGTACTGCGAAGCTGCTCTCCCTACTCTGACGAAGAACACACGCAGGGACAAACAAACCTCAAAAACCGGCAAGTTACCTCGGAATTTCCACTGATGCAGGGCTGAAAACGACTCCATATCGCCATGTGTTGTGATAGGCCTCGTTCAAATCGAAAAAACTGCTACCAAATGCTGTTATCGGACAAAAGCGTCCTGAAAAGAACTCCCCAGGTGATCAGTTCTTTGGCTGTTCGCTCCATTGGTACTCTAACAATCTCTCTCTTTTCTCCAAACACCACAAAAGTCGTCGATTTACCATCCTCTCAGACAGTCTACATAGACTTATTAAGACTAGTACGCCCGTAGCTTCCTGCATATTTAGGGTCTTTGTCGGGCTTGAGGAGAGGAATTACTCTCATCTCGACACAGACGGAAATTCACCCTCTAAACAAGATTCGGTTCAACACTCCTACAAGATGGCAGAGGCTATCCCCGCTGAGGTGTTTGAACATCTGGTTATGGACATTATTTGGTCCGGGAGCAGTGTCCTTGCAAGCGCCAAGGCGCTGCGGATTTACCACACCGTAAATGGCACGTTGCAATTCTCTGAAGCATGAGTAGCAAAACAGATAATGGGGTTCTGCCTCTCGTTTCAGGAAATCAGGATGGTAATTCTCGTAACCAGACACGCCCGCGAAACTACTTTCTAGATGATTAGCAACCCTGGGTGGATCAGTGACGATACTTCCTGCGATGGAAATGCCGGGCACTAAGGACTGCCTTCATTTTCCCGAAAATGTGTCAAGTTTAGTCCACACTTGAAATTACTATGTACCGTCATGGACGACACATCTTTCCCATGAAGCTTTCTTACTCTGTCGAATAAGAACTCTAGCCTTAACGCGGAGTTCTTAAATGGTACCGAGTTTGCCACAGTAGGCTGCCTGCGATAGCGTACATGACGCGACATCGCTCTTCTATAGCTACTGCAGTTTCATCGTTCCAACAAGGAACGGGTTTTCGTCGAAGAGTATCAGGAGAAAATGGAATGGACCTTTCTGAAAATCACTTTGTGAAATGTTATATCAGTCTGTTTCAACAAAAAACAATAGGGAAATGGTTAGTCGGAGATCGTCGTGTACATCCTATCGATGCAGGGAAACGAGCGAACGGCTGCACACACTGGGCCGATCGCAGAAACTGTATTTATAAAATGTTTACGGTTAAACAATATAAGTACGGCTGCCCCATTGCAAAGACGTCATTCATCATGTAGGCTGTCTATTAACCGATGTTCAACCGGCCGTGCTTAAACACTGCCGCGAACAGTTTAACCTCAAATTTTAAGAGTGGATCACAATCAGAGGTTATGAACCATGAATATACAAAGGACAGTCCGGTAATTGCAAACTTTACTACAATTCTTGGCAACCGATATATTTATTATAATTGGGATAATTTCCCTGGAACTGTAGGTCACTTCGACTACATACATATCAGAATAAGTTATCTCGATCGTCAGGGGGCTGTCACAAACATCAACCGGGAGGGATTCAGTTATTTACTGCCAAGTAAATACACAATAGTGACACTACAAAGTAGGTTGTGCTTTATTTTTTTCTCCCGGATCGTCTTGCCAATTCAGGTAAGTTTTCGGCGACTGTGAGACAGGAAAAGGTAAGGACTGGTAAGGAAGAGCCGTGACCATAAAAACCCCAGTATTTGCCTGCTGCTCAAATGGGGAAAATCTTCAGGGCTGCCGATAGTGTGTTTCGAACCTATGATCTCCATAATGCAAGCTACATCAATATGGCCCGTACAACTCTTCCGGTTACAAAGTACTATAGTTTCATTTTCCCTTCGCCGAAGCCATTTATTAGATTACACTCACCGTAACACTATGATCAAAGCTACACTTCCCCGTACGGCGGCGTGTCGCTTTAGTGTCAATATGGGATTTCATTTCCACCGAAAGCGATATTCTTATTTGTGGGCAGGTCATGCTCATGCTTAGCCATATTTGAGTAATGTATAGGAAGACGATAGCTGACTAACGTTTGGCACGCTCACCGATTAATTTCATTGGTTGCGAAAAGCAAAGAATTGAATGGAAGACGCTTCTATTTTCATTTTCGAACCAATATTGAAAATTTAAACGACATCTAGTTAAATATTTCTATGCAATGGAACATCGTAACTTAGACGTTGTCTAAGTCTTAAAACTAGTAATCGTTTCTGCAATCTGCCCACTAACTTCAATACGGAAGAAGGCTCCGTGCGTTACGCTGAAATGTGTTTGTTCCCCTATATTTAAAATACAAAGATCCAGTTCTCCAATCAACTTTTTCAACTCCCTTCCTCTAGGACAAGGCATTCCAGGCCTCACAATTGGTGATGGGCGTTAAAATCGCCCGATAAGAGGAAAGGAGGCGGGAATTGATCTATAAGGTCAATTACATCATTGATATCCAGTAGCTGGCCCGGGGGGAAAAGAAACATTACAAAACGTAGTCAAGGGAGGCAACGAAACACGTACTGCTACTGCTTCCAGTACGATTCTTAGTGCAACAAGTTCGCTGAATATATATATCAGAACGAGTGAAGCTACCAACGGCACCGGAAGCCCGGTTGGCATAACCAAGTTCTTTCGATTACAGCTCAAAATTACTCAAGACCGTATGATCGGGTCCGAGATTAGTCTCTCGAATACGAAATATATTCTCCACGAACTAATTAGCTGGCGCAGCTCACTAAGATGTCTCAAAACTCTTACGATTCCAATTCCACTGCAACTGTGCCATACTGTGGAAGTTTTTGTTTTAGGTGGTAAGCGGCAAGACGCTTCTTAACCTACACACTAAAGGTGCGTTTTCCAAGGTGCGATTGTAGCCGCACGGCGACAGCAGTCTCCATCTCCGCGCATGCGCAGTTTGAATTTGGTCTGCGACTCCCGGCAATTGCGGCTTAAGCCGCCACACTGGTGCAGTGAGTAGTGATGGGACATTCGATTCATTTTACTGAATCGATTCATTTGATTCCGTTCACGTTACTGAATCGATACAGTGATCCGATTCACGGCACATTAGTCTCCGCTCCTACTGCGTCTGTGTAGTATGTGCTGGTAAGACAGCAGCAACAGCATTCAGTGCTCGCAGCTGTCACCTGGTCTTCATACTATGAACTCCTTTCTTAGAAAAAATGCTAGTTACTCTAATACATCGAAGGTTTCCGGCGACGCAGGGTGGGAAAGGTTACGATTAGGAAGGTAGCAACCATGGCCTGAATTAAGGTACAGTCCCAGCATTTCCTGGTGTGAAAATGGGGAAACTACGGAAAACCATCTTAACGGCTGCCGACGGTGGGATTCGAACCCACCATCCCCCGAATGCAAGCGCATAGCCACGCGATATTAACCGCACGACAACTCGCTCAGTCATTTTTAAAAAATATGTATTTTTCTATCAGCTTAGGATTTTTTTAAATCGTCATATTTTGTATAGGCTACCCGAGATGTACAGTAGCCCGCTGGTTTTCTGATTCAACATACTGTTATTGCGTCTGTCCACATATGATTGAAGTCTTGTGCAACGATGTGACATATGAACTGAGAAAATACTGAGCCGTTCTTCCCAATATAAAACAGGTACTTTTGAGTGGTCATGAGCATGACTCATAGTCATAGGGCAGGCTAGAGTCGAGTTTAATTGTCAAATGTCAACTAAGTGATAATACTAAGATTCATTAAACTAATAAATAGTATAACCTAATAGCCTACCTACGTACTAGCTACTTCAGAATTATGTTGTGACTACCTTTTTAACACTGCAAATAAATCCATCTATTATTTAAACCTTCCTGTAAGAAGAGGACAGTGAATGCAAATGGGTATTATTTTCAAATGAGCTGAGCTCGAGAGTCCATTATAGCATACGATTCTTTCAGTGTAGCATGGCTCACTGTATGTCTCGCTGCAGTGAGCCGATAAGGAGCCGTGCGTATCTTGTGTCTCACTGAGCCGGCTCGTTCACGATTCTTTCTGTGTGCCATGGCTCACTGTATGTCTCGCTGCAGCGGAAGCTCGGCTCTCCGCGTGTCCACTGAGCCGATAACGAGCCGTGTGTATCATGTGTCTCACTGAGCCGCGCTCGTTCACGATTCTTTCGATGTGCCATGATTCACTGTCTCACTGCAGCGGAAGCTCGGTTCTCCGCGTGTCCAGTGAGCCGATAAGGAGCCGTGTGTATCATGTGTCTCACTGAGCCGCGCTCGTTCACGATTCTTTCGATGTGCCATGATTCACTGTCTCGCTGCAGCGGAAGCTCGGCTCCCCGTCAACGTCCAGTGAGTGCGCCACTCAGTACTGTCCGCTGGGAGTAAGCTGAATCGTGTGCCGTGAGCTTGCCGTTCCTGTGAATCGATTCACTCGGACACTTGAATGAATCGATACACTGCTTCGAATCATGCATTCAGTAGCCAACACTAGCAGTGAGCAGTGCTGGCGGCCGCAGTCGCTGCGACGGAAGTGACTATTGCTCAACACCACCTCCGCAAGCATTATCCTCTGTCAATCAAGAGCCGATAAAAGCCGAGCCGTGCTCAGATGTAAACAGTCATGATATCTTGTCAAGATTACTGGGTCATAATTTATAGGAATGAATATACTGAGTAATATGTACTTTTAAATAAAATGCAAATCCCATTCTGCATTATCGTTTTTATGCAGCACCACGCTACTTTTAGATTACTACTACTACTACTACTACTACTACTACTACTAATCCGATGACACTGGCTGAATAGAAATCTACCGGGCGAGTTGGTCGTGCGGTTAGGAGCGCGCAGCTGTGAGCTTGCATCCGGGAGACAGTGGGATCGAATCCCACTATCGGCAGTCCTGAAGATGGTTTTCCGTGATTTTCCATTTTTACACCAGGCAAATGCTGGGGTTGCACCTTAATGAAGCCACGGCCGCTTCCTTCTAGCTCCTAGGCCTTTCCTATGCCATCGTCGCCATAAGACCTATCTGTGTCGGTGCGACATAAAGCCACTAGCAAAAAAAATCTTGAAGTCTATTACGAGCACAGATTTACTGATCGTTATGTCTTACTGTAAAAACACTTATTCGGCTGAGCTAAACACTGTTAAAATAAGATTAAAATATCCGTACCTGAGAGTGAGTACAAGTTTCTCAGCTGGGCTGATAGGTTTCTTGTACCGATTGCACGGGGTTTTCAAAATTTCACTTTTTAAAAGTTAGAGAATGTAACTAAACACTCAGTCTGAAATACTTCCTGAAATTTGTCTCATCACTTAAACGATGCCTGTTAATTAAATTGTTATAGCGTCCTTCCTCATAGTGCGATGCAAATATACTGTTTACTTTCCTCCTTTTCGGGCCGAGATACCACATTAACAATTCTTCTTCTACTTATTCTTCCATTCAAATGTCAAGGAAAGCCCTGCCACTAACGAAATCGCCCGTGCTCTCGTTCATTTCTGACGGACTGGACTGCGCGACTGGAGTCGTGTCTAAGAAAACACCCCACGTGCCCGTCGCTTGCGGCTGCTGTCGCCAACGACTATGGCGACCCCAGTAGTTGCGGCTCTGGCCGCCGTGGCGGCTACAGTCGCACCTTTGAAAACGCACCTTTAGATCTCCACCTGAAGATAAGAGATGAACGCTCGACGCTTATCAGCGGCGGCGGAGAGGGGGGGTGGGTTCCTACGAGGAAGAGCAGGTTTTGCAGCCGGTACTCCTAGTGCTGACACATGCCCACCGGATGGTGTATCAAGCCACGATTCTTAAAGTCTTCATTCTGCTCATCGGCACTGTTCAAGATCAGGTCGCGATGGAAGATGACCAACCTATAGTTACGCATTTTGTTCAGATTGTCAAGATCGCCGTAGACACCTTCGATTTAACCAGCTTGAAGTCATGCCCATCGGTTCTGTGGTAGTAACTAGGAACCTAGGGAAGCTGGAATGCACGATTTCACGTCACGAATGTTCCCACGGGGTTGAACCCCGCATGGAATCATTAGTTAAAAATTTGGTTGGCGGACCGACCTGGACTGGCTTTTTTACGTTTTAAGCCATATCCGAAAACATCCTCCCCGAATTCCACCCACAACGATCAGGGGCCTCTAACAGATCATGCAGCCAAGACAATATCCACCTGATCATAGAAGGTACTGCCCGGGGTCCGATGTTGAACGATGCCCAGGATGGGCTGACATACAGCTTCCAATGCTCAGTGTTATTCCGTTCCTGTCCGTCACGGAGACTTTGGCTGCTGGATTTCCCCTAGCCCTGTTCACCTCTCATTAGCCAATCTGGTCACCTCTGATTACCTTAATGTGCCCAAATTGACGGCAAGCTTCGCGGTACACCAAGTCAACATGAGACACTGAGCACCAGAGCTCCAGTTCTCAAATTTCCCATATAGGCATGTGCCCATAGCATATACAGAGATTTATAATAATAAAAATAAAGGTAATTTGATGATGGTATGCTCTGGCATTCGGCTGTGCGGGGACCTATATTTGTATCGTCAGGCGGATACTACCGCAGCGTACATGGCGCTACCACCCTACTTGTTCTGGATAAAGTCTGGGGTTTTGAGAATTATCTCACACTTAAGAGACCCTTCCCCAAGCAGCACGCATATTCATTTTGTTCAGTCTACAAGTAACTCTCGAGAGGGGACCGATGGCCACATGCAGGGGCGTAACGACGGGAGAGGATTGAGGGGGGGCGTAGAAACCCCACCCACCCATGGAATTTTCACAGAAGAAAAACTGACAATACACAAGTGAAAGTTGACTCAATGAGTTGGCTCCCTTGAACATTCACGGAGAAATAATCGTAAAACCAACAAATCTCTTGAATACTTTCTTAGAAAGTTGGATTTTAGATTATCATCTGAACATAAACTGTTGACCATGTTCTGTATGTTAATGGAAGATTTTTGTAGTATTAGTACTGCAATCTAAATATCAAAATAATTCACTTATATCAGTGTCCTTATGACTCATGCATGCGCGCACCACAGGCGCACAAACACCTTCATTATGTTCTATTTTGTAACCATAACCCCCGCCCCATCCATCGATCCTGGCTATGCTACTGGCCACATGACCCTTTTAGTAGTCTTCTACGAGACGCAGGAATTACCTGTGGATGTATTCAAACCCACCCACCCACCCACCGGGAGTCCAATTCATGATTCTAATGCCATAATCCATTACCGCACCTACGTCGTACCTTTCAGTCGCCTTTTACAAGCTAGGGATACCCAGAATGTATTCTCAGTCTGCGGCCCCCACCACAGCGGGTGGCGCTAGTAAAGTTTAATATTACACAGGAAGATATGAAAGCTATGTCCACCTCAGTCCCCTACCTTTCAACATTCAAAATGTTTAACCAAAATTCCTGAGAACCTTTCAGGTAGTTACAGACTACATAAAATTTGGAAGATTACGAAAATGAACATTTTAAAAAATGGCAAGAACATTATCACATTTAAGTTTATGAAAACTCTTCCTCTGTATTTCCTATTGAACGCCAAACTCGGCCGAGTTACGTCTTTGTACACTTAAATTTCTGTCTTCACATTCTTACCAGTTCAAAGTAAATCTGAGCATTCAACCACCAAATGATAGGGTGAAACCATCGAAATTTTGCAATGGGTACTATAGGCACGCGGGGACCATCTGCAACGTCCACTCAAGCCATATGCCCAGACAAGAGAGCTACATGTACGTCAAAGGACTTCTGCTCACATACTGATTTTATTAGATTCAAACTTTATTCTGTTAATGGCTTCATTGAATCTAGGTATACAGTACTACGACGTTAGCTAAAATAAAATGTCCAGATCAGAATAATTAGCAGGAAGAATAGGGTTGGCCGAATTATGCTATTGTTCCACTAAAGATAATCAGTCTGTGTGGATAAAAAACAGGTGTAGAACAGACATTGTTAATCACTGTTATAAATCATGGGCGAAAAAGCTGTTAAGCCCATCTAAATAATGGATATACAGGGTGTGACTGTGGGGCTCGGCAAGGTGATGGCTGTACTGCAGAAAGGGGAGGGTGGAATGTGCAGTTTGTACAATTAGGAGTTAAAAATTCTATCCACCCTACTCACTGGCCAGAAGTATTTTTACATCACCTTGTAATAAAAGTTTAAATAAATACAAACTAGACATTCTTGTACATAAGACGTATTACGCGATGGAAATATCTATACCATAAATTATGATTATTCTGTCACTGAAATGAGTTTTCTTAGTCAAGTGTATAATAATTTTTATACCTTCAGGTATTGTACCCAAATGACCAATACCAATGAACCGAGGAGGTATGAAAATATTTCTTATGTCAGCATCAAGTGTTGCTATGACTAATTAAAACCAAGGAAACTTAATTTAATATAATTACTGAGAGCATAATCATACCCATGGGATCTTCAGTTTCACGAGGAATCCGAATCACTTTTCATTTTAAAAATTTCCACATGCACTGGTCGGCATTCGAATTACGGCCATCTTGGTCAGAAGGCACAGACGATGCCACTCAGCTATCATAACACCCTCCCATAACTAGTTAGTTGTTTACATAATGAAAGTATGAAGTTAACTAATCTTAACAGTATGGTGTTCATAACCAAAATCGATATTCATTCACGTCTTTCTCAGCTAAAGGCTTGGCCATGTTGGAACACGGAATCCCGTGAAATCGTTGATGTTAAGAGATACCAACGGGATACGGTAAATAGTTCACGTGCTGTTGGCTAGCAGAGTAGAAAGGAATTAGCCACCCTACCGCAAGTAAACCCCGGTTATCAGTGCCCGATCAATGAGCACTTTGCCTACCCGGGGACTCGGACTAGGCAGCCAACTTCCAGGTTTGGATTAGGCACTAGCTTTGCTTAGGTCTTTCTCACAATGGAATATAGTATTCCGTATTTTTAACGTCTCTTCAACTGCTAATGATCTTAAAGAGATGCCAGAACGCCGGAACTTTGCGCCGAAAGGCAGTTCCTTGATGTGCCAGTACATGGTCAATCAGCGGTAAGAACTTTAAAAGTAGTATCGGTACCCACTTCGCTATTGTTAAATCCCAGAACCTTGATCAAAGAAAGGAAAGCAGCTAATTAAGGCGCTATTCAGCCAGTCGCATCTATGAAGACAACATAAAGACCATTAGATTTTAGATTTTAAACTAACGATATGCCTCTTTGACCACAGAGTGAGATCAGCCCATTTTGGACATAGCTATATAAAATTATTAAATCATGAAACCAAAGTAACTTTCACATCGATATGTATTATATATGTAAGGATATAGTGTCCCTAATGCAAACCACCGTAATATATCGTAACCGAGAGAGAGATTGCGTGTGTATACCAAGGAACTAACTGTTTTTCACTTGTACACGCAGGTGCTCTCTTTAAGACATACTGTATTACTGGAGGCCTGGTGAACACAAAGACCTCCAAATCGTTAAACCAGCAGTGAACGTATATATTTTCAATATCATTAGTGGCGTATTCATTATATTACAAATCCTTAAGAGTGCAGGTATCTGTACTTCGATTAGTTAACAATAAAATGACATCTCCAAGTCACCGATGACTGCACTCCATTCTCAAGATTATAAAAGTCGAACCAAAACTCTGCAGAACCTGTACTGTCAAGCTGGAATATTCATTGCTTTCTTCTTTTAAATGCAGATTCACGTGAATGGAAGAGAAGCGAAAGCGAGCCATGCCACTGGCTTGTAAGATGACCCACTGAATATGTTTTTAAATTTTTCTTTGGCATAATTTTAAGAAATTCTCACCGATAGGATACTGCTCTGTGTTGCGTCAATTAGACTGTACGATAAACACTCATCAGTTACGTATGCTACGTACTGCCATACAAATACATTAATATCGCTTTAGTGAAATTTATTTGGGATTCGGATTAGGAACCCCTCGGGACTAGAAAGTACCACCCCCCAGTTAGGCATACATCTACACTAAGGGCAAATATATAAAAATTAAATGAAACAGCTATCAACTTATGCTTCACAGTTCCTGCATAGTACGAGGAACTGTGTATGCTTAAGGAAGCTGGAAGACACCAATTTCCGAACTGAGAGCACCGACTGTTTCCATATGGACAGGAAGCCGAGCTCGAGAGGTTCGGTGCCAAAACGCTATCCTTAGCGTAAATAAATTCCGGTTTCACACACTCCAGGTAAATAAGAGGTGCAGGACCTTATATTCCGAGTCGCATAAAACATAAGCGACGCTATGCAAGTACAGGAGGAATGGTGACCAAAAAATGTTCCTAGTCCCTAAGAGAAAAACTGCTGTTCATAACGTTCATTGGTACCCCACTAGTCTAGGAAGAAAGGACGGAGGAGTATTAGTATGTGCCACACTTCCTCCGAAAATTCTACGAATATAAAGATTTTATTTCCGATACCTCCTCCAGATTTCAGCACCATCAGCAAGCAACATCCCTGCAAACTATTTCATACGAAATCTTGACATAAATGATAGCTTTCATGTGCTCAGACTCGATAGACTTAAGATGTAAAGAAACGTTGCATAAACATCTAAGACTACAGCATCTGGTCACCACAGAAACTAGCAATATGGGTGCTGTAGCTAATGGAACTACCAGATTGGACTATTTTATGTACACTTTCTGACAGTTCCGACCAAATGTTATGCTTTCTTCAAATACATTTGCTTTCATCGGGTTATGATTTAACAGTGAACCGACCGAGTTGGCTACGCGGTACACCCTCTGTTCGAACCCCACAGTCGTTAGCCCTGGAGGACAGTTTTACGTGATTCCCCGTTTTCGTTCCAGGCAAATGCCGAGGCTGTACTTCGAGACCACAGTTGTTACCTTCCCAAACCTAGCCCCTCCTCATTCCAGTGCGCCAAGTGAAAAACCACTAGGAAAAAAACTGGCTACAAACTCGGAGAAATCTGAAAGGCTGTTTTAACATATTGTCATACTTCAGGACAGCCATTCTTAATTATGTCTTCTTCTGCCTTCACAAGTTTTAACAGTTGTGTTTATAATAAAACGGGAAAAATCACAAAATTAGTTTAATGCTGCTCGATTCCACTCTATATGAAGATAGCATCACGTCTGTCACGGAAGTGCAACTCAGCAGCATCTTTGAGCAACAGACCTTTTCATTACGAAATCATAATCATCCTAAATGTTACACTAACACTTCAAAACAGGAAAATAGTTCCTAGATTACACGATGCACAGAAAGTAACATTTCTCGGCACCTAAGAATATTAACTCAAAATGTAAAAAAGAGGAATAGACGTATCATTGTCTAAGTTTCTGAAGATACCTCTTCCTGCATAGTCTGTACATAAAAAAATCAGAAGCTTGATATGACAATGTGATGGAACACGGCCAGTAAGTTTTGAAAGCGAACACGAACCAAAAATCCGGCTGAAACATGCCCAGCCAATCTTTTCAGTCACTGTACCGAATGTTTTACTCAGCAATCCTCGCAAACCAGTCCCGAACCAGAGTATTGTAGGAGTTCATTGTGGGCAGCAGATCGACTGCGAACGAAGGCCATAGTTCATTTGGAGAGTTCTCTACATTGCTCACTCCTAACAGCATGTTCACATACTCTGCATTTACATTCATGTGTTCTTTTTAGGGCCACAGGATATCGAGGATATCCGTGAACTAGGTGTAGGGGAAGACACTACTTGTATTTATGCAATATTTCTTTTTACCGGGCTGGGTAGTAGCTCAGGCGGTAGAGCTCTGGCCTTCTGAGCTCAAGTTGGCGGTTTCGATCCCACCTCAGTTCGGCGATATTTGAGGGTTCTCAAAACCGTCAACGTCGTGTCTGTAGATTTACTGGTACGTTAAGGAACTCCTGCCTCCTGCGGGACAAAGCTTCGGCGTCTCCGAAAACCATACAAGTAGTTAGTGGGACGTAAAACCATTATTATTAGAATCAATTATGAAATTAACTGGGACTATGATTAGGAAGAAAGAGGTCGTGGACAAGAAGTTGGTTACTATTCTTTCATTCGTCTACAGTTGGAATGGAAACCCACGGAAAATCATTCCTAAAATGCTAATATGGGACCAGAAACCACTTTCATTTGTTCTCATCAGACTGATTCAATTCAGTATGAGCCAATGCTGAAATGCTCCATGATGACTGGTTCTAATCCACACCAACTGAGCGGGAAGCCTACATTAAGCCCACGGCGGTGGATATTCTTTCCCTTCTTTACTGTACATTCTGCTACATGAACTACAGAAGAGTTTCAAGTACAGGTACTGATCTAGTACTCCAAGCTTCATTGACTAAAATCTGGGAATCGCAGTAATTATATTTACAGAGTGGTTCACCAACCCCTTACAAATTAGTTTGATAAAAACCGTTGTTTATGTACACCTTAAAACAGCTCCGTCTTCCTGTAAAGGGTCAGTACAATGATATAAGTTAAAGGTACGTTCCAAAAAAAGAAAAAATACCGAATAGTTAGCACTGAACGTAATTCAATGACAAACTATAAACGCATAAAACGAACCCAGCTAAGAAATGCACTTAAGTTAGGATAGGAAGTGTACAGCATGACCAGGAACAAGTATAAAGACTGAACTTCCGACCAAATGTTAGGTCACGCTGTAGCTAAGGTGGCAAAATCACGTATCGCTATGGTTGGGCGACTAGGCCTTGGGAAGATAAGTTAGAATCCCGCTGTCAGACATCATCATCATCATAATTATTTGTTACTCTTGATGTGCTGTGGTCACACATCTACTCATTTCCAAGAATATATTTTTATTTGGCAAAGAAAAGAGCTCTTTATATCCGATGTTATGCAGCGGACATGGACTAGGACATGATAGTCCGTTGCAGTGGCCCGCGAAGTTTTCTGTTGCAGTCCCCCTTTCCGGTACAAAATTCCTTGCGTTTCCTTTATTGTTCCTTCACACCGCTCGTACTTTTCACAACATAACTGGTTCAAGAGAATTTCTGTTTGGACCAATCTAAATAATAATAATAATAATAATAATAATAATAATAATAGTAGTAGTACCGGGTGGTACACCTCCACGCCGCTAATTCAAACTTTGCGCCAGTTAAAACTCCTCTACTGGAGGAAGCCTGAACTTTAACTTCCATATTAATTCAACGATTTCTCAGATGTCATTACTATAAATTTTCAAGTGTTCTAAACTATGTCAGTTTCGATTCGTTTTTGTTTTATCTGTAGCAAGAAGTGTGGACATTCTCTTCTAGATGGCACTACTGAAGGACTACAATTATGCACCCTAGTGTGAAGTGAAAGAACTGTGTTTTTGGAGAAATTTTGGGATCATAAGTTTGTTCTTTGTTAAATTTCTTTCAGTCATTGCTTAAGTTGGCAATATTAACCCTTTCTTTCCGCCAGTTTTGAATTTGACCAATAAGGAATTTCTGTAATTAATTTTCCACCAATGAGGTGTTTCTTCTTCGTCTAGTGTAGTAGTTTTTGCCATTATCCAATAAAATGCTTGTGGGCGGGTGTTCTCATTCCTGAAACGCCTCGAACTTTCCACGAGGGTATATAAACTGCTGATTTTCGGGTCTCCGCGCCACTTCAGTAACATCTATCATTGTGTAAATTATGTAGCAGGGGGCGGGAAGCGCCTCTTTCTTCGGGCAGCAGTTCAACCACCAGGTAATGGCCTTTTAATAACTTATTTTCTTGCTAGCTCAGCAGTTTAACTCTCGGGGCAGGTCCGAAGCCTTTAACCATGTAACTTTCCTTTAAAATGTAAAGACACTTGGTATCTATTCTATCTTTTAAACTACAAATTGGGATAGATAGTGCTTAATCCTCTCGAGCTCCCACTCATATTGCTTTGAGGTGAACTTATTTTCACAACTGTTTCTTCCCTTCTAATGTAATGTAAATCGTTTTCTTATATAAGTCACCTCTTTAGTATGGGATTAGCCCTTGCATTAGCGGCCTAGTGCCAAGTAGGTTTTAGTAAAATATATTAGGAGTGCAGTTTCGCCTCCTCTCAAGTTGGTACTTTGGAGGCCACGTAACTGTCCTGTTTCTTAACTGAATAGGCCTCAGTAGGTTGGGTACTTTTACCCCTGTGTTATTTGTGTTTGGAGGTCAACTTGAAAGTGGAGTTTGGTGTGGCCTTTGATCGGCTTGAACTTAAGAGCAGGTTGCTCTTTCTTAAAATCTGTTTCTGCGTGCCTCGAGGAGGCTTTACTGTGTAATTGGGAGCAAGTGCTCCTGGGCATGATTGGGGTCTTCTGCCCCTTTGTTGAATCCTGTATATCGTAAGGTTGGGCTTATAGCTCAAGAACAGTGTGTCTGGCTCTCGGAGCCCAAATCCTGTAACTCTAATTGTACATTCTCGATTTGTGTTTCGGCTAATGAGTACCTGTTATATTTGTTATTTCTTGATCTTGAAAAGAAAATATAACCTTTGTTAAAGTTTTAAATTAACTTTAACTTCGTAGATTGAGACCTGTTCATCCCAGCACCTTCTTTCACCTCTGCACATCCACAAAACCCCGTAACAATAATAAGGCACGATAGCCCACTGGCTCTGTTGGCTTCCCATTTGGACGACAGGACTTGACATGGGGTTGGGATTTTCACGTTATAAATTTCAGCAGTTTTACGAAAATAATTGTCTATTACTAAAAGGTACTGAAGATGTAACATTACAACTAAGAAACATTAGTGGTAGCATGCACAGTGCACAGCTGTTCGTAAGTTTCATAGACCTAAAACTGTCGTTGGTTAAAATATCATGGTTATTCACAAGAATGTTGCGCAGCCTAGTTTGAAATCATCGACTTAATATTTACGCTCTCTGGTTTTTGTTCTTAGACTTATAATTGACAAGAAGAGAAGTAGATGCGGTAGGTGATCGTACTTCAACTAAATTCGCATCTTTATCGTTACAATGGGGTAGGCTCTGACGTACACGTGTATAACGAAGCTGTGAATAGATACAAAATATCTGCATGGGGGAAGGATTCGAACAGATGGGCCACATTACGATCACGAAGACGGTCGGTGCTTTGGCGCTTCAGCCACAAAAACAACACCCTCGAGGCTCGCAGGAAGTACAATACGAACGAGTTCCCCTTCCAAATTGGCATTTCATTTACGTGCCACGCCACTTCCCGTAGACGTTCAGCATTTTACTAAAACAGATCATTTCGTACAGCCTATTAACTTGTTTGCATTAGCAATACATGTATTACGACAGCAAACAATAAGCTGTACACGTTTGGTTCGTTTTTAATTGCTGATACATCCTGTAGGTAGCAATCATCGGAATATTGACACCCAGAACTAAAAATATTAGACTGTATCTTCAATACTGATAAGGGTCTACTGGACCACAGTCTGTAAGACAGTCAGAACCAAACAAACAGCGACGTCAAACTTCAACAGAAGAAAAATTAACAGAACCTGGCGGCATACGACCTCAGGTGTGTGTGTTAAATATTCTTGCCCATTCCTACCGGATATTTTAAATTATATTTAATTTAATGCAACAACATTATACGGTAGTAAATGAAATGACTAGATAAGATGGTAACGACCCCACTGTCAAAGAGGGTAAAATGATGTGTTGTTAGTTATTACTATACGAATAATCAGGAGCCTCCACGGCTCACGCACCAGCGCGCCAGCCTCTCACCGCTGGGTTCCATGGTTCAAATCCCGGTCACTCCATGTGAGATTTGTGCTGGACAAAGCGGAGGCGGGACAAGTTTTTCTCCAGGTACTTCGGTTTTCCCTGTCATATTTCATTCCAGCAACTGCCTCCAATATCATGTCATTTCATTTGTCATTCAACAATCATTGCCCCAGAAGAGTGCGACAGGCTTAAACAGCCGGCACAATTCCTATCCATGCCGCTAGATGGGGGCTTCATTCCATTACATTCCTGACCTGGTCGAATGACGGGAAACAGGCTGTGGATTTTCATTACTAGACGAATAACTGAACGAGCTTTGCACCGGAGTGCTAGTTTGCTTTCTGCATTTTTCATAAATAGTTACTACTACTAGTACTACTACTTTCCCCTGTAGACCCTCTAAACATTCCCTTTCGTTCACTCGTACAGCGGTTATGAACAATTTCGACTAAGCATGCTGATACTACTAGCTAAGAACCGCCTAAATGACTTGCAACACGCAGTTTGATTGAAGAAAGACTAACAGACAGCAAACAAGTTATATCAGATTTTTGTTAATCCCTTTCAGCTCCGTGGGGTATAGTGGAACCATCAGAAATGCAGTATATTTTATAGTCAATAGCAGGTATATAGAAAAAACTTCCGAATCTAGGACCCAATATGCGTCCCCCAACCCTAAGGCACATTTAATTAACACATTTACGTACAGGTTCGGAAAAACTCTCATGCAAGCAAAGATCTTGAACTTCTAACAGCATTAGTTTTTGCAACTTCCTGCCCGGTATAGTAGCTAAAATCTTGGAATAGAAAACTATAAAATCGCAATACCAATTAGGTTCAGGAGAAAGGAAAAAGAAACAGCATTCATTTTAATTTCAAACAAGCTGAATTAATCAGTCAATTCGTATTAACTTATTAACTTAGTATGGATACAGTAACGTTTCATCATCGAAGTGCGTCTTCAATGAATCAGACATCCCTTTGACAATGCATTTTTACTACCGTTCTTGCTATTGTGACAATGAAGGCCGAAGTTGTCTTTTTTTGCTAGTAGCTTTACGTCGCTCCGACACAGATAGGTCTTCTGGCGACGATGGGATGGGAAAGGCCTAGGAGTGGAAAGTAAGCAGCCGTGACCTTAATTGAGGCACAGCCCCGGCATTTGCCCGGTGTGAAAAATGGGAAACCACGTAAAACTATATTCAGGGCTGCCGACAGTGGGGTTCGAACCCACTATCTCCCGGATGCAAGCTCACAGCTGCGCGGCCCTAAACCGCACGACCAACTCGCCCGGTGGAATGTAATTTAACGTCACCTATTACGTAAACGCTGAAGTATGACACGCAATCTCGGGGCAGTGTGTATGAATGGACTGGAAGGGGAACCATTGGATATAACTTGCACAGAACATAAACAGAGAGTTGCAAGAGAGCGTTGCATCAGTAGTGGCTGGTAAATAATGAGACAGGTATTTCCAACTAGTACGCGTTTATAACGATTACCGGAGATAACTGTATCCAGTTACTGAAATAACAGCGGCTCGGCAGTGTGCTAACTAGGGTGGCGCGCGGCCGTACTCGCCACAGGTACAGTAACAGCCTCCAGTAACCAGTATTGATTATTTAAGGCGAATTTTTTAGATTTTCTCTTTCATAATTTGCTTTTACGTCGCACCGATACATATTGGTCTTATGCTGACGATGGGAGAAGAAACTGCTAGGAGTGAGAAGGAATCGGCCGTGGTCTTAATATACAGCCTCAGCATTTGCCTGGTGTGAAAATGGGAAATAACGGACAACCCCCTTCAGGGGTGCCGACAGTGGGGTTCGAACCCACTATCTCCCGAATGCAAGTTCACAGCTGCGCGCCCCTAACCGTACGGCCAACTCGCTCGGTCGTATTTTCTCCATAACGAGTTCCCGAACTGCGGTAAATGTGGGAAGAAGTGCCCATATAAATTACTTAAAGCTAGCAATTTACATTACTATTTAATTGTGCAGAGTTTTGTTGTTTTTTTTTTTTCTGCATTTCTCGTTATTGTTAAAACTTCATGTTCCTGCTAAGCAAATGCCGTAGCGTTTCTATACAGGTATTTAAACATTTATTGCTGTATTAATTTTTTGTTGCATGTTTATTTTTTAAACTGATCGGCTTTGACTTTTTTTCCGTGGGTGAACTAAGTAACTTACCGGTAGAATTAATTTTGCATAACAGGAAATTATTAATCTTAAGAGTACTTACGTCCACCTTACAGTCATTACAGATACTATTTTCGCTAGTCCCCTGGAGTTATCGGCCGCGGAGGGCCATCGGCGTATCAAGCGACCGCTGATCAGCCCGAAGGCCTATAGGTGAAATGACGCGTGGTCAACGCAACGAATCCTCTCGGCCGTCATCTCACTGTAAGATAGCTTAAATGATATCGCATGGGCCGGGATGAGTAGCTTAGGCGGTAGAGCGTTGGCCTTCTGGGCTCAAATTCGCGGGATCGATCCCGGCTCAGTCCGGTGGTATTTGAAGGTGCTCAAATAAGTCAGCCTCGCACGTTAAGGGAATTACTGCAGAACAAAATTCCTGCACCTCAGCGTCTTCTAAAGCCGTAAAAGTAGTTAGTGGGACGTAAAACCAGTAACGTTGATATCATGTGGACCTCGAACCAGGCCTCAGATCGACGTAAAAATCCCTGATTTGGTCCGGAATCGAACCCGGGTAAGAGCAAGGCCGCACTAGATCCAGGCCACAAGGCTCGCGCCGTGACGTAACAAAAGTGGCCCACGTTCAGCATGCCAGTGTACTGCCCGCTCTCACTGTCACCAAGGTATCGTTCACTTATTGAACCTTATCGATGTAACTGAACACGCCTTCAATTGTGGGTTCATTTAGGCTTGTGTACTACACGAATTTCATGCGGCGGGGGTGGGGTTGGGAGTTGCAGGGCAGTTTATGTACCAATATTATCTCTATAGACACTTATTTACAGAACATTAAGCTGGCATCTGTCAGTTGTAACGGAACACGCTTTCATGTAAAGGATTATAACGCATAATACGTACAAATAGTTTTAATGATACTAGGCAAATACATGATAACAATTCACAATAGGCTGGAATCTTTCTTAAATATTAGGCTTCGGCTAAAACTTATCTAACAATTCTTAAAGTTTCACTGTATCATTCTTTTCCTTGGCGATTTATGGGTGTCCTTACTTGAGGATTTCTTCTTCTTAGCCATACGTTTGTCTATGATACCTTTTCTATAGTTATTCAATAATATATTTAAAAAGATTTATATACATTTGCCAACTAAATTTTAAAAACTATATCCACAATCACTCCATGTTTCAAACATGGCGTTTTCACTTACCAGAACATTGTTGACAAGAAAAATCAGACGTTCCGTTTTTAAACTCAATTCGTATTGCCCAGATGAAGTAAGGGGTGACGCGTAAAATTAGACATATTTTGCAGAAAGCAAACAAATTTGCTTGAGGGGTAGCATAATGCTCCACGATCTTTCATCCTACACATCAGCGGACTGTCAATAGTGGCCGAGGATATATGTTCCAAGCATGATTCACAATTTGAATTTTCTTCCGCAACTCGAACAAGATCACCTATCACGGCCAAGAAAGACAACTCCATAGTGACAGGTTTTTCTGAAAAGGCATTGTGTCATTCTAAATATAAATAGCGTCAAAGATAATATAAAAACTTGCAGATACCTTAGGCCTATTAAAAATAGTACATCTGAAAGAAATAAAATAATCGCGAAATGATTAGTTAGCTTACCTTCGAGCGTCTCATCAAATAATTCCAAAACTGTTGTTTGTCAAGATTACGATTATAGTGTACTCTGGGCTTGATAGCCATTTCATCTATGATAAGGGATCCTAACGTTTCCTCCACGCATGTCAAATTAATGTCTTCGTAATGGAGCCTTTCTTTAATGAGGGATGTTATTCAGTTTCTCCATTCGAAAAACGGACATAATTCGTGTCTTTTGATGCGGAAGTCAGAGGCAGTGAAGTGATCTAATGAATTTCTAGCCCATAAACTTAAGTCTCAATATTTAAAATGTAAATTACAGACTCTGGATGACATCCCAGGCGACCAAAGGGAACTCAATTTGCCACCCTGTTTGGATATAGCAATTCTCCAATTCTCCTTTAAAACTGGATCGGCAGGAAACGATCGAAAACTCCAATGTTCTCCTTTATTTGACGAATTGGACTTACAGTACGATATACTGTAACTTTTTTTAATGATAATAAATAAAATCATGAATAAAAATATATAAATAAAATTACTCAAAAACTTAATAAAATTAATAAGCATAATTAACCGAAATGTCCGTAGTATGGACGCCAGAGTTCACCAGAATGGATCCCTCGAATTTAGATAAGAGCATGATAAACTGTATATCCCAGGGCGTGTACATAATGCTGCGTACTGGTACATCTGCTGCAGGCCTTACCTACCCTCCTGAAAACGACTAATTAGGTAGGAACTGCACCTAGGTTCATCAATAACACTGATTCTAAAATAGCTAACTATATTCTTAACAAATTCCGTGCATGAGCACCTCATCAACATACAACATTATACATATAATACACACATAAAATATTGCTGGAAGACTCCATATTTACAACAACAACAATAATAATGAAAATCGTGGGAAAACGAAAGCGAGAACTAAGCTACCATTTGCAGATAGTCCGATGAACAATGTACATGTATGAAGATAAATACCCTTCACTGTCTCTATATCAGTTCGACTTACCGATTCTCATAATCGGCAGTTATCACATCACACAGATACTGTACCTTGTACTACTGTGTTCACATATTTTAACACTCGTTGTAAAGATATATACACACGTCTGTCGATCCTCAACATAAATGATGGAAAGTCTGAGATAGCTTTCACCAACATATAATGCTAAGCCGCCACAAGTGCTACAATACTTAATGCGCAAGCACTCTCCACAATCAGCCACTTTCCACGAACATAACAAGACTACGCTCCACGAACGTTTGAAGTCCAGTCCATTGCAGCCGTGTCACTCCAGTACCGTGTATCAGCACCACTTCCTTCCCGTACAGTGCGTCAGTTGTAGTTCTCTTATACAGTGTTACTCGTTGTAGTTATCTTCTTTCTCGTTCCTTTACAATCACCCTTACAATGTCCCTGGTTGCCGCCGTATGATCAACCTTTAGACATCAACATCCCCCTCCTCTCAGATGACACGTCTGGATTGGTGCTTGCCCACCAATCATGAGTGATCTCCAGTCAAGACCAAGCCCTGAACTACTTCTTCCTCCCAAGACAATAACAAACTCTCGGGAGTTTTACATGAATCATCAAATTTACCTGGTACAACAACAAGCTCATCTCATCAGGCTGGGATATATACATGACTCATGAATTTCCCGACACAAGTACATCACAGCAAACACTGGGGTAGCCATATGACTCATTCAAATTACCAGAGTTATTAAAGCAATGTTTTCCCACTCGTGCAAAACAAATTACTCATACCTACATATGTGGATATCTTCCAGCTTACCAATATAAATGGCAAAATATACAAATGAAATACTGATAATAATAATAATAATAATAAAAAAATCGAATACTGACAATAATATCTACAACTTCTACATATAATTCGGGGGTGTGATATATGTACTATCACAATACAATATTTTATAGTGTATATTAAATCTACTTGGAGTTCATTTGAACACTAACAAGAAGTGAAATTTATACGTAAACGTATTAAAAACTCTTTTCTTCGTATGTTAATACACTACAGCACATGCAAACTATAGCACGATGTCGAGACATCTGGCGGCGGTACTGCGAACCTGGTTGGGGACGATTTTTAAGGTCTGAACTAGCGCACACTTCCGGGCCTTGTATATCTCGTAGGCAACGCTTACAGTATATGCCCCAGGGAATGCGAAAAATATCGAAGCGAACCATGTTAATAGTATACAGGTGTAAGACACTATTTACAAAGGCTCAATTTAACTCTTCCTTGGAAAAATTCTGATCTAACAGTAATGATACGGTCATCTACATATTCAAATTTCATGGTTTATTTTGTTCAGTTTCTATTTTGTCCTGGACAGTCACTTGAGAGTCACAGGCAAGGCTAAACAGGAAGTTAGATACTTTTCAAATTTTATCATTTTAACATTTTGCCCCGGTCACCTAACGCACGTACAGTATATCAGGCTTATCACTGATCAATATATCATGCGTTAGGGTATGGCTTTAAAATCAAGAGCCTTGTATATTGTTAAAGAAGTACATTTTTTTCGGAATATTTCCCTCAGTCATATACATTTTGAAAATACAGAGACTTTGGCTGAAAAAATTGACGAAACCTTATCAAAATATATTTTACGTGTAATACTGAAATTACCCTTAAAGTCGTCAAAGTCCTTGATCCTATCATCATCTCCCGCAGCTTTATTTCTTTCTACTTCCGGTTTCTTCTCGTCTATGAATAGGAGTTTTCCTCGGTCTTGGAAGATTTTTAGACAGATGGGCTGACATTTTCAATCTTAGCACAGACAGCATCGTTTGGGAGTTTTAAATGGTTACGTTTTACAGCTTAAATAGGCCCATGAGGTCTTAAGAGAATCCTCCGTAATTATGAAACTTTGGAAGTATTTTATCCACACAACTGTGCTTGCTGAAGGACATATTCGGTTCGATGAATGTCTAATATCTACTTTTGTTTCCGAACGAAGTCAGCAGGAAATTTAAACACTGAAATATTAGGCTGTTTTGAATTATAGTTGCTTCTCCAACCAGGTACACAACACGACGTTGGCATAAATCACAATGTTCACACACGTATTAAGTCAAACACCATTGATACCCTCACTGCTGGGAGGTTCAGCTCAGCGTACAAGTCACTGGATAGAATTTAAGCGGCCGGCCACTTGTGTGACGTAGCGCCCGAAGTGGCGGGGGAGCCTTATGGCCTGTATCAAGCTAGCCTTCACAAGAACCAGGCACGCTACTCGAACACAGAATTGGCACCGTATTTCGCTAGTAAATCGAATATTAGAGACCTTTAATAACGGGTCTTTCGTGTACTAATAGTTCCTTTTTAACAATCCTTAACGAGCATCTTTGGGTAACCGTTACAGTTACATAACCATTATCCAAAAGTAACTGTTAAGCCCATCGTTAGGATGCATAAAGATATTAGAGATAGTTTTTCCGAACTCTGTGTGAATCGCTCATGTTCGGGTGAGGCCTTCGCTTGCTCGGCATCGCCCGGCCGATTGGTCCACTGAAGGAAGCGCTTGCTTTCAAACTCTGATACGTGTAAGCTGTACCGCAAGTACGGTATCTTGTGAAATATTCGTCTGACTTATGTACGCGCAGTACAAGCTAAAAGAAATAGATGAGAGAAAATCATTGTATTTATTTGTCAATTCATTAATTTTTTAATTATCTTTTTCAACTGGCCCTACTGTGTGTTATGAAATTAATATGGAAGTTGTCATATCAGTATATTTTGTCATTTTTGCGAAGCGTCGCTTCCCTTCCCAGCTGATTAACCGCAGTTCTGTTATTCACCTGCTAGCGCTTTCCTTGTATTTTTTTTAATTAATGCCATCTCATGGATACAACAGAATACATACTTCTAATAAAAATATAATGGACCGTTGAGTCAAAAATGTCCTAACAAAGCAGTAGTAGCAGCAGCAGCAGCAGCAGCAGCAGCAGCAGCTACAAGTCAATTTTCTGGCATTTCTTTCTCCCTAATCACGATACCTCGGTCCATACAGGAGCGTTATATTGTTGTAGTGTCACGTAAAAGGTCAACATCCAACTGCATCAACATTACCATACTTCGCACCAAGATCAATAGCCTGCTGAAATAAATTGCGAATAGTGATCTATTGAAGATATTAAAAGGTCTCCTATCCACAGCACTTCAACGCAAGCATCTAAAAAAAAAGTCATATCTGGCGTTACATGAACTTTATTTGTACTAGAACTCCATTGACAACAAATGTCTTGCAGAAACTGAGGGCCAAGCTGTCTTTTTGAAAAATGTTCATTATTTTACACGAGAAGCGGTTCGCGAACCCCGTTCATTTTGAAGTACTACATTATTCACTTAGATGTATTTAATTTTCAGCACATAATTCTGGCATTATGCCTTGCATTCTCTTACCCATCAACAGAAACAAGTTATCAAGCTTCTACTCGAGATCGACAGAGTTGTACAATCAACATTCATCTTGACGCTTAATTACTATGGACCTACTGGTTAGAGCTACAGTTTACCTACTACTGCTTCTGCCGTCATCGAGAGAACCGAAACTGATGTCAACAAAGATCATGAATCCATCCGCGGTCTTCACGTTGATTGAAGAATGACCGGGCTACTTCCGAGCACATGACAAGAGGTATGCTGGGTTGTCTACGAACAGTAATGACCTTGCCCAATTGCCGCGATTGCATCTGACTGTAGCTGGATGCCACTGATGTCAATATGCAGATGAAATGCAATTATGATAATATGGATAGAAAGCAAATTATATTCACTGTCAGCGAGGAATAAAATACAAGCGAATTACATCACACCTGGATATTTAACATCTCAGAAAAGAAATAAATTACGAAAGGTGGATTTGAGGTTATGCCCAGAATGTAAATATGTAATCAATTATTCACAGCAAATGAAGAACTAACTCCTGGCGCCGACTTACCTTCACCTCTATGGAGGTACCTCGACGACTTAATTAGGCGGAGCGCACACTTACTGGACAAGGGACACGACACATGGGATGCGACAAAAAGGACATGTCCCAAGTGGATTCAACACGTGCAATCAACAGGAAACCCGCACATTTATCAGTCAAGAGCATGGACTGTCCCATGTGTCAGCGGGCATGTCCCATTTGCATTTCATAGGACGTGTTCCATCAGTTCCCACGTGCAGTGATATAAATATGTGCAGCTCAACAGAGGCAACTACTATAAATGTTATAGCGGAAGTGGAGAATAAATACTGTATAATTACAGAGTAAAGGATTATTCAAATAGGTCTACATGTGAAAATATCTGGGGAGAAATAGTATTCAGCATGAACGGTAAGTAGCCCACCAACATTTACAGTGATAAAATACATCTAGTGCATACTTTAACTTATAGTCCGGCTCCATGGCTAAATTGTTAGCGTGGTGGCCTTGGGTCACAGGGGTCCCGTGTTCGATCCCCGGCAGGGTCGGGAATTTTAACCATAATTGGTTAATTCCGCTGGCAGGGGGACTGGGTGTATGTGTCTTCATCGTAATTTCATCACGATGCGCGGGTCGCCTACGGGCGTCAAATCAAAAGACCTGCTGCGTCTGGCGAGCCGAACTTGTCCTCGGACACTCTCGGCACTAAAAGCTACAGTATACGCAATTTCATTTTTTTAACTTACTAATACAAGGTACTGTACTTCAAATAAACTCCCTTGTTATCGTTGTGATGAACGAACGAACACATTCACATCACAGTATCATTATACCAAATTTAAGGAGTACCTATACTAATGGGAAAACATGATAGACTGAAGTTATTTTTCTTGTAAGTTTTTCATTTAATTAGGTAGCCAAATGAATGCTGAACACTTCTTGCCATGGAAGTGCATTTTCTGGCTTCATGAAATATGTACACAGTTGACCTCTATTTCTTGAGCTCCTGTTGTAGGATGAATATTACAATGGCCAAATCGGGAAGAATGATCTTGATTTGTGCATCGAAATCACCTTCTGACACAGACGGATTGGTGAAATGTCCTTTCAATTTGATGAAGTTGTGTAAAATGCATTCTGCATTAATGCAGCTATCAACTTTTGAGACTTCTATGGAAATCTGTGTTTCAAAAGGCCTAAATTTTGACACTAGCATGCCAAAAGCACATTCGGCACTTCGCCTTGCTCTACTGACAAGGAGGCATTCCCTACTCGTCACCACCGATTTCGCTCTAATTTATAGAACATGCAGGGCTTGGCTAGAAAAGAAAGTACCCAAAGTGGGAACTCCAGATGGCCAAGCGTATAGAAAATAAAAATAAAAATGTTGACCCGGCTCTCGCACCGTATAAGCTACTTACGTTAGTGCGCACGTCGAGCAGTTGTTGGCGTAGCGGTAAGAGCTCGGACTGATAATTCGACGGTAGTGGGTTCGACTTCCCGTGTGGAGAATGGTTTTTTCTGTCAAATTTTATATTATTCATTTTCCAATTACGCAAAGAGGTGAATAATTCATTTTATTTATTTATACGCAAAAGGCATAGAAAACGTAAAAAAAAATGCGATTTCATTGTCACCGTCTACCTGTGCCAAGAACCTATTGTTTGTGTACAGCCACCAAGAGCAACCTTCACTTTTCAGGTGAAAACGAATCTTACAGCGAATCGACTATTCACGTTTATGGCGCATTCCCCAATAGCCAATAAAGGAGAGAAAAAAAGAATTTCTGTTTGAACACGTCGGGAAAGTTCGCAACTCCAAATTTTCTACAATTGCGCGCTCATTAAAAAAAAAAAAAAAAAATGACGTCCTATATGCCTTTTGCATAAGTAAAATAAATTAAAATAAATGAATATAAAAATTGAGAAAAATATTCTCCACACGGCGAGTCGAACCCAGGACCATCGAATTACTTGTCCAAGCTCTTACCGCTACGCCAACAACTGCTCGGCGTGCGCACTAACGTAAGTGGCTTATACGGTGTGAGAGCCGCGTCAACATTTTTATTTTTATTTTCTATACGCTTGGCCATCTGGAGTTCCCACTTTGGGTACTTTCATTTCTAGCCAAACCCTGCATGTTCTATAAATTTGAGCGAAATCGGTGGTGACGAGTAAGGAATGTCCCCTTGTGAGTCTACAATCAAACTCTTTTCATTGTCCAAGATCCTAACTCGATAAGGTCGCATGAGGTTAGTTTTGAGCCGGAATGCTTCATCGCCCACCATATAAATGACGCATCATTGTGGAGCCCAGACGGTGGTGGCAACCTCAATGTACCATCCATCACAAGTCTGCCTATGTCTGAATTACGAAAAAGAGATCCATCGTTTCTTCCAAACTCTCAAATGTCTATAGCAATAAACAAACCATCAGCATCACTGAGAAGTACAACAGAAAAATATCCTTCGTAATTTATGTATGACGAACCTGACATGGCCGGTTTCTTAGTTCTGAAATGCTTCCCGTCAATACTGGCAACACAATGTGCCATATTCTACAATTCATAGAATCTAGCTGCTGTTTGTAACCGATAATCAGTATCCGGTGTAGGCATGAAATCTTCACTTAGGGCGTCCCAAATGGCAACGAAAGTTTCGAATACGATTCTGCCTATCGTTTCCCCTCGTTTGAACTGGAAGGCAAGTGATTTAAAACTGCCTCCGTTTCCAAGAAACAAACTAATAACAATAATTCTGATGGTGGCTATCTTTCGTATAGCTCGTGAAACTAAGGATGAATCTACGAACATTCGGCATGCATTCCTACGACATTTAAGGCAACTACCGACAAGCGGTTCTGAAAGTGGAAAAAGACACTATCTTGCCGAGTATTTGCAATTTCTGGAGCCATACACAAGATCCAGGGGGTAAGTGTTTCGAGTGTAAACAGCCCGAATTCTGTAAATAACTAATATGTTCACTGACTTTATATTTTGCAAAGACTACGGAATTTCCAAGTACATCAAATACAGCTGCTCGCATAAGTATTCGTCCATATGTCCTTCCCATACACTAAACACCAAAAATGCACTGCAAAGCTTAAGCTACGTTCAGAAACAAATACGCAGTGGATATGCAATATATACTTACAACTAGCAAGATACCCGTGCTTTGCTACGGTATTATACTGAAATTTATAATTGAATGCTTATCGTTTTATACATAACCCGCCGTTATTCGCGATCTGACTCGTTTTCTGAGAGATTACGACCACGTTCCTCCCGTTTTTCGATCATTTTCCCAGCAATCGATTTGGTACTTCCCGGGCTAGGTCCGGGTACTCCACCCGGTCAGTTGGGTCCCTAAATCCTTGCCATGTTTTCCTATAAGCATTTTTAATGTGGATCAAATCCTTGAGGAGATCCGGCGTGGTGTCGTCTTGGGTACTTTGGCTGTACTGAACCGGCGGCCGGACTGCAATCGTAGTCATTACCCGTCCAGGACCCGTTTCCTGCCAGGTCCGCACATTTTGACGACGGTCCAGGACATTATTATTATTATTATTATTATTATTATTATTATTATTATTATTATTATTATACTGGACCCCAAAGCAAGATGCAAGACCTCTACTTGGCGGTAAATTACATCTGCTGCCATTGTCATTGATGGCAGTATGACCAGCACCATTGTCGCCCGTAGGCAAGTGCGCAGGACTTCTGGCGATACGAATGACATACTTCCGTGTATTATTGACCTTATTATAGAAATGAACAATTGCACGGTCAATCTTATACCTATCGTTTATTTCAAATGTGTTTAAATTTTTATTTATATGCCAGAAGAATCTACTGTAATCTAAGAAGGATCGCCAAAGGAAAAGATGGCTGTTGAAAACGAACCCAGGAAAGATTAAAAATGATCGGTTTATGATCAGAATAAGTACATTGAAAATCCACAGTCATTCAACCGGGTCAGGAATGGAATGAATAAAGCCCCCAGCTAGCGGTGATAGGAATTGTGCCGGCTGCCGAAGCCTGTCGCACTCCTCTGGGGCAATGATTAATGAATGACAGATGAAATTAAATTATATTGGAGAGTGTTGCTGGAATGAATGATGACGGGGAAAACCAGAGTACCCGGAGAAAAACCTGTCCCACCTCCGCTTTGTCCAGCACAAATCTCACATGGAGTGACCGGGATTTGAACCACGAAACGCAGCGATGAGAGGCCAGCGCGCTGCCGCCTGAGCCACGGAGGCTCCTTATAAGTACATTAGGAACAGTAAAATCAATTGGTCTCACCTCCGTTTTCACCCCACCGCGGTTAAGTTGATTTACCGCCCCGCCCCCCCCCCCCAAAAAAAGGCGTGTTCCTTTATGATTAAAGGAGATTCCAAATACCAATGTTCACGTGTGTTACATTCAGTTTTGAGATAAGTATTCCCATAAAAATAATTAACTTTTTTCACTTACTTTCACACTCCCCACCCCCCCCCCCCCCCCAAGTGAATTTTCCGGCAAAAAATATTTGTTTCTTTAATAGTAAAGGATCTAAATACCGATTATCTTCAGATTTTGAGATATGTGTCCTCATGAAACGGTTTCAACTCCGTTTCACACCCGCCCCCAAAGATGATTTCCCCGAACCCCCTTCCCCAAAACGCGTCGTTTTATTTTTAAAGAAGATGTAAATACCAATTTTCACGTCTGTAACAACTTTAGTTTTTATTAGATGTAAGTATCTTCATACAATTAATTCAATTAATTTTTTAATTTTTAACCCCCACCCTCCCTTCATTGGATTTTCCGAGAATACCTGTTTCTTTACTTTAACATGAAATTCCAAATACCAGTTCTTACGTCTGTAACATTTTACGTTTCTGAGATATACTGTAGATATAGTCTTTCTAAAAATCCACCCCAATTTGTCACTCCTGTTTAACCCCCATTAATTAGATTTTCCAAAAAAAAGTTTCTGTATTTTTAAAGGAGCTTCCATATACTAACTGTCTGGTCTGTAATGTCTTCAGCTTCTGAGATATAAGGATCTTTATTAAAGGCATTCAACCATTTTTCACCCTTCCTATTGGGATTTTCCGAAAACAAAAAAATACGTGTTTCTTCATTTTGAAAAAAGATTCTAAGTACCAATTTCTACGTCTGAAAACTTACAATTTCGAGATATAGATACACTCATTTTAAAAATTCACCCCCTTTTCACACCCCCATTAATTCGATTTTCCAAAAAAAAAAAAAAAAAAATACATGTTTCTTAATTTTTAAAGGAGATCCCAAACACCAATTTTCAAGTCTGTAATATCTTCAGTTTCTCAGATATAAGTATCCTCATTAAAGGAATCAGCCCCTTTTCCACCCCTCCTATTGGGATTTTCCGAAAACAAAAAATACGTGTTTTTTATTTTTAATGAAGATTCTAAATACTAATTTTTAGATCTGTAAACTTTCAAAGTTTTGAGATATAAATACACTCATTTTAAAATGTCACCCCCTTAGCGATGGAATATCCAAAAATCCTCTCTTAGCGAGCACCTACATCTTAATATGAATGTAACCCCAAAATTTCAATTCTTTATGTCCAGTAGTTTTGGCTCGGCGATGATCAGTCAGTCAGTCAGTCAGTCAGTCAGTCAGTCAGGACAAGTTCTTTTATATATATAGATAATAACGGCAGAATATACTCTTATACGTCAATATTCTTTGATAAAAAAATGAGTGTGGTCGGGCTAGGAAATGGCAACGCGAAGGTATTCGTCCGCCTTGTATAACTATCTCAGCATTGAGGAAGTCAGATACATCACCAAGCTCATTGTCAGTGATACGGACAGAGTCTGTAAGTCAATATCTAGTGGATGCCCCGAGTACAATGGGTAAGGTAAGGGAACGAACTGTTGTTTATCGCCAACGATTTATTCAACTCCTTCAAATTGGTGATTCTCACAGAGTAACTGCTGAGAAAACAGGAATACCGCGAACTACAGTCGCAAGTATCATTCAGACCAGTGCAACTGTACTCAACAAGAACGAGGCGGCCAAGCAAGCTGATAGCACGAGAAGAGCGAAGCATTATCCGCACTGTCCAGCAAAATCCCATGTGCCTGGACCTGTGCTTCGAACAGATATACAAATCTTCAGTGGGATAACATCAGCACCGACACCGTGTGGGTTACAAAGAGCTGGTTTGCAGCGACGTACAAGCCGGAAGAAACCCTGGTTAAGCGAGGTGAACCGTAAGAGTGCCGCTAAAGAGCACGTTAGGAAGCCACCCGCGTTTTGGAAACGCGTGCTGCTTACTGACAAGAGCCAATTCTGTTTGATTGCCCTGGAAAGCGGCGTGTGATGATGCTTGTTTAAAGGGGCCTAACATCTAGGTCATCGGCCCCTGATACGAAATGAAATAAATTAAAAGTTCAAAATCACCCACTGACCAAAATATAAAATGTCTTGAAGAATGAATGGATGGATATGCATTTAAAACAAACAGTGGATCCGACCTAGAAACTATCATAAAAATAATATTACTGAGCAAGGCGCCACTTCTGAAGTACAATCCTGAATCGAGGATGCTTGTCCAAAGGGGTCCAAAATACAGGTCAACGGCCCCTCATAATGGTACTTATCGCTAGTAAAGTAGAACCATGGTATTTGTCATGTTGGGGTACTAATCAACAGAAGCGTAGACTCGCGGTGTTCCACACATGATAGTACTACTCACAAGTATTGTACGTCGTACCGGTAACGCAGACTTATGGTGTTTCTCACAGAATGTCGCCACACACAGGCAACGAAAACAGATGGTGTTCCTCACCTAGGTGTACTAATCACGGGTGCCGGTATTCCGTGGTGTTCCTCATATAGTGGATACTAATCACAGTCAACGCAGAACCACGGTGTCGCTCATATAGTGGCACTAATCACAGGCAACGCCCAGACCCGTGGTGTTTCTCACAATGGTACTAATCACGGGTATTGGAAACCCACAGTGAACCACTCTCTGCTGCTACTAATCACAAACCTATTGTGTACCTAATATACACTGACTGAGCAAATGTCATGGGATAGCGGAGCACTGATGCGCAGGTGTGATGTCTGAGCACCACACGGCCTCTGTGCCAGCGGCAGTTGTATAGGAGACCTTGTGATCATTGGCTGTGCATGTGACAGGTGTAACATGGATCGTCGTCGTGAGCTGAAACCGTTCGAACGGGATATGGTAGTCGGTGCCCGACGGATGGGAAGTGCGATTTCGGAAGTGGTGCGGGAATTCGGCTTCACACGATCAACCGAGTCCAGGGTGTATCGTGAATGGTTGAATGCGGATGTCGCCGTCCACAACAGACGAACGACCAGCCGTCCAGCCACCCTCGATGGCCGTGACCGACGACATCTGAGACGGATTGTCAATAGTGACAGATGAGCAACCGTGCAACAAATCACGGCTCAATTCAAATAAAGGCCGTGCTAGACACGTCTCCCAGGGGACAATCCGTAGGAACATGGGTTCTATGGGGTATGGGAGCAGGCGCCGCACACGGGTGCGGCACTGTTAACCCAACGTCATCGGGCACAACGACGCGCATTTGTCGCCAGTCACCAGGGATGGACACTGGAACAATGGCGTAACGTGATATGGTCGGACAAATCACGAGTTCAACTGCACCATGCCGATGGGAGGCACCGTGTATGGCGCAGACCACATGAAGCGATGGATCCCGCTTGCCTCGAAGGTGTGGTCCACGGCGCTGGTGTGTTATGGTCTGGGGTGCATTTTCCTGGTATGGAATGGAAGAGACTTTGAATGGTACGCGGTATGTTGAGCTGCTCGGAGACCATCTCCACCCATTTTTGGCCTTCCAGCGCCCAGAAGATTCTGCGGTGTTGCAAGATGATAACGCGCCGCCACATCGCTCCGACGTCGCCCGGGGATGGTTCCAGGAACATGCAGCGGACGTCCAACGACTGCCATGGCCACCCAGGAGCCCCGATATGAACCCTATCGAGCATATCTGGGATGTCCTGGAACGCAGGCTCCGTGCCATGGATCCTGCACCCACGAACAGATCAGCATTGGCGGCCGCTCTGCAAACGATTTGGTGTCAGCTGCGTCCAGAGGACTACCAGGGACTTGTCGACTCACTTCCACGGCGCCTCGCTGCAATTTCGCAGGGCCAGAGGCGGCCCCACGCGCTATTAGGTGACTATCCCATGACATTTTCTAAGTCAGTGTAGTGGTACTACCCGCAAGTAAAGGCAACCCATGGTGTTCCCCGCGTGATGGTACTTATTAAGAGTAGTTTCACGGTTCTAATACAACCATCCCTTGGTCGCCCCTTTTAGTCGCCTCTTACGACAGGCAGGTGATACCGTGGGTGTATTCATATGCGTCCCCCACCCACAGAGGGTGAAAGCGACGTGTATGGAGAAAGAACGCCGAGCTCCAAGGTCAAAATCTGCAACCAACCATAAAGTATGGAGGAGGTTCCATAATGGTATGTGGTTGTATATCGGCGGCTGGGGTAGGTAACTGCCGTATAATACCTGAACCTTGAATATATTAAAGCAACACTAAACACCCACAGTACCAAAATTAGGTCTTGACAGTGGGTACTTCTTCCAACAAGATAATTACCGGTACCATAAGCACACTGCTTGGGTTGTTCGGGAATGACTATTCTGCAAAACACCTGATGTGCTGCAGACACCACCCCAGTCCCCAGACTTAAATCCATAGAAGATTCCTGGGCGGAATTAAAATGTAAACTGAGGAAGCAGCGTATTGCAAATAAATAAGCTCTGAAGCAATACTTCATGGACAAATGGCACAATATAGGCCCGGAAGTAACAAAAACTGGTGACATCCCTACCGAAACGCCTTCAAGTCGTAGTTGCTTCCAAAGGAAGTTCGACGCGCTACTGATACTTAGGAAATGATTGCACATTCGAGTTATTGTGGACGAATAATTTTGCAACGTGACATTCATGCAAGCAGTGCGATTGTTCATTTGTTCCAAATGCCAGTGCTTTGAGTGCTATACATTATGTTCTCAGATATTCAGATGGCAAATAAAACATACTATTATTTCCTTACATTTAACTTCTTTATGGTATTGGTGCTATTGGCTATTGTTCTCATATGACGAGTGTGGACGAATACTTATGCGAGCAGCTCTGTTATTCTAGGCAATCAGGAAATATGAATAACTGCCAGAATTGGAATCTGTGATGTTGGATAATACCGAAAATAAAATAGAAGGTAAATATTCATCAGAAGGAAAAGCAAGTTGAGCCTTTGCCGACTACTTTAACGAAAGGAGGGGTAAACCCCAGGCAGACAATGATTCGGATCCGAACTTGCTATTTTTAAATCACCTTTACCAATGGTAAAATACCTTAATACTGCAAATAAATTGCTGTTGAGAAGTTCAGTTTAAAATTCACTGAATGAAATTTGGAATAGACAGACATCTCAGTCACAGACATCTCAAAATGTGATGATAGTATCACAGAATGAAGACGACGGAACTACTTCTCAACCTGAACAATCGTGCATTGTTTGGAATAATATGAATAAGTGTTCAGAAATTTGGTTTCCCTAAAAATGTAAAAAATAACTATGTACTATTAATTTCAATTTTACCGCAAACACCTACTTATTCGGAACAAATGTGTACAGATCTTTTACTGTATTCATACACAACTAAAATCAATACTTGTCAACCTTACCCGAGTGTTATCAATAATCTTTCAGCTGGTAGAATAGGATCCCTGAAATATTTTTTCTCAGTGGTTTTACCATGTGCAGCAACTCTTGAAACATCTCCCAGTTCAATCTATAAAATTTATGAAATTGTGAAGGATCTTCATTAGGTTTCTTGGCCAACACAAAAGCACCATTCTCTTGGCAGTCCACATTATGAGATGACCCAAAATCTTTCTTCTGGTTGCCCGTTTTCTTCGTAATTCCTAAGTAACAACAAGCCTCCCAGATCATTAGAGGACATCTTGACTAATGACCCATAGATGTGCATGTATGTGGCCCATGTTACACGGGACAGGACAAGTTATTTCCGTCATGTCCCAGAAGTGTGCGCTCTGACTTTTTAGAGTGGGCGTCCCTCGATGCAAGACCCACCTGAAGAAAGGGGGATCTTTCCAGCAAACTCAGATACCTTGTGTGAATGCGGTGCTGAACAAGACGCAAGCCACCTACTTATCTGTCCCCTCCTGGACCAACACATGCACATCACAAGATGATAGAGGAAATAAGGCCATCACTGCTGCAGTTCTTTCTGGACATGCTCACCGGACATGGAAATGAATTGATTTACAGCAGCACATATCAGGAAAAATTCACACTTTTGATAATATTTCAATCAAATTAAATTCTAGAAGGGAAGTATAGTTTTGAAAAACCAATATGAAAGACAGTTTAATAAGCAGTTACCTAATTAGAATCTGATAAAGGACGAACTCCTTCCAAGTCTGATTCCTCTCTCCTCTTTCTCACTGTTGCTCGTATCATTCGGATTAATGAAAAGACGATCGACAGTCATATCGCACAGACAGTCCTATTCCCAGAATCTCAGCTCTTTCGTCAACACGTGATAAAAGCCACGCCACATTACAGCCGTTATACTGACCAGAATCTCGTTAATATTCTGACTTCGAGTTTCATTACGCGCAACACATCCGTTTCCCACGCTCCACACTAACTCTGTGGAGGTGAATGGAGGTAAACTTTCCATGGAACCTTCGCGAACGGACGATATCATTGTGGTTAAAAATCCGATACGGTGCGAACGGACGATGTCAGAGGCTAGAGATTCAATATAGCGGGTCAAGCATGACTGCATGGGTACCCGGCGTACTTTAGGTTGAATTACTTTCTTATATTAATGACGATGAATCGGTTCTTGCACATTATCCTGACTGAAATTATTTGAGAAATTACATTTTGGACATTGTGTACGTAGGATCGCATTATGCTATGATCTGGCTAACTATTTTCAAGTCTCTGCGCAAGCGTTCTGAGGTAGTGTCAACCAATAAACGTTAACATTAACACGTGCTCATACGGCGGTATTCGGTAACTTTCGCAATAATCACCATCCCTTACTCAGAACGTTCGTGGAAGAAGTACTGTATGTTGCACTCGCTCTGTTGCAGCCCTCTGGCAAACATGCCACGACGAGTCGTCATAGCATTTGATCGTACGCACATTGTTACACTGTGTCAACAAAGGCCTCCCTGCGAGGAAAATCGCACGCGTGATCTGTGCACACCACAATGCCGTCGTTGATGTAAAACCTTTATCGTGTGATACAGAATGTTCGGGATCGTTCTCGCAGTGGTAGCCTACGATAAACACTTGTTGCTTGTTGTTTTAAGGGGCCTAACATCGAAGGTCATCGGCCCCTACGATAAACAGAAGCTGATGGACCATTATTTGAAAAATCTTGGCTCGCAGGAACCGAAACGACTCCGCAACAGGGCTGTATAATGCCTTTCTGATGGCAACTGGGAGGGCTTCTCTACTCAGACAATCCCGGAATCGCCTCCATAGCTCGAGAGCCCTGCAGGGACGCGGATATCCGCGAATTTCGTGTCTTGACGGATGCAAATTGTATGGCAGTGCGGATAATTTCTAAATATTAATGAAGTTTATTGATTTTTCACTCGGGTATACTCTTATATCTGCTTGTGGTTACGTGACCCTTGACTGTGGTATGGGAGAATGGTGATAGAGCCTTGAGACCATAAAGCCGTAAATCAGACGTAAGCCTAACTGGTTCCTTTCCGCAGTTAACGGAAGGAAGGAACAAAGGTCAATACGTCGGTAGTTTGCGCAAGAGAAAATCCCTCATAAACTTGTGACTGTAGGAGTTCTGATGCTAGGTATCAGTCCTATTGTATTATGTTAATACTAGCAAGATACCCGTGCTTCGCTACGGTATTATACTGAAATTTATAATTGAATGCTTATTGTTTTATATATAATCCGTCGAAATTCGCGATTTGACTCGTTCTCTGAGAGAATCCGCCAAAATTCGCGATCTGACTCGTTTTCTAATAGATTACGGCAAGTTTCCTCCCATCCTTCAATCTTTCTTTCCAGCAATCGATTTCGTACTTCCCGGGCTAGGTCCAGGTATTCCACCCGGCCAGTTGGGTCCCTAAATCTTTGCCATCTTTTCCTATAAGCATTTTTGATATATATATATATATATATATATATATATATATATATATATATATATCAAATCCTTCAGCAGATCCGGGGTGGTGTCGTCTTGGGTGCCTTGGCGGTACTGAACCCGCGGTCGGACTGCATTCTTAGTCATTACCCGTCCAGGACCCGTTTCCAGCACGGTCCGCACATTTGACGACGGTCCAGAACATTATTATTATTATTATTATTATTATTATTATTATTATTATTATTATTATTATTAAGACCGCTACTTGGCGGTAAATTACATGTGCTGCCATTGTCATTGTTGAGAATATGACCAGCACCATTGTCGCGCGTATGCAAGTGTGCGGGATTTCTGGCGATACGAATGACATACTTCCGTGCATTATTGGCCTTGTTATAGAGGTGAAAAATAGGACGGTCAATCTCATTCCTATCGTTTATTTCAAATGTGTTTAAATTTTTTTTTATATGCCAGGAGAATCTACTGTAATCTAAGAACGTTCTCCGAAGGAAAAGATGGCCCTTGAAAACGAACCCAGGAAACATTAATAATGATCGGTTTATGATCAGAATAAGTACATCGAAAATCTACAGCCTGTTTCCAGTCATTCCTCAGGGTCAGGAAAGGAATGAATAAAGCCCCCATCTAGCGACGACAACAGGAATTGTGCCGGCTGCCGAAACCTGTCGCACTCCTCTGGGTCAATGATTAATGAATGACAAATGAAATGAAATGATATTGGACAGTGTTGCTGGAATGAATGGTGACAGGAAAAACCTGTCCCGCCTCCGTTTTGTCCAGCATGAATGACACATGTAGAGACCAGGATTTCAATCAGGGAACCCAGCTTTGAGAGGCCGGCGCGATGCCGCCTGAGCAACGGAGGCTCCTTATAAATACATTATGAACAGTAAAATCAATTGGTCTCACCTCCGTTTACACCCCACCGCCGTTAAGTTTATTTACCCCCCCCCCCCCAAAAAAGAACTAAAAGAAGGCGTGTTTCTTTATGTTTAAAGGAGATTCCAAACACCAATGTTCACGTCTATTACCTTTAGTTTTGAGATAATTAATTTTAAATTCTTTCACCTCCCCCACTCCCCCCGCATTCATTGGATTTTCCGACAATAGGTGTTTCTTTACTTTTAAAGCAGATTCCAAATATCAAATTTCACGTCTGTAACAACTTCATTTTTGAGATAACAGTAGTCTAATTAAAATAATTCAACACCATTTTCAGTCCCTTTTACCCCCCCCCCCTCTCCACCCATGTGGTATTTCCGAAAACTAAAAATACACGTTTCTTTATTTTTAACAGAGATAAAAATACCATTTTTCACTTCTGTAACATGTTAAGTTTTTGAGAGGTACTGTATAAAAATTACCCCCCCCTTGTCATCCCCCATTAATTGGATTTTCCAAAAGCAAAAAAATGTTTCTTTATTTTGATAGGAGATCCCAAATACCAATTTTCAGGTCTGTAATATCTTCAGTTTCTGAGATTTAAGTATCCTCATTAAAGGCATTCAACCCTTTTTTCACCCTCTTCCACCCTTACTATCGGGATTTTCCGAAAAAAACATTAGTGTTCCTTTCTTTTTAAAGCAGATTCTAAATACCAATTTTTACATCTGTAAACTTTTAAAGTTTTAAGATATAAACACACTCATTTTAAAAATTCACCCCCCTTTTCACCCCCCGATTATTTGGATTTTCCAAGAACGAAAAAATACGTATTTCCTTATTTTTAAAGTGGATCCCCAATACCAATTTTCAGGTCTGAAATATCTTCAGGTTCTGAAATATAAGTAGCCACATTAAAGGCATTCAACCCTTTTTTCACCCTCTTCCAAGCTTCCTGTCGGGATTTTCCGAAAACAAAAAAATACGTGTTTCTTTATTTTTAAAGGAGATTCTAAATACCAATTTTTACATCTGTAATCTTTAAAAGTTTTGAGATATAGATGCACTCATTTTAAAAATTCACCCCCTTTTTTACCCTCCCATTAATTGGATTTTCCAAAAACAAAAAAATACGTGTTTCTTTATTTTTAAGAGAGATCAAAAGTACAAATTTTCAGGTCTGTAATATCTTTAGTTTCTGAGATATACGTACCGGTATCCTGATTTAAGGCATTCAACCACTTTTTCACCCTTTTTCACCCCTCCTATTGGGATTTCCCGAAAACAAAAAAATACGTGTTTCCTTATTTTTAAAGAAGATTCTAAATACCAATTTTTACATCTGTAAACTCTTAAAGTTTTGAGATATAGGTACACTCATTTTACAATTTCACCCCCTTTTTTCACCCCCTTAGCGACGGAATATCCAAAAATCCTCTCTTAGCGAGCACCTACGTTTTAATATAAATGTATCTCCAAAGTTTCATTTCTTTATGTCCAGTAGTTTTGGCTCGGCGATGAATCAGTCAGTCAGTCAGTCAGTCAGTCAGTCAGTCAGGACAAATTATTTTATATATATAGATATCTACCTGTTTCAATACCTTGCGTGTAATATACTGTAATTAAATATTTACAATATCCACGGATATCCATTCGCGGATGCGGATGAAGGAAGTGCAGATGCGGATAATATTTTGTATATCCGCGCAGGGCTCTATCCATAGACCCCCCCCCCCCCCCCTCTGAGTTATTTGCGAGCATCTGCACGTACACTGGTGTTCATTTAAATCTTCCCTGGCCGTAAATCAACCCTTAAAACGGGCTCTCCCGAGCTCACTTAGGGTCGGTTCGTCTGACTCCGAGAAGAGTATGTCCGACGTTCTTGTACCACATCTAATGGCACTTCACTTTCATAAAGCAGCCTCAGCAGTTTGTTTCTATGTTGCCTGAAGACGCCCTCTTTCTTTCTACGGCTCTTCGATGGCATAAGCTTTCTGTACTAAATGGTTTTCATTTCTTCTTCTGACGTGACTACACCAGCGGAGACGTTTTTTTTCCTCCATCTTGTCGCTGACGTCATTTAAATTTGCAGCCAGAAATATTTCATTTCGAGCAACGAAATCAGTACAGTCTTCAGAACCGCCCAGTACCAGATAACACTATCTCTTATTGGTCAGATTCATGCAGAAGCGTAACACATGAACACACCTGACGAGCAAGTGAAGATTGAGAGAGGTAATGACGGGAGATGTGACATGAACCAAACACCCACAGAGGGGAAGGTACTTTCTTCCCCGCCTGCCCACACGCCCTCCTGTCTCAACCTTGAATATGCGGTAGAGAGGGGAATGAAGGGAGGAACCACACGTGCTCGTAAGTCAATTCTTTGAGTGTCAAATTCTCCTATTTCTTTGCAATTCCTTTGTGCGAAGGCTGGCTGAAATGTTCGCGGTCTCGACCATGACCACCTTGTCAAATGCCATCGCGCCCGACCATTGTAAGAAAAAATGACCCTTATTTTCGGCAATATAGGAACTATTATACAACTCTACATTAAAAACTTTGGAAGCACTGTCAAGTGAAGAACCGATATATTTTGCAGTAAAATATGCACGGATATCAAATTTGGACACAAGGAATTAGGATGCAGAAAGGTAACCAACTTTCACTAAGAACATAGTAAGGCGATTCGTGTTTCATTTAAAGACATACTCTTACTAAAGTATTATACCATGCTTTTTCTTTATTATGGGAAATGGGCAAGAAATTCAGCCTACGTGATAATTGAGGAGCTATCTGACGATGAGATAGCGGCCCCGGTCTAGAAAGCAAAGAATAACGGCCGAGAGGATTCGCCGTGCTGACCACACGACACCTCGTAATCTGCAGGCCTTCAGGCTGAGCAGCGGTCGCTTGGTAGGCCAAGGCCCTCCAAGGGCTGTAGTGCCATGGGGTTTGGGTTTTGGGAGAGAAATGAAATGGGATAAAATTAAATACAATGCCTACATTTGAACGACAGGTAAATGAATATTATTCACAATCCCAAAAAAAAGAGGAATAATTGGTGAATTGTAATAAATAAAAATAAGCTATTCTCGTATCATAGTAAGATGTAAAAGAAACAAAGGAGTGCATTTTGTAAGGAATAAGTAAATAAAATGAACGCTTCCTGCACACGAAAATAATTATTGTATTTGTATAAAATGAAAAGTGGGGTATAATCTTAAACAATTCACTAGTTTTTCCACAATTTTAGAGCCATTCAAATAAAGTTGCATTACACGTCTAGAAGTTTTTCACAGGGGAACACGTGCTAGCAGGTTAGTCTTTTTTTCACGAACTGTCATGTGGTATAGAAGTAGTCCTTATTATGACCATTTTTTCCACCTTTATAAAGCTGTTGAATTTTTAACAACTGCCGTTTATTTCCCATAGGGTGTATTATTAAAATATGTTATCCTCGACAACCAAAGTAAAAGTAACCTGGCAATAAACAAGGAAGACCACGGACGCAAGAATGTTGGAAAACCGTTCCTATGGAGTTGTCAGTTCTGATCAAACATTTAAATTCCATATGTATTGGGGCGGGATTACATCGTGCACATTTCTTCGGAATTAAATTACAGTCGTTTTCTTTGATTAGGAGAAGCCAGTACAGCCAGAATGTTTAACCATAGAAACATCTTAATCAGTTCCCGAGAAAATGATATTGGGAGGGACCTCTGAGTGCATTACGTCACAACCCACACCACCTGGAAGACGAACACATGTGGCGTTGCCTCACTGCATCAGGGTTGGCGTCCGGCTCCATGGCTAAATGGTTAGCGTGCTGCCTTTGGTCGCAGGGGTTCGAGAATTTTAACCATAATTGGTTCATTTCTCTTTCACGGGGGCTGGGTGTATGTTTCGACTTCATTTCACCCCCATCACGACACACAGGTCGCCTACGGGTGTCAAATCAAAAGACCTGCATCTGGCGAGCCGAACTTGTCCTCTGACACTCCCGGCACTAAAAGCCATACGCCACTTCATTTCATAAGGTTTGGCCAAAACCTACGTCCAAACGTTACCAGTTTTCCATTCCACCCGAAATTCTTATGATCACGAGTATACACCCCAACACTATGGCGCCGAGAACACTTATAGCGTTCCTTCACCAATGAGTGCCGACATTGTCCGAGGCCTAATCGTCGGAGGAGGGATTAGAGTGAGTGAAGTAACCTGACCAGACACCATACCACAGGTCCAGCAGGGTGGCGGATCAGTCAAATTTCTACCTGCATTATGTATGGATGAAACGACTCCGCGCATCATCGTTGAGGGTACTACGGAAATTGTACAATATCGGGACAATCTTGCAATCCATTGTTCGGCCATACCGATAATATATCGGTGACAATAGTTCTGCAGGATGGCAATACGCGTGTACACAACTCCCGTCATGTTAACATCTTCCTCAGGGAGGCACAAATCTGATAAAATTGTCTGCAGTGTCTGCTGGGATGAATTTGATTGAACACATCGCAGGACCAGCTTGAAGAGGCAGTACTAAGACACAGGAACCCACATCTCACCCTGGAGATCCTCCGGAGGGCTGTTGTTGAGCGTGAGTAGAGCAGGGCAGCCGCAAACATCAGGTGCGTAGCCTGCTATGAATGATAAAAACTTGCCTCAACGATGGAGGTGGAGAAATACCGTATTAAGACGCAGATTGCTATTTCTAGGTTTGATAGATTCACTTCGCCAAATAATGAGTCGTGTTTATCGTAAGTTCGAAGGTATTCAAGACAATTATGTTACCAGTTACAGAAAGTATACTTGATCTCCCATACTTTCTCTTTGGTCGCAAGCAACGTAATACCTCAGCAATCCAGGTGGAGCAAAACTTTTGAGGTGCGTACGATTCTCGTACAATTATGGGTTGCATTAACATACAAAGTATAATACAATCACAGTACTGAATTTACAAGGTATACGACATTTGATACCAAGAATGTTTCAAATTAGGTCCTGAATCAGCAGGGTTACTGTAACAGTTTTCACTGTAAGAATTATATGTAGCAGGGTATGGTGGAGTTGAATATTATTTCTCCGATTTACTCGGGTTTTGTAGCATGGCGAATAGTAGGGTCAATGATTTACACCTTTTCTTTACGACTGCGTTTTGCAATGTTGTCCTGCTATTTTCCCACAATGACAAACCCAAGTCAAGTGTTTCTATCTCCCTATGATAGAGCCTGCGGAGGGTATAACTTACTACGGTATTAAAATTAAGAATATGTTTTAGCGGGACAATATATCAGAATATATTCGTAGTGACTGAGTAACAGGAAACATTGTTAAAGATCAAATGTCTTACTCTCGCCGACAGACTTCGTGCAAGCACTGAAATAGAATTACAGAGGACGAAACACGTAGTCTATCAATTCGTCTTGTTTTGTAATCACCTAGTTTTCATCGTTTCCATACAGTAGTAAGTTATTGGTTCCATGTTCCATTAACTACAGTACTTTTACATTTTCTGAGACGTCGAGGTGCCAAATATTGTCCGCAGAAATTCCTTCACGTACCAGTAATCTACCAACGCGACGCTGGGATATTTTAGCACTTCAAAGACTACCAAACTGATCCGGGGTCAAATCCATCAACTTTGACTCAAAACCAGACCCGTGCTGTCTAAGCCATTCAGCCTGGCATTTTCAAACTGTAGATCTGCATTTATCATTTTTTTACTCCCTCCATATACGAACTTTTCCTTTTTTAACAATAATTCTAACTGCAAATTCATAGTACTGTAATTCTCATTTTTATTTAGCTTTAGTTGTAAAATCTTAATTTACGAAAAATGTTGATGTGTACAGTTGAAAATGTGTAAATATTATCAGCATAGCAAAACAGTGAGGAGCCTTCCCCCACCAATATGGGTAGCCTCTTTCGTTGTTAAAATTTCTCTACTTTAGTAATTAATAACTTATTCTTAGTGTGTTCACTGGTCTTTAAAGTTTTAGGCTTTTTTTTTTTCAAGATCTTGCGTCTTGATAAGACTACCTCAAGGATTGGTTTGTAAATTTTCATCCCCAAATGGCTTTATTGATGGTTTTTTTTTTTTCAAAGAACTTTGAAACAAGAATCAAATCCCTAATTTTTGGCACAATTGATTCAAACAAACCATCTGTATTGTGTTAAAAAAATACAGTGATTGAATATATAATTCAGATGGTAGGTTATCCAGAAACCATCAATAAAGCAATTTGAGGATGAAAATTTATAAACTAATCCATGAGGTGGTCTTATCAATTCTAAATTATGTAACTTAATATTTGCAAAGAACTGGACCATGAACACATCAGGAAAAGCAGTAGAAACTTCCAAACCAGGTATAAAGAATACAATAAAACTCAACAAGTAGCCTGCTTTTGTGATATGTGAGCAATAATTACCACAGTTTCAAAGACAACAAAATGGACCAAAATATCCTGCATTACAAGAACAAAAGTAAATTCTTGAATGTCAAAGAAGCTATATAAATAAACATGCATACACACATCATTATAGACTTATGCCTTTCAGCATTCAGTCTACAAGCCTCTGAGAATTTACTAAACGTCACCACAATCCTCGATTTCCAACTAGTGCTGTGGCCTCATTGAGTTCTATACCTCTTATCTTTAAATCGTTATAAACTGAGTTTAACCATCGCCGTCTTGGTCTACCTCTACTTCTCTTACTCTCCATAGCAGAGTCCATTATTCTCCTAGGCAACCTATCCTCCATTCGCCTCACACGACCCCACCGCCGAAGCCAGTTTAATGTGTACAGCTTCATCCATCAAGTTCATTCCTAAATGAGCCTTTATATCCTCATTCCGAGTACCCTCCTGCCATTGTTCCCACCTGTTTGTACCAGCAATCAATCTCGCTACTTTCATGTCTGTTACTTCTAACTTATGAATAAGATATCCTGAGTCCACCCAGCGTTCGCTCCCGTAAAGCAAAGTTGGTCTGAAAAGAGACCATTGTAAAGATAGTTTCATCTGGGAACCGACTTCCTTCTTACAGAATACTGTTGATCGCAACTGCGAGCTCACTGCATTAGCTTTACTACACCTTGATTCAATCTCGCTTACTATATTACCATCCTGGGAGAACACACAACCTAAATACTTGAAATTATCTACCTGTTCTAGTTTTCTATCACCTATCTGACATTCATTTCTGTTGAATTTCTTACCTACTGACATCAATTTAGTCTTCGAAGGGCTAATTTTCATAGCACCTATTTTCGAGTTCCAAGATATCAGACTGCAGGCTTTCAGCACAATCTGCCATTACGACCAAGTCGTCAGCATAGTTCAGACTGCTTACTACATTTCCACCTAACTGAATCACTCCCTGCCATTTTATACCTTGAACCATGAATCAAACACTGCTAAGAAAAACAACCCAACAAATTTTGATCATCACATGTGTATAAGAAACTCCCATTTTCTCACTTTTATAATTTGGCACAAGAATTGCCCAGTTCTCCCAGTTATTAAGATTTTAGGAGGAGCAACAGCCCCATTCCTACCATAGAAGGAATCCACTGTCCATATTACATGTACTAATCTATCGTTCCAGAAGTTTCACTACGGCTAGACCTGTATAAATTGAATGGGCACTGGATACAGGTAAGAAAGTATAAGGAATTGAGTGCTAGCCGTTGTAAGGAGTTTATGACCAAAATTGTTTCAGACACAAATTAATACTTAAGGTAATCTGAAACACCCTAATATGACAAAAGTGCAGGAATTCAATTCGAACATTAGGTTAGCTGTGCTGTTAATTCATTTTCATCTCCAATTTCCACTTCAATAATAAGGAGGAAGTTAGTGACATGCTGGAATTTTTACTAACAGGACATTCCCGCTATATAAACCAGAAACCTCTTTAGGAACTCCCAGATTACACCTGGGATTTTAAGAGGTAATAAGTACCAGGAAGAAAAGGAGAAACTAATTTACTCAACCTAGACATACTAACAGGGTACAGCAATGGAACAGAACGAACGTTCAGGTCACGCCAATATTTATTAAGAGTAAAAAATTCTTATTTAGTCATTCTCAATAGCTTAAAAAGTCATTCAACATTTACAAGTACTTAAAATCCTTATACAGCAACTCCAATCCTAAATATCTGAACAGTGGTAAACAACATTATTCCAAAACTAACAATAATTAATTTATACAACGTCATTAGTCACTTTATAGTTCTTTTTTATTTGCTAATATTAGAATTAATAAAGCTGGGTCTAAAGATGATAGCTTAATGACAAACATGTAATCCTCACTTTTCTCCAACATCTCTTTTCCAAATAGTTATGTTTGTGTTATTTATATCTCTCCCATTCGTTATGTCATTTCAGACTGAGTCATGACAGTTATCTAACTAACAAGCCCTTTTATATACTTTAAAATGATCACTGGCACAATTAATTTGAAAACTGCCATCACGTGTCCACATGCTGAAAAGTCAAAGTTGTTATATTAACCAGAAAATATTTCTGAAAAATTTAAACCAAGAATTTTAAAATTAAAATATTCTTTTATGCATAAATTAGTTTTTATGAAAGACTATAGGGGAAGCCTAACCTCTAAAGGCAGAGTTATACAGCACCCACCAAATTAAGACAATTTAATCTCATCTATGATATTTTAAAACCAGTTTTATAACAATCATGTCCTGGGATACTATACCTATTGCAAAACCCTGCAACTTATTAAACAACAAACAATACAAAGCTCCAGCACTCAGACATTACAAGGTGTTGGTTACACAGTGCTTGAAGTCCATGGATCGTCAGAACGCAGTACCCATAGGATTGATATGATAGCTTTACAAAATACCAATAATGAATACATTATTGATCCTAAAGTTCGGTTTGAATCTGATGCCAACCAGCCCAGTGAAGCACACAACGAGAAGTAAAGCATTTACAAACCAACTATCCCCTTCTACAGACGTGAATACGGACTGGATAACATCGACGTGACAAGCCACATGATTGGTGCAAGTGGAAACATTCCTAAGTTCTTCAAAGAATTCTGCTCAAGATTAAAACTACGAGTCGTTGACGAAAAATGTGGTCCTCGAAGCCTTGAAAGGTTCATTATCAATACTGAGAAATCATTTATATACGTAATCACAAATGTACTTAGTATACTTTGTCTTCGTCAACCTTCTTATGGGGGAAAGCGTTTGTCCTCTGAATAAGTGTGTGTGTGTGTGTGTGTGTGTGTGTGCGCGCGGATGTATAATATTTATAAATAACACATCCTGACTGACAGATTCATCATCACTGAACCAAAACTACTTACTGGACACAAAGAAATGAAATTTTGCAGATACATTTATATTAGAGTGTAGATGCTCACTAAGGGAGGATTTTTGGATTTTCCATCGCTAAGGGTGTGAATTGTTTAAATGAGTATATATCTCAAACACTTAAAAGTGTATAGACATAAGAATTGTTATTTGGACTCCTTTAAAAATAAACATGTATTTTTTTGTTTTTGGAAAATCCCATTAAGGGGGTTGAAAAAGGGTAAAAAGAAAGGGGTTGGATACCTTTTATGAGTATACTTATATCTCAAAAACTGAAAATTTTACAGACATGAAAATTGGTTTTGGAATCTCCTCTAAAAATAAACATACTTTTTTGTTTTTCGAAAATCCAATTAATGGGGGGGAGGAAGGTGAACAGGAGTGACAAAGGGGCAAATTTCTAGAAAAGTTTATAACTACTGTATATCTCCAGAAACTAACATGTTACAGACGTGAAAATTGGTACCAGTAATTGGAATATAGATAATTTGTTTTTGGAAAATCTATTTAAGGGGAACTAAAAAGGGGCGTGAATTTTTAAAATGAGCATGTCTACAGTATATCTCAAAAAGTTAACATGTTACCGACATGAAAATTGGTATTTTCAATCTTTTAAAAATAAACATTTGTGTTTTCGGAAAAACCACTTAAGAGGGGGGGGGGTAGTAAAACTGACTGAAAATGGGGTTGAATTATTTTTTTAAGGAAATTGGTATCTCAAAAACTAAAGATGTTACAGACGTGAAAACCGGTATTTGGAATCCCCTTTAAAAAATAAACATGCATTTTTGGAGGGAAATAAACTTATGGTTGGGGAGATGGTGAATGAGTTGAGTTCTTTTTATGAAGATACTTAAATCACAAAAAACTGAAGATGTTAAGACATAAAAATTGGTAGTTGGAATCTCCAATCGCCAACTCGCTCGGTAGTGTCTTAAGATGAGCCCTATCATTCTACCCCTTCTTGTTGCCAAAGTTGGCCAAATCAATTTCCTCTCACCAATTCTATTCAGCATCTCTTCATATGTAATTTTATCTATCCATCTCGCCTTCATCATTCCTCTGTAACACCACATTTCAAAAGATTCTATTCTCTTTCTTTCTGAGAAAGAGATTGTCCATGTCACTTCCATACAATGCCACCCTCCATACGAAAATCTTTCAAAAACATCTAATTCCCATATTAATGTTTGAAGCGAGTAAATTTCTTTTCTTAAGAAAGGCCTTCCTTGCTTGTGCTAGTCTGCATTTTACATCCTCTTTACTTCTGCCATCATTAAGTTATTTTACTACCCATGTAACAATATCCATCTACTTCCTTTAAGACTTCATTTCCTAATCTAATATTTTCTACAACATCCAACTTTGTTCGACTGCACTCCATTACTTTGGTTTTGGACATATATTTTCATCTCGTACTCCTTCCCCAAGGCTCCGTCCATTACACTCAGCAATTTCTCCAGATCATCTGCATTCTCCGATTAAAAAAAATATAGGCAAATCTCAGGGATTTGATTTCCTCTTCTTGGATTGTGATTTCCCTTTGTAAAAATCTTCGATTTCTTTTACCGCCTGTTCTATACAAATACTGAACAGGAGCATGGACAATCTGCAGCCTTGCCTCACTCCTTTCTGGATTGCTGCTTTTTTCTTGCACCCCTCAATTCTTATCACTGCAGACTGATTTTTTACACACATTGTAGATAATTTTTCTTTCTCAGCATCTGATCCTGATCACCTTCAGAATATCGAATAGCTTAGCCAATCGATATTATCAAATGCCTTTTCTAGAACTACGAACGTCACATACGTGGGCTGCTTCTTTATTCAACATGCTATGATCAGAGTCCGGATTGCTTCACTTGTTCCTTCATTGCTTCTGAAGCCAAACTGATCTCCCAACTCAGTATCAACTTGTCTTTCCATTCTTCTGAAAATAACAAGTGTTAACATTTTGCTGATGTAAAATACTAAACTAATGGTGCAATAGTTGCCAGCATCTGCTTTCTTGGGAACAGGTATAACATCATTCTGCCTAAAATCAGATGGCACTACTCCCGTATCATACATCTTAGGCCAAAAACATGTTTGGAGTTGTTCAGCTCGCGCGCATCTCGCCACGTGGCGATCGGGGAACAAACTAACAGTAGCAAATGACTAAACATGTTGGAGCTGCACACCTCGCCATTCACTGGGAATTAAATTGGTTTGATATTTCAGGCCACAGCTGCCTGGAACTATCATTGTGGTTAGTTGTCTTGAGGACACCATACTGTCCCCTCTACGTGATGTCTCACTGTTGTGATATCGCTGGTCGTGCTGACGTGTAGTCTTGTAGCTCTGTCGCCATGGATAAGAAGCAATTAATAAGTGAACATTTCTGAAAGACTGCTATATGGGACCAACATCACAAATCTCATAATAGATATGTTCTAGATAACTGATGGGAAGAGATTGCCGCCAATCGTGGTATCAGAAGTTGTGCACACTTTTTGGATTCTGGGTTCTATTAGGTTTAAGATTTAATTAAATATCAACCAAGACATTAAATATTCATAAAATCCGTCTGGATATATTTTAAGCTGTTTATACAATTTATAGAACTCTTGTTCAGTTCATTCCTCAATGACTGGACGTATGCTACATTTTCTTCTCGTACTGGAAAGTAACCACCACTTTACTGCATTACTTGTAGATAAATCACTTCACTGTCAGAGTCTGTAGGCATCTCAATATTATGTTAGTACAGTCCCCTGCAGTGTTCTCTGAAAGGGGCTCGCTCGTGGAATATTAATAGTCCGTGCATTAAACAACTGGAATTTAGGCAACGAAAAATGCTTCAGTATGTTCTGCGGAGGCGAGATGCGAGGTGCACGGCAAGATGAACAACTCCAACTTATTTTTTGGCCTTGTACACTAAATTGAATAATCTCTCCATGCTGGTTTGCCGTAAGGCAGTCTGTAATTCTGAGGGTATGTCAATTCCAGGTGCCTTGTTCTTTAGGTCTCTCGAAGCTCTGTTGAATTCTGGCCACAAAATTGGGTCTACCATTTCATTAGCATCAACAGCTTCTTGTTCCAGAACCATACTGTCTTTATACAACTGTTGGATATGTTCCTGCCATCTTTCTGCCTTATCTTCATTCCCTGGAAGTCACATTAACACTGGTAGGTTTTCAGTGATTACAGGATGAGGAATGTCTTAAGACTGGAATGAAAGCTGTTATGGCCTCAATTAAGGTACATTTCCAACAAATTATCTGGTGTAAAAATGGGAATCCGTACAAAACCATCTTCAGGACTGCCAATACGAGTTCGAGTCCATCTCCCAAATCCAAACTTGCAGCTCCAAGACCCATTCTGCACTGCCAACTTGCACAGTTGCTAAAGAAAGTGCCTTAAGTTATGTATATAAAGTAGATTCAGATGGATTAATTTGAAGGTAGCGGAATTTATATATTTAAAACACCATGAATTTGAGAGAACGGTTGAACCGACTGACGTACAACATTCTGATGGAAGCTCTTGACCAGTAGATTTGCAGTGTGTCTCTGATAGCATAAAAATTTGCCATATATATTTAAGTTATCAAAGAAAAATGTAGTAGGCCACCTGAACTGTAAGAAAACTGAGGCATGTGTCACTATGGAGGTAGAAAGGGGTAAGCAAGCATGCACTGGCAGGCCATCTTCCCGATCATCCCTACTTCGGCTTTTTCTGCCTGTGTCGTAGCGAGCTGCTTCGCTGAGAAGAAACTATCCAGTGCAATTCCACTGGCTCTTCTGTTGTTCTCCCTATATTTACTAGCTTGAAGTGATTTTGGATAAATTTAAACAATTCCTTCTCCATGTGTCTTGAGAATACCAATCCACACAATATTGAATAAATCAATCCATACTGAGCTTGAGTGATTTTGGAGAAATTCAAAATTTCTTCACGTTAACCGCTGAAGCCGGTTGTGTACGGACCTACAAAACACAAGCCAGGAGCGGTCTGATGTACGGAGTAGGCTAGCGATGTTGAAGAAGTACACGTGTGTTCCATTTGTTGATTGTCAACGTGAACTTTTAGCACAGCTCGCAGCACAGGGTATCATTCTATGCAGGGGAGTATCTTCTACCGTAATGCAGCATTGTGATGGCATAAAAAGGATTTGTTTCATCAACGACGATCCTTGTAAACAACATGGCAGCATCGTCTCGTCTGTATTTATCTTGAACGCATATTAGGTGAAAGTAGTGATGAGGATAATCTAAGTGTTAGTGATGATTGTGCACAGCAGGAAATTACATGTGATGTAAATAATGGTAGTAATATAAGTGAATGCTCATCCAACTGGTCATGGACACCTGTTGATTCGAATTTTATTCCCAAACAAGGTAATTAAGCATTTTTTTAAATTTGCATTGCACCTTTTTGTATGTAGATACAACATCTCCATGATGTGGAATGCATATCCACTTAATTTAAACAAAATCAGACAAGTTGTTTACAAGTAATAGCAATGTTCGTGACACCATATTCAATTGTGATATTTTTCTAAAATTTATTACCACTGTAGGGTTAAACTTGGCCAACTTAATACTGACTTGAAGGGTTAACACCGAGGCTGTGAACTACCTCCAATCCTGATTAGCGAAACTAGTCAATACTCCATGTCATACTAATGCACTAATTTTCAATTCTGATTTGACCAACATGGTACTCGTAACCAGGAACAATTTTCAATTAATGACATCACTGACATGCTCCAACAAAACAAATGTCAAGAATCATTTTTCATTCCCTTTAATCAGCTTCTCTTTAGGGTAATTTCCTTGCAACAGTTCTTGGCATCATATACCTGGATGTGCTAGTACAGTCTGTTCATATCACAAATTAAAATAGAATAATTCCTCAAGCAAAGAAAAAACCGAATAAGACTACTAAAAGGCGCATTCTCTTCAAGTAAGACATACTGGTACGAGGTTATGCGTCATACAGCAAGAGCATTTGACCAAGCAGCCACAGTGTTGCAACGATAACAGAATCGTGAACAATTTTAAGAAGTTTGCAACTTACCAATGTTACGAAAAGTAAATGCAGAAACTAGTTCTAACTAGCAAGTTAGTGGCCTTATGCACAGAGCTATAATAAATTCCTAAGTGTGAAAGATGCCAAATGGATTATTTTGGAGACTTTTCCAAACAATGACCAATGGTGTCTAATTCTTTTTTAATAAGAACTGTAAACTGTCTCTTTGATTTATCTATTTATTTATTTATTTATTTTACTTGTATTTAGTAGTGACAAAGTTAGACCACATTACAGTAAAAATTATGAAGAGATTTAATTTATAAATAATATCAAGATACTTTTTAAACTAATATCTACATGCAATTCATCTATTATATACTCATGAAAATGTATTCAAAACATACACCAAAATTCACAGTGTTTGTTTATGCACATGAAATTTCAGACCTTTTTAAATTTCACAAGGAAAAGTTTCTTGTAATAAGATATAATGGTTATAGTGCAAAGAAGTTATGAATATGACAAGAATTCATGGTCTGATTTATCTTTCTAAATTGTTCATTAGTTGCATCAACAATTTCAATATCACAGAAACAGAGTATTGGAAGTACCAATGCTTTTAAAAACTGATTTTCATAAGCTTATTTAGTGGGGTATATACTACTCTATTACGGGCATGAGTGGCATGCTCATTCCAATTAAAATTCACTTAGGGTGAACACTTCACATGGCCAAAATTTATTATAAAGAGCATGGACCATTTTATGACCTGGAGCATCACGCTCCGGAAATGTTCTTGACGATTGTTTAAAGGGGCCTAACAGCTAGGTCATCGGCCAATAATGGTATGAGGCGCAACAAAATGACACTATAATTAAAACTTCAAAATGTACCCAATGACTAGAATCTAAAAACGATTACAAAAAAATGGCCACGAATCCAAAACAATCAATGGATCCAATTCACAATTCCTTATTTTCAGAGATGATTGTGTTACAAATGGGTCCAAAATTCAGGTCTCAGGCCTCTCATAATAGTACTAATCACTGGTAAAGCAGAACCATGGTGTTCCTCCTATATTGGTACTAATCACAGGTAATGTAATAGTATGTCACACATAACAGCACCTCTCACAAGAAATGCAGACCCATGGTGTTCCTCATATAGTGGGACTAATCACGGGCACCGATATTTCCATGGTGTTCCTCACATAATGGAACTAATCACAGGCTACATATACTCATGATGTCACTCACATAGTGGTACTAATCACATGCAATGTGGACCCATGGTGTATCACCCACAGTACCACCCACAGGCAACAGACCCATGTTCTTCACATGATGGTACTTCTCTCAGGCAAAGCAGACCTATAGTGTTCCTCACCAAGTGGTACTAATCACAGGAAACATAGACCCATGGTGTTATTCATATATTGTTACAGTACTACTCTTAGGTAACGCAAATCCATTCTGATGACAGTTGAACCAACACAGAACGCAGTACTCTGAACCTACTCACTGTAGATACTTGTCTATGCAACCAAGCACCCGCTCCCCTGCCTCAGTGGAATGCACAAGACTGTACTTATCACTGGCAATGCCCAGACTCGTGGTGCTTCTCACATAATGGCACTGCTCCTAGGTAATGTAGACCCAGTGTTCTTCACACAGTGGTACTAATCACAAGTAGTCTCATGGTTCTAAGTAATCCCCCCTCGGTTGCCCCTTTTAGTCGTCTCTTATGACAGGCAGGGATACCGTGAGTATTCATCTGCATCCCCCCACCCACCACGGGCCATAGAGATGGAAGGGATCCGACACTTCAAAAAATGGAGTACCGGACGAAGGACAAGGGCCACTACGGGTGTGAAAATGAAAGGCTCCCTAGGCCTCGAATTCTCTAATACTGTTGAAGTCGGAGAAGAACAAGAGCTGACCAAGGGAGGTCGGACAGGAGAGTTAAAAGTGATGAGCCTGGCAAAGGCGAGTGGAAGCAATGCCAGGATTCATCTAAGGGCCCCGTGGTCGCCAACCAATGTTCCCAAGCTGAGAGCCCCTGGAGGCCCCTTTTAGTTGCCTCTTACCACAGACCAAGGGATACTGTGGGTGTATTCCTTGGCTGTGTCCTCCATCCACAGGAGGTGGAATCCTTCTTGAGATAGTGTTTGGACTTTACAGGCTGAAGAGTTCACACACATGAAACACAAACAAGCTGTGCAGTAGTAACACATATCAAGTCATTATACACTTCAGAATCAGATCACACACACACAAAATCACAAACACACAAAGCGTGAGCTAGCCTCGTATGCACAATGAGTACAGAGGCATGTGCACCATACACTGAACTCTACAGACAGCTGTAATCTTGCCAATGGGAAAAATATGGTGTGGCTGATTCTCAGTGCAGGCTCTCACCATGTTCAATACATCGGATTGTAAGTTGGAAGAACTACTCTATACATGCACGACTTCATTTCATGAACTTTGGGTCTTGCTGCAGATATCAACTTGCATAAGAATCAAGTTTGAATACTAAGCTGTGTTCCTGATATTTGTGGATGACACCGTACTACTGGCTAATGCCACTGAGAGGCTCCAGTCTGACCTACCATCAACACACCAAGAAGTGGGCCTGACCATAAACCTTTAAAAAACTGAAATTGTGAGTAATAAATGGGTCCCATCAAAAAATGTACAGTTGTAAACATCCTATTCGGACTTGTCAGCAAATACAGCTATCTCTGTCAACTTGTCAATATGAAGGGAGATCTAAGACCAGAGATATATCGCAACATTAAGCTGGGATGGAAAATGTATGGGAGGTACATCTTTAAGAGATGACCATAGAACTGAAGAGAAAAGTTTTTGATCTGTGTATTCCTGTACCAACTTTTGGATGCGAGACCTGGTAACTTGAATGAATTTGTCTACAAAAATTTGTAACAGCTAAATAAAAATGAAAAAGGCCTGGAAAGGTCAATGCTGGGTTTCTCAAAAAGAAAAAAAGAGCAGACATATGCTCCGTTACTAAGGTTAACATCATTCAAAGGATGACAACAATGAAATGGCAGTGGGCTGGTTAAGTGGCATATAGAAAGGACTGTCGATAAACAAAGCTTGTTCTTGAGTGGTGACTCAGAGAATATCATAGGCCAAGAGGAAGACCACCAGGCCGATGAGACTAGGACCCAATCCATAAACTACTTGACTACTTACAGTGATAATCTCACTAAACTGACAAACAGGAGATGAGTCCACCTTAATACTATACAAAATATTGTTCATATTATCTAATCATACAAGTCGTCACTGCCAGGACAAAACCTTATGTGAGGTAAGGTTCTGTCATCTAAGGTGCAATATTGCGTGAATATTGTCAAGGGATTCTCGCTCTTCATAATGTATGTGCTGCGGGTCAGTATATCTCCCAAGTTATCACATAGGAGGTTTTGTCCCGGCAGTGACGATGTTTTGAGAAACATAGTAAAGCCTTGGACTGTGAGCATAATTTGTTCTGCAAGTGTGCTTCTAATCCAAAGCACTCATTTCAGAGCAAATTTTCCCATAAGAAATAATTGAAATAATGATCCACTCCAGTCCAAAAATATATACGATTAGATAATATGTATTAAACAGTTTTTTTAATCTCCTGTTTTTCAGTGTAGTGAGATTATCACATAGACTAGTACTTCTAGAGAACTACTGGAGTTTATTAGCAGAGAATTGCATAAGACACTACCTAGAAAGGTCTATCGCATGATTTTATCGCTCACAGACTAAGATGTTGCATCATGTAGGCCTAACTGGACTGGCTGATAATTGTGAATATTTATTTTAGTTATTTCATTAGCTGTGTACTATAAAAACCTGCATGATTTAGCGAGTTTTCCTTTATGTTGTTTAGTTATTACATACTGTACTATATGTCTGTTGTAGTCAAAGTCTTCGGTTCTACAATATACTGTAATATGAAGATGTGATACAGAGGAACATTAATAAAGCATAAATACATTAACGAGACTAGTACTATTTTCCTGCAATGTGAGTACCCATTCAAATTGTTACAGATGAATGATGGAAAACTTAATGAGATTCATCAAACAGCCTAACACAGTATCTACTTCAAATGTTCATTTGCTATACATACTGACTATATGGAAGGCTATATTTAACAGCCTACATGAAACAAGGTACCAGCAATTACTTCAACAGTCCACATTTCTATCAAATTAATTCTATAATGGTGTTTCAGGACCTAACTACAACATTTGAATAATGTATATAAGAGGCAATCCAAAGCTAAGTTTAAATACAAATTCTTTAATCCCATTCAGATTTCAAAGCAGGTTAGTAACTGACAGAACAAATGTTTCAGAAATTTGCAATACCATACTAAACGGGATAGAATGAATTGAATTGAAAAATATTAAAAATATATAATCTGGAATCATCTGCATTAATTATACAAATATGACTTACTTGGTATCCAGGCTATTATATCACCAAGACCATGTCATATTTGTGATATCATGAACAAAGGCACTCATTTCCTTTGAACTGAATAATTTTGGTTGGTAACAGAGTAGCCTTTTATATTTTCCACAATTTTTCTTCAAAAATATAACATTTTTAATTTCAAATAAAAATTATCCCTTAGAGCACAAAGAAAAATACTCTTTAAATCCACAAAATAACTATGGCCCAAACTATATGACAATCAAAAACAGAACACATCATCAATTAACAATAACCGGCGGCATGAAATAAATCCTGCATAAAAACATGTTGCAATAATTTTGTATTACACAACAAACCTGTCACCTTTCAGTATAATATATGCAAGTATTTTAAATCAAATATTCAAAAAAACTTTTTTCCCCAATAAGATTTAATGTTGGATTGCATCACATGCATATCATATATGTTCAACACAAAATTGAAAGAAAACCAGCACGAGGAGGCCTATATAACAGTTTCCTAGCTTCCCACTTTTTATGGATATCAAAATATATTCCAGTTATGCTTGCCCTTGATTCCCTTCCAGCAATCAATATGTTCATTATAATGCTTCCAGGAACCATCACACTGACAACAGAATTGAAAACAAACTAGAAGAAAGAATAACTATGGTTACTTCAGTAATCAATTCTCATAAATTAATCACCAAAGATTTAACCTGGGGCTGATGACCTGGATGTTAGGCCTATTTAAAAAACAAGCATCAGCAGCAGCTCTAGCCTACTACAGAAGTGGACTGTGACATTCAAATAAGAATCAGTGTAGCATACAACAACCACATTCCTAGTCTTTGCATTAATGCCAGTAGCCTATCATTAACCAAATATAGGCCTATAATAAAAGATGGTATGAAATAACACTGATTAATGCTAGAAAAAGAATATCTGTGGGTTTACAGCCAAAACACATTTCAAATCTTACTTCTGAGAAAAAATGTCTGAAAAGTCTTTCACTGCCAATACCTGCTCTCAGGATAACAATAAGAATATTTCTCTTCAAGATTATGCAATGAATTTACGAGTAGACCTACATTGTGTAGCTTAAATTATTTTCATGTATTTTACCTGAATGAAATTCCTCGTAAGACTTGGCAAGAAAAATATCAGTGACATATTATGACTTGATTAACACCAATATAAATGGTCTGTTATTGGACATTATAAATTTTCCAGCTAACTCATTCCTGGTTGCCAGCGTTTCATCCCAGTGTGCTAAGTTGGGCTCATCAGTTGGTAAATAGCACACCTACCAAGACGCATGGCTAGTGCATACCAAGGGGGCCACTGCGTAGGCTACTTGGAGCCACCGGCAGTGCCAATGCACTATGGGAGACTTTGCCTCATTACCAAAAATTTATGCCTGCCTGGCCATCAGATAATATGGATGTTTATTCCCATAGGGAACATCACCCGTGGAAAGCAGAAAAAACCATAACAGGAAATTTGAAAATGTCAAAAACCCTAACACTGACGTAACATGTTTTGCTTGCAAACCCACAATACTGAAGACACATTCTGACCAACATCTTGAACGATAGTGACCATTCCTTACAACACAACATCTTTAATAAGCAGCTTCCAAAAACAAAGTTCTGCCTACTTTACAAGAAAAGAACATGAATCATAATGATAAAAACACAAGATCTAAAATCTGTACATAGAATATGATGTATGATGGGAAACATCACTCATGAGAGGCTAGAGCTTTATAGTTCTTACTCCTTTTACTTTCTCCCAGCTAACTGCAAGAATGAAACAAACTAGTTTATTTTTCTTTGCTAGCAGTTTAATGTCGCACTAACACAAAATTTGGAAAACTGGGATTGGGAAGGGAGCTGCTATTGCCTTAATGAAGGTACTGTCCCAGCATTTGCCTGGTGTTAAAATGAAGAAACCATGGAAAACCATCTGCCAACAGGGCTGCCAACAGTGGAATTTGATCCCACCATCTCCCTAATGCTAATCAAGTGGCCAACTCACTTGTACAGATGAGTTAGGATCACTCTCAGGGTCCCACATACTGCACTGAAACCCTGGTGTGATACACCTGACATCATCTAGACTACAGTTATTTAAAGATGCAGCTATTTATTTTCAGTTGAAACATGTAACCCCATATGTATTTGTTCGCTCTCCCTCTAAATTCCTTTCACACTGACTACTCATTGGATCAGCCATCTATGACTGCCTATAAATATTTTTGGTTGGTAACGGTAGCCTTTTATATTTTCCACATTTTTTTTCAAAAATATAACTGAATTTTAATTTCAAATAAAATTATGCCTGCACATAAGGCTTATTTTCTTACTGCCATTTCACACATTACACGTAAGGATTTCAGAAATGTGAGAAATTCTGTCCCCTAGGAATCACAGTAGGCCTATGCATAAACTATAAGCCTACTGACGAATAACATTTTTCCTTTATGCAGAGATGGGTATCATGTCATAATTAAGCCCATAGTCATTTTTACAGATTTACTAGTCTGAGGTGTATGGACGAGCTAATTCGTTTGCACATCCACCACAAGCAAGGGGTTCAAACCCAGGACTTGGTGCAGTCCCATTCCTACATTCCTTTCTCCTCGCTCTGGAGTTCATTCAGACCACAGTATTCTGTTATAGCGTGCCACAAGATCTGAGAAGTGAAAGGTTTGGCAACAACAGCAACTTCAGGCAGGCAGCAAGCACAACTCCATGACAACTGCAGAGGGTCGACCCACTTTTCCATGGTAACCATACCCTTACTACTCCCTTCTGTGTACAAACAGGCAGGCAGTTAATGGACCATCCCTACACTAGCTGTCGGAACAATTCTTTATTATTACGACTATAGCTGGATAGGATAATTTGTACAAGAAGACAATGGACCCTAATTTTGCCACTACTTAAAACATAAGATAAATAAATAGGCTAAATAAAGCATTTTTTTTTTTTTTTTTTTTCATTTTTGCTTTTTTTTCCTGCTAGCAGATTTAATACTGCATTAACAATTTGATAAGACTCTTGGCAACAGTCGGATGGGAAAGACTGAAAAAAGTGGCCTTGGATTTAACGAACAGCATTTGCCAGGTGCGAGACCAGAAAACCGTCGACTACCAATCAAGTTCTGAAGCCTATTGCAAGGAATTAAATGTCCCTGCAACTATCAATTGTCTTAAAAAGATGCTGGAATGCCAGAATTTATTCCTAGAACATTCTCAGAACTGTCAGAAAATTTACTGATAAAGATTCCCCAACTAAACACTTCATACAGACAACCCCCACTGTCCCCTCTATCAAAATTCAGTCCCACAACCTTGGTGAAGGAAGAATGCACCAAATTAACTGCACTATGTACACAGGTGAATTAGTATAAATATATCCTGCCTTTGTAGGCAACATAAATCATAACATAATTAAACCCCATCTCCCAGAAACACCCCGGACAAGTTAATTGTCCATTATACCAACACAAATGCAACCAAAAATTTCAGATAATCTAGATTTCAAAACTATGAAAGTGCAAACAGTAAAACAGGAGTTCTGTGTTTAGTACGACCTAATCAAAGCTATCTCAACACCTTGAAACTCAAACCCTGAACTCCTAGAAAACGATTCTAAATATGCTACTGAATAAGAACAAAATTTGGAATTTGATGCCATCATATCACTCTACTACTACTACTACCAATAATAATAATGTCACCAACATTTAGTTCATGGAAGGTTTCAAATAGTATTAACTGCACAGATCATATTGTGAACATAAGTTTTGAACCATAAGTTTTGAACCATTTGCCATGGTGCACATTATATGATTTGTTCAAAATCAAATTTTTCAGCATCAAATTCCTATGGAAAAGAATACAAAATGACCTGATCTAACTCAGTGTTAAAGAGCATATTATAACTGACAAGAAATCGCATCAAAACGTATTCTGGCCTCGAATGAATTTAATGTTTTGAAACTATGCTCCTCATATTCAAGTTGTTTCCTTAATATTGAAAGTGATAAAGAAAATAAGCCCTAATAAACCTGACAAAATGGAAATCTCTCAAGGGCAGTAACAAAAGAAAAAAAATTTAAACTTCCTGATTCTTGTATTAAAAATTATTGTCAAACTTTCCATACCTCATCCAATGCTATGGTCAATCAGAATAAATTTTTACAATTGCTCCTTAATATACTGAACATCTGCCCAATGACACTGCCAATAAACATGTTAAATTAGAAATTTCTTTAAGTTAAAATTGGATTGTGAATATTAACTACCATACCAGTATCCTTATCATTGTAGATGCCCAGGTGCTTCATTTACATGTGTATTCAAGCAGATACACGATCTTTAACAAAAAGCAGTTTGGTAATTACCGAGAGAGTGGCTGCGTGGTTGCACATGGGAGATAGTGGGTTCAAACCTGTCGGCAGCCCTGAAAATGGTTTTCTGTGGTTTCCCATATTCACGTCGCTTCCCTCCCAATCATAGCCATTTCCTATCCTATAGTCTGAATGCTAAAAATATTATAATCAATTAACTTAACCATTCTCAACAATTCCAAAATGACTGAAAAGTCTTCCCATGAGTTAATCCATTGTTTTATTGACAAAAGAGAGAAATGTAGTCAATATAATTAGTTATAATTATCACTACATAATGGGCAGTAGTGCAGAAGCTATAAATAACCATAAAGTAATCATGCATAAATAAACTTCTCATGTCTTTATAGCTGGCCCACTTTGGTTTAGTGATTGAAATGAAATGAAAACCTATAACCTGTTTTCCAGTCACTGACCAGGTCAGGGATGGAATGAATGAAGCAGATATACGCTATTAGTACGATGGGGTCGCCACTCCCAAAGTGATTTATTAATGACTGATAGATGCTATGAAATGAGAATGGAGAGTGTTGCTGGAATGGAAGATTACAGGGAAAACCGGAGTACCCGGAGAAAAACCTGTCCCGCCTCCGCCTTGTCCAGCACAAATCTCACATGGAACGACCGGGATTTGAACCACGGTATCCAGCGGTGAGAGGCCGACGCACTGCCGTCTGAGCCACGGAGGCTTGGTCTAGTGATTAGGTTAGCCTTATATGGCCTGTGGTCTATGTAGTAATAATAATAATAATAATAATAATAATAATAATAATAATAATAATAATAATAATAATAATAATAATAATGCTACTTGCTTTACGTCCCACTAACTACTTATTCGGTTTTCGGAGACGCCGAGGTCCCGGAATTTTGTCCCGCAGGAGATCTTTTACGTGCCAGTAAATCTACCGACACGAGGCTGACATATTTGAGCACCTTCAAATATCACCGGACTGAGCCAGGATCAAACCTGCCAAGTTGGGGTCAGAAGGCCAGCCCTCAACCGTCTGAGCCACTCAGCCCAGCTGTGCTCTATGTCAATTCTAGGTTGACACCCCAGGTGCAGACCTACACTATCTAAACTTTGCGACACATTCTAAGAATACATTGATATTTATGCAGCGTCATTGTTTTTGTAACTTCAACCGATCACAGCTGAATCCAAGATACTAGGATATTCTGACAGGACTTAAGTAAAAACATCGCCAACAGACAAAGCCCTCCTGCAGGGGGTCTCAGAACCAAGATTATGAAGAACAAGGCAAATTCTCACTCTACTAGAATTTTGGAAAACTTAAGAGTACACGGGGTGTATTACTGTAGTCACAAATAAACCGTATAATAATAATCTAAGGTGCTTAATGACCCTCTACGGGATGGACTACCAGTACTCTTATTTAATTATAAAGAAATCCTTCCACATGTCAGTATATCTACTGAAAGATATCAAGCATTTAAATGCAAACCGACTTTACCGGAACTAAAAATCTATCAAGCGCCTAACAAATTTTAACACACAGCTGTCTTAAGTGTGAACATAACCTGCATTTGTACATTTGATATTTGGGTAGAGATGATCACTGGCAAAGCTACTAACTTTGTACATAAGCAGCAATGTTCTAGTACAAAACCATTTCAGTACCATGCAGTTTATTTTACAGATCTCTACAAACATTAACACACCTCAAAAGTGAAACATACTTATCACAAATATAGAAATATAAATGACCAAATGCCATTTGCACTACCTCATCCATACCACATTAAATAGCTAAGGGCCTATGAATTTTGAAATCCTGAACTAAACAAAAGTATCAGACAGTCTAATAAAAATTCTTACGTAGAGTCTTATCCAGTCATAATGGGCATGCAACAAAGTTCCCAGTAATAAAGGGAAACTCTCAGCACAGGAAAATTTTGCAAGATCAAAATAGGCTACTCATATGGAATACTGTTGTAGGGCTCAAACAACAAAAAATGTTGAATATATTCTGATTAGAGATTAGATGACAAGTACTGAAAACAGTACTTTCAACACATTCTGCCTTTCACCATAAACATTCCTTCAGGCTTTAAAACTAAAGTCTAAAATCCAAAGCAGAGTCTAACCCTAACATTCAAATCAACTTCAACTTGTTTATTATTTACACTTAAGTCCAATGTCTTAAGACAATCACTTTCCAGGTATTTCCATTAAATTTATCTATACAAGCTGCTCCCTTTGTAACCGTAATGCAGCTTTTCAAAATTGAATGGAACAGGTAGTAATAACATACATCTGAGGGATTTGCTACTTGGCAAGATGGTCTAAATGTATGACAAGACTCCAGTTGTAGCACAAATATTTCACTGGGCCTATCAAATTTCACTCTCCATACTCTAAAGAACGAGATAAAATACCTAACACCCAACTGTAGAAGTGTCATGAAATAAAATATAAACAAATACAAACTAGATCCAGAGAAAAGACGAAAGCCTAGGTCCACAGCCCAGTTATTTTATTCTTAAATACATAATCATAATACATCTGATTAAAAACAGAAGTAGCTTATGTAAAAATTTTAATTTTACCAAAAATACCTGAAAACCACCCACAAAAAGGTCCCATGCTGGGAAACAGCAGAAAGCAAAAATATACCTTTTACACCCACGCTGCTATAAATGTCAACAGAGGGACTTTCTATAGAAATAGTTTAGAAAATAAGAACTCTACATTTCAATGAAATAGACAGAAATATCATGCCACCTGAACAAAGGTTCTGCAGTAGTACTTTAATCACTAGAGTAACATGTTAATCATGCTTCAACAGGCCTCCCGACCAATACATTGACGGCGCTTTAATGGACCCACCCTCTTTGAATGATGTCAGTGGAAAGGACATGCATTTTAACAGAACGGAAACTAACAAAAGACCAACGAGCATCTCATTACTTTAGCTCACATGCATAAATAACCATATGTCAAATTATTGTATAGTCTTGTTTAGGAAGGCCACTCAGTCACGTCCAGAAATAAATCCATTGTCGGACTTTCCAGTGACACATCACTACTTTAAAGACCGGAATACCAGAATAATGCACAACTTACCCCTATAGATATGCAGTTATCGTCAGATCCAGATGGAAATTTACAGATGAATTTTGAGCCTGCTCTCTCCTCGGAATCATTGAGAGGCCTCAATCGGCATACAACTTTTATGCTATCTTCCGCTGCGATTTCTCGTTCACGTTGTTCACCCGACATTTTGCTGAGTCTAGAAAACTAATTTATTAAAATAAATAACAATTCGGAACTTAAAACCGTTCGTCAATTACATTTAAAACTTCGCTTTAAAAAACTCATGTATGCATCTGACAATTTAACCCAAGATGGCTTCCATTTCCAATAATCAACCAGGCCGTTCCGTGTGGAACAGCTGACTAGAACTCTCCTGCAAAGTCACATTTAACTACCATCTATATACAGCTGTGAATATTATACTGGACTTATTTAGTTATGTTATGAAACTTGATGTCTTTAAATGGAGTCACTGCAAACGAATGTAGTGAAGAGAACCTGCGAAAACGTCCGTGTAAACTGAAAACAGTCTACACTACCGCAACTAACGTGCAGGCCGATGGGAAATGTGCGCTGTGACGTCACCTACGACAGAACCATGCGCGGCAGCTTATTGATCTCACCGGGTCATCCCAGGTCCGAGTTCGAAGCGGTTTGAGTCACTGTAATTTTAGGGTCAATTTACCTTGCACTGACCATGGATAAATCGCTTTCACTGTTAAAAAGTCGCGTTTACAAGTTGTCCTGTAAATGCTTTAATGTGAGAGTAAGTTCACAACACAGTGGCTAGAAAATGATCGTATTCTTGATCCTTCAAATCAGATACTAATCGGTCATATAAATTTCAAACAACATAGTGTCATTTTAATAAAACTCTTTCCTTTGAGAATACAGTGTTAATTGCAAAACACAAATAACACAGAATGTTAATATATTAATCCTACTTTTCGTCTCGTGCCGTTCTGTTTAATTTTTAAATCTCAATTTTTCAGACATGCCGTACCCGGAAATAAATTCATTATTGAACGTCTCATTGTATGGTGTATTTTAACCATAGATGGTTCAGGAGGATTTTAAACCACCTTTTTCTTAATATCCCTGGTATTTTCATGATATTGTAACGAGATCTACAATCTCTATTTTGTGCGTTTAAATGAGTGTTTTGTTATTTGGTTAGAAACATGCCTTGATGTGCCATGGAATATCAAATTCTCCTCTCAGAATCATAATTGACATAAAATACACACACACACACCCGTGGCCCACAGAGTAACCCACATTTTTACAATGGTATTCACTTACTTCCAAGTGCTGGCTTGACCAAGTATGTGTGTGCAACATCGGGCATTATTAGCAAATGTGAGAATGGTTTGCTTATCAACAAAGAGGGGGGTAGTACTCATGCATATCTTGTGTGTAGTTTTCCAATACAAAATGAGTCAGATGTTTCCCCAGAGAGTATTGTTGTGTGCAGAATTCATTCATTATTTGTTGAATACGGGATTCATTAATTGTTGAATACATTAATTTTCAACATTTATGTGCTTCAAAGTACATTATACAGCATAATAGCAAGTTTAAGTGTAAAATAATTCCTTAACTTGTTTATTTGTAGTGGACTATTTATTTTTTTACCGGGCGAGTTGGCCGTGCGGTTAGGAGCGTGCACCTGTGAGCTTGCACCCGGGAGACAGTGGGTTCGAATTCCACTGTCGGCAGCCCTGAAGATGGTTTTCCGTGGTTTACCATTTTCACACCAGGCAAATACTGGGGCTGAACCTTAATTAAGACCACGGCCGCTTCCTTCCCACTCCTAGCCCTTTCCTATCCCATCGTCGCCATAGGACCTGTCTGTGTCGGTGCGACGTAAAGCCACCAGCAATAACAAAAATATATTTCCCTTGGTCCACGATGTTACAGATTCGGGCTTGGTCCTGCGAGTATTAAGATGAATACACAGCTTACTGAATGCGCATTTATAACGAGGGATCTACGTTCGACAGCAGCGTTTCTTTCAGGCATCCTATGGAGGCAGATGTTTCAGAAGGTTGTAACATACATACGTACAAACATGCATACATACATATATAGGCCTACATACATAATCTCTATTATATAAAGCAGTAGCGGCAATTGGGAATTAGAAGTGGGGGAGAGGCAAAAATATACAGACAACATGAAGTACCCAGGTTTTTGGGATATAGCGGGCAGGGGGGGGGGGGGGGAGAGGAGGGATATATACATTAGAATTGAAAAAATCTACAAAATGGTAAGTTTTTATGCTCTCTGAGCGAATTTCGACAGAGGTAAAGGTTGACAGTTTACCATGTTAAGTGCGGTAATAATAGTGTTTTGAGACTTTTTATTCAAGAGCATACAGTAAAACTTTCACCAAAGGAACATGTATTACAAATAAACAGAAGTAAGGACTGATTATGCATTTAAAAATCATTTAGTATTTTACTACACCCTAACAGTAAGTAACCAACAGACACGCAAAACTGACGAATGCGCGTGGCAAGTGGTTGAATCATACCTCAAAAAAAATATACCCCTGCTACCCTTCCTCACAGCACATTCACTTGCTGTGGCGCTATACAAATCGGTTATCCGCGACGAACGACATTTTGTTCGTATTTCTGCTAATAATTGTGTTAATAATTAAATTAAATAAAGGAAAGAATTAGCTGATAAGAACAACAGGGTTTGTACAGATTGCTTTTTTTTTAAATAAATCCTATAATTCCCATTTTCAGCCGGGTAAAATGGAATACACATGTAATGTTTTTTTCCCACAAAGTGGAGGATAGGTGACTGCCCCCACCCTCCTCGTCCCCCTAATCGCCACTACTTACATAAAGCCAGAAGGCTAACTGACTGATTCACTCACTCGCCGACATTAACGTTTACCCACTTCCAGATTAGCTAGAAACCTGGAATTTGGCAAACCGGTAGCTGTTAGCTTGTAATAAACAGAAAAAATCCAAAGAGTTCAAAATTTTAATTCTGAACCCCTACCCAAACAAAATGTCGGACGCAATGTTCCAGGTACGCTAGAAAATTGAAATTGTAACCTTTTTGGAATTTTTCCGTCTGTTACAGACCAATGTATAATATCAAACTTTTTTTATCCCCGAAATATAGAGGCAATTTTAACGACGGTGCAGACCATCGTTTCGAGGTACTTTGCCGCTAAATGGTAAGTCGTATCGCAAAACGGATAACATATTCGGCACCCATCATAAAGAAATCTATAAGTTTGGTCCGATTACGTGTAGTCGTATCTCGATCCCTTATACCTTAGATAGCGGGGCTGCGTGGTTCAGACGGTTGAGGCGCTGGTCTTCTGACCCCAACTTGGCAGGTTCGATCCTAGCTCAGTCCGGTGGTATTTGAAGGTGCTCAAATAGGCCTGCGTCAGCTTCGTGTCGGTAAATTTACAGGCACGTAAAAGAACTCCTGCGGGACTAAATTCCGGCACCTCGGCGTCTCCGAAAACCGTAAAAGAGTAGTTGATGGGACGTAAAGCCAATAACATAAATTAATTATACCTCAGATAGAGCTGCATGTTCCGATTTTACTTAAATTTTTTACATTTAGTTTACAGATTGTGACACTTATAAAACCGATAGACTCGTCGCTATAAGACCTATACGTGTCGGTGCGACGTAAAGCAAATGGTAAAAAAAATGATATAATCATGAAAATCAGCAAGCTCGTTTGCACGTTTGTGGGCCATATGCAAGCCAAATAGCATGATTCTAGCTGCCGTATAAGTACGGAAAAGTGAAGGAATGTGTGGAAATTGTACTCAAATTTCAGCCTAATCTAATCTAAGCTGTACCCAAAAAAAAAAAAAAAAAAAAAAAAAAAAAAACAGAATTGTAGATCGTTTCATCCTCGATATGCCTGCCAATTTTCAAGGCTATAGCTGTCTGCTAGGTTGGCAAAAACATTCTTAACTTACGAAAAACGTACGAAATTTGCCCTAGAAACATTTACCTCTATCTGAATTCTTTAACGTTCCAGTAAATCTACCGACACGAGGCTGACGTATTTGAGCACCTTCAAATACCACCGGACTGCGCCAGGATCGAACCTTTCACGTTGGGGTCAGAAGCCCAGCGCCTCAACCGTCTAGGCCACTCAGCCCGGAAAATATGATATCTGCTGATGACTTAGTTTTCAAGGAAAACTCTCTTGAAAACTTCCACGCCAATGTCTTGGATACATCTACATACAGAGTGACCCAAAAGTTCGCAAACATTTGACGAGGCAATACTTCACACGAAATATTGGAGGTAGAGAGGTAATAATTTACACACATGGTTGGCATGACATAGGGTTTCATTGACACCAAAATAAAGTACACAAAATTACCAACAGATGGCGCTTCATACGATGCAAAAAAAATAATTTGCATAACAGAGGAGGTTTAGCAAAGACGATATTCTTTATAACACATGCTCAACATGCCGGTCGTCGTTCATTCATCAACAATACCTGTAGTCGAGGGACAACACTGTACAGCATATCCGTAGATATGGTGAGAAATTGCCGTCGGATGTTGTTTTTGGCATTCTTAATGAGGTCGAATGATCGCAGTAGACTTATTATCGTTATTATTATTGTTGTTCTTATTACTTTTTCCTAGTGGTTTAACGTCGTACGAACGCATAGAATATTTTTGACGACTGAAGGATAGGAAATTGCTAAGACTGGGAAGGGAGTGGCCGTGGCCGTAATTAAGGTTCTGCCCCAGAACTTGCCCTATATTGTTATTGTTGCTGTTCTTAACAACGTTTTTCTAGGGCAGCACTGGATCGTCAGGACTAAGAGCGAGCCCCAGAGGAGAGAGATAGCTAGTGAGTGGAACGAGACGGAGGTTAATGACGTCTATGGACGGCAGATTTTATGAGACAGAAATAATTCAAGATTTATAAAAATAACCCTGTAAAAGAATAATACAACAAAAGGAAACTGCCATATTCTTATTATTATTGTTATTATTAGTATTGCCCGACTTCTTGGCTGAATGGTCAGCAGTGAGGCATCCGGTTCATAGGGTCCCGGTTTCGATTCCCGGCCGGGTCGGGGACTTTAATGACGTCTGATTTATTCTTCTGGCTCGGAGACTGGGTATTTGTGTTTGACCCAACACTTTCCTCTTCATATTCGGACAACATACCAGACTACAAACAACCGGAGAAATACGCAATAGTGATTACATCCCTCCACATAGGGCTGGTATCAGGAAGGGCATCCGGCCATAAAACAGGGCCAATTCCACATGTGTGACACAGTCCGCACCCGCGACCTCACAAGTGTGGGAAAAGCGGTAGAAGATGAAGATTATTATTATTATTATTATTATTATTATTATTATTATTATTATTATTATTATTATTATTATTATTATTATTATTAATCTGTTTACCCTCCAGGGTTGGTTTTCCCTCGAACTCAGAGAGGGATCCAACCTCTACCGCCTCAAGGGCAGTGTCCTGGAGCTTCAGACTCTGGTTCGGGGATACAACTGGGGAAGATGACCAGTACCTCGCGCAAGCGGCCTCACCCGCTATGCTGAACAGGAGCCTTGCGAGGGGATGGGAATATTGGAAGGGATAGACAAGGAAGAGGGCAGGAAGCGGCCGTGGCCTTAAGTTAGGTACCGTCTCGGCATTTGCCTGGAGGAGAATTGGGAAACCACGGAAAACTACTTCCAGGATGGCTGAGGTGAGAATCGAACCCACCTCTACTCAGTTGACCTCCTGAGGCTGAGTGGACCCCGTTCCAGCCCTCGTACCACTTTTCAAAATTTCGTGGCAGAGCCGGGAATCGAACCCAGGCCTCCGGGGGTGGCACCTAATCGCACTAACCACTACACCACAGAGGCGGACATTATTATTATTATTATTATTATTATTATTATTATTATTATTATTATTATTATTATTATTATTATTATTTTGTACTTAGGACGAAACAAGGCATTTACTTTATTCCACCAACTTAGTGATGTCAAAGAAAATTATTTGAGCGGAATGAATGCGTGACACTGCTTCCAACAGTTTTACTCTTATCCAGATTCCTAACTGAGAATAAGTGTTCGCACAAGTATGCAGCGCCAAACATAGTGATTAATTTGCATGCTAATGCGTGAATACTTGAAAGTTTCTTTTCTTTAACGTGTTTTTATAACCATGTACAGTTTAGTATTATAGTGTGTATATAATATGTGTAATAGGTATTGTTAAACTTACACAGGGTGGTCGGGAACAACGTGAACCTAGTACACGAACGGTAGAAGGTAAATAATTTGTAAAAATATAATTCGATATCGCCCGTTATCATTTTACTAGCTGCTGAAGTTAGTCAATCAGATCGCTTCGCGGGGGAATTAAATGCGCTTTACCAGGCGGTGTTGCTAAACATGCACGAAACGACGTCCAGTCCAGTCTCATACATTCTTATGGGGGAACAGCACCGCGCCGCCTGTAGGAATGGGAAGGAAGCGGCAGTGGTCTTAATTAAGGTACAGTCCCAGCATTTGCCTGGTGTGAAAATGGGGAAACCACGGAAAACCATCTTCAGGGCTGCCGACAGTGGGGTTCGAACCCACTATCTCCCGGATCTCTGTGATAACTTGTGTGATTGTGGTGTCTGTACTTGTGTAGGCCTACTATGTATGAAATTAATTAAATAGTTCACCCTTGAATAACAATCATCATCAATACATTTTTAATTAGCTACTGTAAGTTCAAACCACCACAGAGCTATTTGAAGCAAAATGTTAAGAGAAATGTTGCTTTGTTATTTTTATCAATTAAACCGTCGAATGTTGAAAGAATACTTTCCATTCCTTATGCATGAAAAGCAGCAATGCTTTGAAGCTCCTCTCAAAAAAATATCACTGTAATGAAATTCCGTGTATGGTACAAGATATATTACTCTTTGTTTAAGGCAATGTAAAAATGTCTCTCGTCGCCATAAGACCTATCTGTGTCGGTGCGACGTAAAGCCCCTAGCAAAAAAAAAAAAAAAAAATGTCTCATGTAGGTTATCGCCATCTTAAGAAACTAGATCACCTAGGATATTAACCATGGAAGAAGAAGAATGGATTGAGAGGGAGTTGAAGGGGTACTTATCTCTCTCACCTCAAAAGCCACTACTCGGGAAGTATTCCCTCGCTTGTGTACGGGCCCCACCTACAATCCACTTGGCTTTCACGGCATATCCCGAACCTGCAGGGCTTGACTACATCTTCCAGTTTAAGGACTGATTTCATTTTTCTATTAATTAATTAATTAATTAATTTATTTATTTATTTATTTATTTATCTATCGGGGAAAATCCATTCATACTTCTTCCTGGCCTTGTATTCAGTCTATATGGGTTCTTGATGGGGAATTCGAACAGTTTTACGGCCGGATGCCCTTCTTGATACCACCCCTATCCGGTGGCGGAATGTGCGTGTTTATGTGTTGGTTAATGCGTTATGTGTTGTATGAAGAAGAAGAAGATGAAGAATATGATGATGATGATGATGATGATGATGATGATGATGATGATGATGATGATGATGATGTTTGTTTGTTTTTCAAAGGGTCCTAACATCTAGGTCATCGGTCCCAAGTAGATGAAGAGATATGTATTAAGACGAACACAAACGCCCAGCTCCCGATCTAGATGAGTTCATCATACGCAGTTAAAATCCACGGCCCGAGCGGGAATCGAACCAGAGGGCCAGTATTCCGATCATTCGGCCTAGGATATGACTGTTGAGTATGGTATTGATATATTTTCTTGCACATTAAGTTTTACATGACCTTGCAAGTTTGTAAATTAAATAATAGATATAGACCTAGGTTCAAAGAGACTGTTAACACAACTACAGAACGTAAGTTTTATGCGTAACCATACTTTTCCCCCGATATTCCTAAGCTAGACTCTCAAGGGCACCCTTGACTTCGAACGCTCTGAACCGTTGCTTAGAATATAGATCATTCACCATCATCAAGTCCGGCTCCATGGCTAAATGGTTAGCGTGCTGGCCTTTGGGCACAGGGGTCACGGATTCGATTCCCGGTAGGGTCGGGAATTTTAACCACCATTGGTTAATTTCACTGGCACTGGGGCTGGGAGTATGTGTCGTCTTCATCATCATTTCATCCTCATCACGACGCGCAGGTCACCTAGGGGTGTCAAATCGAAAGACCTGCACCTGGCGAGCCGAATATGTCCTCGGACACTCCCGGCACTAAAAGCCATACGCCATTTCATTTACCATCATCAACACAACAGTGGTCTGAGTCATTCCCATGCAAAACGGTGCATTCTACCTCAAGAGACATCTTTTACGGGTTGCTTTACGTCGCACCGACACAGGTAGGTCTTATGGCGACGATGGGACAGGAAAGGGCTAATGATGATGACGATGATGATGATACTGATAATAATAATAATAATAATAATAATAATAATAATAATCATAATAATAATAATAATAATAATAATAATAATAATAGCATTACGTCCCACCAGCTACTTTTGCGGTTTTCGGAGACGCCAAGATGCCGGTTGTCCCGTAGGAGTTCTTTTACAACCAGAAAATCTAGCGACTCGAGACTGATGTATTCGAGCACCTTCAAATACCACCGGATTGAGCCAGGATCGAACCTGCCGAGTTGGGATCAGAAGACCAGCGCCTCAACCGTCTGAGCCACTCAGCCCGGGAAGCACACATTCCGCCGTGAGTATATTAACGTACTACATTTTCCATCAAACAGTGTCACAAACCCAAGTGTTTAAGATACGTGAAGCACTTTTTTTTCTACTGACGTGATAGTGCTGTTATTAGTCTTCAAAGTGCAGATGAGCAGACCTTGAACTAGCCCTCAGGTACAGGTAAAATCCCTGGCCTGGCCGGAAATCGAACCCGGGGCCTCCGGGTAAGAGGCAGGCACGCTAACCCTGCACCGAGGGGTCGGCAAATATTTCAGAAACACAATAAATACATTTTAAACATAATAAATAAATCAATCGTCGGCCTTTGTGGTTTAGTGGTTAGTGTGATTAGCTGCCAAACTCGGAGGCCAGGGTTCGATTCCCGGCTCTGCCACAATATTTTAAAAGTGGTACGAAGGCTGGAACGGAGTCAACTCAACCTAGTGAGGTCAACTGAGTAGAGGGGGTTTCGATTCTCTCCTCAGCCATCCTCGAAGTGGATTTCCGTGGTTTCTCACTTCTCCTCCTGGCAAACGCCGGGATGGTACCTAACTCACGGCCATGGCCGCTTCCTTCTCTCTTCCTTGTCTGTTTCTTCATATCTTCCATTACCTCCACAAGACCCCTGTTCAGCATAGCAGGTGAGGTCACCTGGGAGAGGTACTGGCCATCCTCCCCAATTGTATCCCCGACCCAATGTCTCACGCTTCAGGACACTGCCCTTGAGGCGGTAGAGGAAAAAAAACCAACCCTGGAGAGTAAGCAGATTAAGAAATCTATATATATAAAATAACTTGTCCTGACTGACTGACTGATTCATCATCGCCGAGCCAAAACTACTGGACATAAAGAAATTACATTTTTGGGATATATTCATATTAAGATGTAGGTGCTCGCTAAGAGAGGATTTTTGGATATTCCGTCGCTAAGGGGGTGAAAAGGAGGGTGAAATTTTAAAATGAGTGTATCTATATCTCAAAACTTTAAAAGTTTACAGATGTAAAAATTGGTATTTAGAATCTTCTTTAAAAATAATGAAACACGTATTTTTTGTTTTCAGAAAATCCCAATAGGAGGGGTGAAAAAGGGTGAAAATGGGGAAAAATGGGTTGAATGCCTTTAATCAGGATACCGGTACTTATATCTCAGAAACTGAAGATATTACAGACCTGAAAATTGGTACTTTTGATCTCTTTTAAAAATAAAGAAACACGTATTTTTTTTTGTTTTTGGAAAATCCAATTAATGGGAGGGTGAAAAGGGGGTGAATTTTTAAAATGAGTGAATCTATATCTTCAAACTTTTAAAGTTTGCAGATGTAAAAATTGACATTTAGAATCTTCATTAAAAATAAAGAATCATGTATTTTTTGTTTTCCGAAAATCGCAATAGGAGTGGTGAAAAGGGGTGAAAAATGGGTTAAATGCCTTTAATGAGGCTACTTATATCTCAGAAACTGAAGATATTACAGACATGAAAATTGGTGTTTGGGATCTCCTTTAAAAATAAAGAAACACGTATTTTTTTATTTCTGAAAAATCCAATTAAGGGGGGTGAAAAGGGGGTAATATTCCAAATGAGTGTATCTATATCTCAAAACTTTTAAAGGTTATAGATGTGAAAATTGGTATTTAGAATCTCCTTTAAAAATAAAGAAACACGTATATTTTGTTTTCGGAAAATCCTAATAGGAAGGGTGGAAAACGTTGAAAAAGCAGTCGAATGCCTTTCATGAGTCTACTTATATTTCAGAACCTGAAGATACTACAGACCTGAAAATTGGTGTTTGGGATCTCCTTTAAAAATAAAGAAACAAATATTTTTTGTTTTTGGAAAATCCAATTAATGGAGAGGTAAAAAGGGGGTGATTTTTTAAAATGAGTGTATCTATATCTCAAAACTTTTATAGTTTATAGATGTAAAAATTGGTATTTAGAATCTCCTTTAAAAATAAAGAAATACGTAATCTTTTGTTTTCGGAAAATCCCAACAGGAGGGGTGAAAAAGGGTGAAAATGGGGAAAAATGGGTTGAATGCCTTTAATCAGGATACCGGTACTTATATCTCAGAAACTGAAGATATTACAGACCAGAAAATTGGTACTTTTGATCTCATTTAAAAATAAAGAAACACGTATTTTTTTTGTTTTTGGAAAATCCAATTAATGGGAGGGTGAAAAGGGGGTGAATTTTTAAAATGAGTGTATCTATATCTCAAAACTTTAAAAGTTTATAGATGTAAAAATTGGTATTTAGAATCTCCTTTAAAAATAAAGAAATACGTATTCTTTTGTTTTCGGAAAATCCCAATAGGAAGGGTGTAAAAGGGCGAATAATGGGTGGAATGCCTTTAATGAGGCCACTTATATTTCAGAACCTGAAGATATTACAGATCTGAAAATTGGTATTTGGGATCTCCTTTAAAAATAAAGAAACACGTATTTTTTAGTTTTTGGAAAATCCAATTAATGGTGGTTAAACAGGAGTGACAAATTTGGGTGAATTTTTTGAAAGACTATATCTACAGAATATCTTGGAAACGTAAAATGTTACAGACATAAAAAGTGGGTGTTTGGAATCTCCTGTAAATGTAAAGAAACATAGGTGATTTGTTTTTGGAAACTCCACTTAAGGGGAACTCAAAAGGGGTGAAATTTTAAAATGAGAATTTTTACAGTATATCTAAAAAACTTAACATGTTACAGAAGTGAAAAATGGTATTTTTTATCTCTATTAAACATAAAGAAACGTGTATTTTTAGTTTTCGGAAATACCACTTGGGTGGAAGGGGGGGGGTAAAAGTGACTGAAAATGGTGATGAATTCTTTTAATTAGGCTACTGATATCTCAAAAATGAAGATGTTACAGACGTGAAATTTGATATTTGCAATCTGCTTTAAAAGTAAAGAAACACGTATTCTCGGAAATTCAATGAAGGGGGGGGGGTGAAAGAATTGAAAAATCAATTGACTTAATTGTATGAGAATACATATATCTAATAAAAACTAAAGTTGTTACAGACGTGAAAATTCGTATTTGGATCACCTTTAAAAACAAAGAAAAACGCGTTTCTGGGGGGGAAACCATCTTGGAGGGCGGCGAGTGTAAAGGAGTTGAATTCCTTTCCTGAGGACACATAAATAAAAAACTGAAGTAGTTAGAGTCCTGATAATTGGTATTTAGAAGATCCTTTACTATTCAAGAAACAAGTATTTTTTGCGGGAGAATTCACTTAGGGGGGGGGGGGGAGTAGTGTGAAATGAAGTGAAAAATGTAAATTATTTTTATGGGGATACTTATATCTCAAAACTGAAGGTAATAGACGTGAACATTGGTGTTTGGAATCTCCCTTAAACATAAAGAAACACGCCTTCTTTTAAATTTGGGGCGGGGGGCGGGTGTAAATAAACTTAACGGCGGTGGGGTGTAGAAGGAGGTGAGACCAATTGATTTTACTGTTATTAATGTACTTATAAGGATCCTCTGTTGCTCAGGCGGCAGCACGCCGGCCTCTCACAGCTGGGTTCCGTGGTTCAAATCCCGGTCACTCCATGTGACATTCGTGCTGGACAAAACGGAGGCGGGACAGGTTTTTCTCCGGATACTCCGGTTTTCTCTGTCATCAGCCATTCCAGCAACACATAATAGTAATAATGATAATAATAATAATAATAATGTTCCGGACCGTCGTCAAATGTGCGGACCGCGCTGGAAACGGCTCCTGGACGGGTAATGACTATGAATGCAGTCCGGCCGCGGGTTCAGTGCCGCCAAGGCACCCAATATGACACCACGCCGGATCTCCTGAAGGATTTTATCCATATTAAACATGATTATAGGAAAAGATGGCAAAGATTTACGGACCCAACTGACCGGGAGGATTACCTGAGCCTAGCCCGGGAAGTACGAAATCGATTGCTGGAAAGGAAGATTGAAAAATGGGAGGAAACGTGCCGTAAAATAATAGAAAACGAATCAGATCGGGAATTTTGGTGGATTCTCGCAGAAAACAAGTCAGATCGCGAATTTCGGCGGATTACATATCTAAAACAATAAGCATTCAATTATAAATTTCAGTATAATACCGTAGCGAAGCACGGGTATCTTGCTAGTCTATATATATAAAACTAGCAAGATACCCGTGCTTCGCTACGGTATTATACTGAAATTTATAATTGAATGTTGTTTTAGATATATAATCAGCCGAAATTCGCGATCTGAATCGTTTTCTGCGAGAATCCGCCAAAATTCGCGATCTGACTCGTTTTCTAATAGATTATGGCAAGTTTCCTCCCATTCCATTTTTCAATCTTTATTTCCAGCAATCGATTTCGTACTTCCCAGGCTAGGTCCAGGTATTCCACCCTGTCAGTTGGGTCCCTAAATCTTTGCCATCTTTTCTTATAAGCATTTTTAATATGGAACAAATCCTTCAGGAGATCCGGCGTGGTGTCGTCTTGGGTGCCTTGGCGGTACTGAACCCGCGGCCAGACTGCATTCTTAGTCATTACCCGTCCAGGACCCGTTTCCACCGCGGTCCGCACATCTGACGACGGTCCAGAACATTATTATTATTATTATTATTATTATTATTATTATTATTATTATTATTATTATTATTATTATTATAGAAGTTCTGGACCCCACAGCAAGATGCAAGACCGCTACTTTGCGGTAAATTACATCTGCTGCCATTGTTATTGTTGAGAATGTGACCAGCACCAATGACGCGCGTAGGCAAGTGTGCGGGATTTCTGGCGATACGAATGACATACTTCCGTGCATTATTGACCTTATTATAGAGGTGAACAATTGGACGGTCAATCTCATTCCTATCGTTTATTTCAAATGTGTTTAAATTTTTATTCATATGCCAGGAGAATCTACTGTAATATAAGAACGTTCTCCGAAGGAAAAGTTGGCTGTTGAAAACGAACCCTAGGAAAGCTTAAAAAGATCGGTTTATGATCAGAATAAGTACATCGAAAATATACAGCCTGTTTCCAATCATTCAACAGGGTCAGGAAGGCGACAGTAGGAATTGTGCCGGCTGCCGAAGCACTCCTCTGGGGCAATGATCGATGAATGACAAATGAAATGAAATATTGGACAGTGTTGCTGGAATGAATGATGACAGGGAAAAGCGAAGTATCCGGAGAAAAACCTGTCCCGCCTCCGTTTTGTCCAGCACGAATGTCACATGGAGTGACCGGGATTTGAACCACGGAACCCAGCTGTGAGAGGCCGGCGCGCTGCCGCCTGAGCAACGGAGGCTCCTTATAAGTACATTATGAACAGCAAAATCAATTGGTCTCACCTCATTTTACACCCCACCGCCGTTAAGTTTATTTACCCCCCCCCAAAAAAAAAATTAAAAGAAGGAGTGTTTCTTTATGTTTAAAGGAGATTCCAAACCCCAATGTTCACGTCTATTACCTTGAGTTTTGAGATATAAGTATCCCCATAAAAATAATTCGCTTTATTTACTTCCTTTCACACTTCTCCCCCCCCCCCTTAAGTGAATTTTCCGGCAAAAAATACTTGTTTCTTTAATAGTAAAGGATCTTCTAAATAGCAATTATCACGACTCTTAACTTCTTCAGTTTTTGATTTATGTGTCCTCATGAAAGGAATTCAACTCCTTTCCACTCCCGCCCCCCAAGATGGTTTCCCCCACAAAACGCGTATTTCTTTGTTTTTAAAGGAGATCAAAATACCAATTTTCACGTCCGTAACAACTATAGTTTTTATTAGATGTATGTATTCTCATACAATTAAGTCAATTAATTTTAGAATTCTTCCCCCCCCCCCTTTCATTGGATTTTCCGAGAATACGTGTTTCTTTATTTTTAAAGGAGATCCCATATACAAATTTTTAGTTCTGTAATATATTCAGTTTCTGAGATATATGTATCCTCATTAAAGGCATTCAACCCACTATTCACCCTTTTACACCCCTCCTACTGGGATTTACAGAAAACGAAAAAAATACTTATTCCTTTACTTTTAAAGGAGATTCTAAATACCAATTTTTACATCTGTAAACTTCTAAAGTTTTAAGATATAGACACATTCATTTTAAAAATTCACCCCCCATTATCCGGATTTTTCAAAAACGAAAATATACGTGTTTCCTTATTTTTAAAGTGGATCCCCAATACCAATGTTCAGGTCTGTAATATCTTCAGGTTCTGAAATATAAGTAGCCTCGTTAAAGGCATTCAACCTCTTTTTCACCCTTTTCCACCCTTCCTATCGGGATTTTCCGAAAACAAAAAAACGTGTTTCTTTATTTTTAAAGGAGATTCTAAATACCATATTTTACATCTATAAACATTAAAAGTTTTGAGATATATATATACACTCATTTTAAAAATTCACCCCCCTTTTCACCCCCATTATTTGGATTTTCCAAAAACAAAAAAATACGTGTTTCTTTATTTTTAAAAGAGATCAAAGGTACCAATTTTCAGGTCTGTAATATCTTCAGTTTCTGAGATATAAGCATCCTCATTAAAGGCATTCAATCCATTTTCACCCCTTTTCACCCCTTCTATTGGGATTTTCCGAAAACAAAAAAATACGTGTTTCTTTATTTTTAATGAAGATTTTAAATACCTATTTTTACATCTGTAAACTTCAAAAGTTTTGAGATATAGATGCACTGTTTTTAAAAATTCACCCCCCTTTTCACCCTCCCATTAATTGGATTTTTCAAAAAAAAAAAAGTGTTTCTTTATTTTTAAAAGAGATCAAAAGTACCAATTCTCAGGTCTGTAATATCTTCAGTTTCTGAGATATAAGTACCGGTATTCTGAGTAAAGGCATCCAACCCCCTTTTTTACCGTTTTTCACCCCTCCTATTGGGATTTTCTGAAAACAAAAAAATACGTATTTCATTATTTTTAAAGGAGATTCTAAATACCAATTTTTACATCTGTAAACTTTCAAAAGTTTTGAGATATAGATACACTCATTTTAAAATTCCAACCCCCTTTTCACCCCCTTAGCGAAGGAATATCCAAAAATCCTTTCTTAGCGAGCACCTACATCTTAATATAAATCTATGCTCAAAATTTCATTTCTTTATGTCCAGTAGTTTTGGCTCGGCGATGATGAATCAGTCAGTCAGTCAGTCAGTCAGTCAGTCAGGACAAGCTATTTTATATATATAGATAACTTGTCCTGACTGACTGACTGACTGACTGATTTATCATCGCCGAGCCAAAACTACTGGACATAAAGAAATGAAACTTTGGAGATACATTTATATTAAAACGTAGGTGCTCGCTAAGAGAGGATTTTTGGATATTCCGTCGCTAAGGGGGTGAAAAAGGGGGGTGAAATTGTAAAATGAGTGTACCTATATCTCAAAACTTTAAGAGTTTACAGATGTAAAAATTGGTATTTAGAATCTTCTTTAAAAATAAGGAAACACGTATTTTTTTGTTTTCGGAAAATCCCAATAGGAGGGGTGAAAAGGGGTGAAAAAGTGGTTGAATGCCTTAAATCAGGATACCGGTACGTATATCTCAGAAACTAAAGATATTACAGACCTGAAAATTTGTACTTTTGATCTCTCTTAAAAATAAAGAAACACGTATTTTTTTGTTTTGGAAAATCCAATTAATGGGAGGGTAAAAAAGGGGGTGAATTTTTAAAATGAGTGCATCTATATCTCAAAACTTTTAAAGATTACAGATGTAAAAATTGGTATTTAGAATCTTCATTAAAAATAAAAAATCACATATTTTTTGTTTTCGGAAAATCCCAATAGGAGGGGTGAAAAGGGGTGAAAAATGGGTTGAATGCCTTTAATGAGGATACTTATATCTCAGAAACTGAAGATATTACAGACGTGAATTTTAGTGTTTGGGATCTCCTTCAAAAATAAGGAAACACGTATTATTTTGTTTTTGGAAAATCCAATTAATGGGGGGGGGGGTGAAAGGGGAGTTAATTTTTAAAATGAGTGTATCTATAACTCAAAACTTTTAAAGTTTATAGATGTAAAATATGGTATTTAGAATCTCCTTTAAAAATAAAGAAACACGTATTTTTTTGTTTTCGGAAAATCCCGATAGGAAGCTTGGAAGAGGGTGAAAAAAGGGTTGAATGCCTTTAATGAGGCTACTTATATTTCAGAACCTGAAGATATTTCAGACCTGAAAATTGGTATTGGGGATCCACTTTAAAAATAAGGAAATACGTATTTTTTCGTTCTTGGAAAATCCAAATAATCGGGGGGTGAAAAGGGGGGTGAATTTTTAAAATGAGTGTGTTTATATCTTAAAACTTTAAAAGTTTACAGATGTAAAAATTGGTATTTAGAATCTGCTTTAAAAAGAAAGGAACACTTATGTTTTTTTCGGAAAATCCCGATAGTAAGGGTGGAAGAGGGTGAAAAAAGGGTTGAATGCCTTTAATGAGGATACTTAAATCTCAGAAACTGAAGATATTACAGTCCTGAAAATTGGTATTTGGGATCTCCTATCAAAATAAAGAAACATTTTTTTGCTTTTGGAAAATCCAATTAATGGGGGATGACAAGGGGGGGGGGGTAATTTTTATACAGTACCTCTCAAAAACTTAACATGTTACAGAAGTGAAAAATGGTATTTTTATCTCTGTTAAAAATAAAGAAACGTGTATTTTTAGTTTTCGGAAATACCACATGGGTGGAGAGGGGGGGTAAAAGGGACTGAAAATGGTGTTGAATTATTTTAATTAGACTACTGTTATCTCAAAAATGAAGTTGTTACAGACGTGAAATTTGATATTTGGAATCTGCTTTAAAAGTAAAGAAACACCTATTGTCGGAAAATCCAATGAATGCGGGGGGGGGGGGGGGAGGTGAAAGAATTTAAAATTAATTATTTCAAAAGTAAAGGTAATAGACGTGAACATTGGTGTTTGGAATCTCCTTTAAACATAAAGAAACACGCCTTCTTTTAGTTCTTTTTGGGGGGGGGGGGTAAATAAACTTAACGGCGGTGGGGTGTAAACGGAGGTGAGACCAATTGATTTTACTGTTCATAATGTATTTATAAGGAGCCTCCGTTGCTCAGGCGGCATCGCGCCGGCCTCTCAAAGCTGGGTTCCCTGATTGAAATCCTGGTCTCTACATGTGTCATTCGTGCTGGACAAAACGGAGGCGGGACAGGTTTTTCCTGTCACCATTCATTCCAGCAACACTGTCCAATATCATTTCATTTCATTTGTCATTCATTAATCATTGCCCCAGAGGAGTGCGACAGGTTTCGGCAGCCGGCACAATTCCTGTTGTCGTCGCTAGATGGGGGCTTTATTCATTCCTTTCCTGACTCTGAGGAATGACTGGAAACAGGCTGTAGATTTTCGATGTATTTATTCTGATCATAAACCGTTCATTATTAATGTTTCCTGGGTTCGTTTTCAAGGGCCATCTTTTCCTTCGGAGAACGTTCTTAGATTACAGTAGATTCTCCTGGCATATAAAAAAAAAATTAAACACATTTGAAATAAACGATAGGAATGAGATTGACCGTCCTATTTTTCACCTCTATAATAAGGCCAATAATGCACGGAAGTATGTCATTCGTATCGCCAGAAATCCCGCACACTTGCATACGCGCGACAATGGTGCTGGTCATATTCTCAACAATGACAATGGCAGCACATGTAATTTACCGCCAAGTAGCGGTCTTAATAATAATAATAATAATAATAATAATAATAATAATAATAATAATAATAATAATAATAATAATAATAATAATAATAATAATAATAATAATAATAATAATAATAATGTTCTGGACCGTCGTCAAATGTGCGGACCGTGCTGGAAACGGGTCCTGGACGGGTAATGACTAAGAATGCAGTCCGACCGCGGGTTCAGTACCGCCAAGGCACCCAAGACGACACCACCCCGGAGCTGCTGAAGGATTTGATATATATATATATATCAAAAATGCTTATAGGAAAAGATGGCAAAGATTTAGGGACCCAACTGGCCGGGTGGAATACCTGGACCTAGCCCGGGAAGTACGAAATCGATTGCTGGAAAGAAAGATTGAAGGATGGGAGGAAACTTGCCGTAATCTATTAGAAAACGAGTCAGATCGCGAATTTTGGCGGATTCTCTCAGAGAACGAGTCAAATCGCGAATTTCGGCGGATTATATATGAAACAATAAGCATTCAATTATAAATTTCAGTATAATACCGTAGCGAAGCACGGGTTTCTTGCTAGTAGATAAATAAATACAGAGTGGCAAAAGCACTCAAATAAATACATTCAATAATATTTAGGAGAAATCATCTAACCATGTCCTACTCGTTGGCTGGACGGTCAGCGTACTGGCCTTCGGTTCAGAGGGTCCCGGGTTCGATTCCCGGCTGGGTCGGGGATTTTATCCTTAATTGGTTAATTTCAATGGCGCGGGGACTGGGTGTATGTGTTGTCTTCATCATCATTTCATCCTCATCACGACGCGCAGGTCGCCTACGGGAGTCAAATGGAAAGACCTGCACCTGGCGAGCCGAACCCGTCCTGGGATATCCCGGCACTAAAAGCCATACGACATTTCATTTCATTTTCATCTAACCAAAACCAAACAAACCCCATGGCACTGCAGCCCTTGAAGGGCCTTGGCCTTCCAAGCGACCGCTGCTCAGCCCGAAGGCCTGCAGATTACGAGGTGTCGTGTGGTCAGCACGACGAATCCTCTCGGCCGTTATTCTTGGCTTTCTAGACCGGGTTTTCATCTAACCATCTGGATTAAATCGTGAAGTCGACAGAGAATTTAAAAGTTACAAAAAGTCTATAGAAGCACATGGAATAGGTAGGCACTACAACAAAAAATCAATATCACGGAACGTTAAATTAAAACTCTATAACACTGTAATTAAGCCTGAAGCATTATTCGCGTGAGAAATCTTGATCATTGGAGGCAGAACATTAACTAAAACTTCAGAAAAACATGAAAGACTTACTAAAAAGATATTTTATTATGCCTCCTCACTAAAAGTCAGATATAATACTGGATAATCGGAATTGAAAAAGACCTTCAAGAAACCAGCATAACAGGTGAAATTATATATCTATATATATAAAATAACTTGTCCTGACTGACTGACTGACTGACTGACTGACTGACTGACTGACTGACTGACTGACTGACTGACTGACTGACTGACTGACTGACTGATTCATCATCGCCGAGCCAAAACTACTGGACATAAAGAAATGAAACTTTGGAGATACATTTATATTAAAACGTAGGTGCTCGCTAAGAGAGGATTTTTGGATATTCCGTCGCTAAGGGGATGAAAAAGGGGGGTGAAATTGTAAAATGAGTGTACCTATATCTCAAAACTTTAAGAGTTTACAGATGTAAAAATTGGTATTTAGAATCTTCTTTAAAAATAAGGAAACACGTATTTTTTTGTTTTCGGAAAATCCCAATAGGAGGGGTGAAAAAGGGTGAAAAAGTGGTTGAATGCCTTAAATCAGGATACCGGTACGTATATCTCAGAAACTAAAGATATTACAGACCTGAAAATTTGTACTTTTGATCTCTCTTAAAAATAAAGAAACACGTATTTTTTTGTTTTGGAAAATCCAATTAATGGGAGGGTAAAAAAGGGGGTGAATTTTTAAAATGAGTGCATCTATATCTCAAAACTTTTAAAGATTATAGATGTAAAAATTGGTATTTAGAATCTTCATTAAAAATAAAAAATCACATATTTTTTGTTTTCGGAAAATCCCAATAGGAGGGGTGAAAAGGGGTGAAAAATGGGTTGAATGCCTTTAATGAGGATACTTATATCTCAGAAACTGAAGATATTACAGACGTGAATTTTAGTGTTTGGGATCTCCTTCAAAAATAAGGAAACACGTATTATTTTGTTTTTGGAAAATCCAGTTAATGGGGGGGGGGGTGAAAGGGGAGTTAATTTTTAAAATGAGTGTATCTATATCTCAAAACTTTTAAAGTTTATAGATGTAAAATATGGTATTTAGAATCTCCTTTAAAAATAAAGAAACACGTATTTTTTTGTTTTCGGAAAATCCCGATAGGAAGCTTGGAAGAGGGTGAAAAAAGGGTTGAATGCCTTTAATGAGGCTACTTATATTTCAGAACCTGAAGATATTTCAGACCTGAAAATTGGTATTGGGGATCCACTTTAAAAATAAGGAAATACGTATTTTTTCGTTCTTGGAAAATCCAAATAATCGGGGGGTGAAAAGGGAGGTGAATTTTTAAAATGAGTGTGTTTATATCTTAAAACTTTAAAAGTTTACAGATGTAAAAATTGGTATTTAGAATCTGCTTTAAAAAGAAAGGAACACTTATGTTTTTTTCGGAAAATCCCGATAGTAAGGGTGGAATTGGGTGAAAAAAGGGTTGAATGCCTTTAATGAGGATACTTAAATCTCAGAAACTGAAGATATTACAGACCTGAAAATTGGTATTTGGGATCTCCTATCAAAATAAAGAAACATTTTTTTTGCTTTTGGAAAATCCAATTAATGGGGGATGACACGGGGGGGGGGTAATTTTTATACAGTACCTCTCAAAAACTTAACATGTTACAGAAGTGAAAAATGGTATTTTTATCTCTGTTAAAAATAAAGAAACGTGTATTTTTAGTTTTCGGAAATACCACCTGGGGAGGAGAGGGGGGGTAAAAGGGACTGAAAATGGTGTTGAATTATTTTAATTAGACTACTGTTATCTCAAAAATGAAGTTGTTACAGACGTGAAATTTGATATTTGGAATCTGCTTTAAAAGTAAAGAAACATCTATTGTCGGAAAATCCAATGAATGCGGGGGGGGGGGGGAGGTGAAAGAATTTAAAATTAATTATCTCAAAACTAAAGGTAATAGAGGTGAACATTGGTGTTTGGAATCTCCTTTAAACATAAAGAAACACGCCTTCTTTTAGTTCTTTTGGGGGGGGGGGGTAAATAAACTTAACGGCGGTGGGGTGTAAACGGAGGTGAGACCAATTGATTTTACTGTTCATAATGTATTTATAAGGAGCCTCCGTTGCTCAGGCGGCATCGCGCCGGCCTCTCAAAGCTGGGTTCCCTGATTGAAATCCTGGTCTCTACATGTGTCATTCGTGCTGGACAAAACGGAGGCGGGACAGGTTTTTCCTGTCACCATTCATTCCAGCAACACTGTCCAATATCATTTCATTTCATTTGTCATTCATTAATCATTGCCCCAGAGGAGTGCGACAGGTTTCGGCAGCCGGCACAATTCCTGTTGTCGTCGCTAGATGGGGGCTTTATTCATTCCTTTCCTGACTCTGAGGAATGACTGGAAACAGGCTGTAGATTTTCGATGTATTTATTCTGATCATAAACCGATCATTATTAATGTTTCCTGGGTTCGTTTTCAAGGGCCATCTTTTCCTTCGGAGAACGTTCTTAGATTACAGTAGATTCTCCTGGCATATAAAAAAAAATTTAAACACATTTGAAATAAACGATAGGAATGAGATTGACCGTCCTATTTTTCACCTCTATAATAAGGCCAATAATGCACGGAAGTATGTCATTCGTATCGCCAGAAATCCCGCACACTTGCATACGCGCGACAATGGTGCTGGTCATATTCTCAACAATGACAATGGCAGCACATGTAATTTACCGCCAAGTAGCGGTCTTAATAATAATAATAATAATAATAATAATAATAAGAATAATAATAATAGTAATAATAATAATAATAATAATAATAATGTTCTGGACCGTCGTCAAATGTGCGGACCGTGCTGGAAACGGGTCCTGGACGGGTAATGACTAAGAATGCAGTCCGACCGCGGGTTCAGTACCGCCAAGGCACCCAAGACGACACCACCCCGGAGCTGCTGAAGGATTTGATATATATATATATATCAAAAATGCTTATAGGAAAAGATGGCAAAGATTTAGGGACCGAACTGGCCGGGTGGAATACCTGGACCTAGCCCGGGAAGTACGAAATCGATTGCTGGAAAGAAAGATTGAAGGATGGGAGGAAACTTGCCGTAATCTATTAGAAAACGAGTCAGATCGCGAATTTTGGCGGATTCTCTCAGAGAACGAGTCAAATCGCGAATTTCGGCGGATTATATATAAAACAATAAGCATTCAATTATAAATTTCAGTATAATACCGTAGCGAAGCACGGGTTTCTTGCTAGTATATATATATAGCTTTAGAACGTTGGTGAACGAACATCATATTGCTGAAAAACCAAAGTGAGAACCACCACTGCATGGACGGAAGAACGAAAGAAATACATTGTGAAAAAAATGCATAGTGGTCGTAAGTTAATGTGCATAATTTTGAAGCTATATTCCTTGTTGAATTTTACATCAGTTTAAACCAGCAAGCCACAGTATAAATTCAAGTAGTTTACAGGATATACAGACCTAGAGTTTAGACGACGTTTTCTATGATAGGAAATGTTAGAATTAAATAATAATAATAATAATAATAATAATAATAATAATAATAATAATAATAATAATAATAATCTACAAATAAAATAACTTGTCCTGACTGACTGACTGACTGACTGACTGACTGACTGACTAGCTGACTGATTCATCATTGCCGAGCCAAAACTACTGGACATAAGGAAATGAAATCTTGGCGATTCATTTGTATTACATTGTAGAGTACACACTACGAACAAGGACGGTTTCTTGGATATCCGTCGCTAAAGGTGTGAAAAATTGTTAAAATAAGTATATCTACATCTCAAAAATTGTTAAAGGCGTGAAAATTGGTATTTGGAGTCTCCTTTAAAAATAAAGAAACACGTATTTTTTGTTTTCAGAAAATCTACTTAAGTGGGGTAAAAAGATGTAAAAAATGGACAGAATCCTTTTTATGAGGATACTTATATCTAAAAAAAAAGGTAAGGTACCTTCAGATTGGACAAAAGCAGTAATTGCACCATTCTATAAGCAAGGGAACAGGAAGGATTGCAACAACGATCGAGGTATCTCATTGATTAGTATACCAGGCAAAGTATTCACCGGCATCTTGTAAGGGAGGGTGCGATCAGTCGTTGAGAGGAAGTTGGATGAAAACCAGTGTGGTTTCAGACCACAGAGAGGCTGTCAAGATCAGAATTTCAGTATGCGCCAGGTAATTGAAAAATGCTACGAGAGGAATAGGCAGTTGTGTTTATGTTTCGTAGATATAGAGAAAGCATATGACAGGGTACCGAGGAAAAAGATGTTCACTATACTGGGGGACTATGGAATTAAAGGTAGATTATTAAAATCAATCAAAGGCATTTATGTTGACAATTGGGCTTCAGTGAGAATTGATGGTAGAATGAGTTCTTGGTTCAGGGTACTTACAGGGGTTAGACAAGGCTGTAATCTTTCACCTTTGCTGTTCGTAGTTTACATGGATCATCTGCTGAAAGGTATAAAATGGCAGGGAGGGATTCAGTTAGGTGGAAATGTAGTAAGCAGTTTGGCCTATGCTGACGATTTGGTCTTAATGGCAGACTGTGCCGAAAACCTGCAGTCTAATATCTTGGAACTTGAAAATAGGTGCAATGAATATGGTATGAAAATTAGCCTCTCGAAGACTAAATTGATGTCAGTAGGTAAGAAATTCAACAGAATTGAATGTCAGATTGGTGATACAAAGCTAGAACAGGTCGATAATTTCAAGTATTTAGGTTGTGTGTTCTTCCAGGATGGTAATATAGTAAGTGAGATTGAATCAAGGTGTAGTAAAGCTAATGCAGTGAGCTCGCAGTTGCGATCAGCAGTATTCTGTAAGAAGGAAGTCAGCTCCCAGACGAAACTATCTTTACATTGGTCTGTTTTCAGACCAACTTTGCTTTACGGGAGCGAAAGCTGGGTGGACTCAGGATATCTTATTCATAAGTTAGAAGTAACAGACATGAAAGTAGCAAGAATGATTGCTGGTACAAACAGGTGGGAACAATGGCAGGAGGGTACTCGGAATGAGGAGATAAAGGCTAATTTAGGAATGAACTCAATGGATGAAGCTGTACGCATAAACCGGCTTCGGTGGTGGGGTCATATGAGGCGAATGGAGGAGGATAGGTTGCCTAGGAGGATAATGGACTCTGCTCTGGAGGGTAAGAAGTAGAAGGAGACCAAGACGACGATGGTTAGACTCGGTTTCTAACGATTTAGAAAGATAAGAGGTATAGAACTAAATGAGGCCACAACACTAGTTGCAAATCGAGGATTGTGGCGACGTTTAGTAAATTCACAGAGGCTTGCAGACTGAACGCTGAAAGGCATAACAGTCTATAATGATAATGTATGTATATACTTATATCTAAAAAACTGAAGATCTTGCAGACGTGAAAATTGGTATATTGATTCTACTTTAAAAATAAAGGAACATATATATATTGGTTTTCGGAAAATCCACTTAAGGAGAGGGGAGAGATGAAGAGAACTGGAGAATGAGTTGAATGCTTTTTATGAGAATACTTATGTTACAGGCGTGAAAATTGGTATTTGGAATCTCCTTTAAAATAAAGAAACGCGTATTTCGTTGTTTTTCGGAAAATCCACTTAAGGGGGCTTGAAAGGAAGTGAATGAGTTGAATTCTTTTTATAAGGTACTTTTATCTAAAAAGAACTGAATGTTTTATATGCGTGGAAAATGGTATTTGGAACCTCCTTTGAATATAAAGAAACAAGTATTCCTTTGTTTTCGGAAAATCCACTTACGGGGTGAAACACTGAAAAAGGCGGTAAACATTTAAAATTAGTACGGTATATACTGTATAGAGTATATCTCAAAAACATAAAATGTTATTGACGTTACAATTGGTATTTGGAATCTCCTTTAAAAATAAAGAAACACATATTTTTGTTTTCGGAAAAATCACTTAAGGAGGTGTCTGAAAAGAATTGAAGAAGGAACTGAATTATTTTTACGTGGATACTTATATCTCAAGCCTTTACTGGCGATGTCCGACTCGTTGGCTGAATGGTCAGCGTACTAGCCTTCGGTTCAGAGTGTCCCGGGTTCGATTCCCGGCCGGGTCGGGGATTTTAACCTTCATTGGTCAATTCCAATGGCTCGGGGACTGGGTGTTTGTGCTGTCCCCAACATCCCTGCAACGCACACACCACACATAACACTATCCTCCACCACAATAACACGCAGTTATGTAAACATGGCAGATGCCGCCCACCCTCATCGGAGGGTCTGTCTTATAAGGGCTGCACCCGGCTAGAAATAGCCATACGAGATTATTATTACTGGCGATGTAGGGTTTACAGTGCACTATGTCTTCTGGTATGGCCTAGACTAAAATTTGTTACTTTCATTGACCTGTCTCAGTCTCATCCTTGGCTTTGAGGATATGATAGAGACCGAGGTATGAGCGATGCTAGTACTGTATATGTACCTTATGAGGAAATTAACATCGGTTTGTAAAACAGTAACTTGAAAACATACGAATGGCATCAAAAGATCGGGTTTCATAAGTTTGTAAGAACTTATCACAACAATAGTAAACAAACAGAACTCAGTGAACAGCGTAATACTCAATCCAATTTGTTGCTCTCTGAGTGGAGAAGATAATCTCTGTGGAAGCAAGCCCGTTCTTGAGCGGTTTCTGCTGGGGCAACTAGACCGAGGTCTCTTGGACACCACAAGGGACGTATTCGGGTGCATCAGCTCCGCTCGTTAGTTTCTTTATTGACGAGGTCGCCTGTGTTGACAAACAAACAAAGTCGATACGTTCCCAGTTATAAAGCAAAGAGTTTTGTTCGATCTGTACTATATCTGCCCTGTTTGGCACTATATTATAAAGGTAATCATAATAATGTTATTTTTTTAAGTCCCACTAACTACTTTTTGACGGTTTGCGGAGACGGCGAGGTGCCAGAATTTTGTCCCACAGGAGTTCTTTTACGTGCCAGTAAACCTACCGACACGAGCCTGACGTATTTGAGCACCTTCAAGTACCACCGGACTGAGCCAGGATTGAATATGGCAAGTTGGAGTCAGAAGGCCAGAGCCTCAACTGTCTAAGCCACCGAGCCCGGTATATTTAAAAAAAAAGAGCCACCTCACCGCTTATTCCCCGAGTATAAACACGACCGTAAAGGAGCACATTAACAGACATTTCTTGACACATGCAGGTTTATCTCTATACCTTACCAGTAAAAGTTTAACCTATGCTTTGGAAAAAGTTTAAATAATTCAATTTGCCACAAATTGCCGTATACGCGGCCTGTACCTTACCAATGTAGGCCTAATGGAACTACAGAAGTGGCAAATTGTGCATTGGAGAGATGTATACTAAATAGGAAAAAAAAAAATTATTACGAAATGAGCAATATTAGGAGATTAACTGTATTTGTAAGAGAACGTTAAACAATAACCATACAAATTCACTGAGTTGGAAATAATAATAATAATAATAATAATAATAATAATAATAATAATAATAATAATAGCTTGTAGCTTCCGAAGAGGCCTGGTGCAGGTCTTTCGAATTCTTCTTTCTTTCTTTCTTAATCTGTTTACCTCCAGGGTTGTTTTTCCCTCTGACTCAGCGAGGGATCCCACCTCTACCGTTCCATTTCAAATTTCGAACCCGAGCCTCCGGGGGTGGCAGCTAATCGCACTAACCACTACACCACAGGGGCGAACTACAATTATGTCTCTGAATGTTTATTTTGTTTAGTTTCAGTTTCTGTTATTTTTTTGCTGTAAAATTTCCATGGGAGTTGGGGGTTCTAACCCCAGTAACCCTGCCTTGGCTACGCCGCTGGTCTATAAGGCGTCATTTCGAAAGACCTGCACCAGGCCTCTTCGGAAGCTACAAGCTATTATTATTATTATTATTATTATTATTATTATTATTATTATTATTATTATTATTATTATTATTATTATTTCCAACTCAGTGAATTTGTATGGTTATTGTTTAACGTTCTCTTACAAATACAGTTAATCTCCTAATATTGCTCATTCGCCGATGAGCCAAGCACTCTGCGAAAAGCAATGTCAAGAAAGTAGTCTGGTAATGTCGTAATTCATGACTCTGTTTGTCATTGCCTATGTATCCTGGCCGCGTCGGGAATTTTAACCATCATTGGCACTGGGGCTGGGTGTATGTGTCGTCTTCATCATCATTTCATCCTCATCACGACGCGCAGTTCGCCCAGGGGCATCAAATCAAAAGAGGCGAACATGTCCTCGGACACTCCCGGCACTAACAGCCATACGCCATTTCATTTATTGTCTATGCTCTAGTCTAGCCGTGAAGGCTGTTGTAATGCAATGCTAAGACTACTGACGGATCTACTCGTTTTACCTCCTCGCAACGGAAATGGACAGTGCACGGGTGCATGACGCATATCCCCCACCACAGAGTTGAAGGTCGGGCAGGGGAACACTCTCAAGATACTCTCCCTGGTAGAGATAGGGAATCTGATTAATTTAGAAGAACTGATTCATTTGAAACGATTCACTAGAATGATTCGTTCATTTGATTCGTTCATGTAATTCGTTCAATCGATTACCACGTGACGGAGAGCTGAAAATGAAACCACTGCTACTGCTTTACAAGTTTCTTTCTTTTTTTTTTGCTAGGGGCTTTACGTCGCACCGACACAGATAGGTCTTATGGCGACGATGGGATAGGAAAGGTCTAGGAGTTGGAAGGAAGCGGCCGTGGCCTTAATTAAGGTACAGCCCCAGCATTTGCCTGGTGTGAAAATGGAAAACCACGGAAAACCATTTTCAGGGCTGCCGATAGTGGGATTCGAACCTACTATCTCCCGGATGCAAGCTCACAGCCGCGCGCGCTTTACAAGTTTGAAGAAGTGAAATGTTCAAGGTAATTGCTAGCATTTTAACAAGAGTAATATCCTTTTTAGACGTTACAGTCGAAAAATGATACACAACTGTCCGATTAATCCTTTCCAAACTTAAGTAGCTACCGTTCGAAACTATACGACAATCGAATTTGAAATTTATAGTAAACATGAACATTTTTGTGGCAATGTTTCACACGTTAGTTCACAGTAGTTCACGAGAACGAGAACGGGAAAGGGAACCTTGAAGCAAATACAGTAGAGACAATACGCGACACTTACGGATTTAGCCATGCTAAATTAGGAGACAATTCGACGGTGGCGCTCCTAGTGACTTGACCTGTAAAAATCGCGCTAAATTCAAGTATCAATGGAAATGTACATACGGAAATGGATAAATAAATTACGTCTAGAAAGAAAGTGTTATTGAGATATTAACTTCGAAGTTGCTAAAGCAATTCTGGATAAATGGATAAATATTTATATAAAAGGTTATTATTCAAAGATGTGAAACGGACTGCTGTGAAATGGCTTGATCTTTCATTTATGCATTACTTTTTAGCTTTAGCACTCCTGCCTGAACTCTTACGGTTGGATTTGTCTTTCTTTCTCATTTAAAAACACTGTATCATCACATTAAGACACTTGTCAATAAAAATATCGGTACATTCCTTACACATATGATGCAATGAATTAACATTTAATAGCTGGACAATTTTCCTATTAACATGAAGCCTACTAACAGAAAGAAAATCTATAAAATCCCGGCTTTAATCTGAGAAGAGGGATAAAAGAAATAAAAGTATGAAAATGTTGTCGATAGTGATGCTTTGAGGAATATTTACGTACAATTAGAGTAAAAATGTAACATACCCTTGGCTGTATAGTCGAGGATTTTTAAAGTCGCTGTCCTGGAAATGATCTGAACAGATCTTACAATTCTTATATAAGCGTAACGTCCCTTCTTTCTTGTACACCTTATCCAAATCGCTTCTCTGACATTTCAAAACCCACAGATCACACCTACAACACCACATCGGTATTGAAGGTTAACTGCTGCACTATACAATAAAATATGCGTATTACATTTTAAGCCAGTTAAAATATGGGTCGAGCAGGTCAGAAGATTATGAAGTACTATAAAAATCTCTGTCACTGGAAGAATATATATGCAAATACAATATTACTTACATTTTCTTGTCACGAGGGAACCTGAAGATCGACCGCGCATTCTTCTCTAATTCATAGTTACTGCAGCCAAACACAGCACATACCTTTCCCCTCATGTTGAGAGAATATATCAAGGAATGACACACGCTACTATTTAATTATGTCAACTCACTGAAAACGCATAAATAACACCAAAAACTTCACACAATAATACACGTGCTCTTATGATAGAATCAGTAGTTTTCAGGTCTACTCGCTAGAGAGAGCTCCAATAGCTGTCCCTCGATATCTCGCTCAGTGTCGCGTATTGTCTCTACTGTATTTGCTTGAAGTAAACTTAACCTAACATTTCGCAACGAGCCGGAAGTTGAGTGTATATCACAGTTCCGTGAAGTATGTGACTTGAAACGATGTGATAATTTCTTATTTAAAAAAACAAAATTCCTGTAAGGTTATGTTAGGAGTATTTGATTTGTGAACCGGACTTTTAGTTCAAGTCAAATAAAAAATAACAGAGTCGTTCTTCACAAGTTGTCATTGATTCAAAAATGGTGGCTACCCGATTTGGCGATATGAATCAGAACGAACGAGGAACCAAGCAAGAACCAAGGAACGAGTTTCGGCTACCATCTCCCGATTCAGCTTTCGATTCACAAACGAGTCGATTCATTTCGTTCACTGAATCATGATTCTATCGTTCAGTGCAATGATTCGTTCATTATGAATCACTCGTTCAGAATCTCCCCATCTCTAGTCCCTGGCACGTATGTCTACCCACTAAGGATACAACTTTACACTTTCTCCCCTGTTGATCATTGAAGATAGTGATTTTTATACTTATTTTCTGACTGTTAGGTTCGATTCAGTGTCGCTAACCATACAGATTAGGGACACTACTTGCCGATATGACGTCTTACTGTTAATCTTGGCATGTTGGCACTATACAGTCACGGTTTATTTCGTGACTTGCGAGAATTACGTATTGCCACTGCCGTATCGTTGAAACCACTAGTATTACATTTGAGAGTATTATTAAAGCATGTTTTTTTTTTCTGTGGGATTCTAATTCTGTTTGGGTAATACACCTACCAGGTAATTAGAATTGTGGCAAGTTCGAATAATGCATTTAATAACGTAGTTGGTGTGAAATGACGAACGCAGCATTTTATTAATTACGGTCTTATTTCGTCCAATACTTACCTGTAGAATTCGATTAGGGTGTCTAAGAAGCAAGAAAAACTCCTTTCCGAAAAGGAAAGCAACATTACCTCCTCTATAAATGTCAGTTCAGTTGAAATGGCAGGAAATTTCGTTATCATCCTAATCTGACCCAACCTAACCTAACTTAACCATGTTAAGACTTTTGTACGGTTGGCAGACTTGTGTAGGCCTATTCTTATTGACTTACGGTTTATGTATACAAGAAGCTGAATTATTTACACCAGGCAAACACCGAAGAATACGGTTATAATTATGCATATATCAAAATAGCAGAAATATATAACATTAAACTGAGTGAGGTTGAGAGCGAGTGTGTATTTCCTTAATTCCTCATTAAGTGTGAAAACAAATGGGGAATCCTTCTCCACTAGACAGGGGCGCAACTAGACTTGGACCCTCCGAGGATCGATGGTAATCCGCTGGGGAATGTTTTGACCAAGCATCCAACTCGAACGTGTCCTTTCCGCCTCTCGTTTATTTATCGGCATTCCAACCCTGCTTAACTCTTTGTCTTCTGACAGAAACTTTGAAGTCCTTTTCTTCGTATGCCTCCTTTAATCAAATCTTATTTAACTTAACCTAACCCCTTTCCTCCACATTCCTTTTTCTCTTCTCATTGCTGTCCCCTCCAAAGTACATAATGTTATATTTACATATTTGTTGCTGTACGTTACTTACGTGTCATATCTGCATTTATCTTACTGCGCCTAACTTTAAGTCTTTCTCTTCGTTTTACTTTCAATCGTTAATCCTCATTCTTTCCATTTGGCATTATTTTTATTGTTAATTGTTGTTTCCCTCCAGTTATCTTGTTAATTTTTAATTTCCTTCCACTACTTTCTTTCTGTCTTTATTCCTTTCTTTCTTTCTTTCTTTCGTTCTTTCGTTCTTTCTTTCTTTCTTTCTTTCTTTCCTTCTTTCTTTCCTTATTTCTTTATCCGCTTACCCTCCCTGGTTGGTTTTCCCTCGGACTCAACCACGAAACCATCCCTTACCGACTCAAGGGCAGTGTCCTGGAGCGTGAGACATGGGTCGGGGGATACAACTGGCAATGAGGACCAGTACGCTTAGGCGGCCTCACCTAGAATGCTGAACAGGGGCCTTGTGGGGGATGGTGGAAAGATCGCAAGACATAGACAAGGAAGAGGGAAGGAAGCGATCGGCATTTACCTGGAGGAGAAGTGGGAAACCACGGAAAACCACTTCGAGGATTGCTGAGGTGGGAATCGAACACGCGTCTATTCAGTTGACCTCCCGAGGCTGAGTAGACTCCGTTTCAGCCCTCGCACCACGTTTCAAATTTCGTGGCAGAGCCGGAAATCGAACTGGGGCCTCCGGGGGTGGCAGCTATTCACACTAACCAATACACCACAGAGGCGGACTTCTCCCGCTACCTACTGTTGGTGTTACTTGTTTTTTCTTCGTTGCTCTTTCACTTTTTACAATTTTTAAATTGTGCTATTTTATTCTATTTTTTCACTGTGGAACATTTTTTTATAATTTACTTTACGTCGCACCGACACAGATAGGTGTTATGGCGATGATGGGATAGGGAAAGTGTAGGAGTGAGAAGGAAGTAGCCGTGGCCTTAATTGATGTACAGCCCCAGCATTTGCCTGGAGTGAAAATGTGAAACCACGGAAAACCATCTTCAGCGCTGCCGACAGTGAGGTTCGAACCCACTATCTTCCGGATGCATGCTCGCAGCTGAGTGCCCCTAATCGCACGGCCAATTCGCCCGGTATGGAACTGTGTAATTCGGCATCTCGTTGTTTCGGTTTCCCAAATAAATAAATAAATAAATAAATAAATAAATAAATAAATAAATAAATAAATAAATAAATAAATAAATAAATAAATAACGTATTTTTAACACACATGAAATAAGGTTAACAAATTCGTTTATATTGGCCGTGCGGTTAGGGGCGCACAGCTGTGAGCTTGCATCCGGGGGATAGTGGGTTCAGTCCCCACTGTCGGCAGCCCTGAAGATGGTTTTCCGTGGTTTCCCATTTTCACACCAGGCAAATGCTGGGGCTGTACCTTAGTGAAGGCCACGGTTGCTTCCTTCCCATTCCTAGGCCTTTCCTATTGTGATGTTTGGGAAATCACTGCATGTATTCAATTATTGAATTATATAATTAATTGACAAGATGTATAGCCTATATTTAATCACTGGTACTTCATTTTTAAATTAATATATATATAGGGTTTTAATCATCCATTTCACATCATAATTTCATTTCTTTGTATCGCGGCTGTAACGTATTCTGAACGAACAACTTATTGTGTAAAGTATTTCAACATCATTCATATTAAAAGCTTGCAGTAAATTTTCCAATAGCCGTAGTGAGGTGACTGGAGTCAGCAGGCTAATTTCAGCCCATTTCCAGGAAAAGTGCGTCATCAAGGTTACGAGAGACCTTACCCTCTCCACCTTATGAAGAGACAGTTGAAACATTATGAACGCCTACTTTTCGAAGTTCGCTACCTGACGCTTTAATTCAGCGGGAAAGTTCTGCCCATGTGAATGAACGTAATGAAGCAACATGATGGATTCATAGCAATGGACAGGAGAAGGTTTGAGACATCATATCTTACTGGACCATGTGATATGGTTGAGGGAGGGAGATTTTGACGGCTATATACTCGGCGACAAGAGCTTGAGAGGACATTCGGACTCGTATTCAGATTCACAGTCAGATTGAGATTCACACTCGTACTCGTACTCTTGGATACACTCTTACGACGATTCTACGTCTGCACATCGGAGAAGATTTTAACTTAGTTCACTTCGCATCTGAGTTGTATACTACTCAAAAGTTACTCTCATTGGGACCAGTTATCTCAATGACGAGAGGTAAAGTCAACGGCAGACCGGTTTTGACTAGTATAGGGCAGGAGAGCTTTAGTTATGAAGTTAGTTACGCTACTGTTCCGTAATACGGAAGAATACAAGTGTATTCTCTCCATGAACATAACCCATGGGGGTTTTGCTTTTAAAATTAGGACTCATTACGACTTTATGTAAGGAGTACAGTAGGAAGTGTTAAAGGCAGGAAAGTCATAATAAAACTAGTGTATTATGCACGATGCAGAAGTAGGACTGGAACCCACAACTAGAGATGACGACGCAGGTACGAGAGATCCATCAATCATAAGCTTCTACATAACAGAGTCTACAAATGGTGAGCTAATGGCATAAATTACTGCAAGTCTTCGCGCAACAGTTGATATTCTTAGAGTTTATTTCCTTCAATTTTTCTTTTATTTCCGTAAGTTCAGATTTCGTTAATACACCGTTACGTCACGTTTTTCATCCTAATAAATAGCTGATTTAATTTGTATTTTCTGAAATTATTATTAATTATCCTTAAATTCCAAGTTAGTGTACTTACTGGATAGTGTTCCGACACCCCACCCCTGGGAGTTTTTAGAGTCTCTTTACGTGTTATTATTCTTATTCTTATTATTTTATTATTATTATTATTATTAATTATCAACTATCGTTTTCAAGCCATAAGCTTGAAGGCTGTCGCCCATAGGATATTGTTTATGGAGAAACAATGAGATATCATTTATTTATATTAATATAAGGTGACCTGCCACGTTATAATTTTGTCACACATCTGTGGGCAGAGTGGGTACGTCACACTATCACATCGTCGCCATAAGACCTATATGTGTCGGTGCGACGTAAAGCAAATAGAAAAAAAAGTGTTTATGATTAAATCATTACTTAATTACTAAACCTAACCTAACCTAGTTTTAAGTACGGACTCTACACCGCATTTAAAACGTATTTTAACTGTATATTTTAACTGATTTCCAAAAGTTGTGACTACTGGAGGCAATTCGACCCTCACTCCCAGCTGATCTTGGGCCCAACTCAACCGTTGTTTTTTTATGGACATCACTGACCACGGGCCCAACACAACATCCCCACGGCGGGAATAGGGAATATGAAGGGGGTGGATTTATCCTGGTTTTTCGAGTTGGGACATGTAGAGAAATGAAGGATACAGGTTCAGGAAATGAAATGAAATATAATGAAATGGCGAACGGCTTTAGTGCCGAGAGTGTCCGAGGATATGCTCGGCTCGCCAGGTGCAGGTCTTTTGATTTGATGCCCGTAGGCGACCTGAGCGTCGTGATGAGGATGAAATGATGTTGAAGACAACACATACACCCAGCACCAGTTCCAGCGAAATTAACCAATGATGGTTAAAATTCCCGACTCTGTCGGGAATCTAACTCGGAACCTTTGTGAACAAAGGCCAGCAACGCTAACCATTTAGCCATGCAGCCGGGATACAGGTTATGGAGAACAAAATATATCATTGTTGATTATTTCCTGAACGTTGATAGAATTAGGCGAATGTTATTTTCGTCACGCAGTTCTGATATCACTAGGGTCAATGTTCCAATAGTCAAGGCAGACCCCCACATAAATGGCAAAATGCAAAGATGATGATGTTCCACTAGTCAAATTTTCATTTGTCATTTGGGCTGAAATTAGCTTTTTTCAGATATTGCGCAATCCACAAAATGAGTGTTTATTGTTGTAGTCTATTGTTTGATCAATTACTTTTCTCCAGCACACTATATATTGATGGAACGATGGGTGTCAAGAGCATTCAGGCGTCGGTTCTAAACGAAACACAAATTACTGGCTACATCTCTATTGGGTAAAGGTCACCCGCTTTCCAACTAAATGTCAATAAAGCCTGTGCCACGTCGGGCTTGGAGACATACTCGCTCATCATCAGGCATATTTCCCAACCAAGATTCAAATACGCGAATTTCAATTCAATCTCGAAATTACAGACCAGAGAAGTCCTAACGTAAACAGTTTAATTCCCGTTTAATTCCAGTTTAGTCCTGAGTCCGAGAAAAATATATTTTTTAATCCCTCTTCCATTTCCGTTCAAACATTTAGTTCTAGCCTGCTGTTTTGGGGCAAAACCGACAAAAGTTGAGTAGTGCAGTTGTTTGCGCGTTCGCCGCTTCTGATGAGGGCTGAGGGATCGAATTCCGATATAGTCGGTTGGCATTTAAGAGTACTAAAATGTGAGACTGTCGTACGTTAAACAGCCTGTTAGCAGATCAAAAGTTCGGCATTCTGAAATCTATCAAATCTTCAGCATTCTTAAATACTAACCGTCTTCATCGGGAATCAATCCCACTACCGGTAGTTTTAGAATAGGAAGACCGGGATAGTTGTCCATGCGGTTAGGGCCGCGCAGCTGTGAGCTTGAATCCGGGAGATAGTGGGTTTGAATCCCACTGTCAACAGCCCTGAATATGGTTTTCCGTGATTTCCCATGTTCACACCAGGCAAATTCTGGGACCTTCATTAAGACCTCGGCCGCTTCCTTCCCACTCCTAGCACTTTCCTATCCCATTGTCGCCATAAGACCTACCTGTGCCGGTGCGACGCAAAGCACATTGTAAGAATAGGAAGTTAGCATATGGCCTAATGCGCCTGGGGTGCTGGATTCCAACACGCGGGTGCCTGTAATCAAACGGAATGGTGAGGATTTAGCTTTGTTAACTGTGTATAGGGCTGGACGTGCCGTTCCAGGGAGGGCGGCTCCTTTTCTCCCTCACCAGGGAGGGGACGGCACGGCCGGTCAGTAAGGTGGATAGGTTTCCCGCCCATGTGAGCGTCCACATAGTAGATTTAGTTTATTTTTATGTTTTAAGGGTGGCGCTTGCTTGTGACCCGGTTATCCGCCCGTGTGAGCGTCCACATTGTAGATTTAGTTTATTTTTATTTTGCGTCCACATGGTAGATTTGGTTCGTATTTTTTATCCTTTTTCTCTTTGTAACGGGAACATGTATTTGGGCCGAAAACCTGTAATGTTCTTTTTTTTTTTTTGTAGTTGTTTTACGTCGCACCGACACAGATAGGTCTTACGGCGACGATGGGACAGGAAAGGGCTAGGAGTGGGAAGGAAGCGGCCGTGGCCTTAATTAAGGTACAGCCCCGGCATTTGCCTGGTGTGAAAATGGGAAACCAGGAAAACCATTTTCAGGGCTGCCGACAGTGGGGTTCGAACCTACTATCTCCCGAATACTGGATACTGGCCGCACTTAAGCGACTGCAGCTATCGAGCTCGGTGTAATGTTCTTTAATATATACTATACTATAATATATGGCCTAATGCAACACAATAAATAGTTCATTTATCTTTGCGTTTTACATCAGGTGCATGGATAAAATGTAGCTGGTTCGATTCTGTCATTTTGTATTTTCGTTTCATCACGTGAAAACGCTGAATACAATTCAACGAAATTTCGTATTTAAACCACTTACTATATGAATTACATGAGCAGGCGCGGGGTTTATGAGATGGGCCTTAACATAAAATCATTTATATCTCATTAAATATTCACGGCTTGAAAAGAACGGCCATGCGATAAAACTTAACATAATTCGGATTTGCAATAATTTATGTCATATATAAAATGTCGATATTCCTAACAGGAGGTGAGTAATGTATTTATTTCCTGCCTTTTAAAATCCCACGTTATTTGCAAATAATAATAATAATAATAATAATAATAATAATAATAATAATAATAATAATAATAATAATAATAATAATAACAATAATAATAATATCCACCTCGATGGTGTAGTGGTTAGCGTGATTAGCTGCCACCCCCGGAGGCCTGAGTTCGAATCCCGGCTCTGCCACGAAATTTGAAAAGTGGTACGAGGACTGAAACGGGGTCCACTCTGCCTCTGGAGGTCAACTGAGTAGCGATGGGTTCGATTCCCACCTCAGCCAACCTCGAAGTATTTTTCCGTGGTTTCCCACTTCTCCTCACCGAGCTCGATAGCTGCAGTCGCTTAAGTGCGGCCAGTATCCAGTATTCGGGAGATAGTAGGTTCGAACCCCACTGTCGGCATCCCTGAAGATGGTTTTCCGTGGTTTCCCATTTTCACACCAGGCAAATGCTGGGGCTGTACCTTAATTAAGGCCACGGCCGCTCCTTCCCAGTCCTAGCCCTTTTTTGTCCCATGGTCGCCATAAGACATATCTGTGTCGGTGCGACGTAATGCTAATAGGAAAAAAATCACTTCTCCTCCAGACAAATGCCGGGAGGGTACCTAATTTAAGGCTACGGCCACTTCTTTCCCTCCTCCTTGTCTATCACTTGCAATCTCCCCCCCCCCCATAAGGCCCCTGTTCAGAATAGCAAATGAGGCCACCTGGGTGAGGCACTGGTCCTCCTCCACAGTTGTATCCCCGACCCAATGTCTCACGCTCCAGGTCACTGCCATTGAGGCGGTAGAGGTTGGATCCCTCGCTGAGTTCGAGGGGAAAACCAACCCTGGAGGGTAAACAGATTAAGAAAGAAGAAAGAATTAATAATAATAATAATAATAATAATAATAATAATAATAATAATAATAATAATAATAATAATAATAATAATAATGTGACTGAGTATTACATTACACACCACTACACGCCGCCTCTATATCACTGGTTGTTTATCAGTAGGGCGCTAATTTTGCTTATTTGCCTGTCTTATTCCTTTGATCTGAAAGGTATGCTTCTTAAGTTACAAATCCGTTTCATGCTACGACGAGATTAAAACTGCAATTTACCGGACGAGTTGGCCGTGCGGTTAGGAGCGCGCAGCTGTGAGCTTGCATCCGGGAGATAGTGGGCTCGAATCCCACTGTCGACAGCCCTGAAGATGGTTTTCCGTGGTTTCCCCTTTTTACACCATGCAAATTCTGGGGCCTTAATTAAGACCACGGCCGCTTCCTTCCCTCTCCTAGCCTTTTCCTATCCCATCGTCGCCATAAGACTTATCTGTGTCGGTGCGACGTAAAGCCACTAGTAAAAAAAGAAATTGCAATTTTATGGTGCCTTCCAAAAGACCTATTCTTTACGTTAGTGTCTATTTTTATTGTTGATGCCTAAAACTGTCCTTTTTTTAGATCATTTGTCCTCTTTTCGCCATACTACAACGAGTGTCTCTCATCAGTTGGCCGGCAGGCGCGCCCAGCTTATCTGCCCCCCATTGGCTCATCACTTCCCGTTACACAGTGCAGCGACAGCACGGGAATGCACGCACTTCGCAGTTCAAGTCCGTGATTAGAACGTGTATTGTATTGATCTGTAGCTCCAACTCTTCTCGAGTTGTGAAATGTTACTTCGGGGTATAATTCTGATTATGTCTTTTTCTTTTTTTTTGCTAGGGGCTTTACGTCGCACCGACACAGATAGGTCTTATGGCGACGATGGGATGGGAAAGGCCTAGGAGTTGGAAGGAAGCGGCCGTGGCCTTAATTAAGGTACAGCCCCAGCATTTGCCTGGTGTGAAAATGGGAAAACACGGAAAACCATTTTCAGGGCTGCCGATAGTGGGATTCGAACCTACTATCTCCCGGATGCAAGCTCACAGCCGCGCGCCTCTACGCGCACGGCCAACTCGCCCGGTTGATTATGTCTTCACATGTGTACACGGTAGAGGCAAGGTTATTTATGTAATACAATTATGTGAAAACAGAGTCTTGCAGGGAAGTCCTTAGACGATTTGTAACAAAATTTCCAGGTGTACGCCCTCCACATAGGGAGACCATGCTGAAACTCGTAAACAAATTGAGAGGAACTGGTTCTTTACTCGATAAGAAGCGAAGTGTTAAAAAACGTGTACTTTTTTTTCTATTGGCTTTACGTCGCACCGACACAGATATGTCTAACGGCGACGATGGGACAGGAAAGGGCTAGGACTGGGAAGGAAACGGCCGTGGCGTTAATTAAGGTACAGCCCCAGCATTTGCCTGGTGTGAAAATGGGAAACCACGGAAAACCATCTTCAGGGCTGCCGACGGTGGGGTTCGAGCCTACTATCTCCCGAATACTGGATAATGGCCCCAACTTAAGCGACTGCAGCTATCGAGCTCGGTAAACGTGTACTTAACGGGGGAAAAGTAAATGAAATCGCTGAAAGATTAGAATATACGCACCGGGCGAGTTGGCCGTGCGCGTAGAGGCGCGCGGCTGTGAGCTTGCATCCGGGAGATAGTAGGTTCGAATCCCACTATCGGCAGCCCTGAAAATGGTTTTCCGTGGTTTCCCATTTTCACACCAGGCAAATGCTGGGGCTGTACCTTAATTAAGGCCACGGCCGCTTCCTTCCAACTCCTAAGCTTTTCCTATCCCATCGGCGCCATAAGACCTATCTGTGTCGGTGCGACGTAAAGCCCCTAGCAAAAAAAAAAAAAAAAAAAAAAAAATTAGAATATACGCCTTCAAAATCCTTAAGACGACTTTCGAAGAGCTCAGCATGGCGGGCTACGAAAATGTTAAAATTGAATCCATAAAGTGTATGCAAGAACCCCTCACACGTTGGATGAGCTGAAATAACATATTCGGAGAGAAATAGCCTCAATTACGGAAGACGAACTTATGCGCGGGAATCGGAGTTTCCTAAGACGATGCCAGAAATGTGTGGATAAAGGAGAACATTTCCAACGTCTCCTTTCTTAAGCTACGAATGTATTTTCTTAATTCTTAGTTCTTATTTTCTTAATTGTAATTGTTTTCTCACGCCATGCACGGATAAAGTGAGTGACGTGCTGTCATGTAGTACGTTTACATGCAGGATTCAGATCGATCTGAGTACACTTCCCGTATTGAAAACGCCATGTAAACGGGGACTCAATTCGGATTGAGTCTCAAGGTCGATACGGTAAAATCTGGGATCGTATCGTACTCAGTTCGAATTGAGTTCCATGTAAACGCGGATCGTACTGAGAGCGTATTGAAAACGACTGCGCAGACACTCCTTGTTTGTTCTCACAAAATCATCATCATTAAAGTTCTGTCGAAATATAAGCCAGTAAATATATTTACCTGTATAGATGATCAGCAACTGCAATCATGTTATAAGACGGCCAGCCCTGGCGATTAAGAAAATCACGATAACCTTCTGTTGGGGGTAAAATTGGAATGTGCGTTCTATCTATTGCACCAAATACATTTAGAATACCACACATACTTTCAAAACTGAAAGTTATCTCCTGGGCTTCTACTTCATTTGGCGTTTTTAAATTCTAAGAGGTGATATCGATTTTGCTACAATTCTGCATCGTCTGTATACGTCGATGTTGCACGGCGGATTCAATACGATACTCAAATAGCCTACTACATGTAAACGGGGATCGTATTCAGTACGGTAAGTGTACTCAAATCGATCTCAATCCCCATGTAAACGTACTAATTGTTGTTATGCCGTGGAGCGGGGAATGGCCTGCCAGCCAACCGGTGAGAGAAACTCAGTGTATTTTAGTAGTGTACTTGCATTTAACGTAAACGTTTCGGGATTTTGGCACTTCCCGCAAACTGGCATGGAATTTGTGACCTTCCACCATGAAAGGATAAACTTACTTACTGACGTGATAAACTGGTAAGATATGGTCATTGTGTACGCAACAATTAAAGCATTCCCGCATGTGAGGAACAAGAGAGCATGGAAGTGAATCACTAATCCTATGTTCATTACTATATTTAAAACCGCTGTTTAAGTACTCATCAGGCCATTCCATATTTATCTGTACCTCTGTTGCACGTCTGCTGCAGCAAAGTGGAGGTGAAAATGCCGAAGAAGTAAAGTTGTAGAAGTGTGTTATTGAAGCAATGGATTTCCACTGATTATCCCTTTACCACAGTTGGAAGAATAATTTACTGCCAGGCTTGTGTGAACACTTTGTTTTAGTAACCTTTTATTATTGTGTCATTCTATATCACTTTTAATAAGTGCGTCGAAATCAGCGGTTACGTTACAACCGTTGTTTGGAGATATTACTCAATTAAGTGAATCGTTACAATGACGCCATTGTTTTAGATCAAATGTGAAAAAAGATATCACCTGGAACAACACAAACAGACGTTCATGCATCAGAAAAATACTGGGAAGAAATCGGGATACCAGCCTTTCTTTTCTGATCCTGAGACACGTGACATAGGCGGTGATGAATTCTATTCCCTAATTATGTGTCGCAATGATAGCCACCGATATTTCATGGAGAAAAGTAGACAATCCGATTTTCAGAAGATTTCTTGAAAAATATACCAAATGGGACATTCCCCATGAATCGACGCGTAGAAGGAATTATTTGCTGCCATCCTACGAAAATGTAAGTAGTGTGGAGGGTTTCATAGGTGGAATACTCTAAGTATACTGAGAAGTATTACAAGGAGCTATTTTGTCTCACTTAGTACCCGTTTTTAATTTGCATACTTTTGTGTAATTTATTCATTTTTAGTGCCTATTTATGGAATTTTGATTGTCTTTTTATGTGCTTGTTTCTCGAATTTTAGAGACTTTTTGCCTGCGTACTTTAAGCATTTTCAATGCCTATAACTCCATGCCCTAATTATCATACACCTTTTGATACACACAAATGGGTGATGAACTGATGACTTGCAAAGTCCTAAGTTTCTAAAACTATAAAAAAAATAATAACTTTACACTGACCGAGTAACTGACTATTCTAAGAAGTCTCTCAAAACAAATTAACCTCCGCAAAGTTTGTATGAGTAGCTTTTTTTAAAATGCTATTTGTTCGGGGCGTCGACCTATAGAGATATTTTGCCCCTGCTTGCACAATATGATATGAACCTGCGCGTAAGTGGAATTGCGGAAGTGTAGAGTGTTGGATATGAGGAAAGGAACGTCAAGGACGACACAAACATCCAATCCCCAGGCCAGGGATATTAATCATTTACAATTAAAAACCCCTGACCCGGCCGGGAATCGACAGGCGGACGCGTTGCCCTCTACACCGCGGGGCCGGACTATGAGTAGCATAGTGCGTGATTCTATTGCATGGTACGTACATGCGCGAACATCAACGTAACGTGAACAATGCTCTCTTGAACAACGTTTACATTGGGGTTGGATGAATAAACGTCCCGTTTTTAACGAGTCTGCCCTTTCCTTTCTTCACATGCCCCGCTGTTCCGACAAACTGTTAATGGGACGAAAAACCCTTTCCTTTCGACTATAAATAAACGATTCTATTCACGCGATTTAATTTGCATTCGTTTATTTGGCTCGTTTATTTTTTTCCTGTCTTCTGTTACTCGAGGAACGGAAAAACGTCAACAAAGATCTTGATTAAAAGTAGTGTGATTATTCTATAAACGTACTAATGTAAAAGTGTGGAGGTGTTAATGAGCATTGCATTGGCTTCAGGCTTACCAGGCACAAATGCTGATGATGGACGAACGTTCTAAACTATAAAACATCTACAGACCAACGAGAAGAACCGTTTTGCTAGTGGCTTTACGTCGCACCGACACAGACAGGTCTTATGGCGACGATGGAATAGGAAAGGTCTAGGAGTTGGAAGGAAGCGGCCGCGGCCTTAATTAAGATACAGCTCCAGCATTTGCCTGGTATGAAAATGGGAAACCACGGAAAACCATCTTCAGGGCTGCCGACAGTGGGATTCGAACCCACTATCTCCCGGATGCAAGCTCACAGCAGTGTGCCCTTGACCGTACGGCCAACTCGCCCGGTAACTGTGAATTTGAAAACAATGCTATGTTTAAACTCTTCACCCCTGAAAGAAAAGTAAAACAGAAGAATAAACATGTACATAGTTCACAATTCGGTAATTCTCCGACACTTACTGAGTTAGTGTGATGGGTGAGCTTGAATTTGTGATGGAAGTATGAGGGCCATTCAAAAAGAAATGAACCGGAGACTATAAAATGAAAATCGCTTAAAGGATCGTAATGCAATTGTCTGTGGAAGAAGGTGAGTTCCCTGCAAGAGCGCTGAGGTCCTAAACTCGCCGCTGGAGGGACAAGGGTGCACACGACGTGACGACAGAGCAAGCACGCGCACGCGTTGATCGTCCACTGGACCCAGCCGTATTGAAAACAGTAAAATAGAGGCTTCAGAAGAAGGGCAAAGGGGTGTAGAGCGTTTCGTGACAGCAGAAGGAGTGAGGGAAACGAAAATTCATCGAAGAATGGCACAAGTGTACGGAGAGTATTGCATGCCCGTTGCAAGTGTCAAAGCATGGCACAAGCGATCCAGGGAAGGACGCGTGTCGTTGGCCGATCATGCACGGTCTGGAACGCCACACCGCATTACCGATGCCACTGTTCAGGAGTTGGATGCCCTCATTATTTAAGACTGGGGAGTTACGGTAGGAGCCATTGCCCCAGAGGTCGGAGTGAGTGTCGGAAATGTTCACGCCATCATTAAGGAAAGGTTGAAATTTCACTAAAAGTGCGCCCAGTGGGTGCCTCACAGTATTCAACCAGCGCAGGAAACATGTCGAGTGGACCTCTCTCTTGAACATCTGCTGCACTGTGCCAAGAAAGGGAACGTGTTCCTGTCACGAGTGGTCGCTGGAGACGAGACATTGTGTCATCACTTTGAACCCAAGTCAAAACGACAAAGTCTCCAGTGGAACCATGCAGGGTCGTCGCCACCCAAAAAGTCCAATGTGAGTTAAATAAGGCTCTGAGAGGCAAACGATTTACCTCGGGCACCGACGCCAAGCAGTACGTTCGGAATTGGTTCTCAACGCAAATTTTAAAATTTTACGGGACAGCCATTGCCCGCCTTGTGTCGTAGTGGGACAAGTGCCTCTACAGAGCTGGGCTACATTTTTGAAATAACGGTACAGGTTTTCATTTTATAGCGTCCGCCTCGTTTCTTTTTGAATGGCCCTTATAGATCCAGAAGGGGCTGCCTGGCCGAGGCGTTAAAGGGGTGCTCGGTTCGCCCCGAAGGACGTGGGTTCGAATCCCTGTCAAGAAGTCGTAAAATTTAAGGAACGAGATTTCCACTTTTGGAGGTGCACATGGCCATGCGGTTCACTCAGCCTACACCAAAATGAGTACCAGGTTAATTCCTGGGAGCAAAGGCGGCCTGGCGTAGAGCTAACCACTCTACCCCATCAAGTGCCGAGGCTACGGATAGTGGAAGCCTTTACCTTCCACCATTCCAAGGGCATTCATGGCCTGTACGGAGATGACTTTGCTTTGCTTATAGATCCAGTCTTGGTTGGATATTTGAAACAGCAACCCTCAGATCCCCTTCCAGCTGCAGTCGAGATCAATGCTTTGTCTCAGTGGATGCCATTGCGTAAAATGTTGAGTCACACAAGTAAGTTGAAGACAAGGGTAATAAAACGTCCATTGTTTTTCTCAATAAATTGGGATACTCATTCCGAATCTGCACCCAAACATTTTCAAGAGACTTCGACGTAAATTCATTTCGAAGTCACATTTGAGAGTTCTATTAGCTCCTCCTGGTCTAACGTTGACAAGTGGTCTGTTACGTTCGTATTGAACGGACTGCGAATCCAATCATAATCGGTTGAAGGTTCTGGAAATTTATCCTCGAACCAGCAATTACCGGCGGCTTCGCTCGCGTGAATTATGTAATTTGTTAAAAGTAATCATTCCTCGGTACTGTACTAAGTCATTATATGAAAATCCCTTAAGTATACAAACTCACTGAAAAACAGAGTTTCATTTACCTCAGAAGCTCTTTGCAAACCACATTCATGGCATTGCCTTTTGGGGCTAAGATGACCATGCGACAAAGAACAGCACATGTGAGAAATAGTCTTCTCTCAAGTCGAAAAAAAAACATGTTTCTATATTTTTAAAGGAGATTCCAAATACCTATTTCCACGTCTGTAACATTGTCAGTTTTTTAGATATAAGTATCCCCATTAAAATAACTCAACCTCTTTATCAGTCCTTCCCCCACACCCACCCCCACTTAACCGGATTTTCCGAAAAACAAATACATGTTTCTTTATTTTAAAACGAGATTCCAAATACCAATTTTTACGTCTGTAACATCTTCAGCTTTTGAGATATAAGTATCCTCACAAAAATAATTCAACTCTTTTTTCACTTCTTTTCACCCCCATTAAATGCCTTTCCCGGAAAAGGATATATGATCCTGTATTTTAAATGACATTCCAAATACCAAGTTTTTCGTCTGTAACATGTTAAGTTTTTGACATAAACTGTAGATATACTCATTTTAAAATTTCACACGCTTTTTGAATTCTGTTCACCTCCTTAAGTGGATTTTCCTAAAACAAAAAGTACGTGTTTCTTTATTTTTAAAGGAGATTCCAAATACCAATTTTCACATCTGTAACATTTGAAATGTCAATTGATTGTCGTCTTTCTAAGTGCGTGTGTTAAGGCAGGAGGGTGGGGCGCCTCTTTCTTCGGCCGGCAGAACATCTACAAAATAATGGCCACATAAATTCTCTTTTCTGTAGCTACCTCCGCAGCTTTATTCGAGGGGAAGGTCCGAATTCTTAACTATGTAACTATACCTTTCTAAAATGTAAGTTTTCTTTCGGCTAATGCAAAACTTCATAAAGTCTTTAACTGTAAATCGGGGAGAGAGAGTGAGTTACCCTCTCGAGCTCCCCTTCATCTTGGTTTGAGGTGACTACGATTTCATAACTGTTTTCTTTTCTGTAACGTGTTAACGTTATTTCCATGCGAGCCACCTCAGTAGTTTGCGAATAGCCCCTGTTTGATCGGCCGAGAGCCCTGTAGGTTTTAATTTTTCATTATCTGGGAGCGCAGTGTACGCCTCCATTCAGTTTGTGTTCGGGCCGTTTATTTAACCTGTTCTTTTTTCGCAAAGGCCCTATAGGTTGGGTACTAGATACCCCTGTATTAAACTATTTCAATTTGTAAGTTGGGCCTTGAGAGGCCAGAGATTGTAAGATTTGGTGTTGCCTTGAGTGGGCTGGAAGAAACTGAGAACCTGTTAGCTCTTTTCAAATTTTGTAATAGTGAAGGGTGCCTCTGGAAGGCTTGACATTTTAATTTAGGGAGCAATTGCTCCTGAATTAAAGGATATCTGCCCTTGACTAAATTATTCCTCATTTTGAATTGTAAACTTGAGGTGGTAGCTCAGAAATTGTAAAACTAGGGGCTTGAAGCCCAAAATTGTTAAAGTTCTGAATCTTGGATTTCTCCAAGTCTCGTTTCAAGATTGGCATTGTACCTGATTTTTCATTGTGATTTCACCTAGTGAAAATTTGTTAACTTTGTTTTTTATTACTGAACGAAATACAACCTTTGTTAAAATTTTAATTCAGTTCTTGATATTGTAGTTAGACCCATTCAAGCCCGCACCTTCTTTCACCTCTCTGCGTTCCACAAATACCCCGAATCAAACACCATCAGTTTTGAGATATAAGTATCCTCATAAAGAGAATTCAACTTCTTCTTCACTTCCTTCCACCCCTCTAACCCCATTAAGTGGACTTTCGAAAACCAATACATATGGGTTACTTCATTCTTAAAGGAGATTGGAAATACCGACCTTCACGTCTGCAACATCGTAAGTTTCTGAGATATAAATATCCTCATAAACATAATTAACCTCCTTCTTTACTTATATTCATCCCCCAATTCGATTTTCCGAAAACAAAAAGATACGTGTTTTTTAACTTTTAAAGTAGATTCCAAATTCGAATTTTCACGTCTGTAACGATCAGTTTTGAGTTATAAGTATCCCTATAAAAGGAATTACACTTTTTTCACTTTCTTTCACCCATCCCCCTAAGTGAATTTTCCAAAAACAAAAATTACATGTTTCTTAATTTATAAAGGAGATTCCAAATACCCATTTTTACATCTGTAACATTTGAAATGTTTTAGATATAAGTGTCCTCATACAAATAATGCAACGTTTTTTTCAATTCTTTAACCCCATTATGTGGAATTTCCGAAGACAAAAGAATGCGTGTTTATTTTTAAAAGAGATTCCAAATACCAATTTTCACGTTTGCAACATTAGTTTTTGAGATATAAATATCCTCATACTGTACAATGAATTCAACTAAGTTTTCAATTCTTTCACTCACCCCAAGTAGATTTTAGAAAACAGAGAAACACCTATTTCTTTATTTTTAAAGGAGACTACAAATACCAATTTTCACGTCTGTAACATCTTCGGTTTTTGAGATATCACTATCCTAATTAAAAATATTCCAACCCGCTTTTGTTATTTTACCCCCCTTAAGTGGTTTTCCGAAAACAAAAAACATTTCTTTATTTTTAAAATAGGTTAAAAATACCAATTTTCACATCTGTAACATATATAGTTTTTGAGATGCTCTGTAGATATACTCATTTTAAAAATTCACCCCTTTTTTCAGTTCCTCTGAAGTGGATTATCCGAAAACAAATTATCTAATATTTTTTTACATTTATAGGAGATTCCAAATACCAATTTTCACGCCTGTAACATGTTGCATTTCTGGGATATACTGTAGATATAGCCTTTTAAAAAATTCACCCCTTTTCGTCACTCCTGTTCGCTCCCAATTAATTGGATTTTCCAGAAAAAAATACGTGCTTCTTTATTTTTAAAGGAGATTCCATATACAAATTTTTATGCCAGTAACATCTTCAGTTTTTGAGATATGAGTATCCTCATAAAAGGTATTCAACCCCTTTTTCACCTCTTTTCATCCCCCTTAATGGGATTTTCCAAAAGCAAGGAATACGTATTTCTTTGTTTTTTAAGGAGATTCCAAATACCAATTTTACGTCTGTAAACTTTTAAGTTTTTGTGATATACTGTAGATATACATATTTAAACAATTCACCCCCCTTTTTACCCCCTTAGCGACGGAATATCCAAAAATCCTCCCTTAGTGAGCATCTGCACTCTAATATAAATGTAGCCCCAAAACGTCATTTCTTTATGTCCAGTAGCTTTGGCTCGGCAATGATTAGTCAGTCAGTCAGTCAGTCAGTCAGTCAGTCAGTCAGTCAGTCAGGACATGCTATTTTATATATAGAGATTTCTGACGAAGGTTTTCGAGGTGTGCTACGGCAATTCCACCAACTTTACCAAAATCTAACTCATTTTCCTCCAGGAATTCATTCTGACAAGAAAATATCTCACAGTTACATTTGTCTATCTGGGTTTTCCAAAGTTCATGTTTTTTGTTAAACGCAAGCACTTTCTCGCTTAGAAAGACGATATTACTACTTCGCCCTTGAAGTAACACGTTAAGATCATTTAGTTTCTCAAATACGTCAGCCAGGTAGCATAGTATTAGAAGCCATTTTTAATCCCGAAACAGAGCTGCGAGTGGAGGATTGGTGTCCAATAGGAAAAGGCGAAGTTCATTCTTCAGCTCCACAATTCGACCACGGGACAACCGAGGTACCTCCATGTGCAATGGAAGCGAATCATTTGTAGATCGCGTCTCCTCGCAAAAAAAAAAAAAAAAAAAAAAAAAAAAAAAAAAAAAAAAAAAAAAGGAAAATGGCCTACTGTTTAAAGCTCTTGCTTTCACAAAATTTACAACATCGACTGCATCGTTCAGCACTTTATTGACTTCTGGTTGTAATACGTATCAAAGTGTAAAAATTAGTTCATCTATTAATAACAGTATTTTATTGTTAATGTTTAAAATAAGGTATGAGGTGGAAGTGATTCAATGGAAAGTAATCTGCAAGTATGTCTTACGTTTGTATATAAGAGAAGAGAAATCCTGCACATGCAGTTGCAACACAAATGATAGAGCAAATAGTATCAGTATAACAATAAAAATAAAAATGTCAAGAAAATATTTTAAAATATAGATGTGATTTCGCCTATGGTCTTTTCTTAAATGATCTATTACACCTGGTGATGAACCAACACAAGCACTTGACTGATGTTCCATCCTTAAACCACGGAGGACAAAGTTCTGCTGTCTGTAAACCAGCTTGAAGTTCAAATGCAGGGCCTCTCAAACGCCCAAAATCTCACGCGTGCAAATCGAGGCGCAAGAGCTCTGTGCACTGTGCATCGTCCCCGCTCGGCTCGACTCGGACCAACGCTTCGTCTCTGGGCTACTCGGCTAAGCTCGCCTAAGCTCGGCTCTATTCGGCGCAACTCAGCTCGGATTTGGAGCGCTACGTAGCAAGTGTGGAAGAGGGAGACAGGGGGAGCGAGCGAGGTAGGCGTGAGGAAAGAGAGAGTAAGCGCTATTGCTCCAAATCGAGGAGTGGGGGGTCTGCAGTCTGGTCAACCAAGCGAAGTCGTCTTTTGCACCGTGCACAGTGCATGCACCAGGCGCATGCACTCTGAGAGGCCCTGTTCAAATGTAAGACATAAGACGACACCACGGCATACAGGCGTGATGATACACCCTATTTCCACTTTTCAAAAATGTGCTGGTTACATCCTTATTCCTGGGTGGTCTTCAATGTTATTACAAGAAGCCCATTTTCGTTTGTTTGATAAATCTGGTAACCTTACAATGGGGTATTTTATGTAATTACTGGTGAATAACACAACGAAATTTTCGCCAGAATAGTCCATACATCATTGCGTCCAGTAATGGGAAGAGCACAAGGAAAACGTAGTTGGTCTGGATTACATTTACCTGAGAAACATTTTACTCAAATACAATTAAAAAGTATTACTCATTCAAAAGCACCTAAAACTCAATTTTCATGAGGGTTAAATTTCGACATTTTCAGGAGCCTTCCCCTTTTTGGACTGTGCATTTTTACAATTTACTATACGTCGCACCGACGCAGATAGGTTTTATGGCGACGATGGGATAGGAGTGGGAAGGATGCGGCCGCAGCCTTATTTGACGTACAGCCCTAGCATTTGCCTGGTGTGAAAATGCAAAACTACGGAAAACCATTTTCAGGGCTGTCGACAGTGTGGTTCAAATCTACTATACTACGAATACTACTATGCAAGCTGATAGCTACGAGGACGAATCAAAAAGTAAATTATACTTGCTCGCCGCGAGGGCACGTCGTGTATCGTGACCGTGGCCAATGTGGAGCAAGCTACAGTAACTGCTGGCACGTCCGATAGGAAGGTTGGTGTGGTATCTCGTCGCGTTGTGTGTGTAAAGCGGGCTAGTCTCAATGGCGCGTCAACTGGATGTTCACTCGAAATTGGAGGTGCTGCAACGATCAGATTTCTATGGCGTAAACGGCTCAATTGCACTGACGTTCATCGTGAATTCACTGCTGTATATAGTGAGCGTGCAATTTCTCGCCCAGACGTTGTAAAATGGTGTAAGCAATTTGACGCCGGACGCACGGATCTCACGGACGAATGTCGCTAATTCAGGCGCGCAACGGCTAGTACCGTTGCAAATGTTGACCATTTAGATGGGATCATTAGAGAGAATCGGCGCATAACAATGCAGGAAGTTGCCAGGATTCTGAACATTTCGTATGGCAGGTTGTTATTTGTTCACCAGCACCTTGGATTTCGTAAACTGTGCCAAAGATGGGTCCCACGTCTGCTCACCGATGTTCACAAAGGGCAACGTTTCCAATCGTCACTGGCATTTTTGCAACGGTGTTCTGTGGAGGGTAACGAGTTTCTGTGGCGAATCACCACAGGGGATGAAACGTGGATCCACCACTTCACCCACGAAACAAAGAGAATATTGATGGAATGGGTGCACACCACATCACCACCACGAAAGAAGGCCAAGGTCCAACCTTAATCAGGAAAGGTATTGGGGACAGTGTTCTTTGATATGGAGGGTGTGGTGCACGTGGAATTTATGCCGAAAGGCATGGCAATCGACTCGGCTTCGTATTGTCAAACGTTGAACCGGTTGCATGAGGCATTTGAAAAACGGCGGGTAAAATTGAGCGCCGGTGTGATTTTGTTGCACGATAAAGCAACAACTCACACGGCCCACCAAACGTCCGAACTGCTGAAGCGATTCCAGTGGGAGGTGTGGCAACATCCTCCATACAGTCTAGACTTAGCGCCGTGCGATTACCATGTGTTTGGTAAACTGAAAAAATGATCTTGGTGGACAACGCTTCCGAAACGATGAGGAGGTGAAAGCAGCTGTCTCCAGGTGGTTACATAGCGCTGGAGGTGGTTTCTACGTAGCCGGAATCGAAAAGTTGGTTGACCGTTCCGAGAAATGTTTACTGTCTCTTGGGGACTATGTGAAGAAGTGAACTTACATTGTATGTTGTCATAGCTGTGATGCCTATGTGTAGGTGGTTTCATAAATGGTCATAACTTGGAAGTGTAACTTACTTTTTGATTCGCCCTCGTACGTGACCCAAACCACACGTAGTTTCACGACCCCCTTAATATCAATGAATGAATGAATGAATGAATGAATGAATGAATGAATGAATGAATGAATGAATCTATCTATCTATCTATCTATCAACTGCTATGCTGAACAGGGAATGGGAAGATTGGAAGGTATAGGCAAGGAAGAAGGAAGGAAGCGACCGTGGCCTTAAGTACCATCCCGGCATTTGCCTGGGGGAAAGTGGGAAACCACGGAAAACCACTTCGAGGATGGCTGATGTGGGAATCGAACCATCCTCTACTCAGTTGACCTCCTGAGGATGAGTGGATCCCGTTCCAGTCCACGTACCACTTTCCAAATTACGTGACAGAGCCGGGAATCGAACGCGGACCTCCGCGGGTGGCAGCTAATCACACTAAACACTACACCACAGAGTCGGACCCCTTCCTTTTTTCCTATGAAAATCGCACCTAAGAATCCTAACCTTGCTAATAACCCACATATTACTATCCCACGTTCTGAGGCCACGCTGACGTTCTGTTTGCCAAGCTACCTGAGTGTACTTCTTTGACAATAGATAAGTTATTCTGATACATTTCTACTAAAGACAGTAATCGTGCGACTCTCATTGTCATGAAATGATGTGTGTACAGGTTGTATCTAATCAAGCTGTGTTCCAGGATACATCATTTCCATCCAACAATAATACACTTCACTGAACTTAATAGAACTATCTTTTACATACTTTTATTTCCCGAAGAAGGAGAGAGATATGGTGGAAATACAGTAAAAAGGGCAAGCAGAAGATTCAGAGAAATCTGAGGAAAATATACAGTTGGGTCACATTAACATAACCACCAGCTAATGGTGTCGTATGAGTTGCGCCGAGTAAAAGTTGCGCCGTGTTAAAAACAGTAAAACTTGCGCCGTGGTCATTAATCATTCTAGGAACTAGAGGTCTTGTTTGGGAATTCCACAGGGATCCTCCAACTGGATTAGACATTTAGTACTGAACCGTTCATTCAACGGTGCTTACTTTGTAAATATACAATGTAAATATTAGGTTATTGTTAGGATTAAAAAAGCTTCTTCATGACGCTGATGGAACGTAGGCTTCCCATCACTGCTCCGGTGGTTAAATCTACGATCACTTTAGATAGCGTTTATGCTGGACAAAGCTGGCGTTCAAAATATTATTTCTGATTTTTTCATATTTATATCAGCATCACTGTTTGAAACAATTTCATTTGTCATTTATTAATCTTTTATACCCAGGGGAATGCGACAGGCCTCGCCAGGGCACACAATTTCCTTTTTTTGGCAGTAGCTATGGTTCATTCTTGAGCCCTATCACTTCATAAGGGGTGCACGTCGGGAAAACGTAGGGTGAGACAGTTTCTTTTCTGTTTTCACTGGTCATTCTTTATTCAACAAATTCGCTACATTTCATTTGCCATCCATTAATCTTTGTCCGCAAACGCACGTCAGATCTCGTATTGGGCAGTATTTTCTTCCTTCAGCGGTATTTCATTCTTCATTCATTCTATTCCTGACCCTGTCAGTTAGCTACAAACAGGCTGTGGATATTCTTCATAAGACTGAAAGACTGATTCCATGTTTCCACACTTGGTTTGTAAATTGAGTCAAACTACGTAGTTATAAACATTTCACCCACTGATATAAATACGATGCAGGTTTTCTAAATGTGCAAGAAACCAATATTGATTGAGTGAATACCGAGCTCGATAGCTGCAGTCGCTTAAGTGCGGCCAGTATCCAGTATTCGGGAGATAGTAGGTTCGAACCCCACTGTCGGCAGCCCTGAAAATGGTTTTCCGTGGTTTCCCATTTTCACACCAGGCAAATGCTGGGGCTGTACCTTAATTAAGGCCACGGCCGCTTCCTTTCCACTCCTAGTCCTTTCCTGTCCCATCGTCGCCGTAAGACCTATCTGTGTCGGTGCGACGTAAAACAACTAGCAAAAAAAAAGAAATGATAGAGTGAATAATATTTTTTATATATTAATTTCAAAATCTCAGTACTACAGATATTCACAGATATTCATTGAACTTGGAAATAACCCCCCTGCGGTGCAGCGCAGGTAGCAGATGCTTAAGACAGCTGTCAAACCACTTCTACTCCCGGCGGGGAATCTCCACGGCGCAAATTTTACTCGGCGCAACTCATACAGAACCCAGCTAATGTCCGGAGTAACCACCGTGTGCGGCACGGAGAGTGGATAGAAAGCTGCCGCCTCGGCGGCAGCCCTAAATGCAGATCATTGATTGATTGATTGATTGATTGATTGATTGATTGATTGATTGATTGATATTAAGGGGGTCGTGAAACTCTGTGATACCGAGCAAGCGGCTGTGCGGTTTGGGCCAAGTAGCTATCAGCTAGCTTCCGGAGATAGTGGGTTCTAACCCCCACTGTCGGAAGCCCTGAAGATATTTTTCCGTGGTTTCCTAGTTTCATACCAGGCAAATGCTGGAGCTGTACCTTAATTAAGACCACGGTCGCTTCCTTCCCACTCCTAGCTCTTTCCAATCCCATCGTCCAAATAAGACCTCCCTGTGTCGGTGCGATATAAAGCAGATTGTTAAAATAATCTCTGTGCTGCGTATTTCCGTGGAATTATTAATAACTGTGATATCGACACCAACTTCAATTTTCAATGACACTAGTAGAGGAGTTCGTACTATTAGGCCTACGACGTAAGGTTTGTAATTAGTTAATATATAGGACAATTCATTTTTGAAATATCAGTAATACTTCAACTCACGTTTCTAGTGACTGAGCGCGGGTAACATTCAGGTGAATAACCATATATTTGTTTGTAGTACAAATTCTATCAACATTTTTAATAGTGGTGTCATTTGTTTAACGACCTTTCAATTGCTATAAATTTGAAGCCAAGCCGCGACGAGGGAACTAGTCTTTAAGGTGCCAGAAGATAACTACACGATGAGGAGGGGAAATAACACTCTTCGCCATCTAGCATGTTATTCCCTTATTCCACCTTTTCACCCCACTAACACATTCATTGCAAAGTAGCTCTAAAGGCGGGTACCCACTAGGCGGCTGCAACATGCAACGCAACGGTTACTGCAACCTTGCATAATGTGTACGTTCGTCAAAACTCAATGCGAACACCAGTAGCTCCGCAGCGTTCGTTGTGACACATGCAACAATGCCGTCCAGTCTACTTGGCATAAGTGCTGTGTATATTCTGCTGCAATACCTAATTTAAGACTATAAACAACCCCGTCGATGGTGGCAAGGTGACTTTTACAAAGGTAAAGTTAATTCCAATTTGCTTCTGCATTTGAAATCGCAGGAAATAAGAGGATATTTTAAGAATTTCACTCGTATATCACCGACCGATTTCGAGTAGTTATTAAATTTGGTTGAACCGAAAATAAAAACAAGGGACACGAAATTTAGAAAAGCTATATCTGTTCAAGATAAATTGGCACTTACTTTCAGATTTTTAGCCACCGGTGACAGCTTCACCGGCTTGCAGTATCTCTTCAGAATATCCAAGCAAGTCATAAGTTGTTTTTTTTTATTTTTTTTTGCTATTTGCTTTACGTCGCACCGACACAGATAGGTCTTATGGCGACGATGGGATAGGAAAGGGCTAGGAATGGGAAGGAAGCAGCCGTGGCCCTAATTGAGGTACAGCCCCAGCATTTGCATGGTGTGAAAATGGGAAACCACGGAAAACCATCTTCAGGGCTGTCGACAGTGGGGTTCGTACCCACTATCTCCCGGTAGCAAGTACACAGCTGCGCGCTCCTAACCGCATGGCCAACTCGCCCGGTAGTCATAAGTAATAAGTAATGTGCAATCATCAGCACTTCACTGAAGGGTCCCATAATAATGTACAATTGCGATATAATACTATTAAATTTAGACAGGATTCCTCAGTCCACTCCATGACCTCTGCGCGTCTTGACTGCGAAATGTGCCTGCAACACGTCAACGAACATACTGCGCGCCGCTTTGTGTTCGCCGGAATACCGACAACCAGATGGATCACAGCGCGCCTCACAGCGAACGGTTGCAACAACGAAGCTCAAGGCGTACTCATTAGAAAAATATGGTTGCAGCAACCGTTGCGTTGCACGTTGCAGCCTCCTAGTGAGTACCCGCCTTAAATGACTCAAAGCTGATACAGAGCAGTGACAGAGTTCAGTTGGCGTGGCAAATGGCCAACTGGGCAACACCGCTCGGCCGATACGCTGCTTTCTTCTCACACAACCACCAAATTAAATTTAAATCAATATAAAATCACAATTGTATGCAGGCAAAAGAGCAGTTTTAATTTTAGCTTGATATTCTCATGAGCTTCACAACAAGCAGAATTTTTTAAGGCTATGATCACGCAGTAATGAGAAAAGTTTTTGCTATTTGCTTTACGTGGCACCGACACATATAGGTCTTATGGCGACAATGGACAGCAAAGTCCTAAGAATGGGGAGGAAGCGGCCGTGGCCTTAATTAAGGTACAGCCTGGTGTGAAAAAGGGAAGCCACGGGAAACCATCTTCAGGGCTGCCGACAGTGGGGTTCGAACCCACTATCTCCTGGATGCGAGTTCAAAGCTGCGCGTCCCAAACCGCACGGCCAATTCGCCCGGTAATGAAAAAAAGTTGCTTCACAAAATTTACAAGAACCTTTTTTCACAAATAGCACATGAAATTAAAACTTGGTATACAGATCAACAATAAGTTCCTTTAAGTTGTATTGAAGTTTGGTGACGATCAGATCTAAATGAGCGCTCCGCTGAAAATGGAAACAAAATACCGGCACTTTTTTTAAAACGTAGAATAAAATAAGGTACATTTTGGTGTAGCTTGTTTCTATGTGGGACAAAGGATACACTTTTTATGGTGCCTATACTTTTTTCCACGATAGTAAATACCCTCAGATGGCACCAACACAACCAGAATGGAACCTGCTATCTTGCGAAGAAAAGGACGAATAACAGACTGCGCCACTGAGATTGGTTCGAAATGATTGTGTATACATTGTAATGTAAAGTTTTGTCACGTAGACCATGAGGAAGTAAGAGGAAAGAATTTGGAGTTCAGGTAAGTCTTATCAGGACAATGTGATATAGAATAGATATGAGTAGTTTGGCTTAAGTTAGCAGATTGGAGAACAAAAATAATCACCGGTAATCCGCAGACTGAGATTGGAATAGGATAAACACATTCTTGACAATAAGACATGATAAAATATGGCATCGTAAAGAAAGGACAAGATTGGGACAGTTTCATTAGGTTACGCGGTTTGATCACGTAGCCGTTAGCTTACATTCAGGACACAGAGGATTCGAACCCCACCGTCGGCTGTCCTGAGAATGGTTGTCTGTGGTTTTCCATGTTCGCTTCCAGACAAATGCCGGGACAGATCCATTTCGAAGGCCACAGCCGATTTTTTCAACCTCCTTACCCAATTTCATTCACCATAATTCATTACATCTTCGCTACCTCGTGTCAGGAAGAGCATCCTGCCGTAAAACATGCCACATAATTTCATCTCCTGACGCCAACCATATGTAGAGTAATGTATTCACTGTAGCATGTTTCTGTCATGTGCTGCGAATGTATGAAGGGGCCTGAGTTGAGATAAACAAAAAATACCTAGTCTCAGAGTCAAAGGAGTTAGTCAGACGTGCCTAAAAGCCCCAAACCTGCCTGGGATCGATTCCAAGTGCCTTTGAACTGAAGGCCACTACCTTGACCATTCAATCAAGGAACCGGAAATAATAATAATAATAATAATAATAATAATAATAATAATAATAATAATAATAATAATAACAATAATAATAGTCTAATAATAACAAACCGAGCTCGATAGCTGCAGTCGCTTAAGTGCGGCCAGTATTCAGTATTCGGGAGATAGTAGGTTCGAACCGCACTGTCGGCAGCCCTGAAAATGGTTTTCCGTGGTTTCCCCATTTTCACACCAGGCATATGCTGAGACTGTGCCGCTTCCTTCCCACTCCTAGCCCTTTCCTGTCCCGTCATCGCCATAAGACCTATCTGTGTCGGTGCGACGTAAAGCAACCAGCAAATAATAATAATAATAATAATAATAATAATAATAATAATAATAATAATAATAATAATAATAATAATAATAATAATAATAATAATAATAATAGGTAGTCCTGGCCATCATCCAAATTTATTGGGGTTGGCAGTTCACGTAGATTTGGCCCAGTTTCACGGCCGGGTATCCTTGACACCTTATGTAGAGGGATGTATTTTCACTATTGCATGTGTCTATGGTGGTTTGTTATGTGCTATGTTGTATGTAGATGTGTATTGAGACGAACACAAATACCCACCCCCAAGCTAGAGGAGTTGAGCATATGCAGTTAAAGTCCTCGACCGGGCCGAGAGTCTAACTGGGGACACACTGAAACGAAGATCAGTACGCTGATCTTTTAGCCAAGGGGCCGTGCATTATTATTATTATTATTATTATTATTATTATTATTATTAATAGAGAGCCTCCACGGCTCAGGCGGCAGCGCGCCGGCCTCTCACCGCTGGGTCCCGTGATTCAAATCCCGGTCACTCCATGTGAGATTTGTGCTAGACAAAGCGGAGGCAAAACAGGTTTTTCTCCGGGTAGTCCGGTTTTCCCTGTCATCTTTCATTCCAGCAACAATCTCCAATATAATTTCATTTAATGTGTCAGCTATTAAAAATTGCCCCAAAGAAGTGCGACAGGCTTCGGCAGCAGGCACAGTGCCTATCTTCGCCGCTAGATGAGGGCTTCATTCATTCCATTCCTGACACGATCGAAAGACTGGAAAAAGGCTGTGGATTTTTCATTATTATTATTATTATTATTATTAGGTTATTATTAGGTTATTTTTTGCTAGGGGCTTTACGTCGCACCGACACAGATAGGTCTTATGGCGACGATGGGATAGGAAAGGCCTAGGATTTGGAAGGAAGCGGCTGTGGCCTTAATTAAGGTGTGGTGTGAAAATGGGAAACCATGGAAAACCATTTTCAGGGCTGCCGATAGTGGGATTCGAACCTACTATCTCCCGGATGCAAGCTCACAGCCGCGCGCCTCTACGCGCACGGCCAACTCGCCCGGTATTAGGTTATTATTATTATTATTATTATTATTATTATTATTATTATTATTATTATTATTATTATTATTATTACCCGTTTAACTTCCAGGGTTTGTTTTCCCCCGGACTCAGCGAAGGATCCCATTTCTATCGCCTCAAGGGCAGTGTCCTGGAGCGTGAGACACTGCGTCTGGGGATACAACTGGGAAGGAGGAAGGGTACTTCGCCCAGGCGATCTCACCTGCTATGCTGAACAGGGGCTTTATTGGGGGATGGGAAGTTTGGAAGGGATAGACAAGGAAGAGGGAAGAAAGTGGCCGTGGCGTTAAGTTAGGTACTATCCCGGTATTTGCCTCTAAGAGAAGTGGGAAACCACGGGAAACCACTTCGAGGGATGGCGAGGTGAGAATCGAACCCTTCTCTACTCAGTTGAGCTCCCAAGGCTGAGTGGACCCCGTTCCAGCCCTCGTACCACTTTGCAAATTTCGTGACAGAGCCGGGAATCGAACTAGGGCTTCCCGGGGTTGCAGCTAATCACACCACTACACCATTATTATTATTATTTTTATTATTATTATTATTATTAAGTGTGGCTATTATTAGCCTGGCCCAGCCCATTTAAAGCAGAGAATATATTCGGCTGTATTTTCTTTTCTTTGGGCTTATGTGGCAATTTTCAGGACCATATTCATTTGCGTTTTTTTAATGTTTTTTTTTTTTTATATATATATATATATATATATCATAATGAGCTGAATCATAGTAATGACATTTCCTGTACACAGAGATTTGCTAAATAATCCAGCTGTGCCCTCCCCTTTAATCAGTTCATCTCTCTGTTTTCCTGATTGCACTTGGCTTTCGGACAGCGGTGTATTTAGCATCGAAACAAACCATTAATTTCCGGTTCGTTCAATCCCTATGTTACAGTTTCAGAAGGTCAGTCAACTGCGAATGGCATGGTGTGTACGAGTGGCAACAGAGAATCGGTGTTGAGGATGTATTGTTTCTTCTATTCCGTTCACATTATACTACTCACAGTCACTGCAACAGTGATGCCAGTCGCGGTTCGTGGTATACTTTTATTGTTGGTTACAGTTTAGTTTAAATGTGTAATTGTAAATTTTAAATTTAGTTTAGTAAAAACCACATCAAAAATAAAAATGCCATGCTGTCATTTCTTTCTAGAGGTTGAACGTCGCACTAACACATCGAAGGTTTTCGGCGATACAATGATGGGAAAGGGCTAGGATTGGGAAGGAAGCGACCATAGCCTATATTAAGATACCGCTCTAGTATTTGCTTTCTTTCTTTCTTTCTTTCTTTCTTTCTTTCTTTCTTTCTTTCTTAATCTGTTTACCCTCCAGGGTTGGTTTTTCCCCTCGGACTCAGCGAGGGATCCTACCTCTACCGCCTCAACGGCAGTGTCCTGGAGCGTGAGACATTCGGTCGGGGGATACAACCGGGGAGGAGGACCAGTACCTTTCCCAGACGGCCTCACCAGCCATGCTGAACAAGGGTTTTGTTGAGGGATGTGAAGATTGGAAGGGACAGGCAAGGAATAGGGAAGGCAGCGGCCGTGGCTTTAAGTTAGGTACCATCTCGGCATTTGCCTGGAGGAGAGTTGGGAAAACCACTTCGAGGATGGCTGAGGTGGGAATCGAACCCACCTCTACTCAGTTGACCTCCCGAGGCTGAGTGGACCCCATTCCAGCCCTCGTTAGACTTTGCAAATTTCGTGGCAGAACGGGGAATCCAACCCGAGCCTCCGGGGGCGGCAGCTAATCACGCAACCACTACACCACAGAGGCGGACTCCAGTATTTGTTTTGTGTGAAAATGGGAAACCACGGAAAACCATCTTCAGGGCTGCTGGCGGTTGGTTGGGAACCCGCCGTCTCTCGAATGTGAGCGTACAGTTACATGAGACGAACTACGCTGCAAATTAGTTACTTATTATTATTATTATTATTATTATTATTATTATTATTATTATTTTATTATTATTATTATTATTATTATTATTATTATTATTATTATTATTATTATTATTATTATTATTGTTGTTGTTGTACCGGGCGGTACACCTCCACGCCGCTAATTTAAAATGTGCGCCAGTTGAAACTCCTCTGCTGGAGGAAGTCTGAACTTTATTGACGGTATTAATTTTCTACTTTCACAGAAGATGTCACTACCTGTAAATTTCGGAGTTTTAGAACTGTGTCATTTTTGATGTGTTTTTGTTTTGCTTGAAGTAAGAAGTGTGAACTTTCTCTTCTAGAGGACACTACTGAAGAACTACAATAGTGCACCCTAGTGCGAAGAAAAATAACTGTTCTTTGGAGAAAATTTTATTTCAAAAGTTTGTTCTTTGTTAAATTTCTTTCTGTTATTGTTTAAGTTGGCTGTATACCCCTCTCTTTCCCCTTGTTTTGCATTTAACCAATCCCGAATTTCCGTTATTAATTTCTGACCAATCATAGGTATCTTCCCCCAACTTGAATATGTTGCTGTATCCTACCCAATAAAAAGTTTGTGGGAGGGTGTTTTCATTCCCCCAACACCTAGAACCTTCCGCGAGAGTATATAAACTGCTGATTTTAGGGTCTCTGCGCCACTTCTGTTCCATCTTTCTGTGTGTAAAGTACATAGCAGGTGGCGGGAAGCGCCTCTTTCTTCTCCAGCTGTTCAACACCAGGTAATGGCCTCTTAATAACTTCTTTTCTTGCTAGTTCAACAGTTTAACTCTCGGGGCGGGTCCGAAGTTTTTCCATTATGTAACCTTCAGTAAAATGTAAAGAAACTGGTATCTATTCTATCTTTTAAACTGCATATCGGGATAGAGAGTGCTTAACCCTCTCGAGCTCCCAATCATATTGTTTTGAGGTGAACTTATTTTCTCAACCTATTTTTCGTTAACGTAAAACAAATTGTTCTTTTCTAAAGTCACCTCTGTAGTATGGGATTAGCCCTTGCATTAGTGGCCTAGAGCCGGATTAGGTTTTACAAACAAGTGTATTAGGAGTGCAGATCGCCTCCTCTCATATTGTTATTTTTAGAGGTCATGTAATTACCCCTTTTCATTTAATAGACCTCAGTAGGTTGGGTATTTTACCCCTGTGTCTATGTCCAGTGAGGACAACTTGAAGGTGGAGTTCGGTGTGGCCTTTGAGAGGCTTAAAGTTGAGAGCGAGTGGCTCTTTTGTAAATTGAGTGTTGTATGCCTCGTGGAGGCTTTTCAGTGTAATTTGGAGCTAGGGCTCCTAGGCATGAATGGGGTTTTCTGCCCCTCTGTTGGAACTTGTGTTTGGGGTAAAACTGAGCTGATTGCCCAAGCATTGTGTTTTCAGGGCTCGAAGCCCAAATCCTGTAAATATTGTAACTACCCTTTGACTTGCTAATTTGTACCTGCCATGCTTGTTATTTCTTTGTTTTTGAAAAGAAAATATAACCTTGTTAAATTTTAAATTAATTTTACTTTAGTAGTTTGAGACCCGTTCACACCCGCACCTTCTTTCACGCATAACTACCACAAAAACACGGTAACAAGTGGTAGCAGAGCGTGGTTGAATGGGTCTCAATTTAGCCCCTTTTGACGGCTAAACATTGTTTTGTTTCGAACTCTAACAATTTTCTCAGTTGCTGGAATTTTTTTGAGTTTTTCAAAATTGTTCTGTCATCATGCCCGAACCTCGCGATGTTCTCCATCTTAACTATTTGCGCAAGGAGGAGTTGATCTATGAGTTAACTATCAGAAATGTACAATCTGGAGGCACGGTTGCAGTAGACACAAATAAGCTTAGAGAGTCCCTAGATTTGCCCATTTCCATCCCCAATTTGGGAGAGAAAGAAATTGACGACTCTCTTTCCACGATCACGGAGAATATTACTGGGCTAGCTTCTGTAGTTAGTTTTTTTTGATGAAAATGATCCTTCTCCCAATCAAATTAAGCGTGTGCAAGCTAGGCTGTTTCATTTTTCAAATAGAGTTAACGATCTGTTGTCTCTAAAGTTGAATGACGTTCAGAAGAAGGAAGCTAGTACGCTGCTTGAAAATATGTCTGAATTATCTAGCAAGGTCACTCAATTGTTAACTGGGGAAGTTCCTCCCAAAAGCGACCTACCCACCACAGTGAATGCAGGTAGTGAGGAAGCGCCTCCCAAGGGAGAAGTCAATAGGATAACCGTTGCTGCTCAAACTATCCCTGCCCCATTGGACAACGAATCTGAACGCCGTGCATCGTTGAGTAACATCCGTTCGGAATTAACTTCCCTGCCATTGAAACCTTTGCCTACTATGTCACCCGGGTTCAGTAGCTTGCCTCATCCATTGGCAATGTTGCTCAGAGGTATCTCTAAATTTTCCGTTAACACCACCAGTGACGTAATTTCATTTTTAAGATTTCTAGTTGAATTTCAGGATCATGCCCTTGTGTTTTCTCTTTCTCCATGTCAAATTTTGCAAATTATCTATCCTTATGCAATTGGTATTCTCTCTGACAAAATAGTAAGAGCCATAGCCGAACAGTCATCTATTGAAGATTTTCATGCACATCTGCTTGCAAATTTTATTCCCGCCCGCGCGAGGTCATCTCTGATTCAGAAGTACTATTATCGTGTACAGCGTTTGGATGAAAACCTGGCTGACTTCATCCAAGATATTAAATTCTATACTAGGGTGTTTGCTCTTCACTTTCCGGAGGATCAGATTGTACAGGCTATTGTAGAGGGAATTTCACCTCCCTATAGGTCATATTTGTGTTTCGCGGCGTGCCCGCAAACTTTCTCTGAACTTGAAGCATTGGCCGTCTCAGCAGAAGGAGTTAGATACGCCGATTCTTTGCGTGTAGCGAAAGAACCCCCGCCTTCCTTTAGTAATACTCGGCCTCCACCTCGCCGATCAGTCACCCCTCGTAAATGTTATGCTTGTGGGTCGCCTGACCACCTGCGCAATAAGTGTCCACTGATCAAGTCGAGTGGGACAAGGAATGGGGCTGGTTCATCACAAGGCTGTTTTAAATGTGGGGCTTTCTCACATATCGCCAAGAATTGCCCAAACTCAAATAGCACCCCCTCCTGCTCAACTTCTGGTGCAAATTCCACCTATGCCAATAATAAAAAGTGACTAGTGGCTTCGGCTGAGTCGACTAATCCATCTTCCCGGGACTCAGCCCCTGGTAAACAGGTTGTAAATTCAGGGAACGAGCAGTCTTCAAATTCATCTTTTGAATGCCCTAAAGAATGTCTTAGGATTGCGGCGGATACCCCCGCACCTATTCCTTTTCTTAAGGTTGAGTTAAATAACGAGCCTATAACCGCTCTATTAGATTCAGGTAGTGTTTGTTCAATTATTTCGGACCAATGGTATTCAAAATTTAAGTCTGTTTGTAAACTACCTAACTATGTCTCCTCTCCTGTTCAATATGTTTCGGCTAATTCATCCCCATTAGAAATTCTAGGTTCCTTACTGGTCAAAATTCGTATTGTTAAATTTACATGGAAAACCAAACTGTTTGTGGCTAAGCACTTGTCTTGCCCCATCATACTGGGAGCGGACTTGTGCTCGATCTTCAGAGTAAGTCGTGCACATTCAAATTTGCGTCCAAATGTAAAATTCCCTTGTTAAAGTGTAATTCTGTGTCATGTTCATCTATTTCGCCTACCCAGGATGAGATGTTTTTAGACCTTAGACATCTACCTGAGGAGCAGGCTGATAGTATTCGTAAATTATGTCAGTCATTTCCAGAGGTGTTTTCTGATACTCTTGGTGTTACTGACCTTATTGAATACAAAATTGAGGTCACGGATTCGATTCCTGTCCGTTTTCCACCATATAGGCTATCTCCACCTAAAATGAAGGCATTGAAAGAAATCATCGATCAAATGTTGAAGGATGGTATTATTAGGCCCTCTAAGTCGGCGTATTCTTCGCCTATTTTTCTAGTCCCGAAACCCCAAGGAGGCTTCAGGCCTGTCATTGATTATAGGGCTCTCAATCGGAAGGTGGTGTTGCAATCTGTGCCCCTTCCTGACCTTCATTCTTGCTTTTCATTGTTTCGTAAGGCCAAGTTCTTTACTATCTTGGACTTGAATCAGGCCTATAATCAAATTCCCCTTGCCGAAGAGTCTAAACATCTTACAGCGTTTGCCACGGACTGGAACTTATACGAATACAACCGCGTGCCTTTCGGGCTCCCCACGGGAGCAGATGTACTCACTAGGCTACTAGATAGGGTCTTCTCCGACATCAAATTTGAGTACTTATATCACTACTTGGATGATGTCGTCGTATTTTCAGAGACTTTTGAAGAACATCTAGATCATCTGCGAGAAGTTCTCAATCGCCTTCGTAAGGCTGGGTTAACCGTTAAGTTGTCCAAGGTCGCCTTTGCTAAGCCCTCTATGTCATTCCTAGGGCATATTGTATCACCTGATGGTGTAGCAGTCGATCATTCTAGAACACAGGCCATCCGTGATTTTAAACCTCCCAAGGACATTAAAGGTATCGCCAGGTTCATTGGTATGGTGAATTTCTTCAGGAAGTTTATTCCTAACTTCGCTAATAGAGCGGCGCCCTTAAACCTTCTTCGTAGGAAAGGCATCAAATTCGAGTGGGGACCTTCTCAACAAGCCGCTTTTGAAGATCTTAAATTAGCTCTCTGTAATGCCCCTGTACTTGCTATGCCTGATTTCTCGAAGAAATTCATCGTCCAAACCGACGCGTCGTCGTCAGCTGTTGTGGCAGTCCTTCTTCAAGAGACTGAACTAGGGAGGCGACCCATCGCCTATGCATCTAGGACTCTATCGGCTCAAGAAGCCAAGTATTCCATCTATGAGCTCGAAGGTTTGGCAGTCTTATTCGCCTTAGAAAAGTTCCGTCTCTATCTGGAACACGTCAAATTCGACCTGGAGACAGATAATCAAGCTTTAAGCTGGGTCTTAGGTAGGCCGCGTCGTACTGGTCGTATAGCCCGTTGGGCCATCCGTATTTCTGCCTTCCAATTCGATGTCAGGCATATCAGAGGTACCGAAAATGTTGTTGCTGATGGACTCAGCCGTATGTTTTCTAACGACGTCGAGACCCAGGAACCGGTCGACAGTTAATCACCTCCCGAGTCCATACTATCTGGTGTTAATGCCATCTTAACAGATGCTCCCATGCTTTTTAGGGATATTGAGAAATACCAACGTGAAGATCCGACGCTGGCTCCGATAATGGAAACCCTTTCTTCTGGGGAACATGTCGTCCCTTATGTTCTGAGGAATGGTGTTTTATGTTGCCCTTCGAGGCATGACAAGATGATGAAGGTTGTCGTTCCAGCTGTTCTTGTGCCTATGATCTTCAAATACTATCATGAGATCCCATTGGGGGGGCATCTGGGAATATTTAAAACTCGTGAAAAGATTCGTGAAATGTTCATCTGGAAGGGTATGGACGGTGAAATCCGTGAACTTGTAAAAGCGTGTAAATCTGTTTGCTTAGTAAACCCACCATGTCCACCAAGGTAGGCCTTCTGTCTTCGCATCAAGCGTCGCGCCCCATGGAACGCCTGTATATCGATTATGTAGGACCCTTCCCCCAGTCGAAGGAAAATGCCAACAAATTCATCTTTGTATGTGTAGATGGTTTTACAAGATTTTCCTGGTTATTTCCGACTAAGCTGGCTACCGCTCAGTCCACCATTACTTGCCTAAATTCTATTTTTGCTTCTTTTGGTCCGTGCCAATATGTTGTGTCTGATAATGCTAAGGCGTTCACATCAAACCTTTTTCGTAAATTCTGTTTTGACTTGTCTATTTCTCATGTAACTACTTCTGCTTATTACCCTCAACCATCGCTGGCTGAACGGGTTAACCGTAATCTCAGGTCCGCGCTTATTGCCTATCATCATGAAGATCATTCCAGGTGGGACACGTCCTTGCATTGGTTAGCTTTTGCTTTGAATTCGGCGGTTCATGAATCACATAAATTTACTCCAGCCTCGTTGATGTTCAAGTTTGTTCCCAACACGCCGCTCTCTAACCTCTGGTCTCTGAGTGACATTCTACCCGAGACAATAGATCCGGACAACATTAAAGATCTTTGGAAGAAGGCTAAAGCCAATCTTAAAGTGTCTCATGAAAAGGTTAGGGAAAGGTATGATCGTGGACGGAGACCCACCCCTTTGAAGGTAGGTGACCAAGTTATGGTCAAGAACTTTGTTCCCGCGGGCAAGCTTGCCCCCAGATTTCATGGGCCTTCTATCATTCTCGATTTTCTTACGCCGGTTACATTGTTAGTAAGCAATCCAGCCACCGAGAGGATATTTAGGGTTCACCTGTCCCAGGTGAAACCGGTGTAATTTCTGTGTTAACTTGCTTCATATAATTTGAAAGGAATATGAAGGTTATTTTTTTTTTTTTTGGGTTTCACTTTTAAGGCATTCTGCTCCTCCTATTATATTTTGTTTTATATGTAAGCTTTTGTAAGACCTTCCCCGATCCGTTAAACTGCCATTCTGTCCTTACCACGGCCATTACCACGCTCCCGTCTCCTGCTATACACACTGTGGCTTGCGTATATTAAATGCCATGGATATCTGCACACCGCTGGCCCCTCAACTTCTCCACCAAGCCTGTGCCCTCAAAAAATGATGATGGTCCAACAATTCTGCCGCCTAGTTTTAATGTTTCAGTGCCCCCGCAGCCGCGTGGCGCCGTGCCGCGCCTGGGCTCGAGGAAGGGCCCCCTCGACCCCAGCGAGGACGACTTGTGCACGGCGAGCCGGAGCTCTCCTCCCGGCCAAGGCTGATGTGCGGCGCACGACCTGCTACTTGCCCGCAGCCTGTATATGTTCACCGCGGGCGCGGCGTGTTTCAACACCACTGCTCCCCTCATAGTGCGGGCGAGCGGTATCTCAGGGTACTTGAGGGGTCCGGGCGGCCTCCTCTGGACGCAAGCTGCAATGGCCGGTCTGGCCATCCAACTTAATCAACATCAACTATATGGACATTCCAGATCAACTTTACTACCCTTTTTTGGGTATTCTACGGCAATTTTTGGTGGACTTAGAAAATTTTCCACAACTTTAAAAACTAAAGTTTTCCTTCTGAATTCAACTTCTACAAACATAAAAACTGTACTTCTCCAGTTACAACAAAAATTTTGAAACTGAATCAAACCTCATTACGAAAATCTTATAAATTCTTCAGCAATTAATCTTCATATCCACATCATAACTTGGACCTTGTCTCAAACAGATTTCATGTGTAACCCCTGGAGGAACTTTTGGGGGGGGGGGGGAGGTCTGTACCGGGCGGTACACCTCCACGCCGCTAATTTAAAATGTGCGCCAGTTGAAACTCCTCTGCTGGAGGAAGTCTGAACTTTATTGACGGTATTAATTTTCTACTTTCACAGAAGATGTCACTACCTGTAAATTTCGGAGTTTTAGAACTGTGTCATTTTTGATGTGTTTTTGTTTTGCTTGAAGTAAGAAGTGTGAACTTTCTCTTCTAGAGGACACTACTGAAGAACTACAATAGTGCACCCTAGTGCGAAGAAAAATAACTGTTCTTTGGAGAAAATTTTATTTCAAAAGTTTGTTCTTTGTTAAATTTCTTTCTGTTATTGTTTAAGTTGGCTGTATACCCCTCTCTTTCCCCTTGTTTTGCATTTAACCAATCCCGAATTTCCGTTATTAATTTCTGACCAATCATAGGTATCTTCCCCCAACTTGAATATGTTGCTGTATCCTACCCAATAAAAAGTTTGTGGGAGGGTGTTTTCATTCCCCCAACACCTAGAACCTTCCGCGAGAGTATATAAACTGCTGATTTTAGGGTCTCTGCGCCACTTCTGTTCCATCTTTCTGTGTGTAAAGTACATAGCAGGGGGCGGGAAGCGCCTCTTTCTTCTCCAGCTGTTCAACACCAGGTAATGGCCTCTTAATAACTTCTTTTCTTGCTAGTTCAGCAGTTTAACTCTCGGGGCGGGTCCGAAGTTTTTCCATTATGTAACCGTCCGTAAAATGTAAAGAAACTGGTATCTATCCTATCTTTTAAACTGCATATCGGGATAGAGAGTGCTTAACCCTCTCGAGCTCCCAATCATGTTGTTTTGAGGTGAACTTATTTTCTCAACCTATTTTTCGTTAACGTAAAACAAATTGTTCTTTTCTAAAGTCACCTCTGTAGTATGGGATTAGCCCTTGCATTAGTGGCCTAGAGCCGGATTAGGTTTTACAAACAAGTGTATTAGGAGTGCAGATCGCCTCCTCTCATATTGTTATTTTTAGAGGTCATGTAATTACCCCTTTTCATTTAATAGACCTCAGTAGGTTGGGTATTTTACCCCTGTGTCTATGTCCAGTGAGGACAACTTGAAGGTGGAGTTCGGTGTGGCCTTTGAGAGGCTTAAAGTTGAGAGCGAGTGGCTCTTTTGTAAATTGAGTGTTGTATGCCTCGTGGAGGCTTTTCAGTGTAATTTGGAGCTAGGGCTCCTAGGCATGAATGGGGTTTTCTGCCCCTCTGTTGGAACTTGTGTTTGGGGTAAAACTGAGCTGATTGCCCAAGCATTGTGTTTTCAGGGCTCGAAGCCCAAATCCTGTAAATATTGTAACTACCCTTTGACTTGCTACTTTGTAGCTGCCATGCTTGTTATTTCTTTGTTTTTGAAAAGAAAATATAACCTTGTTAAATTTTAAATTAATTTTACTTTAGTAGTTTGAGACCCGTTCACACCCGCACCTTCTTTCACGCATAACTACCACAAAAACACGGTAACAATTATTATTATTATTATTATTAAGTTATTATTATTATTATTATTATTATTATTATTATTATTATTATTTTATTATTGTATGTCCAACCCTTATCCCGTTTTTATGGGGGGTCGTGTGTGAAGCGAGATGAATCTTCGAAGCGAGTTTTTACGACCGGATAACTTCCCTGACGTCGACCTCATCAAAGGAGTTAATGAGATGAAATGAATGATGTGATATATGATAGTAGGGAGAGGGTGAAACCCGGTGCCGACACATAGGCTCCTCTTGTCGAATAGTACCAAGGTGTCTGCACAAAGCATAACGTCCCTATTCGTCGGACGAATCACCATCAACAGCGTCATATGCCCTTATTCCGTACGAACACCGCTGAGAGGTTTGGAATTGTATCCAGGCTTTGGCACGCAATCTAGTAATCAGACATTGTATACCACCACCTCTCGTAACCTGCCGGCCAACATTCTGATGGTCAAATACGTATTTTTCGACCAACGTGACTCGAACCGGCTAACCGCGGTGTCAGACCATACAGATTTCATGCACCCTTGGCTGAATTGTCAGCGTACTGCCGTTCGATTGAGAGGGTCTTGGGTTCGATTCCCGGCCGAGTCGGGGATTTGAATCACGCCTGATTAATTCTTCTGGCTCAGGACCGGATGTTTTTGTCTATCCGAAAACTCTCCTCTTCATATTCAGACAACACACCACACTACCAACCCCAACCTCCACAGATACACCCCTCCATGTAGGGTTGACGTCAGGAAGGGCATTCGGCAGTAAAACAGGACATTCCTCATGTGCATCGCAGTTTGCACCCGCGACCGCACGGGTAGAAGATTATTATTATTATTATTATTATTATTATTATTATTATTATTATTATTATTATTATTATTATTATTATGTCCAACTCGTTGGCTGAATGGTCAGCGTACTGGCCATCGGTTCAGAGGATCCCGGGTTCGATTCCCGGCCGGGTCGGAGATTTTAATCCTCATTGGTTAATTCCCTGCTCCTCACACACCACATATAACACTATCCTCCACCACAATCACACGCAGTTACCTACACTTAGCACATGCCGCCCACCCTCATTGGAGGGTCTGCCTTACAAGGGCTGCACCCGGCTAGCAATAGCCACACGAAATTTATTATTATTATTATTATTATTATTATTATTATTATTATTATTATTATTATTAGGAGTCTTGTTCAGTTGCTTGCTTTCCACTCGGACGCTCGCGATTCGAATACCGGTGGGTCCTGTGTCGAAATTATTACCTTAAAAATCACGTGGTGTCAGGAAGAGTATCCGCTTTCAAACCTCGTCCAAAACTCAAAATAACCGAGATGAGTCGCTCAGATGCCGAACCTAAATTTGCGGTTTCGATCGCGGCTGAGCTACTCGAATGCGACAGCTTTGTGTAGCTGTAGGACAATAGCATCTGAAAGACATTCTTGGTTCCAGTTTCAACCTCAATAAATTCATGCTGCGAAAAAAATGACACTCACATATTTATAAATGAAAAAATTGTGAACTACTACCATATGGTTTTCAAATAGCAACTTGCTTCTCGTGCATAGCACCTATATAGACAGTGTTTGAAAATCAATTGTTTTGAAAGCCTGCTGCTGTAGCTTGGCACGGTTGATTAGGTTAACACCCCTCATCCACTCGCGTCCTTTTAAATCACACAGGAGCTCGCAAGGCTATTATCTGTCTCCCGTCATTCTTTGTTTAATGTTTGTGGGTTATTCTCTATCTCAGCCCCATAAATGATGGTTGGTTGAAATGGTAGACTCTCAAACAATTTCAAATCCACATTATTGAGAAAAACAAACATAAAAACTGTAATCCTTAAATTACAGAACAGTTTAAAATTAACTCAGTTTATCCTGACTTATTGTCTTGTTAGGAAGGGAAGCCATTCTCTTTCAGTGTTGCTGTTGACTCCGTTCACATGAGTTTTAAAATTTGTCCAGCCCATGCAAACATGAAATATAACACTAGAGTGCTATAATATCAGGGGCGTAGCCAAGGGAGGGTTACTCGGAGTTAGACTTCTCCCCACATGGACATTTTACAAAAGAAAATACACAGAAACAGACAATAAACAAGTAAAAGTCGACTCAGAGGGTTGGTTCTTTGAATATTCACAGATACATAATTGTAAAACCAACAGATCTCATGAATCTATTTTCTAAGAAATCTCGAAAGTTGTATTTTAGATTGTAACCTGAACATGCCATTCGCAGTAAAACTGCTGACCTTGATCACATTGTTCTTGTTCTGCATTTATTGTACTGCAATCTGAATATCTTCTTTCTTTCTTTATCTGTTTAACCTTATGGGTTGGTTTTTCCTTCGGATTCAGCGAAGACCCCACCTCTACCGCCTCAAGCGTGAGACTTTGGGTCAGAGTTAAAAATGAGGAGGAGGACAGTACCTCGCCCAGGCGGCCTCACTTGCTATGCTGTGGGGGGAAGAGAAGATAGGAAGGGACAGAAGCGACCGTGGCTTCAAGTTAGGTACCAGTCCAAATTTGCCTCTAAGAGAAGTGGGAAACCACGGGAAACCACTTCGAGGGATGGCGAGGTGAGAATCGAACCCTTCTCTACTCAGTTGAGCTCCCGAGGCTGAGTGGACCCCGTTCCAGCGCTTGTACCACTTTTCAAATTTCGTGTCAGAGCCGGGAATCAAAGCCGGGCCTCCAAGGATGGCAGTTAATCACGCTAAACACTACACCACAGAGGCAGACATCTGAATATCTACATAATTCAATTGTATCAGTGTCCTTATTATGCATGGGCGCATCACACGCACCTTCATTATATTCTACCATCATACTGTAACTATGAACCCCACCCCCCACCCAGTCGGTCGATTCTGGATACGCTACTGTTAGATATACCTGTAAAATATATATTAACAACAAAATATAATGTTTCGTTCTACAAGAACATCGTCAGATTCTATCAAATCACTTTTAACCATAGGCATCTAGCCTACAAAAGGAATTCGATAATGCTGATTGGACTACGCTGTTTGAGATTCTGAAGGTGATCGGGAAAAGATACCGAGAATGAAAAATCGTCTACAATCTGTACAAAGTCAGTCTGCTGTGATAAGAATTGAGGGCTTTACAAACGCAGCAACAATCCAGAAAAGAGTGAGGCAAGGCTGCAGTTTGACCCCGTCCTTACCGACGTTTATATAGAACAGACGGTAAAGGAATTCAGCGTTTCTCTTTCATTGTTGCTGTTGACTCCGTTCACATGAGTTTTAAAATTTGTCCAGCCCATGCAAACATGAAATATAACACTAGAGTGCTATAATATCAGGGGCGTAGCCAAGGGAGGGTTATTCGGAGTTAGACTTCTCCCCACATGGACATTTTACAAAAGAAAATACACAGAAACAGACAATAAACAAGTAAAACTAGGAATTTGGGAAGTGAACTCAATCCAAGGAAAGGAAATAAAAACTCTGAGATTTGCCGATGATATTGTTATTTTATCTGAGTCTGCAGAAGATCTAGAGGAATTTCTGAATGGTATCGACAGAGTCCTGGGGGAAGGAGTACACGATGAAAATAAATAAGTCATAAAATAAAATAATGGAGTCCAGTCGTATGAAGTCAGGTGATACAGGAAATATTAGATTAGGAAATGAAGTCCCAAAGGAAGTAGATGAATATTGTTACTTGGGAAGTAGAATGACTCTTGATGACAGAAGTAAGGAGGATATTAAATGTAGACTACGCAAAAGGAATTTGCTTACTTCGAACATTGATATAGGAATTAGAAATATATTTCTAAAGACATTTGTCTGGAGCGTGCCATTTTATGGAAGTGAAACATTAACGATAACTAGCTCAGAAAGAAACAGAATAGAAACTTTTGAAATGTGGTGTTACAGAAGAATGCTGAAGGTGAGATGGGTAGATCGAATCACGAATGAAGAGAGAGTGAATGCTATTAGTGAGAGGAGATCGATTTTGCTAAATTTAAAAAGAAGAAGGAATAATAATAATATTAATAATAATAATAATAATAAGAAGAAGAAGAAGAAGAAGAACAATGTGGCCTCCGAAGAGGGCTGTTGAGGATCTTTCCATTTGACGCCGTATAGGCGACCAGCGAGTCTATGAGGATGGGACCCTACCTATGATGATTCTAATGATGAAGACGTCACACACATACCCATCCCCCGAGCCATCGGAATTAACCAATTAAGGTTAAAATCCCCTACCTGACTGGGGATCGAGCCTAGGACCCCTTGGACCAAAGGCCAGCACGCGAATCATTTTGCCATGGAGCCGGGCAGAAGAAGAGGCAGAATGGTAGGACACACCTTAAGACACCCAGGACTTGTTCAGTTGATTGTTGACGAAAGTGTGGGTGGTAAGAACCTTAGGTATGAGTATGGCAGGCAGATTAGAGCAGATGTAGGATCTATTCGTTAACTAGAAATGAAAAGGATAGGGTAACATGGAGAGCTGAATCAAACCAGTCTGTGGACTGATGACTCAAACAACATGTACAGTATTGTTTACGGTTACGTAAACTTGTCAACGATTGTGAATGGGCGATATTATTAACAAGCGTGACAAATTATATGCATGTTGACGTCCCTCATTGACAGTTTAGTAGATATGAAAAAGTTTTCTGTACTTACTTTGAGCCAGCCCTCTTTTCATGTCTGTTGTCTCCAGCGCCCGAATTACACATTGCATAGTCAGCGTACTAGCCTTCTGTTCAGAGGGTCCTGACTTCGATACCCGGCCGGGTCGAGAATTTTAACTGCGTACGGTTAGTTCATCTGGTTTGGGAATTGGTTATTTTTGTTTATCGGAATACGTATCTTCATCTACACACGACACATCGCACTACAAACCACCGCCGAAACACGTCCCTCCAGATAGGGTTGGCGTCAGGAAAAGCATCCAGCCGTAAAACTAGGCTAAATCCATGGGCGTAACGTTAGGTCCTCTAGGGCCTGCAATGCAGGCGAACCCGGTCCTTTAAGGGGCCCCGCAGACTCCTCGCAAAAAAGAATATAAAAGACAAAGACACCTCCGTGCAGTCCATGAAGGTCCTTGGAGGAGTGGAAGGTAAAGGCTTCCACCATTGTTAACCGCGGCACGTGATGGGGTAGAGTGGTTAGCTCTACGCCCGGCCGCCTTTGCCCCCAGGAATTAACCTGGTACTCATTTTTGGTGTAGGCTGAGTGAACCTCAGGACCATATGCACCTCCGGAAGTGGAAATCTCGTTTCTTAAATTTTACGACTTCCTGACGGGGATTCGAACCCACGTCCTTCCGGGCGAACCGAGCACGCAAAAAAGAATATACCGTAGTCAAATTTTCATTCTGCGCGGAAATGGTCTGGCCGGTTTTCTACAATCAGTCGAAATAGTTTGTTTATTACAATTGAGTCGCCTTTTCGCAAAACCAAGTCCACTTTAAGAGAATGTTGGTAAATGAGGAAAAACTGACTTCTACTATCACAGCTAACCTAAAATCGTAAGGATTTTTTTTATTTTACACAATAGCTGACAAATAGGCGGTTTAATTTTTGTTGAAGCTATGAAATCTGTGGTCAAAAGTTAGCTCAATATTTTTATTTGAAATCTGAATTCAGCCCGTTTTGCAGGCGGAGAGTGGAGTTAAGCCCATTTCGGAAACGCCTGCATGGCCATAATGGGTGCGAAATCGGCTCCAAAACCGGCCATGTCAGGAACGTTCCAGTCTGGTTTCAGTAGGACGGGAAGTATATGGGGAAAATGTAATAACCACCACCTCTGTGGTGTAGTGGTTAGCGTGAGGCCTGGATTCGATTCCCGGCTCTGCCACGAAATTTGAACAGTGCTACGAGGGCTGGAACATGGTCCATTCAGCCTCGGGAGGTCAACTGAGTACAGGTGGGTTCGATTCCCACCTCAGCCATCCTCGAAGTTGTTTTCCGCGGTTTCCCATTTCTCCTCCAGGAAAATGCCGGGATGGTACCTAACTCAAGGCGATGGCTGCTTCCTTCCCTCTTCTTTGTCTATCCCTTGCAATCTTTTCACCCCCCTCCCTTACAAGACCCCTATTCAGCATAGCAGGTGAGGCCGCCTAGCCGAGGTAGTGGTCATCCTCCCCAGTTGTATCCCCGACCCTATGTCTCACCCTCCTGGACACTGCACTTGAGGCAATAGATGTGGGGTCCCTCGCTGAGTCCGAGGGAAAAGACAACCCTGGAGGGTAAACAGATTAAGAAAGAATAATCAAAAAAATGTTTATTTTATTCTGACACAGTCGCAAGCACATAGTATAGTCAAGTTCCCACGTTGAAATAAGAGCCACTTTAGGATTGCACAATAATTTCGCAAAAAAATCAGTAATGAACATTACTCGCAGGAAAAACTATTTTAATTAAACGTTGAAAGGAACATCCGCGAAGTCAGTGCTTTAGATTCAATAAAAATGTTAGAGTGTTTACAGATAGAAGTAGCTTCAAGCAACATTTTCTGTATAGTTACCATCCATAAGCTCAAAATCAAGATCTTCAGTGTCGTTTCTCTCATTGGGTACTACGTCTATTTGCAAGCTTTCCTGCAGCAGGAACGTTTCATTCAAAAAAATCTAACTTCTCCAGTTGAAGCCATGAGTGCCACGTATTCTAGAAACTCCTTGATGTCCTTTAGTTTAGCTGGATTCAGTTTGATCCCTTTCGGAATAAGATCAGGAATGGCATATTTCTGGAAACGTTTGCCTCCTTCGAGCTCTCCACATTCGGAATAAAATGGCTCTCCCTACACAAGGAATGCCTCCTTGTTTGACAACTTAAACTCCTACAGTCACAGCGTTCACATTTGCATTTTATGTAATGAAAAGAGACCTCGACTGCATGATGGATAGACAGCCCGTTTTGTACCCGTACATCTTTCCTGTGGCCGTGTTTTGACGCGAACGTAGCTGGTTTTGCAACCGCTGTCCAGTTAGCCCGTTTTGCACCCTGAGCCAGCACTCACGTGTCCCAGTTTGCAGACGCATGCTCTTATTAAAAGGCATTTTAAAGGGCTAAAAGCTGAATTTGCTGCCTGACAAATAATCCTCTTGACAGCCAGTCAGATACTCTGCCTAGTAGTGCCAACAACTCTTTCTTTAAATTTATGGCACTTGGTCCGCTTTGCAGACGGGCGACTCAATTTTTGTAGAGGAATTGCCACTTGGTTGCATCTATCTGCAGTTTATTGTGTTGAGTGTAACACCACGCCTCGCTCTTCAGAAAAGAACTGTACCAAATTATTTTAAAATAAATAGAGCAATAAAAGTGGAGTCCGCCTCTGTGGTGTAGTGGTTAGTGTGATTAGCTGCCACCCCCGGAGGTCCGGGTTCGATTCCCGGCTCTACCGCGAAATTTGAAAAGTGGTACGAGGGCTGGAACGGTGTCCACTCAGCCTCGGAAGGTCAACTGAGTAGAGGTGGGTTCGATTACCACCTCAGCCATCCTGGAAATGGTTTTCCGTGGTTTCCCACTTCTCCTCCAGGCAAATACCGGGATGGTACCTAAGTTAAGGCCACGGCCGCTTCCTTCCCTCTTCCTTGTCTATCCCTTCCAAACTTCCCATCCCTCCACAAGGCCCCTGTTCAGCAAGCAGGTGAGGCCGCCAGGGCGAGTTACTGGTCATCCTCCCCAGTTGTATCCCCCGACCCAGAGTCTGAAGCTCCAGGGCACTGCCCTTGAGGCGGTAGAGGTGGGATCCCTCGCTGAGTCCGAGAGAAAAACCGACCCTGGAGGGTAAACAGATTTTTAAAAAATAATAAAATAAAAAATAAAAATAAAAGTGGAGCCTTCGTGGCTCAGGCGGCAGCGCACTGGCCTCTCACCACTGGATACCGTGCTTCAAATCCCGGTCACTCCATGTGAGATTTGTGCTGGACAAAGCAGAGGTGAGACAGGTCTTTCTCCGGGTACTCCGGTTTTCCCTGTCGTCTTTCATTCCAGCAACACTCTCCATTAACATTTCCTTTCATCTCTCAGTCATTGCCCCAGAGGAGTGCGACAGGCCTCGGCAGCCGACACATTTCCTATCCTGCCCACTAGATGGGGGCTTCATTGAATCCATTCCTGACCCATTCGAATGACTGGAAACAGGCTGTGGATTTTCATTTACACCGCAATAAAAATTGATACCAAAATATTTAATTGGTAAATGACACTTTCTTGTTGTTTAGTGCACCTGAGATAGTATTATGTACAAATTTAGTAGAACATTTAACTTTTGTCAAACATTTATTCGAAAGCAGTGTATAATGCCAATGAGGAATTTTAGTAACAATCAGTAGCCTCCGTGGCTCAGGCGGCAGCGCGCCGGCCTCTCACCGCTGGGTTCCGTGGTTAAAATCCCGGTCACTCCATGTGAGATTTGTGCTGGACAAAGCAGAGGCGTGAGAGATTTTTCTCCGGGCACTCCGGTTTTTCCTGTCGTCTTTCATTCCAGCAACACTCTCCAATATCATTTCATTTCATCTGTCACTTATTAATCATTGCCCCAGAGGAGTGCGACAGACTTCGGCAGCCGGCACAATTCCTATCCTCGCCGCTAGATCGGGGCTTCATTCATTCCATTCCTGACCCGGTCGAATGACTGGAAACAGGCTGTGGATTTTCGGTAACAATCAGTCAACTCAGTTTCGAACGAGCACTCTTTGCGCGAAGTTAATAATTTGCTTATCAGTTGTGCGGTTTGATATTTTTCAAACTTTATCTGCACAATTTTTGATGTAATTTTGTTCATATGTGTTTCTGTGCTGTGACAGAATAAAATGCTGTAACAGAGACATCGGTATCAGTTACAGCAAAACAGTTACTGAAAAACGAAAAACAATTAAAGTTGAGTACGAACATCTAAGTGGTGCATGGTTGATCGTTCAGCAGCTTAGCCGTTAAATCACGAAGGCAGTCAAATAAAACCTATTAAATATTACTTTTAATAATCTTACAATAACAGAATAATCCCTTTGTTCAAATAAGTTGACAATGAAAATGAAAATCCACAGCCTGTTTTCAGTCATTCGAACGGGTCAGGAATGGAATGAATGAAGTCCTCATCTAGCGGCGAGGATAGGAAATGTGCCGGCTGCAGAAGCCTGTCGCACTACTCTAGGGCAATGATTAATGGATGCCATATGAAATGAAATGATACTGGAGAGTGTTGCTGGAATGAAAGACGACAGGGAAACCGGAGTACGCGGAGAAATACCTACCTGCCTCCGCTTTGTCCAGCACAAATCTCACATGGAGTGACCGGGATTTGAACCACGCTATCCAGCGGTGAGAGGCCGGCGCGCTGCCGCCTGAGCTACAGAGGCTTAACTTGACAATGTATTGCACTATTTCTACTTGCTGTATATACATGTTATATTAAGATATTCATAGGTTTTGCATTTAGTTGAGGGGGCCCGATTTCTTTTTCTTTTTTGCTATTTGTTTTACGTCGCACGGACACAGATAGGTCCTATGACGACGTTGGGATAGGAAAGGCCTAGGAGTGGGAAGGAAGCGGTCGTGGCCTTAATTAAGGTACAACATTTGCCTGGTGTGAAAATGGGAAACCCCGGAAAACCACATTCAGGGCTGCCAACAGTGCGGTTCGAACCCACTATCTCCAGGATGCAAGCTCACAATTGCGCGCCTCTAACCGCACGGCCAACTCGCCAGGTAATTTTTATTTTGATAGGCGTGCCCGTATCATATTCGTTGGGCCCTTGACTGAATCCATACAAAGTGCCTGCTCTAGGTAAGTGGGAAAAGGCAAATAATAATAATAATAATAATAATAATAATAATAATAATAATAATAATAATAATAATAATAATAATAAATATATATATTCTAGCCCATTCGAGAACATTTTTCTCCATTTAAGCGTTAGGTGGCCGTTACGCGTTTCCAAACATTTAGGCCACATAATAAAATAAGCCCGTGGTACATCCAATTCATTAAGGGCGATGGCCTGCCATGACGATTGCTGCCCGATCAGATGGCGTGTCAAAGCAGGAGGCGGGCGGCTTCTTTCATCGGTCAACAGAACATCTACAAAGTAATGGACACATAACTTCTTTCTTTCTTCCTACCTCCGCAGTTTAACCCGAGGGAAAGGTCCGACTCTTTAGTTATGTAACAAGCTTTTCTAAAATGTAACTTTCTTCCGGCTAATGTAAAAACCTTCATAAAATCTTTAACTGTAAACCGTGGATAGAGAGTGATGTACCCTTTCGAGCTCCCCTTCATCTTGGTTTGAGGTGACTACGTTTTGTAACTTTTCTTCTGTAAGGTGTTCAAGCATTTCCTATACGAGGCACCTCAGTAGTTTGGGAATAGCCTTCATCGGCCGAGAGCCCCATAGGTTTTAAAGTTCATTATCTGGGAGTGCAATGTACGCCTCCACTCAGTTTGTGTTCGGGCCGTTTATATACCCTGTTCTTCTTCGTCAAGGCCCTGTAGGTTGGGTACTAGATACCCCTGTATAACATTATCTTTCAATTTGTAAGCTGTGCCTTGATGAGCGAGTGATTGTAACTTTCTGATATTGCCATGAATAGGCTTCAAGTTACTGAGAGCCTGTTTGCTCTTTTTCAAAGTTTTTGTAAGATCAAAGAGTGCCTCTGGAAGGCTAGATATTGTAATTGACTGAGCATGTGCTCTTGACTCAAGGGGATTTCTGCCCTTAGATAAATGATTCTTTAGTGTGAATTAAAGTTTTGCTAAAATGAATCAGGTATCGCTGACAGTGTAAAATAGGGGGTTGAAGCCCAAAATTGTTAATGTTCTGAATCTTGGATTTTCCCAATCGTGTTTAATGATTGCTACTTGTACCTGTAATATTGTTATGAAAAAAGTGTTAAGTTTGAAGTTCTGAAAATATAACCTTCAGTTTAAGTTTTAAATTAATTTAGACCCATTCAAGCCCTCACCTACTTTCATCACCTCTGCGTTCCACAGATACCCCGGAACAATTATTATTATTATTATTATTATTATTATTATTATTATTATTATCATTATTATTATTATTATTATTACTACTATCTACCGGGCGAGTTGGCCGTGCGGTTAGGGGCGCGCAGCTGTGAGCTCGCATCCCGGAGACAGTGGGTTCGAACCCCACTGTCCGCAGCTCTGAAGATGGTTTTCCGTGGTTTCCCATTTTCACACCAGGCCGCGGCCGCTTCCTTCCCATTCCTAGGTCTTTCCTCTCCCATCGTCGCCATAGGACCTATCTGTGTCGGTGCGACATAAAGCAAATAGCAAAAAGTATTATTATTAATACGGAGTTATCGCATTTAAACACTCTTAATTGCCACTGACCTCAACACGGATCGAAACCTACTATCTTCGGAACAGAAGGACAGCAACTGAGCAATTGTGTTCCGCACCACTTAATCGTTGCACCAAATTAAAAGCATGTACCACAACCACACATCTTATCAAACAGACTGGAACATAAGGTTCCAAGCCGGAGTGCGACTGAACAACTCAGCAGGTGTTAGCAAGGTGAGATGCTGACTCAGTACTACCGTTTGTAGACTGGTATGGCAGGACAATTTATACAGAGTTGAACTCGTGACCCGATTTAACTGGCGCATAAAACAGGCTTTGCTGAATGTTAAAATGTGGCTTCTTTTGTTCCACCAGACACTCACAGACAGGTCCACGGATTCATTACGTAACATCCTACCGTTCTAAATAAGACTTTGTGATCATAGCAGACTGAGTAAGTGCGGATATGAAACCGCATATGGCGTCATTCTATGCAATGAATGCGAGCATGACGTCAGACACAAGAGCTAGCTTGTAGTTCTACTTGGCTATTGATAAAGGTATGACTTTTTCACATGAATTTATAAACGATTTCGAGAAAATGCAATATATTTTCGCGTTATTTCGCGAAATACGACCTCCCTCATCGCTTGAACTTCACTTTAATAATGTTCTAAAATTACTCCGAAAAGTTTCATTCGTTTAATTTTTGAATTTTTTATGTGAGAATAATAATAATGGCGTATGGCCTCCGGAGAGGCCTGGTGCAGGTCTTTTGATTTGACTCCCGTAGGCGACGGGCGTGTTGTGATGAGGATGAAATGATGATGAAGACGACACATACACCCAGCCCCAGTGCCAAGGGAATTAACCAATTATGGTTAAAATTCCCGACCCTGCCGGGAATCTAACCCGGGGCCCTTGTGACCAAAGGCCAGCACGCTAACCATTTAGCCATGGAACTGGTCTTCATGTGAGAGATGTACAGGCTTATTCAGCTAAACAGTCCACCTCAAATATCTTTTGATCCTTTAAAGATAGAGACATTACGATTTCAAATTCTTAAATTGAATTAAGGAGCTCATAAAACATTGTCGAATTCGTCTCCATCACGTATGCAATTACCAAGAAACCGGTAGCAACTCTTTAAAAAAAAATAGGAATACACTAATTTCACCCAATAGAACAACTAAGGTTCGCCTCTGTGGTGTAGTGGTTAGTGTGATTAGCTGCCACCCCCGGAGGCCCGGGTTCGATTCCCGGCTCTGCCACGAAATTTGAAAAGTGGTACGAGGGCTGGAACGCGGTCCACTCAGCCTCGGGAGGTCAACTGAGTAGAGGTGGGTTCGATTCTCACCTCAGCCATTCTGCAAGTGGTTTTCCGTGGTTTCCCACTTCTTCTCCAGGAAAATGCCGGGATGGTACCTAACTTAAGGCCACGGCCACTTCCTTCCCTCTTCCTTGTATATCCCTTCCAATCATTCCATCCCCCCACAATGCCCCTGTTCAGCATAGCAGGTGAGGTCACCTGGGTGAGGTACTGGTCATTTTCCCCAGTTGTATCCCCCGACCCAAAGTTTGAAGCTCCAGTACACTGCCTTTGAGGCGATAGAGGTGGGATCCCTCGCAGAGTCCGAGGGAAACAACAACCCTGGAGGTTAAACAGATTAACAAGAAGAAGAAGAACTAAGAATCGAGCGACAAGTTCAATGATGGGCGTATTTGCAAAACCAACGTTTTCATGTGTGCCCACAGGTGCACAGGCTCCGCAAATCGTCTCGCTGGCGCCCAGCACTGTACGCGGGCGGGCAGGCAGGCGATGAGCATATGCTATTCAGCCACAGTGACGTGGTGGTTACGTCACAGGCCGTGAAGGCTGAGCGAAGTTCTCCCATGCACTCTCGAACACTGCGGCGATGCGCGAGTTTGAAATGGAGGCAGAATGAATGTGGATAAGCTGTGGCTTGTGGTTGCTTGGGTTTCAATTATCTGATAAACTCATCAACAATCCAATCATGCTTACCGGGAATATTAGGTTATTTATTTGAAAGCATACTGTATATCTATTTGGTGGATACATTTACATTATTGCTGTTGTACAACGCTGGATAGTAACTGTGTGTGAAACACCCTCGCCATTTAGACGCTGGAACCCTGATGAAATGAAATGGCGTATGGCGCTTAGTGCCGGGAGTGTCCGAGGACAAGTTCGGCTCGCCAAACGCAGGTCTTTTTATTTGACTCCCGTAGGTGACCTGCACGTCGTGATGAGGATGAAATGATGATGAAGACGACACATACACCCAGCCCCCGTGCCAGCGAAATAAACCAATAATGGTTAAAATTCCCGACCCTGCCGGGAATCGGACCCGGGACCCCTGTGACCATTTAGCCATGGAGCCGGACTGGAAGCCTGATAAGTTTTAAATACTATTTTCAAGTTAAGTGAACAGGGGAAAACTAACAACACTACAACACTGTGCAAAATCAAGCAGTAAACTTGTTGAATTATGTATATTAATTTTTTTGCTGAATGGATAACAGGAATGTTAATTTTTAAGAAATGGAAATACTGTCATTCCCATCCAAGGAATTGTAATCGTAGCTTGTACGCTTAAACCTTTTACCTTTGTAAATTGTAACATAAAAATTACATGTTCGTTTTCTTTGAATGTATAAATATAATAAAATGAAACTATTTGTTTATATCGAGCGCAGTATAAATCAAACCGGAATATCTTGAAAAGGTCGGTTTTCTTGCGATTATAGCGGGTTTAAACAAACACTGTACCGAGATCGATAGCTGTATTCGCTTAAGTGCGGCCAGTATCCAGTAATCGGGAGATAGTGGGTTCGAAACCCACTGTCGGCAGCCCTGAAGATGGTTTTCCGTGGTTTCCTATTTTCACACCAGGCAAATGCTGGGGCTGTACCTTAATTAAGGCCACGGCCGCTTCCTTCCCATTCCTAGGCCTTTCCTACCCCATCGTCGTCATAAGACACATCTATGTCGGTGCGACGTAAAGCAAATAGAAAAAAAAAAACCGCTGTACCCCATTCACCATTTCGCTGAGTAGTGGAGGAGAGCTTCGTAATGACATTCGAACGTCACTGTTCCCTTCCTACAAAGTGCGTTCGTTCTCTCGCTTCAATATGACGTACTGTATGCTTGTTAGAGTAAGCTGCTCGGTTACGTGACGTCAGCCCGGCCGCACTAGGCTAGCCTCAACCAAGACCAACTCCAATACTCAGACCTCAAGGCAGGTTTCGATTTGTGGCAAGATGGCGGTGAGCGCGGGCCATGAATGAATTCAGTGTGATCGTGAATGCCAGTTTAAAGTTATCGTTGTGAATGAAGTATTTCGGGTCTGCTTTTGTGGCTGCTTTTAATAGCTTTCAATAGTGACAAAGAAGTGTAGGAGTCGTTCGGTTCTTTTTTTTCTGGAAGTTTAATATACTTAGTATAGGCTATCTCATGTTTACACGTGGTCACGTATAGGTTATGTGTTTGTCTATCTTTGTGTTCGTGTGTTATTGTTAATATTATTAGTGTCTTTTTAGAATGTAATGTACATATTTTAGATTAGCATGGGTCGATCTTGTTGTGTACCTCTCTGTAAGTCTAATTATGGAAATTTTTCGGGAATTTCTGCCTTCACATTTCCAAAGGACTAAGTCTTAAGAGAGAAATGAGTTCGTTGCATTCATCGTGAAAATTTCACTGTAAAGAATAAGACTGTTGTCAGGATCAAGCATTTTGACCTTAAGTTTATTGTGCGTGAAGTTTTTTTTTTTACCGTTGAGAATGGTGAACCGATTCGCATCCATAGGAAGAATCCTAAATTGCACCTGAAGCCTATCCAACCATATTTGACAATCAGCCTTCGTATAATACCATAAGTTTCCCTCGACAAAGAAAGAACCAACTGCTACAGAGAGACGAAGAAGCGTTTAAACGTTGGTGTGAAGAGGACAATATAGATAATTTTCAGTTTTTTTCAAGACAGAAGTGAAGAAGAGAAATGTGAGCCCATTCAATGTGATTGTAATAGATGGTAGTGTTCTATTGGGCCGATGACCTTCGATGTTAGGCCCCTTTAAACAACAAGCATCATCATCAGTGTTCTATTCTTAAAAATTCAAGACCGAGATATTCCATCTGTAGTGGTGAGTTCTAAAGTGGTGTGTGATCTAAAGGTTAAAGTGCGTTTTGAAAACACTCCTTTACCTGCAGAAAAATATGGTTTTTATTAGGATGTGAAGGACAGGATGGTCTGAAGTGTGGCAGATGGAGCAAATTCGAAACTCTGGTAAGTCAAATGGAAACAAGAGAGGTCCACCTATTCAATACCATACAATGTTATAAGAAAGTTATAACATGCTGGTGTGCATCATCATCAGCCAAAAATAAGAAAAATATACATAGACAAGGTTACAATAAACAATGCATAAAGTATACACAAATTTTATAAAACTGGCAAGACCTAATAAGAACCAAGATCCATAAACATTGACTTATAACTTAAACCTAAAAATAGCACCAACTGTCTTGAAACTTTGAATATACATCCTCTTGATAAAAGTCCTCTGAATCTAAAAACATTAAACCATGTGCGAGCAGATTAAATTAAGCCGAGGACAAAAAAACCAATGCTTCACTATCATAAAAGTCCAAGAGCATATATTTTTTTAATTTTTGTAAGAACATATGTATAAAAGGTTTTCTTGCTGAACATTCACTGAGTATAAGAGTAACCGGTACCGGGCGAGTTGGCCGTGCGCGTAGAGGCGCGCGGCTGTGAGCTTGCATCTGGAAGATAGTAGGTTCGAATCCCACTATCGGCAGCCCTGAAGATGGTTTTCCGTGGTTTTCCATTTTCACACCAGGCAAATGCTGGGGCTGTACCTTAATTAAGGCCACGGCCGCTTCCTTCCAACTCCTAGGCCTTTCCTATCCCATCGTCGCCATAAGACCTATATGTGTCGGTGCGACGTAAAGCCCCTAGCAAAAAAAAAAAAAAAAAAAAAAGAGTAACCGGTGCAAGAATTAAGAAACCATTTTTCTATTGGTTAAAAATGGCTGTCATTAAAATAACGTAACCAGTCAAAAGACTTCCAGTACTAAAAAAGGAAAATGAGAGAACTTCAGACAGTGTTTTGCGTAATAAAACTTAGCAGACTGAATCCAGCCGCGTTCTTTTAGTATTAAATAACAAGATGTTTTTAAATGAAAAATTGACGGACGCCGTGTTTTCAGGGTACTGAACGATGTTCTTGGTTCAAATTAGGACCTGAAGCAAATAAAAAGAAAGAAAAGAATGTCAAGAAAAGCTTTTTTTAAAAAAATATTGTCTTAAGAATTAACGTGGTAAGTCATCTTGTAAATTATGAAGAAAGTAGTAATGAACTGAGTGATAGAGTAGGCCTACTTATTTTGGTGAACTTTCTTAAAAAGCCCTTATTTTAAATTTTGAAAAAGAAAAAATGAAACACATTAAAATTAAGTTTTCAGTAGAACAGTTGTAACTTAATTTACTGAAGCAAGTGAGATATACTACTGAGTTGATAATATGGGCAGCAGCATTTTACTATTCTTTTCCTGGGGCTTATCGTATGTTGAGGAATACACATGTGATGACTTTACCACATCCTGTCTATTTAGGACAATTTTTGACAAAAATAGGTCCAAATAGCACTGGTATTGGGCCTTCTCAAAAAAAAGCATTTTTAAAGGAGAAGGCTAAACTTCTCCCACACAATGATAAAGTTGTGACATTGATGTTGGATGAAGTATTTGTCAGTTCTAAACTGACATATAAAGCTAGAAAGATTTTAGGAGTGGCAGAAAATAATTCTGAGCTGGATCTAGCTGCAACCATTCAGGTTTCTACGTCGTTATTTCATACTTTCTGACCACACAGATGTTATTGGACTCTTCCCGGTAACAAAACTAAATGTAGAAACACTTTTAAAACTCACAATGGAGGTTCTAAAACTTGCGAATGAATGGTGTAGAAACTTTCCTTATAATTGTTTGTTGGATATGCACAGTGCTAGCTTTGTTCGACTGCAATATAATGAGCTAATGGGTATGTTGTGTTAGTATTCATAAGTCAGGAGGAAAACTGATTTTTTTATGCTTGGTGTTATGTCGTTTAGTCTGTAGGCCTAATTTGTTTGTTGGATGTGTGCACTACTAGTTTTGTTCCACTGCAATATTTTGGTGAAGGGTGAATAATTAGCTAATGAGTATGTTGTGTAAATAAATTAGGAGGAAAACTGATTTTTTCCTTTGCTTGGTGTTATGTTGCTTAGTCTGTAGGTCTAATTTGTTTGTTGGATGTGTGCACTACTAGTTTTGTTCCACTGCAATATTTTGGTGAATGATGAATAATGAGCTAATGAGTATGTTGTGTTAGTATTAATAAGTTAGGAGGAAAACTGATTATTTTTTTTTGCTTGGTGTTTTGTTGCTTAGTCTGAAGGCCTAATTTCTACTGTATGTTGGATGTGTGCATTACAATATTTTGGTGAAGGGTGAATAAAGAGCAAATGGGTGTGTTGTGTTGTGTTAATAAGTTAGGTGGAAAACTCATTTTTTTCTTTGCTTGGTGTTATGTTGCTTAGTCTGTAGGCCTAATTTGTATGTTGGGCGTGTGCCCTACTAGTTTTGTTCGACTGCAATATTTTGGTGAAGGGTGAATAATGAGCTAATAGGATGTTGTGCTAGTGTTAAGAGAATGAAAAATGACTTTTTTTGGGGGTGTTATGTCACTTAGTCTGTAATTTTCTTGAATATGTGATTACATTTAAATGAAGTCGTACTTAAACTTGCTGTTTGTTGTAAAGCTTTCAAAGTCCGCTCTATGTGGCATACTCTCATAGATAAAACGAAATTAAAATTACCACTGTTTTTTAATGTTTCAAATATTGCGTGTTTGATAACCATGGATAAATATTTTCGTACTACAAATTTCTTACGACTATTATTAGGTTATTCGTCGCCATGTCAGCTTTGGCACGGTACGGCAGCCATGTTTTTTCTGCATTGTGGTCTGAGTATTGGAGTTGGTCTTGCCTCAACGGACGCCCAGCTGAGCACCTCTGCATTAGACAGAAAGTGATATAGAGGGCTTGCTGCGTGACTTACGCCTTGTTAACAAACGCACATATCTCAACCACTTTTTGAGTGATTGTACATTTCCCTTTGCGATGGTAGCGGTTGAAAAGGGAGAGAATGAATCAATGCTCCTAAAAGTAAAAATACCTGAACCATATTGTCCAAACAGCTGTGTGTGCTAGCATACCAGTATAACTTATAATTTTTTTTCAATCTGTTTTTTTTTGCTAGTTGTTTTACGCCGCACCGACACAGATAGGTCTTACGGCGACGATGGGACAGGAAAGGGGTAGGAGTGGGAGGGAAGCGGCCGTTGCCTTAATTAAGGTACAGTCCTAGCATTTGCCTGGTGTGAAAATTGGAAACCACGGAAAAACATCCTCATGTCTGCCGACAATGCAGTTCGAACCCACTATCTCCCCGATGCAAGCTCACACCTGCGTGCCCCTAACCTCACGGCCAACTCGCCCGGTAATTTATTCTCAACTCGACCACTGCCTGTTGTAAGTACATTGATCTTTCATGTTGGCTTTTAGGAGGACCAAGAAGCCCAACAATAATATTCTCCTTTAATTCTTGCATCCACTGTTTACAATGACCACGTCATTCGTTGGATTTTAAAGTTGTTGATTTCATTTCATGTACTGTGTACTCATGAAAAGGACAATAACGTACTTGAATTATTATAATTTCACTGTGTTATCTCGTCTCTTTCCGATTCAACGTTCACGAAACAAAAGTTTTGTAACTCCGAAATGTTGTACATCATACTGTTGTTTCTCGGGGCGCGCTCGTGAATGACGCAGCATTACAGCGAGTGGCACACCGCTTTCTCTCCAATGCCTACACATATGAAACCCCTTAATATCTCCAAAAGTTCTCGTCGGATTTGCAAAATAAGCACAACACTAAACTTGTCACTCGATTCTTAGCTATTCTATTGGATGAAATAAGTATAGTCCCATTACAAAAAGAAAGTTGCTACCGGTACGTCGGTAATTACGTATGTGATGGACGCGAATTAGACAGTGTTTTATGAGCCCCTTAATACAATTTAAGAATTTGAAATCAGAGTAGCTATATCTTTAGAGGATCAGACAACTTAACTGAATAACCTTGTACACAGAAACAGTATTGATAATCATTCATTATTCCTTTATTATAGTCCTAATCAAGATTATATAATAAATCACCCTTTTACCCGGCATGGCCGTACCCTTAAGGGATTTACTAGAATATTAAATTTAACAGGTATTTCTGTCGAACTGAGAAATCCTTATTCTGTCCTCCGTTTCACTTCACACACCTAATATTGGAATACAGCTTCTTCTCTTTCTTTATCTGTTTACCCTCCAGGGTCGGTTTCTCCATCGGACTCAGCGAGGGATCCCACCTCTACCGCCTCAACGGCAATGTCCTGGAGCGTGAGACATTGGGTCGGGGGATACAACTGGGGAGGATGCCCAGTACCTCGCCCAGGTGGCCTCACCTGCTATGGTGAACAGGGGCCTTGCGGGGGGATGTAAAGATTGGAAGGGATAGACAAGGAAGAGGGAAGAAAACGGCCGTGGCCTTAAGTTAGGTACCATCTCGGCATTTGCCTGGAGGAGAAGTGGGAAACCACGGAAAACCACTCCAGGATGGCTGAGGTGGGAATCGAACCCACCTCTACTCAGTTGACCTCCTGAGGCTGAGTGGACCCCGTTCCAACCCTCGTACCACTTTTCAAATTTCGTGGCAGAGCCGGGAATCGAACCCGGGCTCCGGGGGTGGCAGCTAATCACACAGCTTCAAGTTCGTTTTTTTCAATTAATTTCGACGCAGTTTCGCACTTATCACAAAATAAGTACATTCCGCTCCAAACTGGCCTTATCGCTATAACTCACTGTTATTCACGAAAATAAATTGCTCTTTTCTTAACCAGAATCATAAGCTCAACGAATTAAAAATTAGTCACCCTTGTGCGCACGCAGAGATGGATCGTTAAGCCTGTACAGATGGCGCAGCGGACGAGTCTCGTGCTCAACCGCATGCTCACTGTCTCTACGTGAGCATAAGACAGTAGCGACCAGTGAGACGTTTCACCAAGGAAGGATGAACTTACTTTATGACGTGATAAACTTGAAAGATAAGGCCGTCGTGCACCGAATCTAGATAATTATGGAATTCCCGCAGAAGAACAAAAGGGAATGGAAGTGAATCTCTAATTATAAGTATATTACTGTATTTAAAACGGCTATTTAAGCACAGATCAGACCATTCCATATTTATTTGTACTTCTGCGCACGTCCGCTGCAGGAAATTGGAGGTGAAAATGCCAAAGGAGAAAAGTTTTAGAAGTGTGTTATTGAAGGAAAAGCATTGACACTGATTCATCCTTTTCCACAGATGGAAGAATAATTTTCAGCCAGGCTTCACACTGTTTTTGGTATTGTTTTATTATTGTGTCACTTTATTTTACTCTTAATAAATGTGTCGAAATCAAAGGTTGCATTATGGTCGTTGTTTGGACAGATTAGTCATTTAAGTGAATCGTTACAATGACGCCATTATTTTAGATCAGATGTCAATAAATGATATCACCTGGAACAACACAAACAGACATTCATGCATCAGAAAAACACTGGTAAGAACTCGGGACATCAGCCTTTCCTTTCTGATCCTGAGACACGTGACATAGGCCGTAACGAATTATCTTCCGAATTTTGTGTCGCAATGAAGGTTTGCCCGATAACATCATGTGAGGTGGAAAGAAGTTTCTCTCGCTATAAAACATTTTGAGACACAATAGAACAGGTCTCACTTCAGAAAATCTTTGAAAAAGGTATGATAATCCACTGTAATAAAAGTTGTGTGGAGAGACGAAGTACTGTAAGTCTACTGGGGATTAAAACAGAAATGTTAAAATAATCTATTCTGTCTCATTTAGTACCCGTTTCTGTAATTTTTCATACTTTTTGTGTAATTTGTTTAATTTTTAGTGCCTTTTTAAGTGCCTATTATTCAAATTTTCAGTGCCTTTTTGCCTGCCATTTTTAAGCGTTTTTATTGCCTATAAATCCGCTCCCTAGTGGTCATACAACAGTTCAACCTTATGCTGTCCGCCGCACTCCTTATCGTATTGACTGTTACGATAATTTAGTGTGGTCGGAACTGTTAGTTCGACCTGCCTTAAATGCCTCAGCAGCTTCTTTCTACAGGGAGTTCCTCTCATCGGTTGGCCGGCAGGCGTGCCCAGCTTATCTTCCCCCCGTTGACTCACCATTCCCCGCTCCGCGGCATAGCAATAAGGACAGCACTTCGCTCACTTTATCCGTGCATGACATGAGATAACAATTACAATTATGAAAACAACAATTAAGGAAATTAGTAATTAAGTATTAAGAAAATAAGCTCGTACCTTATGACAGGAGATCTTGGAATTGTTCTCCTCCTGCATCCACACATTTCTGGCATCGTCTTAGAAAACTCCGATTCACGCGCATATGGTCATCTTCCGTAAGTGAGGCTATTTCCCTCCGAATATGTTTTTTAACATTTTCTTAGCCCGTCCTGCTGAGCTATTCGAAAGCCCGGCTTCTTGTCCAAGTCGTCTTAGGGATTTTGTAGGAGTATGTTCTAATCTTTCTGCGATTTCATTTACTTTTTCCTCGTTAAGTTCACGTTTTTTAACACTTCGCTTCTTATCGAGTAAAGAACCAATTCCTCTCAATTTGTTTACGAGTTTCCGCACGGTCTCTCTATGTGGAGGGCGTACAACTAGAAGTTGTGTTACAAATCGCCTAATGACTTCCCTAACAAGACTCAGTTTCCACATAATTATTATGCATAAATACCCTTTCCTGTACCGTGTACACATGTGGATGCATTATGTGAATTATACCCCGAAGTAACACTTCACAACTCGAGAACAGTTGGAGGGACAGATCAACACTTAATACATGTTCTATGGTTTTCCGTGGTTTCCCATTTTCACACCAGGCAAATGCTGGGGCTGTACCTTAATTAAGGCCACGGCCGCTTCCTTCCAACTCCTAGGCCTTTCCTATCCCATCGTCGCCATAAGACCTATCTGTGTCGGCGCGACGTAAAGCCCCTAGCAAAAAAAAAAAAAATACATGTTCTAAGCACGGACCTGAACTGCGAAGTGTGGGCATTCCCGTGCTGTCGCTGCGCTGTGTGTCGGGAAGTGACGAGTCAACGGGAGGCAGATAAGCTGGGCGCGCCTGCCGGCCAACCGATGAGAGAAACTCATTGTACTCCCCTGTACAGCTAGTGAAATGTCATGAAAGTTCACCTCTAACGTGCAGACTTAACGTGCACGGTGTAAAGGTGGAATACCACCGAAAACCATCATCATAGCTGCCGATGATGTGGTTCGAGCTCAGCACCTCCCAGTTGCAAGCTTGAAACTATACGACTCCTACCGCTTAACCAACTCGCTTCGTGAATCACAACAATAACTTTGATGAGACGGTGATTGGAACAGTAACCAACACGGATAATGCGTAATTCCAATAGCAGTATAGAAAATATATATAGGCCTATACCGTATATGTTTACAATTGGCTTTATGTCGCACCAACACAGATAGGTCTTATGGCGACGATGGGACAGGAAAGGGCTATTAGTGGGACGGAAGCGGCCGTGGCCTTAATTAAGGCACAGCTCCAGGGGTTGGAACACTTGCGCGGAGCCTTTCACTCTACATTTGTGAATCAGAAGTAGGATGCTGACATTTCCACGGAGTAACACTTTCATGAAGCCGCGATTTGCATGTACCTACTCCGGTATTAATAGACAGGTACAGTACATCATGATTTTCTTTGTAATTGCGGTATTGAATTTAGATGCAATTTATAAATAACTGTCCATTTTATAAATTGTAAGAGGAATTTAGCTGGCTTCGCGCCGTTTCCACGGAACACCATGGGAAGGCAATCTCTTTCCGTTCCCCATAGATATATCAGAATCGATCGGGCCTTTCGTGAACTCCGTCGGATGTACGCCATAGCCTCAATTGAAGAGCTGCCTACTTCTTCGGTATAAATTGTTGAAATCATACCGCCCCTTTCCCTTGCACGATTTTTAAAAATTTATTACACTTCTCACTTCATTCACCGCTTCATACGGAAAGGAAACATGACTTGGCTCGTCTAAAACTGTATTATTTGTTGTCATTCTTCCTTTACATTTCTTCAAATCTACGCACCGAATATACGTCAGTTGATCTTTATCGCTATAGTCCACAGTGTATTGATGTACGTTATAAATCAGCGAAGGCTCCCCCTTGGTGGTTTGGGTGAACTCCATAGCTTCAAAACAATTATCATCTGTTCAACACGGAATACTCGTTGTCATTCAACTGCGCCTCCCCCCACCCCCCTTGCTTCAGTATTCCCTCCTCCTTGGGCCTCCGAGCGAGTGTCACTGTTTGAAATACCCCTGAAATGTTTGGCGTTCCGTGCAAATGTCAACACATACCATCTCCGTGCAAGTGTCACAACTTCCTGGTCCAGCATCTGCGTAGTGTGAAAATGGAAAACCATCTTCAGGGCTGCCGACAGTGGGGTTCGAATCCGTTATCTCCCGAAAGCAAGCTCATAGCCATGCGCCCCTAACCGCACGGCCAACTCGCTCGGTAGTCGAGGTAACGAGACACGGCCATGAGATAGTTATGGGGAAGTTTGGAGGAGATAATATGAAAACTAACAGGAAGTGGGAATGCTCATTGGATGTCTGTGTTCGTAGGGGATTATCTGCTTCATATTCATTCTTCAAACACGAGACAAGCCCACACCCACTCACCGCTTCACCTAGGAGGGCGTGGGCACCTCCTGATCGATAACAGGAGAAGTGTGAGAGGTTGAACGAATCGTAGAGCGTGATACGGTGCGAGATACTTACTGTATGACTTGGGACGTGGAAAATTGACTCAACTAGGTGGCAACTCAGTTATATACTCTCTTTATGAAAATGGAAACCCAGCCTTGTCAGCTTGCGTTTAAGAGTGCGAAAGCCTTGTGTTAATATATTCATTTCCACGTTAAAGAAGTTTTTCAGATCAGATTTATTTTGGCACATAGATTTGTCTGAAAATCCTCGGTAGTTGAAAGGAAGGTAAACACAAATCACTGTCGTTAAATCGATTCTGCAACTCCCTTCCCGTTCACAATACCACAATCTACAGCAAATCACCGAGCTCGATAGCTGCAGTCGCTTAAAGTGCGGCCAGTATCCATTATTCGGGAGAAAGTGGATTCGAATCCCACTGTCGGCAGTCCTGAAGATGGTTTTCCCTGGTTTCCCATGTTCACACCAGGTAAATGATGGAGCTGTACCTTAATTAAGGCCACGGTCACTTCCTTCCCACTCCTAGGCCTTTCCTGCCCCATCGTCGCCATAAGACCTATCTGTGTCGGTGCGACGTAAAGTAACTTGTAAAAAAAAAAAAAAGGAAAAACCATCAAATCATTCACCGTTGCCGCAACCAGACAACGGAAACTTCTGCCAGTAGACGTTAAGGTATGTCGATCAACTGATCACAGTGTAGAAATGCTAGGAAAATGGTTATGAAGGTATTTAGGAGTTGTAGTAACGATGTGAAAGAGAGGCCGTGCACGTCTCTGGTAAGACCTCAATTGGAGCACGGTTCAACGTATTGGACCCACACCAGGATTACACTACTTGATACGAGAACTGGAGAAGATCCAGCACTGTTTGTTCGGGGTTATTTCCGACAAAAGAGTAGTGTTACGGAAATGTTGAAAACTTTGCGGTTGGAAGACTTGGGAGCACGGGAATGAGCTTCTCGACTAAGTGGTCTGGTCCGAGATGTCAGTGAAGAGATGGGTTGGAATGACATTAGTAAACGGATAAGCTTGAGTGGAGATTTTAAACGTAGGAGTAATACATTTTAATGTTAGGCTATTGGCTTTTCATCCCACTAACTACTTTTACAGTTTTCGAAGACACCGAGGTGCCGGAATTTTCTCCCGAAGAAGTTATTTTACGTGCCAGTAAATCTACCGACACGAGCACCTTCAAATACCACCGGAGTGAGCTAGGATCATACCTCCTACGTTGGGCTCAGAAGGCCATCATCCGGCCGTCTGAGCTACTCAGCTCGGCTTTAAAGTTAGGAAAGATCATGATATGAAGACGGAGTCGGAATTCAAGAAGACAAATTGGGGCAAATATTCACTTTTAGACTTTTAGGAAGAGGAATAAGGAGTTGGAATAATTTATTGGAATAATAAATCGATAAACGGGAGCCTTCGTGGCTCAGGCGGCAGCACGCCGGCCTCTCACCGCTAGATTCCGTAGTTCAAATCCCAGTCACTCCATGTGAGATTTGTGCTGGACAAAGCGGAGGCGCGGCAGGTTTTTCTCCGGATACTCCGGTTTTCTTCTGTCACTTTTCATTCCAGCAACATTCTCTGATTTTATTTCATCTGGTTCGTGTTTGTGAATGGTTCATGTTTGTGGGTTACTGTAGTCACGTCCTAGTTCGTGAACCATGGGCAACGGCTGAGTGGCCTAGTAAGTGGTCCTGAGAGTCGGGATACCAGTTGTTATGGAATAGGAGTGGCCATCTCAGACATATTCTGAGTCATGGCCCTCCTTGTGCTCAGGCGGCTAGGACTATACAATTCACCGGTGGTCCATAACCCGTTAGAGGAGAGATCCTCACTTGGACTATGTGTAAGTAGTGTAGCATCCTGCTTCATGAATCTACCGAGCTCAGAACATTTTAAGCAAGCCTCGGACCTGTGGGAGTAACGGAGTCCCACTCCCATTTGACAGGCGAGGGACTCCTTGGAAACAACTTGGCGAACGAAATGGATTTCGATGGGGAGCTATCAATATTAATGGGGCTTATGGAAGAAAGAAGGTAGAACTGGCTGAGTCAGCAAAGAGGATGCATCTGGATGTGCTATGAGTAAGTGATATTCGGGTAAGGGGAGATAACGAGGAAGAGATAGGAGATTATAAAGTGTACTTAACGGGTGTTAGAAAGGGAAGGGCAGAGTCTGGGGTTGGGCTCTTTATCAGGAATACCATTGCACGGAACATAGTTTCTGTTAGGCACGTAAATGAGCGAATGATGTGGGTAGATTTGTCATTTGGAGGAATTAGGACTAGAATTGTGACCGTGTATTCACCATGTGAGGGTGCAGATGAGGATGAAGTTGACAAGTTTTATGAAGCATTGAGTGACATCGTGGTCAGGGTCAACAGCAAGGATAGAATAGTGCTAATGGGCGATTTCAATGCGAGAGTTGGGAATAGAACTGAAGGATACGAAAGGGTGATTGGTAAATGTGGGGAAGATATGGAAGCTAATGGGAATGGGAAGCGTTTGCTGGACTTCTGTGCTAGTATGGGTTTAGCTGTTACGAATACATTCTTCAAGCATAAGACTATTCACCGCTACGCATGGGAGGCTAGGGGTACCAGATCCATAATAGACTATATCTTAACAGTCTTCGAATTCAGGAAATCTGTTAGGAATGTACGAGTTTCCGCGGATTTTTCGATGATACAGACCACTATCTGATCTGTAGTGAACTAAGTATCTCTAGGCCTAGGGTAGAGAAAGTGAAATCTGTCTGCAAACGAATAAGGGTAGAAAATCTCCAGGACGAGAACATTAGACAGAAGTACATGGATATGATTAGTGAGAAGTTTCGAACAGTAGACAGTAAGCAGGTTCAGGATACAGAAAGTGAATGGATGGCATACAGGGATGCTGTAGTAGAAACAGCAAGGGAATGCCTAGGAACAACTGTGTGTAAAGATGGGAAAAGGCGAACATCTTGGTGGAATGATGAAGTGAGAGCAGCTTGTAAACGTAAACAGAAGGCTTATCAGAAATGGCTCCAAACAAGGGCCGAGGCAGACAGGGAGTTGTACGTAGATGAAAGAAACAGAGCGAAACAAATAGTTGTTGAATCCAAAAAGAAGTCCTGGGAAGATTTTGGTAACAAACTGGAAAGGCTAAATCAAGCAGCAGGGAAACCTTTCTGGACAGTAATAAAGAATCTTAGGAAGGGAGGGAAAAGGAATTGAACAGTGTTTTGAGTAATTCAGGTGAACTCATAATAGATCCCAGGGAATCACTGGAGAGGTGGAGGGAATATTTTGAACATCTTCTCAATGTAAAAGAAAATCATCCTGGTGGTGTTGTGAACAGCCAAGCTCATGGGGAGGAGGAAAATGATGTTGGTGAAATTATGCTTGAGGAAGTGGAAAGGATAGTAAATAAACTCCATTGCCATAAAGCAGCAGGAATAGATGAAATTAGACCTGAAATGGTGAAGTATAGTGGGAAGGCAGGGATGAAATGGCTTCATAGAGTAGTGAAATTAGCGTGGGGTGTTGGTAAGGTACCTTCAGATTGGACAAAAGCAGTAATTGCACCTATCTATAAGCAAGGGAACAGGAAGGATTGCAACAACTATCGAGGTATCTCATTGATTAGTATACCAGGCAAAGTATTCACTGGCATCTTGGAAGGGAGGGTGCGATTAGTCGTTGAGAGGAAAGTTGGATGAAACCCAGTGTGGTTTCAGACCACAGAGGGGCTGTCAGGATCAGAACTTCAGTATGCGCCAGGTAATTGAAAAATGCTACGAGAGGAATAGGCAGTTGTGTTTATGTTTCGTAGATCTAGAGAAAGCATATGACAGGGTACCGAGGGAAAAGATGTTCGCCATACTGGGGTACTGTGGAATTAAAGGTATTATTAAAATCAATCAAAGGCATTTATATTGACAATTGGGCTTCAGTGAGAATTGATGGTAGAATTAGTTCTTGGTTCAGGGTACTTACAGGGGTTAGACAAGGCTGTAATCTTTCACCTTTGATGTTCGTAGTTTACATGGATCATCTGCTGAAAGGTATAAAATGGCAGGGAGGGATTCAGTTAGGTGGAAATGTAGTAAGCAGTCTGGCCTATGCTGACGACTGGGTCTTAATGGCAGATTGTGCCGAAAGCACGCAGTGTAATATCTTGAAACTTGAAAATAGGTGCAATGAGTATGGTATGAAAATTAGCCTCTCGAAGACTAAATTGATGTACCTTCCGGTACACCCTGCATATTTGAAATATACAACTCTAATTACAAGTTACATGCAAATTATTTTGAATTTATTTGCATCCTAATATTTTTAAACTCTCTAAAATCAAGTCTACAAGTTAAATTTTCATCATCATCATCATCTGTTTACCCTCCAGGGTCGGTTTTTCCCACGGACTAAGCGTGGGATCCCACCTCTACCGCCTCAAGGGCAGTGTCCTGGAGCTTCAGACTTTGGGTCGGGGGATACAACTGGGGAGAATGACCAGTACCTCGCCCAGGCGGCCTCACCTGCTATGCTGAACAGGGGCCTTGCGGTGGGATGGGAAGATTGGATGGGACAGGCAAGGAAGAGGGAAGGAAGCGGCCGTGGCCTTCAGTTAGGTACCATCCCGGCATTTGCCTGGAGGAGAAGTGGGAAACCACGGAAAACCACTTCTAGGATGGCTGAGGTGGGAGTCGAACCCACCTCTACTCAGTTGACCTCCCGAGGCTGAGTGGACCCCGTTCCAGCCCTCGTACCACTTTTCAAATTTCGTGGCAGAGCCGGGAATCGAACCCGGACCTCCAGGGGTGGCAGCTAATCACGCTACAAGTTAAATTTTACTGAGAAAAATATGTTTGAAAATTAGTAAACTGTTTTCTTAACTATCTACTTTTATAGTAGTTGTGTTAGTATTCCTACAAACACAAATACCCAGTCCCCAAGCCAGAACAATTAACCAGACGAGATTTAAAATCCCGACCCGGACGGGAATCGAACCCGGGACCCTCTGAACCTATGGGTTACTACTACATTATATGTTTACCAACCGAGCAGAGTGGCCACGCTAAGGCTATGGAGCTAAGTTCTGCATTCGGGAGACGAGTGGGTTCGAAGCCCACCGTCGGCTGTCCTTACACACCACCTTCTTAACCAATTTCATTCACCATCGTTCATTTAATCTGCATTAGCTCTTTAATTGAAATTGGCTTCAGGAAGGGTATCCATCCGTAAAAATCATGCCATATAATTTCATCTTACCTCATGCTCGACCCCGAATTATGAAACGGTGTTAAGCGGTAGACATATACCGTACCTTCAACTGCTCTAGGTTTTAGAGATGCCGGAGTTTCGAAATGTTGTCCTGAAAGGAAGTTCTTAAGCGTGGCTGCAAATCTATTGGCATGAGGTTCTCGTATCAAACTGTCAGCAGAATTTGTGGGGATTCCATCCTATAACCGTAAGAAGGGAAGCCGAACTCTTAACTAGAGTAATAACACCCACACAGCAGTTCACGTTAGGGAGGACTGGAAGACCGGAGACGCTTTCTTTCTTTTTCTTAATACGTTTACCGTCCACGGTTGGTTTTTCCCTCGGATACAGGGAGGGATCCCACCTCTACCACCTCAAGGGCAGTGTCCTGGAAGGTGTAGTCGAATTGGTCCGATGGTTATAGGAATTTGGAGATCAACCAATTAGTGGGGTCGAACTTATCCGACGCTAAAATATCAAAACTAAGGATGGAAGCAGCCTTATCGTTCGGTCATATACAGTATTATACCAACTGCCCCAATAAAATGACACAGGACAATCTTCTTCTTCTTCTTTTCCTACCGCTTTCCCCACAGCTGTGGGGTTACGGGTGCGAATTGCGTCACACATGTGGATTTGGCCCTGTTTTATTGCAAGATGCCCTTCCTGATGCCAACCCTATATGGAGGGATGTAATCAGTAATCACTATTGCGTGTTTCTGTGGTGGTTGGTGGTGTAATGTGTTGTGTGAATATGAAGAGGACAGCGTTGGGACGGACACAGACACCCAGTCCCCAAGCCAGAAGAATTAGGCTAATCAGAAGCGATTAAAATCCCCGACCCGGCCAGGAATCGAACCTGGGACCCTCTGAACCGAAGGACAGTACGCTGACCATTACGCCAACGAGAAAAATGACACAGGACAATATAGTAAATATATGTGGCGGCCTTTTGGCCATGTCAAATAACTTATAACTTCTTCCTTGGATCGAAGAAGCCGTATCGTTCTCTAATACGTATATTAGGCCGATATCAACTGTCCCAATAAAATTACACAGGACAATATAGTAAATACATGTAGCGGCCTTTCGGCCTTGTCAAATAACATATTATATAAGTAGTGGCCTTTAGATTAGGTTTTGACCCGATTGTGTTATCACCTTTTGAATATTTAAATCCCTCCATAACGACTACTTTAAAGCCCCTCTCGCTTAACATGGAAATCATTGTACAAATCTTCTAGTACTGCACTACCTAGGTACACTGCACTGAGACTGTCTGAGAAATGACACTCAGTCTAGAGACTTGAGGCAGTTTTTGAGGTGTGGGGGGTTAGGTTTAGAAATCCATTCCAGAAATCCTGCCAACTGCCTTTCAGACCAGTTCAGTCGCGACCTTTCGTTATTGAAGAATAATATCTTTGGAATGTTTTGGCTGTCGGAGTGACTCGGTACTACCCGTCCTGGAGCACGCGACTTTTGTTCGGGGATACAACTGGGAAGCAGGACCAATACATCGCCTGTTATGCTGAACAGGTGCGTTGCGGGAGGTTGGGAACATTGGAAGGGACAGGCAAGGAAGAGGGAAGGAAGTGGCCGTGGCCGTATGTTAGGTGGGAAACCACGGAAATAATACCAATATAGTTAGTCCGTTATTGGACATTATAAATTTTCCAGCTAACTCATTCCTGATTGCCAGCGTTTCGCCCCATTGTGCCAAGTTGGGATCCTCAGTTGGTAAATGGCACACCCACCAAGACGCATGACTAGTGCATACCGTCGAAGGCCACTGTGTAGGCTATCTGGAGCCACCGGCAGTGCCAATGTAGTATGAGACAAAGTCTCTCCTAGTGCAGGAATGAGTTAGCTGGAAATTTCATAATGTCCAATAACGGACCAACTATATTGGTATTATAAATTTACTCATTCGGAACAAATATTTCAGGTTCCGAATGGGAATCAACATCTTTACCAAAACCACGGAAAACCACATCGAGGATGGCTGATGTGGGAATTGAACGCTCCTCTACTCAACTGACTTCCCGAGGCTGAGTGGACTCCATTCCAGTCTTCGTACCATTTTCAAATTTCGTGGGAGAGCCGGGGGCCGATCCCGGGTCTCTGGGGGTGGCAGCTAATCACACCAGTCTCTACACCACAGAGGCAACTCACGACACTATTTCAAGATCCGAAATGCCCGATGCCGGGCTGAGTGGCTCAGACGGTTGAGGCGCTGGCCTTCTGACACCAATTTGGTAGGTTCGATCTTGGCTCAGTCCGTGGTATTTGAAGGTGTTAAAATACGTCAGCCTCGTGTCGGTAGATATACGGGCACGTGAAAGAACTCCTGTGGGACAAAATTCTGGCACCTCTGCGTCTCCGAAAACCTTCGAAAGTAGTTAGCGGGACGTAAGACCAATAACATTGATTGAAATGCCCGATGAATAATCTGAACATTTTCTTTATTTGATGAAAGAGAAGAACGAACTGAGAACTCCAGCACGGATTCGTTCCCATCTCTCCTGTTTACTCACTTTTTCTCCGCTAACTCTGCTGCAGATGATCAATACGGTGTTGCCTCAAGTCTCAAAACATTGCATGCACCCACATTTCCACAGGGCATTATCCGAGCAAACAGAGAAGATGTATTGCTAGTGCAACTCCTTAAAACAAAAGCAATCCTGGTCTGATGTGGTATGGATTTAAAGGATGAGGCGAGGTTTTATAACGTGAAGATGAAGAATATTTCAGTCTTGTATTATGTAGAATATAACGTTCTTAGTTACATTAACTTGAGTAAATTTAATACAGACTAGACGTGTCTGCAAGTTGAACATGTGTATAGAAAATAGAAAAAGAAGTTGAATGCTAATACTTCTACATTGTAGTACATAATAATGCCGTCCGCGTGGTGTAGGGGTAGCGTGCCTGCCTCTCGCCCGGAGGCACCGGGTTCGATTCCCGGCCATGTCAGGGATTTTTCTCTCGACCTGAGGGCTGGTTCGAGGTCCGCTCAGCCTACGTGATTAGAATTGAGGAGCTATCTGACGGTGAGATGGCGGCCCCGGTCTCGAAAGCCCGGAATAACGGCCGAGGGGATGTGTCGTGCTGACCACACGACCCCTCGTAATCTGCAGGCCTTCGAGCTGAGCAGCGGTCGCTGGGCAGGCCAAGGCCCTTTCAAGGGCGTTAGGTGCCGGTGGTTGGGGGTACATAATAATAATAATAACAATATTTTGGAATTTTGTAAGAGGTGCAGTGTGTATGATATGATTAAAGTGATGCCAGTAGGGATGATCAACTGTCAAGTCGGGAATACAATTTAAAAAAATAGACTTAACGTCGCACCAACACAGATATGTCTTATGGCTAACATGGGGTAGGAAAGGACTAGGAGTTGGAAGGAAGCGGCCGTGGCCTTAATAAAGGTACAGTCCCAGCACTTGCCTGGTGTGAAAATGGGAAACCACGGGAACAATCTTCAGGGCTGCTGACAGTAGGGTTCGAACCTACTATCTCCCGAATGCAAGCTCATGGCTGCGCGCCCGTAAACGCACGGCCAACTCGCTCGGTGAATGCTAAACAGGAACTTTTTTTAACAAGTTGTTTTAAGTCGCACCGATACAGATGTGTTCGATAGCTGCAGTCAATTGAGTGCGGCCAGTATCCAGTATTCGGGAGATAGTGGGTTCGAACCGCACTGTCGGCAAACCTGAAGATGGTTTTCCGTCGTTTCTCATTTTCACACCTGTAAATGCTAGGCTGTACCTTATTTAAGGCCACGGTCTCTTCTTTCCCTCTCCTAGCTCTTTCCTGTCCCATCGCCGCCATAAGACCTATCTGTAGAGGCACGACGTAAAATAAAATAAATATTTTGGGTCTTAAGGCGACCATGGGATAGGAAAGGAAGCGGTCGTGGCCTCAGTTAAGGTACATCCCCAGAATTTCCTTGGTTTGAAAACTGGAAACCACGGAAAACCATATTCAGGGCTACCGACAGTACGGTTCGTATCCACCATCTCCCGAATGCAAGCTTATAGCTGCGCGCCCGTAAACGCACGGCCAGCTCGCTCGGTGAATGCAAAAATGGAACAGGTAAATCGTTTCAACTATTTAGGATGTGCACACTCCCAGGATGGCAGTACGGTAGTGTAAGTGAAATTGAATCATGGTGCAACAACGCAATAATGCAGTGAACTCCCGATCAACGGTATTTTACAAGAGAGACGTCGTCTTCCGGAACAATCTGTCGTTATATCAGTCTATTTTAAGACCAAATTTACTGTACGAGTGTGAAAGCTGGACGGGCTCAGGATATCTTATTCATATGTTCGAAGAAACATACGTGAATGTAGTGAGAATGATTGCAGGTACAAACAGGTGGGAACAGTGACAGGAAGGTACCCGGAATGAGGAGAAGCAAGGCCGTACCCAGAATTCTTTTTCGGAGGGGATGCTTCCAAAAACAGAAACTATAGCAATACACATTTTTACTTTCGAATATATATTTTTTACAATTTCCTTTACATCGCACCGACAGAGATAGGTCTTACGGTGACGATGGGACAGGAGAGGGCTAGGAGTGGGAAGGAAGCAGCCGTGGTCTTAATTAAGGTACAGCCCCAGATTTGCCTGTTGTGAAAATGGGCAACCTTGTATCTTTTCGGAAAATGTCGTCGGGCTTTCATTTTCTATCTGTAAAGTCATTTAGGGAGTCCTCAGGACTTGAAGAACGTTCCTCAAGGGGAAAGTGTAAAAAGTAAAGAAGCACGAGTGGTTACCCTCGTCACGTCACTTAATTTTGATTTTGAGTGACTAAGTTTTCTAGCCTTCGAAATTTACTTTCTTTTCGGTTTATTACATTCCTTCTTCACTTAGAGACTCGTAACGTGGCTTTAAAGCATTAAAGCCCACCTAGGTGCATTTTAGTGTAATTTAATTCGGAGTGCCTTTTCGCCTCCCGTTTTCACATTGCTCTTGGAAATTAAAATTAAATTTTTGAATTGTACTATGGCTTAGCTTCTGTATTTTAGGGTCGTGTGCCTGAGAAGGTGTCGATTATTAATTTTGAATATTGAGAGTGCCAATGTTTCCGCCTCCAATCTCTTGTAACTCTAAACCTCTCGATTGTAAAAGCTCGGTTTCCCTTCTATCTTCTTTCGTGCCCGACCACCAGTGTAGGCCTTCTGCACCTGTTAATTGGGGGAATCTTCTGAACCTCCGGGTTTTGGTTCTCATAAGGTTGAGGTTAATCTAATCATGTAGGAAGTTTTATTGGGTAATAAGCATCTATGATGTCAAAAATTATAAATTACGAACACTACAACCCTGACTGCGGGCATCCTGTAAAACCATTGTAAAATGAATTCAAGGGTTTCAGACCAGGGTGAGGTTAAAATTTTAATGGAAGCCATGAGCTCCTTTGGTGTCTAATCACCAAACTGTGTAAAGATTAGCTCTCCAAACCTAGTGTTGATGTACTAGACCTGCGGGTCGTGGTGTTTTTGAACTCTCTAAGAACTTGTAAAAATTCAATGAGCTTTCGAGCTCGCTAAATTTTGTAACATTTTGGAGCTTACTGGCTACAAGGAGTAATCTATCCATATTATTGTACATTTCTCGAGAGTGGCAGTTCTTTTCTAACTGATAAATACTTGCTATTGTTTGTTCATTGTTCCTTTTGCTAGAAAATAAACGTCTTAATAGTTTGTTATAAGTAATAACTTTTGATCTGTGCTTGTCCGGCCCTTCACCCCTCACGCTTCTTTCTCCTCCCTGCTCCGCGGATAATAACGGTAACAATTATTATTATTATTATTATTATTATTATTATTATTATTATTATTATTATTATTATTATTATTATTATTACTTTTCACATAATACTGGGCAAGTTGGCCGTGCGGTTAGCGGCGCGCAGCTGTGAGCTTGCATGCGGGAGATAGTGAGTTCACACCCCACTGTCGGCACCCTGAAGATGGTTATTCGTGGTTTCTCATTTTCACACCAGACAAATGCTGGGGCTGTACCTTAATTAGGGCCACGATCGTTTTTTTCCTACTTCTAGACCTTTCCTACCCCATCGTCGCCATAAGACCTATTTGTAGCAGTGCGACGTAAAGCAAACTGTAAAAATAAGTTGAATACAGCCTGCGTTTAAACATGTAATACACTATATTTTGTCCTTGTTATCCCATGATAACATTCAATGACTAACGACATTTGGAAGAGAGTAAAGTTTTACCTTGGAACATAGCCATGTGGTCGCAATTATAAACCGTACCTGCTACACTTCTATACTTCGGCACTACTCGCTGAATCTACTATTGTTGCGTCATCTTCCCTGAACTTTCTATTTGGAGGTATTTGAGCTTGCCGCAATTGTCCTAGATCATAATGTCTGGTACCAGTGAACGTTCAATCAATCACTACAGATCTGCATTTAGGGCAGTAGCCCAGATGACAGATTCCCTATCTGTTGTTTTCCTAGCCTTTTTTTAATGATTTCGAAGAGAATGGAAATTTATTGAACATCTCCCTTGGTAAGTTATTCCAATCCCTAACCTCCCTTCCTATAAACGAATATTTGCCCCAATTTGTCCTCTTGAATTCCAACTTTATCTTTTTTTTTTGCTAGGGGCTTTACGTCGCACCGACACAGATAGGTCTTATGGCGACGATGGGATAGGAAAGGCCTAGGAGTTGGAAGGAAGCGGCCGTGGCCTTAATTAAGGTACAGCCCCAGCATTTGCCACGGAAAACCATCTTCAGGGCTGCCGATAGTGGGATTCGAACCTACTATCTCCCGGATGCAAGCTCACAGCCGTGCGCCTCTACGCGCACGGCCAACTCGCCCGGTAACTTTATCTTTATATTGTGAACTATCCGTTTAAAGACACCACTCAAACTTATTCGTCTGCTAATCCCATTCCACGCCATCTCACCACTGACAGCTCGGAACATACCACTTAGTCGAGCAGCTCGTCTCCTTTCCCCCAAGTCTTCCCAGCCCAAACTTTGCAACATAACGCCATAGATGCAGAAAAGAAAATTTAGTAACGTTTAAATTTATACACGTGTAGACACTTCACACTATAAAAGAGTTGTTTTTTTTTAAACAAAAACTAATACTGTTCGGCGAAATACATGTGCAGAAGGCAGACGTCTGTTTGAAGCTTGGGCTGCATTCCGACCAGCTTGTCCAGCTTAAAATGTCTGTGTATTCGTCGCTGCTGAACACGCTAGCCATTGCTAATATGCAGACAGCAAATATAGTGCTGCTGTACCATACACCAGCCTATAACTATGCGGTGGAAAACGAGGTTTACTAATGCAAGTGATGCATCAGAGTGGTAGCGCTGAGTAACATGCTGCGAGTTACCGTCCGGTTGTTATCTTTCCGTATTCTGACGTAACCTTCCAGTTGGCAGTAGAGCCCTTGTGAAAATCAGTTTGTAGACATCCCATTCATCATTTGTGCATGCGGGACATTTATAAGTAGAAAGTATGGCGCTCTCGAGCCGCCTGGTATGTATGTACTGTATGTACGGACATTACGAGAAAATGGCTGGAGAGAATATAATGAAAATCGGTATGTAAAGTCGGGAAATGATGCACTACAATCTAGCCTATAAATATTGTTTTTTCACGCTGAGTGAAATGGTAATTTAGGGGAAGGCCTCAAATGTATTTCTCAAATATGTATGTTATTAATGGTCCTATCGATAAATAATACGTAACTTAAGTTATATAGAATTAAATTTCCGATCATTTATGTCTTGTACATTTTACTGTACCAGCTATGATGAGAAAGATATTCGTAAATTAGTTTTTTTGTTAATTCTATATCAACGCCGAGCCATCAGAAATGGGTGAACAGAATTTAATGAAAATCGGTATGTAAAGTCTGAGAATAAGGTGCTACATTCTAAGTTATAAATACTTTTTATTCACGCTAGATGAAATAGTAGTTTAGGGGAAGGTGCGTAAAATTTATTTTTAAATACCTATGTTATTGGTTCTACCGACCGTAACAAAAGTTATAAAGAGTACAAATTCCAATCATTTATGTCTTTTTACAGTTAACCGTAGGCTACCGACTATGATAACAGAATAATGAATTTAGACTTTTCTTGCTTAGTCTATAGCAACGCCAAGCATTGTCAACATGGAAATATTGTTTAATAGTACTAACTGGCGATGGTCTTTGTTATGAATATCTTGAGGTGTAAAACCGCGCGCTCGTCGGTCCGTAGCGACAAGATGATTATCAAAAATGAGAAAAATCTTCAAGGGACGATCGCTTGAAGAATAAAAGTCATGAAAGAAGGAAGGACTGCCTCTATATTAGCTGCTTTAAAATCCTAGAGACGGAAGGAAACTAAATGTGAAGGACTACAATATAGAAAGCCCATAAAACTGATCAACAGTAACATTATATTGACCATTGTTGTGATGTGATTTGTCTCTTCTGCTGCCACTCTTCTCCGATAGATGGGATTACTTTTGCGTCCCGAGTAAAACAGCGGAAAGTAGCTGGGCAGTTGGATAACTTTGCACGTTCTATATGATTGTCCCGTCAACAACGAGTACTGCAGCTAGTATGTTGTATGGACATGGCTCCGGAAACGCTTTATTTCCATGCTAGAACTCATTTTCTACAACTCTACCTAGTACATTAATTATGGGAAACACACAGGAACAGAACGTACCAGCGTACCACATAAAATGAAATACTTTTTTTCACTTGACATGTTCCACTGATATATGCATCAAGGGACACATCAGCGTATCCAGCTTTCACTGCGGCAACCTTATATGTTGTTCTTTTAAATTCCCATTAGAGTAGCACTACCAAGTATCTTAAATGAGTTCTACTACGCTCAAGTAGTGTCTCAGTTGTTTTCTTACAGAGCCCTTTAATAAATAGTTTCCCATGTTTGCGCCAGTGCTTCCGTGGCTCCATTTTCCTACATACTTTCAATAGATGCGCCTCTTCCATTATTCCTCCACAAAATAGTCGCATCAATACACACTTTATGTCCAACCTTGATAAAGCTAGGCCACGAACCTGCTATGCAGGCGTAGCAGGGAGAGAGGTGATACTCCCACGTGGCGCGTCCCAGGTGGCGGATAGGGGGGTCCTAACCGGCTTGCCGGCGGACTTGAAGGAAATAAAATACCTCTCGCGGACCAAACACACACCCCCTGTGGGTGGGGGAGGCAGACGAAGAATACACCCACGTATCCCCTGCCTGTTGTAAGAGGCGACTAAAAGGGGCGACCAAGGGACGATCGAATTAGAACCATGAAACTACTTGTAATTAGTACCATCACGCAGGGAACACCATGAGTTGCCTTTACTTGCGTAGTACCACTTTGTTAGGTACGCAATAGGTTTGTGATCTGTAGCGACAGTGTGTGAATCAGGATGGGGATCCTACAGTACCTGTGATTCGTACCCCTATATGAGCGACACCATGGGATTAACGACACCATGGTTCTGCCTTACCTATGCTCCGTTCCCACTATGTGAGTATTTCCACGGGATAGTACGAGTCCCTGTGGTTAGTCCACTTATGTGAGGAACGCCTTAGGTTTGCGTTGCCTGTAAGTGGCGCCGCAGTGTGCGACACTATAGGTCTGTGTTACATATGCGTATTACACTACCTGTGGATAGTACCATACTGTGTGGAATACCGCGAGTCTCCGCTACTTTTGATTAGTACCGCAATATTACGCAGCATGGTTCTACTTTCCTAGCGATAAATACCATTATCAGGTGCTGATGACCTGGATTTTTGACCCGTTTCGACTATACGCATAATCGATTCAGCATCGTACTATAGAAGCAGTCCCTTGGTCAGTACTACTATTGTTTTGTGCCAGCTTCTGTACATGTGAGGCACTGTGGGTCAGATCCACTGATCATTTTAAATTCATATCCGTCCATCCATTCATTCTTCGTCCTCATGCTTTGAATTCTGGTCAGTGGAGGACTTTGGAATTTTAAATTGTCATTTCATTTCGTCTCATTTCGTACCATTAAGGGCCGATGACCTTCGATGTTAGGCCCCTTAAAACAACAAGCTTCATCATCATCGATAAAGCTAGGGTTAAGTGTGGGACATCCATTAAATTCAATTTTTAGGAAATAAACATTTTCACAATTTTTTTTCTAGAATCCAGTCAGGATGTTGGGAAATAAATGTTGCTATCTTGGTTAAAATATCCTCAACCCCCCCCCCCCAAATTCCATGGCTCAACAGCCACGAAGGGCCATGGCCTACCAAGCGACCGCTGCTCATCCCGAAGGCCTGCAGATTACGAGGTGTCGTGTGGTCAGCACGACGGATCCACTCGGCCGTTATTCTTGGCTTTCTAGACCGGGACTGCCTTCTCACCGTCAGATAGCTCCTCAAATGTAATCACGTAGGCTGAATGGACCTCAACCCAGCCCTCAGATGCAGGTAAAAATCCCTGACCTGGCCTGGAATCGAACCCGGGGCCTCCGGGTAAGAGGCAGACACGCTACCCCTACACCGCGGGGCCGGCAAAATATCATCTACCTATTAAATATTATCCTTTAACAACAGCTCAGAATGTTTCTTATTTTCTCGGTACGTATGCTTTCCCTTTATGTCCTCCGAATCACTACGAGGCACACAAGCATCTGACGATAGATAGTTTGGTAAGTTACGGAATATAGACGCTACTGCATCGCTGTTCGGTTCCAGTCTTTTGCGTGGTACCACGAATTCAGTAAGTTACCTACAAGAGAGATTACGACTAAGCTAACCTCCAACAATAACAAAACATTTACTGTCACTGTCATGAAATTAAGTTATTGTTAAAAATTGTAGATTCTGAGACAGCAAATATCGCCTATACAATTATTTTCATATTCAGTTTTCATGGAATAACCCTTTACCATTGCTTATGATATGAAGTTTGATAGGAGAAATCTCAGCAGTCGTATTCCACCATACATTTCGAAAATACATAAATTGGACTTTAATTTTCAAGTACACCGAATTCAGATAAACCGTAAGTCTGATTACATAAAATATACCTAACGATACCCATGATTGTGACATAACAAGGAAATTTAACTCACCACCTGGACGAGACACTCCCTCAGGATTTGGTCTTCAGGAAAGTGGTTGATACACACAACTATTAAATTCTCCGTAGGAATAGCCTTCTTCCGAAATGTAACTCTTTTTTCATCAGAAGGAAACACAAATACTGGAGTGTACTCTCCTCATTTATTATTGGCTTTGCAGCCAGGCATACAGCAACTCTTCGACATGGTGATTTCTCTCACTGACCATCTTAATTCAATTATATACACATCGTGGTTGATAATAAAACACTGAATGCACTAACTCAATTAATTTTACACCATGAATATAACATTAGACAAATAAACTATACAATTAAAACACCGAAGATCGATCTTCTTAACCTATAACCTCACAAGAATACATGCTCACACATAAGTTTTCTTCACCAATTAAGGACTTTTCACTTAATAATGCAGTCTATGACGACTCAGTCTCATATATGTATATGAGCAAACCTGCGGCCAACTTAAAATTTCAATAAACCAGCGAAAACTTCTCATGTAACTCAAGTGAATCACGTGCTAAACTTCCTCCATAGCGATCAGCTGATTGCTTTCCCGCGCTCGCTGCAGTGCGGCCTGGAGATCACGAAGGCAGTGGGTGTACCCAGGGCGACCGTCCAGCTCTGCAATGCATGAGAAAGAGGTTAAATAAAATTTCCAAGAAAACAGTAACTGAGGTGTATTTATACATTTTTGAGAAGTTGAGAACTTCTTCAGGTAGGCCTGCTTCAGTCTGCTCGGTATGCTCACGTCTTTCTGGCCGAGGTGGGAACAAATCGAGAAGTTAGTGTTGCCTTTCGGGCTAACTAATTCAAGAAACACGGTTTCGTGGCAAATGGTACAACTTAATACTGTATATTTAAGGTGTAAACATTGTAATACAAGAGTTGAGTGGAAAAGGCGCGATTCATGTGAAAAACACATACAAAGTAAGGGCATTTAAATCGTATTCAAGCTGGGCTGAGTGGCTCAGACGGTTGAGACCACTGGCCTTCTCACCCCAACTTGGCAGGTTCAATCCTGGCTCAGTCCGGTGGTATTTGAAGGTGCTCAAATACGTCAGCCTCGTGTTGGTAGATTTACTGGCACGTAAAAGTACTCCTGCGGGACTAACTTCCGGCACCTCGGCGTCTCCAAAACCCGCTAAAGTAGTTAATGCGACGTAAAGCAAATAACATTATTATTATTATTATTATTGTTACCGAGTTTTAGTGGTAGTTATGCATGAAAGAAGGTGCGGGCGTGAATGGGTCTCAAACTACGGAATCAAAGTTAATGTAAAATTGAACACGGTTATATTTTCTTTTCAAAAAACAAGGAAATAACAAGCATGGCAGGTACAAAGTAGCAAGTCAAATAAGGTAGTTACAATTTTTACAGGATTTGGGCTTCGTGCCCTGTCTTTACAATACTTGGGCAATCAGCTCAGTTTTACCCCAAACACAAGTTTTAACAGAGGGGCAGAAAACCCCATTCATACCTAGGAGCCCTTTCTCCAAATTACACTGAAAAGCCTCCTCGAGGCATACAACAATCAATTTTCAAAAGAGCCACTCGCTCTCAAATTTAAGCCTCTCCCAGGCCACGCCAAACTCCACCTTCAAGCTGTCCTCAACGGACATAAACACAGGGGTAAAATACCCAATCTACTGAGGTCTATTAAACGAAAAGAATGTTAATTAAATGACCTCTAAAATAACAATTTGAGAGGAGGCGAACTTGCACTCCTAATACACTTTGATTAAGACCTACTTGGCGCTAGGCCGTTAATACAAGGGCTAATCCCATACTAAAGAGGTGACTTAAGAAGAGAACAATTTGTTTTACATTAACGAAGAATAGGTTGAGAAAAATAAGTTCACCTTAAAACAATATGAGTGGGAGCTCGAGAGGGTTAGCACTCTCTATCCCAATATGTAGCTTTACAAGAGAATAGATGAAAAGAGTAGTTACATTTTAGGAAAAGGTTAGATAGTGGAACGCTTCGAACCCGCCCCGAAAGTTAAACTGCTGAGCTAACAAAGAAAGAATTTATTAATCGGCCATTACCTTGTTGTTGACCGCTGCCGAGGAAAGAGGCGCTTCCCGCCTCCTGCTATGCACTTAATACACTGAAAGATGGAACAGAAGTGGCCCGGAGACCCTAAAATCAGCAGTTTATATCCTCTCGCAGAAGGTTCGAGGCGTTAGGGGAATGAAAACACCCTCCCGCAAATTCTTTATTGGCTAGGGTACAGAAACATATCCAAGTTGGGGGAAGATACATCGGATTGGTCGGAAATAACTCAAAGAAATTCGGGATTGGATAAATCCAAAACAAGGGGGAAAGGAGGGGTATACAGCCAACTTAAACAATAACAGAAAGAAATTTAACAAGAAACAAACTTCTGAAATAAGAACTTCTCCAAAAAAATAGTTCTTTGACTCCGCACTAGGGTGCACTATAGTTGATCTTCAGTAGTGTTCTCTAGAAGAGAAAGTTCACACTTCTTAATACAAGCGAAACAAAAGTACGTCGAAAATGACACAGTTCACAAACTCAAAAATTTCCAGGTAGTGACATCTTCTGAGAAACTAGAAAATTAATAGTGTAAATAAAGTTCAGACTTCCTCCAGCAGAGGAGTTTCAACTGGCGCAAATTTTAAATTAGCGGCGTGGAGGTGTACCGCCTGGTACAGACCTCCCCCCCCAAAAGTTCCTCCAGGGGTGACACATGAAGTCAGTTTGAAACAAGTTCCAAGTTATGATGTGAATATGAAGATAGATTGCAGAAGCATTTATGAGATTTTCTTAATTTGGTTTGTTTCAGTTTCAAAATTTGTTGTTGCAGGTGAAGTAAAGTCTTTCTGTTTGTAGTAGTTGAATTCTGAAGATAAACTTTTAATACTTAAAAGTGAAGAAAAATTTTGCAATGTCCACCAAATATTGCTGTTGAATTCCCATGAAACGGTATTAAGGTTGAACAGGAATGTCCATGTAGTTGATGTAGGCTAAGTTGGATGGCCAGACCGGCCGTTACAGCTTGCGTCCAAAGGAGGCCGCTCGGACCCCTCAAGTACCCTGAGATACCGCTCGCCCGCACTATGAGGGGAGCAGAGGTGTTGAAACACGCCGCGCCCGCGGTGAACATATACAGGCTGCGGGCCAGTAGCAGGTCGTGCGCCGCACATCAGCCTTGGCCGGGAGGAGAGCTCCGGCTCGCCGTGCACATGTCGTCCTCGCTGGGGTTGAGGGGGCCCGTCCTCAAACCCAATCGCGGCACAGCGCCGCGCGGCTGCGGGGGCACTGAAACATTAAAACTAGGCGGCAGAATTTTGTTGGACATCATGTTTTTTGAGGGCACAGGCTTGTAGAGAGATTGAGGGGTCAGCGGCGTGCAGATATCCATGGCATTTCATCTAAGCCAGCCACTGTGTGTCGTGGAGCAGGAGACGGGAGCGCGGTAATGGCCGTGGCAAGGATAGGATGGCAGTTTAACAAATCGGGGGAGGTTTACAAAAAAATGCTTAAATATGAAACAAAATATTCTAGAAGGGGCAGAATGCCTTAAAAGTGAAAACTCAAAAAAAAAAATATAACCTTCATATTCCTTTCAAAATGATATGAAGCAAGTTAACACAGACATTACACCGGTTTCACCTGGGACAGGTGAACCCTAAATATCCTCTCGGTGGCTGGATTGCTTAATAACAACGTAACCGGCGTAAGAAAATCGAGAATGATACAAGGCCCATGAAATCTGGGGGCAAGCTTGCCCGCGGGAACAAAATTTTTGACCATAACCTGGTCACCTACCTTCAAAGGGGTGGGTCTCCGTCCACGATCATACCTTTCCCTAACCTTTTCATGAGACACTTTAAGATTGGCTTTAGCCTTCTTCCAAAGATCTTTAATGTTGTCCGGATCTATTGTCTCGGGTAGAATGTCATTCAGAGACCAGAGGTTAGAGAGCGGCGAGTTGGGAACAAACTTGAACATCAAAGAAGCTGGAGTAAACTTGTGAGATTCATGAACCGCCGAATTCAAAGCAAAAGCTATCCAATGCAGGGACGTGTCCCACCTGGAAGGATCTTCATGATGATAGGCAATAAGTGCGGACCTGAGATTACGGTTAACCCGTTCAGCCAGAGATGGTTGAGGGTAATAAGCAGAAGTAGTTACATGAGAGATGGACAAGTCAAAACAGAATTTACGAAAAAGATTTGATGTGAACGCCTTAGCATTATCAGATACAATATATTGGCACGGACCAAAAGAGGCAAAAATAGAATTTAAGCAAGTAATGGTAGACTGAGCGGTAGCCAGCTTAGTCGGAAATAACCAAGAAAATCTGGTAAAACCATCTATACACACAAAGATGAACTTGTTAGCATTACCCTTTGACTGGGGGAAGGGTCCTACATAATCCATATACAGGCGTTCCATGGGGCGCGACGCTTGATGGGAAGACAAAAGGCCTACCTTGGTGGACATGGTTGGTTTACTAATCAAACAGGATTTACACGCCTTCACTAGTTCACGGATTTCACCGTCCATACCTTTCCAGATGAACATTTCTCGAATCTTTTCACGGGTTTTAAAGATTCCAAGATGCCCCCCTAATGGGGTCTCATGATAGTACTTGAAGATCATAGGCACAAGAACAGCTGGAACGACAACTTTCATCATCTTGTCATGCCTCGAAGGGCAACATAAAACACCATTCCTCAAAACATAAGGGACAACATGTTCCCCAGAAGAAAGGGTTTCCATAATCGGAGCCAGCGTCGGATCTTCACGTTGGTATTTTTCGATATCCCTAAAGAGCATGGGAGCATCTGTTAGGATGGCATTAACCTCAGATAGTATGGACTCGGAAGATGATGAACTGTCGACCGGTTCGTGGGTCTCGACGTCGTTAGAAAACATACGGCTGAGTCCATCAGCCACAACATTTTCGGTACCTCTGATATGTCTAACATCAAATTGGAAGGCAGAAATACGGATGGCCCAACGGGCTATACGACCAGTACGACGCGGTCTACCTAAGACCCAGCTTAATGCTTGATTATCTGTCTCCAGGTCGAATTTGACGTGTTCCAGATAGAGACGGAACTTTTCTAAGGCGAATAAGACCGCCAAACCTTCGAGCTCATAGATGGAGTACTTGGCTTCTTGAGCCGACAATGTCCTAGACGCATAGGCGATGGGTCGCCTCCCTAGTTCAGTCTCTTGAAGAAGGACTGCAGCTATTGCTGACGACGACGCGTCGGTTTGGACGATGAATTTCTTCGAGAAATCCGGCATAGCAAGTACAGGGGCATTACAAAGTGCTAATTTAAGGTCTTCAAAAGCGGCTTGTTGAGAAGGTCCCCACTCGAATTTGATGCCTTTCCTACGAAGAAGGTTTAAGGGCGCCGCTCTATTAGCGAAGTTAGGAATAAACTTCCTGAAGAAATTCACCATACCAATGAACCTGGCGATACCTTTAATGTCCTTGGGAGGTTTAAAATCACGGATGGCCTGTGTTCTGGAATGATCAACTGCTACACCATCAGGTGACACAATATGCCCTAGGAATGACATAGAGGGCTTAGCAAAGGCAACCTTGGACAACTTGACAGTTAACCCAGCCTTACGAAGGCGATCGAGAACTTCTCGCAGATGATCTAGATGTTCTTCAAAAGACTCTGAAAATACGACGACATCATCCAAGTAGTGATATAAGTACTCAAATTTGATGTCGGAGAAGACCCTATCTAGTAGCCTAGTGAGCACAGCTGCCCCCGTGGGGAGCCCGAAAGGCACGCGGTTGTATTCGTATAAATTCCAGTCCGTGGCAAACGCTGTAAGGTGTTTAGACTCTTCGGCAAGGGGAATTTGATTATAGGCCTGATTCAAGTCCAGGATGGTGAAGAACTTGGCCTTACGAAACCATGAAAAACAAGAATGAAGGTCAGGAAGGGGCACAGATTGCAACACCACCTTCCGATTGAGAGCCCTGTAATCAATGACAGGCCTGAAGCCTCCTTGGGGTTTCGGGACTAGAAAAATAGGCGATGAATACGCCGACTTAGAGGGCCTAATAATACCATCCTTCAACATCTGATCGATAATTTCTTTTAGAGCCTTCATTTTAGGTGGAGATAGCCTATACGGTGGAAAACGGACAGGAATCGAATCCGTGACCTCAATTTTGTATTCGATCAGGTCAGTAACACCAAGAGTATCAGAGAACACCTCGGGAAACGACTGACACAATTTGCGAATACTATCAGCCTGCTCCTCAGGTAGATGTCTAAGGTCTAACAACATCTCATCCTGGGTAGGCGAAATAGAAGAACATGATGCAGAATTACACTTTAATAGAGGGATATTACAATTAGAGGCAAATTTGAAAGTGCAAGACCTACTCTGAAGATCGAGCACAAGACCAGTGTGAGAAATAAAGTCAGCTCCCAATATAATGGGGCAAGACAGGTGCTTGGCCACAAACAGTTTGATTTTCCATGTGAATTTAAAAATACGAATTTTGACATATAAGGAACCGAGAATTTCTAATGGAGAGGAATTAGCCGAAACGTATTGGATCGCCGCCAAACAATAGTTAGGAAGCTTACAAACAGATTTCAATTTTGAATACCAATCAGCCGAAATAATAGAACAAACACTACCTGAATCTAAGAGAGCTGTTATAGGCTCGTTATTTAACTCAATTTTGAGAAAGGGGACCGGTGCGGGGGAATCCGCCGCAATCCTAAGACACTCTTTGGGACCTTCAAAAGATGAATTTGAAAATTGCTCGTTCCCTGAATTTACAACCTGTTTACCAGGGGCTGAGTCTCGGGATGATGGATTAGTCGACTCAGCCGAAGCCACTAGTCACTTTTTATTATTGGCATAGGTGGAATTTGCGCCCGAAGTTGAGCAGGAGGGGGTGCTATTTGAGTTTGGGCAATTCTTGGCGATATGTGAGAAAGCCCCACATTTAAAACAGCCTTGTGATGAACCAGCTCCATTCCTTGTCCCACTTGACTTGATCAGTGGACACTTATTGCGCAGATGGTCAGGCGACCCACACGCATAACATTTACGAGGGGTGACTGATCGGCGAGGTGGAGGCCGAGTATTACTAAACGAAGGAGGGGGTTCTTTTGCCACACGCAAGGAATCGGCGTACCTAACTCCTTCCGCTGAGACGGCCAATGCTTCCAGTTCAGAGAAGTTTTGCGGGCACGCCGCGAAACACAAATATGACCTATAGGATGGTGAGATCCCTTCCACAATAGCTTGTACAATCTGGTCCTCCGGAAAGTGAAGAGCAAACACCCTAGTATAAAACTTAATGTCTTGCATGAAGTCTGAGAAGTTTTCATCGAAACGCTGTACACGATAATAGTACTTCTGAATAAGGGAGGATCTTGCCCTAGCCGGGATGAAGTTAGCTAGCAAGTGGGCGTGGAAGTCTTCAATTGATGATTGCTCGGCAATGGCTCTAACTATTTTGTCTGAGAGAATACCTATTGCATAGGGATAGATGATTTGCAAAATCTGACAAGGGGAAAGAGAAAACACAAGGGCGTGATCCTGAAATTCAACTAAAAATCTTAAAAATGAAATTACGTCACTGGTAGTATTAACGGAAAACTTAGAAATACCTCTAAGCAACATTGCCAATGGATGAGGCAAGCTGCTGAACCCAGGTGACATAGTAGGTAAAGGTTTCAATGGCAAAGAAGTTAATTCAGAACGGATGTTACTCAACGATGCACGGCGTTCAGACTCGTTGTCCAATGGGGCAGAGATAGTTTGAGCAACGATGGTTTTCCTATTTACTTCTCCCTTAGCAGGTTCTTCCTCGCTACCTACATTCTCTATGGTGGGCTGATCAGATTTGGGAGGAACTTCCCCAGTTAACAATTGAGTGACCTTACTAGATAATTCGGAAATATTTTCCAGGAGCGTACTAGCTTCCTTCCTCTGAACGTCATTCAGTTTTAGAGACAACAGATCGTTAACCCTATTCGAAAAATGATATAGCCTGCCTTGCACACGCTTAATTTGATTAGGAGACGGATCATTTTCATCAAAAAAACTAACTACAGAAGCTAGCCCAGTAATATTCTCAGTGATCGTGGAAAGAGAGTCGTCAATTTCTTTCTCTCCCAAATTGGGGATGGAAATGGGCAAATCAAGGGACTCTCTAAGCTTGTTAGTGTCTACTGCAACCGTGCCTCCAGATTGCACATTTCTGATAGTTAATTCATAGATCAACTCCTCCTTGCGCAAATAGTTAAGATGGAGAACATCGCGAGGGCCGGGCATGATGACAGAACAATTTTGAAAAAGTCAAAAAATTCCAGCAACTGAGAAAATGTTTAGAGTTCGGATCAAAACAATGTTTAGCCGTCAAAAGGGGCTAAATTGAGACCCATTCAACCACGCTCTGCTACCACTTGTTACGGAGTTTTCCGTGGTAGTTAGAGGTGAAAGAAGGTGCGGGGTGGTGAATAGGTCTCAGGCTACAAAATAACGTGAAATTAAAATTTAACAAGGTTATATTTTCTTTTCAAAAACAAGGAAATAACAAGCATGGCAGGTACAAAGTAGCAAGTACAAAGGGTAGTTACAATTTTACAGGATTTGGGCTTCGTGCCCTGTCTTTACAATACTTGGGCAATCAGCTCAGTTTTACCCCAAACACAAGTTTTAACAGAGGGGCAGAAAACCCCATTCATACCTAGGAGCCCTTGCTCCAAATTACACTGAAAAGCCTCCTAGAGGCATACAACACTCGATTTTCAAAAGAGCCACTCGCTCTCAAATTTAAGCCTCTCCCAGGCCACACCAAACTCCACCTTCAAGCTGTCCTCAACGGACATAAACACAGGGGTAAAATACCCAATCTACTGAGGTCTATTAAACGAAAAGAAGGTTAATTAAATGACCTCTAAAATAACAATTTGAGAGGAGGCGAACTTGCACTCCTAATACACTTTGATTAAGACCTACTTGGCGCTAGGCCGTTAATACAAGGGCTAATCCCATACTAAAGAGGTGACTTAAGAAGAGAACAATTTGTTTTACATTAACGAAGAATAGGTTTGAGAAAAATAAGTTCGCCTCAAAACAATATGAGTGGGAGCTCGAGAGGGTTAGCACTCTCTATCCCAGTATGTAGCTTTACAAGAGAATAGATGAAAAGAGTAGTTACATTTTAGGAAAAGGTTACATAGTGGAACGCTTCGAACCCGCCCCGAAATTTAAACTGCTGAGCTAGCAAAGAAAGAATTTATTAATCGGCCATTACCTTGTTGTTGACCGCTGCCGAGGAAAGAGGCGCTTCCCGCCTCCTGCTATGTACTTAATACACTGAAAGATGGAACAGAAGTGGCCCGGAGACCCTAAAATCAGCAGTTTATATCCTCTCGCAGAAGGTTCGAGGCGTTAGGGGAATGAAAACACCCTCCCGCAAATCTTTATTGGCTAGGGTACAGAAACATATCCAAGTTGGGGGAAGATACATCGGATTGGTCGGAAATAACTCAAAGAAATTCGGGATTGGATAAATCCAAAACAAGGGGAAAAAGAGGGGTATACAGCCAACTTAAACAATAACAGAAAGAAATTTAACAAGAAACAAACTTCTGAAATAAGAACTTCTCCAAAAAAATAGTTCTTTGACTCCGCACTAGGGTGCACTATAGTTGATCTTCAGTAGTGTTCTCTAGAAGAGAAAGTTCACACTTCTTAATACAAGCAAAACAAAAGTACGTCGAAAATGACACAGTTCACAAACTCAAAAATTTCCAGGTAGTGACATCTTCTGAGAAACTAGAAAATTAATAGTGTAAATAAAGTTCAGACTTCCTCCAGCAGAGGAGTTTCAACTGGCGCAAATTTTAAATTAGCGGCGTGGAGGTGTACCGCCTGGTACAATTATTATTATTATTATTATTATTATTATTATTATTATTATTATTATTATTATTATTATTATTATTATTATTATTATTATTATTATTAACCTGTTCAGCTAACGAGTGCACAGAACTGTGCTCCGAAAAGACCGTGAAATATTGAAGAAAGTCTTCACGCACAGAAAAAAGCGAAAGAAGAAAAGTACGAGTTCGCAGTGGACACAACGGAAATTTTTCTGAAGGTATGCTGCATTTTATATGTCAATAATGTTATTTAACAGTGGCGTAGAACTCCACTTTGCTACAAAAGTGTAAAAAGCTATAGCAAAAATAGCTCCGTTAAGATAATAGCATCTCTTCAGGTTGGCGGGAACGAGACACTTCCTAATCGTACCACTGTTAGCGCTAAGTTATATTAACGCCGCATGTCTCATTAATATGGTCAAAGGTGACAGCAACGAGCATAGTTAAAGTTGAACACCCCCACCCATCGAATATTTTTCTGGCTACGTCACCCCTAATTAATAAAGGTCATTTTAAAATTAATTAAAAGGAAATACAGGATGGAAATAATAATACGATGAATTATTATTTTAGGCAAATATCCCGCTAGAAAAAGTGGACCATCCTGCAGTGAGGGAGTGGATGAGGAAATGTGCACAGGGATGTGCAGGCTGGTTGAGGTAGGAATATGTACCAAAATGTGCCGTGGAAACTAGGACCAATATGTTAAAGGTCTTACAGACAAATCAGTCAAAATATTTTGTGATGAAACGACCGCTTCTGATGGTAACTGTGCATTTGCGGTACTTACTGGAACTATGTAAGCGAAATCAGTTCAGAAACTTTATCTTGGTTCGTGTTCATTTCTAGAAGCAGCAAATACCACCACAAAGAGCCAAGTGGTACCGTAGTAAAAACAATTAATGATTTAATTATCAATTATTCAAATGTAAAAGCAATTTGTAAAGGGGTGTAGTGAAGGGGGGTGAGGGTAGGGTTGGTGCTGGTGTTTAGAACCCCCCATGGAAATTTTACAAAAAAGAAAAACATAAACTGGCAATAAACAATAAACATTCAGAGACATAATTGTAGAACAAACCGATCTGCTGAATCTATTTTCTAGGAAGCCTCGAAAGTTTGATTTTAGATTGCAAACTGAACAACTGTACAACTGTTGACCTTGAACGTATTGTTCTCGATCTGTATTTTAATGTAAGTATTTTTAGTGTACTGCAATCCGAATATCAATATACATAAGTTCACTTGTATCAGTGTCGTTATAATGACAAGTCTTGCATGCGCACATCCCACACGCACAAGCACCTTGATTTTTTTAATCATCATTTTGTGCCTATAACCCCTCCCATCGGCCTATTCTGGCTACGCTACTAAATTTGTGCAGACAGCGCTGCTAACAACTTGAAAAGTGTTAAAACGTTTAAAATACTAATAGGAGACCATTTGATTGGATTCACATGTTAGTGTCATAAATTTCATCTCTTAGGAGAAATATGGCAGAGAAATCTGAAACATCTAAACTGTGTTATTTCACGTCTAAAACATGTTTTTAGAAACGCAAGGAAAATCAAATCACAGTATAAAAGATTTGTTGCAGGAAACTATCCTGTTCTCACAACCAAAGTTGTTTCCTATTCTTGTTATGACAAGATGGTCACGTTGGTTTAATTACGTGGTATACCTGTTTGAGTATTTTAAATCAATTGTAGAATTTTTCAATCGGTACAGTCTACTATCTACTGTCACTTCAGGGTCATCTCCTTATTGAAGAATATTTTTCTAATTGAGGCAAATGTAAAATTCTGAAAATCCAGGCTTCCTTCTTTGCTTTGAATTGCAACTTGAATACAAAATCTACCGGTACTGTATATTAGAATTTCAGACAACTAAGTAACCTGTAGCACATTTATTAATTTCACGAAGTGAATCTTTAAAAAGCAAATGTGAACTAATACAGTATGGCCAGTTTGATGATAAAATTAATACATTAATTGAAGGTGTTGATTCTAGGAATCGAGCTTCAGTCCAGAATTCATTATAAATATGTGCTGAATTAACACGTAAACAACTAAAATCCACGCTATTGAATGATGAACATAATATTGAAATATTTCAAACATTATATTTTATTTTTGAACCAAAAAATTGCTTCCCAAGGTCAGGATGAATAATTTTGATAGACCTAAATCAATTTTCAGTAAATTAGCCAGTTTTGCAAATGTTCGTGGACAATGTGACTTTTTTTAGGTTGTGTATAGTTATGCAAATTAGCTGAGGGTGTATTAGTTGGTAATGAATAATGATACATCTTCGATCAAAGTGATTGATATACTGGAAGCATTAAAAGGAAGAGGTTAATAATAATAATAATAATAATAATAATAATAATAATAATAATAATAATAATAATAATAATAATAATAATAATAATAATAATAATAATAATAATAATTGTTTTACGTCCCACTAAATACTGTTACGGTTTTCGGATACACCGAGGTGCCGGAATTTAGTCCCGCAGAGGTTATTCGTTTAAATAACCTCTTCCTTGTCTTCTGACCCCAACTTAGCAGGTTCGATCCTGGCTCAGTCCGGTGGTATATGAAGGTGCTCAAATACGTCAGCCTCGTATCGGTAGATTTACTGGCACGTTAAAGAACTCCTGTGGGACTAAATTCCGTTACGTCTGTGTCAGATATGAGAAGTATGAAGGATCAAAATGTTGTCACATGTTGTATGCTGATGTTTGATGAAAGAACATTAATGAGAGACAGATGGTTTTGTCTATGACTTTGTTTTACGCTGCGCATTTTTAAGGTACAAATAGAACCGAGTGAGGTTGATTTTGAGAAGGTACAATTTATTATTGACCATTTTTGACCTTTATTTTCCCATAAAAGTTGCAAATGCCATGTGTTGTAAAACTCATTAATTGATTTAATAACATTGTGAATAAATGTATGGCATTAAAAATTATTACGAAATTTTAACGCAATTTCTTCCGTTTTTGACCACAAAACACGATATGATACATTTTTTCACGAAATTTCTGAAAAATTAACACGAAAAAATCTGGCCCTGCCGATACGATTACGCCGGCTAGGAAAAGGGTACCCCACATCTGTTGGGATTTTCCTAAATTTCTGTGCCTTTGAATCTGTACTCGGGCTGGATTTTCTCTTTGTGTTTCTGAGCCAAGGATTAGCCTTTTGTCAATCGGCTAACTCAAGCAAGAGTTTTACAAATGCAGTTACTTTAAGAAAAATTATAAATGATGAAACCTAATGTTTTATCACCGCTAAATATTTAAAAATAATTAATTTTCATTTATAAACATGAATGCGCGATAACTAATCGGGACGCAGTAGGACGTTGCGGAGACTAAACACAAAATATTTTTTTACAAAACGAATCGGTCGTTTATATCCTTTACTAAAGGTTATGTAAAAATGCTCTGAAGATTTTTTTTTTATTTCAGACTTTTTAAGTATATATGAATCATGATCAACAGATGTGTCAAAATCTGAAGATAAAAAGTGTCATAAACTTTTAGGATTGTAACCATTCAAATAGGTATTTTAACTCTTATAATATAATTGATGTATTCCATTGTTCGTATTTATATGACGCTAAATAAAAGGCCAAAGCAAAACCTTTTATAAATGAATGACTTGATCTGGAGTGTAACTAGTTGAGTGATGGTGCCAAATTTATGAAAACCATTAAGAACATACAATCCACGTATCTCATCAAAATCTAAAATTACCGGGCGAGTTGGCCGTGCGGTTAGAGGAGCGCGGCTGTGAGCTTGCATCCGGGAGATAGTGGGTTCGAATCCCACTGTCGGGAGCCCTGAAGATGTTATTCCGTGGTTTCCCATTTTCACACCAGACAAATGCTGGGGCGGTATCTTAATTAAGGCCACGGCCGCTTCCTTCCAACTCCTAGGCCTTTCCTATCCCATCGTTGCCATAAGACCTGTCTGTGTCGGTGCGACGTAAAACCACTAGCAAAAAATCTAAAATTCTTATTTTTTAAAGTAAATTTGTTATGTTGAATGTTAAGGACGTTATTACCGGAAAAAGTCCGCTTCCGTAGCGTAACGGTTAATGTTGTTAGCTGCCGTCCTCGGGGGCCCGGGTTCGATTCCCGGTACTGCCAGAAACTTAAGAATGGCTAGAGGGCTGGTATGTGGTTGAAATTGTACATGCAGCTCACCTCCATGGGGGGTGTGCCTCGGGATGAGAATACGAGTTTACTTTACTGGGAAAAAACCTTGACTGAACAGAAGGCGTAGCAGTTATATGTCAACGAGTATTGTTTCCCCTTCGCTCACTTAAAAGAATGAGAGAATTACTTCCTCTCAAGGTCAGAAAACTGTTAGTTCAAAGAAGTGATAATGCCTCTGTTTAAATGGTTCCGTCGGGTACAGCAGACTAAGTGGCGCCCTCTCTAATAGACTTTGGAGAGCTCAAAATGTTTGGGTCCGCTTTTTGATGACATTTTGGAATGTTCATTATACTCCTGTATTTCATGAGCTAAACTGGCTTAAACTAAACCATCGTCGTAGCTATCATTCTTTTCTTCTACTCCACAAAATAATATACAAGCAGACCCGCACTTACCAAAAGAATAAAATCCACCCTGTACAATAATTCTTTAGTCGTTAGTACAATTTCAACATGGAATTCGTTGCTCAATGATCTCAGGGACACCATAACTGAATTGAAATTATTTTGAAAAGAAATGACTGCAGCGATGATTAGACGGATCAAGTTGAGTGTAAATGCATGAATTCTCTCCTTTCTTGTTTTGTTATTTCATTCCGTCTCATGCTAAATTTATTTTTATTCTCGGTTATTTTATACAGTATACGTTTCTTACCTTGTTTTACTCTGTTTTTAGAAGAGCGACCAGTTTAATATTATCAGCGTGTGTCTAATATGTGTAATCTATTGTTAAACTTTACGAAAATCCCCAGCTTGTTTCCAGTCGTTTGACCGGGACAATCGAATGAATGAGGCCCCCTTCTAGCGGCGAGGATACAAATCGTGCTGGCTGCCGAAGCCTGTTGCACACCTGGGGCAATGATTAATGACTGACAGATGAAATTGATTGATATGGGAGAGTGTCGCTGGAATGAAAGACGACAGGGAAAACTGGACCACCCGGAGAAAAACCTGTCCCGCCTCCGCTTTGTCCAGCCTAATGCAAATGCTAGGGCTGTACCTTAATTTAGACCACGTCCGGTACCTTCCCAGTCCTATCCCTTTTCTAACCTACTGTCCCCGTAAGCCTATAAATTCGTTAATGCGACGTTAAAAAAGAAAAGAGAAGAAGACTCAAACGTTCATGTCCATGGCCCACGCTGTCTTAGGACAACCGAATATTTGGTCGCCCTTCCTGTGCAGTTCGAGGTCAGGGGGGAGTCTGCCTAAGTGCCTATGTCAACCTGCCTGGTTTGCAGCGACGGCTCGTGGAATTTGGTTACGGGGATTCACAATTTTTAAAATTTAGTACACTGATATAGCATTTTCTCATGGATATTTACTCGTTCCGAGATAAAAAAAAAAAAAACCTAAAATCAGACTATAAGAGTAAATAAACACTCACCTAAGCCAGAAATGTGTAAGTGGATGGTGTTGCTGCTGGCTCTTTGTAGCGAAAATCCCTCCTCCTCTCCTTCTGTGCTGGAAAAAAAGTATATCACTCTCTCGTTGAAATCCATACTGTACACATTCTTTAATCTACTTACCTGTCATTAGGCGTCAATTGAAATTAATTGATTCAAAAGTACTTTCTTTACTTTACAATGAATAATGATAATAATAATTTACAATTTTCCATAAATGCAGGTCCCTCAAATGTTGAGAATAATAACTGTTGTGAAGCATTATACTTCTATGTCAGGTCACGTACATATGCTGGAAATCTGGCATTCTGTTGACTGGGCCTTGCCTGATACCCCTGAAAATTATAGAAAATTAATAGGAGCATGCAATTACGCTGCCATAAAAGAATTTAACTGATCTATAATAATAATAATAATAATAATAATAATAATAATAATAATAATAATAATAATAATAATAATAAAACTAACACAGTCGTATTTTAAACTTGAAAATGATCTCTTCTTTGTATTCTCCTAGTAGTTGTTAACCAGCAAGACCAAATGATTGGGTCTCATGGATTTCCTCCCATGGATCTCGTTCAGCACGAGGTCTTGATGTACTGCTGTCGTCCGTAGCTCATTCCCCTGGTACTGCGTCAACATTCCCAGTTCCAGTGAGTTCTCTGCTCCTAGGGCCGCCTCGTAATCTCCAACTTACTTGTCGAGATAAGGAATTTGTACTCATAAGCGATAATGAGTCAATCATGACCGAGAAACACATGACAACTGACCTAGTAACCAAGAGTGCCCAAACATATTTGGCACAAATTACGACCGACGAAGTACTAAGAACCTGTGCCTAAGACAAATAATGTGCACGACCACCAATTATATATTAAGATACGCTTCCTTGTATACGCATGCACAGAAATGGTGTCCCGATATAAACAAAGCATGGCGTCCTCCCCACTTCCTCGCTTAACGAATTGCTGCAGGTAGACAGCCCGCTACAAGACGGTTGTGATTGAGATAGGTATAGCGGTGGATGTATAGCAATACACACACTGTGCCTTCAGCTCTACCCATTCACTCCCTTCCCCTCGTTTTCAGTACTGGAGTGCGACAGTGTAGAATGTTTATATCGGGACACAATTTTTTGTGTATGCATATACACATTTATAAACCCTCTTAAAATTCAAATGTATTTCCGTTTACCGAACTATTCTTGTAGTAACGTCTAAATGTGTTGCTTCATTTGGAAATATTACAAACTGTCACTGCTTAAATCGTCCAACCAAATCCTCTTTACACAACTTTGAATACTTACCGCGTGCAACTACAGTGGAGCCTCGATATCTCGAATCACCTCGGGAGATAATTTTATTTCGAGTAATCGAAATGTCGAGTTATAGAGAATACCTTTTTGAGCATGTGTAGCGCATAAATGAGTCATGTAAATCTACGAACTTATATTTAATGCAATATTTTTAACAGTATTTAAACATATAATTTACAAACAAACTCATGTTTAACGGCATCACTTTAATTGAATGGATGAAAACCATAACGGTATAAGTGGCATTTTTAAAGAAATGAGTTAAGTGCAGGTTTTAACTCCGGCAGGATGTATCCTTCCTTTCACCAGCAAGGAGATACAAGTGATACGGCAATATTCTGCGCTCTAGTGATGGGTGGTATAACTACAAATAGCATGCTTTATATGGGTGTTAAGATGTTTAAATGCCTTTTTCCCTGAATGACCAAAATGCTACTTATACCGTTATGGTATTCATCCATTCAATTATAACCCTTATTATAGTAACTTATTAGAAGACAGAATACGGTGCATACAGTAGTGAAACAAGAAACATACCTCCGCTAACACCTTTGGAAAAAATCCGTTAGTCTCTTCTGTATTTTTACTGTTAACCTTCTTTTCTTCTACAAACTTTTCAATAACATTTATTGCTGTGAAAGCAGTTGGTCATTTACATTCGACTGACTCTGTATGTACAATCGAAGAATAGGCACTGCACTTAACACCTGAACTGCTGACGTAGAGGAGAAGGCAGCTCTTCTTCTTCTTCTTCTTCTTCTTCTTCTTGCTCGGCAGCAGCGTTGACGGTATCCGTAGGAGGTTCGACCACTACAACGTCAGAGTCCACATTTATGTAAGCCTCGAAATCACCTTTGTAGTTAACAAGTTGCTGATACTCCACCCATTCTTCAGGAATACGATTGGCTTCCTCCTCTTCGTGTTCTGAAGCTCCTAAGCCACCTTTCAAAAGTCCTGCCTTGAATTGTTTTCTGCTTCACATCAGCCTACGATTTACTCAGCATTCTTATCGACTGTAGTAGATCAATGTCTGTTAATGACTCCTCGGATTCAATTCCTCTTAGAATTCTCTGAACAACGCTCTTTCTATGGAAATGCTTCAAGTTTTTAATCACCCTTTGGTCAATGGGCTGTAGTTTGGATGTTAAGCTCGGTGGCAAGAAAAACCACGCGCACTGCCTTTACCTCTGAACGAGCATCTTGGGATGAGCAGGGCAGTTGCCTACGAAAGGGGCGTTGAAACGTCTCGTCAATACCACGCAGGGAAGATTCGTAAATGGAGCTTGTCATCCACGACTTCCAGGGTTGCTCTCGTACGTGATCGATAATGAATTCACACCCGGGAAACGGCGAGGCTTCGCCCATTTTCCTATCACAAGAAGTTTTAGGTTTTCGATTGCCGTCGTATTAGCTCCCAGCATCACTGTAACCCTTTCTATACTTGTTAACACTTCCTCATAAACCACAAATGCTGTATTGCACAGTTAATGTCGTACAAAATTCGAGTTACAGAGTATTTTTTGCTTCAAGGAAGGAAACTTTTGCTTCGAGAAATCGAGAAATTCGTGTAACTGAATTTCGACTAATACAGAGATAAATACGCGTGAAGAATAGGACAAAAGTCCGGAAAATTGAAATTACTTCGAGATACTGAAAATTCGAGTAATGGAGGTTCGAGTTATCGAGGTTCGACTGTACCTCGAGCAAGACCAACTACAATACCTCAGATCTTAACCGACCTATCGATACTGTCCATAATGGCGGCAACTGGAGTGCTAGAATGTGTTTGTTTTGATTTGTGTAAGTCGTGTTGTTACCAAATATTTACGGAAATATGAATATTATTAATCGTAAATTATATTTATTTATAGTCGTAAAACGGCTATAGATCCTCTTTCAGTGCCGTAAGGTGCTGTTTGCTCTCAAAGAGTTTATTTACTCCAACAATATCAGTGGTGATTAGGTTAATGTTGATTCTCGTGTTCTTCTCTGAAAGTATTTTCTTTATTTTTAGTTACCTGTGCATTATGTTTATAGTTTAATGTGCTGTGTGCCTGGATGTAAGTAAGGGGTAGGGCACAACTTCAGGGTTCCCGTTTCAAAAATACCTAGGATTAAGGCAAAAATGGGTTAAGAGCATTTGTAAGGAAAACTTCGAACCTTATGATAGGCCTTACAATGTTGTGTGCATTAATAATTTTGAAATCAAATTTATTGTTAGGAAGATATTATGTACCCATAGAAGGTGGTGATGTAATTCGAGTGTCGCGCAAACTTCCGAAATTAAAAAAAACTAATGATGTCTATCCTAGCAATTTCCCCTTATCAGCCAACGTACCTTACTATAAAGTAAATTAAATCAGTCCCGGAAAGATCCGGAAAATCATGACCAAGATTTATAATATAGAGACTAAAATAATCTTAAACTGTGATGCAAGAATGATGTAATTAATTTTCAACGTTTTACAGTGAACGTGCGTAAAATAAACCTAATCCCCATTCCCGTGGGTGAAAATTAGGATTACGTTCTTTTTTATAAAATACAATTGTGCCATCAATTCTGGAGCGTTTTAATGTGACGAGTGCTAAAGGTGGTCAAGTGTATCATACAAATAAAACCTGTACCTACTCAACAATCCAAGTGGATTTTGGAGGGTTGAAATTTTGTTAGAGAAATTTGTTGCGTGTTTTACATAATGAGCTGTGGTTAATGGTGGTGTTGCATGGTATTTCATGTAAGGTTAATAATGTTTCTTGTTGACATCTGTATATCTTATTTGCTGAACGTAGTTTCATATGTGAAATATTTTTATACTGTGTATCTAGTTTCAACCTGGCGTTGATAAAATAATTCTCTATTCGTTATTTTTCCACTAAAATTACAATTAGACTTACAATACGCGATAACGCTACTTTTGGTGTTTAATTATTCATATTTTGAGTTAGTGAGGTGCATTTTATGACGTTCGACTTGCGATCTTTTCTTTTGGTGACTCGGAATAAACATGCATAACCTTCCCCTCAACCTCTCATATCGCCCACCGATGTCCGCCGTGTTTTTTATGGATTACGGTCTGATTTAATTGTAATTGGTCTTGCCTGGATATTTCCAGCTTCAACGGCTGCGTACCAAAACAACCGTGGTTCTCAAATATGTCACAGTGACCAAACTATACAGACTGTCTGCTTTTTATCGTACATACAAACTATAGATATAATTATCTTTTATTTACAGTTGTTAATTAATTGACTATGCAGCAAATGAGGCTGAAATTAATTGCGGCTTAATAAATTTAACATGCTTATAATTCGCCACACAATTAAATATAAATAAACTAGAAATTAATTGTTGCCTTTTTTTACGTTCTACGTTGGTGATCTACCATGCGATCTACACATTTTTTTGTGGATGGTACATTTAGGTGCTGCAGCAAATAGTTTGCACAAGTCTACACTGTTCACGCAAACCTAGGAAGCCGGCCGGACGAAACAAATGTGTTCCCTGTGATATTTGCCCTGCTCCCTATTAAGAAGGAAGAAACCTACATTCGCCTGTTCCTTCTTATTAAAGTAGTAGTTGCCGGGCTGAGTGGCTCAGACGGTTAAGGCGCTGGCCTTCTAATCCCAACTTGGCAGGTTCGATCCTGGCTCAGTCCGGTGGTATTTGAAGGTGCTCAAATACGACAGCCTCGTGTCGGTAGATTTACTGGCACGTAAAAGAACTCCTGCGGGACTAAATTCCGGCACCTCGGCGTCTCCGAAGACCTTAAAAAGTAGTTAGTGGGACGTAAAACAAATAGCATTATTATTATTATTAAAGTAGTAGTTCCACAGTGGTGTCCCAGTAAAATCAATGTGGATTTTGAGGCAGCTGCAATATCGGCTCTATATCAAGCTTTCCCTCAACTCAAGTGAGTGGGTGTCACTTGCATATGAAGAAATGTAATAATAATAATGTTATTTGTTTTACGTCACACTAACTACTCTTTTACGGTTTTCGGAGACGCCGAGACGCCGGAATTTAGTCCCGCAGGAGTTCTTTTACGTTCCAGCAAATCTACCGACACGAGGCTGACGTATTTGAGCACCTTCATATACCACCGGACTGAGCCAGGATCGAACCTGCCAAGTTGGGGTCAGAAGGCCAGCGCCTTAACCGTCTGAGCCACTCAGCCCGGCATGAAGAAATGCTTATGGAGAAAAATTCAAAGTCTGGGTCTACAAGAGGAATACCGTCAGAATGAAGAATTGAGGCTTCACGTCACCATGTGTGCGGCACTGGCATTTTTGAAACCGGAGGACGGATGGCTCCAGATTCGTGCGGAAACTCCCGACAACCAGAAACTCTTCGAGTTTTTCGACTACTTTGCGGATACATGGCTACAAAATGGAGAATTCCCCATCGAAATGTGGAGTTGCTACGGTAAGAGACATAGAACCACGAATGCTGTAGAAGGATGGCACAACAAATTAAATACTATCGTTGGAAGCCCCCATCCCAGAGTCAACATGCTGGTGGAATGTTTGAAGAAGGAAGCGGAACACACACATTGCATGCATATGAGGTTAGAAATACATCTTCAAGGGAAGAAGAGAAAGAGAAAATACTTGAAACTGGACGACAGGATTGAGAAAACCATAAAAGTATATGAAGAGACAAGAGACATTAGGTCCTGCTTAAAAGCCATTTCTCATATTCAGAAATTGGAATAAATTACGGTAACCCACATGTAAATACATAGTGTAAATATATACGTGTGTAAAAATGACGAAGCCTATAAAAGCCGATTTTAAACGACGAATGTATGAAACAATGACGAAGCCTATGAAGGCTGACTTTAAACACGCCAAAATGGTAAGGTGATAATTATCATTTTGACAGTGCAAAGCCTGTGTAAAGTGTGATGGAAATCAGTTTCAATAATTTGTATGGATTAAAGATTTTTTTTTTTTTCAATTTGCTTTACGTCGCACCGACACAGATAGGTCTTATGGCGACGATGGGACAGGAACGGCCTGGGAATGGGAAGGAAGCGGCCGTAGCCTTAATTAAAGTACAACCCCAGCATTTGCCTGGTGTGACAATGAGAAACCACAGAAAACCATCTTCAGGGCTGCCGACAGTGGGATTCGAACCCACTATCTCCCGGATGCGAGCTCATAGCTGCGCGCCCCTAACCACACGGCCAACTCGCCCGGTAGAGATTGTTTTTTTGTTTTTTTTTTTACAGGGATCGCTTACATTACATGTCTTATTTCCTTTTTTGAAGATAGTGTTCGCAAATTTCGGACAACGAAATATGTACCAAGACTTGGAAAATCCTGGTCACATAGTAATAATCCCTAGTGTGCGCAAATTTCCACTTTAATGATGTGTTCGCAAAATTCCGTGTTCGCACTTTTCCGGACACCATATCACACCGCAGCGTTGATTTAGTATTGCACTCAGTTATTAATTTCATGTGTTAAATACAGAAGATGATAGGTTGCCCATAGTAGATACCAGGTGTTCAGAACCTAGCGCACCGGGCGAGTTGGCCGTGCGGTTAGGGGCGCGCAGCTGTGAGCTGGCATCCGGGAGATAGTGGGTTCGAATCCCACTGTCGACAGCCCTGAAGATAGTTTTCCGTGGTTTCCCATTTTCACACCAGGCAAATGCTGGGGCTGTACCTTAATTAAGGCCACGGCCGCTTCCTTCACATTCCTAGGTCTTTCCTGTCCCATCGTCGCCATAAGACATATTTGTGTCGGTGCGACGTAAAGCAAATAGAAAAAAAAACCTAGCGCCACGCTTGTTCCGCAGGGCACGGCCAACGCGGGTAGCCACGCCGAAGCAGCACGTAAGAGGAGCCGGCGAGATGACTACAGTATTGAAAGTTTATTTTTACCCACTTTCACAGGAATGTTGAAAGTGGTCACCATCTTTTTTCCAGGCACGTTACAGTGGTACATAAGATTCTGAAAAACACCGTGCGGTTATACTCCATGTAACGTTCGTGATCTTTTCCTCGAGAACCCAAAGAGTACGCGGTTTGTTCCTATGCATTTTCTGCTTCAGGTTTCCCAAAAAATAAAAGTCAGCAACCTTTGAAGGCCTGTTTCTTTCCACTTCTTAAACAACCTCATTACAGTACTTTACGATGGCCAAGGAGCCTCCTCATAACGACGGTAAAATGTAGCTAAACATTGTTCATACTTCTTCTTTAAAAGATACGCTTCAGCGAGAATTATTCGCTGCTCTCTAGTGCATCGCATCACTGCTTTCACACGTCTGACACATTCGTGTAACCCCACTCCAGTACAACTAGCAGGTGGTGTCATAGGTTGAGGCTGGGCCCGGCGAAGCATCCGTCGCATTGGGTTCTGAACACTCTGTGTATATACAGTTCATGGGAAAATCAGGGCTAACTAAAGCCTGTATAGTTCGGTACATAAACGGTGAAAACAGAGCAAAACTGAGATAGTCCACCTGTTCACGAAGAGGCGAGTATATTGACTGGAGGCCTTATAAAAGGACGTGTTTGGGCTAGAAAGAAAAGTGTATGCCTTAGCTCAGTGGTTTTCAAAGTATGATACACGTACCACCAGGTGTACGCGAGGTCGTACAAGGGGTGCACCATTTTATCGTAGCTTCTAACTGTTTTCAGTGAGCAGTTCAGAAAAGAGTTGAACCTGCTCATTTTCACTAAAATCATTTTAAAAAAATGTATTTACTCAAGAAAGGGCACCTGAGCTGAGGCTCTTAGCGGTGCAAAACTTCTTCTTCATCATCATCATCTATTTACTCTCCTCCAGGCCAGAGAAATTAACCAATGATGGTTAAAATTCCCGACCCTGCTAGGAATCGAACCCAGCACGTTAACCATTTAGCCATGGAGCACAGTCTTTGTCAAATATATGACTACTTTGCATTACTTGGTTTGTAAAATTTACTGCCATAAGACCTATCTGTATCGGTGCAACGTAAAGCAAATAGAAAAAAAAATACTGTTCATTTTCTTTTGTCCATTGATTATTTATTTCTTGTTTAAATTTTGAAATTGCTGTTGCCTGTTGTATATGTTTGGGGAGAGCATTGTACACCTACACAGAGTAGTGCCGTAAGGAGTTACAACCATACTTACTAGTTTTTACAATTTCGGTATGGACTCTCTGCTCCTTGAGTGTTATGTGAGCGTAAGTCCGAATTTATGATACGGATGGTGTTTGTATGAACCAAATTACGCTTAATTTTATATACCATCATAGATGAAAAAATGAAATGGCGTATGGCTTTTAGTGCCCGGAGTGTCCGAAGACATGTTCGGCTCGCCAGGTGCAGGTCTTTCGAGTTGACGCCCGTAGGGGACCTGCACGTCTTAATGAGGATGAAATGATGATGAAGACAACACATACATCCAGCCCCCGTGCCACTGGAATTAACCAATTAAGGTTAAAATCCCCAACCCGGCCAGGAATCGAACCCAGGACCCTCTGAACCGAAGGCCAGTACGCTGACCGTTCAGCCAACGAGTCGGACACCATCATAGATGAAGCTCTATCACGTAACATGTGGAGTGGTAGAAGTCTGCATTTCTTGTACAAACAATCTGTAGGTGTTAAGGGCAGTAAATTATAAAGTATTTTTAGTGCTCTCTTTTGTAAGATGACAACTTCCTCAAAGAGTTCCTTATTGGAACATCCCCAAACATGAATCATGTAAGTCAGGAGTGTCTTGTTTCTACCACCGCTCAGTTTTTGGGCTTCTTCTGTAAACATTACTCCGAAGGAATCTCGAGGTTTCTTTTTTTTTTTTTGCTAGGGGCTTTACGTCGCACCGACACAGATAGGTCTTATGGCGACGATGGGATAGGAAAGGCCTAGGACTTGGAAGGAATCGGCCGTGGCCTTAATTAAGGTACAGCCCCAGCATTTGCCTGGTGTGAAAATGGGAAACCACGGAAAACCATCTTCAGGGCTGCCGATAGTGGGATTCGAACCTACTATCTCCCGGATGCATCTCGAGGTTTCCTTTGCCCTCCGACGATACTTCCTCTCCTTCTTCTTCTTCTTCTTTATCTGTTTACCATCCAGGATAGGTTTTTCCCTCGGACTCAGCGAGGGATCCCACCTTCTACCGCCTCAAGGCCAGTGTCCTGAAGCTTCAGATTCTGAGTCGGGGGATACAACTGGGGAGGATGACCAGTACCTCCCCAGGTGGCTTCACCTGCTATGCTGAACAGGGGCCTTGTGGAGGGATGGGAAGTTTGGAAGGGATCGACAAGGAAGAGGGAAGGAAGCGACCGTGGCCTTAAGTTAGGTACAATCCCGGAATTTTGCCTGGAGGAGAAGTGGAAAACCACGGTAAACCACTTCCAGGATGGCTGAGGTGGGAATCGAACCCGCCTCTACTCAGTTGACCTTCAGAGGCTGAGTGGACCCCGTTCCAGCCGTCGTACCACTTTTCACATTTCGTGGCAGAGCCGGGAATAGAACCCGGGTGTCCGGATGTGGCAGCTAATCACACTAACCACTACACCACAGAGGCGAACCCGACGATATTACATTAGTGTTATTATTGGGGAACAGTGTGGTGTAGCGGCTAGCTGCTTGCCTGTCATCCCGGCGGAGGTGCTTAGATTACTAGTGTTGCTGGGATGGGGTCCGGCTCCATGGCGAAATGGTTAGCGTGCTGGCCTTTGGTCACAGGGGTCCCGGGTTCGATTCCCGGCAGGGTAGGGAATTTTAACCATAATTGTTTAATTTCGCTGGCACGGGGGCTGGGTGTAAGTGTCGTCTTTATCATCATTTCATCCTCATCACGATGCGCAGGTCGCCTACGGGAGTCAAATCAAAAGACCTGCACCTGGCGAGCCGAACATGTCCTCGGACACTCTCGGCGCTAAAAGCCTTACGTCATTTGATTTTTTTACTGGGGTGGGATTTTCAGTTTGAAGATCTCATAGTCAGGAAGAGCATGCGACCTTACATCCCCGGTCACAACTCTTTCATGTCTCAGTGCGTACAAGGACCCCTGAGCAAGCGGGATAAATTGATGATTATTATTATTATTATTATTATTATTATTATTATTATTATTATTATTATTATTATATATATATATATATATTCGTTTACGGCCATTAGAGACCACGTTAGATAACAATTACATGTTTCTGGAAGCCTTCCTCACAGCCCAGAACTTCAGCATCCTCTCTCTGGCAGCCTGTCTTCTTTCGTCCGTCCACCCACGGTTAAGTTTTGGTTCGTCATGGAATCCCTGAAATCTGTCGATCACTGACCTAAACTTTGTTCGGTTTGAGATGTCTTCCGAATTTAGTCCTACCTGTCTGAGATCCTTTCTCACCTCCCTGAACCATTTGTCCGACACTTTAGGTCTGCTGTCTAGTATTGTGAAAATCCTTTTCGTTAGTCTCTTCTCATCCATTCCAAATAAATGCCCATAGAATTTAAGTCTCCGTTTTCTCATGCACTCAGTTAGCCTTTCATTGTCTCGGTAAAGTTCTTCCCTTCCTCGCAGCCTATACTGTCCATCCACAATCTTTGGACCCATTATTTTGCGAAGGATCTTTCTTTCAAATTTCTCAGCTTCTCTCAGTCCCGCTTTTCCTGTCATTTGGAGGCACTCACTAGCATACAGACATTCCGTTTTAATCACTGTATTGTAGTGCCTTAGTTTAGCTCGTCTGGAGATGGTTTTCTTCTTGTATATAGGATATGTCCTACGAAAAGCCGCAGCCATTTTCTCCCGTCTGGTGTTGTTTGCTTCTCTTTCATTTGTTTTCAATTGCACTATTTCACCCAAATACTTAAAGCTATCAACTCTTTCTATTTTACCGTGTTCTGTCTTCAGGTACCGAGGGGCTGTTTTGATGTTTGTTATATATTTAGTTTTTTCGAAAGAGATCTGTAGTCCTGCTTTTTCTGCTTGTAGTTTTAGTACATTCAGCTGTTCTATTGCTGTGTCAGTATTCCTAGATAGCATCGCAACGTCATCAGCAAAGGCAAGGCAATTAATCATGACACCACTTTTTGACCCTCCAATGTATACTTGGTTAAGTAATCCTTTTCTGTCCAGTTCTTTTTCCCACTCCCGGATAATCTTCTCCAACACACAGTTGAAAAGAATTGGTGACAATCCATCACCCTGCCTGACTCCTGTTTTAATTTCGAACTGTTTGGAGTTCTCTCCCATGAACTTAACTTTCGAATGTGTCCCAGTTAAAGTCTGCTTAATAATTGCTGTTGTTTTGGCGTCAATTCCAAATTCCACTAATATATTGAATAGCACTTCCCTGTCGACTGAATCATACGCCTTTTTAAAGTCTACAAAAACGACTACCAGATCCTTTGAGAGATGATTCTCTAGTACACGTTTCAGACTCCAGATTTGATCAACGCACGATCTTCCCTTCCTAAATCCCGCTTGATACTCGCCTAGTTGATGATCCACTTGTTCCACAAGTCTCCTCTGTAGTGCTTTAGAGAGTGTCTTATAAGTTACAGATGTGATGGAAATGCCGCGGTAGTTGTTAGGATCTGCTCTATCTCCTTTTTTGTGTAGAGGATGAATGATAGCATTTTTCCAATCTTCAGGGATTACCTCCATTTCCCATATTTTTTCCATTTCTCGCCTTAAAATTGTTATTGCGATTTCTCCACCACTTTTCAGCATCTCTGCTGTGACAGAGTCTTCCCCTGCAGCTTTGTTGTTCTTTAAGTCTGTAATTATTTCACGGAGTTCTTTTTCGTCAGGGGGTATTGAGTTTTCATTCCGTTGCTTTGGATCCTCTTTTGGCCATTTATTATTATTATTATTATTATTATTATTATTATTATTAACTTACATCCAGCAACAACCATTCGTTATTTTTGATATAATCGCAATATACTCGTTCTTCGGGGGTACGAAAGTAAGACAATTGGATTTTGGGGGTACGCCAACCAAAAAGTGTACTTGCGTGTGTACTTGTTGTACTTGTATGTGAAGAAACTACAGCCCACACTCCAAGAGCTGACAACAATCTCATCTGACTGACCCCTTGCGACATGAGAGTGCAACTCTACCTATGTACAGTACTTTCTAATTATTGTTTTGCATGAATGTGTGTACGTTTATATCCTAGAATAACAGTGACATGAGTGTACACCACGGCAGCGCCGATACACCCAATGGAAGAAGAAGAAGAAGAAGAAGAAGAAGAAGAAGAAGAAGAAGAAGTGATAGCCCCTGGATTCTATCCCTTTCCAACGCCGCTGTCTGCATTCACTTCTCCCTAACGGAGGCGTGGTACCAGGGAGCCCTGGCAGCTGACAGTAGGACTTTTCTTGTAGTCCCACAGCCCGGACGCCGCTGAATCCACGTAGGGGATCCCGCAGTGAAAAGACGGCTGATCCCCCCTAACAAACGAACACTGCACGAAAAAGGACATGACTTGAGCATGATACATACTCCTCACTAACATAAGCTGGAATCTTCCAGCCTACATCCTTGCATGTGCTACCTACAATATGTCAGGTTTTACATGTAGGCATATTATTATTTCTACCTATGTATTCTTGTCCTGATCCTTACTACCCAAATACACCGCTATGATATCTTATCACCTCATCTGACATTGTGAGCCTGGGGACAAGCAGATACTTCCATCAGTATCACTTATTCCCAATCCTTCCAGCTGTCTCATTTTCTTCTTAGATTGTGCTGATCGCCACGCGGGGGAGCGAGCTTCGCCCCCCACCCACAAAAAAAAAGTCTACAGCCATTAATCAAGGGTCAGTCGGTGAACCGTGTATTAAATGTATCTATCATTCGTTGCCTGTTGTACAGTGTTCTTTTTTTTTTTTTTAACAATTTGCTTTACGTCTCGCCGACACAGATAGGTCTTATGACGACGATGGGACAGGAAATACCTAGGAGTGGGAAGGAAGCGGCCGTGGCCCTAATTAAGATACAGCCCCAGCATTTGCTTGGTGTGAAAATGGGAAACCACGGAAAACCATTTTCAGGACTGCCGACAGTGGGGTTCGAACCAACTGTCTCCCGGGTGCAAGGCCACAGCTGCGCGGCATTAACCGCACGGCCAACTCGCCCGGTGTGTACAGTGTTCATGGGCTGTCTAAGGTATGTGTGTTTTTGAGAAGTGAACAGTATGGAGGTGTGTTGCTGTTATTGCTCGCCACTGCTTATACGATTAATACAAATGATGGTAGCAACACCGCTTCGCAAAGCACATTTGAATTCGTCCGCGAAGCGACCTGATTGGCGAACTTCAGCAGCTGATAAAATGACAACGCCGCGAAACATCTATTTTTTTCATATTATTTATCAGCAACTCTGTAGGCGTTATATACCCAGTGCATGTTGTTTTCGACCATCCTGTATATTTATTGCTAAGAGTCTGATGAAACAGATCTCCGTGGATTATATACTGTTAAAATATAGCTGTCCGTCTCTGTGGTGTAGTGATTAGTGTGATTAACTGCCATCCCCGGAGGACCGGGTTCAATTCCCGGCTCTGCTACGAAATTTGAAAAGTGGTACGAGGGCTGGAACGGGGTCCATTCAGCCTCGGGAGGTCAACTGAGTAGAGATGGTTCGATTCCCACCTCAGCCATCCTCGAAGTGGTTTACCGTGGTTTCCCACTTCTCCGCCAGGCAAATGTCGGAATGGTACCTAACTTAAGGCCAACCGGGCGAGTTGGCCGTGCGGTTAGGGGCGGGCATATGTGAGCTTGCATCTGGGAGATAGTGGGTTCGAAACCCACTGTCGGCAGCCCTGAAACTGGTTTTCCGTGGTTTCCCATTTTCACACCAGGCAAATGCTGGGGCAAAACCTTCATTAAGGCCACGACCGATTCCTTCCCACTCTAGACCTTTCCTCTCCCATCGTCCTATCTCCCGACAAGGCCCCTGTTCAGCATTGCAGGTGAAGCCACCTGGGAGGGGTACTGGTCATTCTCCCCAGTTTCATCCCCAACCCAAAGTATCACGCTCAAGGACACTGTCCCTGAGGCGGTAGAGGTGGGATTCCTCGCTGAGTCCGAGAGAAAAACCAAACCTAGAGGGTAAACAGATTAAGTAAAATATAGCTAGTGTATTCCAAGTCGTTGTGGAGTTTTATTTGAGGCAGATAACTCTGGTTCAGTTTTCACCCACTTAATTGCTTTCAGCGGGTTAGGTAAGGCCCGTGGCGGATTTACACGTACACAAATTCATGTACACGCCCTGGCAGAGAAGAGTTATCATGCTCTATGTAAATTCGAGGGATCCGTTTCAGTGAACTCTTGCGTCCAAATTACGGACATTTCAGATTGCTCCCCTGTACTCTAAAGCAAGTAAAGTCGAATAACCAGCAATATCCTCTTGATTTTACCCTTAAGAAAACAATAATCAGGAAAATAGGTGGCTCCTTGGTGACAGGGGTTTCAGTAAACCATTGAACCCAGTAGCGGTGATTGGTAATTAGAAGTATGGGGGGAGAGGGGGGTGGCGGATGTACAGGCAACAAAAATACCCGGGTTTATGGGATATAACGCGGGGGTGGGGGTAGTTTTTTCAACATAACTGAAAGAAAAGCCACAAAATGTATGCCAGATGTCGCACAGCGATGCATAAGCGATTCATAGTTTGTGTTTCAAAGGTTGCCAATACTAATCTCGAAGATAACCGAGATCGACGAGTCAGCAGTAGGGTGTCCATCTATCGGTGCGAGTACTATACATGACCTTGGCAAGAAAGTATACCCCTAATAATAATAATAATAATAATAATAATAATAATAATAATAATAATAATAATAATAATAATAATAATAATAATCATAATCCAGTATTCGGGAGATAGTAGGTTCGAACCCCACTGTCGGCAGCCCTGGAAATGGTTTTCCGTGGTTTCCCATTTTCACACCAGGCAAATGCTGGGGCTGTACCTTAATTAAGGCCACGGCCGCTTCCTTCCAACTCCTAGGCCTTCCCTATCCCATCGTCGCCATAAGACCTATCTGTGCCGGTGCGACGTAAAGCAACTAGCAATAATAATAATAATAATAATAATAATAATAATAATAATAATAATAATAATAATAATAATAATAATGGCGTATGGCCTCCGGAGAGGCCTGGTGCACGTCTTTTTCTAGTAGACGGCCTATTAGGCGACCTGCATGTTTGTGAAGATGAGGGCCCTACCTAGAATGATTTCTAATGTTGAATACGCCACACACACCTAGCCCCCGAGCCATTGGAATTAACCAATTAAGGTTAGAATCCCCGACCCAGCCGGGAATCGAACCCGGGACCATCTGAACCGAAGGCCGGTACGCTGAACATTCAGCCAACGAGTCGGATGAGTATACCCCTGATACCCTTCCTGACAGTACACACGAAGTATCGACTACTTCGGGCTGTAGCGCTATACAAATTGGTTAGCCGCGACGAACGACATTTTCTGCGTATTTCCGCTAATAACTTTGTTAATAATTCAAGGAAAGAATTAGCTGATAACACAACAGGGCTCGTACAAATTGCTTGTTTTAATAATTCCTATAATGTCTATAATTCCTAGTTTCAGCCGGGTAAAATGGAATAAAAATGTAATGTTTTCTCCAAAAAGAAGGCTCCCCCTCCCCCCCCCCCCCCCCCCATTCACCGCTATTGACTGAACCTAATGAAAAGCAGCGCCTGTTGCTCTGTCACTTTTATCTATTGTAAATCAATGTGTTGTTCGCCCTCCTGCTCCCCACGTAATGGTATATGCTCAGGATGGAATTTTCCACGTCTGTTTTTGGCATATTTGCTTTCTGCACGGCAGCTTGCGTTCTGTTCCTCCATTTACCCTCTTCCTACTCGCCGCAAGTTATATCGTCCAACTCTAGCATGACTCAGCTGCCTTTCAAGTTAATTTCGGCCACATACAAGCACGTAGTGTTAACTTTTCAAAGGGAAAAATATCGTGCAGAACACTAAACTAAAGTAGAAGAAATAGCGAAAGCAATTGTCAAACAATGATCATGTTAAAGCATGAGATAATATAGTGGAGTGCATTCTACTGGCACAAGGACGTGCGTGAGAAGCCGCGCACAATGCTCGTTTGCACTTGAACGTTCCGCAAGGTGGCTTTCTGTAAAGGAGGGGCAGCGACACTATCTCCTCTTCAGGCCGCCTCATCACTGTCATGTGTAGAGCCCGGAGGTTCAGGCATTTATTTTGGCTAAAATAGCCAGACAAGTAAGCACTAAAATTTAGGAAATAGGCTGTAAAATAATGAAAATAAGGATTAAAAAATGACAAAAATAGGCACTAAAATAATATAAATGGTTTTATGAAAGCTTCTTTATACATCACATTTTAGTACGTAATCGTACGTAGCAGGTACGGGACCCGGCGACCCTCTCGACCAGTTGGGGTGTGAAGTGAGATTTTTCAGTAGAAGCCTGTGTAATACGAAAATATTGTTTGTGCAAATGTTATTTTTATCTATTATATTAAAATTAAATTCTTCTCTTTATTATTAATACAATATATTGCCATTATATTTTATTTTATTTCCAATGATTAATTTTAATACGTAAATAATCGCAGATCAGGTAACTGAAAAAAGTTACGAGAGGAATAAATAGACAGCTATGTTTGTTTCGTGGATCTAGATAAGGCATATGACAGAGTACCGAGGGAAATATGTTTGCCATACAGGGGGAAAATAAATAAATAAATAAATAAATAAATAAATAAATAAATAAATAAATAAATAAATAAATAAATAAATAAATAAATACTGATCTGCATTTAGGGCAGTCGCCCAGGTGGCAGATTCCCTATGTGTTTTTCTTAAGTGATTGCAAAAAAAATGGAAATTTATCGAACACCTCCCTTGGTAAGTTATTCCGATCTCTAAAACATTCTTCCTATAAACGAATATTTGCCCCAATTTGTCCTCTTGAATTCCAACTTTATCTTCATATTGTGATCTTTCCTACTTTTAAAGACACCCCTCAAACTTATTCGTCTACTAGTGTCATTCCATGCCATCTCTCCACTGACAGTTCGGAACATACCACTTAGTCGAGCAGCTGGTCTCCTTTCTCCCAAGTCTTCCCAGCCCAAACTTTGCAACATTTTTGTAACGCTACTCTTTTGTCGGAAATCATCCAGAACAAATCGAGCTCGTTTCCTTTGGATTTTTTTCCAGTTCTTGAATCAAGTAATCCTGGTGAGGGTCCCATACACTGAAACAATACTCTAGTTGGGGTCTTACCAGAGACTTATATGCCCTCTCTTTTACATCCTTACTACAACCCCTAAATACCAACATAACCATGCGCAGAGATCTGTACCCTTTATTTACAATCATATTTATGTGATTACCCCAATGAAGATCTTTTCTTATATTAACACCTAGATACTTACAATGATCCCTAAAAGGAACTTTCACCCCCATCAACGCAGTAATTAAAACTGAGAGGAGCCCTGAAGATGGTTTTCCTTGGTTTCCCATTTTCACACCAGGCAAATGCTGGGGCTGTACCTTAATTAAGGCCACGGCCGCTTCCTTCCAACTCCTAGGCCTTTCCTATCCCATCGTCGCCATAAGACCTATCTGTGTCGGTGCGACGTAAAGCCCCTAGCAAAAAAAAAAACAAACAAACTGAGAGGCCTTTTCCTATTTGTGAAACTCACAACCTGACTTTTAACCCCGTTTATCAACATACCATTGCCTGCTGTCGATCTCACAACATTTTCGAGGTCACAATCCTGTAACTTATTTCTTACTCTATACAGAATAACATCATCCGCAAAAAGGCTTACCTCTGATTCCACTTGTTTACTCATATCATTTATATATATAACAAAACATAAAGCTCCAATGATACTGCCTTAAGGAATTCCCCTCTTAATTATTACAGTGTCACATAAAGCTTCGCCTACTCTAATTCTCTGAGATCTATTTTCTAGAAATATAGCCACCCATTCAGTCATTCTTTTGTCTAGTCCAATTGCACTAATTTTTGCCAGTAGTCTCCCATGATCCACCCTCGATTGTCCGGGCTAATTACCGGACAAGTTCGCACGGATAACTGAAAACACGGATAATGCGATTTTGTGCATTATTATGCGTTTGCCTCTATGGTGTAGTGGGTAGTGTGATTAGCTGCCACCCCAGAGGACCGGTTTCGATTCCCGGCTCTGCCACGAAATTTGAAAAGTGGTACGAGGGCTGGAACGGGGTCCATACAGCCTTGGGAAGTCAACTGAGTAGAGGTGGGTTCGATTTCCACCTCAGCCATCCTCGAAGTGGTTTTCCGTGGTTTCCCACTTCTCCTCCAGGCAAATTCCGGGATGGTACCTAACTTAAGGCCACGGCCTCTCCCTTCCCTCTTCCTTGCCTGTCTGTTACAATCTTCCCGTCCCTCCACAAAGCCCCTGTTCAGCATAGCAGGTGAAGTGCCTGGGCTAGGAACTGGTACTTCTTCTCAGTTGTATCACCCAACCCAAAATCTCACGCTCAGGGCACTGCCTTGAAGGCGGTAGAGGTGGGATCCAGCGCTGAGTTTGAGGGATAAACCGACCCTGGAATGTAAACAGATTAAGAAGAAAGAACAAAAGAAAAAAGTAATAACAGCACTAATTAGTGGCCTGTGACAGTTAAAAATTGTTGAAAAATAATACTGTAAATGGTAATAATAAACTGATTACCAATGTATTTATTGCAACTTAAAAGTGCACTTTTATGTGTGATCAAAATATAAAAGAAAAGAGGAAATTCAGAAACTTCACTTACTCAAAATCTAAACAGTGCCCTTTAAGCACATTAAATTTCAATAGCTTTGTGATTAATGACCTTATATTATAATTACTTCAAGATGTCACTGAAGCTTTAATGTAACAACAATTTTAACTCGGAAATGTTATATGTACAGTGATGTGAGGATAAAAAATTTGGCTCATTTCACTTCAGAAACGTTATCACTAATCAGGTCTTTACCAACCCATTTCTGTTTTTCCTTTAGTATTAGTTATATTTGAATACTTTCAACATTTAGTTCAATTAGAATATTTTTAACTTTTGAAACTGATTTTTTGTTTGTTTGTTAAGAAGGAAGCCATACTTTCCAGTGTCGATTCGGTTAAATGAAACTTTTCAGTCTGTCCAACGCACAAGTTCAATATAAATGTAGTCGAATCTCGATATCTCGAACATCCATTACTCGAATTTTCAGAATCTCGAAGTAACTTTAATTTCCCGGTCGTTTATGATAATTTTCATGTAATTTATTTTTCTATTGATCGAAGTTCGAAATTCGAAATTCTATTAATCGAAATCGAAATTTCTCGATTTCTCGAAGCAAATATTTCCTCCCTTGAATCAAAAAATACTCTGTACCTCAAATTTTGTGCAACATTAAGTGTGCAGTACGGCATTTGTGGTTTGTGAGGAGCAGTTAACAAATACAGAAAGGTTTACAGTGATGCTGGGAGCTAATATGACGGGAATCGAAAAACTAAAACTTCTCATGATCGGAAAATCGGTGAAGCCTTGCTGTCTCTCGGGTGTGAATTAATTACCGGTCACGTACGAAAGCACCCCCCCCCCCCCAAGTCGCAGATGACAAGCTCCATTTACGAATCTCGGCTGCGTGGTATTGACGAGAAGTTTCAACGTGAAGGGAGGAAAGGTTAACAGTAACAAACAGAAGAGACTAACGGAGATTTTCCAAAGGTATCAACTAAGGTATGTTTCTTGTTTCACTACTGCATTAACGGGGGGGGGGCTAAAGGGGCTGCAGCCCCGGGCCCCGCGTGCTAAGGGGCCCCGGCCCTTGGCCGAACCTAAAATTGTACAAAAAGGCCTGCTACTCCACCTTCGTGCATGTATATGAATATTTACGCTCGCAAAATATCGAACATGCACTCTTCCTTCCTTCCTTCCTTCCTTCCTTCCTTCCTTCCTTCCTTCCTTCCTTCCTTCCTTCCTTCCTTCCTTCCTATCAGCTGTCCGCGTTAATATTTCATCACTGCTAGAATCAATTACCGTCCGGAGACACAAATCCTCGCTACTTACGCACTGTAATTATTGTAAAGGTTATTGCTGATGAAAATTTAAATCTGGCAACTTGGGAGTACGGGCAGAGGGGGGAGGGGTAAGAGGTCTAGGAAGTGAGCGGGAGGGGACAGGGAAAGCACGGTGGAATGCGCATGCTATACTATACCTTTGCATCAGGAAGAGAACTTCCAGTTCACCTCTGATTATTGAACCATTCGTAAGTTACAACTGTAATGTTCTTGTAAAATGGATAGAAAATATCCTAGAGGTGCCAAAACACGAAAGTTCTGTTTTGTATGTCGATTTGATAGTGATGATGAGACAAATGTAAAAGATGTTTTGGCATTATGAAATTTTAACGTGAAAAATAGAGAAAAATTGTAGTCTATTTCAACACTTCCCTATTCATCAATTTAAGTGGAAGTAGTTCTATAACAACTTCAGTATGCTAGTCTTATGTGTTGTCACGAAGAAGGGGCCCCACATTTTTAAATAGCCCAGGGCCCCCAAACACCTTAATCCGGCACTGCATGTATCTCCTGTCTTTAAAACAAGTTACAATAATAAGGGTTATAATTCAAGTGATGCCGTAAAACAGAGTTTGTTTGTATATTCTTAAATACTGTTAAAAATAATGTTTTCAGTATAAGCCCGTCGAAACATATGATTCAGTTAGGTGCGTGCTATACATGCTCAAAAACGATATTCTCTGTCTCGAAATTTCGATAACTGGAAATAAAATTTAGCTCCCGAGGTGATTCGAGATATCGAGATTCCACTGTATTACACCAAATACAGTAGAGACAATACGCGACACTGAGCGAGATATCGAGGGACAGCTATTGGAGCTCTCTCTAGCGAGTAGACCTGAAAACTACTGATTCTGTCATAAGAGCACGTGTATTTTTGTGTGAAGTTTTTAGTGTTATTTATGCGTTTTCAGTGAGTTGACATAATTAAATAGTAGCGAGTGTCATTCCTTGATATCTCCTCTCAACATGAGGGGAAAGGTATGTGCTGTGTTTGGCTGCAGTAACTATGAAGTGGAGAAGAATGCGCGGTCGTTCTTCAGGTTCCCTCGTGACAAGAAAATGTAACTAATATTGTGTTTGCATATATATTCTTCCAGTGAAAGAGATCTTTATAGTACGTCATAATCTTCTGACCTGCTTGACCCATATTTTGTTAAAATGTTATTTCGGGAGATAGTAGGTTCGAATCCCACTATCGGCAGCCCTGAAAATGGTTTTCCGTGGTTTCCCATTTTCACACCAGGCAAATGCTGGGGCTGTACCTTAATTAAGGCCACGGCCGCTTCCTTCCAACTCCTAGGCCTTTCCTATCCCATCGTCGCCATAAGACCTATCTGTGTCGGTGCGACGTAAAGCCCCTAGCAAAAAAAAAAATGTTATTTGTTTTACGTCCCACTAACTACTTTTTAAGGTCTTCGGAGGACCCATATTTTAACTGGCTTAAAATGTAATACTCATATTTTATTGTATAGTGCAGCAGTTAACCTTCAATACCGATGTGTTGTTGTAGGTGTGATCTGTGGGTTTTGAAATGTCACAGAAGTGATTTGGTTAAGGTGTACAAGAAAGAAGGGGCGTTACGCTTATATAAGAATTATAAGATCTGTTCAGATCATTTCCAGGACAGCGACTTTAAAAATCCTCGACTATACAGCCAAGGATATGTTACATTTTTACTCTAATTGTACGTAAATATTCCTGAAAGCATCACTATCGACAACATTTTCATACTTTTCTTCTTTTATCCCTCTTCTCAGATTAAAGCCGGGATTTATAGATTTTCTTTCTGTTAGTAGGCTTCATGTTAAGAGGAAAATTGTCCAGCTATTAAATGTTAATTCATTGCATCATATGTGTAAGGAATGTGCCGATATTTTTATTGACAAGTGTTTTAATGTGATGATACAATGTTTCTAAATGAAAAAAAAAGACAAATCCAACTGTAAGAGTTCAGGCAGGAATGCTAAAGCTAAAAAAGTAATGCATAAATGAAAGACCAAACCATTTCACAGCAGTCCATTTCACATCTTGTTTATATGTCTAATTTCATTCTTTGAATAATAACCTTTTAAATAATTCTTCATTCATTTATCCAGAATTGCTTTAGCAACTTCGAAGTTAATATCTCAATAACACTTTCTTTCTAGACGTAATTTATTTATCCATTTCCGTATATACATTTCCATTTATATTTGAATTTAGCGCGATTTTTTCAGGTCAAGTCACTAGGAGCGCCACCGTCGAATTGTCTCCCATTTTAGCAAGGCTAAATCCGTAAGTGTAGCGTATTGTCTCTACTGTATTTGATTACACTATAGCATACCTGTAAAAACAGTGTATATTTTCATTCCGTCTTAATAGCGTGTTTTTTACAGGTATTTATAGTGCAATATTTATATATAACTTGTGTGTTCGACAGACTGAAGAGTTTTTAAGTTTTATTTGAAAATTAAGGTATTAGAAATGCCAGTGTTACAGACGAAGCAACAGTATTCTTGCTATGAATTCCTTTTCAATTCCACTAAACGCATTTACCAACGCAATTAGTCCATGAGTAATTATTATCTGTGAAAAAGAAATTCACAAGAGAGAAATTTTCTTCTCCCTTCTAGAGCTTCACAAAACATAAATCCTCGTGGATATCATTGTTGTGAAAATAGCGAACACATACAAAAAGCTAAGCAAGATTTACAATGTCCGCGCTTCATCAGTTTGCAGGGCCAATGTTGAACTGTCATGAAGACGTACTGTAATTATTTTATATCAGAGATCATTGAATCAGTACGTCGTGCCACTGTGACAGCGTTCAAACTCTCACCATTCTTTTCTCCATGCATGATCGCGCACATCTTTAAGGCTGCAGGAAGTAATTTCTCAACAGTAATTGCTGCGTCATACAATTTACAATTAAGTAAGATTCCTCTAAGATGCTCTTAGTGCTTTCTTACGAACTGTTGCATGCTTTTCTAGGAATCTTGACGTTTATTTACAATTGTCGCTCGTGACGCTTAAAAACGTCCATAGGTTTACTCGCATGCTCTGGATGTTTTGTCTGGAAGAGTCTTGTAAGTTTTACAGGTTTCGAACTGTCGTTGGCTAAAATTTCCAAGCAAAAAAAACCACTGTGGTTGTTCCTGGTTATTCAAAAGAATGTTAGTGAAACTTACTTTTAGATGATCGTCTTGATATTCGCGCAATCTTGCTTTTGTCGAATAATTAACCTTACCGGTGAGAGCTGAAAATAAACCAAATTCGCATTCTCGCCTTTATTAGGTATTTTCTTGAGAGAACAGGCACTCGATGAAACACTTTTAGGGGTTCTCTTTTTTACCACTGAGAAACAGCCAATTGTCCATGATTATGACGATACATTTACCACGAAAAACGCGTCTTCCCAGACCAAACTTTGCAACATTTTCGTAACGCTACTATTTTGTCGGAAATCACCCAGCTGCTTTCCTTTGGATTTGTTCCAGGTCTCGAATCAACTAATTTTGGTGAGGGTCCCATGCACTGGAACCATACTCTAGTTGAGTTTTTACCAGAGACTTATATACCCTCCTCTCCTTTATATCTTTACTACAAACCCTAAATACCCTCATAGACCTAACCACATGCAGAGTACTGTACCCATTATTTACAATCCCGTTTATGTGATTACCCCAATGGAGATCTTTCCTTATTTTAACACCCAGGTACTTACAGTGATCCCCATAAGGAACTTCCACACCACAAACGCAGTGATTAAAACTGAGAGGATTTTTCCTAGTAGTGAAACTCATAACCTGACTTTTAACTCTGCTTATCATCATACAATTGCCTGCTGTCCCACTCACAACATTGTCGAGGCTCTTCTGCAATTGCTCACAATCTTGCAACTTATTTATTACTCTACTAGCAGTTACCCGCGGCTTTGCTCGCGTGGATTTCGTAGTTTGATAAAAGTAATCGTTCTTTGGTACTGCACGAATACAAGTAGTGTAAATTGGACAGTTCGGGCGTCTCCTCCTCCTCCCGCGGCGCGGGAAATTTGAATTCTGGCGGGAGATTTGAATTTTGGCGGGAGATTTGAATTTTGGCGGGAGATTTGAATTTGTAAACAAAGCCACGTGCTTTTTGACAGCTGTCATCGACAACAACGCATCGCTAACCTCACAGCACCGTGCTGCCCTCTTTAGCTAGATACCTGTGGTGGCAGGCAATTCCACATGACGGCAGCCATCTTTAATCAAGAGGGCACCGTGCTGCCCTCTATGTGGTGGCGGCAATTTGAAAAATTCTACATGCTCTTGTTTGTAAACAAACTCACGTGCTTTCTTGACAGCCGTCATCCGCCATCTTTAATCAACAGAGCACAGTGCTGCCCTCTTTAGCTAGATACCTTTGAAATGTGGTGGCGGCAAATTCCACGTGCTCTTGTTTGGAAACAAAGCCATGTGCTTTTTTGACAGCTGACATCCGCCATCTTTAATCTATAGAGCACAGTGCTGCCCTCTTTAGCTACTTACCTTTGAAATGTGGTACGTCACAGCTGTCATCCGCAGTGCTGCCATCTTAACGGGCCTAAACCTTAGTGCTACCAACTTAACCTTACTAGCGCGAGATTTGAATCGGTAAACAAATCCACGTGCTTTTTTGGCAGCTGTCATCCACCATCTTAAATCCATAGAGCACAGTGGTGCCCTCTTTAGCTACTTACCTTTGAAATGTGGTGGTGGATAATTTGAAAAATACTTTTTGATAGCAGACATCTTTAATCGAGAGAGCACCGTGCTGCCCTCTTTAGCTAGATACCTGTGGTGGCAGGCAATTCCACGTGACAGCAGCCATCTTTAATCAAGAGGGCACCGTGCTGCCCTCTTTGTGGCGGTGGCAAATTCCACGTGCTTTACAAACTCACGTGCTTTTTTCTGACAGCTGTCATCCGCCATCTTGCATCACAAACCTCAGTGCTGCCCTCTATGTGGTGGCGGCAAATTCCACGTGCTCTTGTTTAGTAAACAAAGCCACGTGCTTTTTTGACAGCTGTCATCCACCATCTTTAATCAATAGAGCACTGTGCTGCTATCATGCGGGCAATTTCGTCAGCTGTCATCCGCCATCTTTAATCCACAGAGCGCCATGCTGCTCTCTGTAGTAGCGGGCAATTTGAAAAGTTCTGTTAGCTGTCATCCGCCATCTTTAATCAAGAGAGCACCGTGCTGTCATCTTTAGCTAGATACCTTTGAAATGTGGTGGCGGCAAATTGAAAAATTCCACGTGCTTTACAAACCTATATGCTTTTTGTCAGCTGTCATCCGCCATCTTTAATCTATAGAGCTCAGTGCTACACTCTTTAGGTACATACCTTTGAAATATGGTGGCGGATAATTTAAAAAGAAAAATTCTACATCAGCCATCTCTCGACGCTAATTGCACAAGATGGTGGCTATACATGACTCCTTAAAGGTGCTTATGCAAGATGGCCGCTATACATAGGTTCTTATGAGATGCCCTTGGGATGCTTGCGCAAGATGGCGGTTATACAAGGCTCCTTATGAGACGCCCTAGAGATGCTTGCGCAAGATGGCGGTTGCTCTTATGAGGCGGCTTAAGGGTCCTTGCACAAGATGGCTAGAGATGTCCTAAGGATGCTTGAGCAAGATGGCGGACGCAAGATGGCGGCTATACATGACTCCTTATGAGACGCCTTAAGGGTGCTTGCGCAAGATGGCTGCTGCTCTTATGAAGAAAGCTAGCTTAGAGGCTAACGTGTCGTGCTAGTTCGATTCATTAAATTTGGGGCTTAAATGCATAATGTTAAATATCTCGAAAACGGTGCATCGTAGAGCAAAACGGACAAAATTTTTCTACCCAATACCTCGGTTCGCAGTATGGGGAACAAGTAAAACATAGTCTAATGATGAGATCAACGGTTCGGTTCTTACTTAGGCCCTTTAGCATTAGCTCTGTTTCAGCTTTTAATGAAGCAAGTCTTCGTAACATGATCAGGTCTAGCTATGGTAGAGAGTATAACGTACCGTGCAGGTTCGATTCATTACATTTGGGGCTTAAATGCAAAATGTTAAATATCTCGAAAACGGACAAAATTTTTCCACCTGATACCTAGGTTTGCAGTATCAGGAACATGATAGCATAAGAAAACCATAGTCTAATGATGAGATCGACGGTTCGATTCCTACTTAGACCCTTTGGCATTGGCAGCTACCTATTTCTACAAGATGGCGGCTGTACATAGCTTCTTATGAGAAGCTTAAGAGCGCTTGCACATGATGGCTGCTGCTCTTACGAGACGCCCTAGGGGTGCTTGCGGGAGGTAGCAGCGACAAGATGATGACTATACACAGCTGCTTATGATACGGCCTAGAGGTGCTTACACAAGATGGTGGCTGCTCTGATTAAGAAAGCTAGCTTTGCATCGTGCAGGTATTTTTACAGCACTAAACCTCATACCTTTGAAATGTGGTGGCAGGTAATTTGAAAAATTCGACGTGCTTTTTCTTCACAGCGGCTATCTTTAGACAATAGCGGCTATACATAAGCTGTTAAGGCCTCCTCTTATGTCAAGGCATAGCTCTATCGAACAAGTTTAAACCTGCATCGGAATAGCTAGAGTAAGCGCGTGCTGCAGTGATGACGTCATTAAGCATGTTTAGACTTGCAAATCACAGAAGAAACGTAACAAGGCTGGAATCGAAAACTGCACTCTACGCCGTTAATTTTATCATGTGATGGGAACATTGATTGAAGTGTTTAGAACACTAAATAAGTAGAACCGAACACTGTACTCGATACAACATATGTTTAGAACATGTCAGGGGGTATCTTTGTTCTAAGAAGATTAGTTTACCGCACATTCCTTGGCTAAAGGGCTAATGGGCTAAAGGGCTAATGGCAAAAAGGCTAAAATGGATAGGTGATGTGTACACGCTTTGAAACATGGCAATTCATACTGCTGCTCTGTCCCCAAGACTTTTAAACATAGGTAATCCTCATGCTGCTCTTAACGACGTCGAGCTAAGGCAGCATACTACGTGACCGTGACGTCACGACCACGTGCTCTTGTTTGGTAAACATAGCCACGTGCTTTTTTGACAGCTGTCTTCTTGACGAACCCTAACCTCACTTTGAAGGACAATAGAGCGTCGCTAACCTCACTGCTACCATCTTTACGGCGGTAAACCTCAGGGCTGCCACCTTATGCATGTTATAGCGCGGAATTTAAAATCCAACAACGGAACATTCTTAACCTCACTCTTGTCATCTTTACGGTAGTAAACCTCAAGGGCTGCCACCTTATGCATGTTGTAGCGCGGAATTTATAATCCAACAACAGAGCATTGCTAAACTCTCTGCTATCATCTTGAAAAGTTCAGTGTTCCAAACACTAGTTCGAAAAACGTAACTCATCGCACCTCGGGGATTTTATTAGGTAAGACCCCCTAGGTTCCATTCCTTGTTCTGAACATGAAACCATTTACAAATAAAGATTAATTTTCTACACTTAACAAAGTACAAGCGTTCTTGCTGATAGCGATCGATGAGGTTGTTGCTCCTTTAGCCCTTTAGCCCTTTTGCCCATTAGCCCTTTAGCCCATTAGCCCTTTAGCCAAGGAATGTGCGGTAAACTAATCTTCTTAGAACAAAGATACCCCCTGACATGTTCTAAACATATGTTGTATCGAGTACAGTGTTCAGTTCTACTTATTTAGTGTTCTAAACACTTCAATCAATGTTCCCATCACATGATAAAATTAACGGCGTAGAGTGCAGTTTTCGATTCCAGCCTTGTTACGTTTCTTCTGTGATTTGCAAGTCTAAACATGCTTAATGACGTCATCACTGCAGCACGCGCTTACTCTAGCTATTCCGATGCAGGTTTAAACTTGTTCGATAGAGCTATGCCTTGACATAAGAGGAGGCCTTAACAGCTTATGTATAGCCGCTATTGTCTAAAGATAGCCGCTGTGAAGGAAAAGCACGTTGAATTTTTCAAATTACCTGCCACCACATTTCAAAGGTATGAGGTTTAGTGCTGTAAAAATACCTGCACGATGCAAAGCTAGCTTTCTTAATCAGAGCAGCCACCATCTTGTGTAAGCACCTCTAGGCCGTATCATAAGCAGCTGTGTATAGTCATCGTCTTGTCGCTGCTACCTCCCGCAAGCACCCCTAGGGCGTCTCATAAGAGCAGCAGCCATCTTGTGCAAGCGCTCTTAAGCTTCTCATAAGAAGCTATGTACAGCCGCCATCTTGTAGAAATAGGTAGCTGCCAATGCCAAAGGGTCTAAGTAGGAATCGAACCGTCGATCTCATCATTAGACTATGGTTTTCTTATGCTATCATGTTCCTGATACTGCAAACCTAGGTATCAGGTGGAAAAATTTTGTCCGTTTTCGAGATATTTAACATTTTGCATTTAAGCCCCAAATGTAATGAATCGAACCTGCACGGTACGTTATACTCTCTACCATAGCTAGACCTGATCATGTTACGAGGACTTGCTTCATTAAAAGCTGAAACAGAGCTAATGCCAAAGGGCCTAAGTTAGAACCGAACCGTTGATCTCATCATTAGACTATGTTTTACTTGTTCCCCATACTGCGAACCGAGGTATTGGGTAGAAAAATTTTGTCCGTTTTGCTCTACGATGCACCGTTTTCGAGATATTTAACATTATGCATTTAAGCCCCAAATTTAATGAATCGAACTAGCACGACACGTTAGCCTCTAAGCTAGCTTTCTTCATAAGAGCAGCAGCCATCTTGCGCAAGCACCCTTAAGGCGTCTCATAAGGAGTCATGTATAGCCGCCATCTTGCGTCCGCCATCTTGCTCAAGCATCCTTAGGACATCTCTAGCCATCTTGTGCAAGGACCCTTAAGCCGCCTCATAAGAGCAACCGCCATCTTGCGCAAGCATCTCTAGGGCGTCTCATAAGGAGCCTTGTATAACCGCCATCTTGCGCAAGCATCCCAAGGGCATCTCATAAGAACCTATGTATAGCGGCCATCTTGCATAAGCACCTTTAAGGAGTCATGTATAGCCACCATCTTGTGCAATTAGCGTCGAGAGATGGCTGATGTAGAATTTTTCTTTTTAAATTATCCGCCACCATATTTCAAAGGTATGTACCTAAAGAGTGTAGCACTGAGCTCTATAGATTAAAGATGGCGGATGACAGCTGACAAAAAGCATATAGGTTTGTAAAGCACGTGGAATTTTTCAATTTGCCGCCACCACATTTCAAAGGTATCTAGCTAAAGATGACAGCACGGTGCTCTCTTGATTAAAGATGGCGGATGACAGCTAACAGAACTTTTCAAATTGCCCGCTACTACAGAGAGCAGCATGGCGCTCTGTGGATTAAAGATGGCGGATGACAGCTGACGAAATTGCCCGCATGATAGCAGCACAGTGCTCTATTGATTAAAGATGGTGGATGACAGCTGTCAAAAAAGCACGTGGCTTTGTTTACTAAACAAGAGCACGTGGAATTTGCCGCCACCACATAGAGGGCAGCACTGAGGTTTGTGATGCAAGATGGCGGATGACAGCTGTCAGAAAAAAGCACGTGAGTTTGTAAAGCACGTGGAATTTGCCACCGCCACAAAGAGGGCAGCACGGTGCCCTCTTGATTAAAGATGGCTGCTGTCACGTGGAATTGCCTGCCACCACAGGTATCTAGCTAAAGAGGGCAGCACGGTGCTCTCTCGATTAAAGATGTCTGCTATCAAAAAGTATTTTTCAAATTATCCACCACCACATTTCAAAGGTAAGTAGCTAAAGAGGGCACCACTGTGCTCTATGGATTTAAGATGGTGGATGACAGCTGCCAAAAAAGCACGTGGATTTGTTTACCGATTCAAATCTCGCGCTAGTAAGGTTAAGTTGGTAGCACTAAGGTTTAGGCCCGTTAAGATGGCAGCACTGCGGATGACAGCTGTGACGTACCACATTTCAAAGGTAAGTAGCTAAAGAGGGCAGCACTGTGCTCTATAGATTAAAGATGGCGGATGTCAGCTGTCAAAAAAGCACATGGCTTTGTTTCCAAACAAGAGCACGTGGAATTTGCCGCCACCACATTTCAAAGGTATCTAGCTAAAGAGGGCAGCACTGTGCTCTGTTGATTAAAGATGGCGGATGACGGCTGTCAAGAAAGCACGTGAGTTTGTTTACAAACAAGAGCATGTAGAATTTTTCAAATTGCCGCCACCACATAGAGGGCAGCACGGTGCCCTCTTGATTAAAGATGGCTGCCGTCATGTGGAATTGCCTGCCACCACAGGTATCTAGCTAAAGAGGGCAGCACGGTGGTCTCTGGATTAAAGATGGCTGCTGTCAAAAAGCATTTTTCAAATTATCCGCCACCACATTTCAAAGGTAAGTAGCTAAAGAGAGCACCATTGTGCTCTATAGATTAAAGATGGCGGATGACAGCTGTCAAAAAAGCACGTGGCTGTCAAAAAGCACGTGGCTTTGTTTACCACACGCTAGTTAGGTTAAGTTGGTACTACTGAGGTTTAGGCCCGTCAAGATGGCAGTACTGAGGTTAGCGATGCGTTGTTGTCTGTCGAAAAGCACGTGGCTGTCAAAAACACGTGGCTTTGTTTACCTCGCACTAGTGAGGTTAAGTTGGCACTACTGAGGTTTAGGCCCGTCAAGATGGCAGTAGTGAGGTTAGCGATGCGTTGTTGTCGATGACAGCTGTCAAAAAGCACGTGGCTTTGTTTACAAATTCAAAACTCCCGCCAAAATTCAAATCTCCCGCCAGAATTCAAATTTCCCGCGCCGCGGGAGGAGGAGAAGGCGCCCGAACTGTCCAATTTACACTACTAATACATTATCTGAAAATCCCTAAAGTATAAAAACTCACCGAAAAAAATTGAGTTTCATTTATCCCAGAAACTCTTTGTAAACAACGTTTGTGGTTTTGCTTTTTGTGGGTAAGATGACCATGCAACATAGAACTGTATGTGTGAGAAACAGTCTTCTCTCAAGACGAAAAAAAAGTTTCTTTATTTTTAAAGAAGATCCAAATACATATTTCCACGTTTGTAATATCTTCACTTTTTGAGATATAAGTATCCCCATAAAAAGAATTCAGCGCACTTATCAGTCCTTCCCCCACCTCCACCTAGGTGGACTTTCCAAAGACATAAGTGAATGTTTCTTTATTTTTAAAGGAGATTCCAAATACCAGTTTTCACGTCTGTAACACCTCCAGTTTTTGAGATATAAGTATCCTCATAACAAAAATTAAAATCTTTTATCTCCTTTTTACCCCGTTAAGTGCCCTTTCCGAAAACAAAAAGAAATGCATGTTCCTGTATTTTTAAAGGACTTTTCAAATACCAAATTTCCTGTCTGTAACATGTTAAGTTTTTGACGTACGCTGTAGATATACTGGTACTCATTTTAAAATTCACCCGTTTTTCAATTCTTTTCAGCCCCTTAAGTGGATTTTCCAAAAAGAAAAGTGGGTATTTATTTTTAAGGGAGATTCTAAATACCAACTTTCACGTATGTAACATCTTCAGTTTTTGAAATATAAGTATCCTCATACAAAGAATGCAACTAATTTTTCAATACATTCAGCCCCCCTCCCGCCCTTAAGTGGATTTTTCGAAAACGAAAGAATACGCTTTCTGTTACTTTGAAAGAAGAATCAAAATACAATTCTTCATGTCTATAACACCTTCAGTTTTTGACGTATAAGACTCCTCATAAAAAGTATTCAAGCATTTTTCACCTGCCGCCCCCTTAAGTTGACCCCCACCCCCCGAAATGCGTGTCTCTTTATTTTTAAAGGAGATTCTAAATACCAATTTTCACGTCTGTAACCTTCAGTTTTGAGATATAAGTATCTCCATAAAAAGAATTGAGAGTTTCACTTCCTTTCACCCCCCCCCCCACTTAAGTGAATTTTCCGAAAACAAAAAATACTTGTTTCTCTATTTATAAAGGAGCTTCCAAATACCAATTATCACGACTGTAACATCTTCAGTTTTTGAGATATATGTATCCCCATAAAAATAAATCAACTCCTTTTTCACCCAACCCCCTCCCCGAAGTTGATTTTCCCCCGAGAATGCATATTTCTTTATTTTTAAAGGAGATTCCACATACGAATTTTAACGCCTGTAACATCTTTACTCATACAAATAATTTGACTAATTTTTCAATTCTTTCACCCCCTTAACAAAAATAAATATTTATTTATTTTGAAAGGAGTGTCTAAATACCACTTTTCACGTCTGTAACATCTTCAGTTTTTGAGATATCAGTATCCTAATAAAAATAACTCAACCCCATTTTCAGTCCCCCCTTTAAGTGGTTTTTCCAAAAACAAAAAATGGAGTTTTCTTTATTTTAAATAATTTTCACACCCATAACAGGTTAAGATTTTTATATATATTGTAGATATGCTCATTTTAAACATTCACCCGTTTTTCAGTTCGCCTGAAGTGGATTTTCGGAAAACAAATTACTATGTTCCTTTTCTTTTACAGGAGCTTCGAAATATTAATTTTCACGTCTGTAACATATTACGTTCTTGAGATATACTGCAGATACTGTATAGTCTTTTTAAAAATTCGCCTCACTTTTCACTCCTGCCCCCTCCCCCTTTTAATTGGATTTTTCAAAAGCAAAAAATACGTGTTTCTTTAATTTTAAAGAAGATTTCAAATACCACTTTTTGAGATATAAGTATTCTCATAAATGGTATTGCCCCCATTTTTCCCGAGCTAAGCCCAGCCATCGAGCGAGAGATCCCAAGGTGGACCGTTCGATCGTTGGCTATCACTTTCTAGAGGCATTTAAGGGTTGTTAAGGATTGATGACCAAGCAGGATAAAAAGAAATGTTAAAACAACACTCTGACATTTATTCACATAAGCAAACAAACAAATGAAATATTCTTGCTGATATATTTTTTTAACAGAGAACTTTCATAATATTGCATTTCTTCCTCGATTTAGAGTGACACGTGTTCTTAATCTCCAGCCTTACTGTGCTGTAATGAAACCAAAGAAAAATTAGGCCTCTTGCCTTTTCAAATCAAAATACTTGACTGAAAGAATTAAATAAATTAACATAGAACTTGAAAAAATGATTAACAGCAGTCTTGCTAACGAGGGTTTTACAATAAATGTGTTCAAAGCTTTACCAATTCAAAGTAGTCTCAACACGTGGTTTTAAGATGTACTCAACTGAATTTGTCATTTACAGTATTTAATAATAGTCAATGACACCAACATGAACTTCAGTAGAAAATGACAATTGATTTCAAAATTCTCAAAATTAATTAATTATTATTCTGATTATTATTATTATTATTAATTTCTCATCATTTAATTAGCCTATGTTTCATTGTCACACGATCGTGTTCTTATTAATTTTCCACTGCATTATTTACCTAATGATCGTCATTAGCATTTCAGAATAGTTATTTTGAATTAATTATTAATGACTTATTTTCACCATAACTCCAATTAATCATGCGGCTAACAAATTTCTACCTCTGATCTTTGTATTTCATTTCTATTCAAATTAATCTTAATATTTTCCAAATTTTAGAAATTTACATTACCAACGTGTGAGCTAGTTAAATAAATTTTATTTACAAATCGAGTGCCTTCATAAAATAACGAGATGATCTTTCCTTTTAAATCTCGCTAATTAAGAAAATAAATTCTTCCTAGTCTTCCTCGACTTAACTTAATCACACTTTCCCTTAAGGGCATGAAAATTATTTCTTAAGGCAACACACGACGATGAGTGTGATCTGCGTCACAGCGAGTGCGTGACCAGATCAAAATTAAATGAAACCAACATGACACAAGAGAAATATACATATTTACATACACACACACATTCACACTAAGGAAACACGTTTTTATGTACATTTTTACATCGAATCCTGTTTTGGCAAGTTTATGCATGATTTTTATTGGTGGTCGGGACGCGTAATGTCTAGCAGAAATAATCTGTGTACTGAAATTATCTTTCATTTATAGTGGCTAGTGATCGAAGTCATGGGTATCACTTGGTAGAAACACATTTCACATACCAATGTAAGTTCATCTAACTCATGAAATTATAATGGAAGATTCTAGTAAAATCCATAAGCACTACCATCATTTGGGCTACAGGTTGAAATTACCGCAAGCGTGAGCCTTACTTGTATTACTTTTATTTCCTACCTGTGAAATACACTCGCAACACGTGCTCCAATAATTATACTCCATCTTGCGCTCACAATACACAAGAATAAGTCAAATATCATCATTAAATCACCAACTGCATAATTATACAACAAGTATCCCTCAGGATTGGTCATATTCCAGACCCTTCATGAACAGAGCACATTCAATCTCACATATAAGGACTCTACAGTAATTTTATGGCTCACGAGCGTTTACTTCTGTTTTACCCGATCTTTAGTTAATATTATTATTATTTAAGTGATTATTACATCTACTGATCCTCATGGAATATCGTAAAATTAGATGACTTCATCATAAATGCAACAAGTGATCTTGAAAGACACTAGGTTCGACCCTATTCACTCAAAATGTACACGTAAATTTCCATCCAATAACTTTCAACATTACAAGGAAAGTAGATTTATCGTGTGGTCAGTGATTATTAAATATAAAGTTCCTTAAGCATGGGAAATCATTCAAAGACAACCTACATGTCTACTCTAATAGATTCCAAAATTTCATTCACACGTACCTAGTCTACCACGACACCTTGAGAAGTGGAAAAATGAAATATTTCTAACTACAACAAACTAATAGATCTACGACTTAAGAAGAAAGACCTCTAGTTGTACAAAAGGTAAGACAGATAAATTAAATTAAAAAGGTACTCAAGTTTTTGGTGGGGTTCGATTCCCGTCGACAGTCAGTTATTCCAGCATACTCCTCCGGTCAGTCTCCTTCCAATTACCAGATACGCCTCACATTTTACAGCTCCATGGAGGCTCTGCAACAGGTGTCCCTCGATGAAATGATGTTGTCGGTGGTTGCGGAATTATCCATCTTGAGACGTTCAATTCTAAGACGACTTCCGTAGAATGCCGGTCACAAGCTGTAACTGAGATGACAAAATTAAGTATTTTGCACAAGCACACGCCGAATATAAATAGCTCGTCTACACTGTCACACTTAACTTGGCTCCTAGGCGTCTTTATTCCATAGAATTCACTAATGGTTTCTCTAAATTCTAGCAGAACGGCGTCGACTTGAACTGAAGTTAATTCTCCACGTGGTCTGAGAACGACGAAGGATATTCAGAGTAAGAGCTTCAGAACTTCAGAGTAAGAGTTTCAAGAACATTAAGAGCATTAAGAGTTTCACGAACATTAAGAGAGCGATTTACTCGAAACAAGGCCTTTTATCTAATTAGCCAGAGAGGTGTGATCTTCAGCGAGGACGGTAATTGGCTGATGGTCTCGTTTAATTGGCTCAGACTATTCCAGAAACAAGCTGGGTTGCGCGCGTGCGAAGGCAGTCACGTGGTTTGCTCTGACCTTGGCACAGTCTTGCCAGTGTGTCACCCCTCTGAACGATGAAAAAAAACTCGTTCACAGCTCGCCACAACTCCCCAAATGATATGCTGCAGTTCCAGGCAGACAATAAAATTTTCACTTTCCACTTGTTAAAATATTCGTAATATCGCCAATTTTAACGGGGACAGTATTTAGCCCCCTTTTCACCTTTTTTCACTCCCTTAATGGGATTTTCCTAAAACAAAAAAATTCGTGTTTATTTTTAAAGCAGATTCCAAATACCGATTTTTACGTCTGTAAACTTTTAAGTATTTGAGATATAGATCCACTCATTTAAACAATTCACTCCTCCCCCTCTTTTCACCACTTTTAGAGTCGGAATATCTAAAACTCCTCCGTTAGTGAATACCTACACTCTAATATGAATGTATCCCCAAAATTTCATTTCTCTATGTCCAGTAGTTTTGGCTCGGCGATGATGAATCAGTCAGTCAGTCAGTCAGTCAGTCAGTCAGTCAGTGAGGACATGTAATTTCATGTATATAAAGTGTAGCATCATCCACAAAAAGCCGTACCGGGCGAGTTGGCCGTGCGGTTAGGGGCGCGGAGCTGTGAGCTTGCACTCGGGAGATAGTGGGTTCGAACCCCACTGTCGGCAGCCCTGAAGATGGTTTTCCATGGTTTCCCATTTTCAAACTAGGCAAATGCTGGGGCTGTACCATAATGAAGGCCACGGCCGTTTCCTTCCATTCCTAGGCCTTTCCTATCCCATCGTCGCCATAAGACCTATCTGTGTCGGTGCGACGTAGAGCAAATAGCAAAAAGCCGTTTCTTTGATTCCAGTTCCTTACTCATATCATTTATCTACATAGATAAAAATACATAAATGTCCATGAGGAATTCCCTTCTTAATGATTACAGGCTCAGAAAAAGCTTCACCTACTCTAATTCTCTGAGTTCCATTTTCTAGAAATATTTTCTGGTCAGTACTCGTGAAATTGTAAGTAAGGTAGTGTGTTTCCATGAATGTATATTGGTTTTTAATAGTAATGGAGGAGCTTCTTGCCTGGCGTACTCTACTGAGAATCTGAGGATAGCAATAATTGTTAAAATATGGAATGGCATGTGTACCGTCAAGTGAAACTCCTATTTCAGACGCCCCCCCCCCCACGCTCCGCCCCCGCTTCGCGGACTACTGTTCTAGACTTTATCACCAACTAAATTAGGCTAGTAGGAGCGAGTAATTTCCGTTTTACAAACCATTTTAAATAAATAAATTTACATTTTACATCCGGGCTGAAAGCAAAGCAAGCTTGCGTGGCTGTTGATATCTTGACCATCGCCACGGGACCTTCAGTTTTATGTCCAAACCAAACCACAGGAAAGTGGCTTTTCATTCCAAATACCTTGCAATCGTTGGCCGGGATTCGAACCGCGGGCGCCTTGGTGAGAGCTGGTGAGTAGTATAATGCAGGGATTCGGCGGCCGCCGCCGCCACACGCCTCCGCCGCCGCCTCCGCCGCCGCCGCCCGCGGGAAATTTGAATTTTGGCGGGAAATTTGAATTTTGGCGCGAGATTTGAATTTGTAAACAAAGCCACGTGCTTTTTGACAGCTGTCATCGACAACAACGCAACGCTAACCTCACTGCTGCCATCTTGACGGGCCTAAACCTCACTAGTGCCAACTTAACCTAACTAGCATGAGGTAAACAAAGCCACGTGTTTTTTGACAGCCACGTGCTTTTTGACAGACAATAACGCATCGCTAACCTCAGTACTGCCATCTTGACGGGCCTAAACCTCAGTAGTGCCAACTTAACCTAACTAGTGCGAGATAAACAAATCCACGTGCTTTTTGACAGCCACGTGCTTTTTGACAGATTTGTAAACAAAGCCACGTGCTTTTTGACAGCTGTCATCGACAACAACGCATCGCTAACCTCAGTACTGCCATCTTGACGGGCCTAAACCTCAGTAGTACCAACTTAACCTAACTAGCGTGTAGTAAACAAAGCCACGTGCTTTTTGACAGCCACGTGCTTTTTTGACAGCTGTCATCCGCCATCTTTAAACTACAGAGCACCGTGCTGCCCTCTTTCATCACCTGTCATCGGCAGTGCTGCCATCTTGACAGACCTAAACCTTAGTGCTACCAACTTAACCTCACTAGCTCGAGATAAACAAATCCACGTGCTTTTTGACAGCCACGTGCTTTTTTGATAGCTGTCATCCGCCATCTTTAATCTATAGAGCACAGTGCTGCCCTCTTTAGCTACTTACCTTTGAAATGTGGTGGCGGATAATTTGAAAAATGCTTTTCGACAAGCAGCCATCTTTAATCCAGAGAGAACAGTGCTGCCCTCTATGTGGTGACGGCAAATTGAAAAATTCCACGTGCTCTTGTTTGGAAACAAACTCACGTGCTTTTTCGACAGCTACCATCCGCCATCTTTAATCTATAGAGCACAGTGCTGCCCTCTTTAGCTACTTACCTTTGAAATGTGGTGGCGACAAATTCCACGTGCTCTTGTTTAGTAAACAAACTCACGTGCTTTTTTGTCAGCTGTCATCCGCCATCTTTAATCTATAGAGCACAGTGCTGCCCTCTTTATCGTAGTAGATGTAAATTCGTCACAGCTGTCATCCGCAGTGCTGCCATCTTAACGGGCTTAAACCTTAGTGCTACCAACTTCACCTTACTAGCGCGAGATAAACAAATCCACGTGCTTTTTGACAGCTGTCATCCACCATCTTTAATCTATAGAGCACAGTGGTGCCCTCTTTAGCTACTTACCTTTGAAATGTGGTGGCGGATAATTTGAAAAATGCTTTTTGATAGCAGCCATCTTTGAGCACCGTGCTACCCTCTTTTGTGGTGGCAGGCAATTCCACGTGACAGCAGCCATCTTTAATCATGAGAGCACCGTGCTGCCCTCTATGTGGTGACGGCAAATTCTACATGCTCTTGTTTGGAAACAAACTCACGTGCTTTTTTCTGACAGCTGTCATCCGCCATCTTGCATCACAAACCTCAGTGCTGCGCTCTTTAGCTAGATACCTTTGAAATGTGGTGGCGGCAATTTGAAAAAAATCTATGTGCTCTTGTTTAGTAAACAAAGCCACGTGCTTTTTATGACAGCTATCATCCACCATCTTTAATCAATAGAGCACGGTGCTGCTATCATGCAGGCAATTTCATCACCTGTCATCCGCCATCTTTTAATGAACAGAGCACCGTGCTGCTCTCTGTAGTAGCGGGCAATTTGAAAAGTTCTGTTAGCTGTCATCCGCCATCTTTAATCAAGAGAGCACCGTGCTGCCATCTATGTGGTGGCGGCAAATTCTACGTGCTACGCGCAACTGTCATCCACCATCTTACATCGCAAACCTCAGTGCTACACTCTATGTGGTGGCGGATAATTTAAAAAGAAAAATTCTACATCAGTCCTCTCTCGACGCTAATTGCACAAGATGGTGACTATACATGACTCCTTAAAGGTGCTTATGCAAGATGATCGCTATACATAGACGCCCTTGGGATGCTTGCGCAAGATAGCGGTTATACAAGGCTCCTTATGAGGGATGCTTGCGCGAGATGGTGGTTGCTCTTATGAGGCGGCTTAAGGATCCATGACTAGAGACGCCCTAAGGATGCTTGCGCAAGATGGCGGATGCAAGATGGCGGCTATACATAGCTCCTTATGAGACAGCCAGTACTCGATACAACATGTGATCAGAACATTGATTGATGTGTTCAGAACACTGTACTCGATACAACATGTGATTAAAACATTGTGTGGTGTGTTCAGAACACTACATAAGTAGAATCGAACGCTGTATTAGGGGATACCTTTGTTTAGATTGAAACATAACAAGACTAGAATTGAACACTGCACATTGATTGATTGATGTGTTCAGAACACAAAATAAGTAGAATCGAACACTGTACTCGATGTCGCTAACTTCAACATGTGATTAAAACATTGTCTGGTGTGTTCAGAACACTACATAAGTAGAATCGAACGCTGTACAACATGTTAGGGGATACCTTTGTTTAGATTGAAACATAACAAGACTAGAATTGAACACTGCACTCGATGTCGTTACATGCGATCAGAACAATGATTGATGTGTTCAGATCACGAAACAAGTAGAACCGAACACTGTACAACATGTTAGGGGATACCTTTGTTCTAAGAAGATCAGCTTGAAACATAACAAGACTAGAATTGAACACTGCACTCGATACAACATGTAATCAGAACATTGATTGATGCGTTCAGATCACGAAACAAGTAGAACCGAACACTGTACAACATGTTAGGGGATACCTTTGTTTAGATTGAAACTAACAAGACTAACACTTCAAATGATTTGCTTAGTATGAAAATAAAAAAATATATACCGCGTAGCTAACTCGTTCATCACACTGCTAAGACGCTTAGTAATTGTGAATACACTCATACGAAAATCAAGAAAGCACACTGCGTAGCCAACTCGCTCGGCTCACTCGCTTAGTATTTGCAACACACACGGATAAGAATGTTCCGAGATACTTACATGTTTTTTAAGGGAGGGTGAAAGATCATAAATTATATGTACACATGTTGTCTCCTCCAAGTTGTAAGATGAAATAGACGCAGTACTGCGAGTTTCCGCTCTAGCTGGCGAACGGAAGTAGCATGATATCTCAGCAAAAAATAAAAATACGCGTGAGCTTGCAAGTCAGACACAATGATGGATACCGCGATTCAAATCCTGGTAACTTATGCCGTCGGGAAGGGTATCCGGCGAGCATCTAGCTGTAAATCCCCGATTCTCGACAGATTCTTAATCCCAGTTCTTTGACGTCAGGAAGGGCAACCGGTCGAAAACAATAGTGTATGATGTAAGAGGTTAGATACTACCAGTTTTGTGTCAGGAAGGACAACTAGTCTTAAAACAAAACAGATTCTTAATCCGAGTTCTTTGACGTCAGGAAGGGCAACCGGTCGAAAACTATAGTGTATGATGTAAGAGGCTAGATACTGCCAGTTTTGCGTCAGGAAGGGCAACTCAACAAATTCTTGCGATTTAAAATCTTAGTCAGGAAGGGCATCCAGCAGTAAAACAATAGTTCGTGATACTGCGATTTACAATCTAGCTGTAAAACCCCCGATTCTCGACAGATTCTTAATCCGAGTTCTTTGACGTCAGGAAGGGCAACCGGTCGAAAACAATTATCGAACACGCATCGCGAAGGCAAGAGTGTGCAGCGATATGCTTGTCTAGACTTGCAGATTACGAAAGAAACATAACAAGACTTGAGTCTTAAAACAAATTCTTGCGATTTAAAATCTTAGTCAGGAAGGGCATCCAGCAGTAAAACAATAGTTCGTGATTTAAAATCTAAGAAGTGCATCTAGCTGTATATCCCCCGATTCTCGACAGATTCTTAATCCGAGTTCTTTGACGTCCGGAAGGGCAACTAGTTGAAAACAATTATCGAACACGCATCGTGAAGGCAAGAGTGTGCAGCGATATGCTTGTTTAGACTTGCAGATTACGAAAGAAACATAACAAGACTTGAGTCTTAAAACAAATTCTTGCGATTTAAAATCTTAGTCAGGAAGGGCATCCAGCAGTAAAACAATAGTTCGTGATACTGCGATTTAAAATCTAGCAGAAAACCCCCCGATTCTCGACAGATTCTTAATCCGAGTTCTTTGACGTCAGGAAGGGCAACCGGTTGAAAACAATTATCGAACACGCATCATGAAGGCAAGAGTGTACAGCGATATGCTTGTTTAGACTTGCAGATTACGAAAGAAACATAACAAGAATTGAGTCTTAAAACAAATTCTTGCGATTTAAAATCTTAGTCAGGAAGGGCATCCAGCAGTAAAACAATAGTTCGTGATACTGCGATTTAAAATCTAGCTGTAAAACCCCCGATTCTCTACAGATTCTTAATCCGAGTTCTTTGACGTCAGGAAGGGCAACCGGTTGAAAACAATTATCGAACGCGCATCGCGAAGGCAAGAGTGTGCAGCGATATGCTTGTTTAGACTTGCAGATTACGAAAGAAACATAACAAGACTTGAGTCTTAAAACAAATTCTTGCGATTTAAAATCTTAGTCAGGAAGGGCATCCAGCAGTAAAACAATAGTTCGTGATACTGCGATTTGAAATCTAGCTGTAAAACCCCCGATTCTCGACAGATTCTTAATCCGAGTTCTTTGACGTCAGGAAGGGCAACTAGTTGAAAACAATTATCGAACACGCATCGTGAAGGCAAGAGTGTGCAGCGATATGCTTGTTTAGACTTGCAGATTACGAAAGAAACATAACAAGACTTGAGTCTTAAAACAAATTCTTGCGATTTAAAATCTTAGTCAGGAAGGGCATCTAGCAGTAAACAATAATTCGTGATACTGCGATTTAAAATCTAGCAGTAAAACCCCCGATTCTCGACAGATTCTTAATCCGAGTTCCTTGACGTCAGGAAGGGCAACCGGTTGAAAACAATTATCGAACACGCATCGTGAAGGCAAGAGTGTGCAGCGATATGCTTGTTTAGACTTGCAGATTACGGAAGAAACATAACAAGACTTGAGTCTTAAAACAAATTCTTGCGATTTAAAATCTTAGTCAGGAAGGGCATCCAGCAGTAAAACAATAGTTCGTGATTTAAAATCTAAGAAGTGCATCTAGCTGTATATCCCCCGATTCTCGACAGATTCTTAATCCGAGTTCTTTGACGTCAGGAAGGGCAACTAGTTGAAAACAATTATCGAACACGCATCGTGAAGGCAAGAGTGTGCAGCGATATGCTTGTTTAGACTTGCAGATTACGAAAGAAACATAACAAGACTTGAGTCTTAAAACAAATTCTTGCGATTTAAAATCTTAGTCAGGAAGGGCATCCAGCAGTAAAACAATAGTACGTGATACTGCGATTTAAAATCTAGCAGAAAAACCCCCGATTCTCGACAGATTCTTAATCCGAGTTCTTTGACGTCAGGAAGGGCAACCGGTTGAAAACAATTATCGAACACGCATCGTGAAGGCAAGAGTGTACAGCGATATGCTTGTTTAGACTTGCAGATTACGAAAGAAACATAACAAGACTTGAGTCTTAAAACAAATTCTTGCTATTTAAAATCTTAGTCAGGAAGGGCATCCAGCAGTAAAACAATAGTTCGTGATTTAAAATCTAAGAAGTGCATCTAGCTGTATATCCCCCGATTCTCGACAGATTCTTAATCCGAGTTCTTTGACGTCAGGAAGGGCAACTAGTTGAAAACAATTATCGAACACGCATCGTGAAGGCAAGAGTGTGCAGCGATATGCTTGTTTAGACTTGCAGATTACGAAAGAAACATAACAAGACTTGAGTCTTAAAACAAATTCTTGCGATTTAAAATCTTAGTCAGGAAGGGCATCCAGCAGTAAAACAATAGTTCGTGATACTGCGATTTAAAATCTAGCTGTAAAACCCCCGATTCTCGACAGATTCTAAATCCGAGTTGTCAGGAAGGGCAACCGGTCGAAAATAATAGCGTATGATGTAAGAGCTTAGATACTGCCAATTTTGCATCAGGAAGGACAACTAGTCTTAAAACAAAACAGATTCTTAATCCGAGTTGTCAGGAAGGGCAACCGGTTGAGAACTATAGTGTATGAGGTTAGATACTGCTAGTTTTGTGTCAGGAAGGACAACTCAACAAATTCTTGCGATTTAAACACATTTTTATTCCCAAGAGAATCGAACCCGAGACTACCGGGTGAGAGGCATGCATACTGTAGGCTATAGGTTTGTTCTACTGTCCATGAAGTCGTATCAGCGCAGAGCGAGCAGCGGAATGCGTGTGTTAGCTGAAATTGTACACGTATCTTCCGGCTCGGCCTTGAACGAGGACACTGCATGCTGATAAGCGGCTTGTAACTCGCGAACGTCTTCTTAGCTGAGTAGCATGTAAGCTCTTAAAACACAGTACCAATTAAGGTTGTAAAATATTCTGAAATAGTCCTCCTCTGTAGTGCAGTAGTTAGTGTGATTAGCTGCTACCCTCGGAGGTCCGAGTTCGATTCCCGGCTCTGCCAAGGAATGTGTAGCATTTAGCCTATGTAAGTTCCTAACGTAAAATATCATGATTGTACGGAGAGGTTAAAACACACACAGTGCCTACTCCTATCGAAAGAACCTGCACGGTACCGGCATGTAGGCTTCTCCTGGTGAAGGAGCATGCACATGGTTTAACGCCTCCTATCAACAGCCCTTACTTAATGCTGGCTTTTTTGCACACCCCGCCTCACACCATAGTTTTACGACCGGCTGCCCTTCCTGACTAGGATTTTAAATCGCAAGAATTTGTTGAGTTGCCCTTCCTGACGCAAAACTGGCAGTATCTAACCTCTTACATCATACACTATAGTTTTCGACCGGTTGCCCTTCCTGACGTCAAAGAACTCGGATTAAGAATCTGTTTTGTTTTAAGACTAGTTGCCCTTCCTGACGCAAAACTGGTAGTATCTAACCTCTTACATCATACACTATTGTTTTCGACCGGTTGCCCTTCCTGACGTCAAAGAACTCGGATTAAGAATCTGTCGAGAATCGGGGGTTTTACAGCTAGATTGTAAATCGCAGTATCACGAACTATTGTTTTACTGCTGGATGCCCTTCCTGACTAAGATTTTAAATCGCAAGAATTTGTTGAGTTGCCCTTCCTGACGCAAAACTGGCAGTATCTAGCCTCTTACATCATACACTATAGTTTTCGACCGGTTGCCCTTCCTGACGTCAAAGAACTCGGATTAAGAATCTGTTTTGTTTTAAGACTAGTTGTCCTTCCTGACACAAAACTGGTAGTATCTAACCTCTTACATCATACACTATTGTTTTCGACCGGTTGCCCTTCCTGACGTCAAAGAACTGGGATTAAGAATCTGTCGAGAATCGGGGATTTACAGCTAGATGCTCGCCGGATACCCTTTCCGACGGCATAAGTTACCAGGATTTGAATCGCGGTATCCATCATTGTGTCTGACTTGCAAGCTCACGCGTATTTTTATTTTTTGCTGAGATATCATGCTACTTCCTTTCGCCAGCTAGAGCGGAAACTCGCAGTACTGCGTCTATTTCATCTTACAAATTGGAGGAGACAACATGTGTACATATAATTTATGATCTTTCACCCTCCCTTAAAAAACATGTAAGTATCTCGGAACATTCTTATCCGTGTGTGTTGCAAATACTAAGCGAGTGAGCCGAGCGAGTTGGCTACGCAGTGTGCTTTCTTGATTTTCGTATGAGTGCATTCACAATTACTAAGCGTCTTAGCAGTGTGATGAACGAGTTAGCTACGCGGTATATATTTTTTATTTTCATACTAAGCAAATCATTTGAAGTGTTAGTCTTGTTAGTTTCAATCTAAACAAAGGTATCCCCTAACATGTTGTACAGTGTTCGGTTCTACTTGTTTCGTGATCTGAACGCATCAATCAATGTTCTGATTACATGTTGTATCGAGTGCAGTGTTCAATTCTAGTCTTGTTATGTTTCAAGCTGATCTTCTTAGAACAAAGGTATCCCCTAACATGTTGTACAGTGTTCGGTTCTACTTGTTTCGTGATCTGAACACATCAATCATTGTTCTGATCGCATGTAACGACATCGAGTGCAGTGTTCAATTCTAGTCTTGTTATGTTTCAATCTAAACAAAGGTATCCCCTAACATGTTGTACAGCGTTCGATTCTACTTATGTAGTGTTCCGAACACACCAGACAATGTTTTAATCACATGTTGAAGTTAACGACATCGAGTACAGTGTTCGATTCTACTTATTTTGTGTTCTGAACACATCAATCAATCAATGTGCAGTGTTCAATTCTAGTCTTGTTATGTTTCAATCTAAACAAAGGTATCCCCTAATACAGCGTTCGATTCTACTTATGTAGTGTTCTGAACACACCACACAATGTTTTAATCACATGTTGTATCGAGTACAGTGTTCTGAACACATCAATCAATGTTCTTTTCACATGTTGTATCGAGTACTGGCTGTCTCATAAGGAGCTATGTATAGCCGCCATCTTGCATCCGCCATCTTGCGCAAGCATCCTTAGGGCGTCTCTAGTCATGGATCCTTAAGCCGCCTCATAAGAGCAACCACCATCTCGCGCAAGCATCCCTCATAAGGAGCCTTGTATAACCGCTATCTTGCGCAAGCATCCCAAGGGCGTCTATGTATAGCGATCATCTTGCATAAGCACCTTTAAGGAGTCATGTATAGTCACCATCTTGTGCAATTAGCGTCGAGAGAGGACTGATGTAGAATTTTTCTTTTTAAATTATCCGCCACCACATAGAGTGTAGCACTGAGGTTTGCGATGTAAGATGGTGGATGACAGCTGCGCGTAGCACGTAGAATTTGCCGCCACCACATAGATGGCAGCACGGTGCTCTCTTGATTAAAGATGGCGGATGACAGCTAACAGAACTTTTCAAATTGCCCGCTACTACAGAGAGCAGCACGGTGCTCTGTTCATTAAAAGATGGCGGATGACAGGTGATGAAATTGCCTGCATGATAGCAGCACCGTGCTCTATTGATTAAAGATGGTGGATGATAGCTGTCATGAAAAGCACGTGGCTTTGTTTACTAAACAAGAGCACATAGATTTTTTTCAAATTGCCGCCACCACATTTCAAAGGTATCTAGCTAAAGAGCGCAGCACTGAGGTTTGTGATGCAAGATGGCGGATGACAGCTGTCAGAAAAAAGCACGTGAGTTTGTTTCCAAACAAGAGCATGTAGAATTTGCCGTCACCACATAGAGGGCAGCACGGTGCTCTCATGATTAAAGATGGCTGCTGTCACGTGGAATTGCCTGCCACCACAAAAGAGGGTAGCACGGTGCTCAAAGATGGCTGCTATCAAAAAGCATTTTTCAAATTATCCGCCACCACATTTCAAAGGTAAGTAGCTAAAGAGGGCACCACTGTGCTCTATAGATTAAAGATGGTGGATGACAGCTGTCAAAAAGCACGTGGATTTGTTTATCTCGCGCTAGTAAGGTGAAGTTGGTAGCACTAAGGTTTAAGCCCGTTAAGATGGCAGCACTGCGGATGACAGCTGTGACGAATTTACATCTACTACGATAAGGAGGGCAGCACTGTGCTCTATAGATTAAAGATGGCGGATGACAGCTGACAAAAAAGCACGTGAGTTTGTTTACTAAACAAGAGCACGTGGAATTTGTCGCCACCACATTTCAAAGGTAAGTAGCTAAAGAGGGCAGCACTGTGCTCTATAGATTAAAGATGGCGGATGGTAGCTGTCGAAAAAGCACGTGAGTTTGTTTCCAAACAAGAGCACGTGGAATTTTTCAATTTGCCGTCACCACATAGAGGGCAGCACTGTTCTCTCTGGATTAAAGATGGCTGCTTGTCGAAAAGCATTTTTCAAATTATCCGCCACCACATTTCAAAGGTAAGTAGCTAAAGAGGGCAGCACTGTGCTCTATAGATTAAAGATGGCGGATGACAGCTATCAAAAAAGCACGTGGCTGTCAAAAAGCACGTGGATTTGTTTATCTCGAGCTAGTGAGGTTAAGTTGGTAGCACTAAGGTTTAGGTCTGTCAAGATGGCAGCACTGCCGATGACAGGTGATGAAAGAGGGCAGCACGGTGCTCTGTAGTTTAAAGATGGCGGATGACAGCTGTCAAAAAAGCACGTGGCTGTCAAAAAGCACGTGGCTTTGTTTACTACACGCTAGTTAGGTTAAGTTGGTACTACTGAGGTTTAAGCCCGTCAAGATGGCAGTACTGAGGTTAGCGATGCGTTGTTGTCGATGACAGCTGTCAAAAAGCACGTGGCTTTGTTTACAAATCTGTCAAAAAGCACGTGGCTGTCAAAAAGCACGTGGATTTGTTTATCTCGCACTAGTTAGGTTAAGTTGGCACTACTGAGGTTTAGGCCCGTCAAGATGGCAGTACTGAGGTTAGCGATGCGTTGTTGTCTGTCAAAAAGCACGTGGCTGTCAAAAAACACGTGGCTTTGTTTACCTCATGCTAGTTAGGTTAAGTTGGCACTAGTGAGGTTTAGGCCCGTCAAGATGGCAGCAGTGAGGTTAGCGTTGCGTTGTTGTCGATGACAGCTGTCAAAAAGCACGTGGCTTTGTTTACAAATTCAAATCTCGCGCCAAAATTCAAATTTCCCGCGGGCGGCGGCGGCGGAGGCGGCGGCGGAGGAGGAGGCGGGCGGAGGCGTGCGGCGGCGGCGGCCGCCGAATCCCTGCATTATACTACTCTGGTGACAACACCACCCGGCTATTACTCCTCTTTGTGCGGACTAGATCTTGGGGTTTTATGTACATTATACAGGTTGCTCCTTGCTGATGTTTAGAATTCATAGCAGCTGGCCTATATTTTGCACTGACATACCTCTACTTGATCGGAGATAACATCAGTATCGCGTGTCAAAACGCGTATTGTGTTTATCTCTAAGGCTGCATTCGATAAATTATATCCACTGTTTCCCATTTTCACGCCTAGAGAAATTCGAGGCTGCACCTTATTTAAGGCTGCAACTCTACCTCTCTGGTCGTAGCCCACTTCTTTCCAGCGTACCGGGCGAGTTGGCTGTGCGGTTAGAGGCGCGGCTGTAAACTTGCATCCGGGAGATAGTGGGTTCGAATTCCACTGTCGGCAGCCCTGAAGATGGTTTTCCGTGGTTTCCCATTTCCACACCAGGCAAATGATGGGACTGTACCTTAATTATGCCACGGCCGCTTCCTTCCAACTCCTAGGGCTTTCCTATCCCATCGTCGCCATAAGACCTATCTGTGTCGGTGCAACGTAAAGCCACTAGCTTTCCAGCGTAATGCGAAGTTAAATAGGTAGAAAAAAGAAAGCAAGGCATCCCATTTGAAATGTCACCTAGACTTACGAAAAGAGCCATTCAAATATGCCAGGTAACAGACAGGTTTTCATGTCTCGAATATACAGTAGATAGCGTGTTAAGTAAAAGAAGTGCTTTTTTTTTTAAAGGAAAAGGTTGGCGGTAGTCGTCCGAATTTCTTCATAAACTGAATCTCGCGCTGATTTTACAACTCGCCTACTGTGAAGAAATGTTTACTTCCATCAGTTTTTCTGGTCCTAAACTTGGAAAATCTTGACACACCTTACAAACTAACATTTTGTTTTTCGCATAAAGCCACTCCTTTTTCCGGAAAAAGTTGTTTTTTCCTGAGATAAAGTCCAACAATCGTACACATGATGATCAGAGCTGAACTGCAATACGGTACTTGCGATTATTCCTTCACATACACTTGAATCACTGTTCGCAGATACAGGAGATACTTCAAAAAATTCGTCATGCTTTATTTTATTGGGCAGTGATGCTTTCTTTAAAAGCAAAGTCATCTCTGTACAGGCCATGAAGGCTCTGGGAGGGGTGGAAGGTAAAGGCACTCGGTGGGCTACAGTGGTTATCTGTACGCCCGGCCACCTTTGCCCCCAGGAGAGGCGTGCCGATTTTGGGTAATTATTGGGTGCGGGGGACGATTAAAATAATAATAATAATAATAATAATAATAATAATAATAATAATAATAATAATAATAATAATAATAATAATAATAATAATAATAATAATAATAATAATGTTATTGGCTTAACGTCCCACTAACTACTTTAACAGTTTTTCGGAGACGCCGAGGTGCCGGAATTTAGTCCCGTAGGAGTTCTTTTACGTGCCAGTAAATCTACCGACACGAGGCTGGCGTATTTGAGCACCTTCAAATACCATCGGACTGAGCCAGGATCGAACCTGCCAAGTTGGGTTCAGAATGTCAGTGCCCAACCGTCTGAGCCACTCAGCCCGACTGTTTAACATGAACACGGGCATGTGAAATAAGGAACAACGATTAATGCAAACATTCGTATTGCACCCTTGAAAATTGGTTATTGGTTTGTGTGGAAAGAATATTTTATTACTTGAGTGGAACCATGCATAAAATTGTCGTCCAGGAAGGTGAGTTCAACTCTGCACTATCTGATAGCCAGCAGGAAACAGGTTTTTCCCGTGCCGTGTGTGCGAGTCTGGGTTTTTTTGTGCCTTGTTGAAGACATCAGACGGGTGGCACGTGGACAGGAACTCGACCAGATTAAAAGCGATCAATACTTTGAGATTTTGACGTCATGATATTTAACCAATTGGACCGCAAGGTTAGCCCGATCGCAAAATCTCAGCCAATAAAAATTAGTTAACAAACACACCTACGTCTTGAAGAAATAAATACCCATGTACTTGGGGAAATTTTTTTTTTGCTCATTTACATTCGCTCAGAGCTCATTTGGTCTTTGCTCATTCTGCTCAGTTATCTACGGGAATAATTGTATGAGCACATGTGTTATTGGAAACGACGTATCCGACGTGGAATATTACCAGCATTCATTGAGGAAAGACGATAAATTTTCTGCTTCTGAGGAAATTTTGTGACGCCGAAATATCGGAAACGCAGCAGTTCAGATTTCTTTAAATTTATAAATCTGAAGAAAATTTTCTAAAGTAGGTAAAACTGTGCCATCTTGAAGAATCGAGTGTGTGTCAGGAATTATTTCTAAGACAAATCTTTTAGTTTCAGCTTTCACCAGAAGACGCAAGATTCCTAGCAGTCCTGAAATACTTTGGAAGAATGGAATTTCAGCATTACGACGGAGTTTGTATTTGTCCTAAGTCCTCGCCTGCTGCAGCCATGTATCATTAAAATGTGAGGCATAATTCAGCCCGGGAGAGAATAACATCGGAGATGGATTTTGGTTAAATATTCACTGATCATCAACCGAGTCCAGAAGCCAAGTCTACTACAGCTAAGATTTTAAATTATACTTTTCTCTATTTTCTGTTGTAATAATTATGTAGACGTAGTCCTTGCTTGAATATTTGAAGTCATTTCTAATAGTCTTTGTAGTTAGGAATTTCACTCTTCTTTCACTGGTGTTGGTAGATTTGATGTGTGTGAGAGTGTAATTGGGACCTATAATTTGTTCTATTTGAGTGAGTGCTTCGTGACATGTTCTCACTGTCCCATGATAAGTCTAGGGAAGTGTTAAAAATATTTGACCCACGCGATAATAGTTATTAATTTATAAATTAATGATGGAATAACTTTTGAATTATTTGGGACAGAATATCGACGTGTTCTGTGAATTTAGGATTTTTCCTTGATGTTTTGTGGTTTACCATAGATTCGAGATAGAATAGAGTCATCTATGATTTCATTAAACCATAGCCTGCGATGACGCGACCGCGCGCGTATAATAATAATAATAATAATAATAATAATAATAATAATAATAATAATAATAATAATAATAATAATTGCCATTATTACGGTCTAATAGAATGTTTAACGGTCATGAGTGTAATTATTACTGTGCTTATAAGTGATTAATGTGTGCTATATTGAAGTAGATGTTGGCCTGGAATATTGGTCGTGGTTTGAATGTCCACAAATTTTGCATTTACTGTTATTGGTATTTTTCGAGACTTGTAAATGGATCTTAAGATAGCATTTTATTTGTGTGTCCATGACATGAGTCAGTTAAGGAAGAGAGTGTGTCTTTGAACATAATTTCTTCTTATGCAGCACATGTTGATCAATAATTTGTGATAATAAGGGATTAAAAATAACGTAGTCGTGACTCATAGACCGTATGCGCGAATATTTATTTATCTGTGACTGTAGGCAGTTCTATGGAATTTTTAGTGGCGATTTCTGCTGTAAAATTATTCTGGAACATCGTTGAGGAATTTATTTCATTGGAAAAGTGATAATCCTGTCACAATCACACGTCAGACGATCGTAATGGTAGCCTTGTCTGATATGGTCATCGAGAGAAGCTCTCATATTTCAAATAAAATTTAAAAATAAAAATAAAGAGATAGGATTCGATAAATTTGTTTAATAATATTACCGTGGACCAAAGCTTGAATGTGAGATGGATGAATGACTGATTTTACTTGTAATTGTGATTTCCATGGTTATATTTCGTCATGTTATGTGTACGCTGAGCGCGTAAAGTTTCGATTATTTTGTTGTTTTGTGGCGAGCATATTTGGCTCAATTATGAATCTTTAAGTAATTTTATGACGGAATAAGATAGATTAGGATCTTTGCTTCGAGGGAAAATACTTAAGCAAGGATCGCGTCAATGATCTAAGCTCACAAAATGTAAAATGTCTAACGCTACAATGCGGGAAATTTAAGTCTTTATTGTGAGTTGTGCACAACACTAGGACAATTGACATAAAAATAAGAGTTAAATGAGTTGGATATTGAATTTCAAAATAATTTTATTATATAATTTGAAGCTTAAATAATTAATTGAAATAATATTTAATTAATAGAAATGAGTTATTGGATTTTTCGTGTGAGGTAGAATTTTGAATCACGGTTAAATAAATCGCAGAGTATTGTCAATTTAAATTATAATTCAAAAGAAAGATATAATTCAGAATTTTGATATTTTGAGATAGGATTTTCTCAAATAATAATTTATTTAATTTCTTAGGACGATGTATTAAGACTTAATTTCGTATCTTTACAGAATGAAATTTTATGGAGAACTGTGAGGTGCATTCCAGCAGGGAAGAGATAAATAATTTATTTCAAGATTTTGGAAAATATTTATTGAATCTGGAAAGTGCTAATGTTTTATTTAATAAATGTTAAAACCCATTTCTTTTTTTGTGTTTTCATTTGTCGTCAGTCCTTAGATTGTCCCTGCCCTCTATAATTTAGCGTCGCCTGTAAGCGAACGTTCCGCCTCTGGGAACTTTTGCTTACCGGCTGAGCTGCCCGGCAAAACGGGGGCAGGTAGTACAAATTTGGCGCCCAACGTGGGGGCCCGAATTTTATCGGCGACGCCAATCTAAGGACTCGATCTTGTAGTCCAAAATTTGGACATAAGCAAGATGCGGCGACAATAGGATTTTTGGGTTATTTGATAACATTTATTAGCGCAGATCTCTGTGGCAGAGTGCACTTTAGTTAAAGTTAGGAAGGGCCATGTTGAATACTTGAAACAAAATCTTGGAGATTAGGAAAATTTCATATTTTTTTATGCGACTGCATTTGCGCAACATTTCGGATTTTAATAGTTAAATATTATTGAAATGATATACATTTCTTCCCCTAAGGAGGTGAGCTTAATTCATTAGTAGACGTGGAACTGGACTCTGGTTTATACTCTGATATTATTCTCCCCGAGGTCTGAACTGCCGTTTCTTTGAAAAGTTTATTGTTATTATGGATGAATGGCGTGCATTTTTGGAGAATGCGTTAGGAAGTTTGAAAGATAGCTTGAAACAGGACCTTATTGAAAATCAAGCTAAACTTGAGCTTAGACTGACCGAGAACAGTGATAAATTAAAACAGGAACTTAGTGAAAATCAGGAGCAATTGAAACAGGATCTTAGTGAAAATCAGGAGCGATTGAAACAGGACCTTAGTGAAAATCAGGCTAAATTTGAGCTTAGATTGACCGAGAACAGTGATAAATTAAAACAGGAATTGAAACAGAATCTTAGTGAGAATAATGAAAAACTGAAATTAGAACTGAACGAGGGTCAGGATAAATTTAAATCCGATCTTAAAAGTGCTTTGGAAGAAATACAGAATAGGACGGACGAAAACATTAATAAACTGCACATGGATGTGAAATTATTTAATGGGAAAATAGCATCCATTCAAAGTGAGCTTGTAGCAGTTAAACAGAACTTCTCAGACTTTAAAGGTGAAATACAGGCGGGTATTACAAGTTCGTTAGCTGACATGTCGAACGAAGTTAGTGAGAGACTCGCTAAAGTCCAGACAGACGTACTACAGGGGCTTGATAAATACAAAAATGAGGTGGAGAAAAACTTCCAGAATATTGAGGAGAAAATTGTGGATAATGCAGAGGACCTTACAGCGACTAAGGCAGCATGGAGTAAAAAGTTTACCGGCCTTTGCGAAACTTTGAAACAAGTGGAAAAGGGAGTCATAGCAGAAATAAAAGTTACCCAAGTAACCACGTCAGAAAGGCTAGAATATTTCTATGAGACTATCGAAGAGACACAGACAGGTCTTAAAGAAATAAAAACGGAAATGGACAAGGAAATTAGCGAAGTAAAAGCTGCGTCCGAAGCATCGAAGCGTGAACTTCAGGACGGAATTAAGGAACTTGTTGAAGAGCTTAAGATAATCAAACTTCAGGGCGAGAGTCATAATATTTTCACTTCAACATTATTGGAAAGGCAAGGTCAATTGGAGAAGCGGATGTCTGGTGAAGTCCCGTCTTCAACTCCAAAAGTGGTGGACATGGCTAATCCCTTAAATAACACCAATCCTTATATAAATCAGGACAGTAGTGGGATAAATTCAGCAAATGTTTCAGGTCAGACTCAAATTGTTAATATTATTAAACTTCATGAGGAACAGCCAAAGAAGTTCAATAATGTTAAAGGCGTTACTCCTAAAAGCTTCATTCGTGAACTTCAGGAATACTTTAGAGATAATAAAATACCTCCTGAACGCCAACTAAGGGTGACTGAACGCTATTTGGAGAATTCAGTATTAACATGGTATGAAGCGTTCAAGTATTCATTTGAAGATTTTGAAGGGTTTAAGAAGGCATTTCTGGAGAGATATTGGAATAGTGACCTACAGCATAATTTGAAAACAGAACTCTACGCTAAGAGGTACGCTTCTTCTACGCCCACACGCTACGCTGATTATTTCTCAGCTCAATTACGTAAACTAAAGGAGCTTGATATGCCACCCCCAGAAGTTGAAGTAGTCCGTGTAATAATAAGGCAACTTCCAGCGGACATTCAACGTATAATGATTGCTTCGAACGCGCAGACCGCAATTCAGGCTGAAGCCGTGCTTCGACAAATCGATTTAACTTCGAGAGAACAACCACGACGTAATCTAGGTCAAGAGCAACAGGTGTTGCAAGCTACAGTCGTCCGAGCCGACAGTGGAGCTTCGTTCAACCAAGGGAGACCTAGCGGTCGAACTACAAAGGAAATGTCACCGAGAGACCGTTCTCCAAGGTCAGGACACAGAAGTGACGAGGAGAGAGATTATTACCGAAGGAATGTACGACGCAGACCCTATGAAAATATTCGAGGAAGGTGGAGAAGAAATAGTGAAACTATCTATACGGGAGGAAGAAATAGAAACTGGAGACAAGAAGAGAGAGAGAAATACATCCAGGAATTACGCAAAGAAAATCAGGAAAAATCCAAGTGGCGTCACGCGATTCAGGACCAGGACGTGAACCCGGATATAGTAGGAGCAGAAAGCTTAGAATACCAAAGAGCTAAGCAAGAAGAGAATCGTCAGCGCTATGAAAAGTAAGATTATAGCCAAGGGGCTATTAAAAAAACATCCATCCAACTAGAAAATGATAGTACGAATCCTAGCTCTTGTAATTTAGAGGTCCCAAAGGAATGGATTGTAGTTCAGATTGATTCATGGGTTACTAAATCTGATGATCTGTTAGAAGAAAATCATGAGGCTAGTAGAAATAATGCAAGGACATTACCAATAATATTAGCTAGAATTTGTGGCGTGAGAGTTAAATGCTTAGTTGACACCGGCTCCACTATTAGTGTAATATCAACATCATTTATGAATGACTTAAGAGAAAGGCATGAAATACCCATCATTCCCGTCTCACATGTTAAAATTAAAGGAATTATCCCTGACAAGATTGTAACTTGCAAGCAGCAGACATTTCTCGATGTGGAAATCGGAAACACCAAGTTCCCTAATATATTTTTGGCTATGACAAATATCAAATTTAATATCATTCTTGGAATGGATTTTCTTACATCATACCACGCAGATATTAGTTTGGACTCCAACCAACTAGTATTTCGTCTGGAGGAATTTTCAGAAACTGCAGTCATGAATCCTGTTGATGTAACCGACCAAGAGGTGTTCCACATAAATTGCGCCTTAACATCGAGGGAGAAAGAAGACCATGAGGCCTTAGAAGAAATTCATCAGGTTCTGGATGACATCATTGAAGAGGGCGAAAATAGAACACATCCCTTGGATCTTATAAATCAGAAGGTGAATTCTGTCCGCAATCCAGCTGAAAGAGTAATGCAGGAACTGTCAAAATTCTGCCGTATTTTCTGCGGAAATACACATTGGTTATGGGTAGATGTGTTACCAATTATGATGGAATGCTTAAATAACACTGTGCACGAGGCAACATCTCAGATTCCAGTTGTTCTTCATTTTGACAGACGACCTTACCAACCTTGGGATAGTATCATTCAATGCCCAGGAAATGTAAAACCTACCCTGGAGGAGAATATTGAGAAGGCAGCTAAATCTCTGAAGGAACAAGCTGAGAGAAGGCAAAGACGTGTCAAAAACAAGAGGTTTCGTCGTCCATTAAAATTACATGAGCTTGTGTTACTCAAGAAACCAGCTTCCTCAGAAACCACAAGTAAATTTTATGCCAAGTTTGCACCGTTATTTATTGGGCCGTACAAAATTATTAAAGTCTATGGGAACAATGCCTATCGCATACAAAGTCTTGATCAATCATATGAAGGAGTTCATAATGGTTCAAATTTGAAGAGTTATAACTGTCCTAAACAACCTGCTATAAATCAAATAAACGTCATCTTTGAAGAAGAAACGTCATGGAACGAAGATGAGGATCCAATCTACCTTCATGCTTCAACGCAGGTCGATATGACGGAAGAAGTATGCAAAGAATGTCAGGAGTTACAAGATTCCGCCATGAGTCAATTACGCTTGCTTTGTGCTGCGCTGGAACTGGACAATAGTAGGCTACGTGCTGGAACGTCATCTGGAATAATTATGGAATAGTGTGACACATCACTGTACTTCAAAATTTTCAAGGGACATGTTAATTATATTTCCAGATAATAATGATTTAATCTGCCCATCAAATCATTTTTTCAGCCACGGGAGAATATGCACCCTTGAAAATTGGTTATTGGTTTGTGTGGAAAGAATATTTTATTACTTGAGTGGAACCATGCATAAAATTGTCGTCCAGGAAGGTGAGTTCAACTCTGCACTATCTGATAGCCAGCAGGAAACAGGTTTTTCCCGTGCCGTGTGTGCGAGTCTGGTTTTTTTTGTGCCTTGTTGAAGACATCAGACGGGTGGCACGTGGACAGGAACTCGACCAGATTAAAAGCGATCAATACTTTGAGATTTTGACGTCATGATATTTAACCAATTGGACCGCAAGGTTAGCCCGATCGCAAAATCTCAGCCAATAAAAATTAGTTAACAAACACACCTACGTCTTGAAGAAATAAATACCCATGTACTTGGGGAAATTTTTTTTTGCTCATTTGCATTCGCTCAGTGCTCATTTGGTCTTTGCTCATTCTGCTCAGTTATCTACGGGAATAATTGTATGAGCACATGTGTTATTGGAAACGACGTATCCGACGTGGAATATTACCAGCATTCATTGAGGAAAGACGATAAATTTTCTGCTTCTGAGGAAATTTTGTGACGCCGAAATATCGGAAACGCAGCAGTTCAGATTTCTTTAAATTTATAAATCTGAAGAAAATTTTCTAAAGTAGGTAAAACTGTGCCATCTTGAAGAATCGAGTGTGTGTCAGGAATTATTTCTAAGACAAATCTTTTAGTTTCAGCTTTCACCAGAAGACGCAAGATTCCTAGCAGTCCTGAAATACTTTGGAAGAATGGAATTTCAGCATTACGACGGAGTTTGTATTTGTCCTAAGTCCTCGCCTGCTGCAGCCATGTATCATTAAAATGTGAGGCATAATTCAGCCCGGGAGAGAATAACATCGGAGATGGATTTTGGTTAAATATTCACTGATCATCAACCGAGTCCAGAAGCCAAGTCTACTACAGCTAAGATTTTAAATTATACTTTTCTCTATTTTCTGTTGTAATAATTATGTAGACGTAGTCCTTGCTTGAATATTTGAAGTCATTTCTAATAGTCTTTGTAGTTAGGAATTTCACTCTTCTTTCACTGGTGTTGGTAGATTTGATGTGTGTGAGAGTGTAATTGGGACCTATAATTTGTTCTATTTGAGTGAGTGCTTCGTGACATGTTCTCACTGTCCCATGATAAGTCTAGGGAAGTGTTAAAAATATTTGACCCACGCGATAATAGTTATTAATTTATAAATTAATGATGGAATAACTTTTGAATTATTTGGGACAGAATATCGACGTGTTCTGTGAATTTAGGATTTTTCCTTGATGTTTTGTGGTTTACCATAGATTCGAGATAGAATAGAGTCATCTATGATTTCATTAAACCATAGCCTGCAATGACGCGACCGCGCGCGTATAATAATAATAATAATAATAATAATAATAATAATAATAATAATAATAATAATAATAATAATAATAATAATAATAATAATAATTGCCATTATTACGGTCTAATAGAATGTTTAAAGGTCATGAGTGTAATTATTACTGTGCTTATAAGTGATTAATGTGCTATATTGAAGTAGATGTTGGCCTGGAATATTGGTCGTGGTTTGAATGTCCACAAATTTTGCATTTACTGTTATTGGTATTTTTCGAGACTTGTAAATGGATCTTAAGATAGGATTTTATTTGTGTGTCCATGACATGAGTCAGTTAAGGAAGAGAGTGTGTCTTTGAACATAATTTCTTCTTATGCAGCACATGTTGATCAATAATTTGTGATAATAAGGGATTAAAAATAACGTAGTCGTGACTCATAGACCGCATGCGCGAATATTTATTTATCTGTGACTGTAGGCAGTTCTATGGAATTTTTAGTGGCGATTTCTGCTGTAAAATTATTCTGGAACATCGTTGAGGAATTTATTTCATTGGAAAAGTGATAATCCTGTCACAATCACACGTCAGACGATCGTAATGGTAGCCTTGTCTGATATGGTCATCGAGAGAAGCTCTCATATTTCAAATAAAATTTAAAAATAAAAATAAAGAGATAGGATTCGATAAATTTGTTTAATAATATTACCGTGGACCAAAGCTTGAATGTGAGATGGATGAATGACTGATTTTACTTGTAATTGTGATTTCCATGGTTATATTTCGTCATGTTATGTGTACGCTGAGCGCGTAAAGTTTCGATTATTTTGTTGTTTTGTGGCGAGCATATTTGGCTCAATTATGAATCTTTAAGTAATTTTATGACGGAATAAGATAGATTAGGATCTTTGCTTCGAGAGAAAATACTTAAGCAAGGATCGCGTCAATGATCTAAGCTCACAAAATGTAAAATGTCTAACGCTACAATGCGGGAAATTTAAGTCTTTATTGTGAGTTGTGCACAACACTAGGACAATTGACATAAAAATAAGAGTTAAATGAGTTGGATATTGAATTTCAAAATAATTGTATTATATAATTTGAAGCTTAAATAATTAATTGAAATAATATTTAATTAATAGAAATGAGTTATTGGATTTTTCGTGTGAGGTAGAATTTTGAATCACGGTTAAATAAATCGCAGAGTATTGTCAATTTAAATTATAATTCAAAAGAAAGATATAATTCAGAATTTTGATATTTTGAGATAGGATTTTCTCAAATAATAATTTATTTAATTTCTTAGGACGATTTATTAAGACTTAATTTCGTATCTTTACAGAATGAAATTTTATGGAGAACTGTGAGGTGCATTCCAGCAGGGAAGAGATAAATAATTTATTTCAAGATTTTGGAAAATATTTATTGAATCTGGAAAGTGCTAATGTTTTATTTAATAAATGTTAAAACCCATTTCTTTTTTGTGTTTTCATTTGTCGTCAGTCCTTAGATTGTCCCTGCCCTCTATAATTTAGCGTCGCCTGTAAGCGAACGTTCCGCCTCTGGGAACTTTTGCTTACCGGCTGAGCTGCCCGGCAAAACGGGGGCAGTATATAATTATAAGATTCACAAACAAACAGAAATAACAGAATAATAATAGAGCTTGTTTCTCAAATACATTTTTGAACTAGTCTTATGTATGGAGTTTTCAATAATATTCACAAGTAAACAGAAAAATAGAACTAGCTGCAGTCACTTAAGTGCGGCCAGTATCCAGGAATCGGGAGATAGTGGGTTCGAACACCACTGTTGGCAGCCTTGAAATTGATTTTCCGTGTTCGCCCATTTTCACACCAGGCAAATGGTGGGGCTGTACCTTAATTAAGGCAACGACCGCTTCCTTCCTATTCCGAGGCCTTTCCTATCCCATCGTCGCCATAAGACCCATCTGTGTCGGTGCGACGTAAAGCAAATAGCATTAGAAAAATAGAACGTGATACATAAATAAATAAATAAATAAATAAATAAATAAATAAATATTCTGAATGAATGTTTTACGTAGGAAGCTATTAAAAATAATCACAAATAAAAAATGGAACTTACTCCATAAATAGATTTTCTTGATAAACGTCCTATTAGTGTATATTTTTCATTTCATGATACGAAATGTGAAAAGCTCTACCACCAGATGTACCGTCTGAACAGTCTCCATTGGGAAATGTAGTTTTGTGAAGTAATGCCCGCTTTCTAATCTCATTTCTTGACATAAAACCATCTACCACCTCCAGAGTTAACGCCTTAGCAGCCTCCGAATACAACCAAACACCACGGGGGAGGGGGGGAGAAATGGCAGTCTACCGACCTAAGATTTGGTGGTGGTGGGGGCAGAAAACGCCATGCCCCCCAAAGTCGGCGCCACTGCCCCAGGAATGAACCATGGACAGGTGGGCTCTTTGGTGCATCATGAGAGGTAGCGTGGAGTACTTTCTGACCGCTATGGTTGAACTTGCTCTAATAACAAAATTACTAAGTTTTATGCAACATATATTGATGTACTAGGTTTATATTTTGTATTTTTATTTTATGTTTTTATATTTTATATTTTTATGACGAAAGTAAATGTATATATTCAATTCTAATTAGCTTCGCAGCATATAAAAATAAAAACATGTCATACATAGGAATAATAATTATTAAACACATTATCTTGCATAATTCAGCTGACAGGCTAAGATTCTGCTAACTACGTAATACTGTTACTGCAGTGTATTCCTGGGTGGTGGTGAGGGGGTCCTTATAAAATAATTACGCTACTGGAAATAATTACCCCTCTTCATGACAGTCCATATCGTGATAAGTTACTCATTTGCGAGTATAATTTTCTCTGACTCTACAATGAGTTGCAACATATTATCATTCGTGAAAAAAAAAATGCTCAAAGATTCTACAGGCGATCATGCACTTCTTGCTACGAGTTTAAATGAGTGACAATGTTGTGGGTTCGAGTACGTGGGTTTTTAGGAGAAGTAATTTTTGTTCTGTTTGTAACATCATCCTTTCCTGCTGTGGTCCAAAAGCATTGATATTTAATACTTCTTCATTAGTGCTCTATCCAGTATCACTGTTAGAGTCTACTACTTCTTCATTAGTGCTCTATCTCGTACCACTGTTAGAGTCTACTACTTCTTCAGTAGTGCTCTATCTCGTACCACTGTTAGAGTCTACTACTTCTTCATTAGTGCTCTATCCAGTATCACTGTTAGAGTCTACTACTTCTTCATTAGTGCTCTATCTCGTACCATTGTTAGAGTCTACTACTTCTTCATTAGTGCTCTATCTCGTACCACTGTTAGAGTCTACTACTTCTTCAGTAGTGCTCTATCTCGTTCCACTGTTAGAGTCTACTACTTCTTCATTAGTGCTCTATCTCGTACCATTGTTAGAGTCTACTACTTCTTCATTAGTGCTCTATCTCGTACCACTGTTAGAGTCTACTACTTCTTCATTAGTGCTCTATCTCGTACCACTGTTAGAGTCTACTACTTCTTCATTAGTCCTCTATCTCGTACCATTGTTAGAGTCTACTACTTCTTCATTAGTGCTCTATCCAGTATCACTGTTAGAGTCTACTACTTCTTCATTAGTCCTCTATCTCGTACCATTGTTAGAGTCTACTACTTCTTCAGTAGTGCTCTATCTCGTACCATTGTTAGAGTCTATTACTTCTTCATTAGTGCTCTATCTCGTACCACTGTTAGAGTCTACTACTTCTTCAGTAGTGCTCTATCTCGTACCACTGTTAGAGTCTACTACTTCTTCATTAGTGCTCTATCTCGTACCACTGTTAGAGTCTACTACTTCTTCATTAGTGCTCTATCTCGTACCACTGTTGGAGTCTACTACTTCTTCATTAGTGCTCTATCCCGTACCACTGTTAGAGTCTACTACTTCTTCATTAGTGCTCTATCTCGTACCACTGTTAGAGTCTACTACTTCTTCATTAGTGCTCTATCTCGTACCACTGTTAGAGTCTACTACTTCTTCATTAGTCCTCTATCTCGTACCACTGTTAGAGTCTACTACTTCTTCATTAGTCCTCTATCTCGTACCATTGTTAGAGTCTACTACTTCTTCAGTAGTGCTCTATCTCGTACCATTGTTAGAGTCTATTACTTCTTCATTAGTGCTCTATCTCGTACCACTGTTAGAGTCTACTACTTCTTCAGTAGTGCTCTATCTCGTACCACTGTTAGAGTCTACTACTTCTTCATTAGTGCTCTATCTCGTACCACTGTTAGAGTCTACTACTTCTTCATTAGTGCTCTATCTCGTACCACTGTTAGAGTCTACTACTTCTTCATTAGTGCTCTATCTCGTACCACTGTTAGAGTCTACTACTTCTTCATTAGTGCTCTATCTCGTACCACTGTTGGAGTCTACTACTTCTTCATTAGTGCTCTATCCAGTATCATTGTTAGAGTCTACTACTTCTTCATTAGTGCTCTATCCAGTATCATTGTTAGAGTCTACTACTTCTTCATTAGTGCTCTATCCAGTATCATTGTTAGAGTCTACTACTTCTTCATTAGTGCTCTATCCCGTACCACTTTTAGAGTCTACTACTTCTTCATTAGTGCTCTATCTCGTACCAATGATAGAGTCTACTACTTCTTCATTAGTGCTCTATCTCGTACCACTGTTAGAGTCTACTACTTCTTCATTAGTGCTCTATCTCGTAACACTGTTAGAGTCTACTACTTCTTCATTAGTGCTCTATCTCGTACCACTGTTAGAGTCTACTACTTCTTCATTAGTGCTCTATCTCGTTCCACTGTTAGAGTCTACTACTTCTTCATTAGTACTCTATCTCGTTCCACTGTTAGAGTCTACTACTTCTTCATTAGTGCTCTATCTCGTACCACTGTTAGAGTCTACTACTTCTTCATTAGTGCTCTATCTCGTACCACTGTTAGAGTCTACTACTTCTTCATTAGTGCTCTATCTCGTACCACTGTTAGAGTCTACTACTTCTTCATTAGTGCTCTATCTCGTACCACTGTTAGAGTCTACTACTTCTTCATTAGTGCTCTATCTCGTACCACTGTTAGAGTCTACTACTTCTTCATTAGTGCTCTATCTCGTACCACTGTTACAGTCTACTACTTCTTCATTAGTGCTCTATCTCGTACCACTGTTAGAGTCTACTACTTCTTCATTAGTGCTCTATCCCGTATCACTGTTAGAGTCTACTACTTCTTCATTAGTGCTCTATCTCGTACCACTGTTAGAGTCTACTACTTCTTCATTAGTGCTCTATCTCGTACCACTGTTAGAGTCTACTACTTCTAATTCATCCTCACTTCCACAGACTGTAAAACACATAACACCCTTGCCTCATACTCTTCATAAATCATTTTAGCGATAAGTGATTGACTGAACTAATTCCTAACTTAATTAGACAAGTAAGTCAATAGGCACACTCGACACTGCTGCTGTTGTTCTACCGACGAACGCGACTTGCGGCGCGGGGTAGGTCTATAACGAGACACTTTATTGCACCGCTAGACAATAACCCCTCTTTCTAAGAATGAACACCCTTCACTACAATGCCACTGACCTGAGACAAAAGGAGAGGAATGTGGGGAGAGGTATGTGGCAACCAAGGTCTCTACGGTCTGTCTCACCATGTTTGAGAGTCGAAGTGTACAATCTGTGCGAGGTTTGGTTTTAGAAACGCACTCGCTGTATGAACACGTGCTAAGAAATTAACGTTGCTCAACTTACGCATTTCGGAAGAAATGTAACAAGCCTAACATATGATGCTTTTGCTTATTATTAGCAATATAATTTGAGTATTCCCTATTCCTCCCACATGTGTATACAAATATGTTACATCTCCCAGACATAGGGAGGAAGTCACTTGATGGAAGAGTTTGCGGGAAACGACGATCCGTTTCGCAAACATTGTTCTTTGAGCCCAGTAGGTCAGTGTTTGCTGCTCCGAAGCACATGTGTCCAGTTTGCTTGTTTGTTTGTTTGTTTGTTTGTTTGTTTGTTTGTTTGTTCTAAGGTTATTGTAAATAAAAATAATACACAATCATTTATATTTTTGAAATAGTTGGAAATGCAAACGTCCGTGCAGTAGACTGTGTGTTTGTGTGCGTGTGCGTGTGCGTGTGTGTGTGTGTGTGTGTGTGAGTGTTTTTGAGAGAGAAAGTGCCGTAATTGTAGGCCAAATTTATTAGTGAAACAGACCAGTCTGTGATTAAACATAAAAAAAGGAAAACCTCTAACGAGTGGCGAGAAGACATGTGTGTTAAACATGTTTTCCAAATTCCGTGAAGAAAGTTCTGGAAGTACTCTGGATGAAGTAACACGTGCAGTGGCCGATGTAACAGGTATTTCTAAGGCGAGCACTTACCGTGCTAGGAAATAACTAAAGGTTGATAGGAAATTGGTAACTCCTAAGAAAACAAGTAAAGGGACAAAGATAAGTGAAAAGTGTGACAATTCACGATTTATTTTTAAGAAATGAAATACCAGCTCTTAATAAAATAGTAGCTTCAGTTAATAGTGATGATACATTGTCTACATTTTGTCGTGCAACTCTTCACAGACTTTTGCAAATTATGGAGTTCATTTACATGTCTCGAAATCACCAGTGGGCGCTTATTGAAAAGGATGAATTAGTGTTGTGCAGAAGAAATTATTTACGTCAGATTAAGTAATTTCGTGAAGAGGGTAGATCTATTTATTTCCTTGATGAAACGTGGGTAAATGTAGGCACACTACTAAGAAAATTTGGAAAGATGAATCTATAAAATCTAGTAAAGATGGATTTCTCGGGGGATTATGGAGTGGGTTGAAATCTTCCTCCGACAAAATTAAACGGCTTATTGTTTTCCACATAGAAAATGAAAACGGTTTGCTCAGGCGAAATAGTGTAATGAATGAAAATCACATGTTTTGGTAGTGCTTCAGAATACACGTGATTGCGATTGCTTTCTTCGACTCTCAGACATGGTGTTTGAAAATAAGCGCAATCGAACAAAATGGGCCGATTACAGAAACGGCATTTAAACGATGTTTACGGTTAAACAACGTGTAAGTATGGCTGTCGCATTGTAAAGACGTTATTTATAACTTAGACACTGTCTAAAACCGATGTTCAACCGGTCGTGTTTAAATACTGTTTAACCTCAAATTTTAGGAGTGAATCACAATTAGGTGTTATGTACCATAAAACATATGACACAAGGGACAGTCCGGTAACTGTCAATTTGACTACAATGCTTGGCAACCGATATATTTTATTATATTAGGGACAATTTCTCTGGAATTATAGGTCACTTCGACTACTTCCATATCAGAATAACTTGTCCCGATCGTCAGAGGCTGTCACATAGCCTACATCACCCGGGAGGGATTCAGTTACAGTATTACATTTAATACCAAGTAAGCACATGTAATAGTGACACTAAAAATTAGGTTGTGTGTGTGTGAGGGTTTGTTTATTTTGCAGATAATCGTCGGAAAAATTCGGGTAAGTTTTCGGAAACTATGAGATAGGAAAGGACAAGGACTGGGAAGGAAGAGTTGTGGCCATAATAACAACCCCAATATTTGCCTGATGTTAAAATGGGGAAACTACGGAAAACAATCTTCAGGGCTACCGATGTTGCGTTTCGAACGTATGATCTCTAGAATGCAAGCTACATCTACAGTGCATAACAGGCAGATTTAATGTCTTTATAATTTCTAAATAGTACATAACCAATGCACGAGACTTGGGTAAGTTATTGTAAGAGGTGTTGAGAACGTAATGTTAGCAATCAAAAGCCTCGGTACATCATATTAAGAGAATAGGAGTGAAATATGCTACACTATGCTTGCAAAAGTCTTGTTTGTACATGTTCCCTACCTCGTATTCGCTCGGGAACACTCCTAGTTATCTGGTGTGTATCTGTGCTGTGCTAGTGTGTACAGTTTCGCAGTTAGCGCACCAGGCCGTGTGTTATATAATGAATAAAGGAACAGAGTTAAGTGTATCTCTCGGATTGCAAGGGTATTCGGTGTGTGAAATTGTACGCAAAGTAAATAAATCGCATTCCACAATACACTGTGTGTTGAACAAATTCAGGCATAGAGGAGCCACAAAGAATTTGCCAAGGAAAGCAAAAGAAAAGATACTGAATAGGGGGGAATGAACGTTATATTGTGAAACAAGTAATACGAATCCACAATGATCCGCGTAATGCTGGAAGGAAGTACGGAGAAGAAAATGTCAAGTCAGACAATTCGCAGGATATTGCGTAAATATGATTATCACGGTAGACAACCACGGAAAAGGCCGTTTGTTGCTAAGAAAAATCGACGAGCCAGAATTAAATTTTGCATACATTTTGAAAATAAGGATTGTATGTTCTGGAACGAAGTTATTTGGTTAGAAGAGACCAAAGTATCTCTGTACGGTTCGGATGGAACAGTTATGTATGGAGAAAAGTAAATACAGCCAATAAATCTGCAAATAAGCTACCCACCCTAAGTCATCGAGGTGGATTAAATATGATTTGCGGGTGCATCTCTTCTTGTGGAGTGGGAAATATCGAAATCATCAATGGTATCATGGCCAGATGGGGTTATTTAAAGATTTTAAAGAACAATGTCAAACAGAGTGCAGTAAGAATGGGGTTGGGGTCTTACTATATCTTTCAGAAAGATAATGACCCCAAGCACTCAGCTGATATTTGCAAGTAGTGGCTGATATGGAACGTACCAACGCAACTGCCAACTCCTGCCCAATGCCCTGATTTGAACCACATACTGTACAGCATTTGTGGGTCGATCTAAAAAGGATGGGTTCGTGCATGGAAACCTCAATCACTTGAACAGTTAAGAAGAATAGTCAACAAAGAATAGGGGTAAAACCGACCCGAAAAGATGCGATAAACTGGTTCATTCCATGCAGCGAAGGTGCAAGGCAGTTTTCAAGTCCAGAGGATACTCATCGGTGTATTAAATCCAAGGTAACAAGTGTTTTTGAGTGAACTTTTCATTCTCTTCTGTAAGTGTACAAACAAGATTGTTGCACGATGAAACGTCCAGTTTTGCTACATTGCTTGTATTTGTGTTAAATTGTAAGATTACAGATCTGTTTTTTTTATTATTTACATTATTTATTAGTGTATCTAATACGGTAGGGGCAATAAAATACAACAAAATAATTGTATACATAAATGTAACCGTTATTTCGTTGCAACAAGTTGGTGAACAAACAAGACTTATGCACTGTGTATAGCCTATACAACTCGTTCGGTTACAGAGTAATATAGTTTAATCTTCCCTTCCCAGTAGCTATTTCGATTACACTCACCGTAACAGCACTATAATCGAAGCTAAACTCCCTTGTGCTGTGGCGTGTCACTTTAGTGTCGACAGTATTACGAGAGTTTTTTCCATCGATAGCGATATTCGTATCTGTGGGCAAATCATGCTCATGCTTAGCCGTATTTGAGTAATGTGTAGGAAGACGATAGCTAATTCACACTTGGCGCATCCACCGACGAATTTCATTGGTTGCGACAAGCAGAGGTGCATGGAAGATACTTTTATTTCCATTTTCGAACCAATACTGAAACTTTAAACGGCGTCTAGCTAAACATCGGCTGAACATTGTTTATGCAATGGAAGATCGTGATCAGCTTAGACGTTGTTTAGGTAGACGTTGTCTAATTATTAAAACTTGTCATCGTTTCTGCAATCGGCCCAATAAATTTGCGCCAGGTCACAAAAGAACCCGCGCCTTCACTCCCGGGTTAACCTGGTACTCATATCTGGTGTAGGCTGAGTGAACCTCAGGGCCATGTGCACCTCCGGAAGAGAAAAACTCGTTTCTTAAATTTTTCGACTTCCTAACGGGGAATCGAACCCACGTCCTTACGGGTAAACCGAGTACGCCTTTACCACCTTGTAACGTTCCAGACGTCACAGTGTAATTATGTTAATTTTATTATGTGTAATTAATTCAGGAATTTAACGTCATGATATTTATCTTCGTATGTAATTTTATCATAATTCATGTTTGATCATTTGCTCACTATCATTTCATTACTTTGTAACTACGACTTGTAAACGAGGGCTGAATATCCTAATATTAACTTAGATTCTTGCGACATTCGTTTAAATATAACTTGCAGTAGATTTTCCTCTATCTTGCCACATCACCGAGGAAGAAGGAAGGACAAATTTAGACATCAAATTCTGGGAAAAGCGAGCACGTGTTCAAGCGTTGTAACCACAGCTACTGTATTTCGACCAGAATAATTCAAACTGATCACTGCCTATATTTTCAAAGGAGCGTCATGTTGCCATGGATACTGAGTGAAAGGGCTAATAGAAGAACAGTTGATATCATGGTTGGGACCCATCAACTTTAATATCTGGAGTGGGGAGAGACGTGTCAACTGATTGGACCACGTGTAGCGACCTGTAATTAGAGCCAGAAAAGGTTATAAAAGGGCGTGTTGGAGCTCTTGGCATCATTCTTCTATCTTGTATTTCGCTTTAGGTCTGATAACTTGTCTTATGGTTGTTGTACCATAGTGGACTAGTGTGATAGTTTATCACTTCTACATTCATTACTTCGTTACCACGACGTGGTACTTAGGAATATCTGAATGATGGGTGTATAGCCACTCTCATCAGGAAGTACGAACAGCTCTGTATTAGACCAGTTTATACCAGTCTAAGACAATTGGTAGCATTAAACTAGATAGAAATGAAACTTCAGTGCACATTTTCAGTAAAGTTGGAAGGATTGTTAATTGAGTATCCTCTCCACATAACCCAAGGAGGTTTTTCTAACTATGATTTAGGGCTCATCTCCAATATATGGGATAGAGCATAACAGGGAGTGATAGTTTCAAAGCCATCATCCAATTAGTGGTTGATGCAATTTGCAAGGCAGGAATGGTACTTAGCTGCAGATGAAGATATCTCAAAGACGACCGGTGATGTTCCAGCTACAAGGATGGAAGCTTTCCAAGGACCAGCAGAACAAGACTACATGGTGAGCAAGCGAGTTAAAAATATTGCAAGTTTTCGCGAAGTAGAGTCATTCATTTCCTATTTTAAATTCAGTTCTCGTCAAACCGTCGTCATTTATATTCAATATAATAAATAGTATTTTCCTAGTTCACTTTAATCAATCTGCCTTAATTAGCCTTTTGATTTCTAATTCTCCTGCTTACTGATTAGTGCACTATCACCCCATCCCTGTGATGAGAGTCCGTCCAAGCTTTATTATAAATTTTTGTTTTTAAGTCATCAACTTAAAGATTGGCGCCCTTAGCTTACATAGTTGCATTTCTCGTTCAATTATTGTTCTCCAAGAGGGGAAAGTCACAACCTTACAAATATTAACATCACTGAAGTCATAAACTTTTTCCAGCTAATTTATTGCAGCACTGTGAAAGCTCTTGTTATCTCTCCTGTTCCTTCAGACCCTGAAACACAGAGAAAGGCTGTTGTCGAGTTGTGGAGCCTGTACAACGTCTGACGTTATACTTGGGTGAGCTCGTGCAAACTGCTTTCTCTTTCCTTTCCACGTAGCAGTCTGTTCTGCAGGCCGGAACGATACAGAGGTCATGGAAACACCTCACAGTCTCGTGGATTGAAACCAGTGAATAGCAACTTGACGGACAGACTTGGAACATGCATTGAAATACACCTCGAATCATCCTTGTCAGAATGCAATGACGATTGACTTTCTAACTGACATATAAGTTTCCCACACTACTCTGTACGTGGAAACAATATGAATAAAAATTATCCACAGCCTGTTTCCATTCATGCGATCGGGTCAGTAATGGAATGAATGAAGCCCCCATCTAGCGGCGAAGACAGAAATTGTAGCACTCCTCAGGGGCACACCGGGTTAATGCTATGGCTGTGCCTTAATTAAGGCCACGGCTGCTTCCTTCCCCCTCCTAGGCTTTTCCTATCCCATCCTCGCCATAAGATTTATCTGGGTGTCGGTGCGACGTAAAGCAAATAGTAAAAAAGAAAACACCTTCTTAGCATTTAAAATTACTCGGTATATGTGAATCATGCCACTGAGTTCTCAGCTAAAGATTTTACGCCAAGGGACAAGTGATCACCAAAATCAGGAAAAGATAAAAGATTATTATTAATACAGTTGAAGATACGGTTATCTCTCCCAGAAAATAATGATCTCAACAGGACACTTCAAATGACTCTTAGTCAGCACATGCTACAATGGACAACCAGGCATTGTTCCAAATTTTGAACAGTAAAACTTTGCCTACCGGGTGAGTTGGCCATGCGGTTAGGGGCGCCCAGCTATGAGCTTGCATCCGGGAGATAGTAGGTTCGAACCCCACTGTCGGCAGCCCTGAAGATGGTTTTCCGTGTTTTCCCATTTTCACACCAGGCAAATGCTGGGGCTGTGCCGTAATTAAGGCCACGGCCGTTTCCTTCCCACTCCTAGGCCTTTCCTATCCCATGGTCGCCATAAGACCTCTCTGTGTCGGTGCGACATAAAGAAAAAACTTTGCCTGTTGTCGGGTAACATATTTTTAAATTGAGGAAATGACCTTTCCACTTGATATGAGGTCAAGGGACAGTGCTAGCTAGGGCCTTAGTTAAGGTACAGCCCCAGCATTTGCCTGGTGTGAAAATGGGAAACCACGGAAAACCATCTTCAGGGCTGCCGACAGTGGGGTTCGAACCCACTATCTCCCGAATACTGGATACTGGCCGCACTTAAGCGACTGCAGCTATCGAGCTCGGTTTCATAAGAATTTGGAAGGTAGCTCTTCAAACTTGGAACGAATGTAGGCCCTACGTGAGACCGCTGAAAATCTTGGGGTTGACCAGTGCAGGGTGCAGATTTAAGGCCAGCTCACTCCAAGCAGAATCAGAGGACAAAAATAATGCTGTTGTCCTTTAATCACATTTTCGTGCCTGTCTTTGGTAGCTACCTGCAAAGAATGCCTGCTTTCAGCGGCTATCTGGTAAAAAAAACTAACAAAGTAGAAATGGGCGTAAAAGTACGATTTAAATCTTAATATTTGTCGTTTTAGGAACTTGACGTGCAAATATCTTCAAAATAACCATTAATGCACGAAATAGGCATTTATTGGCACTACAAAGCCCATGTATTTCCTTCACAAATCGACTGAAACAGATTTTAAATTTATGAGCCTACAATTTTGGGTTGAGGATAAAACTAGTCATTTATGGCGAAATCATCGCCTTACTTATGACACACTTGGATATCGGAATTTTGTTCCACAGCTGATTTTAACGTGCTGGAAATCAAGGACACGGAGATACCGCATTCAGACACCTTCAAATGCCACTAACCTCAGGCCGGATTAAAGCCGCTATCTTAGTGAGATGAAGAACGGCATGCACCGGCTAGGAGACTCACTCCCTGCCTCTCAAGTCTGATGGAGGGGAGGTGAGAGCGGGAATAATGTGGCACGCCGCGCCGTCCGGTAAGAAATCTGCCATCCGGCCCGCCCGCAAATAAGTTGAGCAGACCTTGGGTCATACGTCACAACTGCAACTTCTGCCGGCCACTGTGATTAAAAAAGTAGTGAGGGGATGTAAAGCACATACCATGTATTATTGTCGACGTCAGTGGCGCAATCAACTAGTCTTAAATCAGATTAATTCGTTCAGACGGTCAACATTGTGTGAGCCACAAGTTCGAAGATTTTGTCTCAAAATATCGGTGGAATACCTTTTCACCTGTTGGTGTCCCGACGCTGTAAAATTGCTTCAAGGATTGACAATCAATCAATCAATCAATCAATCAATCAATCAATCAATCAATCAATCAATCAATCAATCAATCAATCAATCAATCAATCAATACTGATGTGCATTTAGGGCTGTCACCCAGGTGGCAGATCCCCTAACTGTTGCTTTCCTAGCATTTTCTTGAATTATTTCAAAGAAATTAGAAATTTAATGAACATTCCCCTTGGTAAGTTACTCCAGTCTCTAACTCCCTTTCCTTTGAATTAATATTTGCCCCAATTTGTCCTCTTGAATTCCAATTTGATCTTCATATTGTGATCTTTCCTACTGTTAAAGACACCACTCAAACTTATTCGTTTATGACAATAATTCATCAAACGAATTAACGAAGTAATTAAAGTACTTTTTTGGATCACTGGTACGTTGAAACTAGTACAGAATATACAGTATTTCACTGGCGAAATATTTAACAGTCGTTGTATTGTTATTGATTATTGTCGCTCTTCGTATTCAAATATTGCATTGTTGGCTACAGTCGTGGAAAAGGGTGTAGTGTGTCAAGAAACTATAAATAAAAATCAGCTAATTCTTGTATTCCGATCATTTGTAGTTCTGAGTAGGCAGTTCAAGTATCCGTAATTTATATTTCACTCCCCTCGATCTTTCAGTATTTATGGGCTGTTAGCTAATAATAATCAAGTTCCTATATCCCAATAATTTGCATTTCAAGTCCCTGGCGTAGTTTTGACAGAAGTATTCTTGAGAAATGATCGTAGACAATCTCATATTTTTCAGCATCTAAGGACAATTTTATTCTCCGTCCTGCGGAGTAGGGAAAATAATAGTAATCCACCATCTGCAATAATCACATACAGTAACTACATTTCAGTTGAAAATTGTAGTATAGATACGGTATATTAAATAGTATCTTGCCTGTTATATTCGTGTGTATCTGTATATCTATGTACCTGTGTATCTATGTGTACGGTAGCCCTTTCGATACTTCAGCATTTAACCAAATGGCAGGTTTCACTTCTATGACAGCATAGTAGGATAAAGTAGTACTAATATTAATCTGTCTACGCGTTTAACTTTGTTGGTAATCCTTGAGTAGTTCTTGCGAATTTCTAATTTTAGGCCTAATTGGAATTTTCATTTCTGTTTGTGCTTAGTAATAACCTATTGTAATTAGGATACGTCTGAAGGTAGTTTAAAATTATTGTAGTGTGCTGTAGTATCTGACGTAGTATCACGGCAACTTATTAGAAATTAGTGTGTTTATTCTATTACTGTGAAGTATTTGTGCAGTATACCAGTTATACCTGTAGTATCTGTGGTATCTGTACTATTCGCTCACCTTTTAGTGATAGATTTTTGTCCGGGGGTGAGGAGTAAGGAGGGAGCTCTCCCGCTTCCGATAATGCTGCCAGCTGAATGGAAATGAAATCCGAATTGAATCGATAATATGATCGATCGATATGAATTTTCGAAGCCTTTATTATCTTAAGTCAACAATTGTGTCACACACATATTATATAACATATAACATTTCTGGACGCGAATCTTGTTCCTAGTATGAATAATTCTATAGTTTGGCTTTGCTGTGTAAACAACAACAGTACTAGTACGTAAAGTGTATGCCAGATGTCGTACAGCGATGCCTAGCTTGTGTTTCAAAGGTTGCCGAATCTGGAAGATTGCCGAAGCCTACCGATTCAGCACTAGGATGTCCATCTATCACTAAAAGGTGTCCGGCTCCATGGCTAAATGGTTAGAGTGCTGGCCTTTGGTCACTGGGGCCTCGGGTTCGATTCCCGTCAGGTCGGCAATTTTAACCATCATTGGTTAATTTCCCTGGCATGGGGGCTGGGTGTATGTGTTGTCTTCATCCTCATTTCAACCTCATCACAACGCGCAGGTCGCCTACGTGAGTCAAATCAAAAGACCTGCACCTGGCGAGCCGAACCCGTCCTGGGATCTCCCGGCACTATAACCCATACGCAATTAATTTCTTTCACTAAAAGGTGCGCGAATAGTAGTAACTCTCTAACTAGAATTCTGTTGTAATTCTTGAGTATTATTTTCTGTTTTCAGTAAGAGTGACTGAATGGGTGGCTAAGTTTCTAGAAAATAGAACTCAGAAGATTAGAGTAGGGGAAGCTTTATCTGTCACTGTAATAATTAAGAGGGGAATTCCTCAAGGCAGTATTATTGGACCTTTATGTTTTCTTATATATATACAGTGGCGGTCAAAATAATAGAGCCACCTCTATTGACGGGATTAAGAACTAGGATATCTATTAGTTCGCAAAATCTCCACGAGTGCCCTGTAGTCAGTCCCTTTTAGATAACATCAGGGAAGACGTCGCTGCTATTTGTAGTCGTGCGGAAGGTAGCGTTTGAACTAGACGTGCGAAAAGAGGCATAAATGTAAGAATCTTATGGGTCAAAATAATAGAGCCGTTTTACAGAAGTCCCGTTCCAATCGATTTTTGTGCAGTTGTTTTGGGGGCTAGCGATATTATTTGTCAACAAAACCTCCACTCAATATTATTTTGTATGTAAACTGACGTTTGGTTTTGTTTACATTCTTCTAGATGGGCAGAGCAAAGCATACGAGTGATGATGAGCGTGTAGTAATGTTCCGGATGTTCAAAAGTGGGATGTCCATGAATCAAATAACCAAAGATTTACACGTTTCGCGAAAACGAGTTCAGAACGCCATTCGACTGGCAAAACAAACAAAGCCGCAGGTGGAGAACAGGGGGCGACCTCGTGTAACTACTCCTCGCGTAGACAGACTCATCACTAGCGAAGTAATGAAAGACCGATTTTTGTCAACACCACGACTGAAAGCCATTTTGTTTAGCGACAAAAATGATGTTCAACCATCAACCTCAACGATTCAAAGACGACTGAGATCCGCAAAATTGAATGGGCGCATTGCGAGACAGAAGCCACATGTTTCAAAAGCTAATGTTCGGAAAAGTTTGGACTTCGCCCGGAGAAATGAACAAAAACCTAATATTTGGTGGAGGAACATCCTTTGGTCCGATGAATCCAAGTATAATAGGTTTGCCTCAGACGGAAAAGTCTATGTGCGCCGCCCACCAAACCAGGAATTTAATCCCAAGTACACTTTAAAAACTGTGAAATACGGTGGCGGAAGTGTTACGGTATGGGGATGTATTTCATGGTACGGCATTGGTCCAATACACCGTATCAACGGCATAATGAACGCAGAAATGTACAAAGACATCTTGGCAAGTGTGATGCTGCCTTATGCTGAAGAGAAAATGCCGCTGAAATGGAAATTTCAGCACGACAACGATCCAAAGCATACTGCAAGGATCATAAGGCAGTTTTTTCAAGATCACCATATCGAAGTTTTAGAGTGGCCACCTCAATCCCCCGACGCATCACCCATTGAGAACTTATGGGAGATCGTAGACAAGAGAATTGACCGCTCAAAAGCTACATCTTTAGATAAACTTTGGGAAGAAATCCAGAGAGCCTGGTATGCGATCAGCATCGACGAATGCAGGTGTTTAGTCGACTCTATGGGTAAGAGGTGCAGGGCAATCCTCAAAAATAAGGGTTACTCCACGAAATACTAATGCACTCCTATGCAGAAACTACTCTTCCTGTAAATTTCATAAAACTGAGATCAAGTACAAAATATTTGTGTCAATTGGCTCTATTTTTTTGACCCTGTGGTCTGGTAGTCTTTTGAATATTATTGATTAGTTTGAGTTGTGTTATCTATATAACTGACTGTGGTACAATGTGACTCTGTTGTAATGGTTCCTGTACAATGTAAAATTGTGTTTCCATCATAGTACAGACATGTCTAGTAATAAATTTGCACTTAATTCCAAACCATTGCCAGGTGGCTCTATTATTTTGACCACCACTGTATATCAATGATATGTGTAAAGAAGAGGAATCAGACATAAGGCTTTTTGCAGATGATGTTATTCTGTATAGAGTAAGAAATAAGTTACTAGATTGTGAGCAACTGCAAAATGACCTTGATAATGTTGTGAGATGGACAGTAGGCAATGGTATGATGATAAACGGGGATAAAAGTCAGGTTGTGAGTTTCACAAATAAGAAAAGTCCTCTCAGTTTTAATTACTGCGTTGATGGAGTGAAAGTTCCTTTTGGGGATCATTGTAAATACCTAGGTATTAATATAAGGAAAGATCTTCATTGGGGTAATCACATAAATATGATTGTAAATAAAGGGTACAGATCTCTGCACATCCCTGCCTCCGCTTTGTTCAGCACAAATCTCACACGGAGTGACCGGGATTTGAATCACGGAATCCAGCGGTGAGAGGCCGGCGCGCTGCCGCCTGACCAACGGAGGCTCTAATAGTATTATTATAATAATAATCCTTGTTTCTTTCTTAATCCGTTTACCCTCCATGGTTCGTTTTCACTCAGACTCTGCGAGGAATCCCACCTCTTCTGCCTCAAGGGCAGTGTCCCAGAGCGTGAGACTTTTGGGTCGGGTAAGACAACTGGGAAGGAGGGCCAATACCTCGCGCAGGCGGCCTCACCTGCTATGCAGGACAGGTGCCTTGTGGGGGGATGGGAAGATTATTGGAAGGGACGGGCAAGGAAGAGGGAAGGAAGCGGCCGTGGCCTGAAGTTAGGTACCATCCTGGCATTTGCCTGGAGGAGAAGTAGGAAACCACGGAAAACCACTTCGAGGATGGCTGAAGTGGGAATCGAACCCACCTCTACTCAGTTGAACTCCCGAGGCTGAGTGGACACCGTTCCAGCCCTCGTAAGACTTTTTTTTTAAATTTCGTGGCAGAGCTGGAAATCGAACCCGGCGGACAATAATAATAATAATAATAATAATAATAATAATAATAATAATAATAATAATAATAATAATAATAATAATAATAATAATAATAATAATTGTACCGGGCGGCACACCTCCACGCCGCGAATTCAAATATTGCGCCAGTTGAAACCTCTCTACAGGAGAAACTCTGAACTTTAAAATCTGTATTAAAGCAATGGTTTCTCGGAAGATGTCTCTTCTGCAAATTTTGAAGTGTTCTGAACTATGTCTATTTCGATTTGTATTTGTTTGCTCTGAAGCAAGAAGTGTGGACATTCTCTTCTAGATGGCACTACTTAAGAACTATAATTGTGCACCCTAGTGCGAAGTGAAGGAACTGTTTTTTTTGAAGAAATTTGGTATTCATAAGTTTGTTCTTTGTTAAATTTCTTTCATTCATTTTTTTGGGTTGGCAGTATAACCCTTCTCTTTCCGCCAGTTTTGAATTTAACCAATCAGTAATTTCTGTAATTAATTTTCCACCAATCCTAGATTTCTTCTCCAGTTTTGACTTGTAACCTTTAGACGACCAATAAAAGTTTGTGGGCGGGTTGTTATTATTCATGAAAAGGTACATATACTGCTGATTTTCTGGTCTCGGGGCCACTTCAGTAACATCTTTCTCAGTGTGTGAACATATATAGCAGGGGGCGGGAAGCGCCTCTTTCTGCTAGCAGCGGTTCATCTACAATATAATGGCCCGTTAACATCTTCATTTCTTGCTAGCTCAGCAGTTTAACTCTCGGGGAGGGTTCGAAACCTTTAGCATGTAATCTACTCTTTTAAAATGTAAATTCTTTTCTGTCTATCTACAAATTACAAATATGTAAAGCGGGGATAGAGAGTGCTTCACCCTCTCGAACTCCCCTTCATTTTGAATTTGAGGTGACTATGTTTTCGTAACCGTTTTTCTCTTCCTTCTTAAAGTCTTAAACTTATTTGCCAACTAGTCACCTCCATAGATTGGGATTAGCCCCTGTATCATCGGCCTAGCGCCACATAGGTTTTAGTCAAAAACTTTGTGTAGGAGTGCAAGTTATCGCTTCCATTCAATCTTGTACTATGGGCCAGTAATTTAACCTGATGTTTGTTTTCCTCATGTAAAGGCCCTGTAGGTTGGGTATCAAATACCCCTGTTTCTTAGTGTGCCTGGAGGGCAGTCTGAAATGAAGGTTGTAGCCTTTGATAGGCTGGTAATATTGAGAGCGGTTCTGCTCTTTTCTTTAACATTGTAATTAGGAGCTAGTGCTCCTTGTACTTAGGTTTTTTTTGCCCTGTTTGTGAGATGAGAGCTCAAGAGTTAATGAATTAGGGCCGTAGCCCAGTATATGTAAAAATCACTTAACTGGTTTTTGGTACAGCGGCTGTATACCTGATTGCCTCTGTCATTTCCCCTAGTGGGAACCGGTTAAATTGTCTCTAAATTGTGTACCTGATTTAACTTGTTGTTATTTGTTGTATACTCAAAATTCTATGCTACCATTGTTAAGTTTTGAAAATATAACCTTGTTAAAATTTTAATTCATCTTTCGTGCTTCTGTAGTTGAGACCTATTCCAACCAGCACCTTCTTTCACCTCTAACTACCACGGAAAACTCCGTAACAACAACAACAACAATAATAATAATAATAATAATAATAATAATAATAATAATAATAATAATAATAATAGTAATAATAATCATTATCTTCCGCAGCTTATCCCCCGTGCTCAGGTTCCCTGCACACACTGAGGCATAAAAGAATTGTGCTTCTGTAGTTGAGACCTATTCCAACCAGCACCTTCTTTCACCTCTAACTACCACGGAAAACTCCGTAACAATAATAGGCCTAATAATAATAATAATAATAATAATAATAATAATAATAATAATAATAATAATAATAATAATAATAATAATCATTATCTTCCGCAGCTTATCCCCCGTGCTCAGGTTCCCTGCACACACTGAGGCATAAAAGAATTGTGGTCAGGGTTTTTAGGTCGCATGTTTTTCCTAACCCCAGGAATCAAACCACAGTCGCCGGGAGGACAGGCAAGCAGCTAAGTCGCTACACCAGCCTGTTCCCCAATACTAATAACAATGTAGACCTATTGTATATACCTGTCGTCACCGGGCAAAGGACACCTCGTAACTCCTTCGGAGTAAAGTTTACAGAAGAAGTCCAAAACTGAGCGGGTCAGCAGTGGCCGGAGAACTGTTCCTGACATTTTCATTGCTTAATGACAGCCCAATTATTCGACCACTGGAGTCTTCTGTTCCTATCTCAGGCAACGCGGCAAGCCTTCACAAGACGGACGGAGAAACCTGGTTTTCTCGTGAGTGGAATTCCAAGGTTTTCGTTGCCTAGCCGCGATATACAGTATATACCGTACGAGTATAATAATTAATAATGCAACAATTACTATAGTAATGTACACACTGTTACAGAAAAATTGAAACGAATGAGTGGACTTCGAAACAAAATCATTTAAAAAGAGCAATTTAGCATGAGTAAGCATGTTTACATACGTAGTCAATGGGAGATATAAATGGACTCATTTTAGAATGAATAATTCAGAAAGGGGACTCTATGTAGTGGTAGACCAAAACCCTAAATCAAAATACGATTTTATTGAAAATGAACAGGCTCAACTCTTTTCTGAACCGCTCACTGAAAACAGAAACTACGATAAATTTGCGTAGCCCTTGAGACGACCCCTCGCACCCCTAGTGGTGTTCGTACCACACTTTGAGAACCACTGGGGTAGGCCTGGCCCATACGGACCTCTCCGATAGACTTCAAGAACTGTAGCAGATCCTCGTTGTGTGGCAAGGTCGGGATCGACCGTAAGTAGAGAGCTACAAGGTCACACCATACTTGCAACGTTGCTGCGTGCATTGACTGCTTATCAGACTTGACCGTTACGGTGAGTGAGTCAGCCAGTTTGCTCACGCGCTCTGTGCTGGCAGAAGATACCACAGTTAGCGAGTAGGAGTAGGTATTTGAAAAAAGAAAAAAAAAGAATGAAAATCCACAGCCTGTTTCCAGTCATTCGACCGGGTCAGGAATAGATTAAGTGAAGCCGCCATCTAGCGGCGAGGATAGCAATTGTGCCGGCTGCCGAAGCCTGTCGCACTCCTCTGGGGCAATGATTAATGAATTACAGATGAAATGAAATGATACTGGAGAGTGTTGCTGGAATGAAATATGACAGGGAAAACCGAAGTACCCAAAGAAAAACCTGTCCCACCTCCGCTTTATCCAGCACAAATCTCACATGGAGTGACCGGGATTTGAACCATGGAACCCAGCGGTGAGAGGCCGGCGCGCTGCCGAGGTCTTTGGAACAATTGTGCGGTAATCAGTCTCCTACCCAATGATCTGGAGAATAACGTAGTCGAACACAGTGAATTAAGGCTATTATTATTCAAACCCACCACACATAACACTATACTCCACCACAATAACACGCACTTACCTACAATTGCAAGATGCCGCCCACCCTCATCGGAGGGTCTGCCTTACAGGGGCTGCACTCGGCTAGAAGTAGCCACACGAAATTATTATTATTATTATTATTATTATTGTTATTATTATTATTAATATTATTATTATCATCATCATCATTATTTATTATTTAAACTAGTCCGCCTCTGTGGTGTAGTAGTTAGTGTGATTAGCTTTCACTCTCGGAGGCCCGGGTTCGCTTCCCGGCTCTGCAACGAAATTTGAAAAGTAATACGAGGGCTGGAACAGTATCCACTGAGCCTCGGGAAGTCAACTGAGTAGAGGGGTGGTGGGGCCGATTCCCACCTCAGCCATCCTCGAAGTGGTTTTCCCTGATTTCCTACTTCTCCTCCAGACAGATGCCGGGATGGTACCTCTTCCTTCTCTATCGCTTTCAATCTTCCCATACCCCCACTAGGTCCCTGCTCAGCATAGCAGGTAAGGCCGCCTGGGCAAGGTACTGGTCGTCATTCCCAGTTTCATCCACGAACCAAAGTCTCACTCTTCAGGACACACCCTTGAGGTGGTAGAGGTGGGATCTCTCGCCGAGTCCGAGTGAAAAACCAACTCTGGACGGTGAAAGGATTAAGAAAGAAAGAAAGAAAAAATAATAACAAAATGTACGAATACATTTATCTACAAGATGAACGATTAATAATAATGTTATTTGCTTTACGTCCCCCTGACTATTTTTACGGTTTTCGGAGACGCCGATGTACCGGAATGTAGTACCGTAGGAGTTCTTTTACGTACCAGTAAATCTACCGACACGAGGCTGACGTATTTGAGCACATTCAAATACCACCGGACTGAGCCAGGCTCGAAGACCAGTGCTCTACCGTCTGAGCTACTCAGCCCGGCATCTGTGAGTAAAAAAAACGCTCTAGAGATGGCGCAAAGGTTGCACTTTAACGAGCTACAATTTAAACACACATCTCCTCGTGAAAGTGTCTCATATTAGTCACTACTGTCAACAGAGATTGACTTACGGTAATCGCTCCTGTGCTCAGCAAAGCAATATTTTGAATTAGTAGGGATGTGACGTGAATAAATCGAAGTTTTGAAGTTGGCATACGCTTACAATGGGGAACTTCAAGTAGATTAATATAGCCAGAGCTCCAAGCACACATAAATCGTAACATGTGATCGAAATAAATCTGTAGAAATCCATTTTTGGTAAAAGCCGCGTCGTTAGGGCAACCATAACAAAGAAGCGGTATGTATTTTGACTTGAGGTCTCTAGAGGTGATTTTCTAGTGCTACCTAACGTTATGTACTGTAATTAACTTTATGGAGAACGTGTTTGTTAAAAGGTCTGAGAACCTGATATCCTTCATTTTTTTATTGTTTGAGTTGTCACCTCCATCTTAATATGTATCTATTAATCAGTTTACTGCCTTGCGACATTAGATTCCACCAACGGGAAAACTCATTACGTCATTGTTCTGGAATTGCCAGCCAGCCTCACTGTAAATACTGTAAATTTTGGACCTTGTCTTGTCGACCTTCATCAAGACTTAAAGAGCACTACGTAACTGAGGAGGCCTCCCTCGAGAGATACTGAGGCTGGGATTGGCGTAAAGGTAAAGGCAGAATTTTCATCTATGTTAACATTACGTATGACAAAAGGGAAGATTCCTGCGTTCCCCTTTAGCACGTGTCAGTTAGCTCGATCTGCGTTTCCTAAATTTAATTTCTGTTTGAACTTACGATGTAGGTATTCTAGGCAGTCGACGATCTTACGCAATCACCCTGAAAGGGAATTTTGTAAAATGCAGCGACGCACGAGTGTGTACCCTCGTTTCCCCTCTTCTCTTTGTTTTCTGGTGAATTAGTTATCGATATATCTACATTTTCTACCCTTCTTTTGGCCTATAATTTTTCTTCCTTAGTCACTCAGTAGTATGGGTTATCCACTGCGTCATCAGTTCTTATGCCCTATTTGGTGTTGTCTTTGGTATTTACTTTGGGCCGGGCTGAGTGGCTCAGACGGTTGAGGCGCTGGCTTTCTGACTTCAACTTGGCGGGTTCGATCCTGCCTCAGTCCGTTGGTATTTGAAGGTGCTCAAATACGTCAGCCTTGTATCGGTACATTTACTGGAACGTAAAATAACTCTCACGGGACTAAATTCCGGCACCTCGGCATCTCCGAAATCCATAAAAGTAGTTAGTGGGCCGTAAAGCCAATAACATTATTCTATTTAATTTGGAGCGCTTGAATGTTTTTCAGCCTCCACTGTTAATTTTCGGTTCTCGTTTTCTTTTCTATTCTCCTTGTTTTCTTTCTTCGGCTGTATATTACTCGCAAAACTTTTAGTGATACTTCTTTGTACGGGGATGAGGAGTAAGAAGGGAGCTAGCCCGGTTCCGGTAATACTGCCAACTGAATGGAAACGAAATTTGAATTGAATCGATAGTATGATCGATTGATAGGAATTTTCTAAACCTTTATTATCTTAAGCCAAAAACTGTGCCACACACACATTATAATCATATAAAATTTCTCGATGCGAATCTTGTTCCTAGTTTATTTATTTATTTATTTATTTATTTATTTATTTATTTATTTATTTACAGTACTTCACACTCGAGAGGGAATACGGATGCAGATTTCGGCAGCTGAGAGGAGAGACGAAAGCAAAAGTTTGATCACCACTATTATCAACGGGAAGTAAATACAAAATGATATGTTACGGTCAATCAAGCAGAAATTTTTGGATTTCTAAAGCTAATAAAAATAAAATTCGGAAATGAAACCATTTACAAGTATTAAAAACAGACGTGTTTAGCTTACAACAGTTCAACCTGTTTTTCCTTTCCAGCAGTGCAGCAAGTTTGCAGTTCGTAAACACATCTGTTAGGGAACACTTGTATATACACACTCAAAGACAAAATAGTAAAACGCCCAGAAGGAGTGATCCAATTAGGACATCGAGGGATGTGTAAAAGACTTTAGTTGCGATGATCTAAACCGTCAAGAACGAACGAAAATCAGAGTGCAATAGCGGTGCTAGGCGTGTGTGGAACGTTGGGCAGTCGATTAACTCAATGAGGGACCGTGAACAAATCAGGAAACGGTCTTTTATTTGCACCCGCCATTCTGTTTGTTACCTTCGCTTCTACTTCTCTTCTTCCAAGAAACGGCCCAACGGACCATTTGCAAAGGATTCTTCTTCTTGCGTGTTTTCATGGCTGAAACGTTAAAATGTTTTCGCTGATGCTTTAGCAGTGATTCATTGTCAGACATGTCTGGCATCCCGATCCTTTCTGCAGAAATATAATTGTTCCAATGTACGGATTAGATATACAATGACCGGGCGAGTTGGCCGTATGGTTAGGGGTGCGCAGCTGTGAGCTTGCATCCATGAGGTAGTGGGTTCGACCTATCTGTGTCGGTGCGACGTAAAGCCCCTAGCAAAAAACAACCCATCTGTCTGTGCGACATAAAACAACTTGTAAACAAAGCTACTAATAAAAATAATATTGGTTTTGCGTCCCAGTAACTACTTTTACGATTTCCGTAAACGCCAGTGTGCCGGAGTTTTGTCCGGGATCGAGCCCGCCAACTTGGAGTCTGAAGGCCGGCGCTTTACCTCCCGAGCTACCCATCCCGGCCGATGTTCCTCAATGAGAAACATGTTTTTAGTTATGCTGGCAATAACATTGCCGACTTAGCCAGCTGCAGCCGAGTTTACGATACATGGTGAACGAATGAATTTACTAGATAGCTGTGGGGCAGAATTCATCAAAATCATCGGCCACGGTGCTGGGAGCATTCGTGTAACATACAGTATGTTATAAATAAAGATGACAAACCCATATCGATATGTCGACATTTTGAGGACCGATATATTGTCGATATCGATATTTATGCCCACAATATCAATATTTCTGTCTAATACTTTTGGCTACGAATTGATTATTTTTCAGACACTTTCAATATTTGCATGCTACAGTTACGAAATTTGAATTTTCATTTCTCAATTCACTTCGGTAAATCTTTCTTTCTTTCTTAATCTGTTTACCCTCCAGGGTCGGTTTTTCTCTCGGACTCAGCGAGGGATTCCACCTCTACAGCCTCAAGGGCAGTGTCCTGGAGCGTGAGACATTGGGTCGGGGATACAGCTGGGGAGAATGGCCAGTACCTCGCCCAGGCGGACTCACCTGCTATGCTGAACATGGGCCTTGGGGGGATGGGAAGATTGGGAAGTATAGGCAAGGAAAATGGAAAGAAGCGTTAAGTTTTGCCTGGAGGAGAAGTGGGAAACCACGGAAAACCACTTCCAGGATGGCTGAGGTGGGAATCGAACCCGCCTCTACTCACTTGACCTCCCGAGGCTGAGTGGACCCTGTTCCAGCCCTCGTACCACTTTTCAAATTTCGTGGCAGAGGCGGGAATCGAACCCGGGCCTCCGGGGGTGGCAGCTAATCACACTAACCACTACACCATAGAGGCGGACCACTTTCCGTAAACACAGTGATAATATCACAACTCATTCATAGTGCATACCTTGTATGCATAGCTTTACACGTTAGCCAAGCAAAGGCCGGTAACACATCACGGAAAAGAGAAACCGATTATGGCAAACTGTTATCCGAGCTGCTTTTTCTAAATGGCTTACCTAAGAGGTATTGGACATTGACCTAAGACCATCACCATGTTCTTTTTCACGAACAAATGGAATTGCAATGATGAGAAAGAAGTTTGGGAAGAAAATGTTTTATTATTTTATAGAGCTCTGATAGTTATCAGATGTACTTCGTACACTAACTATAGGTTTGTAGTTGTTTCATATGGTTTTTCGGTGTAAGTTATTAGCTCGTTCCTAGACACCTTGCATATACTGTTTTTCTATGTATCATAACAGCTTTCGTCCGGCTCCATGGCTAAATGGTTAGCGTACTAGACGTTGGCCACAGGAGACCTGGGTTCGATTCTCGGCGGGGTCGGGAATTTTAACCATAATTGGTTAATTTCGCTGACAAGGGGGCTGGGTGTGTGTCGTCTTCATCATCATTTCATCCTCATCATGACGCGCAGGTCGCCTACGGGAGACAAATCAAAAGACCTGTATCTAGCGAGCCGCACTTGTCCTCGGACACTCCCGGCGCTAAAAGCCATACGCCATTTCATTTATAACATCTTTCGGCTGTAAATGTTTTTATAATATGTCATTGTAGTGAGACAGTCATGTTACTTGGTCATTGTTTTAAGCTTGTTTTCTGATCTGTGTCAAGACTTATTAAACCTAATGAATCCTTTAATCATTGTGTTAAATGTAAAACTAGTCTTACAATAATGGATAATAACACCAATATTTTAAAAACGGATATATCAGCGATATATCGATATTTTGAAGACCGATATTTCAATGACATCGATATTTTAATACCGATGTATCGAAAAACCGATATATCGATATTTTGAAAAGCTTTGCCATCACTAGTTATAAAGTCCTCAGTACCGTGTATCATTATGCTTTGTTTAATTCACGGGCAAAATCAAACACTTGCCCCAACGACTTGATTTTGACCAAAAATGGATTCCTATAGATTTATTTGGATCACATGTTGCTATTTATGTGTCCTTGGTGCTATGGCTATATAAATCTTCTTTATGTTCCAGTGTACGCGTGTAACTTCTTCAAAGCTTCGATTTATTCACGTGTCATTCCTACTCATTCAAAATATTGCTTTGCTGAACACAGCAGTGATTACCGTAAATGAACTTATGTTAACATTAATGACTAATATGAGACACTTTCACAAGGAAATATGTTTAAATGGTAGCTTGTTAAAGTGCAACCTTTGCGCCATCTCTAGAGTCTTGCTTGCACTCACAGATGCCGGGATGATTTGCTCAGAAGGTGGAGCGCTGGTTTTCGAGCCTGGCTCAGTTCGGTGGTATTTGAAATTGCCCAAATACGTCAGCCTCATGCCATTAGATTTATTGGCGCGTAAGAGAACTCCTGCAGAATTCGGTACCACGGCGTCTCCGAAAACCGGAAAAGTAGTTAGTTGGATGTAAAATCAATACTATGTTCGTTATTATTCTCTCTCTCTCTTTCTTTCTTTCTTTCTTTCTTTCTTTCTTTCTTTCTTTCTTGCTTTTTCCCTCGGACTCAGCCTCAAGGGCAGTGTCCTGGAGCGTGAGACTTGGGGTCGGGGGATACAACTAGGGACGAGGACCAGTTCGTCGCCCAGGCGGCCGCACCTGCTATACTAAACAAGGGCCTTGAGGAGGGATGGGAAAATTGGAAGGGATAGACAAGGAAGAGGAAAGGAAGCGGCCGTGGCCTTAAGGTAGGTAGGTACCACCCCGGCATTTGCCTGGAGGAGAATTGGGAAACCACGGAAAACCATTTCGAAGATGGCTGAGGTGGGAATCGACCCCCCCCATTCTACTTAATTGACCTCCCGAGGCTGAGTGGACCCCTTACCTGCCCTTGTACCACTTTTCAAATTTCGTGGCAGAGCCGGGAATCGAACCCGGGCCCTCGGGGGTGACAGTTACTCACGCTACCCACTACACAACAGAAGCAGACATTAAAATTATTAATAATTGTTCCGGAGTATCTGTGGAACGCAGAGAGGTGAAAGAACGTGCCGGGGTGAATGGGTCTATCTACAATATCAACATTAATTTAAAACTTGAACTGAAGGTTGTATTTCTTCAAAACACCAAAACAAATTTTCACTTAGTGAACATAACAACATGTTAGGTACAAAAGCAGTCTTGGAACAAGACTTAGATAACCCAAGATTAATGAATTTTACAGATTGGGCTTCAAGCCCCAGATTTACCAGTTCTGAGCTATAAGCCCAAGTTTACAAACTTTGCAATACAAAATGCGGAATAATTTAGGCAAGAGCAGAAATCCCCCAATTCAAGAGCACTTGCTCCAAAAGTTACAATATTTCGCCTTCCAAAGGCACCCCTCACTATTACAGGAACTTAGAAAAGAGCTGACAGGCTCTCAATTTCTCACAGCCTATTCAAGGCAACATTACATCAAAATCTTACACTCTCAGGCCTCACAAGGCATGATTTACAAAAGGAAAGTTTTACACAGGGGTATCTAGTACCCAACTTACTGGGCCTTTGCGGAAAAAGAACAGGTTAAATAAATGGCCCGAACACAAACAGAATGGAGGCGTACACTGCGCTCCCAGATAATGAAAAATTAAAACCTAACAGGGCTCTCAGGCCGATGAACCGGGGTCTAGTCCCAAACTACTGAGGTGGCTCGCATGGAAATAACTTTAATACGTAACAGGAAAGAAAACAGTTACGAAGTCGAAGTCACCTCAAACCAAGATGAAGGGGAGCTCGAGAGGATAACTCACTCACTATCCCCGATTTACAGTTAAAAACTTTATGAAATTTTACATCAGCCGAAAGAAGATTTACATTTTAGGAAAGTTTTGTTACATAGTTAAAAAGTCTGACCTTCCCCTCGGATAAATCTGCGGATGTAGCTACAGAAAGTACAATTTAGGTGGCCATACCTGGCTGATGTACTGCCTGCCGAAGAATGAGACGTCCCGCCTCCTGCCTCAACACACACACTCAGAAAGACGATGATCAATTGACAAGGTAGCAAGAAAAGCCGCAGTTTATATACCCTCAGGGAAGGTTCGAGAGGATTCTGGACTAATCGGGATACACCCTCTCAATTTTATTGGCTGAACCCAAAAGTTACACTCAAAATCGAACAAGAAGCCTGCGATAGGCTGAAAATTAATTACAGAAAATTTTCATTGGCTAGATTCAAAACTGGCGGAATGAGAAGGAAGTGTTGCAAACCTAGAAGTACATAAAAACAAATGAACTTTGAGAAAACCTATAAACACAAAATTTCTTTCAATAACAAATTGTTCTTCCTGGCACCAGAGTGCGTGACCATAGCTTTTGGTAGTGACATCTTTGGAAAAATGTCCAAACTTCTTGATGTACAGCAAAAACAAAACCAAGAGAAATCCAATCAGTTTAGGAAACTTCACAATAACACAATTACTTAATATGTCAACAGTGACATCTTTTGATTAAAGTCTCAACTTTATGTAGTAGCAATTTCACATTTTGGTCGATAGAGGAGTTCATTAAGGCGCGTATTTTGAACGTGCGGAGTTGAGGTGTACCTCCTTATACAATAATAATAATAATAATAATAATAATAATAATAATATTAATAATAATCATACCCGTGTGGAGATTTGCCGGTTACCTCCATCGGGCGCGTCCCATTGGAATTGGGGAAGCTCGCTGGCTCTGCCGCCAGCAGAGTCAGAGGGTAGTAGGGAAATAAAATACCACCGTGAAAAAAAAAACTGGTCCCTTGCCAGGGTTACGGCGAAGACTGGTAAATGACCAGAAGCCAGAAAACATCTTGAGGCAACCTCTATGGCTAACAACCCTAGTTGTAAAAGGATGGGTATCCGTCCAAAGCAAAGTCAAGTCAAAAAGCATGATGGCACAACATTTCAAGAAACATACCCAGGGGGTAAATCTTCGGATAAATCCATTGTCGTGAACGCCACGGCGCACGAGTCTCGTTCGGATTCTGGGGGAGACTCGACATCATGCAAGAGACAAGTCGGAGCGTCTCGGTGTACCCAGAAGAGTCAAAAACTCAGGCCAAAATCTAAAACCTTTCTAGCAACTTTCAATATAAATTCACTTACACAAACTGGCAAGCTGAAAACCCTCACCAAAGCTCTTCACGAAAATCAGATATAGATAATGGCCCTACAGGAAACAAGGTATCCAGATGAAGAGATTTTTGAATCCGAAGGCTACCAATTTTTCAAGAGCAAAGCGCAAAGAGGAATCCTCAATGGAGCTGTGATGCTTGGAAACGCGTTTGCTGTTAGAACCAAGATCCTTAAATCGGTTGCAAATTTCGAACCTGTGAATGACAGATTGTCTATATTCACAATTAAATGCGCGAACAAAATCTACGCCCTAGTTAACGCACATGCTCCTACAAACGATAAGAACAAGTCTGATCTAGATGAAGTTGATAATTCCTGGGACCTACTGGATGAAAAATTAAACAAAATCCCCAAACACCATGCCAAGCTTATTTTGGGTGACTTCAGTGCCCAACTAGGTCGTGAACAGAAGTACAGGAAAGTTATAGGAAATTACCCTGCTCACAAAAGAACCAATCCCAACGGCAAAAGACTGGTGTCCATTTGCGAAAATCACAACCGGCAGGTCATGTCGACCCACTTTCGCCATCTACCCAGAAAGCAAATGACTTAGCGTTCTCCCATCCAAGCTCTCGGAGAGTTCCAAATTGATCATGTTGCAATCTCCAGGAGAAACAGCCCTGAGATTATGAATGTCAAGGTAAAGAAAGGCATCAATGTGGCCTTAGATCATTATATGTTTCTTATCAAATTCAAACCAATTCCCGCAAACACAAGGAAGACAACCAAACAGATCACACGCTTCGACAATGATAAACTTCGGCAAAGTGTCGAGGAGTTCCAGTAGAAGGCTAGACCAAATGACTGTGACTTTAACAACGCCAAAAGTCTCCTTGCTGAGGCCGCCAAAGACATTGCAGAAATCAAGAGAAGCAAAAAGCATGCCTGGTGGAATGGTACCTGCGAATCAGTCCTCCAAAAAAGACTCAATGCGTGGAAACAGTACTACTCTACGAAATCAGAAAATGATTGGGAAACCTACAAAACCCAACGTGCCCAAGCAGCTAGGGTGTTCAAAACTTAGAAATGTAAATACGAAAAATCACTCATTGAAAATATAGAACAAAGCTTTTGGAAGAATGAAAGCAGAGAGTACTACAGAGCCTTCAAACGCAAACTCACTGGCTATAAACCACCATCTCTATGCTTTGAGCGAAAGGACGGCACACTGGCGACGTCAAATGAAGAAAATTGCAGCATTCTGGCAGATTACTTCAATAATTTACTTAATTGCTCTAAACCGCAAAGCGCCATTGAGACCGAGGAACCCTTACTTAGGTAACCTGATTCCAGACCACCCGACAGAGATGAAATCAAGCGCCACATTGCCCGTCTCAAAAATAACAAAGCACCGGGGGAAGACTCAGTAGTAGCAGAACTATGGAAATATGCCCCAGAGGAATCACTTGATATCTTGCAAAAGCAAATAGAAGAAATTTGGAACAAGGAGACCCTACCCGAAGTTTGTAAAATAGCTTTGATCCATCCATTACACAAAAAAGGCAGCATGAAGAACATTAACAACTACAGAGGAATATCTTTGCTACCCGTGACTTACAAAATTCTATCACTTGCCATCCTGGAGCGTTTGGAAGCACAAGTCGAACATCAAATAGGTGAATACCAAGGAGGGTTCAGAAAAGGTCGCTCAACAGCTGAACAGATCCAAAATCTGAAAACGATCATCAGATATTGTACACTAAGGTCCAAGCAGTATGTGTCTGTCTTTGTAGACTTTAAGAAAGCGTACGACTCCATTGACCGGGAAGTCCTGCTAAACATCTTTGTACCGGGCGGTACACCTCCACGCCGCTAATTTAAAATTTGCGCCAGTTGAAACTCCTCTGCTGGAGGAAGTCTGAACTTTATATACGCTATTAATTCGCTACCTTCTCAAAAGATGTCACCACGTGGAAAATTTTGAGTTTTTGAACTGTGTCATTTTTGATGTGTTTTTGTTTTGCTTGAAGTAAGAAGTGTGAACGTTCTCTTCTAGAGGACACTACTGAAGATCAACAATAGTGCACCCTAGTGCGAAGTCAAAGAACTATTTTGTTGGAGAAATTTTTATTTCAAATGTTTGTCTTTGCTAATTTTTTTCAGTTATTGTTAAAGTTGGCTGTATACCCCTCTCTTTCCCCTGGTTTTGCGTTTAACCAATCCCGAATTTCTGTTATTAATTTCTGACCAATCGTAGGTATCTTCCCTCAACTTGAATATGTTACTGTATCCTACCCAATAAAAAGTTTGTGGGAGGGTGTTTTCATTCCCCTGACACCTAGAACCTTCCGCGAGAGGATATAAACTGCTGATTTTTGGGTCTCCGGGCCACTTCTGTTCCATCTTTCAGTGTATTAAGTACATAGCAGGAGGCGGGAAGCGCCTCTTTCCTCGGCAGCGGTCAACAACAAGGTAATGGCCGATTAATAACTTCTTTCTTTGCTTGCTCAGCAGTTTAACTCTCGGGGCGGGTTCTAAGCGTTCCACCATGTAACCTTTTCCTAAATGTAACTACTCTTTTCATATATTCTCTTTTAAAGCTACATACTGGGATAGAGAGTGCTAACCCTCTCGAGCTCCCACTCATATTGTTTTGAGGTGAACTTATTTTTCTCAACCTATTCTCGTTAACTTTAAACAAATTGTTCTCTTCTTAAGTCACCTCTTTAGTATGGGATTAGCCCTGGTATTATCGGCCTAGTGCCAAGTAGGTCTTAATCAAAGTGTATTAGGAGTGCAAGTTCGCCTCCTCTCAAATTGTTACCTTAGAGGTCATTTAATTAACCTTCTTTTCATTTTATAGACCTCAGTAGATTGGGTATTTTACCCCTGTGTTTATGTCCGTTGAGGACAACTTGAAGGTGGAGTTTGGTGTGGCCTGGGAGAGGCTTAAATTTGAGAGCGAGTGGCTCTTTTGAAAATTGAGTGTTGTATGCCTCGTGGAGGCTTTTCAGTGTAATTTGGAGCTAGGGCTCCTAGGCATGAATGGGGTTTTCTGCCCCTCTGTTGAAACTTGTGTTTGGAGGTAAAACTGAGCTGATTGCCCAGGCATTGTGTTTTCAGGGCTCGAAGCCCAAATCCTGTAAATATTGTAACTACCCTTTGACTTGCTACTTTGTACCTGCCATGCTTGTTATTTCTTTGTTTTTGAAAAGAAAATATAACCTGGTTAAATTTTAAATTAATTTTACTTTAGTAGCTTGAGACCCGTTCACCACCCCGCACCTTCTTTCACGCATAACTACCACAAAAACACGGTAACAAGTGGTAGCAGAGCGTGGTTGAATGGGTCTCAATTTAGCCCCTTTTGACGGCTAAACATTGTTTTGTTTCGAACTCTAACTATTTTCCCAGTTGCTGGAATCTTTTGAGTTTTTCAAAATTGTTCTGTCACCATGCCCGGCCCTCGCGATGTTCTCCATCTTAACTATTTGCGCAAGGAGGAGTTGATCTATGAATTGACTATTAAAAATGTACAATCTGGAGGCACGGTTGCTGTAGACACAAACAAGCTTAGAGAGTCCCTAGATTTGCCCATTTCCATCCCCAATTTGGGAGAGAAAGAAATTGACGACTCTCTTTCCACGATCACGGAGAATATTACTGGGCTAGCTTCTGTAGTTAGTTTTTTTGATGAAAATGATCCTTCTCCTAATCAAATTAAGCGTGTGCAAGCTAGGCTGTTTCATTTTTCCAATGGAGTTAACGATCTGTTGTCTCTAAAGTTGAATGACGTTCAGAAGAAGGAAGCTAGTACGCTGCTTGAAAATATGTCTGAATTATCTAGCAAAGTCACTCAATTGTTAACAGGGGAGGTTCCTCCCAAAAGCGATCTACCCACCACAGTGAATGTAGGTAGCGAGGAAGAGCCTCATAAGGGAGAAGTTAATAGGAAAACCATCGCCGCTCAAACTATCTCTGCCCCATTGGACAACGAATCTGAACGCCGTGCATCGTTGAGTAACATCCGTTCTGAATTAACTTCCTTGCCATTGAAACCTTTACCTACTATGTCACCCGGATTTAGCAGCTTGCCTCACCCATTGGCAATGTTGCTCAGAGGTATCTCTAAGTTTTCGGTTAATACCACCAGTGAAGTAATTTCATTTTTAAGATTTCTGGTTGAATTTCAGGATCATGCCCTTGTGTTTTCTCTTTCTCCATGTCAAATTTTGCAAATTATCTATCCTTATGCAATTGGTATTCTTTCTGACAAAATAGTAAGAGCCATAGCCGAACAGTCATCTATTGAAGATTTTCATGCACACTTGCTTGCAAATTTTATTCCCGCCCGCGCGAGGTCTTCTCTGATTCAGAAGTACTATTATCGTGTACAGCGATTGGATGAGAACTTGGCTGATTTCATACAAGACATTAAGTTTTATACTAGGGTGTTTGCTCTTCACTTCCCTGAGGATCAAATTGTACAAGCTATTGTGGAAGGTATTTCACCATCTTATAGGTCATACTTGTGTTTCGCGGCGTGCCCGCAAACTTTCTCTGAACTTGAAGCGTTGGCCGTCTCAGCGGAAGGAGTTAGGTACGCCGATTCTTTGCGTGTGGCAAAAGAACCCCCTCCTTCGTTTAGTAATACTCGGCCTCCACCTCGCCGACCAGTCACACCCCGTAAATGTTATGCTTGCGGGTCGTCTGACCATCTTCGCAATAAATGTCCATTGGTCAAAACTAGTAGGGCAAATAATGGAGCTGGTTCAGCACAAGGCTGTTTTAAATGTGGGGCTTTCTCACATATCGCCAAGAATTGCCCAAACTCGAATAGCACCCCCTCCTGCTCAACTTCTGGTGCAAATTCTACCTATGCCAATAATAAAAAGTGACTAGTGGCTTCGGCTGAGTCGACTAATCCATCTTCCCGAGACTCAGCCCCTGGTAAACAGGTTGTAAATTCAGGAAACGAGCAATTTTCAAATTCATCTTTTGAAGGTCCCAAAGAGTGTCTTAGGATTGCGGCGGATACCCCCGCACCGGTCCTCTTTCTCAAAATTGAGTTAAATAACGAGCCTATAACAGCTCTCTTAGATTCAGGTAGTGTTTGTTCTATTATTTCGGCTGATTGGTATTCAAAATTGAAATCTGTTTGTAAGCTTCCTAACTATTGTTTGTCGGCGATCCAATACGTTTCGGCTAATTCATCCCCATTAGAAATTCTAGGTTCCTTATTGGTCAAAATTCGTATTTTTAAATTCACTTGGAAAGTTAAATTGTTTGTGGCCAAGCTCTTGTCTTGCCCCATTATATTGGGAGCGGACTTTATTTTTCACACTGGTCTTGTGCTCGATCTTCAGAGTAGGTCTTGCACTTTCAAATTTGCCTCTAATTGTAGCATCCCTTTATTAAAGTGTAAATCTGCATCATGTTCTTCTATTTCGCCTACCCAGGATGAGATGTTGTTAGACCTTAGACATCTACCTGAGGAGCAGGCTGATAGTATTCGTAAGCTGTGTCAGTCGTTTCCAGAGGTGTTTTCTGATACTCTTGGTGTTACTGACCTGATAGAATACAAAATTGAGGTCACGGATTCGATTCCTGTCCGTTTTCCACCGTATAGGCTATCTCCACCTAAAATGAAGGCTCTGAAAGAAATTATCGATCAGATGTTGAAGGATGGTATTATTAGGCCCTCTAAGTCAGCGTATTCCTCGCCTATTTTTCTAGTCCCGAAACCCCAAGGGGCTTCAGGCCTGTCATTGATTACAGGGCTCTCAATCGGAAGGTGGTGTTACAATCTGTGCCCCTTCCCGACCTTCATTCTTGTTTTTCATGGTTTCGTAAGGCCAAGTTCTTTACTATCTTGGACTTGAATCAGGCCTATAATCAAATTCCCCTTGCCGAAGAGTCTAAACACCTTACAGCGTTTGCCACGGACTGGAATTTATATGAATACAACCGCGTGCCTTTCGGACTCCCCACGGGAGCAGCTGTACTCACTAGGCTGCTAGATAGGTTCTTCTCCGACATCAAATTTGAGTACTTATATCACTACTTGGATGATGTCGTCGTATTTTCAGAGACTTTTGAAGAGCATCTAGATCATCTGCGAGAAGTTCTCGATCGCCTTCGTAAAGCTGGGTTAACTGTTAAGTTGTCCAAGGTTGCCTTTGCTAAGCCCTCTATGTCTTTCCTAGGGCATATTGTGTCACCTGATGGTGTAGCCGTCGATCATTCTAGAACACAGGCCATCCGTGATTTTAAACCTCCCAAGGACATCAAAGGCATCGCCAGGTTTATTGGTATGGTGAATTTCTTCAGGAAGTTTATTCCTAACTTCGCTAATAGAGCGGCGCCCTTAAACCTTCTTCGTAGGAAAGGCATCAAATTCGAGTGGGGACCTTCTCAACAAGCCGCTTTTGAAGACCTTAAATTAGCTCTTTGTAATGCCCCTGTACTTGCTATGCCTGATTTCTCGAAGAAATTCATCGTCCAAACCGACGCGTCGTCGTCAGCAGTAGCGGCAGTCCTTCTTCAAGAGACTGAACTAGGGAGGCGACCCATCGCCTACGCATCTAGGACCTTGTCGGCTCAAGAAGCCAAGTATTCCATATATGAGCTCGAAGGTTTGGCAGTCTTATTCGCCTTAGAGAAGTTCCGTCTCTATCTGGAACATGTTAAATTCGACCTGGAGACAGATAATCAAGCCTTAAGCTGGGTCTTAGGTAGGCCGCGTCGTACTGGTCGTATAGCCCGTTGGGCCATCCGTATTTCTGCCTTCCAGTTTGATGTTAGACATATCAGAGGTACCGAAAATATTGTCGCTGATGGACTCAGCCGTATGTTTTCAAACGACGTCGAGACCCAAGAACCGGTCGACAGTTCATCACCTCCCGAGTCCATACTATCTGATGTTAATGCCATCTTAACGGATGCCCCCATGCTCTTTAGGGATATCGAGAAATACCAACATGAAGATCCGACGCTGGCTCCGATAATGGAAACCCTTTCTTCTGGGGAACATGTCGTCCCTTATGTGCTGAGGAATGGTGTTTTATGTTGCCCTTCGAGGCATGACAAGATGATGAAGGTTGTCGTTCCAGCTGTCCTTGTGCCTATGATCTTCAAATACTATCATGAGACCCCATTGGGGGGGCATCTGGGAATATTTAAAACTCGTGAAAAGATTCGTGAAATGTTCATCTGGAAAGGTATGGACGGTGAAATCCGTGAACTTGTAAAAGCTTGTAAATCTTGTTTGCTCAGTAAACCCACCATGTCCACCAAGGTAGGCCTTTTGTCTTCGCATCAAGCATCGCGCCCCATGGAACGCCTGTATATTGATTATGTAGGACCCTTCCCCCAGTCGAAGGAAAATGCCAACAAATTCATCTTTGTATGTGTAGATGGTTTTACCAGATTTTCCTGGTTATTTCCGACTAAGCTGGCTACCGCTCAGTCTACCATTACTTGCTTAAATTCGATTTTTGCTTCTTTTGGTCCGTGCCAATATATTGTATCTGATAATGCTAAGGCTTTTACATCTAATTTATTTCGTAAATTCTGTTTTGACTTATCCATCTCTCATGTAACTACTTCTGCTTATTACCCTCAACCATCTCTGGCTGAACGGGTTAATCGTAACCTCAGGTCCGCACTTATTGCCTATTATCATGAAGATCATTCCAGGTGGGACACGTCCCTGCATTGGTTAGCTTTTGCTTTGAATTCGGCGGTTCATGAATCACATAAATTTACTCCAGCTTCTTTGATGTTCAAGTTTGTTCCCAACTCGCCGCTCTCTAACCTCTGGTCTCTGAGTGACATTCTACCCGAGACAATAGATCCGGATAATATTAAAGATCTTTGGAAGAAGGCTAAAGCCAATCTTAAGGTATCTCATGAAAAGTTTAGGGAAAGGTATGATCGTGGACGGAGACCCACCACTTTGAATGTAGGTGACCAGGTGATGGTCAAGAACTTTGTTCCCGTGGGCAAGCTTGCCCCCAGATTTCATGGGCCTTGTATCATTCTCGATTTTCTTACGCCAGTTACGTTGTTAGTAAGCAATCCAGCCACCGAGAGGATATTTAGGGTTCACCTGTCACAGGTGAAACCGGTGTAATTTCCGTGTTAACTTGCTTCATATTATTTTGAAAGGAATATGAAGGTTATATTTTTTTTGAGTTTCACTTTTAAGGCTTTCTGCCCCTTCTATAATATTTTGTTTTATATGTAAGCATTTGTGTGAAACCTCCCCCGATTTGTTAAACTGCCATCCTGTCCTTGCCTCGGCCATTACCACGCTCCCGTCTCCTGCTCCAATACACACTGTGGCTGAATTATATTAAATGCCATGGACATCTGCACGCCGCTGACCCCTCAACCTCTTCACCAAGCCTGTGCCCTCAAAAAGATGATGGTCCAACACAATTCTGCCACCTAGCTTTAATGTTTCAGTGCCCCCGCAGCCGCGCGGCGCCGTGCAGCAACTGGGGCAGAGGACGGGCCCCCTCTTCTCCAGCGAGGACGTCAGGTGCACGGCGAGCCGGAGCTCTCCTCCCGGCCAAGGCTGATGCGCGGCGCACGACCTGCTACTTGCCCGCAGCCTGTATATGTTCACCGCGGGCGCGGCGTGTTTCAACACCTCTGCTCCCCTCATAGTGCGGGCGAGCGGTATCTCAGGGTACTTGAGGGGTCCGAGCGGCCTCCCTTTGGACGCAAGATGCAACGGCCGGTCTGGCCATTGAACTTAATGAACATCAACTGCATGGACAGTTACGATAAGCAATGACTACACTTGGGAATTCCACAGCAATATTTGGTGGGAATTGCAAAATTTTTCTTCACCTCTAAGTATTAAAAGTTTATCTTCAGAAATTCAACTTCTATAAATATAAAGACTTTACTTCACCTGCAACAACAAAATTTTGAAACTGAATCAAACCAAATTAAGAAATCTTATAAATGCTTCTGCAATCAATCTTCATATCCACAGCATAACTTGGACCTTGTTTCAAACAGATCTCATGTGTCACCCCTGGAGGTACTTTTGGGGGGGGGGAGGTCTGTACCGGGCTGTACACCTCCACGCCGCTAATTTAAAATTTGCGCCAGTTGAAACTCCTCTGCTGGAGGAAGTCTGAACTTTATATACGCTATTAATTCGCTACCTTCTCAAAAGATGTCACCACGTGGAAAATTTTGAGTTTTTGAACTGTGTCATTTTTGATGTGTTTGTGTTTTGCTTGAAGTAAGAAGTGTGAACTTTCTCTTCTAGAGGACACTACTGAAGATCAACAATAGTGCACCCTAGTGCGAAGTCAAAGAACTATTTTGTTGGAGAAATTTTTATTTCAAATGTTTGTCTTTGCTAAATTTTTTTCAGTTATTGTTAAAGTTGGCTGTATACCCCTCTCTTTCCCCTGGTTTTGCGTTTAACCAATCCCGAATTTCTGTTATTAATTTCTGACCAATCGTAGGTATCTTCCCCCAACTTGAATATGTTACTGTATCCTACCCAATAAAAAGTTTGTGGGAGGGTGTTTTCATTCCCCTGACACCTAGAACCTTCCGCGAGAGGATATAAACTGCTGATTTTTGGGTCTCCGGGCCACTTCTGTTCCATCTTTCAGTGTATTAAGTACATAGCAGGAGGCGGGAAGCGCCTCTTTCCTCGGCAGCGGTCAACAACATGGTAATGGCCGATTAATAACTTCTTTCTTTGCTTGCTCAGCAGTTTAACTCTCGGGGTGGGTTCTAAGCGTTCCACCATGTAACCTTTTCCTAAATGTAACTACTCTTTTCATATATTCTCTTTTAAAGCTACATACTGGGATAGAGAGTGCTAACCCTCTCGAGCTCCCACTCATATTGTTTTGAGGTGAACTTATTTTTCTCAACCTATTCTCGTTAACTTTAAACAAATTGTTCTCTTCTTAAGTCACCTCTTTAGTATGGGATTAGCCCTGGTATTATCGGCCTAGTGCCAAGTAGGTCTTAATCAAAGTGTATTAGGAGTGCAAGTTCGCCTCCTCTCAAATTGTTACCTTAGAGGTCATTTAATTAACCTTCTTTTCATTTTATAGACCTCAGTAGATTGGGTATTTTACCCCTGTGTTTATGTCCGTTGAGGACAACTTGAAGGTGGAGTTTGGTGTGGCCTGGGAGAGGCTTAAATTTGAGAGCGAGTGGCTCTTTTGAAAATTGAGTGTTGTATGCCTCGTGGAGGCTTTTCAGTGTAATTTGGAGCTAGGGCTCCTAGGCATGAATGGGGTTTTCTGCCCCTCTGTTGAAACTTGTGTTTGGAGGTAAAACTGAGCTGATTGCCCAGGCATTGTGTTTTCAGGGCTCGAAGCCCAAATCCTGTAAATATTGTAACTACCCTTTGACTTGCTACTTTGTACCTGCCATGCTTGTTATTTCTTTGTTTTTGAAAAGAAAATATAACCTGGTTAAATTTTAAATTAATTTTACTTTAGTAGCTTGAGACCCGTTCACCACCCCGCACCTTCTTTCACGCATAACTACCACAAAAACACGGTAACAATCTTAAATGAATTTGGAGTTGATTTGAAACTGCTGACATTATTTAGAGCCACCCTGACCGATACAAAATCCAAGGTGAAGTTCCACGGATGTCTCTCGCATTCCTTTGACATCAAAACAGGAGTCCGACAAGGTGATAGGCTATCCCCGATACTCTTCAACTGTGTTCTTGAAAAGATCATCAGAACCTGGCGGGTGAGATTACAGGAAACCAACTACAGTCCATTGAGAATTGGAACCAAATCCAACGGGATCGCAATAGACTGCTTAGCATTTGCCGATGATATTACTGTCCTCTCAAACGACATAGAAACCGCTAGAGCTCAAGTTGAAATTTTAAAGGAAATTGCCGAACAAACTGGTTTGCAGATATCGTTTGAGAAAACAGAAGTAATGACTAACATCAAAGAGGCTCCACCAAAACTCCATACAAAATACGGGGACATCACCCGAGTAGACAAGTTCAAAAACCTGGGTGAGATTATCATGAAAAATGGACTGGACAAATAAGTACTTCAGGAGTGAGTACGCAAACTGGAAATAGCCTACCAAACATCCCGCACAATCTACAACAAAAAATGCCTTTCCCACAACACCAAGATACGTCACTATGAAACAGTTCTGAAGCCAGTAGTTCTATATGCAGCCGAAACCCTGTCTCTAAATGCCAACAAAGGACTCCTTGAAGAACTGGAGAAAAAAGAGCGCAAAATTGTGAGAGGAATCTTGGGATCAAAGTACAGAAATGGAATCCATCAAAAGAGAACCAACAAGGAAGTCTACAGCAAAAAAGAGAAAATTACCGACACAATCAGAAAAAGACGGGCACGATTTTACGGTCATCTGAAAAGAATGGACGGAAGAAAGTTAACTAAAGAAATATTTCACTTTTTTGATTCAAACCTCAAAACCACAATTCCCTGGTTTAGAAATACCATAGAAGACCTGCAAATGCTACATATCTCAGCTGAAGACGCCCTTAACAGAGATCTCTTCCACAAGAAAATATTGACGAACGGGCTAAACCGAGACGAGCAACCGAAGAGAAGACACGGTGCCCCTTGGACAGAGGAGCGTAAGCAGGCCCACTCACAAAGAATGAGGGAAATTTGGGCTCTAAAGAAGGCCAAGTTCAGTGTCAAATGCAACAAGACTTAACGTGGTCCTTGATGACCCCAGCGAATTATATATAATAATAATAATAATAATAATAATAATAATAATAATAATAATAATAATAATAATAATAATAATAATAATAATAATAATAATAATAGATAGGAATCACCTTTTGCAAAAAGCATCCATTTAAAATGTGTTTTAATATTTTTATTTTTATGAATATTGCTGCTATTCATATCCGCCTCCCGGGCGATTTGGCCGTGCGGTTAGGGGCGCGGAAACGTGAGCTTGCATCCGGGAGATAGTGGGTTCGAGCCCCTCTGTCAGCAGCCCTGAAGATGGTTTTCCGTGGTTTCTCATCTTCACACCAGGCGAATGCTGGGGCTCTACCTTAATTCAGGCCACGGCCGCTTCCTTCCCACTCCTAGGCCTATCCTATCCCGTCGTCGCCGTCTGTGTCGGTGCGACGTAAAACAAATTGTAAAAACATCATATCCCCTCCAACCAAAATTCATATCTATGCCACTGCAGCCAGCCCTACAGCCCTGCCGCCTTTTTATGCAACCATGAATGGCGTGCTGTAATAATATTATTATGACTGTGGCCTCCATAGTGGCCTGGTACAGGTCTTTCGAGCTGATATCCTATTGGCGACCTGCGCGTCTGTGAGGATGGAGCCCTACCTAAGATGAATTATAATGCTGAAAACGACGCAGACACCCAGCAGTTCAATTCAGAGGGTTCCGTGTTCGTGTCCAGGCAGGGTCTGGGATTTTAACCAGGTTTGGTTAATTCCTCTAGCTTGGCGGCCAGGTATTTGTGATAGTTCTAACACACATTGTTACTTGCACACACCACGTCACACTACTAACCACTGCAGAGGACGCAATACTGAATAAATGCCTCCACATTGAGTTGGCGTCAGGAAGGGCATACAGCCGTAAAATTAGGCTTTGTACACATTAGTGCCGATCCCAGGTAACTGAAAGAGGGCCAGGAAGAAAGACGAATATTGAAAGCTATAATATTGATATTAACGCAAATAACACTAGCCTACAATGATTTCCCAGTTTTGGTGAAGACAGGTGGTTATATGGAAAACGATTTTGCTGATTTTGAAAACACCAACCGTTTTGCCGCAACACGTATAGATTTTATATAATTAGATATTATATATATCGATATTCGAGATTTAATGTAAATTTAAGGACATTTCAATTCATTTCATCATGTTTTGAAATATCTTACCAGACATCAAAATACATGAACAACGCTAATATCAATGTGTAGAATTCAGTGTTAAAACATAAATGCTTTATCATGTACCGTTTACAAGATATCAATAAAAAAGTTACCCTGTAATTTCTGTATTATGCAAATTTACGGAAATATGAAAGTAAATCTATCACATACAAAAAAAAAAAAAAAAAAAAAAATTGCCAGTCGTAACAATCGGTAGAATACATAATATTACTTACTATCTGGACAAAAAGAGGCCTACTACAGGGGTGGGGTGAGTAAGACACCCCTAGGTGAAAACAAAATACAACCTCAATATTGTATTGTATTGGATTCTTTGTGTATTGTAAGAAAACCGGACTCCGGCACTGAATTCAGTGTGTTAAACATATTTACAATCACCTATAACATCTCAGACTTCGGAAAAGTGTTTATTTTGGTGGCAAGTCATTTACGGTCACCTATTAAATCATTTTCTTTAAGGAGTGTCAAAATTTAGTGAAATGATATTAAAGGAAATGATGCGGCTGTAGTGAGAAATCCTTAAGTGATATGTAAAAACGGAAAGTAGATTTGAAATTAGCACACAAGTATTATTCACGCTCATTTATGGAATGATTTTTTGCGGATCTTTAAGGGGTGTCAAAATTAAGTGAAATGTGATCAAAATAAAGGAAATTATGAGGTTACTGCGAAAAATCCTTAAGTGATACGGGGAAATGGAAACCAGATTTAAACTCAGCGCACGTAAGTTAGGTAAGATCCACCTATTTTACCTTTTACCGAGAAAATAAATATTATTTTGCAAGCTAGTGTAATTCGAAGTCTTTAATAATTCTTGCTTTAACGAAAATAAACTCTATAAAAATGTAAAAATGCAATGTTATGCAACGGATATTTCGGAATCCAGTTTTCCAAGTAACTGTTGGTGCACTGATTTATGAAAATGTATAAAATAAGAGTTTTGTCTGTACGTTGTTCATAATTTAAAAATAATGACATTTCTGTATCGGTCGTGTCCACAGTAACAAGGAAATGCACTTTTTAATTTTCCGTCATCTCCTTGTCTATATCCATGTACGCGCATCACGAGAAATTTTCAGAAGAGAACTTAATGAAAATCGGTATATAAAGTCGGGAAATAAGGCACTTCAATCTAGGCTATACATAATTTTATTTACCGTGGGTAAAATGGTAGTTTAGCGGAAGGGTGTCGATGAAATTCCTGTAACTTTCATACATAATATTATTAGCGCTATTCTACCCATTCTCACCCATATTTTTAATTACTGTCTCAAAAACGGCACATTACCGACAATTTGGAAGTACGCCAATGTAATTCCACTTCCTAAAAACCCAGGTTCGGAACTCCTATCCGATTATCGTCCCATTTCGATTCTCCCTGTTCTCTCCAAAGCGTTAGAACGGTTGGTACATGCGCAAATATTGGAATACCTCCAGGCTCACTCTCTTCTTGACCCTCTGCAATCTGGCTTCAAGAAGGGTCATAGCACAGCCACTGCCTTACTCAAAGTGACTGAGGACATCAGACAAGCAATGGACGAAAGACATGTGACAATACTCACACTCCTTGACTTCAGCAGTGCTTTTGACACGATAAACATCCAGACATTGCTGATGAAGCTCAAATCGTTTTTCGGTAATGTTGCCTTAAAATTGTTCACCGCATGTCTTACAGATCGTATTCAACGTGTTATAGTACAAGATACTGCTTCTCAGTGGCGACTCCGAAGGCAGGAACCCCCCAAGGTTCTGTTCTTGGTCCCCTTTTGTTTGTCCTCTATATAAATGATATCTCCCCTAAAATGAAGTATAATAGATATTACCTCTTTGCCGACGACCTCCAAATTTACTCCCACGTTAATATAAATGACATATCGAATGCAATAAGAGATATTAACTCCGACCTTCAACAACTCAGTGTGTACGCCAGTAAAAACTCTCTCCTCCTCAACCTCCCCCCAAAAAACTCAAACAATTATTATCGGTTCTCAGAAATTATTAAACATCAGTAGTATAATAGGCGGATTCGGCCGCCACCACCCCCACCGGCTCCCAGAGGCCTCCACCACCACCACCACAGCCAGCGGCCTCCTAGGGGCCTCCTCCACCACCACCACAGCCAGAGGCCTCCTAGAGGCCTCCTCCACCACCACCACCACAGCCAGAGGCCTCCCAGAGGTCTCCTCCACCACCCGCGGGAAATTTGAATTTGTAAACAAAGCCACGTGCATTTTGACAGCTATCATCGACAACAACGCATCGCTAACCTCACTGCTGCCATCTTGACGGGCCTAACCTCAGTAGTACCAACTTAACCTAACTAGCGCGAGATTTGAATTGGTAAACAAATCCACGTGTTTTTTGACAGCCACGTGCTTTTTGAAAGACAACAACGCATCGCTAACCTCGGTACTGCTATCTTGGCGGGCCTAAACCTTAGTGCTACCAACTTAACCTCACTAGCTCGAGATAAACAAATCCACGTGCTTCTTTGACAGCTGTCATCCGCCATCTTTAATCTATAGAGCACAGTGCTGCCCTCTTTAGCTACTTACCTTTGAAATGTGGTGGCGGATAATTTGAAAAATGTTTTTTGACAGCAGCCATCTTTAATCTAGAGAGCACCGTGCTGCCCTCTTTAGCTAGATACCTTTGAAATGTGGTGGCAGGCAATTCCACATGACAGCAGCCATCTTTAATCAAGAGTGCACCGTGCTGCCCTCTATGTGGTGGCGGTAAATTCTACATGCTTTTGTTTGGAAACAAACGCACGCGCTTTTTTGACAGCCGTCATCCGCTATCCTTAATCAACAGAGCACAGTGCTGCCCTCTTTAGCTAGATACCTTTGAAATGTGGTGGCGGCAAATTCTAGTGCTCTTGTTTGGAAACAAAGGCATGTGCTTTTTTTGACAGGTGTCATCTGCCTTCCTTAATCAACAGAGCACCGTGCTGCTATCATGCGGATAATTTCGTCAGCTGTCATACGCCATCTTTAATCTACAGAGCACCGTGCTGCACTCTTTAGTTGAAATGTGGTGGCTGCAAATTCCACGTACTCTTGTTTGGAAACAAATTCTTTGTGCTCTTCAGCTGTCATCCACCATCTTTAATCAAGAGAGCACCGTGCTGCCCTCTTTGTGGTGGCGGATAATTTGAAAAATTCTTTTTGACAAGAAGCCATCTTTAATCCAGAGAGCACAGTGCTGCCCTCTTTAGCTACTTACCTTTGAGGCGGTTAATTTGAAAAATTCTATTTGACAAGCTGTCATCTTTAATGAAAAGAGCATCGTGCTGCTATCGTGCGGGTAATTTTTACGTCACAGCTGTCATCCACCATCTTGCATTGCTAACCTTAGTGTTGCCCTCTTTAGCTACTTACCTTTGAGGCGGACTATTTGAAAGAAAAAATCTATTTGACAAGCCGTCACCCACCATCTTGCATCGCAAACCTCAGTGCTGCACTCTTTAGTTGAAATGTGGTAGCGGATAATTTGAAAAAATTCTTTTCTGACAAGCACCCATCTTTGAGCACCGTGCTGCTATCTTTATCGTAGTAGCGATCAATTTAAAATCTAGATGCTTTTTTCTATCAGTTGTCATCCGCCATCTTTAATCTAGAGAGCACCGTGCTGCCCTCTTTGTGGTGGTGGTAAATTCCACGTGCTTTACAAACTCACGTGCTTTTTGTCATCCGCCATCTTTAAACAAGAGAGCGCAGTGCCGCGCTCTATGTAGTAGCGGATAATTTGAAAAAATTCTTTTTGACAAACAGCCATCTTTATTCAACACAGTTACCGCTATCTTACATCGCTTACCTCGGTGCTGCACTCTTTAGTTGAAATGTGGTGGCGGTAAATTCGAACAAGTTTAATCATACATCGAGGGAGCTAGAGTAAGCACGTGCTGCAGTGATGACGTCATCATGCATGTTTAGACTTGTCCGTTTTCTTAAGAGTAAGTCGGTGTAAAGGAATGCAATAAGTATGCATCATAAAAACAATAGTTTGCATGTGCTGCAGTGATGACGTTATTGTGCATGTTTAAACCTGATCGTTTTTCTTAAGAGTAAGTCGGTGTAAAGCAATGCAATAAGTACAACATTTTTGAATGCGATCAAATATTTATTTACAAATGTACTACAACAGTGTTCGTTTTTGCTGCTGACAAGGTGGGTGTGCTTCTTAACAACGTATGCTTCTGAAATGCCTCCTGCAACATTAAAATTAAACAAAACATTTAGAAATATATTATACTAAGTATGTTATGCTTTACAGAGAAGATCATATACTTCTTACCTTGTTGTTATTCCTTTTCGGAATCATCATCATCATGAGGAACTAGTAAAAGTTCATTCATACACTGTGTACAGTGTTCAATCCTCGGATTTGGTCCATCCCAATCATCATCACCATTTTCTCCTCGATGCTTGTAATGCCGTTCACAAGTTCTGTATAAAGCTACTTCGATCGACATCTTACTGTGTGGAGGAAGGATGTCCCAAAAATTATGTACGTAAGAGGCAGCGTACGTATATAAAAATCCTGGTGGTAAGTATTGAATAAGATGTTTCGGCATCGACGATCTATGTTTATAGAACATCTTAATAGCCTCACTCACTCGTGAAAGATAAATAAGATGTTGCGTATGAGCATGCAAACAGCATGCACATTTACAGTTTTGTTCCATAGCGTACGATGTCGAAGCACACACTAATGAAAATGATAAAGATCTATTCTTATTTATAGTCTCCTTACAATATTCGTTAGCGGATGGTAAGTAACATCACTCATATGAATAATAAGACAATAGGCTGCTGTGTTAGCAGGAATGTTTTCAGATGTTTCAAATTCTAAACGAATATCAACTGGAGATTCTTTTATAGACTCTTCATTTTAAGAGCAGTCTATAACTACAATCGGTGCTTTATTTTTAAATTCTTGAGGTGTAAATAGCGGACGATCTTCTTTCTGAAAATACGATGATTGAAATTTACAAAACATGTCATAGAGCATCCCAAACTTATTTTTCTCAAAGTTAACGTCTATGTTTTCGTAGGGATACGTAATTCCGTTGAGATATAGTCTAACGTGTCTTAATTTACAGTGATCAAACAGTGAGCTATCTCTTTCGTGATTGAATTTACGATTAGTTTGAAATCCAAAAATAATGTACAAGGGCTTCTCAGTAAAACGTGATGTTTTAACAGCCCAGCTATGCTTGCTTGTAGGTGGTAACACAGGATATTCATGCAGCTCCCAACTTCTAAAAGGTATAGGTAATGGTGTATCATTTTCTACAATCTTGAGCAATAGAAGTTTTTCACGATCAGATAAGGTTACATGTGGAATCCGCCACAGTATACGATGCAGTGTTATTTTCGATTCTACTGGTGTTTCTACTGCTTTAAGAGAATTGTAATCACTTCGATCACGGATTAGAATAAGCTCCTGTTTTGCGTTGATTATAATACGTGTAAAGTCTTCTGCGAATCCTAAAATATGTTTCAGTGATAACATACCCGTAAAAGTACCATCCTCAGTAATCATCCAGTTGTTAGTAGCTTTTGGACACCATCCAGCCATCCGCAAAAGATCATCACAGAAAGAAGGGTAGAGTTTCATTGCACTTGTAATACCAACATTCTTCGTTCGATCTATTTCAACATTATTTACTTCATATCGCGCTTCAGAAAAGAGAAAAGCTAGAGCATGGTTGTTTAGTTGTGAAGTGCTTGGTCCACTTCCATCAGACTTTTCTAGTCGTCCTTCAATATAGAGGTAGCTTTCGTGTGGTAAGTTGTAAACATCTTGTTGATTAATAATAAAATGAATTTCATCATTGTTATTTAATCCAAACGTAAAAGGTTGATAGGAATGAAGCTCACTTCGTACTAAACCTTCACGACTTTCTACTGTATTCGTAATGTCTAGCATTTCTTCCATTCTGTTGTAGTAGTGTATATCCTAAATCTTGGAGTATCTGCTTATGGGTATCTGTTAACTCGATGAGTCTCTGCACACATGTAGTATGTCTTCGGAATGTACACCGTGTTTTATAGATGGTTTTCATACTGGTTTAAGATGTAGTTTGTAAGCTACGTACGCGTGCTGATCTAAAGGAATAAGCTGATTATGTTTATTTACAAGTCTAAGAGTAATGTTGCTAATGTGTTTTACAGACACAGGATGATAAAGAACTACTGCTGGTTTCTCACAAATAGTATATCCACGTTCCTCTGTAACAATAAAGTCGTGCAGGACGTGCGAAGGTTGTAGATTACTATTCAAGTCTGTAATAATATTACATGTAATGTTCACATTATAATCATCGAAGAGTTTTATAGGTTGATCAGACTCGTAACGTACGTTCGGTAGGAGCTCCCTCGATGAAAATCCAAGCAGTGGTCCAATCAAATCAGGTTGTGATTTGAAGTCAATCTTAAATGATGATTCAATAACACATTTATGTGTAATGTTGCTTATAGTGATTGAGAACTTGTAATTATGATTACTAAAACTATCTTCCCCAAACTGATCAATTAACGTACTTTCAATATAGTCGTGAATATCGTCTACTGTATAACTACCTGAGGGTAGTGTTAGCACATACTCATCGTAATAGAACTTGTTTAAACCATCACGCACATTATAGATTTTATTGCAGCTTTCAAACGATACTAGTCCAAGACTATGCGGCTGATAACCAAGTCCGATTGGTGGATTAAAATAGACGGTTGTTTCAGGTCCTTCTCCACGTACAGCAAACGTTCTTTCACTGTTCGTCATCACGTAGACACTAATGCACTTTCTCTACTGTCTGGGTTTGATATAAGAACATAAGACATAATCGTCCGCACATGCGTGTATTAAAGTTTTGCGAACGGTTTTTATTGTAAACAATGTCTGCACTGCTTTCGAAATAACGTATGAGCTCAAAAGGAGGAGGTAAGTCTCCATAGCTATCAAAATACCATACTTTAGATTTACGTTTTACATAAGCAACGTAATGAGTTCCAGGTCCACGACTGTCGTCTAAGTTAATTACGGCACTTTCACGTTCACGTGGGCGCGCTGGTAGTTGATCGCGCATATACACTCCTCGAAAATAATGAATTCCTAGTTGTTTAGCAAACGTAAAAACTTCATCATGCGTTAGAGCTCGATATGGCAGTGCATTCAGTAGACGTTTTTTGGAGAAATGTAGATACCAAGCCCTTTCTTGTATGGCGCTAGCTTCATGTTCACACCTTTGCCTCGTAACGCAATTGCCTCCATCGTCTTGTTATGACGTTCACTCTCTTTCAACTGTTGTTTCGCTTCTTCTACAGCTTTGACAGTTCTCGCTACAGCACTAGCCCCACCTAGCAATGACCCTAAAGCTGCTAAGCCAGCAAACAGCGCAGGAAGAAATCCTCCTCGTTTTGGTACAGGAATAATTCGTGCACGTTTACTAAATATTGCTCTGCACTTTGGAGAAATTCTCGCTCTTGCTGCGCGTAACGCCTTAGTAATAGCTACACGAGGATTGTATTCCCCTCGAATAGCTTTTTGCGCAGCCTTTATAACATCTTTCTATCCAACAGTTTTTACTTTCTTCTTCTTCATGTCGTTTGGATATCGTTGTTTTACCATGCTGGACACGACTTTACTAGTCAGGAGCAAATCATAAACTAACCGTTGCCTCTTGTTTCGTTTAATATATATATTACTATTATGTACTTTATGATTCAGTTATCATGAAGATTATAAAGCAGCAAGACACGCTACCTGTTACCGACATTGTACCACATCTCTTACCTAGTTCTAGTACAACTACAGGAAAACGTCATGGAACGTTGTTTCCTTTTACTGTTCGATGTATTACATCAGGCCCGTCGGGATGCGGTAAAACAAATCTTTTACTCACACTTATTACTTCTGTAAATGGTGTACGCTTCGAGAATATTTACGTTTTCGCAAAGTCACTCTATCAGCCGCTATATACTAATCTACAAACTGTAATGCACGATCTAGTTAAAGATGGAATAAGATATTTTAAATTTAATTCGCATGAGCAAGTACCATCACCAGACGATGTGCTTCCTAATTCTCTTATGATCTTTGATGATGTCGCAACAGAACAGCTAAACGTTATTCGTGCATTCTTTAGTATGGGTCGGCATAAATATGTTGATTGCATCTATTTGTGCCAAACCTATTCTCGTGTGCCTAAGCAGTTGATACGCGACAACGCAAATGTTATTATGCTTTTTCGGCAAGATGAGCGCAACATGCCTCATGTGTATAACGATCATGTTAACACTGATATGACATTCGATGACTTTAAACGTATATGCGCTAAATGTTGGTCATTACACCGTTACAGCTTTTTAGTTATTGATAAAGAAAGTGATGTACAGCATGGACGATATCGCATGGGTTTCGATCATTTTATATGCATTAACACAGAATTACAGTAACTACTTGATTAAAAACCATCATCATGTTAACATCTAGCAAGGAGATCACAAAACATATCATCCAAGCTCGAAACAATATTCGACGGAAATTTAAGGAGCTTAAACGTATTCAAGCAGACACGGATTTATTTTTAAAAACACAACTAAGTACACCACTCAAATAAATTTTTAATTCTACTTCATTACCGCAGTCTACTTCAAGTTTTGCTTCTATGCAAACATCATATCATAAAGAGAAGCATGAAGAAGAAAAGCATGAACAAGATAAGGAAGAGAAGAAGCAGGATGTAGACCAAGAAGAGGAAGATAAAGAAGAAGAAGAAGAAGAAGAAGAACCTAATGATACATCACCATCTACGCGTGTTGAATTTTTAACTACAGATGTTATTGCTGAAACACCTAATACATCGACGCAAAATCTACCATCTTTGTCTGAGGTTATGATTACACCAGAGTATCGCAATCAGTTTAGAACTTTTATTCAAGATACCTATGGATCTCTCTTTGCACCCTATACAGAAAAACTTTTACAGGACAAACCGACACTACCTACGGTATTCGCTACGAAGATGACTGTTTCCGGATAGGAAATTCAAATGTTAAGATTAATAACAACAAACTCATTGTAAAAGGTGTTACCAATAAACCTACGAAAGGACTCTTAGAACTTCTTTTCTCACGAATACCTGACAAGGATATAATTTTACAAGATGATCTTAAAAAATATAAAGCAATACTTTTTGCTACTGACGCAACACGACGTAATTACAAGAGAACAGAAGCTGTAAATGCGAATAAGAGTTACAAGTATCGTGAGTTTATTTCTAAGCTGTTTCCGACTGCACGTAGTCTTGATGTTGTCTACAAGCCTTTGTTGCCGTATGTGGATGTAAGATACTGGAATGACCCAAACTTACTCGTTGAACGATTACAGCTTTTAAGAGCATCGCAAGAGGCTGGTCACACTGGTCACGGATCAGAAATTCTAGAAATAGAAAGAGAACTACGTTATGCCGGTATTTTTTGTAATGGCTCGTCAAGAGAGGATCTCACCTGTAAAGGTAAACATCGCACATGAGTTACATAAACCAGCACGTCGCACCTACTGTCGCAGACGCGTTATTACACGAGGAAAAGATGATCTCTGGCAAGCAGACTTAGTAGAAATGATTCCATATGCCTCTAGTAATAAGGGGTATAAGTATCTACTTACTGTTACCGATGTGTACTCGAAGTTTGCTTTTGCACAACCCGTGCGTTCTAAAACAGCAGCTCAAGTTAAAGAAGCATTTAAACATATTGTTGAAGAATCGAAACGCTGCCCAAGGCTTCATCAAACTGATCAAGGTAAAGATTTTTACAACAAGGATTTTTCTTCTTACCTCATGTTACTTGGCATTCAACACTACTCTACGTTCAGCAATCTGAAGGCAAGTGTTGTAGAACGCTTTAATCGTACACTCTAAACAATGATGTGGCGAGAATTTACAGCGCAAGGTTCATATCGTTGGATTGATCTGCTACCTAGACTTTTATCTACCTACAACGATACACCTCATCGCACTATAGGAACAAAGCCACGTCTTGTTACAAAGAATACACCTCGTATAAATGCTATTCATCTTGTAATTAAAACAGCTGATCCACGTCGTCATCGCTTTAAAGAAGGTGATTTTGTTCGCATCAGCAAACACAAGTCTATCTTTGCAAAAGGATACACACCTAACTGGAGCACTGAAATTTTTCAAATCAGAAGTGTTAAGCTTACTAATCCAGTTACGTATTTACTTCGCGATCTCAGAGGACAGCCTATTGAAGGAGGATTCTACATCGAAGAACTGCAGAAAACAAAATATCCTGATCACTATTTAGTTGAACGTGTTATTCGACGTCGTGGCAATAATCTTTATGTTAAATGGCTTGGTTTTAATAACAGCTTTAATTCATGGATTAATAAAGAGGATGTACTTTGAATCTTATGTGTGTTTTCTTTTAATCCTCTGCGTTTCCTTTCTTCTAAGTCACTAGGACATGCTGTAGGATTAAACAACACCTGTAATATGTTTTGACAATTCATATTTATTTTAGAATATATATACATTTTTATCCTTTGTTTATTTTACCGTCTTTGTTACTCAGTTTTCATTTTATTGCACCAACAACGACAAGTGCTGCTATCTTCTGAGCAGCTAAAGCACTAGGTAATAACACACACACACACACACACACACACACACAGCATAACTTTACGAAGCAGATTTTAACAGCTACACGACATACTCTATGCAGGCAGCATGTAACTACGTGTCAGGCGAACGTGTTCTAGAGCCGCAGGGGAGATGAAGCACGAAGAAAAGAAGATCAATCACTCTATTGATGAGTCCACGCCCAACATGCTTCCTCATCTTTTTCCCAGCACGTTTCTTCACCTTTTCCTTGTTTACTCTCTCCACAGCCATGATAAGTGTTTATAAGCGAAGACAACTCGTTAGTTTTAGGTCTGTGATACAGTTTAATTAGTTGTCATGTACGGCACTGTCTCACAGAAGGTCTTCTACCTAAACTCACGTGTTCATGATGTAAACTACACGTTTGAAGCTCTGACAAACCAGGATCTTGAGTCCACTCACGAGGCACCTTACCCAAATCTTCTTTACAACATTCGCAGCTACATTAACCAAAATGCCTTTGGTAATGCATTTAACTCTTCTTCAGTAAAAGTGTTTAGTTTCTTTTTGCATGCATAAAACTTTACGATCGCCTTTTCAACTGCGTTACACTTAGTATCTGTTAGAAATGACATGATGTCTTTACTCTACAAATGTTTGTTTTAGACTAAGGTTATTTCGACATTGCAGTTTACATATGTTGTTCACTTCCCGGCATGCACTGCAACACAACCAATCAAAGAGCATGCATACATGTTGTAAAGACTGTTTACTTGTTTCTCTACTATGCTCTTTCGGAAGAGTTTTAAATGATGGGCACCCCAATTCATGCATGTCGATAACTTCACACGATGATGGTAGAAAATCACGCAACCATTCTTTCTTGTCACAACCCTTTAAAAGAACAAGATCTGCTCTTGACAAATGTGCATTCATCATTAAAGGTAGAAAACGATAAGGTATTCCTTTTTCTTCCCACTTCAAACCTAAATTGTTTTCAATCCACTGAGTCTGCTTTTTATCTTCATCTGTTTGCAAACAGTAAGGGAACGGTGGACTAAATACTAAACTAACAAGTTTTGGTGCCCACAACACACTGCAATCTAACACAGCCACCTCTTTAAACACAAATTTGTTTCCGTTTACTTTAAAGCCTTGCACATCAACTATTAATGTTTTCGTCATGTTTGCACTCCACTCTCTATCACTGTTTCTCGAAGACTAAAGCATTTAGTCACCGAACGGGTTTAAACATGCACAATAACGTCATCACTGCAGCACATGCAAACTCTTGTTTTTATGATGCATACTTATTGCATTCCTTTACACCGACTTACTCTTAAGAAAACGGACAAGTCTAAACATGCATGATGACGTCATCACTGCAGCACGTGCTTACTCTAGCTCCCCCGATGTATGATTAAACTTGTTCGAATTTACCGCCACCACATTTCAATTAAAGAGTGCAGCACCGAGGTAAGCGATGTAAGATAGCGGTAACTGTGTTGAATAAAGATGGTTGTTTGTCAAAAAGAATTTTTTCAAATTATCCGCTACTACATAGAGCGCGGCACTGCGCTCTCTTGTTTAAAGATGGCGGATGACAAAAAGCACGTGAGTTTGTAAAGCACGTGGAATTTACCACCACCACAAAGAGGGCAGCACGGTGCTCTCTAGATTAAAGATGGCGGATGACAACTGTTAGAAAAAACATCTAGATTTTAAATTGATCGCTACTACGATAAAGATAGCAGCACGCCGCTCAAATATGGGTGCTTGTCAGAAAAGAATTTTTTCAAATTATCCGCTACCACATTTCAACTAAAGAGTGCAGCACTGAGGTTTGCGATGCAAGATGGTGGGTGACGGCTTGTCAAATAGATTTTTTCTTTCAAATAGTCCGCCTCAAAGGTAAGTAGCTAAAGAGGGCAACACTAAGGTTAGCAATGCAAGATGGTGGATGACAGCTGTGACGTAAAAATTACCCGCAAGATAGCAGTACGATGCTCTTTTCATTAAAGATGACAGCTTGTCAAATAGAATTTTTCAAATTAACCGTCTCAAAGGTAAGTAGCTAAAGAGGGCAGCACTGTTCTTTCTGGATTAAAGATGGCTGCTTGTCAAAAAGAATTTTTCAAATTATCCGCCACCACAAAGAGGGCAGCACGGTGCTCTCTTGATTAAAGATGGTGGATGACAGCTGAAGAGCACATAGAATTTGTTTCCAAACAAAAGTACGTGGAATTTGCCGCCACCACATTTCAACTGAAGAGTGCAGCACGGTGCTCTGTAGATTAAAGATGGCGTATGACAGCTGACGAAATTACCCGCATGTTAGCAGCACGGTGCTCTGTTGATTAAAGATGGCAGATGACACCTGTCAAAAGAAGCACATGGCTTTGTTTCCAAAGAAGAGCACGTAGAATTTGCCGCCACCACATTTCAAAGGTATCTAACTAAAGAGGGCAGCACTATGCTCTGTTGATTAAAGATGGCGGATGGTAGCTGTCAAAAAAGCACGTGAGTTTGTTTCCAAACAAGAGCACGTGAAATTTTTCAATTTGCCGCCACCACATTTCAAAGTTATCTAGCTAAAGATGGCAGCACGGTGCTATCTTTATTAAAGATGGCGGATGATAGCTAACAGAACTTTTCAAATTGCCCGCTACTACGTGCTTAAGGTAGTAGCCATAAATAGGGCAGCACGGTGTTCTGTGGATTAAATATGGCGGATGACAGCTGAAGAAATTGCCCGCATGATAGCAGCACGGTGCTCTGTTGATTAAAGATGGCGGATGACAGCTGAAGAAATTGCCCGCATGATAGCAGCACGGTGCTCTGTTGATTAAAGATGGCGGATGACAGCTGTCAAAAAAGCACATGGCTTTGTTTCCAAACAAGAGTATGTGGCATTTGCCGCCACCACATTTCAAAGGTATCTAGCTAAAGAGGGCAGCACTGTGCTCTGTTGATAAAAGATGGCGGATGACGACTGTCAAAAAAGCGCGTGAGTTTGTTTCCAAACAAGAGCATGTAGAATTTTTCAAATTACCGCCACCACATAGAGGGCAGCATAGTGCTCTCTTGATTAAAAATGGCTGCTGTCATGTGGAATTGCCTGCCACCACATTTCAAATGTATCTAGCTAAAGAGGGCAGCACGGTGCTCTCTAGATTAAAGATGGCTGCTGTCAAAAAGCATTTTTCAAATTATCCGCCATCACATTTCAAAGGTAAGTAGCTAAAGAGGGCAGCACTGTGCTCTATAGATTAAAGATGGCGGATGACAGCTGTCAAAAAAGCACGTGGATTTGTTTATCTCGAGCTAGTGAGGTTAAGTTGGTAGCACTAAGGTTTAGGCCCGCCAAGATAGCAGCACTGCGGATGACAGCTGATGAATTTCCAGCTACTACGATAAAGAGGGCAGCACGGTGCTCTGTAGTTTAAAGATGGCGGGTGTCAGCTGTCAAAAAAGCACCTGGCTTTGTTTACCTCTCTTACACTTAACTACATAACTAATCTACAGGTAATAAATATTTAAAAGAAATGCACTATTCTATCACACCGGGCGAGTTGGCCGTGCGCGTAGAGGCGCGCGGCTGTGAGCTTGCATCCGGGAGATAGTAGGTTCGAATCCCACTATCGGCAGCCCTGAAAATGGTTTTCCGTGGTTTCCCATTTTCACACCAGGCAAATGCTGGGGCTGTACCTTAATTAAGGCCACGGCCGCTTCCTTCCAACTCCTAGGCCTTTCCTATCCCATCGTCGCCATAAGACCTATCTGTGTCGGTGCGACGTAAAGCCCCTAGCTATTCTATCACAAAATCAAAGATAAGCTAAAAATTACAGATTTGGACAACATATAATGAAGAAAGAAAGCAGAGTTCAACAAATAAAATAGAATAAAATTCGGAGTGTGTAGATAATGAGAAAGAGACAAAGTCATAATGAAAAAGTAAGATACAAACTGGAAAAAATAAGCAATGTATAAAGAGAACACAATAAGTAATAAAGTAAATGGAAATGTAAGTATGGCCATAAAAGTGATCTATGTACACTGACTGACAGAGCAAATGCAACACCAAGAAGGAGTGGTTCGAAAGGGATGAAAGTTGGGGAGAAAACAGAGACGGCACGGACGAATAATTGATGTTTATTTCAAAACGATATGCAGGTTACACAATGCGCACGGCATCGACTCAGTAGGATGTAGGACCACCGCGAGCTGCGATGCACGCAGAAACACGTCGAGGTACAGAGTCAATAAGAGTGCGGATGGTGTCCTGAGGGATGGTTCTCCATTCTCTGTCAACCATTTGCCACAGTTGGTCGTCCGTACGAGGCTGGGGCAGAGTTTGCAAACGGCGTCCAATGAGATCCCACACGTGTTCGATTGGTGAGAGATCCGGAGAGTACGCTGGCCACGGAAGCATATGTACACCTCGTAGAGCCTGTTGGGAGATGCGAGCAGTGTGTGGGCGGGCATTATCCTGCTGAAACAGAGCATTGGGCAGCCCCTGAAGGTACGGGAGTGCCACCGGCCGCAGCACATGCTGCACGTAGCGGTGGGCATTTAACGTGCCTTTGAATACGCACTAGAGGTGACGTGGAATCATACGCAATAGCGCCCCAAACCATGATGCCGCGTTGTCTAGCGGTAGGGCGCTCCACAGTTACTGCCGGATTTGGACTTTCTCCACGCCGACGCCACACTCGTCTGCGGTGACTATCACTGACAGAACAGAAGCGTGACTCATCGGAGAACACGACGTTCCGCCATTCCCTCATCCAAGTCGCTCTAGCCCGGCACCATGCCAGGCGTGCACGTCTATGCTGTGGAGTCAATGGTAGTCTTCTGAGCGGACGCCGGGAGTGCAGGCCTCCTTCAACCAATCGACGGGAAATTGTTCTGGTCGATATTGGAACAGCCAGGGTGTCTTGCACATGCTGAAGAATGGCGGTTGACGTGGCGTGCGGGGCTGCCACCGCTTGGCGGCGGATGCGCCGATCCTCGCGTGCTGACGTCACTCGGACTGCGCCTGGACCCCTCGCACGTACCACATGTCCCTGCGCCAACCATCTTCGCCACAGGCGCTGCACCGTGGACACATCCCTATGGGTATCGGCTGCGATTTGACGAAGCGACCAACCTGCCCTTCTCAGCCCGATCACCATACCCCTCGTAAAGTCGTCTGTCTGCTGGAAATGCCTCCGTTGACGGCGGCCTGGCATTCTTAGCTATACACGTGTCGTGTGGCACACGACAACACGTTCTACAATGACTGTCGGCTGAGAAATCACGGTACGAAGTGGGCCATTCGCCAACGCCGTGTCCCATTTATCGTTCGCTACGTGCGCAGCACAGCGGCGCATTTCACATCATGAGCATACCTCAGTGACGTCAGTCTACCCTGCAATTGGCATAAAGTTCTGACCACTCCTTCTTGGTGTTGCATTAGCTCTGTCAGTCAGTGTACATGAGAAAGAAGCTAAATATTATGTACATTACACTATAATAATAATATTAATAATAATAATAATAATAATAATAATAATCATCATCATCACAATCACACAACCTATCATACGTCGTCATACACACGAAATAATCAGCGGTATTCAACAGGTAATCTCTACATGCAGTCGTCTTAAATTTCGATATTGAGTTTGAGTTCCTGACAGCAGCTGGGAGTGAATTCCGAAGTCGTGACCCAGCCACAACGAAGGATCTGTTATATATTGAAGAGTGGTTGACGGGAATAGCGAGGGAAGTGTCAGATCTAGTGTTACAATTATGAAATGAGGATAATAAATGGAATCTTGAAGAGATATATTTGGGTAGATTTTCCTCCTGAGTTCGATATACAGTATTTCAGTAAAGTAGCTCAACTTCAAAACCGGATGTGAAAAATGAAAAAATGAAAAACCACAGCCTGTTTCCAGCCATTCGATCGGGTCAGGGATGGAATGAATGAAGTCCTCATATAGCGGCGAAGATAGGAATTGTGCCGGCTGCCGAAGCCTGTCGCACTTCTCCGGGGCAGATGACAGATGAAAAGAAATGATGTTATATTGGAGTATGTTGCTGTAATGAATGATGAATGACAGGAAAAACAGGAGTATCGGAGGAAAACGTGTCCCACCTCCGCTTTGTCCAGCACAAATCTCACACATGGAGTGACCAGGATTTGAACTACGGAACCCACCGGTGAGAGACCAGCGCGCTACCGCCTGAGCCAAGGAGGCTCTGCGTAAACGGATAACTTAGTTTAATTATTCTTGAATGCCTTTTAATTACATTCCGTAAAATCACTACGATCGAGCACTAAGTCTGCGTTCGGATGACAAAAAGCCATCAGGCATCCTCGAAATGCTCGACTTCACTAACTTAATCTGTTGACTAGGCGGACCCCGATTTCCTCCCATTATTCTGTTACCTCCAGCTCTCTCATTGGAGCAGTGAGGTGAGAATTCCTTTGTCCTGTTCTACAGCGGATGTGTTAGCTGGCGTGCTTGTTTAACCTAGAAAGACCTGGATTCCATTCCCCCTTTGGAGATGGCAATTTCGATCCTTGCCGTCGGCAGCCCTAAGGAAGTTCTTCTACTTCTTTCCTGGCATTTTATCAATGATCTGGGGCCAGCAATAATGTTGATTAAGCCCAGTTTTACGGCTGGATGACTTTTCTAATGCTAATCCTGTATAAAAGGGATGTATTCAACACTACTTGTTTCTGTGGTATTAGTAGTATAATATTATGTACACGAAGATGAATGTTAAAACGATCACAAGTACACAGACCCCGAGCTAGAACGCGGTTAAAATCCCCGTCCCGGATGGGAATCGAACCTGGGGTCCTATAGACCAATTGTATTCAAAGTGTGGTACGCGTACCATTAGGAGTACGCGGAATTGTCTCAAGGGGTACGCAAATTGAGCGTAGCTTCTAACTGTTTACAGAACTCTACTGTTGGCAGCCCTGAAGATAGTTTTCCGTGGTCTCCCATTTTCACACCAGGCAAATACTGGAACTGTATCTTAATTAAGGCCACGGCCGCTTCCTTCCCACTCCTAGGCCTTTCCTATCCCATTGTAACCATCAGACCTATCTGTGTCGGTGCGAAGTAAATCCATTTGTAAAAAAAAGCCTATTTTCAGTCAACAATTCAGAAATGAACTAATCCGGCCCATTTTCGACAACATCTTTTGATTTAGTGATTTTGTCTACCACTACACGGTCCCCTTTCCTAACTATTCATTCTAAAATATATGTCTGCTTGTACATCCCATTGACTCTTCTTCTTCTTCTTCTTCTTCTCCTACACGTGTGGGGTCGCGGGTGAAGTATGGCAAACTGACATCGTGTGACGTACAGAACCCTACTCCTGGATAATCCGCGGAGATTTCATATAAAGAACTTGTAGATTAAACACTTCAACGTGATCGGTAGATGCAGAGTGGGTCCCGGCCCATAAGTGGCCACGGCTCTACCATGGTTCTACGCCTCTGCATTCGGGAGATGGTACAGAGCTGGACCTTACTGCTGGTCCCAACCGTCAGCTGTCCTGAGAATGGTTTTCCGTGGTTTTTCATTCTCCTGCACTAAGGCGAATGCCGGGACAGTTCCTAGTACTGTATAGGCCACGGCCGCCAACTCCCTCACCTTCTCCGTGTATCTACTTCACCGTAACAATTCTCCCGGTCTGAGAGACGGCGTCACAGTCTAAGAGGCCCGCCTTTTAGTAGTAGTAGTAGTAGTAGTAGTACTTCACCGTAACAATTCTCCCGGTCTGAGAGACGGCGTCACAGTCTAAGAGGCCCGCCTTTTAGTAGTAGTAGTAGTAGTAGTAGTAGCACTTCAACGCCTAGAAATTTTCGACAAGTGATAAGGCGTAATTGGCGAGTACTTCACAGTCATTTGCCTCATAGAACACCACCGCTTAAATAATATTTGAAAGATAATATTTTGAACATTTTATAAAGTATTTTTAAAATTTAACACATAAAAAATAAATATTTTGGAAATTTTTGTACCTAAAAATCCTTTCCATACTAATGATTCGAGAATTCAATTCCGATGGTAGTTCTTGGCCTACCTACAGAAGCTAGTGGTCGTTTCAGAAAAAAACATCACCTCATAATTATCTTGCTACAATTCACTGGCTCCTTGGCTGAATGGTCAGCGTAGTAGCCTCCGTTTCAGAAAGATCCGGATTCGACTCTTGGCCAGATCAGGGATATTAGCCGGGATATTAGTTCCTCTGGCTCGTGGACTGGGTCTTTGTGTTCATATTAATACGCACCTTTTCATTTACACAGAACACAACACACCAACTAACTTAAAACGTCAGGAAGAAGGAAAATAATAATAATAATAATAATAATAATAATAATAATAATAATAATAATAATAATAATAATAATAATAATAATAATAATAATGTAATACTAATAAGATCACCAACACCACTTACTTCAACAACAACATCCTCCCATCACTAAAATTACGACTTGGAGGAGTGTGTTAGCCGAGTGATGCCGGGATGCCAGAATTTTGTCCTTCAGGAGCTGTTTAACATACATTTTATCTAGAGCTGGATTGGGTCCTTGATATTTTCTTTGCCTTGGCACTTCGATACTTGGGGGAATCGATGCCGATCGATACTTTTGGGGATATAACTCCATTCTTTTTGTTAGTATATTCACTTTTGCTTAGTTATAATAAGTTTTAATTAATTAATTTCCTGTTTTACATATTTTTCTTTCGTCTACAAATTGAAAAAATCTTAAAACAAGCCTTTCAATTGCTATAGATTTTAAGATACATCAAGGTGTCCGAATTTTTTTCCACAATAGTTCCTTGACGAGCTGGAAGCCAGCGATACAGAGTTGCCGCATTTCATCACACTTAATTTGCAACAGACGTTCCCAGAATCGAGCCTGTTTCCTCTGAAACAGAAGGATAACGGCCAGTTGATTGCGCTACTAAGGATGGAAGGTGAGGAAATTAGACGATAGTGTAGAATTTAATGAAGAAATTAAGAAGAGAAATTAAAAAATTGATAGGTGACACACACAAAGAAAGAAAGAAAGAAAGAAAGAAAGAAAGAAATAATGGAAATCATTCAAGAAAAGGCTAGAAAAACAACAGGTAGGAAATCTGCCACCTTGGCGACTGCCCTAAATGCAGATCAGTAGTGATTGATGAAAAGAAGAAAACAGTAAAAGATAAAGAAAAGGAAAATGCGAAATATAAGAAAAAGAATGAAAATAACAAAAAAAGAGGGAAAAAATACAAAATACGAGGAAAAGATAAAAATGAAAATGAAAAAGGACATTACAAAGGTAGTTGTTGATGTGACTGGCTTCATGTAAGGGTTTGGGTAACCTTGATTATCAGCCATATGCACTTCGTGTAAGCGAAGTGTTTTTTATTTTGTTTTGCGTCACACCGACACAGATAGGTCTTATGGCGACGATAGGACAAGAAAGGTCTAGGAGTGGGAACGAAGCAGCCGTGGCCTTAATGAAGGTACAGCCCCAGCATTTGCCTGGCGTGAAAATGGGAAACCACGGAAACCATCTTCAGGACTGCCGACAGTGGGGTTCGAACCTACTATCTCCCGAACACTGGATACTGGCCGCACTTAAGCGACTGCAGCTATCGAGGTCGGTACAGATAGGTCTTTTGGCGACGATGAGATAGAAAAGGGCTAGGATTAACAAGAAAACGCCCATGACCTTAATTAAGGTACAGCCCCAGGATTTGACTGGTGTAAAAATGGGAAATCATGGAAAACCGTCGTTAGGGCTGCCGAGAGTGGAGTTCGAACCCACAATCTCCCGAATTCAAGCTAACAGCTAAGTGACTCAAACCGCTTAGACAAATAACTCGGTCAACGAATTTCTTTGCCTTATGACTTGTGTCACTATGGTGTCGATTGTGTCTGTGTGTGACGTTAAGTGGGACAAGGAAGGGGTCATGTCCTACATGTTAGGTAGCATCCCACTGTTCGTCTGATTGATGCGAGGGAACCACGTAAAACCAATGACAGATTGGAAATGTAACCATCTTACCTATTAAGTTGTTACGTAAGCCGACTGCACTCCGTTCGTGTCCCTCAAACTAGTCTTAGAATTGGGGCCAGCGGGGCAGGGGAAGGAAAAACGTAAGAAATCAACAACGTATTCTTTTTTGGTGGTGGTGGTGGGGGATCTCAATTTAAAAGAAGGTTAATTAAAAAAGTAACATGGTAAATTTAAAATTCGAACGTTTTTATTCTCTCCAGAGAAAGAGCTTATTGTGATTAGTGCACGATGGAACAAGGCAAACATCAAGATGAACCAGAAGGATATTAAACAAGTATCACCTTTCAAATATATATTTACAACTGGCTTTACGTAGCACCGACACAGATAGGTCTTATGGCGACGATGGGATAGGAAAGGCCTAGGAGTAGGAAGGAAGCGGCCGTGGCCTTAATTAAGGCACAGCCCTAGCATTTGCCTGGTGTGAAATTGGGAAACCAAGGAAAACCATCTTCAGGGCTGCCGTCAGTGGGGTTCGAACCCACTATCTCCCGGATGCAAGCTCACAGTCGCGCGCCCCTAACCGTACGGCCACTAGCAAAAAAAACACGTATATAATTCAATTTCATATTATTAAATTTTCATTTAAATGTATTTTGGGTGCCAGTGTAAGGAATGAAGGAAGGAACAAAGTAAGAAAAGAAGGAGTAAGAAAATATGTGAAGAACGTGAAAAAAACAAAATGTGAGAAAGGAGAAGTTAATGTGTAGCTGGCTTCCTCTAGTCTAGTGAGTCACACTCTCGGACAGATGAGTAATCATGCTTGTTGTTCTTAGCTCGTGGGTGAGGTTTATAAAGTGTCTCGAGGGCGGGGTCGTCTTGTTAATCGCCTCACGGGTCACAGAAAACTACTCATGTGGGAACATAGTCCTTCTTCAACATTCGCCTTCATTCATTGAAATGTGGCATAACCTTTGCATAAGTACGCAGAGGTTTTCATTATTTTTTAAAGTAAAATGTGCTTCGAAACGAAGCCATCACTGTAATACGGTTGGGGCTACCCAATTAATATAACAATAATTATCAATCCATATGTGTTGTTGTTTGGGTCATCAGTCCATACATTGATTTGATGCAGTTCTCCATGACACCCTATCGCTTGACAACTTTTCATTTCTATGTAACTACTACATCCAACACAGTGGCGGACGTAGGGGGGGGACAGTACTATTTCTCACAACTCTTTCTTTGCTACTGACTAGTATCACCGCACTCATTCAAGTTTTCCGCTCGAAAACAAACTAGTTCACTGCTGCCAACCCTCACAAAACGCGGGATGCAAGCCAGAGGCCCAATTTTAATCAAAATTCCTCGTCTCAAATGTTACATTTCAATATAATTATTTATTATTTTTCTTCTTAAAATATAAATAATAGAGCAATCAAAGTCAAAATTATTATTTAATTTTATTGTATGCAGCCATGGATATTTGGCTGGCGCATGCCCCTATAGGGGTTTTTGAGGACATCCTTACTGCTACATCGCTACGGACTCTGCCCACGTGAAAACCTCTTCCCGCATCAAACCCATGTACTTACCGTTCTCAAGATGGAGATGACCCCTTACTGGGAAAGTCACGGTATTTTCTCAACGTTCACATGTTAAAGAGGAACCGAAAGAAAGTTAAGTTCTTCTTTTGCCCACTGTACGAGTCACAGAAAATACTCAGGTGCATTACATTAGAATGGTTATGAATGAAGTGATGCAACAAGGAGCATAACGGTACATCATCACTTCTATTTTTGTCTTCATGCTCCAGATACACACTAAAAATACTTTGGGAAGTGGACGGAACATGGACGTTAAATGCAAACACATGTAACTGTCTCCTGTAGTACACATTATTCGTGGAGATGTTAAGAACAGCCAAATTTCTCCCACAGTCTCAGCAAATCGCCTCTGTCTGTCGAGAAGTTTTCATTCCCCGCTCGTCGGGCGGGGCGGGCCCCCTAGATCGTTACGCGATCTCTCGGAGAAATGAAGAGAACTGGGAGGTGTGAGAAATGAAGAAGGTGGGTAATGCGAATTGGTATTAGGTGGAGAAGTGATGAGGGCCTCTTGGCTGAGGAGATGTGGGTTAGGGAGTAGTGAAGGTTCAAACTGGAGTTCCGATGTGTGAGATGAGGAGGTGAAGCGTAGCTGAGATGTTACATAGGGAGGTGGTGAGAAGTCGGAGTATGTCAGCTGTTAGAGGTGATGGGATGAAGGAGGACGTTGAAGGAAGGGGTGGACTGACTTGTGGTGGAGGTCGATATGGGGGGGGGGGAGGGGGCAGTTCGGGGTCGATGACGTGAGGTGTGTGAGGGTCTGGGAGGGGAGCGGGAAGGTTCCACGGTGAGTTGTCGACCATAGAGGCGTGCGCCGTTGGTGATGAGGCGTTGAACTTCCTCTTCAGTTTGCAGGTGAAGACGGACTAAGTATGTTGGTCCCGAGGTATTCCAGACGTGGAAGGCTTCGTGGTTGAGCTCGTGGATGACGTCTCTGTCAGAAATGAGGGGATACACGCCGCGGAGGACACAACTATACAAATGATGTTGCGGGCTGGTTGTAGCTGTGGCGATGGTGATTGTTGCGCGGCATCTGCTTGAGACGGTGGCTGCGTTGCTGGTGGCGTCGTAGAGCTTTCTTCGGCGGCGGTTGGCGAGTGGTTGAAGTAGGGGGGAGGGATGTAAAGAAAACTGGGAGGATCAGGGTATGTTGGCTGAGGAAGTGTCGAAGTAACAATCGGTGAAGGGTGGGAGTACGTAACAGTGGTGATAGGAATAGGAAGAAACGTAAAAGCGGAGGTCGTGGTTGCGGTGGTGCTGGTCATGATGGGGAGGCTAACTTAGAGTGCGGAGTCGGCCTATATGCTTTATTAGGTCGGCGGGGAGCTGACAGTAGAGATGAATAGCCACGCAGCCGATCAAAAATGAAGAAGTGTTGCGTCGGAGGTCGGAGACGTCCAGTTGCAAAGAGTATGCCGAGAAGCCCAAATCGCCTCAAATTTGTGTTGGCTTTTTGATTTCTCCTTATGTCTTCTGCTTTCTCAAATAAAATGCTTGTTCTGCTTTTCTAACCTCATGTTGCCTGTATTATCCTTGTATTATGAGAAACCACGGAAAACCATCTTCAGGGCTGCTGATAGTGGGATTCGAACCTACTATCTCCCGGATGCAAGCTCACAGCCGCGCGCCTCTGTATTATCCGTTTTCTTCAGCTCGTTTCTCTGGAGAGAACTCCTTCTTTCACAGATGGAGTTGTCCAGTAGGAAGTTCAATTGAACATCATCAAACGGAGTGAAGATCTCCATTTTTCCAAAGAATGCAATGAGCCCCTTCTTTTCCTGTACCCTTCATATATTTATTTAATCTGTATTTACCTGATGCTCCGATGTAGTGTATTTTCGCAGAAGACAGTGTTTTGTACATTCCGACTGCCTTTCACTTTACATATCCATCACAAGCAGACTATTAACAACTCTTACTCACTATACTTTGCAATACAGTATACTAGGCCAATCAATGTTCCTATATTATAAACAGACCGTATTGTGTAACTGTACTCAGGTGGCTATGGTAGCCAAGCCGGTTGCCATGGTGACGTTTGTTGATAAAATTGTACGTTTAACGTAGTTGGCTTAGCAGAAAGTATTGTATTTCACAGTTTGTACATTTCGTTTGTTGCAGTGGTGCAGTTTCTCGATCTAATTTATCCTGAACGTTGTATCAGATGTGATATTGCATGGCCACCAAGGTCACGCCGTTGGATTATTGTTTCTGGGGTTGGTTAAAGAACGACGTCTACAGGGAAAAGTGCGAACAAGGGAGGACTTGATTGCTCGCATTTTAAATGCTTGTAGGTACATTAAAGAAGAAAGAGATCAGCTCCGATTAGCAACACAACATCTGTCTGCAAGAGTTGCAAAATGCATTGAACTTGGTGGAGGTATTTTTGAGAATACGTTGCAAAGGGAAAATGACAATTACATAATACGGTCTGTATCACGGAAACAATTGAAAATAAAATATATGTTCATATAATGTTTTCGCTTTAGAATGACCAATACTATCACCTCTTAACGTATGGGACCGGGCGAGTTGGTCGTGCGCGTAGAGGCGCGCGGCTGTGAGCTTGCATCCGGGAGATAGTGGGTTCGAATCCCACTATCAGCAGCCCTGAAGATGGTTTTCCGTGGTTTCCCATCTTCACACCAGGCAAATGCTGGGGCTGTACCTTAATTAAGGCCACGGCCGCTTCCTTCCAACTCCTAGGCCTTTCCTATCCCATTGTCGCCATAAGACCTATCTGTGTCGGTGCGACGTAAAGCCCCTAGCAAAAAAAATAACGTATGGGCCATTCCTCCCGGGACACTCTGATGATCCGATGTAGTGTATTTTCTCAGATGACAGTGCATTCGAACATTTCGACTGCCTTTCACTCTATATGTCCATCACAAGCAGACCATTAACAACGGGGGTATACTTTCACTCATTGTACTTTGCAATACAGTATACCAGGCCAATGAATGTTCCTATCTTATAAACAGTGACGTACGGTGACCCTCTAGACAGCACTGGATTCAAGCATCATCATCATCATCATAATCATCATCATCATCATCATCATATTCGAAAGAATAAACCTCGTCGCCGCAGTCATTGTCTGCCTTTCTTGAGCCAATCTTCAACTCGACGTAGATCTTACATTTCATCCTCAGAAGCAGGTTCTTGAAGTAAGACAATCTGGGTCGTATGTACTCGTCTTCTTTTTCCTCGAATTATTCTCTCAGTGATGTTGCAAAGGAATTCCTCATGCCACAGAATGTGACCAACATATTCTATTTTCCTGTTTTTCAATTCCAGTGACTAGCCTCAGTTCTTCTCCTGTCTTTCTTCCTCTCTTATCCTCTGAATTATACTGCTGATCCACATTTCATCCTTTTCTTTTCCTGTTCTCCTATGTCCAGATTTCATAATCGGTGAGAAGCGCACTCCATACAATAATAATAATAATAATAATAATAATAATAATAATAATAATAATAATAATAATAATAATAATAATAATTTCGTGTCCCGTGCCCGGTCAGCTTGCGTGGGGGTCTAGCTCTGAACTGAGTAGGAGTTAGGCATAACTCTATGTAAGACACTGGGGTGGGGGCCCTCAACCCCGACACGGCGCGTCCCAATGGCTGATAGGGAAAGTTCCTGTAGATATGCAGGACAGGTGCGAATAAGGCATAGCCAAATAAGCACCCGCGGATCAACTGAGGGAACAAGGAAAATGGTCAACGGCCTCGACGGCATAAGAGGATTCATCCCGATGGCGGAGAGGGCGGAAGAACTGACTGAAATCCACTTCGCGTCTGACTTGCAGCAAGCGGCAAAGTGGTCAGCGTCTGTTCACCAGAGGTGCGGCTGGAAATGTATGTTCTGGAACTATCCACTCCAGTCCTATGAAACTGGACTACGGTCCAATACTTGGATAATCAAGTACCATGAGGCGTGGCAGAAAACAAATTTGTACCCCAGGTGGTAACCAATCCACTGCTGACATTAGCAGCACAACTAGACTATCGGATTCTGGGGAGTCTGGCTGGACACGCAAACAGAGGGAGTCGGAGACCTCTGGCCAACTTCGCCCAAACAGCAAAACATTTTTCGGAACACTGAACATAAATTCTCTCTTGCGGGCAGGGAAGTTGTACGAACTAGAGCAAACCCTAAATGATCAAAAAATAGAAATACTGGCACTCCAAGAAACGAGGCTGACTGACGAACACGCAATGGATTTCGGGAACTACAGACTCTTCAAAAGTAAAACAGACAAACGGATTCTCAAAAACACACCCCATTTAGGAGTTGCATTTGCAGTCAAGAAGAGCATACTTAACTCAGTAACAGGTGTGAAATGTGTAAACAATAGGCTAATGACAATCACCCTAAAGTGTGCAAACAAATCATACACACTGATCAATGCACATATGCCAGTCAATGAAGACAATAAAACAGATCGCGAGAAGGTAGACAAATCCTGGGAAATACTAGAAGAAACAGCATCAAAAATTCCTCAAAACCACGTCAAAATTCTGTTAGGAGATTTCAACGCTCAGCTAGGCAAGGAAAGGAAATACAGGAAAACAGTTGGAAAATTCCCAGCACATAAATGGACGAACCAAAATGGACAGAGATTAGTCGAATTCTGCAGGGCATTCAACCTTAAAGTCATGTCGACTCACTTCAGGAAGAAACCTTCTAAACAGATGACATGGAGATCACCCAACTCCCTCTTGGGCGAGTTTCAAATTGACCACGTGGCAATTTCGTACCCAAACCACAGAGAAATTAGGAATGTCCAAGTAAGGAAGGGTGCAAACATAGACTCAGACCACTATCTGACAAGAGTCAAACTACAGTTGATACCCCAAAGGTTCAGAAGAAGGAAGCAAATAATTCCGAAATTTGATACTAGTCGGATCCAGCCATCTCTCACCGAAGAATTAGAGAAAAAGCAGTCCAACAATTGGCAGCAACTCAAGACCAAACTAATTGAAACAGCACAAACACTGATTCCTCTGCAGAAAAGAAAAAAACACCCTTGGTGGAACGCAGACTGTGAACAAGCCATCCAATCCCGGCAGAATGCATACAATAAGTGGAACAGCAAAAAGACCGATAAGAATCACAAAATGTTTTTGGCAGTCAGGAAAGAGGCAGCGAAATTAATCCGACAGACCAAAAGGAAATTCGAGAAAGATCAACTACTGGAAATTGAAAAGGACTTCGAGAAAAACCACACACGAAATTTCTACAAGAACTTCAAAACAAAGCTAACAGGGTATCAGCCACAAAACATTTGCTTTAAGAAAGTAAATGGGCAATTTGCACTGAACAATCAAGAAAACTGCACCGAACTTGCAAGGTATTTTGAAGAACTGCTTAACTGCCCAGAGCCAACACAAAGATTTCCACCGCAGGAACCTGACTTCACAAACCCAAATTCAGTACCACCGGATGAAGAAGAAATTACCAGACAGATAAAACGACTTAAAATGAATAAAGCTGCAGGTGAGGATGGGATCATAGCAGAAATTCTCAAATCAGCAGGCCCAAATACTATAAAGGAATTCACCGGTATCATCCAAGAGATTTGGGAAACAGAACAAATTCCAGAAGATTGGAAAAGTGCACTAATTCATCCTTTACATAAGAAAGGAGACAGAACAGACGTAAATAACTACAGAGGAATCTCATTGGTATCTGTTGCCTACAAAATTTTATCTCAGTGCCTTCTCGATAGAGCCCAACAGCAACTAGAACCAAAAATTGGAGAATATCAAGCAGGTTTCAGACCAGGCCGTTCATGTCCAGAGCAAATTTTGAACCTAAAGTTAATCCTAAGGCATCAGAGAATTTGTAGCAAAAATGTAGTTTGTACTTTTGTTGATTTCAAAAAGGCCTATGATTCAGTTGATCGTCAATCACTGTTTCAGATATTAAAAGAACAGGGTCTAGACCGGAAAACACTCGCAATTGTAAAAGAGACATTGACAGACACAAAATCTAAGGTTAAATTCATGGGGGAAATCTCAGACACTTTTCCGATCAAAACAGGAGTAAGACAGGGAGATGGGCTCTCTCCACTACTCTTCAACTGCGTCCTTGAAAAGGTAATACAGGAATGGCGCAAACAGAAGTCTGCCCTCAAGATTGACCAACCAATCACTCTTGGTAGGGGCAAATTAGCAGTAGACTGCCTGGCATTTGCGGACGATCTGGCAATCTTAACTCGTGACGTTTCAACAGCCATAAACCAGATCGAACTCCTGAAAGAAACAGCGGAAAAAGTCGGCCTCCGAATATCGTTTGAAAAAACTGAATACATGACCTGCAGCAAAGAAGCCCCTAAATTCATGGAGACAAAATATGGCAAAATAAAACGGGTCCAGCAATTCAAATATCTCGGTGAAATTATTCAAGAGAATGGAATGGAAACAAAAGCCAGTGAAGTTAGATGCCAAAAAATGGAAACTGCGTATAGACTCACCCAAAATATCTATAACAAAAAGTGTCTCTCCAAGCATGCTAAACTAAGACACTATAATACAGTTATAAAACCAGAATGCCTCTATGGATCAGAAACACTAATTTTGAACAGGAAAACTGATCTAGAAAATATTCAGAAAAAGGAACGCAAGATCATTAGAAAAATTTTAGGCCCGAAACTCGTAGATGAACAGTACCGCCTTAGAGGGAAACAGGAAATCAAACAATTTTCTAACATTCACAGCGACATCAGAAAACGCAGATTAAGATTCTTTGGACATATAAAAAGGATGAACCCAGATAGACTTACCAAGCAAATAGTTGAATTTTATGAAAACCGAAGTAAAGCTAAAACGGACACAATAAAATGGATTGGCGAAATTAAAACAGATCTCAAACTGGCAGGAATTACATCTGAAGACATCCAAAGCCGGGTTATCTTCAGAACCAAAGTTCATAAGTGGCAAGTTGACCAAGAGGGAAAACCAAAGAAAAAGACCTGAACAACATGGTCTCAAGAGAGAAAAGAAGCACTCAGCAAACGAATGAAGGAAGTGTGGGCACAAAGAAAGGCAAATGCCTGCCTCTAAGCACTTTGCGTAGTCCTAATGGGCTCATTCGCAATATATATAATAATTTCGTGTGGCTAATTCTAGCAGGGTGCAGCCCTTGTAAGACAGACCCTCCGATGAGGGTGGGCGGCATCTGCCATGTGTAGGTAACTGCGTGTTATTGTGGTGTAGGGTAGTGTTATATGTGGTGTGTGAGTTGCAGAGATGTTGGGAACAGCACAAACACCCAGCCCCCGAGCCATTGAAATTAACAAATGAAGGTTAAAATTCCCGACCCGGCCAGGAATCGAACTCGGGACCCTCTGAGCCGAAGACCAGTACGCTGACCATTCAGCCAACGAGTCGGACTCCATACAATGATTTACGTGAATTCTTTTGTATGGATTGAAGTAACAATTAACAAATTAGAAAGTAAGAGCTCTTTCTAAAATATCCTTCATAGAGCATAATCATGTAATATTTGTAGGACACCAGTTAAGAAATGTGATCGAAATACAAGTTAACTTATAAACCCATATGCGCACTGTAATGGGGAAAATAATAAGTTCAAATGTAAAGAAATACACTGACTGACAGAGCAAATGCAACACCAAGAAGGCGTGGTCAGAACTTTATGCCAATTGCAGGGTAGACTGACGTCACTGTGGTATGCTCATGATGTGAAATGCGCCGCTCTGCTGCGCACGTAGCGAACGATAAATGGGACACGGCGTTGGCGAATGGCCCAATTCGTACCGTGATTTCTCAGCCGACAGTCATTGTAGAACGTGTTGTCGTGTGCCACAGGACACGTGTATAGCTAAGAATGCCAGGCCGCCGTCAACGGAGGCATTTCCAGCAGACAGACGACTTTACGAGGGGTATGGTGATCGGGCTGAGAAGGGCAGGTTGGTCGCTTCGTCAAATCTCAGCCGATACCCATAGGGATGTGTCCACGGTGCAGCGCCTGTGGCGAAGATGGTTGGCGCAGGGACATGTGGCACGTGCGAGGGGTCCAGGCGCAGCCCGAGTGACGTCAGCACGCGAGGATCGGCGCATCCGCCGCCAAGCGGTGGCAGCCCCGCACGCCACGTCAACCGCCATTCTTCAGCATGTGCAAGACACCCTGGCTGTTCCAATATCGACCAGAACAATTTCCCGTCGATTGGTTGAAGGAGGCCTGCACTCCCGGCGTCCGCTCAGAAGACTACCATTGACTCCACAGCATAGACGTGCACGCCTGGCATGGTGCCGGGCTTGAGCGACTTGGATGAGGGAATGGCGGAACGTCGTGTTCTCCGATGAGTCACGCTTCTGTTCTGTCAGTGATAGTCACCGCAGACGAGTGTGGCGTCGGCGTGGAGAAAGGTCAAATCCGGCAGTAACTGTGGAGCGCCCTACCGCTAGACAACGCGGCATCATGGTTTGGGGCGCTATTGCGTATGATTCCACGTCACCTCTAGTGCGTATTCAAGGCACGTTAAATGCCCACCGCTACGTGCAGCATGTGCTGCGGCCGGTGGCACTCCCGTACCTTCAGGGGCTGCCCAATGCTCTGTTTTAGCAGGATAATGCCCGCCCACACACTGCTCGCATCTCCCAACAGACTCTACGAGGTGTACAGGTGCTTCCGTGGCCAGCGTACTCTCCGGATCTCTCACCAATCGAACACGTGTGGGATCTCATTGGACGCCGTTTGCAAACTCTGCCCCAGCCTCGTACGGACGACCAACTGTGGCAAATGGTTGACAGAGAATGGAGAACCATCCCTCAGGACACCATCCGCACTCTTATTGACTCTGTACCTCGACGTGTTTCTGCGTGCATCGCCGCTCGCGGTGGTCCTACATCCTACTGAGTCGATGCCGTGCGCATTGTGTAACCTGCATATCGGTTTGAAATAAACATCAATTATTCGTCCGTGCCGTCTCTGTTTTTTCCCCAACTTTCATCCCTTTCGAACCACTCCTTCTTGGTGTTGCATTTGCTCTGTCAGTCAGTGTACTATAGTATGATGCATTCCTATTTATTTTATATATTAAACTATTAATGTATTTGCTATTTTGTAATAATAATAATATATTTCTTATTAATTCTACGTTCCAATTACCGGTGGTTTACACAGTACACATTCTCAATGTAGAATACAAAACAAGGCAAAAAGAATGTGTACCGAAGTACAAACTTAACAAAGAAAAGAAAAACCTTAACACTGGAAAACTGTTAACAGCACTTTTAAAGTGCAGGCAAAGAAAGTTTCCACAGCAATGAATGTTACCAGAAACTTAGGATATAATGTTAAGAACTTAAACGATTCGTAACTTTAAAGAGCCGGGCTGAATGGCTCAGACGGTAGAGCGGTGGCCTTCTGACTCCAACATGGCAGGTTCGATCCTTGTGCTCCTGGTGCTCAGTGCGGTGCTCAAATACGCCAGCCTCGTGTCGGTAGATTTACTGGCACGTAAAAGAACTCCTGAGGGACAAAATACCGGCACCTCGGCATCTTAGAAAACCGTCAAAAAGTAGTTAGTGGGACGTAAAATCATTAACAATGACTTTAAAGAAACTCCACTCTTGTTTTTATATATAATTTGCAGGAATAGATTAAATTAGCCCTGAAAAGGTGCTTCATAGAGTAATGAGATTAGCATGGAATGTTAGTAGGTAACTTCTGATTGGACGCAAGCAGTCATTGCACCTATCTATAAGCAAGAGAAAGGGAAGGATTGCAACAACTTTCGAGGTATTTCACTAATCAGTTTACCAGGCAAGCTGTTCGTTCACTGGCATTTCGCGAAGGAGGATGTGATCAGTGGTTAAGAGGAAGTTGGATGAAAACCAGTGTGGTTTCAGACCACATAGGGGCTGTCAGGATCAAGTTTTCAGTATGTACCAGGTAAATGAAAAATGCTACGAGATGACCAGTCAGTTATGCTTACGTTATGTAGATCTAGAAAAGGTATATGAGAGAGTACCGAGGGGGAGAAATATTAGTTGTACTGAGGGGACTATGGGATTAAAAGAAATCGAAGGCATTTATGTTGATAATTGGCCTGTAGTGAGAATTGATGGTAGAATGAGTTCGTAGTTCAATGTACTTACAGGGGTTAGACAAGGATGTAATTATTCGCCTTTGTTGTTTATAGTTTGCATGGATCATCTACTGAAAGGTATAAAGTTGCAGAGAGGGATTCACTTAGGTGGAAATGTAGTAAGCCGTTTGGCCTATGCCGACGACTTGGTGTTAGTGGCAGATTGTGCCGAAAGCTTGCAATGTTTGAACCTGAAAATAGGTCCATTGAATATGATATGAAAATTAGCCTTTCTAAGATTAAAGTAATGTCAGTAGGTAAGAAGCATAAGTGAAATGAACGTCAGGTTGGGAATACAAACCTGGAAAATGTAGATAATTTCAAGTATTAGGATGTATATTCTGCCAGGATGGTAGTATTGTGAGATTGAATCAAGGTGCATCAAAGGTAACGCAGTGAGCTCGCAGTTGCGATCAACAGAATTCTTTGAGAAGGAAGTCAGCTCCCGGACGAAATTACAGTACCTTTACACCGGTATGTTGTCAGGCCAACTTCGCTTTTCAGGAGTGAAAGCTGGGTGACTCAGGATATCTTATTTATAAGTTGGAGAAGTAACACACAAGAAAGTAGCAAGAATGATCGCCGGTACAAACAGGTAGAAACAATGGCAGGATGAAGTGAGAGAGAGGGAGGAAAAGTAATAATAATAATACACTGACTGACAGAGCAAATGCAACACCAAGAAGGAGTGGTTCGAAAGGGATGAAAGTTGGGGAAAAAACAGAGACGGCACGGACGAATAATTGATGTTTATTTCAAACCGATATGCAGGTTACACAATGCGCACGGCATCGACTCAGTAGGATGTAGGACCACCGCGAGCGGCGATGCACGCAGAAACACGTCGAGGTACAGAGTCAATAAGAGTGCTGATGGTGTCCTGAGGGATGGTTCTCCATTCTCTGTCAACCATTTGCCACAGTTGGTCGTCCGTACGAGGCTGGGGCAGAGTTAGCAAACGGCGTCCAATGAGATCCCACACGTGTTCGATTGGTGAGAGATCCGGAGAGTACGCTGGCCACGGAAGCATCTGTACACCTCGTAGAGCCTGTTGGGAGATGCGAGCAGTTTGTGGGCAGGCATTATCCTGCTGAAACAGAGCATTGGGCAGCCCCTGAAGGTACGGGAGTGCCACCGGCCGCAGCACATGCTGCACGTAGCGGTGGGCATTTAACGTGCCTTGTATACGCACTAGAGGTGACGTGGAATCATACGCAATAGCGCCCCAAACCGTGATGCCGCGTTGTCTAGCGGTAGGGCGCTCCACATTTACTGCCGGATTTTACCTTTCTCCACGCCGACACCACACTCGTCTGCGGTGACTATCACTGACAGAACAGAAGCGTGACTCATCGGAGAACACGACGTTCCGCCATTCCCTCATCCAAGTCGCTCTAGCCCGGCACCATGCCAGGCGTGCACGTCTATGCTGTGAAGTCAATGGTAGTCTTCTGAGCGGACGCCGGGAGTGCAGGCCTCCTTCAACCAATCGACGGGAAATTGTTCTGGTCGATATTGGAACAGCCAGGGTGTCTTGCACATGCTGAAGAATGGCGGTTGACGTGGCGTGCGGGGCTGCCACCGCTTGGCGGCGGATGCGCCGATCCTCGCGTGCTGACGTCACTCGGGCTGCGCCTGGACCCCTCGCACGTGCCACATGTCCCTGCGCCAACCATCTTCGCCACAGGCGCTGCACCGTGGACACATCCCTATGGGTATCGGCTGCGATTTGACGAAGCGACCAATCTGCCCTTCTCAGCCCGATCATCATACCCCTCGTAAAGTCGTCTGTCTGCTGGAAATGCCTCCGTTGACGGCGGCCTGGCATTCTTAGCTATACACGTGTCCTGTGGCACACGACAACACGTTCTACAATGACTGTCGGCTGAGAAATCACGGTACGAAGTGGGCCATTCGCCAACGCTGTGTCCCATTTATTGTTCGCTACGTGCGCACCACAGCGGCGCATTTCACATCATGAGCATACCTCAGTGACGTCAGTCTACCCTGCAATTGGCATAAAGTTCTGACCACCCCTTCTTGGTGTTGCATTTGCTCTGTCAGTCAGTGTAATAATAATAATAATAATAATAATAATAATAATAATAATAATAATAATAATAATCATAATAATAATAATAATAATAATAATAATAATAATAATAATAATAATAATAATTTTACCGGGCGGTACACCTGTACGACGCAAGTTCAAATCTTGCGCCAATTTAATCTACTCTACAGGAGAAACCCTGAACTTTAAAAAACGAACTAACTCTACTGTTTATCAGAAGATGCCACTGAGTGTTTTTGATTTACTTTTGTTTTTCAGTGATCAAGAAGTGTGAACATTCTCTAACAGATGTCTCTACCCAAAAAAACTATGGTAATACACTCTGGCGCAATGGAATGAACTCTCTTGAAGACATTTTGATTCTTAAGTTTTGTCTTTTCTAAATTTTGTTCTTTTATTTTTTGGGTTGGCAATATTAATCTTTCTGTCCGCCAGTTTTGAACTCCGCCAATCCCGAATTTCTGTAATTAATTTTTGACCAATAGTGTCTTTCTTCTTCGATGTTGATGTATAACTTTTAGCGACCCAATAAAATTGAGGGGGTGTGTCTACTCATTCCTGAAAGGTCTCGAATTTTCCATGAGGGTATAAAAACTGCTGATTTTCTTGTCTCGGTGCCACTAGTATAACATCTAATTCAGTGTGTGGATATGTAGCAGGGGGCGGGAAGCGCCTCTTTCTTCTAGCAGCAGTTCTTCTACAAGGTAATGGTCTTTTAACATCTTTATTTCTTGCTAGCTCAGCAGTTTAACTCTCGGGGAGGGTTCGAATCCTTTAATATGTAACCCATCTTGTTAAAATGTAAATTCCTTTCTCTCTATGTAAAATCTACAAATCTCTTTCACTGTAAAGCGGGGATAGAGAGTGCTTTTCCCTCTCGAAATCCCCTTCATTTCGAAACTGAGGTGACCACGTTTTCATAACCGTTTCTTCTCTTCATTAATGTATTAAAGTTCTCATACGGGTCACCTCCCTAGCTTGGGATTAGCCCCTGTGTACCGGCCTAGAGCCACTTAGGTTTTAAAGGTGTTATTTGGAGTGCAAGTTCATGCCTCCAGTTCCTTCTGTACTTTGGGCCAGTAACTCATCCCGATGTTTTGTTTTCTTCATGCAAAGGCCCTGTAGGTTAGGTATTAGATACCCCTGTTTCACTGTATGTGTGCCTTGAGGGCAGTTATGAGTAAGGGTTGTTGTGGCCTTTGAGAAGACTGGTAAAAAAAAAAAAAAAAAAAAAAAAAAAAAAAAAAAAAAAAAAAAAAAACGAGGGCAGGTCAGCTCTTTCTGGTATTTTGGAAAGTGTTTCTAGGAGGCCTGACATTGTTAAGCGGGAGCAAGAGCTCCAGGTAATGAAGGGGTTTTCTGCCCTTTGTTGAATTGTGGGTGTGAGCTGGGAGCTCAGACTTTGGGGCTTGTAGCTCAGAATTATAAAGTTGCTGTGTACCTGATTTAACTGTTGTTATTTGTTGTACGCTCAAAATTCTATGTTACCATTGTTAAGTTTTGAAAATATAACCTTTGTTAAAGTTTTAAATTAACTTTAATTTTGTAGTTTCGTCGCCATAAGACCTATCTGTGTCGGTGCGACGTAAAGCCCCTAGCAAAAAAAAAAAAAAAAAAAGAAAAATTGTAGTTGAGACCTATTCCAGCCCGCACCTTCTTTCACCTCTAACTACCACGGATATCTCCGTAATAATAATAATAATAATAATAATAATAATAATAATAATAATAATAATAATAATAATAATAATAATGTTATTGGCTTCACGTCTCACTAACTACTTTTACGGTTTTCGGAGACGCCGAGGTGCCTGAATTTAGTCCCGCAGGAGTTCTTTTACTTGCCAGTAAACCTACGGACACGAGGCTGGAGTACTTGAGCACCTTCAAATACCACCGGACTGAGCCAGGATCGAACCTGCCAAGTTGAGGTCAGAAGGCCAGCGCCTCAACCGTCTGAGTCACTCAGGCCGGCAGAGAGGCAAAGTTAGGAATTAATTCGACTGATGAAACTGTAGGCATAAACTGGCTCGGTGGTAGGGTCATGTGAGGCGACTGGAGGAGAATAGGTTACCTAGGAAAATAATGGACTTGGTCTTGGAGAACAAGATAAGTAGAGGGAGACCAAGACAACGTTGGTTAGACTCATCGTCTTACAATCTGCTTTACTTCGCACCGACACGGATAGGTCTTATGGCGACGATGGGATAAGAGAGCGCTAGGAGTGTGAAGGATGCGACTATGGCCTTAATTAAGGTACAACCCCAGCATTTTCCTGGTGTGAAAATGGGAAACCACGGGAAACCATCTTCAGGGCTGCCGACAGAGGTTCGAACCCACTGTCTTCCGAATGCAAGCTGATAGCTAGGTGACCCAAACCGCACAGCGACTTGCTCGGTAGGCCTACTCAGTTTCTAATTATTTAAAAATAAGAATTATAAAACTAAACGACGTCACTGAGCTAGTTACAAATAGAGGATTGTGGGATTCGTTTAGCAAACCATAAACACGATAGACAGACACACACATATACAGAACATAGCTTTAGAAATAGTGCGTTATCTGAAATCAAGGTGATAAGGTGGCCATTGCTTTAACTGTGTGCTTTCCAGTAGCGTAGCCAGGATCGACCGATAGTGGGGGATTATAGTTACAAAATTATGATAAAACATCATGAAGGTAACTTGTGCGTGTGTGGTGCGCCCATGTGTGAGTGTCATTATATGGACACTGATACTAGTGAATTATGTTGATATTCAGACTGCAGGACGCTACAAATCTTATATTAAAATACAAAACAAGAACATATATGATCAAGGTCAGCAGTTTTACAGAAAATGGTATGTTCATTTTACAATCTAAAATCCAACTTTCGAGACTTCTTAGAAAATAGGTCCAAGAGATCTGTTGGTTTTACGATTATGTCTCTGTGAATGTTCAAAAGAGAAACGCATTGAGTCGACCTTCACTTGTTTATATTCAGTTTCTGATTATTTTCTTTTGTAAAAATTCCATGGGGGGGGAGGGGGAGTATTCTAATCCCCAGTAACCTCGCCTTGGCTGCTGCTTTACTCACTAATTTCACGTAATAATTGTAACGAACAGCAAAGTTTGAGTCAAGATCAGGAAATGTATGAACTGTTATGTTATATGAAGTTCACATTCTGAACAGTGGCGAGTTTCTCTAAAATACTTTTTTATAAATCGGAAAAACAAAGGGATGTCGGTGTTTTAAACTTCCTTTCCGTGTATTGAACTATACTTTTTGTAGAAAGTAATTGTTATTTACCACATTGTTGGCAATTCTATGGAGGTATATTCAATCGTTCATTGCATGTCTGTTTAATAATGTAGTGAAGTTGAATTCTTTCAGGAGATCATTGTAGCGAATTATGTCTCTAGGGAAAAACCTGTTAAAAAATGCAGATAACGTAAGAAAAGTCTTTGCACTTCCTGCACATGATTTTGATAAGATTCATAAATAGGAGGCCAAATTACTGAGGCCTACTCAAGTTTGGGGTCTTACAAGTGTACTGAACAAATGTTTTAGAAAGAGCTCGATAGCTGCAGTCGCTTAAGTGCGGCCAGTATCCAGTATTCGGAAGATAGTGGGTTCGAACCCTACTGTCGGCAGCCCTGAAGATGGTTTTCCGTGGACCGAGCTCGATAGCTGCAGTCGCTTAAGTGCGGCCAGTATCCAGTATTCGGGAGATAGTAGGTTCGAACCCCACTGTCGGCAGCCCTGAAAATGGTTTTCCGTGGTTTCCCATTTTCACACCAGGCAAATGCTGGGGCTGTACCTTAATTAAGGCCACGGCCGCTTCCTTCCCACTCCTAGCCCTTTCCTGTCCCATCGTCGCCGTAAGACCTATCTGTGTCGGTGCGACGTTAAAAAAACAACTAGTAAAAAAACAACTAGGTTTTCCGTGGTTTCCCATTTTCACACCAGGCAAATGCTGGGGCTGTACCTTAATTAAGACCACGGATGCTTCCTTCCCACTTCCATCCTCTCCCTGTCCCATCGTCGCCATAAGATCTATCTGTGTTAGTGCGACGTAAAGTAACTTGAAAAAAAAAAGTTTCAGGGCTTGAATATATTTTTCCTCGTTAGAGGTTTAAAGACACTAATGGCCCGTATTACAATAGAGGTTTAAACTGCTGGTTCAGTTTAAACTTTGGTTTGTCTGTCCGTCGTGTATTATAAAACTTAATCTTCATTTTAACTAGAAATTAATTTTACTGCCACTCATCTACCGTTAAAACTGCCGTTTTAAGGATACATAGCAGTATAACATGTCAGAACAAACGGATCTCCAGGATGTTTTCGAGGTATTTGAAGAAATAGTGGTGGTGAAGAAGTGGTTCAAATTATTGAACGACCAGAACCATCAGGAATTTTTCGATCAAGGGCACGCCACTCCCATATATGGGATTAAGCTGAGTTTTTAAACAGACTACCACACTATTTCAGCAAATCGGAACTAGAATAAAATATGCAACGAAACGGTAACAATGCGAAAATGACGTTTTTGAACTGTTAATGTCAAGAGTATAAATTTTATAAAACAAAGGGACGCTTGCATTTGATTAAACTGCGGAGTTTTCAGCGAATAAAAGAGGAATGCACTATTGTTACAAAATAACTCTTTCAATTCCGATGTCAGCTTTCAGGATTTTCAGATTTTCAACACATAATTCCACTGTTGCGTTATAGAAACTGTTGTAAATTAAATTGGAAATAACACAAGGCAAAACACATTTCCGTACTAATTGCACAGTCAGTTCCATATTTCCCTGGAAGTAAAATTAGAACAACAGTTATTGTTTCCATACGCCATTTTTACTATCCGAAGTAAACAAAACATAATCGATAGTCGTCCCTTCTCAGGAGTCACTACTGCCAAGATCGTATCTTTCCTTCTCCACCTCGGTTTAGCTTAAACAGGACATTGTAAAACTCAACATTGGCTTAAACTCTAGTTACAGTTTAACTCAATCTTCAGTTTAAACCTTTGTTATAAAACCGGCCCGAACTTGACTTGTTAACGTGTTGAGTGGGCCTGTCTAACCAAACACAGCTTCCTTGTGTCCGGTTCAATGTATGTTACTTTTTATGCGTTACTTTAAATAAATATTTAATTTATTCCTGCATTTGCTTTTTATGTACACAAGTGAAGATAACACACTCTCACGTAGATAAGTTGTGCTAAAGGGATCTCTGATCCAGAATTATGATTAATTTCCTGTAAAATAATACTTGAAATCTGATATTATGCTCCCACTGTGTTCAACTGTATCGTACATCAGTTTAGGGTGTACTTGTACTATAATAATAATAATAATAATAATAATAATAATAATAATAATAATAATAATAATAATAATAATAATAATAATAATAATAATAATAATAATAATATCTTCCTCTGTGGTGTAGTGGTTAGTGTTATTAGCTGAAACGTGGTACGAGGACGGGATCCATTCAGCCTCGGGAGGTCAGCTGAGTAGAGGGAGGTTCTATTCCCACCTCAGCCTTCCTCGAAGTGGTTTCCTGTGGTTTCCCACTTTTCCTCCAGTCAAATGCCGGGGTGATACCTAACTTAAGGCCACGGCCGCTTCCTTCCCTCTTCCTTGCCTATCACTTCCTATCTTCTCATCTCCCACGAGGCCCTTGTTCAGCATAGCAGGTGAGGCAGCCTGGGCGAAGTACTGGTCTTCTTCCCAGTTGTATTCCAGACCCAGAGTCTCGTGCTCCAAGACACTGCCCGTGAGGTGATAGGGGTGGGATCCCTCACTGATTCCGAGGGAAAACCAACCCTGGACGGTAAACGGACTAAGAAAGAAAGGAAGTAAGACATTTTTTTTTTTTTTTTTGCTAGTTGCTTTACGTCGCACCGACACAGATACGTCTTATAGCGACGATGCGACAAGGAAGGGCTGGGAGTGGGAAGGAAACGGCCGTGGCCTTAATTAAGGTATAGCCCCAGCATTTGCCTGTTGTGAAAATGGGAAACCACGGAAAACCATTTTCAGGGCTGTCGACAGTGGGGTTCGAACCTACTATCTCCCGAATACTGGATACTGGACGCACTTAAGCGACTGCAGCTATCGAGCTCGGTGGAAGTAAGAAATAAAAAGAAATAATAATAATAATAATAATAATAATAATAATAATAATAATAATAATAATAATAAATTGACTGTGAATTTTTAAGTAACGAAGAAAAATGCAGAAATATTTTTTTTTGTAAATACAGCAAATTGTACAAATTTTTCATCCAATCGTGCGTACCATTGTCCGAATGCTCACGTACCAGGACTGGTACGCATATCACAGTTCGGGAACACCTGACGTAGTCTGAGTGAACCTCGAACCAGCCGTCAGACCCAGGGAATCGAACCCGGGGCCTCCGGGTAAGATGCAGACATGCTACCTCTCGATCAAGGGCCCGGCCATCAGATTGTTTAAATAATTGTTCCAATTCACAGTCGTGTAATGACCTCGTACTTAGGTCCAAAGGTAAATTCCTCTCGTTTTTTCAATCTCCCGAAGCAAGAAATACACCATTTATAACACTGGAACATACTTGTATATTTCACAGGCAAGAGCGCCGGGTTTTAAAAATTAATGGGGTTCTCTAAATTACAGTCCAACCGAGCAAGTGGCTGCGTGGTTTGAGTCACGTAGCTATCAGCTTGTATCCGGGAGATAGTGGGTTCGAGCCCCCACTGTTGGCAGCCATGAATATGGTTTTCCGTGGTTTCCCATTTTCACATCGGCCAAATGCTGGAGCTTTACCTCAAGTAAGGCCACGGTCGCTTCCTTCCCATTCCTAACACTTTCCTGTCCTATCGTCACCATAAGACCTATCTGTGTCGTTGCGACGTAAAGCAAATAGTAAAAACTCACAGTCCAAAAAGGAAAAGGCCCCGAAAACTATCGAAATTTAACCCTCATGAAAATGCAGTTTTAGGTGTTTTTGAACGAGTAGTACTTGATGGAAAATATAAACTATTGCTTTATTGGCCGCTTTTTCAACAAAAAATAATGAGTAAAAACAAAAGTCCACATAAACCCACATACAATCGATATGAAATCTACATAAAAGGTAAAGGTGTATTTTAATCTAGAAAAAGTAAGAGATTTTACATTTTAAATATATGTAAATTAAAAGGATGGAAGCTAAAAAAGAAATTGTGTCTCTAAAATCTTAAGCTAAAGAGCATTATGATCTAATTTTCTAGTTGAATGATACCAAACAGAGTTTAAAAAAGTAAAGTTGGCGTTTATTATTAGTACAATCAATCAATCAATCAATCAATCAATCAATCAATCAATCAATCAATCAATCAATCAATCAATCAATCAATCAATCAATCAATCAATCAATCAATCAATCAATCAATCAATCAATCAATCAATCAATCAATCAATCAATCAATCAATCAATCAATACTGATCTGCATTTAGGGCAGTCGCCCAGGTGGCAGATTCCCTATCTGTTGTTTTCCTAGCCTTTTCTTAAATGATTGCAAAGAAATTGGAAACTTATTGAACATCAGCCTTGGTAAGTTATTCGAATCCCTAAATCCCCTTCCTATAAACGAATATTTGCCCCAATTTGTACTCTTAATTCCAGCTTTATCTTTATATTGTGATCTTTCCTACATTTAAAGACACCACTCAAACTTATTCGTCTACTGATGTCATTCCACGGCATCTCTACTGACAGTTCGGAACATACCACTTAGTCGAGCAGCTCGTCTCCAACCCAAACTTTACAACATTTTTGTAACGCTACTCTTTGGTCGGAAATCATCCAGAACACATCGAGCTGATTTCCTTTGGATTTTTTCAGTTCTTGAATCAAGTAATCCTGGTGAGGGTCCCATACACTGGAACAATTCTCTACTTGGGGTCTTACCAGAGACTTATATGCCCTCTCCTTTCCATCCTTACTACAACCCCTAAATACCCTCATAACCATGTGCAGAGATCTGCACTCTTTGTTTACAATAATATTTATGTGACTACCCCATTGAAGATCTTTTCTTATATTAACACCTAGGCACTTACAGTGATCCCCAAAAGGAACTTTCACACCATCAACGCAGTAATTAAAACTGAGAGGACTTTCCCTATTTGTGAAACTCACAAGCTGACTTTTAACCCCGTTTATCATCATACCATTGCCTGTTGTCCATCTCACAACATTATCGAGGTCATTTTGCAGTTGTTCACAAACTTGAATCTCATTTATTACTCCGTGGAGAATAACATCATCTGCAAAACGTCTTATCTCTGAAAAAGTGATGCTGAAAATCGCAAGTCTTTAGTGTAATATTTAAAATCTTTGCGGAATTTCTGATTCTCACTCATAAAGAGAGTGTTCCTGCGAACAGTCGATCGTTTGATGAAAATGTTCACCACAGCTTCGAGGTTCAATTTATTTTTTGTTTCTTGATTATGGACGTGCTTAATTGCATTGTCGTTTGATTTTCTTTGCGCCAAGGTACTGCGCATGTAAGTTTGAAACGTCCTGATATACCTGTTAAAAATGGGAATAATTAATTATGTTTTATTTTCCTGGCATAATTAAGGCCTTCTCTCTCATCTGACCAGGCACTGAAATATACGTGTATGACATTACAATAATTAGATTAAATAAAAATTAAATTAAGCTGAAATAAATTAAATATATTAAAAGGAAAAGTCTTAAAACTAATAGTTAAGAGCAATCTTTAACAAACTTAACTAACCTCTGGAATTAATTACCCTTCCTGAAGTTTTGAATGAATCAGGTCAAATTAATAAGATAATATATCCATATATCTCACTTGTGATTGAGAATAAAGAAAACGAAAGTTTCTCAGTGGGCTCCTCAGCCCCCAGCCCCCCTCTTTAGGATTGTAGGGACAAAAATACCCTTTTTTCTTTCTTTTCTTCTGCTATTATCTCTTTTTTAAATCTTTATCCTCCCTGTTTGTGGGGGATGTTGGGTACCCCCACAAAAAATTACTGGGGTGCTCGAGTACCATAGCACCCCCAGAGTTGGCGCCCCTGTTTACAGGTATGTTCTAATATTGATATTAATGTGTTCTTTTGCAGGTGTGCCATAGTGTTATACATTTTGTATTTCCTGCTTGGACAGCCTGAAGATCGACTGTAGTCGACACGGGAAAGAATAGCCTCCTCCTTCTTTGTCAAAGTCCATCTCTCAGACCCATACATTAGAACTGGTCTCAACAGTGTGTTATAGAGATTTTGTTTGAGTCGTCAGTCCCTAAACTGCATTGTTGCAGCTCTCCATGCCACCCTATCCTGTGCTAATCATTTCATTTCTACGTAACTCCTGCATCCAACATCTGCTCTAATTTGCGTGTCATATTCATACCTAGGTCTACCCCTACCGTCCATACCGCCTACACTTCCCTCAAAAAACAACTGAACAATTACCGAGCTCGATAGCTGCGGCCAGTATCCAGTATTTGGGAGATAGTAGGTTCGAACCCCATTGTCGGCAGCCCTGAAAATGGTTTTCCGTGGTTTCCCATTTTCACACCAGGCAAATGCTCGGGCTGTACCTTAATTAAGGCCACCGCTGCTTCCTTCCAACTCCTAGCCCTTTCCTGTCCCATCGTCGCCATAAGACCTATCTGTGTCGGTGCGACGTAAAGCGAAAAAAAAAACACTGAACAATTCCTGGGTGACTAAAGATGTGTCCTATCGTTCTATCTCTTCTTTTCGTCAAATTTAGCCACAACGATCTCCTCTCACCAATTCGATTCAATGTCTCTTCATTCCATCTCACCTTCAGCATTCTTCTGTAACACCACATTTCAAAAGCTTCTATTCTCTTTCTTTCTGAACTAGTTACCGTCCACGTTTCATTTCCATACAATGCCACGCTCCAGACGAAAGTCTTCAAAAGCAATTCCTATATCAATGTTCGAAGTAAGCAAATTTCTTTTCTTCTATCGTAATTTGTTTTGTTATAGAGATTATGTTTTGTTTTATTTGTCATTTACTGTTATTTATCGTATGGGTTGTCCAAGGACATGTTCAGCTCGCCTAGTACAGGTCTTTCTATTTGACTCCCATGGACGACCTGAGCGTCTAGATGTGGGATAATGATGATAATGAGGGAAGGAGAGGGTGAAACCCTGTGTCGGCACGTAGACTACTCCCGTCGAATAACACCAAGGGGTCTGCTTAAAGGTTTACGCCCCCATCCGACGGACGAATTACCATCTACAGCGTCATATGCCCTCCCTCCATATGAGCACTGCGGAGAGGTTTGGAATGAAATCCAGGCTTTTGGTACGCAATCTAATGATTAGAAATTGTATAACACCACCTCCCCTACTCTACCGGCCAACATTCTAACGATGATTTTTTTTTCGACCAATGGGACTCGAACCGGCTAACCTCGGTGCCAGACCGTTTACACTTCAACGCCTTAACTATCGTGGCCACCAGGCTGGCTTTCCATTTACTACTGCTAAAATGTTTTATTCCTCCCTTGAAGGGGGAGGCGGGCCTCTTAGACGGTAACGCCGTCTCTCAGGCCGGGAGATTTGTTACGGTGAAGGAGATGCACGGAGAAGGTGAGGGGGTTGGCGGCCGTGGCCTATACTAGGAACTGTCCCGGCATTCGCCTTAGTGCAGGAGAATGGAAAACCACGGAAAACCATTCTCAGGACAGCCGACGGTTGGGGGGCCAGGCGTGAGGTCAGTCCTGTCCCGTCTCCCGAAAGCAGAGGCGTAGAGCAACGGTAGAGCCGTGGCTTCCCCTCCTTTGCTCGGTTGGCCGGTCAGAGTGCAGAGTTGTTGGACCACGAACCAGCCGTGGCCACTTATGGGCCAAGACCCATTCTGCATCTACCGACCACTTTTTATTTGTAAGAAGGTGTGGCCCATATAAGCAATACTCTGATGGTATTCCGTCAACAATAGGCACAAGAATCACAACTGAGAGTCATTATGTTGACACAAAACACCCGTTATTATTGTCCCCTAAAACAACAATCACCACTACCTCCTCCATCATTCAGTCTCGTAGACAAAAGGGTCACACGGGTACAAAGGCAGCTCATTATTTTGCCGCCTACTCGGGAGCTCTTTCTTCTCCTAAATAAATCACACCAACTACATCTATGTGGAGTTCTTCAAACAGAATTTTTCATTTAAATTCCTTCTTGCAAGGAACCAGATATAGGTACTTTTCTCCAGGCTCCTCCAGGTGAAATAATTTCTTTTGTGGAATGTTCTTTTCGAAACATTGTATATACGTATTTCCAAATAACTTATCTGCAATTAAACTTCCGTTCTTGAAAGTGTCGAAATGTCAAAAGCACTTACTTCTCTTTGAAAAAGGGAATGATGCCAGAAAAAGACTTTCTTTTGTGATTTATCGTTTCTTTCACCGTAAATCTCATCTTTAGGACATTTGTAATGCAGTTAATCGAATTTTTGGCATTTCTGACCCTTAAGAGAAACTGTTTATTTGAGATTATATCTATTGCAATTTTTCTTTTGCTATTTGCTTTACGTCACACCGACACAGATAGGTCTTATGGCGACGATGAGATAGGAAAGGCTTAGGAATGGAAAGGAAGCGGCCATGGCCTTAATTAAGGTACAGCCCCAGCATTTGCCTGGTGTGAAAATGGGAAAACACGGAAAACCATATTCAGGGCTGCCGACAGTGCGATTCGAACCCCCTATCTCCCGAATGAATGCTCACAGCTTCGCTCCCCTAACCGCACGGTCAACTCGCTCGGTCATTAGCAACTATAGCATGATATGGATATAAAAGTTCTTTTTTTACAAGTTTTTTACGTCGCATCGACACAGATAGGTCTTATGGCGACGATGGGATAGGAAAGGGCTACGACTTAGAAGGAAGCGGCCGTGGCCTTAATTAAGGTACAGCCCCTGCATTTGCCTGGTGTGAAAATGGGAAACCACGGAAAACCATCTTCAGGGTTGCCGACAGTGGGGTTCGAACCCACTATCTCCCGAATACTGGATACTGGCCGCACTTAAGCGACTGCAGCTATCGAGCTCGGTAAAAAGGTTTTTTTAATTCCGTTCGCTCGGAGTGGATGATGATGATGATGTACGGTATATTATTATTATTATTATTATTATTATTATTATTATTATTATTATTATTATTATTATTATTATTTCCGCCTCCGTAGCGTAACGGCTAGTGTTATTAGCTGCCGTCTTCGGGGGCTCAGGTTCGATTCCCGGTACTGCCAGAAATTTAAAACTGGCAGGAGGGCTGGTATGTGGTTGAAATGGTTACATGCGGCTCACCTCCATTGGGGCTGTGCCTGGGAAAGAACTGCACCACCTCGGGACGAGAATACGAGTTTGCATTTACTTTATTATTATTATTATTATTATTATTATTATTATTATTATTATTATTATTATTATTATTAGATGTTTATGGCCATTAGAGACCGCAACAAGCAAAATGTACACATTTTTAGAAGCTTTCTTTGCAGCCCAGTATCGTTGCATTCTCCCTCTGGCAGTCTGTCTCCTTTCTGCTGTCCACCCGCTGTGCTCCTGTTCTTCTTCACGAAAGCCCTTGAAGTTATTGATCTGGTGTCAGTACTTAGGTTCTGTTAACAATGCCTTCACGATTTAGTCAATTTCTTCCCCAGATATTTCCTGACATCCCTGAACCACTTATCACATGCGTTAGGTCTGCTATCCAATATGGTAAAAGTTTTCTTCTTCTTCTTCTTCTTATTATTATTATTATTGCAAAAAGGGGTCTTAGCAGGATGATTCTTAATGGAACGCCTTTAGTTTTTATAGTGGCTGCAGTCCGAAAAACTATTCTTGGCATTTCAGCCAGATAACATACCTAGAACATTAAAAGAACTGATTCCTCCCACCCAAACAGAAAAAAATATCTACGCCAATAATAAATAGTAAACCGAACTCGATAGCTGCAGTCGCATAAGTGCGGCCAGTATCCAGTATTCGGGAGATAGTGGGTTCGAACCCCACTGTCGGCAGCCCTGAAAAGGGTTTTCCGTGGTTTCCCATTTTCACACCAGGCAAATGCAGGGGCTGTACCTAAATTAAGGCCACAGCCGCTTCCTTCCCACTACTAGCCCTTTGCTATCTCGTCGTCGCTGTAAGACCTATCTGTGTCGGTGCGACGTAAAGCAATTTTTGTTGTTGTTGATATATTGGCGTTAGGCCTCGGATGACCATGCGGCTAGCATTCACAGAATGAACATACATTTATGGTACATACATTTCGTGGTTGAAGGGAAAAAGTCATGTCTTATAAATTAATATTACACTCTGATAAATATTGGCAAATTACAGCTCATAATTGTGGAGTAAGGTTTGAAAATAGGATGACAACTGAAGTTGGCGGTGGGGTATTTAACTTCACCAAAGAAGAGTACAGACGGTTCTGTTGTTGGGAGGACTTCTTACAGGGCAGTATGATGTGGTTCATGTCGGCTATTTCTCCAGTGTCTTCTGGGCAGTGAGAGTTGTCGAAGCCCTTGAACCTGTGAAGATGACTTGGATAGCATCCATGCCCCAGACGCATTCTAATTAAAGATGAAATGTGTCTAAGAGTTAGTTTCAATTTCTTGAACCATATTTGCGTTGGTATGATGGGCTGAATGTTGGTGCTTTCCTCTTGTAAGCTGTGACATTTTCCAGTACTCAGACCATTCCCTGTAGACCTGTTGTTTGATTATGGGCAGGAAATCAGAATATGGTAATTGTTTGTAAAGGCGGAGTTCACAAGTTGCGGCTTCTTTCGCTAGCTGGTCTACTATCTCGTTCATCATTATACCAGCGTGGCCTTTAATCCATAGGAGCTCCCTTGGCTGCTTCCTGTGCGGAATAGATTAAGTTCAAAATGTCTAATATAGTAAAGCAACTTGTGAAAGAAGTCCTTGGACGGGTCAGGAATCGAACGTGGGGCCTCGGGGTAAGAGGCAGGCGCATTATTCCTAAGCTCTAGACCATGTTAATATTGTACTTCACTTACACATTAATCACGTGCCAATTGTTCTAGACATCTTTCTTATCGGTTTGGAACGTCATATTCACTATCACGTTATGGGCTCCCGCATTCTATGGTTATTTCTTCATTGCTCTGTGAATGACGACTAGTAACGCCGCTTCTGGATACTACAACTTTTAAAGTACAGTCACATAATTTGTATAGTACTGCATGCATCGTTTGTCATCTACGCTAAATAACTCCTTACGAACACTTCCCGCGAAACGCTTGTCACGTCCTATTTAAGAAGCAAGAAAGATGAAGGATATTTTTTTCCCCTGAGGAACCTTGTCAATTTTAGTTAGTCACGCGGAGTTCATTCACAGGAACTATCCTCGGCCGACGACTGAAAAAAAAAGTCCTGATACAACTTTCTTCGAGGAACCATATTCTCTCCAAATACAGGTCTTGATGAGTAACGACTTCGCTCTTTAAGGCTGGACATTAGTAGCTAGCTCGTCCCACTCGTTGGCTGAATGGTCAGGGTACTGGCCTTCTGTTCCGAGGGTCCCTGGTTCGACCCCTGACCGAGTCGAGGATTTTAATCGGTTCTGATTAATTCTTTTGGCTCGGGGACTGGGTATATGTGTCCGTCCCAACACTCTCCTCATCATATTCATACAACATACCGCACTACCAACCATCACAAAAAAACGCTCAATAGTGATTATATCACTGCATCTAGGGTTGGCGTCAGGAAGGGCATCCGGTCGTAAAACAGGGCCAAATTCACATGTGCGACTCAGGTAGGAAAAAGCGGTAGCAAAATAAGAAGCAGAAGATTAGAAGCTACCCCGTCAAACTCTTGTTATGTATCTTCAGAGTTGGGCAGTAATTGAGTACAAGTAATCGAAGTAATTCTTACTTGTAATTGTTACTTTTTACGTTTAACTGTAATTTGCTTCTTGAAATAAAAGTGTAATAGTTTCTAGTAATCGTTACATTCTATTAATTGATATACAGGGTCTCTCTTATAAACTAAGACCGAACGCACAGTATTTGTACACTGCGCTACGGCAGCTGCCTAAGCCGAACTTGTGTCGCGCGCGACCGCCCTGCTTTTAAGCGTTGATAAAACCTTATATGAAATCTTACCTTATAAAAGATGCTGGAAGCGTCGTCCTTCCTGTCTTATACAGGCATTGTATCTCGTAACCACATTCTGGCTGACGCGAGTGAGTTCTGCCACCGTAATATTTCTGATTTCATTCGTAATGTTTTCATTCATTTTGTGAGGATTTGTTTGATACACTTTTTCTTTCAGTTTATCCCACAAGTAAAAATCACACACTGTTGTATCTGGAGAACGAGGGGGAAACAGACCAGCACTGATCACTCTGTCTGCAAACACTTCCGAGATTGTAAGAAGAGAATCTTCTGCTGTAGGAGCAAAATACCATCTTGGTACTTCTCTGCATTTACTGTTGTTTCGAACAAAATAGGATCAATTCTTCGTCTTGCACTAACAACACACCAAAAACCAATCTTCCTATCATAATGAGGGACTTCATAAACACCATTAGGATTTTCTGCACACCAACAGCGAGAGTTATGACTGTTCACACGATCATTAAGATGAAACCAGGACTTTTACATACGAAAATACGGTGTTGCTACGATAACTGCCTCATCACGTTAACAGCTGACATTCACACTAGAGCACGACACTTGCCAGGTCGAACACAAGCAGGCTGCTTGCAAGGTCAAGAACTCCCATACTGCAGCTTACGCATCGCAGAGTAAAAACGCCGCTTCGACGGTCTTAGTTTATATGAGAAACCCTGTACATCCCACGGGAGCTGTGAAAAACATTAATTGAGATGAAGAAAACGTTTTCAGTTCTACTACAGCAAAACCAGTAGCTTTACCAATTCTGGCTGAGGTATTATCTTACCTAGCTGTAGTATTTCCAAAGACATTCCAACGATGTCCGACTCGTTGGCTGAACGGTCAGCGTACTGGCCTTCGGTTCAGAGGGTCCCGGGTTCGATTCCCGGCCGGGTCGGGGATTTTAACCTTAATTGGTTGATTCCAATGGCCCGGGGGCTGGGTGTATGTGTTGTCTTCATCATCATTTCATCCTCATCACGACGTGCAGGTCGCCTACGGGAGTCAAGTAGAAAGACCTGCACCTGGTGAGCCGAACCCGTCCTGGGATATCCAGGCACCAAAAGCCATACGACATTTCATTTCATTCCAACGATGTTCTTAATTCACTCCCAGCTGCTGTCAGGAATTCAAACTCAATATCAAAATTCAAGACTGCATGTAGAGATTACCTGTTGAATATCGGTGATTGTTTCGTGTTGTATGGTGACGTATGATAGGTTGTGTGATTGTGGTTATTATTATTATTATTATTATTATTATTATTATTATTATTATTATTATAGTGTATATGTAGATTAATATTTAGCTTCTTACTCATGTACATAGATCACTTTTTATGGCCATACTTATATTTCCATTTACTTGATTACTTATTGCGTTCTCTTTATGCATTGCTTAGATTTTTCAGTTTGTATCTTTCTTTCTTTCTTAATCTGCTACCTCGCCCAGGCGGCCTCGCCTGTTATGCTGAAGAGGGGCCTTGGGGGGGATGGGAAGATTGGTAGGGATAGATAAGGAAGAGGGAAGGAAGCGGCCGTGGCCTTAAGTTAGGTACCATCCCAGCATTTGCCTGGAGGAGAAGTGGGGAAACCACGGAAACCAATTCCAGGATGGTTGAGGTGGGAATCGAATCCACCTCTACCCATTTAACCTCCCGAGGCTAAGTGCACCCCGTTCCAGCCCTCGTACCACGATTTCAAATTTCGTGGCAGAGCCGGGAATCGAACCCGGGCCTCCGCGTGTAGCAGCTAATCACACTAACCACTACACCACAGAGGCGGACTGACGAAGAATACACCCACGGCATCCCCTTCCTCTCGTAAGAGGCGACTAAAGGGGCGACCAAGGGATGATCGAATTAGAACCATGAGATTACTTCTAGTAAATCACGCGGGGAACACTTTGCATCGCCTTTACTTGCGCGTAGTACCACTATGTTGGGAACACAATAGATATGTGATTAGTAGCAACAGAGTGTGAATCAGGATAAGGTTTCTGTAATTCATAATGTGAAGGATTCCCAAGATATTCGATTTATAGGAAATATTTGTAATCAAATACCATTAACGGCTTTGTGTTTCAATATTTCTAATCTCGCGTTATGTGGAATACTTTTTATATCTGGGTTTTATTCTCATTCATTCATATCCTAAAGGCAAGACCTTGTCGCTGCAACCACATTTGTCTCTCATCTGCTGAGCGTTTCAGATCAACATATTTTTTCAAGTCCGCCTCTGTGGTGTAGTGGTTAGCGTGTTTAGCTGCCACCCCCGGAGGCCCGGGTTCGATTCCCGGCTCTGCCACGAAATTTGAAAAGTGGTATGAGGGCTGGAACGGGGTCCACTCAGCCTCGGGAGGTCAACTGAGTAGAGGTGGGTTCGATTCCCATCTCAGCCATCCTGGAAGTGGTTTTCCGTGGTTTCCCACTTTTCATCCAGGCGAATGCCGGGATGGTACCTAAACATAAGGCCACGGCCGCTTCTTTCCCTCTTCCTTGACTATCCCTTCCAATCTTCCCATCCCTCCACAAGGCCCCTGTTCTGCATAGCAGGTGAGGCCGTCTGGGAGAGGCACTGGTCATTCTCCCCAGTTGTATCCCCGACCAAGAGTCTGAAGCTCCAGGACACTGCCCTTGAGGCGGTAGAGGTGGGATCCCTCGCTGTGTCCGAGGGAAAAGCCGACCCTGGAGGGTAAACAGATGATGATGATATTTTTTCAAATTCAGCCTGTCCATCACAGAATCCAGATACTTCTTCCTCGGTCTTCCTCTTCCCTTCTTACCCAGAACTTTTCTTTCCATCAGAGTCGTGAGGAATGTGTTATGTCGAAGTGTGCGGCCAAGTGTTTTATTCTAAGGATTTAATTTTAGAGATTGTCGGGTTGTCTTATATTAATATATTTAGTTTTTCGTATTTTTTCTCTACGGGTTTAACAGTGTGTAGTACCATTACGTACGGAACGCCACGGGCTTACAGTATATTGCTTGTAATTAGTACCATTATGTGATAAACAACACGGGTCTGAGCGTTGGCTGTGATTAGTACCACTATGTCCGGCTCCGTAGCTAAATGGTTAGCGTGCTGGCCTTTGATCACAGGGGTCCCGGGTTCGATTCCCGACAGGGTCGATAGTTTTAACCATCATTGGTTTATTTCGCTGGCATGGGGGCTGGGTGAATGTGTCGTCTTCATCATTATTTCATCCTCATCACGACGCGCAGGTCGACTATGGGCGTCAAATCGAAAGACCTGTACCTGGTGAGCCGAACTTGTCCTTGGACACTCCTGGGACTAAAAGCCATACTCCATTTCATTTTTTCATTTTTAGTACCACTATATGAGCGACACCGTGGGTCTGCGTTGCCTATGATTAGTACCCACTATGTGAGGAACACCACGGGGTAGTACGAGTCCCTGTGATTAGTACAGCTATGTGAGAAACACCATAGGTCTGCGTTACGTGAGAGTATTACATTACCTACAGTATCAGTAGTAAAATAATGTGTGGAATATCGCGATCTACGCTACTTTTGATTAGTACCGCAACATAACAAATAACATGGTTCTACTTTACTAGCGATAAGTGCTATTATGAGGGGCCGATAAGCTGGATTTTGGACCCCTTTAGACAACAAGCATTTTCGATTCAGAATTGTGCTTTGGAAGCAGTCCCTTGGTCAGTATATGATAATGTTGTACGATAGTTTCTGGGAATGTGGGGCCTTGCTGATCGGATCCACTGATTGTTTTAAATCCATATCCGTCCACTCATTCTTTGTCATTACGTGTTGAATTCTGGCCAGTGTATGATATTGGACTTTTAAATTATCAGTATATTTCCCCTCATTTCGTACCATTAGGGGCCGATGACCTAGATGTTAGGCCCCTTTACACTACAAGCATCATCATCATCATCATCATCATCACCAGTTTTTCGCTTGGAGCCGAGGATCAAGATGTTAGGCCCCTTTACACTACAAGCATCATCATCATCATCATCATCACCAGTTTTTTGCTTGGAGCCGAGGATCAAGATGTAAGGCCCCTTTAAATAACAAGCATCATCGACGTCAATATCATCATCATCGTCATCGTCATCGTACCGGGAGGTACACCTCTAAGCCGCACATTTAAATCTTGCGCCTAAAATAACTCCTCTTCTGGAGAAATCGTGAACTTGAATCTAGACCTACTTCAGTCTTTACTCAGAAGATGTCACTACAGAAATCTAATGAAATTTCGTTATTTTGAAGTTTCCTGTCATCATCATCATCATCTGTTTACCCTCCAGGTTCGGTTTTTCCCTCGGACTGAGCGAGGGATCCCACCTCTACCGCCTCAAGGGCAGTGTCCTGGAGCTTCAGACTCTTGGTCGGGGGATACAACTGGGGAGTATGACCAGTACCTCGCCCAGGCGGCCTCACCTGCTATGCTGAACAGGGGCCTTCTGGAGGGATGGGAAGATTGGAAGGGATAGGCAAGGAAGAGGGAAGGAAGCGGCCGTGGCCTTAAGTTAGGTACCATCCCGGCATTCGCCTGGAGGAGAAGTGGGAAACCACGGAAAACCACTTCGAAGATGGCTGAGGTGGGAATCGAACCCACCTCTACTCAGTTGACCTCCCGAGGCTGAGTGGACCCCGTTCCAGCCCTCGTACCACTTTTCAAATTTTCGTGGCAGAGCCGGGAATCGAACCCGGACCTCCGGGGGTGGCAGCTAATCACGCTAACCACTACACCACAGAGGCGGCTGAAGTTTCCTGTACGGTGTGAATTTCTACTTGTTTTGTTTGCCCTTCATCGTAAGAAATAAATTTAATTCCATAGGACTGCTCAGTTTTATCTCCTTTCATGTTCCACGAGCTGGAGCTCGCATGAACACAGTATTTCAAGTTCCAAGATCTAGAACATCTCATCACTTGAACTCGCCATTTATTAAAATGCTACGATTTTATAGCACCTTTGCTGCAGGAATAGATTTATTTTCAGAATCACACACTGTCATTAATATACATTTAAAGGCCTGTGTTTCTAATTTATAAATTCAGACTCCTTTTCTATATAATAGGTGCTCTTTAACTTATTAATAATATAGTCACTTACTACTTTATTTATATCTTTGTTGCAATTCTTGTATTTTTATAGTGTAGAAATAATCATTGTTGTACTCTGGATTGTCATTGTCTCTGTGTATGTGTTTTCCATTCATTCTTCTTCCTTGTCTTTATTATCTTCAGCATTATTATTGTGTATTTATCTTTACTTACATGTATGCATTATAAGTACTGTTGACTGTTGTGTTAAGAAGGTACTGTATTGGGCTTACTGCCTGTGTACTTTCAAAAAGTCAAATAAATAAATAAATAAATCAAGAAGTTTGGACTTTTTCAACAGATGTCACTGCTAATAAACTATGATCATGCACCCTGGTGCGAAGTGGAAGAACTTTGATTTGAAGAAGTTTTGTATTCATAAGTTATTTTTTTTACTAAATTATGTTCATTCATTCTTGGGTTGGCAATATTGATCTTTTCTTTCCGCCAGTTTTGAATTTAGCCAATCATGAATTTCTGTAATTAATTTTCAGCCTATCACAGGCTTCTTCCTCGATTCTGAGCGTCACTTTTAAATTTGACCAATAAAACCCGGTGGGTGTGCCTTGATTATTCATGAAAGGTTTCGAACTTTCCCCGAGTGTTTATAAACTGCGGATTTTCACGTCTCTTGGCCATTTGATCGTCATCTAGTTAAGTGTGTGTGTGTCAAGCAGGAAGCAGGAGGCGCCTCTTTCATCAGGCAGCAGTTCTTCAGCAAGGTAATGGCCAATTAACAACTTTATTTCTTGCTAGCTCTGCATTTTAACCCGAGGGGGAGGTCCGAAACTTTAACTATGTAACCTACTTTTCTGAAAATGTAATTTCTGCCGGCTTATGTAATAACTTCTTAAATTCATTAACTGTGAGTCGGGGATAGAGAGTGATGTACCCTCTCGAGCTCCCCTTCATATTGGTTTGAGGTGACTACGTTTTGTAACTGTTTTTTTTTTCCTTTCCGTAAAGTCTTAATTTATTGTTATACGAGTCACCTCCATAGTTTGGGAATAGTCCCTGTTTCATGGGCCTAGTGCCCTTTAGGTTTTAAGGATTCATATTTAGGAGTGCAAGTACTCGCCTCCATTCAATTTGTGTTTCGGGCCATTTACTTAACCTGTTTCTTTCCGCAACGGCCCAATAGGTTGGGTACAAGATACCCCTGTTTCAAATTTGTAAATAGTGCCTTGTAGGGCCTGTGATTAGTAGATTCTCATGTAATGTTGCCTTAGTAGACTTGGAAAATTGAGAGCACATCTGCTCTTTTCTAGTGTTGTAAAGTGCCTCTGGGAGGCTTGATATTGTGTGTTGGGAGCAAGCGCTCCATGTATTGAGGGATTTCTGCCCTGGTATGAAATTGTGCCTTGGGTAAACTTGGAGCTAGGAGCTCAGGGATTGTAAAGTGAGGGCTTGAAGCCCAAGATCTGTTTATACCACAAGTCTTGTCTTTCCGAAACTTGCTTATTGCTACTGGTACCTGTTACATTGTTATTTGTTGATTTTTGAAATTCTAAAGAAATGTAACCTTTGTTAAAGTTTTAAATCAATTCGTGACATTGTAGTTAGACCCATTCACCCCGGCACCTTCTTTCCCCTCTGCTGGTCCACGGGTAGCTCCGTAACAGTCATCATCATCATCAGTTTTTCGCTCCTCTTCTTAACCTCTTCTTGAATCTGTTGATGCTTCTCAGCAGCCAGTAGGACATCGTCAGCCTACAGGACTGACCATGGGGATAATTAACTGAAATAAAAATGGGGAAAATATCACTTCGAAAATTCCAAGGTAATAATAATATCGTGTGGCTGTTTCTAGTCGAGTGCAGCCCTTGTAAGGCAGATCCTCCGATGAGGGTGGGCGGCATCTGCCATGTGTAGGTAACTGCGTGTTATTGTGGTGGAGGATAGTGTGGTGTGTGAGTTGCAGGGATGTTGGGGACAGCACAAACACCCAGCCCCCGGGCCAATGGAATTAACCAATGGAGGTTAAAATACCCGACCCGGCCGGGAATCGAACCCGTGACCCTCTCAACCGAAGGACAGTACGCTGACCATTCAGACAACGAGTCGGACTCACGTAGTGATGATAGCCACTTAATGCCTCTATGCTAAAACAACACACAAAATATAGGCTATTCCTTGCAAGCTTCTGTATTATTCCAGTCCCAAGCGAAAAAAACCCAGTGATTTCCTTAAGATTGACATTCTGTAAAGAAATTATAATTATAATTTTAGTGATTACTTGTTGAAAAAGTAATCTGTAATCGTAATTGAGTATATTTCTCATGTAACTGTAATCGAACCCAATTACGTATTTCTTGTACTCATCCCTTAACTGTACCTCCTACCCCGAGAATTCGTTTTACGATCGGCTACGTTACGTGATCGCTTTCCATGCTCAAGGTCGCCGCATCGTAACCCTGCGTAGTCGCTTGGCAATGGAGAGCGCTTAAATGCGAGAGACCTGTTTGAGTACAGGGTCTCTCTTATAAACCCAGACCGAGCGCACGGTGTTTGTACTCTGCGCTACAGCAGCTGCCTCAGCCCAACTTACGTCGCGTGCGTCCGCCCTGCTTTAAGCGTGTATACAATCTTATATGAAATCTTAATTTATAAAAGATGCTGCACCGAGCTCGATAGCTGCAGTCGCTTAATTGCGGCCAGTATCCGGTAATCGGGAGATAGTGGGTTCGAACCCCACTGTCGGCAGCCCTGAAGATGGTTTTCCGTGGTTTCTCATTTTCACACCAGGCAAATACTGGGGCTGTACCTTAATTAAGGCCACGGCCGCTTCTTTCCCATTCCTAGGCCTTTCCTATCCCATCGTCGCCATAAGAAATATCTGTGTCGGTGCGACGTAAATCAAATAGAAAAAAAAAGATGCTGCAAGTGTCATCCTTCATAATGTGGGGCTTCACAAACACCAATGACTGTTCACACGAACATTAAGATGAAACCAGGCCTCATCCGAAAAGAACACAAGCTGCGGGTCGAATAAACAATCACTCAATGATGCAAGATATCACTCACAATGTCACACTCTTGTGGCTGGATCAGCAGGTTTTAAACAAAGGGCCTGTGTAAACCTGTACGGTTTGTTGTGTGACAGCTTTGTAGCTCTGTGTGCAGAAGAACCCGAAATCCCTACTTGTGCCAATTTTGTGAGTGATTCATTCGGTGACCGTTCAAGATTCCCACCAATGTCGTCTTACTTTTCGTCTGTTAAAACTGTTCGTGAGCGCACATGTTTTCTAAATTGAACACTGAGTCAGTAGTTTCAAATTTATTTACAATTACGTGAATCTGTGCTCATGAAGGTGGCACTTCACCAAGAAATTCCTGAACAAATGCATCGCGTACCCGTCGAGCCGACTCGTACTTAAAATAACTTTTACATACAAAAATACGGTGTCGCGATGATAACTGTCTCACCATGTTAACAGCTGAGATTCAGACTAGCTATTGATGCTAGGTCGAGCAAGTGCACGCTCCTTGCAAGGTCAAGAACTATGCGCGCACCTCCCGTACAGCTGCTTAGGTCTCGGGGAGTAGAAACGCCGCTGCACGGTCTGAGTTTATAAGAAAGACCCTGTATAAGCAATAGGGAAGTAAAACAGGGTTTTCCTTGTAAAACCTACCCGTTGGCGCGTGGCTGAGCCAAGGCCGACCGACTGGTTGACTGGCTTCCCCCACACCCACACCCACAGCCCACCTAACTGTCTGGCTCGATAGCTGCAGTCGCTTAAGTGCGGCCAGTATCCAGTTATCGGGAGATAGTGGGTTCGAACCCCACTGTTGGCAGCCCTAAAGATGGTTTCCCGTGGTTTCCCATTTTCACACCAGGCAAATGCTGGGGCTATACCTTAATTAAGGCCACGGCCGATGCCTTCCATTCCTAGGCCTTTCCTATCCCATCGTCGCCATAACACATATCTGTGTCGGAGCGACGTAAAGCAAATAGCAAAAAAAAAAAAAAAAAAAAAACTGTTTGGCTCGCTTTCTGTCCTTTACTTCCCACGCTGTAGTCATTTCCGAAGGTATTAAGACAGTTACGCATTTTTTATATAAATGTTGTTATAAATACGAATCAGCTCGTCGATTTCGTGTGGAGTTTATCGGGAGACTCCCCGGGCAATTGCCTTCTTCCAGAACTTCAATTCCCGATCTTGTGAATAAGTTTACTATTACTGGTTCAGTGCTAAAAAGAAAGAAACACACGTGAAGACGTACAGTGTTAACTCAGAAAAATTATACGAAACCTAGGGGGAGGAGGTACGCCCTCTATTTAGATGTTAAATTTGCCACATTCATGTTCTTAATTCTCAAAAACTATTGCGCACAAGTCAACAAAAGTTGGCACACTGAAAGAATGAAACCTTGTGCATACATTGAGAAACCTTTATAAATATTAACCTACAAATATATTTTTGAATTTTTTCTAAGAAGACAACTAAAACAATTAAAAATAATTTGCATTACCATAATTTTTAAAATTTCTAAGCCAGTAGTATTAAAACCTCTCAGTATATTTGCAACCCCAGGAAGAAGATATGATGCACGGTTCATGTTCCTAACACACGACACACACATCACTACGAAAGGGGCTTCTGTGACACATCCTCTTCGCATCTCCACGCTCTTTTTTCGGCTGGGTGGCGCTCTTCTCTGCTGCAGCTCAGTCGGCCCAAGATTAATCAAACGGGCAGACGCCTAGTTGGCTGTCGCCTGTCCCTCACCATGTACACCTGTCTCATCAAAGGCGTGGACACATCCTTCACGGACGGGTTCATTTGTAATGAAGTTGATGGACACGGCCACTCGATCTGGGAAGTTGCACGGCTACAGGACAGATCTTCTGGACAGCCTTCGCCGGACGTCCTCGCCTTCTTTCGGGAACAGGCCCAAGTGGAGAACTTCCTCACCGCTGGCGCCATCATCTCCGGTCACCGGCACGAGGTGGTTCCGTCTCCCGAGTATATCATCCGTGACCTGCGCTCCATTATGGGCCCCCTTCTCACTGTTCAACCACGTTCCTCTCGCCCGACGACATCCCCACCACCCCCCACCTCCATTACGTTTACCAGCACCACTCCCACCTTCACCTCTTCTGCCTCCACTCCTTTAACTACTTCGCCCGTCCTTACCACGACTAGCCACTCCTCTCCTATCATGTCTACTTCACCTATCTCCCTACCTGTCTCTCTCCCGAGTGCAGTGCTACCCCTGTCACCGTTTCGGCTGCCACCTCTGCGGCTCCGCATGCTCGCCAAGGATCCACACCCGATGCAGCAACGCTACCTCTCCCACCGTCTCTGAGCTGCGTCATCCGTGGCATCGACCCGGCCATCCCAGAACAGGATATCCAGACCGAACTTCAACTGGCTGGTGGTGAGGCCCGTCGAGCGTTCCGGATCTTCAACGATCAAGGCCCAACGGTCATGGTCCGTCTTCAGTTCTCGTCTACCGCCGCAGTTGACCAACTGATCTCCACTGGCGTCCGTCTCCGCGGAAGAACTTATCGAGTAGAACCTTCCCGCTCCCCACCCCGCCCTGTCCGTTCTTCTTCTCCACGCCCTTCTTCTCGCCCATCACCAGTCCGCCGCCCACTCCCCCGTCGCCACTCCTTAACGTCACCGCTCCGCCACCCATTCATTTTCTACCGCCCCTCCCGATCTTGGACCTTCTCCGTTTACTCGCTACTTCCGTCACCAACATGACCACAACCCTGTACTACCTTCTATCACAACACTACCCTCCTCCTTCCACCAACTTCCTATCACACCCGCTCATTACTCAAGCTCAATATCTGTAACTCTATGTCATACGTTATTCAACCGACTTTTCTTCCATTTTCTTTATATTCATGTATATTCATCATTTTGTCATCCTATTCTGTACATATCTGTCTAACTGTGTATCCTAATTCGTTATCCTCCTGCTTTTCCCTTACGTATGTCTATACATGCCACTTAACATTCGATTTTCTCTTACATAAGTTTATTGTACACGGCCTAAGAGCTACTTTGTATAGCTGATGGCCCGCCTACCCATAGGGTAGGAATGAAATAACCTTGTGAAAAAAAAGATCCTAACACTCGTGGTTCTAGAAAAAAAGGAACAAATTTACAACATAGGTATTTTGAGGTAAATTGAAACAAAGATGAAGTATTTCTCAGTGCATTCCTGCGCCATATTCTGGATTATCTGGATTAATTCATGCAAATTTACACACAGCAGCAGAAGGCATTTGTAAGCTACAAAATTGCCGTCACTTATATCAACAGTATTCTGTAAGAAGGAAGTCAGCTCCTGGACGAATCTATCTTTACATCGGTCTGTTTACAGACCAACTTTGCTTCACGGGAGCGAAAGCTGGGTGGACTCAGGATATCTTATTCATAAGTTAGAAGTAACAGACATGGAATTAGGGAGAATGATTGCTGGTACCAGCAGGTGGGAACAATAGCAGGAGGCTGCTCGGAATGAGGAGATAATGGTTAAGTTAGGAATGAACTCGGTGGATGAAGCTGTACGCATAAACCGGCTTCGGTGGTTGGGTCATTTGAGGCGAACGAAGGAGGATAGGTTACCTAGGAGAATGACGAACTCTGTTATGGAGGGTAAAAGAAGTGGAGGGAAACCAAGACGACGAAGGTTAGATTCAATTTTTAACGATTTAAAGATAAGAGGTATAGAACTAAATGAGGCTACAGCACTAGTTGCACATAGATGATTGTGGCGCCATTTAGTAAATTCACAGAGGCTTGTGGACTGAACGCTGAATGGCATAACGGTCTATAATGATATATGTATGTATGTTATACTTCTAGGCACAGAAAGCTTCTTCCTCGAAATACAAAGTATTACATTAGGAAAAAATAATTAAAATACATTGGACTAACATAACATTTAGAACTCCCGATATTTTCTGCTGTCTCACTGACTGGGTAACGTTCATTATCTTTAAGAAATAATGAATTAGTTCTTTACTGTGCTGTTTGTTGATACTGCGCTTTCTAGTTTCTGTATTAATAATTAATATAATAAAATAATAAAAGCAAAGTAATCTCCGTACAGGCCAAGAACGCCCTAGGAGAGGTGGGAGGTAAAGGCTTCCACCGTCCGTAATCTAGGCATTTGGTGCGGTAGAGTTTTCGCACCCAGAAGGAAGTAGGTTCGATTCTGGGGCAAGAAAAAAAAAAGAAAAAATGTGATTCCAACTTCTGGATATGCACATTGGGTGAGGATCATGCATACAGATTAATTCTTGTGGGCATAGAGCTAATCATTATATCCCACTTAGCGCCAAGGTTATAGATAGTGGAAAACTTTACCTTCCACACTCCAGGGCCTTCATGGCCTCTTTGACGATGGCTTTACCTTGTTGTATGTTATTAAGTCCCACTAGCTGCATTTTACGGATTTTTGGAGTGGCCGAGGTGCCAAAATATTGTCCCGCAGTAGTTCTTTTAGGTGCTGGTAAGTCTACCGACACGAGGCTTACATATTTGAGTCGGGATCGAACTGCCAGCTTGGAGGAAGAACACCAGCGCTCTACCGGCAGCCCGGCTATGTATGTACGTTCAGGGCTACGTTCTGAATGTCAACTTTATGTAAAGCATTCACCCTTCTTTATAAAGCTTTTCAGAAGTTCTTGGTATCGTTCGAGGCTTTGAGACTTTGGTTGCTCGTTAATCCTTTCTGCGTCGCAAAATACATAAAGAAAGATGAACCACTTGAGCTGCATCCAACGACGATGACGTAGACAGGTTTGAGAATAATCACGGTCTTCACACACAGACGCGACCTGTGATTTTGCTTCAACTGCAAAGTTTCTCATTAATATTTTTTCCCGAGTAAACAAAGAGTGTGTTTTGTATTGTATTGTACTGTATGCCCGGAATTTTCAGACTTTCATATGAATTAAAGTGATGAGTGCAAGAACCAGATGAGTCCACATTGATTCGATGTACCTGCGAGACGAAACCATTGGTGGTAAGGGTCAAAGCGAAATTACCGGCATGTTCTATTATTATTTGTCTAATCTACTGAATCAAGAAGTATGGCAGCGGTATATTTTTACTAATAACTGCAGTGCACGAAACAAGAACTCCCTAATGGTACTGTACTTGCTGTCTGCGCTGTAATCTAATCGTTTAGGAAACAGAAGAGCAGTTTGTTTGTGAGACTATTTTCATTAAAACCAGTGATCCTACACTTCATTAAAGCTGTGTTTTACTTCAGTACACAATCTATATATACACTGACTGACAGAGCAAATGCAACACCAAGAAGGAGTGGTCAGAACTTTATGCCAATTGCAGGCTAGACTGATGTCACTGAGGTATGCTCATGATGTGAAATGCACCGCTGTGCTGCGCACGTAGCGAACGATAAATGGGACACGGCGTTGGCGAATGGCCCACTTCGTACCGTGATTTCTCAGCCGACAGTCATTGTAGAACGTGTTGTCGTGTGCCACACGACACGTGTATAGCTAAGAATGCCAGGCCGCCGTCAACGGAGGCATTTCCAGCAGACAGACGACTTTACGAGGGGTATGGTGATCGGGCTGAGAAGGGCAGGTTGGTCGCTTCGTCAAATCGCAGCCGATACCCATAGGGATGTGTCCACGGTGCAGCGCCTGTGGCGAAGATGGTTGGCGCAGGGACATGTGGCACGTACGAGGGGTCCAGGCGTAGCCCGAGTGACGTCAGCACGCGAGGATCGGCGCATCCGCCGCCAAGCGGTGGCAGCCCCGCACGTCACGTCAACCGCCATTCTTCAGCATGTGCAAGACACCCTGGCTGTTCCAATATCGACCAGAACAATTTCCCGTCGATTGGTTGAAGGAGGCCTGCACTCCCGGCGTCCGCTCAGAAGACTACCATTGACTCCACAGCATAGACGTGCACGCCTGGCATGGTGCCGGGCTAGAGCGACTTGGATGAGGGAATGGCGGAACGTCGTGTTCTCCGATGAGTCACGCTTCTGTTCTGTCAGTGATAGTCACCGCAGACGAGTGTGGCGTCGGCGTGGAGAAAGGTCAAATCCGGCAGTAACTGTGGAGCGCCCTACCGCTAGACAACGCGGCATCATGGTTTGGGGAGCTATTGCGTATGATTCCACGTCACCTCTAGTGCGTATTCAAGGCTCGTTAAATGCCCACCGCTACGTGCAGCATGTGCTGCCGGTGGCACTCCCGTACCTTCAGGGGCTGCCCAATGCTCTGTTTCAGCAGGATAATGCCCGCCCACACACTGCTCGCATCTCCCAACAGGCTCTACGAGGTGTACAGATGCTTCCGTGGCCAGCGTACTCTCCGGATCTCTCACCAATCGAACACGTGTGGGATCTCATTGGACGCCGTTTGCAAACTCTGCCCCAGCCTCGTACGGACGACCAACTGTGGCTAATGGTTGACAGAGAATGGAGAACCATCCCTCAGGACACCATCCGCACTCTTATTGACTCTGTACCTCGACGTGTTTCTGCGTGCATCGCCGCTCGCGGTGGTCCTACATCCTACTGAGTCGATGCCGTGCGCATTGTGTAACCTGCACATCGGTTTGAAATAAACATCAATTATTCCTCCGTGCCGTCTCTGTTTTTTCCCCAACTTTCATCCCTTTCGAACCACTCCTCCTTGGTGTTGCATTGTCACTGTCAGTCAGTGTAAATAACATGTCCTGACTGACTGACTGATTCATCATCGCCGAGCCAAAACTAATGGAAATGAAGGAATGAAAATTTGAGGATACATTTACATTACTATGAAGGTGTTCGCTAAAGGCGGCCATGCACGAGCGGGATTCCTCAACGTGTGTGGTGGCGTCCTTGAGGCCGCGCTGGGTGCGAGAGATCCTAAAATCCCGAACAAAAATCAATTCTTTTCCGCCTAGAGGCCAAGCAGGCCGCATTTTCCCAGTCTCTTGCTGCGTGTATGTGTTGACGGCAGTAGGCCTTGAGGATTTGTGAAGTGAAGTGATTGTCGGGAGTGTCCGATATCGTCATATCTGGAGAACTTTTAACATAATTTATACAAACATACCACAATGAATTTGAACCTTTCTTGTGGCAAGTGAGTTCAAAAATTTACCATGATGAAAATTATTTGCAACACCACGTGAACAACCAACCACCACCATCAACCTGGAGTTGAACCTTGAGAAAATCCCCAAGGCCTTTTCCTTGAGAATTTCCTTGAGGATATCCTCTCCGTGTGTGGGCGAGGGTTCGGTTGAGGAAATCCCCAAGGAAATCTCGCAGGCTTTTTCCTTGAGGATTTCCTGTACGTGTATGGCTAGCTTAAGGGAGGAATTATGGACATTCCGTCGCTAAGGGAGTGAAAAAGGGGGGGGGGGGGGTGAATTTTTAAAATGAGTGTGTCTATAGCTCAAAAACTTAACGGTATAAAACGTGAGAATGAGTATTTGAGATCTCCTTAAAAACAAAGAAACACGTATTTTTTTGTTTTGGGAAAATCCTCTTAAGGTGGTGAAAAAGGTGAAAATAGGGTTGAACACCTTCAACCAGGATACTTATATCACAGAAACTGAAGATGTTACAGTCATGAAAGTTGGTATTTGGAATCTCCTTTAAAAATACACACTTTTTGGGAAAATCTTCCTAAGAGGGGGTAAACAAGAGTGACAAAGGGGGTTAATTTTTAAAATGAATATATATACAATATGTCTCAAGAACGTAACATATTACAGATACAGACGTTAAAATTGGTATTTGGAATCTCCTATAAAAGTAAAGGAACATTAAATTTTTTTCTGAAAATCCATTTAAGGGGAAGTGATAAAGGGGGTGAATTTTTAAAATGAGCATATTTACAGTATATCTCAAAAACTTAACATATTACAGACGTGAAAATTGGTATTTTTAAATCCCTTTTCAAAATAAAGTGATACGTACTTTTTGTTTTTGAAAAACCCGGGGGGTAAAAATGAATGAAAAAGGGGGTTGAATTATTTTTATTAGGATACTGGTATCTCCAAAACTGAAAATAATACAGACGTGAGCATTGATATTTGGAATCTCTTTTAAATATAAAGAAAACTTTTTTTTGTTTGCGGAAAATTCACTTAAGGGGTTGCAACACGGATTGAAAAACGCATTGAATTATTTTTATGAGGATACTTATATCTCAAATACTGAAGACGTTACAGACGTGAAAATCGGTATTTGGAACCTCCTGTAAAAGTAGAGGAACATGCACAATTTGTTTTCTGAAAATCCATTTAAAGGGAAGTGTTAAAGGGGGTGGATTTTTAAAATGTGCATTTCTACAGTATATCTCAAAAACTTAACATATTACAGACGTGAAATTGGTATTTTAATCTCTTTTAAAAATTTAGTAACATGTATTTTTTTTGTTTCGGAATAACACTTAAGGGATGGCGGTTGTAAAATGGACTGAAGGATTGGTTGAATCCTTTTTATGAGGATACTTATATTCTCACAAACTGTAGATGTTGCAGACATGGAAATTTGTATTTGGAATCTCCTTTAAAAATAAAGAAACACGTATTCTTTTGTTTTCGGAAAATTCAATGAAGGAGGGGGATAAATGAATTGGAAAATTAGTTTAATTATTTGTTTGAAGATATTTATATCTTGAAAACGAAGGATGTTACGGACTAGAAAATTGATATTTGGAATCACCTTCATTAAAAATAGACACACGTATTTTGTGGTGGGGGAGGGAGTGTGGTGGAATCAATTTAAGGGGGTCTAAAAATAGTTGAATTTTTTGTGCCGATACAAATAAGAAGTGGACTTAAAACGATACACCCCTACGGGGGTTTTGACGGGGGTGGGTGAAGAATGGTGACAAAAGTATGCATTTATATAAAACCGTTTGAATTATGAAGTGAAAATTCTAAATGATGTCCTAGGTGTTAAATAACAGAAGGTTTGAAACAAATTTAACCACTCAGAGAGTTAAATGGGGGTTAGGATCCGAAAACAAATATATTCATTCCTTCCTCCGATGACAAAATTCCAAATAGCAATGTATATTTTAAATCCTATGTGTGAAATAGGAAATATTTTTTTAACGTTCCAACCCTAAAGTGTTAAATGAGGTTGGCTCCATAAACGAAATTATTCATCCCTCCAAAACCGTTAGTCGTACAACGTTGTAATTTTACGAGAAGGGTCTTCTATGTCCAAGGTATAAAATATCGTATACTACAAAATATTTCTCCCCTAAGGGATTTAGATGGTTGACTCTCAAAAGCACAATATCCATTCTTCCGAACCCGTTTCAGACACGAACATTTTTTTAATGAAGGGTGGTCTTCTATATCCTAGATGTTAATAAATATTTAAAAACATTCACCCCTTAAAAAAGTACTTATTCCTCCATTACTGCTCGAGGTACAAAATCAAAATTTCACAGGTTGGTCGCTTTTACATTCTAGATATTAAATAAAATAGGATTTAAAATATTCAAATTCTTCCGTATGGGGTTCAAATGAGTGTTAGATCAGAAAATAAATAATCATTCCCCCAAAACGATTTGACGTACGAAATGAGGGCATATTTTACAGACTCAGCCGACAGTGGACTCTCCAAACTGTAAAACTTAAAATACGTAATAACTTTCAGCGTAAAACCGTAGCGAAGCACGGGTATCTTGCTAGTATATAAATATAAAACTAGCAATTACCCGCGGCTTTGCTCGTGTGGATTTCGTAATTTGATCAAAGTAATCGTTCCTCGGCATTGAAGTAAGACATGTCGGCTCCATGGCTAAGTGGTTAGCGTGCTGGCCTTTGGTCACAGGGGTCCCGGGTTCGATTCCCGGCAGGGACGGGAATTTTAACCATCATTGGTTAATTTCGCTTGCATGGGGCTGGGTGTATGTGTTGTCTTCATCATCATTTCATTCTCATCATGACGCACAGGTCGCCTACGGGTGTCAAATCGAAAGACCTGCATATGGCGAGCCGAACATCTCCTCGGATAATCCCGGCACTAAAAGCTTTACGCCATTTCAATTCAACTAAGAAATTATCTGAAAATTCCTAAAGTATAAAACTCACCCTAAAATGGAGTTTCATTTACCCCAGAAATTATTTGTAAACCATGTTTGTAGTGTTATCTTTTACGGCTAAGACGACCATGCGACATAGAACTGTGCATGTGAGGAACAGTCTTCCCTCAAGTTGAAAAAAGAAATACATGTTTCTTTATTTTTAAAGGAGATTCCAAATACCTATTCCCACATCTGTAACATCTTCAGTTTTTGAGATATACATAAGTATCCCCATCAAAAGAATTCAACCCCTTCATCAGTCCTTTCCCCAACCTCACCCCCATTTAAGCGCATTTTCCGAAAACAAAAATACACGTTACTTTATTTTTAAAAGAGATTCTAAATACCAATTTTCACTTCTGTAACATCTTCAGTTTTTAAGATACAAGTATCCTCATAAAAAAAAATTCAACTATTTTTCACTTCATTTCAACCCTTGTTAAATGCCTTCTCCCGAAACAAAGTCCGGATCCATGGCTACATGGTTAGCGTGCTGGGCATTGGTCACAGGGGTTCCGGGTTCGATTTCCGGCAGGGTCGGGAATTTTAACCTTAATTGGTTAATTTCGCTGGCACGGGGGCTGGGTGTACAGTATGTGTCGTCTTCATCATCATTTCATCCTCATCACGACTCGCAGGTCGCCTACGAGCGTCGAATTAAAAGAACTGCATCTGGCGAGCCGAACTTGTCCTCGGACACTCCCGGCACTAAAAGCCATACGCCATTTCATTTCATTTCCGAAAACAAAAGTTACATGTTCCTGTATTTTTAAAGGACTTCCCAAATACAAGTTTCTTGTCTCTAACATGTCAAGTTTCTGACATATAATGTAGATATACCGGTACTCATTTTAAAAATTCACCCGTTTTTCCAATTCCTTTCAGCCCTTAACTGAATTTTCCGGAAACACAAAATACGTGTTTAGTTATTTTTAAAGGAGATTCCAAATACCAGTTTTCATGTCTGTACGTCTGTAACACCTTCAGTTTTTGAAATAAATGTATACTCATAAAAATAATTCAACTTCTTCTTCTTCACTTTTTTCCACTCCTCTCCCGGCTTAAGTGGCTTTTCCAAAAACAAAAAAATACATGTTTCTCTATTTTGAAAGAAGATTCAAAATACCAACTATCACGTCTGTAACAGCTTCAGTTTTTAAGATAAAGTATCCTCATAAACATATCACAACTTCTCATTTACTTATTTTCAACCCCACACCCCTTACATCGATTTTCCGAAAAAGGAAACAAATGCGTGTTTCTTTATTTTTAAGGGAGATTTCAAATGCTAATTTTCACGACTGTAACATCTTCATTTTTGAGATATAAGTATCCTCATAAACGTAATTCTATTCCTTTTTCACCCACCCTTCCCACCCGTTAAGTAGATTCCCCCTCCCCGAAAGTGCGTGTTTCTTTTTTTAAAAGAAGATTCCAAATACGAATTTTCACGTCCTTACCATCTTTAGTTTTTGAAATATAAGTGTCTTCATAGAAATAATTCAACTATTTTTTCGATTCATTAACCCCGCTTATGTGGATTTTCCGAAGACAAAAGAACACGTGTTTCTTTACTTTGAAAGAAGTTTCCAAATACAAATATTCATACCTCTAACATCTTCAGTTTTTGAGATATAAGTATCCTCAAAAATAATTCAAATGCTTTTTCACCCCGCCCCTTAATTTGACACCCCTCCAAAAATGCGTTTTCCATTATTTTTAAAAGAGATTCCAAATAAAAAATTTTAGTTCTTGAGACATAAGTCTCCTCATAAAAGGTGTTCAACCCCTTTTCCCACATTTTTCACTCCCTTAATAGGATTTTCCGAAAACCAAAAATACGTGTTTCTTTATTTTTAAAGGAGATTCCAAATACCAATTTTTACGCCTGTAAACTTTTATTTTTTTGAGATACAGATATCCTTATTTTAAAATTCACCCCCTCTTTTCACCCCATTAGCGCCGGAATATCCAGAAATCCTCCCTTCTTTGGCTCGGCGATGAATCAGTCAGTCAGTCAGTCAGTCAGTCAGTCAGTCAGTCAGTCAGTCAGTCAGTCAGTCAGTCAGTCAGTCAGTCAGTCAGTCAGGACATGTTCTTTCATCACCGCCGAGCCAAATTACCGGTCACAAAGAAATTAAATTTTGGACATACATTTATTTTAGAATGTAGGTGCTCATTAAGGAAGGGGGCTGGAGCAAAAACTGTTCAAATGAGTAGATCTTCAAAAGCTTAAAAGTTTACAGACCTAAAAATTGTTATTTAGAATCTTTTTTAAAAATAAAGAAAAACGTATTTTCCCCCGGTGAATCCCCTTCGTGGGGAGGGGGGTGAAAAAGGGTAAAAAAAGGGGTTGAATACCTTTTATGAGCATACTGATGTCTAAGAAACTCAAGATGTTACAAACATGAAAATGGGCATTTGGAATCTCCTTAAAAATAAGAATATGCGTACTTTTTTGTTTTTCGAAAATCCAATAAATGCGGGTGAATAGGTGTGACAAGGGGGGTGAATTTTTAAAAAAACTATGTCTACAGTATATCTCAGAAACGTACATTGTTACAGACGTAAAAATTATTATTTTGAATCTCCTTGAAAAGGAAAGAAACATAGATAATTTATTTTCGGAAAATTCACTTAAGATGAACTGAAGAAAGGTTGGATTTTTAAAATGAGAATGTCTACAGAACATCTCATAAACTCAACATGTTACAGACGTGAAAAAGGTATTTTTAGTCTCTTTTAAAAATAATCGACATATATTTTTTTGTTTTCGAAGATAAACTAAAGGCTGGATAAGAAGGACTGAGAAGGGGTTGAAGTTATTAAATTAGGATAGTGATATCTCAAAACTGAAGATGTTACAGAAGTGAAAAGTGGTATTTAAAGTCTCCTTTAAAAATAAAGACATACGTATTTCTGTGTTTTCGGAAAATTCACTTAAAAGAAAGAATTGAAAAATTAGTTGAATTCTTTGTATGAGAATACTTATATCTCAAACACTAAAGGTTTTGCAGACGTAAACATTGGTAGTTGGAATCTCTTTTAAAAATAAAAACCCGTATTCTTTCGTTTTTCGACAATCCACTTAAGGGGGATGGGGTGAAAGAATTGAAAAATTAGTTGAATTATTTGATAAGGATACTTTTATCTAAAAAAGGCTGAAGATGTTACAGACGTGAAAACTGGTGTTTGGAATCTCCTTTAGAAATAAAGAAAACCCATTTTTGGGGAAAAATCAATTTGGAGGGGCGGTAAAAAGGAGATAAATTATTTTTTAAAGAGGATACATATATCTAAAAAACTGAGGATGTTACAGCCGTGATAATTGATATTTGGAAGCTCTTTTATAAATAAAGAAACACATATTAAATGTTTTCGGAAAATTCACTTAAGGGGGAAGGGTGGATAAAGTGAAAGAAATTGACTTCCTTTTATGGCGATACTTGTATCTCAAAAACTGAAGGTTATAGACATGAAAAAATTAATATTTAGAATCTACTTTGAAAATAAAGAAACACACATTTGGTGGTGGTGGTGGTTGTGGTGGGGGAATCAAATTCACAGGGGGTGGGAGGTGGAAGAGGAGTTGAATTATTTTTATGAGGATGCTAATATCTTAAACACTGAACATGTTACAGACATAGATATTTGTATTTTTTTCAAAGTAAAGGAACACGTATTCTTTTGTTATCGAATAATCCACTTAACGGGGGTGAATGAATTGAAAAATTAGCTGAATTCATTGTATGAAGGTGCTTATATCTCAAAAACGAAAGGTGTTACAGACATGAAAATTGGTATATGGAATTTCCTTTAAAATACAGAAACACGTATTCTTTTATTTTCGGAAAAGGGGGTGAAAGAATTGAAAAATTACTTTAATTATTTGTATGAGGATACTCATATCTAAAAAAATTAAAAAGTTACGGACGTAAAAAATGGTATTTCGAATCTCCTTTAAAAATAAGGAAACACGTATTTTTTTGTTTTCGAAAAATTGTCTTAAAGGGGGGGGGATGAAAATAAGAAAAGGAGTTGAATTCTGTTTATGAGGATACTTATGTCTCAGAAACTGAAAATGTTACAGACGTGAAAGTTGGTATTTTGTATCTCATTTAAAAATAAACACGTATTTCTTATTTTTGGAAAGTCCACTTAAGGGGGAGGGTGGAAAGAAGTGAAGAAGAAGTTGAATTATTTTTATGAGTATACTTTTATCCCAAAAACTGAAGATGTTACAGACATGAAAACTGATTTTGGAATCTCCTTTAAAAAATAAAGAAACACGTATTTCTTTGTTTCCGGAGAATCCACATAAGGGGGTTAAAGGAACTGAAAAAGCGGGTTAATTTCTAAAATGAGTACCGGTATATCTACAGTATATGTCAAAAACTAAACATGTTTAAACGTGAAAATTGGTATTCCGAATCTCCTTTAAAAATGAAGAAACATGTATTTTATTTGTATTCGGAATATCCGTTTACATGGGGGTGGGGGCAGGACTGATCAATGGGTTGAATTCTTTTTATGGGGATTATATATCTCAAAAACTGAAGATGTTATAGACGTAGAAATGTGTATTTGGAATCTATTTTAAGAACAAAGAAAGATCTTTCTTCGACTTGAGAGAAGACTGTTTCTCACATGTACAGTTAGTTCTATGTCGCACGGTCATCTTAGCCCCAAAATGCAATACCACAAACGTGGCTCACAAAGAGTTTCTGAGGTAAATGAAACTCAATTTTTCGGTGAGTTTTTGTAATTTATGGATTTTCAGTAATGTCTTAGTACAGTACTGAGTAACGATTACTTTTAACAAATTACGAAATCCACGCAAGCGAAGCCCTGGGTAACTGCTAGTAATAAAATGTATACACTTTGGGGCAATAACCAGGAAAGTCCGCCCCAGTTTTTGCTCTTACTTTTGCTCTTCTGCCCGGAAACAATGGGTTTATTTTCTCCATGAACATTAACAAGTCCGCCTCTGTGGTGTAGTGGTTAGTGTGATTAGCTGGCACCCCCAGATTCCCGGGTTCGATTCCCGTCTCTGCCACGAAATTTGAAAAGTGGTACGAGGGCTGGAACTGGGTCCACTTAGCCTCGGAAGGTCAACTGAGTAGAGTTGGGTTCGATTCCCAACTTAGCCATCCTAGAAGTTGTTTTCCGCGGTTTCCCACTTCTCCAGGCAAATGCCGCGATGGTACCTAACTTAAGGCCACGGCTGCTTCCTTCCCTCTTCGTTGTCTATCCCTTCCAATCTCCCCATCCCCCGCAAGGCCTCTATTCAGCATAGCGCGTGAGGCCGTCTGGGCGAGGCACTGGCCATCCTCCCCAGTAGTATCTTCCGACTCAGAGTCTGAAGCTCCAGGACACTGGCCTTGAGGCGGTAGATGTAGGATCCCTCCCTGAGACCGAGGGAAAAACCGACATTGGAGGGTAAACAGGTAAAGAAGAAGAAGAACTGTCATTAATAATGGAAACTGCAGGGGAAAAACGGGGAATGTCCATTTGAGATAATTTTTCGCTTGAGCATTTTAAAGGTTTGCAAGAGTCCTGCAAAACTATTATACTTTTATTAATGCTACCATTTTCTCACATTATACACACATGATTAAACTAAAAAAAATAAGAATACTGTATAAAACACATAGAGAAATTAGTTTATACCTAATTAGAAACACCCTGGTGTCGGATATGTGTATGGAAGAATGGGTATAGTCCAACTTGTATGGAATGGGTGTAGTTTAATCTTCCTCTCCTGATGAGGAAGTGTAGAGAAAAAGTTCCTTGCAATATCCCCGCAGAATACTTTCAGTGCCTGCAGATCCTTATATTTTTTATGTAATATTGACAATTGGCCTGAAATAAAGAGAGAATTAATGTTTTACTATTAGTTTTAGTATTAGTCAATAGCATTGTTTTATTGTACAGTTTTTAAAAGGCTTGTATTTTCTTAGCTGTTGTCATATCTGTGTACAATCTGTGTTCAGTTTATCTGGTAGGAAGTACTCCGACCTCTTCAAGGACTGCCATTTCCTCGCTCCTGATCCTGGATGGTAGAGCAGCTACAGGTGATTCCCAATGCCCATTGTATGTGTCACTGTTCTTCATGAAGCATAGGCGGTGGATAGTAACCTCCCACTCCTTGACTGGCCTTGTAGGAAACGGACATTTTTTCCGAAACATTGGTGTCAGATATTTGGTCCAGCTTCTGATCATATCTTGGTCGACCTCGACGAGCATGAAGGGTTACTCAGTACTGTACTAACCTAGCTGACCGTATCTCTTTATACCAATCTTGTGGCAATTCCGCTCTTTTCTTCTGGCTAATGATGGTCATATCTCTGTCACATTCCATGCATGAATGTCCACGCATTGGGAAGGTTATTGTGACAAAATCTAAACGTCTGGTAACCGAGACAATGTATTGCAAGAACCTGAAGACTGTATAGTTCTTATTCTGGCCGCAACAGGAATCACAAAAAATATACAACTCTCTAACTTCTGATTACAATACCGTGAACAAAAGTGAAAAAACATTGAGCATATTTCATCAGCTCCTTTCTTAGCAACAGTTTCTGGGTAAGAGTAAAAAACTGCCTCACCAGTTGACAACACATGAATATTGAATGAGAAGACACTCAGATGCCTCTTGTAGTAAACGTCATTGGTTGATACATTAGGTAGATTAACTTTTTTCCCGAAATGCTATTTGTCTGGCTTTCTATCCTTGCGTTCCTTTTCGGTGAATAGTATACCTGAGCCTTTGTTTTGTGAATAGTATATTCAATCTGCAGTTGATGCATGTCTTGTTGGTTTCAATTTCTCCTCTTCGTCAATTGTTGGAATCTGCATCTTGCTTTCAGTTATCTTTAGTTCAACTAAATATCGGTCACACTCACTGCAATTATCTGATCTTGGATACCCGAAAGAAATATTAAAATGTGTGTTAAAAATAGTTCTATAAGTCTCATATGAAACTTGTAATTCACTGCATTTCTCCAGATACATGCGATGCATCATTTTTATATTTAGCTCTTCTGGTAGATATGTTCTGTTCGTCTTCTGAAGGGAATAGTGACTCTTTCTACGTTTATATGAAGCATCCTCCCATGCGAACCATGTTACCTTGCCGCGGTGGGGAGGCTTCCGTGTCCCAATGAAGCAGATAGCCGTGCCGCAGGTGCAACCGTATCGGATGGGTATCTGTTGAGAGACCAGACTAAGGAATGGTTCATCGAAAGGGCGGTAGCAGCCTTTCGGTAGTTGCAAGGGCGGCAGTCTAGATGATTGACTGATATGGCCTTGTAATAATACTCAACATGGCTTAGCTGTGTTGATACTGCTACACGGCTGAAAGCAACGGGAAACTACAGCCGTAACTAACTCCCGAGGACCTGCAGCTCTCTCTGTATGAATGATATATTGATGATGGCTTCCTCCCTGGAAAAATATTCCGGAGGTAAACTAGTCCCCCATTCGGATCTCCGGGTGGGGACTACACGAGAGGAGGGCGATCATCAGGAAGATGGATACTGACATTCTGCGAGTCGGAGCGTGGAATGTTAGAAGTTTGAATCGTTGTGGTAGGTTAGAGAATCTGAAAAGGGAGATGGATAGACTAAAGTTAGATGTAGTTGGTATAAGTGAAGTACGTTGGCAGCAAAAACATGATTTTTGGTCAGGTGACTACCGAATTATCAACACAAAATCAAACAGGGGAAATGCACGAGTTGGTTTAATAATGAATAAGAAAATAGGGTAGCGGGTAAGCTACTATGACGAGCACAGTGAAAGAATTATTGTCAAGATAGACACCAAACCAATGCCAACCACAATAGTGCAGGTCTATATGCCAACTAGTTCAGCGGATGATGAAGAAATCGAACGAATATATGAAGAGATAGAAGATTTAATACAATATGTAAAAGGTGACGAGAATCTAATTGTGATGGGAGACTGGAATGCAGTGGTAGGCCAAGGGAAAGAAGGTAATATAGTAGGAGAATTTGGATTTGGGGCAAAGGAACAAAAAAGGAAGTCGGCTGGTTGAATTCTGCACTGATCATAATTTAGTCCTTACCAATACTTGGTTCAAACACCACAAACGACGGCTGTATATTATGAATCTCAAGAAAATCCGTCGAGGGATTCTCGAGATAAACAGCCTCAAAGAGATCACGTAGGAGCTCCAAACTGAATGTAAGCTGAGCTCACTAGACCTGATCAGACAGTCATAGCTGAGTGTTCAGCCCGACTCTCCACGCTGCAGTGTTCGTCGAAGTGCTGACAGAGTCTAACTTTGAATATTCAAAGTCTTCATGTGGGACTTAAACTCTGACAGTAGTGTTGAACTTATCAATTGTGCGCGTGTGAACTCTAATGTATAACAAAGTCTTTATAATGGACATTGAGTCTATCAATCAAGTTGAACTTATAATCTGTGCGCGTATTGGAACCCTGATTATGACAAGTCGTGTATTGGACTTACGTGACAGCAGTCAAGTATAACTTATATTTTGTGCGGATGTAGAAACTTCTCGATATAACTTACTTTCGCTCTTGTGGAACTGAGTTTATTACCACGTTGCCTGTGTGAAGCTTGAGCTCCGAACCAATATTAATTTAAATGTGGCACTACTGCGATATACTGGGAACTGTGATATTTCTTTTTTAAATATCAGTCAGCAGAACTTAATCTCTGAACAAACATATCATTAATTTCAGTGTGACACTATTACGTTATACTATTAACTGTGACATTTTTTCTTCAAATCTCAGTCAGCATAATTTCCTTAATAGACATGAGTATTTATGAAAATGTTCGAACTTTCCAATGAATGTTATTGCAAATGATTACCATGATAAAAGTATAATCGTGTACTGCAACACAAGTGTTTCACTGTGAATTCAGACTGTGTTTTTTTATCCAATTCAAACAGAACTGTGTATTATTTCTTCTGTGCAGTGTGTAAATTATCTGTGTGTGACTGACAGCAGTGTCTTCGACAAACTCTCGAACAGTCACCTATTTTATTTAATGTCAAGTGCGCCTAACAACGAACTGTACTTTTTATTTCAAGCTTATTTCTTCGTCAAAGTGTTTAGTATTATTTCATGACTGACAGCAGTGTCTTTGATAAACTCTAGAGCAGTCATACATTTCTTTCAACGTCAAGTGCTACTTTATTTAGTGGAAAATCGCCACGAACTGTGCCAAGTGCGTGGACAGTTTTTAGTTTCATTATTTCTATTCATGAACTGTGCTTTATTTTCTTCCAATCTCGATGCTACTCGCATCTACATCTTTAGTGAACTTTTAAATTCTATCTACAAGATTAAGAGTGAATTCGACGGCATATCCCAACCATATTAAAGGAAACAGTGCTGTTAAACCAAAGTGTCGGGGGACTGTGTAATTCTGGACACTCGTATAAGTTATGTGACGAGTGATTACCCCGCAACATCGTCGGAGAACGTCCAGAACGTCGAAAGTTCGAGACTCAAACCCATATCAAACCAACCTGAGTGTTCCGGCCTTATCTCAACGTAATATTGGCAACTTCCAGAACGTGTTCCAGCCCCGTTCAGCCTGGTGAACTGGGAGCACGGGTCATCAAAAGGCGATGTTGAAGACTGTAACTGGGCCCATGGGAGTAATATACATATATTATGTATAATAGTGCTAAGGGAAAATCTAAGAATAGTTTCCCCTCAAGTAGTAAGATTTATGCAATGAAGTAACTATCCAATTAAGAATGGAGGCCGTGGTCTTAGAAATCTCCAACAAGCATTGCTGAGTAACAAGATATTGGGCAAAGGAAAGGATGCTACATAACCTGGAAAGTTAAAGAAAAAATGTAAGGAGGAATAAGGGACATGATAAGTGAAAATAGATCAGAAACCAATATAAAATTTAGAAATAAATATATATATATATTGAAATAATAAATCAAACCTCTGACAATTTACATGAAAGGAGGACTATACAAATATAATATTTTCCCAACCACTTACACGGATTACAAATTCATTATATTAAAAAAAGAGATAAGATATCCAAGAGAAAGAATGCCACAGGAAAGGAAAGGGACAAACAAGGAAAGGATGAATACTGCAATAAAAAGAGAAACCCAGAACGACAAGACAAGAAAAGGAAGATGTTCAGTTAGCAAATTCAAGTATACCAGCAGAAAAAATATCTGAGCAAAATGCAAATACTATATGCAGGTCACCACCACTTCCGTTATCACACAGATTAACACTAGGTGACGTAGTTCTACAGCCAAATAACCACAATGTAGTTCCATTAAATCAGTTTTCACAATATCCCGAAGCACTGAACGAATAGAAGTGTGTATACAGTAGAAGTCGCACAGTTGCCAATACACCACACGCACACTTCAAAAGAAAGTTGTTACGAAGCTCGTCAATGAAAAGTTTTAAATACAAAGGGGCAAGTGAAATTTCGGCCTGGAAATGCCATGCTCCCAGTTTAATTTTGCAGGGAAAGTCTGTCGCAATGCAATTTAAAATATTTACAGTAAAGAAATCAGTTTGTCATACCTCATCATGAAGCAAATTGAACTGCCCGCAAATGAAGACATCTGGGCACATGTAAATAAGGACGAAGTTGACGTAGGATGTTGCTCCCTCCACACAGGCCTAAGTCCATCTCAATATTTCCAGAGGAAGGCCAGGTATTTATAGTGTGGAGTAGAATGAGAAATATATCTGGAAGATTCCAGAGATTAGTGAAGCATGCGCGAATAAACCAGGCGGTCACGTGACGTCAGCCGGCAAAAAGGAAGTTAGTTTATCGAAGATGGTGAAGATGAATAGAGTAGAGTTCATGCAAAGTATGAAGTATGCAAGTTCAGTTGGAGAAAAAATGCAGTTATATCATGATGAGGGTAAGTCCATACTAATCGTAGAAAAAAGGTTATGTGCGTGGCGAATTTCATAACAGTAGTTGCCGATGAAGTGAAGAGTCCGTTACAAGACAGCGGCTATCAACAGTAAGGTGATGTGCACTTTGAAATGCATTTTCTGAATTAAAACTATTATTCAATCTATTTAAAAATGTTCTTGTAGATAAGACCCTGCCTCCTGTACCAAGCCCTAGCTATAAATTACCTGAAATTGCCCTGAGAGATACTTCATGCCAACTTAAAATTAATGCATAAAGTACACTGGTACAGTATAAAAGTTTAAAACACTGAATGTACCTAATTTTCCTCATTCGCTCAGTAAAACTCCTACTTGTTGTACCACTTGCACAGTTCATTCAACGAAGTAAAATTTCAATCATCAATTCAGACGAACCATCCACATTCACGCTAATAAGCTTTGTATACAATTTTACGTAGGTCGAGTCATAAGTCATGGCAGCTATTTTTTTTTTCTCGCGAACAGGAGTCAACACGGAAAATCTAAGATATGCATTTGGGAACGTACAGTATGTACTTGCGTATGATGCCACTAGATGGTGTATGTAAAGAACAGAGTGTGAGTGAGAGCGTCACAAAATGGAAGTCAATAAGCAGGAGCAACGATCGTATATTAAAATAGCAGTTCTCCGCGGCAGAAATGCACGCCAATGCCATGCAGAGCTGCGGGAAGCATTAGGTGTGCATGCCATGCCCTATAGAACAGTGGCGAGGTGGGTGGAGACGTTCAAACGGGGTAGAATATCAACTGCCGATTTGCGCCTGCCCCACCGCTGGCAACGCACAGTGGAAACCTTGGGTGATTATTCCGAAGGTCTGTTACCAGTGGAGACCTGTCTTTAGTACATAGTCTTGTGTATTTTCTGACTATACCATAATAATACAATGTCTACCAAGGGCCTGTGTTCTGTCACTTTCCTACGAGAATTTCCTGAAGTCAGAATTTGTCTTCAGGCACTATGCATAAGTACATGCCGTATATTTCCAAATGCATATCTTAGATTTTGCGTGTTGTCTTCTGTTCGCGAGAAAAAAATAGTTCCCATGACTTATGACTCGACCCTCGTATATTCCTTCAAAATACTTAGATGAACACGTTACAAATTTGTAATGCTATTTCTTCCTTGTTACTGATATCTATTAAATTATCGTATTATGCGTAATTCTCCTTCCGCACCATTTCCTTTTCTATTACGTTTATCGAAGATGCATTCACTGACCTTATTATCTTCTCTCAGACTACTGTAAGATCTATTACACCATTCTTCAATACTCTGGTAGTCTTCTACCCAATTATCTTTCTTTATCATTTGAAAACCTGACTTACTTACTTTTTAAACATCCGCTTGCTTACTTTCTTAAAACAACGACGCCGACATCTTTTTTTTCTAAATATCGCTAAAAAATTCAGACATACGGACACCTATATACATATCATCTATGCATACGTAGATACAGCATAGGCATATTATAACATGAGTACATACATATGTATATAACATAAAACTTAACATTAATAGATAATATACTGGGTGTATCCGTTACGATGTTACAAACTTTCACGGACGTTGAAGGACGGCAATTGATGATGATGATGTTTGTTGTTTTAAGGGGCCTAACATCGAGGTCATCGGCCCCTGATGGTACGAAATGAGACGAAATGCAATGACAAAATAAAAATCCAAAATCCTAGACTGACCAGAATTCAAAGCGTGAGGACGAAAAATGAACGGATGGATATGAAGTTAAAACAATCAGTGGAGCCGACCCCCAATGCCTCAGTCTCAGAAACTGACGGAAAACAATAGTAATACTGACCAAGGGACTGCTTCTATAGCTCAATATTGAATCGAGGATGCTTGCAAGTTAAAGGGGTCCAAAATATAGATCATCGGCCTTTCATAATGGTACTTATCGCTTGGACAGTAGAACCATGGTATTTGACATGGTGCGGTGCTAATCAAAAGTATCGTAGACTCGCGGTATTCCACACATTATGGTACTACTCACAGGTAGTGAAATTCGAACATGTAGTACAGACCTATGGTGTTTCACACATAGCGGTGCCATTTACAGGCAACGCAAACCTATGGTTTTCATCACCTAAGTGTACTAACCACAAGGACTCGTACTATCCCGTGGTGTTCCTTATATAGTGGGTACTAATCTTAGGCAAGCCAGAACCCTGGTGTCACTCATATAGTGCTACTAATCACAAACCTATTTGGTACCTAACATAGTGGTACTACGCGCAAGTAACAGCGACCCATGGTGTTGCCCGCGTGGTGGTACTAGTCACAAGTAGTTTCATGGTTCTAATCCAATCATCCCTTGGTCGCCCCTTTTAGTCACCTCTTACGGCAGGCAGGGGATACCATGGGTGTATTCTTCGTCTGCGTCCCCCACACAGGGGGTTGTGTGTTTGGTCCGCGAGAGGTATTTTATTTCCCTCAAGTCCGCCGGCAAGCCGGTTAGGACCCCCCTATCCGCCACCTGGGACGCACCACGTGGGAGTATCACCTCTCCCTCTGCTGCGCCAGCGTAGCGGGTTCGTGGACGGCAAATGGATCAACTGGAGGTAAGGAACCGTGGTTCGGAAACAATCGAGTCAAAAGTTATTAATAATTAATCGTTTCGGTAATTTCTTCTTCTTCCCCACCTAAATTTAGCAGTGCACACAGTGGTGCCCCACGTTCCTGGAACACATCCCACTTGCCCTTCGTCAACGGATGTGGTTCCAGCATGATGGAGCCCCACATCACTTTAGACTGAGTGTTCGTGAACACCTGGATCAGACATTCCCTGCCGAGTGGATAGGAAGAGGAGGTCCTGTTTCGTGGCCCGCTCGTTCACCTGATCTCACCCCACTTGATTTCTTCTTGTGGGACCATTTGAAAAGCCTTGGGTGTGAGACACTTTTCGAGACTGAAGAGGATCTCGTGGCAAGAATTCTCCCTCCCTGCGATGCTGTTCAAACAACACTGGGGATATTCGAACGGGTACGGCAGAACTTTATGCGACGATGCCGTGCCTGCATTGCCGCAGGGGGATGCCATTTCGAACATTTCTTGTAAATGGAGCAGGCCAGTAGCGGCGCTGAGAAGCTCCCCCCCCCCCGCAATAACTGAAAATGGGCCCCTCCTTTCCTGATAAGGAAAGTTACGCACAAGTTTATTTTGTAGTACACGGTTGTATAATATTACAATGAACAACAACGACGCAACACCGATGATAATAATAATAATAGTAAATTTGTATGACGCTTTTTAAGGCACCGATTCTCTTATTCGTAGTTTTTCTTTTAAGCTCAGATTTTGTTAAGACTTCGGAAAGAAAACGTCTGCGGCTCTCGTAAGAGCACCATTCCTGGCAATGAAAATGAGAAAGGCATTTGCAGGACAGTCAACGTGGGATTTGAGCCCGCTGCCTCCCGAGTGCATGGGTAGACCCAGACAGCACACGAACACTCTGACGTAAGTGGGTTGAAGCTTATAATGTTATTTTTACCACTTACTTCGATTTCGGATATGAACCCGGGAGGTGAGTGTTGAGATGAGATTCACTTTGTAGTCTACATGTTTCCGTAGATGCAGTGGTGAAATGGGTGAGACTAGCTAGTAGTGGGGTGTATGGGCAGAATGAAAGCGGAAAACATGCATCGCCTACGCTTTGAAAAAGTTGATATAGCACTGGAGTTTGTAGGCTTATTGTGCTATCATATGTTGTTATGTATACAGATGAAGAGGGAGGAAGTACGACAGATAGCCTACTAACATCAATTCCCCGAGCAGCTATGATCTTTTGGAAATCGAACTTAAGACCAGTGTTCTGGTCACTCGTCTACAAAGCTTCCGCTTTGACCAGCAAAAATGCTTATGAACGACCAGGAATCGAAGCCGAGCTTCAGCGGCATAACGACAGTGACTAACCGTTTCACTAACGTATTCTACTAGGGAGAAAAACAGAACAATCGAGAACCAAATTTCAGATAAAAAGCGTAAGTGGAAAGATATTTTTGTCCACATAATTCATGTAATTTGAATATTAGTTGTCTGTTCTTTACCTCTCCGTGGGCATAAAGAGGATATTGGTACCATCACACTAGAAAGTAGACGAAACAGTCATGAGACTCTCAGAAGCCACGCCCCTTCCCCCCCCCCCCCCGCACCCGGGGTCTGTGGGGTCCTTATTGCCGCCACAGCAAGCAGCTTGTGAAACAGGTAAACGGGCTTAAATGAGTAGAATTCTGCTTAACTTTTGACTCGATCCTTTCCGGAAGACGCTTCCTGAAAGTTTGTAATATCAACACGGATACTCTCTGCACATATACAATACAATTGAAAGCCATCTTATTACCATCATCAATAGCTAGAAACCGCATACAAAAATGATGATAATCAAAAACCACTAAAAAATGGAGGCTCGAACGGATCACTTCTGCAGAGGGGACACTGATGAGAAGCGAAAGAATGACGAGGTTTTGGGAAGAGAAGAAAGGCCAACAACATTAAGTTCTAGGCGGTCCATAGTTGGCCAAATTCCGAAACCATCAGACAAACAAACAAACAAACAAACAAACAAACAAACAAACAAACAAACAAACAAACAAACAAACAAACAAACAAACAAACAAACAAACAAACGAAGACATGTTAATACAAATACCAACTACAGTCAAATTATTATTATTATTATTATTATTATTATTATTATTATTATTATTATTATTATTATTATTATTATTATTATTATTATTATTATTCAAATCACTGAATACTTCAGCTCTTCATCAGTGTGGCTGGAATGCTCTGTCCGCTTCTCATGAATTAAAAAGCAGTTCCGTGTGGCTGGATGAACACATTATCGACCAGCTAGCGTTCTCTGGCACGGCTGGTCTACGGATTGAACACTAGCCATGAAATGTTTCCCTCACGAGACTTTAACATGCTCTGGATAATGGAAATAATTTAAATATAAAGCTCACATTTAAATGTAAATCTCGGGGAATCCACATTTAAGTCCCAAATAACGTTTGATGATATAGTTTCATGTAACTTGGAACATCAGCATGTTCGCACCCATGACCTCAGCGGTGGAAGAAGACGTTCCTTCGGTGGATCAGTAGTATCTGTCGGCCTATCTATAGATATATATAAGAAGACTTTTGTCTGTACATTGCTTGAAATAAAAAGTGGCATTTCTGTATCGGTCATGTCCACAGTATCAAGGAAATGCAATTTTAAAAATTGTCTGTCTGTCTGTCTGTCTGTCTGTCTGTCTGTACGCGCATCACGAGAAAATGGCTGAAGAGAATATGATGAAAATCGCTATCTAAAGTCGGATAATTACGCACTGTAATCTAGGCCGTAAATCATTTTATTCACGCTGGGTGAAATGGTAGTTTAGGGGAAGACCAAAAATTTAATTCTCAGATATCTATGCAATTAATGGTCCTGTCGTTAAGTACTACATAATTAAAGTTATTTATTTAATCCGTTTGCTCTCCAGGGTTGGTATTTCTCCCGCATTCAGAGAGGGATCCCACCTCTACCGTCTCAAGTGTAGCCATTTGGTCGAGGGGATACAACCGGGAAGGACGGCTAGTACCTCGCCCAGGTGGCCTCACCTTCTATGCTGAACAGCGGGCTTGTGGGGGATGGGAAGATTGGAATGGATGTACAAGGAGAAGTGAAGGAAGCGGACATGGCCTTATGTTAAGTACCATCCCGGCATTTGCCTAGAGGAAAAGTGGGAAACCACGGAAAACCACTTCGAGGATGGCTGAGGTGGGAATCGAACCCGGGCCTCCGAGGGTGACAGCTAATCACATTAACCACTATACCACAGAGACGGACGAACGAAAGTTATATAGAATTAAATTTCCGATTATTTTTACCGTACCAGGTATGATAACAGAGATATCCATGAATTTTTTTTTGCTGAGTCAATTTCAGGGCCAAACCACGAGAAAATGGGTGAACAGAATTGAATCAAAAACGGTGTGTAAAATCAAGGAATAAGGCACTACAGTCTGCTAATATTCTTTTTCACGCTGGATGAAGTACTGGTAATGGTAGTTTAGGGGAAGGTGCCCAAAATTTAATTTTTAAATACATATGTTATTGGTCCTATCGAAAAGCACCATGTTACAAAAGTCATAGAGAATACAATTTACCGGGCGAGTTGGCCGTGCGCGTAGAGGCGCGCGGCTGTGAGCTTGCATCCGGGAGATAGTAGGTTCGAATCCCACTATCGGCAGCCCTGAAAATGGTTTTCCGTGGTTTCCCATTTTCACACCAGGAAAATGCTGGGGCTGTACCTTAATTAAGGCCACGGCCGCTTCCTTCCAACTCCTAGGCCTTTCCTATCCCATCGTCGTCGCCATAAGACCTATCTGACCGAGCTCGATAGCTGCAGTCGCTTAAGTGCGGCCAGTATCCAGTATTCGGGAGATAATAGGTTCGAACCCCACTGTCGGCAGCCCTGAAAATGGTTTTCCGTGGTTTCCCATTTTCACACCACGCAAATGCTGGGGCTGTACCTTAATTAAGGCCACGGCCGCTTCCTTCCCACTCCTAGGCTTTTCCTGTCCCATCGTCGCCATAAGACCTATCTGTGTCGGTGCGACGTAAAACAACTAGCAAAAAAAAAAAAAAAAAAAAAAAAGACCTATCTGTGTCGGTGCGACGTAAAGCCCATAGCATCATCATCATCAGAATACAATTTCAGATCATTTAGACTATGTCTCATACAGTTTTACAATAGCGAATATATTAACAGAATTCGTGAATTTATACTTTTGATGCTTAATCCATATCAATAAGGACAATTGTGAAGATGAATATAAAAACTGAGAAAACGTCGTAAAGGAACGATCGATTCAAGAATAATACAAGAGGGAGTCAGGAACGAAGGGAGGACGAGTACATCAGATGCCCGAATATCACAAGAGTCGGAGGAAAAGTAAATGTGAAGGCCTACAATAACGAAAGCGCATACAGCCGATCAACAATAACATTGTATTGACCATTGTTTGTTGTAATGAGCGTTGTCTCTTCTGCTGCCACTCATCTCCGATAGATGGGATTACTGATGCGTCCCTAGTAAAACAGCCTGCCTGGATATTGGCGGAAAGTAGCTGGGGAGTTAACTTTGCACATGCTGTATGATTGTCCCATCAAGGGCGGGAACTACAGCTAGTTAAAGAATAAGATATACCGGGCGAGTTGGCCGTGCGGTCAGGGGCGCGCGGCTGTGAGCTTGCGGGTTCTAATTCAACCGTCGGCAGCCCTGAGGATGGTTTTCTGTGTTTTCCCATTTTCACATCAGTCAAATGCTGGGGCTGTACCTTAGTTAATGCCACGGCCGCTTCCTTCCAACTCCTAGGCCTTTCCTACCCCCATCGTCGCCATAAGACTTATCTAAGTCCGTGCGACGTAAAGCCACTAGCAAAATAAAGAATAAGATAAGAAGTATAACACCATAGCACGGGACGAGAGATGCAAATTTTGCCGTTGATTCTTTTGTAAAAGAGTGTACTCATTGTCAGTTTTTTGGGTCAGGAAGTGTACAAGTCACATAGCTTAAGTTAGAAGACAGCTTATCAAGTGAGATTCTGCACTCACTCCGTGGAGTTTTTGGTGTTCTTTCTTCTTAGCTACATGGGCTAATGGCCTGTCAATCATGTAAGCTCCCTGCAGGATTGCGATTGTGTGGAGTCTCTTCACGGGTACGGAAATTTTGATCATAAATTATTCAGTGTTTTGAGACGAAATGAAAAAAAAAAAAAAAATGAAATGGCGTATGGCTTTTAGTGCTGGGAGTGTCCGAGGTCAGGTGCAGGTCTTTTGATTTGATTCCCTTAGGCAACCTGCGCTTCGTGATGAGGTTGAAATAATGATGAAGACGACACATACACCCAGCCCCCGTGCCAGGGAAATTAACCAATGATGGTTAAAATTCCCGACCCTGCCGGGAATCGAACCCGCTAACCATTTAGCCATGGAACCGGGCAGTGTTTTGCGATGATTAAATTCGAATTTGTTTCACGTCGCACCGTCCGGCTCCATGGCTGCGGCAGCGCGTGGGCTTCTCAGCGCCGGGTTCCGTGGTTCAAATCCCGGTCACTCCATGTGAGATTTGTGAGATTTGTGAGATTTCAGCGTAGAAACTACCAGTACTTGTTTCGAATCAGATACACACTTGCCTCGGTAGAAGTGAGTCCTTCTCTGCACATCGGGGCCAATAATAGGGAGTAAGTAACAAGATTATATTAATTCATGTCATCTTTCATTACTTACACTTAGTTTTTCATTTTTTATTTCAGACAAAATAATATTAATTACTACAAAGAGATTTACCACTACTTTCCCCAGTTGACTTTACATTCTGAAGCATTCAATGTATATACTATTTAAGAAATGCATATCAAAGGACTAACAATCTTTCATCAAGAAATACTTTAAATCAAGAGTGCTATTTACAACAGCGATCATTTAAGAATTTACAACTGTTATTTCCAAGAACATTATCAAGAGTTAAATGGATTATTCAACTGGTTTTTTTCGATCATATGACTTACAATTTTAACAAAATTTGCTAACATTGTATTTTAAATATCGTACCATACATCAATGTTTTTAAATGTGACTTGCCAATTTTAATAATATCTATTTTGTATTTTGATATATTAATGCTAATTTATTATAGCTGATGATGTCCCTTAGGGGCGAAACATGTACTAATATCATAAATTATAAATTGTATTGAATAGGCGGGCCACTTGTTTATAATATTTAAGTTTATCTTAAATATTCTCTGTCTGGATATATAGTCAATACGGGATTATTATTATTATTATTATTATTATTATTATTATTATTATTATTATTATTATTATTATTATTATTATTATTATTATTATTATTATTATTATTCGAAATGAAGCTGTTAAAGCTTTGTTACATGTAAAGATTTGTGCTGGACAAAGCGGAGGCGGGACAGGTTTTTCTCCGGGTACTCCGTTCTCCCTGTTATCTTCCATTGCAGCAACACTCTCCAATATCATTTCATTTTATCTGTCAATCATTAATCATTGCCCCAGAGGAGTTCGACAAGCTTCGGCAGCTGGCACAATTCCTATCTTCGCCGCTAGATGGGGCTACATTCATTCCATTCCTGACCTGGCCACTGACTGGAAAACAGGTCGTAGGTTGTAATTGAAGCTAGTTTTATCAGAAGAACGCCACAGATTTATACCCGAACTTGAAGAAGGTTGTTGTAGTGTACTGCAAAACAAATTATGGACAGGAAAAGCAGGGTGTTCAGTGTAAAATGAAAGAGGAATGTGTATTTAAGAGTGTTGCTTCACGTTTGTGTTACACGGTTTTCTTACAGCTTTACTAATTATGATTTGTCGTGTGTATTGATTAACACACTGTGTCTTATCTAGGAGGCGTCTATATATGTTTCAACATTGAACACTGATAAACTGACACGTCTCACCAACTATGCGCAGATTGTTTGTACTAGTGCAACAGTCGTAGCTGCAAGAAGTGTGCAAGTTTTCGTTTTTCATTCACTTGTTCATTCATGATCATGATTTCATGTATTGGTGTGAGTGAATCACATGAGTCTAGTAAAGGAATCTTACGTTTGTATTTCATAAGTGTTTAACAGGATGAATAATAATTTCGTGTGGCTATTTCTAGCCGAGTGCAGCCCTTGTGAGGCAGACCCCCCGATGAGGGTGGGCGGCATCTGCCATGTGGAGGTAACTGCGTGTTATTGTGGTGGAGGATAGTGTTAAATGTGGTGTGTGAGTTGCAGGAATGTTGGGAACAGCACAAACACCCAGCCCCTGGGCCATTGGAATTAACCAATGAAGGTTAAAATCCCCGACCCGGCCGGGAATCGAACCCGGGACCCTCTGAACCGAAGGCCAGTACGCTGACCATTCAGCCAACGAGTCGGACAGACCCTCCGATGAGGGTGGGCGACATATGCCATGTGTAGGTAACTGCGTGTTATTGTGGTGGACGATAGTGCTATGTGTGGTGTGTGAATTGCAGGGATGTTGGGAACAGCACAAACACCCAGTCCCCGAGCCACTGGAATTAACCAATGAAGGTTAAAATCCCCGACCCGCGGGAATCGAATCCGGGACCCTATGAACAGAAGGCCAGTACGCTGACCATTCAGCCAACGAGTCGGACAGGATGAAAATAAGTGCATAGGTATTTCAGTGCATATTTCATCACTTTTTGCAGCATAGTTGCATGCTTGTATTGGTGATTTTACAACATACAAATCCGATGTCTAGTAATGACCGTACAAAAACCGCTACGCTAGGGAGTTTCACAACTACTGGAGACAAAATGAATGGAAGGATATTACCAAGTAATCAGCAGCTAACAGTAGCGGCGATTGGGAATTAGCAGTGCGCAGGGGGAGGGCGGGGAATTTATTTATAGACGACAAAAAGTACCGGGGATAGACAACAAAACTTAAAAAAAAGCTGATGCTCTCTGAGTTAATTTTAACAGAAATGTAAATGTTGACAGTTTATCAACTTAACTGTGTAATAATAGTTTTTTTGAGATTTTGATTCAATCTTCTTCTACTACCGCTCTTCCCACAGCTGTGGGCTCGCGGGTGCGAAAAGTGTCGCACATGTGGATTTGGCCCTGTTTTACGGCCGGATGTTCTTCCTGACGCCAAGCCTATGTGGAGGGATTTAATCACTATTGCGTGTTTCTGTGGTGGTTAGTAGTGTGGTGTGTTGTCTGAAGATGAAGAGAAAGTGTTGGGACAAATACAAACACCCAGTCCTCGAGCCTGAAGAATTAATCACACGCGATTAAAATTCTCGACCCGGCCGAGAATCGAACCCGGGACCCTCCAAACCGAAGGCCTCAACGCTCACCGTTCAGCTACTACACAATAAACTTTCTCCAAAGGAATAGTTAGACATGTATTACCATTAAACAGAGTTACGGCGTTATAATACAATAAAAAGCCATTTAGTATTTGACTTCACAGTAAGAAAGTAATAGACACTAGATAGAACTACACAGACACATTGACAGACTGAGACTGCCAGACTGACGAATACGCACGGCAAGCGGGTGGATCATACCTCATTGCCTTCGCAAACATACTGTATACCCCTGCTTTCCTTCCACACAGCACATGCTAGAAGTGCAATTACTATCTGATGGCATAAACTTGCGCGAAGCCCCAAGGTTGGAGGGGAAAGTAGGGGAAGAAGATAGTGGAGAGGTAAACTACGGCTGAGCTATGTGAGAGAAATTAAGCCTCACTAATGTAGGCGCCAGGAGCCGATATGAACACTTTCGTAGCAACTACCGAAGTGAACGTTCCTCCCTCTCACTCACGCTGCAGCATATGGACTCGCCCGCTATTCACGCTTCTACACGCTGTTGCGCGAGTCTCCACTATTTGCTGTGGCGCTGTACGACTCGGTAGCTGCGTCGAATGACATCTTGTGCGTATTTCCGCTAAGTACTTTTTAAATCTATATATTTAAAATAACATGTCCTGACTGACTGACTGACTGACTGACTGACTGACTGACTGACTGACTGACTGACTGACTGATTCATCATCGCCGAGCGAAAACTACTAGACATAACAAAATGAAATGCTGAGGCCACATTTACTGTATATTACAATGTAGGTGCTCGCTAAGGGAGGATTTTTGGATATTCCACCGCTAAGGGGGTAAAATTTAAAACGAGTGATTCTATATCTCAAAACCTTAAACGTTTACAGATGTAAAAATTGGTATTTAGGATCTCCTTAAAAATAAAGAAACACTTTTTTTTCGGAAAATCCCAATAGGAGGGGTGAAAAGGGGTGAAAAGTGGCTGAAAGCCTTTAATGAGGATACTTATATCTCAGAAACTGAAAAAAATATTACAGACCTAAAAAATTGGTATTTGGGATCTTATTTAAAAATAAAGAAGCACGTATTTTTTGTTTTTGGAAAATCCAATTAATGCGGGTTAAACAGGAGTGACAAACTGGAGTAAATTTTTTAGAAAGACTATATCTACAGTATATCTCAGAAACGTAAAATGTTACAGACGTAAACACTGGTATTTGGAATCTCGTGTAAAAGTAAAGAAACATAGGTGATTTGTTTTTGGAAACTCCACTTAAGGGGAACTAAAAAGGGGGTGAAATTTTAAAATGATCATTTCTACAGTATCTCAAAAACTTGACATGTTACAAAAGTGAAGAATGGTATTTTATCTCCATTAAAAATAAAGAAATATGTATTTATGTTTTCGGAAAAACCACTTGGGTGGGAGGGGGGTAAAAGTGACAGAAAATGGGGTTTGAATTCTTTTAATTAGGATACTGATATCTCAAAAACTGAAGATGTGACGGACGTGAAATTTGGTATTTGGAATCTCCTTTAAAAGTGAAGAAATACGTATTTTTTTGTTTTCGGAAATCCACTTAAGGTTGGGGGGGGGGGGCGGGGGGAATTGAAAAATTAGTTGAATTATTTGTATGAAGATACTATTATCTTAAAAACGAAAGATTTTGCAGACGTGAAAATTAATATTTAGAATCTGCTTTAAAAGTAAAGAAACACGTATTCTCGGAAAATCCAATGATGGGGGGAGGGTGGAGGTGAAAGTATTGAGAAATAAATTGAATTAATTGTATGAGGATACTTACATCTAATAAAACAATATTGTTACAGACGTGAAAATTGGTATTTGGATCTCCTTTAAAAACAAAACAAAAAACGCGTTTTCTGGGGGGAAACACCTTGGGGAGGGGGGAGCGGGGGTGAAAAGGAGTTGAATTCCTTGTTGAGGACACATATCTCAAAAACTGAAGATGTTACAGTCGTGATAACTGGTATTTAGAATATCCTTTACTATTAAAGGAGCAAGTACTTTTTGCCGGAAAATTCACTTGGGGGGAGAGGGAGTGTGAAAGGAAGTGAAAAAAGTGAATTATTTTTATGGGGAAACTGAAGGTAACAGTCGTAAACATTGGTATTTGGAATCTCCTTTAAGCATAAAGAAACACGCCTTCTTTGGGGGGGGGGGGGTAAATCGATTTAACGGCGGTAGGGTGAAAAAGGAGTTGAGACCAATTCATTTTACTGTTCATAATGTACTTATTCTGATCATAAACCGATCATTTTAAATCTTTCCTGGGTTCGTTTCCAAGAGCCATCTTTTCCTTTGGAGAACTTAAAGTTAGATTACAGTAGATTCTCCTGGCATACCAATAAAAATTTAAACACATTTGTAATAAACGGAAGGCATGATATTGACCGTGCAATTGTTCACCTCTATAATAAGGTCAATAATGCACGGAAGTATATTATTCGTATCGCCAGATATCCCGCGCACTTGCCTACTCGCGACAATGGTGCTGGTCATATTGTCAACAATGACAATGACAGCAGATGCAATTTACCGCAAGTAGCGGTCTTGCATCTTGCTGTGGGGTCTAGAACATCAATAATAATAATAATAATAATAATAATAATAATAATAATAATAATAATAATAATAATAATAATAATAATAATAATAATTGTTACGGAGTTATCCGTGGTAGTTAGAGGTGAAAGAAGGTGCGGGCGGGAATAGGTCTCAACTTACGAAATTAAAGTTAATTTAAAACTTTAACAAAAGTTATATTTTCTTTTCAAAATCAACAAATGACAACAAATAACAAAGATGTAACAGGTACCAAGTAGCAGGTTAACAATTTAAGAATTTACAGAGCCCCAAGATTAATTTCTGAGCTCTCAGCTCACCACCACAATAGCTAAAGGGCAGAAAAACCCCTAAGTACGAGGAGCATTTGCTCCTAATTACTAAGTTAAGAGGAAAAGAGCAGACCCGCTCTCAATTTTACAAGCTTATCAAAGGCTACAACAACCTTCATTCCTAGCTGCCCCTAGGGCACAAATACAGTGAAACGGGGGTATCTTGTACCCAACCTACAGGGCCTTCACATGAAGAAAACAAACACTGGGTTAATTAAATGGCCCAACAAACCAACTTGACTGGAGGCGTATCTTGCACTCCTTTATGAAACTTCTTAAAACCTAGGTGGCACTCGGCCAGTTATACAGGGGCTAATCCCATACTATGGAGGTGACACGATAAGAAAACTTTATTACATTACGAAGAGAAAAAAAACGGTTATGAAAACGTAGTCACCTCAAAACAATATGAGTGGGAGCTCGAGAGGGTTATGCACTCTCTATCCCAATTTGTAGTTAAAGAGACGAAATTTTACCAAATGTCTATTACATTTTAAAGATAGGTTACATGAGAAAAGTTTCTAACCTGCCCCGAGGGTTAAACTGCTGAGCTAGCAAGAAATACAGTTATTAAACGGCCATTACCTTGAGGATGAACTGTTGCCCGAAGAAAGAGGCGCTTCCCGCCCCCTGCTATATATGTTCACACACTGCGAAAGATGTTACTGAAGTGGCCCAGAGACCAGAAAATCAGCAGTTTTTATACCCTCGTGGAAAATTCGAGACCTTTCAAGAATGAAAAAGACACACCCCTTCAACTTTATTGGTAGACTAGGAATTACACATGGAAACCTGAGGAAGAAAGCTATGATTGGAGGAAAATTAATTACAGAAATTATGATTGGTTAAATTCAAAACTGGCGGAAAGAGAAGGGTTATACTGCCAACACAAAAAATGACTAAAAGAAATTTAACAAAGAACAAACTTATGAATACCTAATTTCTTAAATTAAAAAAAAAAAAAAAAAATACAGTTCCTTCACTTCGCACTAGGGTGCACAATTATAGTTCTTAAGTAGTGCCATCTAGAAGAGAATGTCCACACTTCTTGCTACAGAGCAAACAAATACAAATCGAAATAGACATAGTTCAAAACACTTCAAAATTTACCGTAGAGACATCTTCCGTGAAACCTTTGATTTAATACAGATCTTAAAATTCAGAGTTTCTCCTGTAGAGAGGTTTCAACTGGCGCAATATTTGAATTAGCGGCGTGGAGGTGTACCGCCCGGTACAATAATAATAATAATAATAATAATAATAATAATAATAATAATAATAATAATAATAATAATAATAATAATAATAATAATAATAATAATAATAATAATAATAATAATAATAATAATGTTCTGTAGCGTCATTAAAATGTGCGGACCGCGCTGGAAACGGGTCCTGGCCGGGTAATGATTACGAATGCAGTCCGGCCGCGGGTTCAGTACCGCCCAGGCACCCAAGACACCACACCGGATCTCCTCAAGGATTTGGTCCATATTAAAAATGCTTATAGGAAAAGATAACAAAGATTTATTGACCCAACTGACCAGGTGGAATACCTGGACCTAGCCCGGGAAGTACGAATTCAATTGCTGGAAGGAAAGATTGAAAAATGGGAGGAACTTCGCCGTAATCTCTCAGAAAACGAGTCAGATCGCGAATTTTGGCGGATTCTCTCAGAAAACGAGTCAGATCGTGAATTTCGGCGGACTATATATAAAATGTTAAGCATTCAATTATAAATTTCATTATAATACCGTAGCGAAGCACGGGTATCTTGCTAGTATTTAATAAATTAAAGAAAATTTAATAAATTAAAGAAATTGAATGAGGTGATAAGACAAGTTTTGTATACATTGTTTTTATATAATTCCTAGTTTTAGGTAGCTTGAATGGAATAAAATATAATTTTTCTCCCACAAAGTGGTGGGTGCTACTGTCCTCCGCCCCCTCCCCTCTTCGCACCCCTAATCGCTGCTACTGATAACTAAGCTTTCCTAGGTTGAAATAGGGAGACGAGAATCACTCACTGGAGTTCTTAAGAGGAGCAAGCTTGTAGGTGATTGTGAAAATCGTGGTTATAGCCACAGGATCTCCAGTTTTTACGTGTAATTGAAACCACAGGGAAGTAACATTTCATTTCAAAGTTTCACATGCATTGGCTAGGATTCGAAATCCGACTGACTTGATGAGATGCCACTAGGAGTTCATATCACCTTAAGTTCTTGACTTAGCGCATTACAAATGTGAACATAACGGCAAAGACTTCTAAAGTCTCCAACTGGACCAAAAGTACCGAACGTCTAGGATTGACCTCGGCTGCATCGCTAGTCAATTTTCATCCCCATACACGCTAGATACATCGCCTTTAATGGTCATGTTGTTCCCAGATCGACAACAGTACAATGTACAGTATTGATCTACGTTTATGACTTGGATGAATTACACTGTTCTACTAGAAAAAGGCCTATTTCTGAAGGAAAACTGTGCGATTCTTATAGACATTTTAACGCTAAATTCAAAGCTGGTTTTAGTTTTCATACACCAGGGATAGTTTAAGAGTAATCCGCTTTTAAATTTATTTTAATATATTCATATCATTCATTATATATATAGCTTTAATTTAGAGTCATAGGTATACTGAAAGACGTTAAATTAAAAGGGCTATAAACATTAGGAATGTAACAGAAGGTGATAGTTGAAGTGCTCATATAATGTTCTCACTTTTCAGCAGTTATTCAGAGGAATGTTTATAAATGTTTATAAAAAATGGAAAATATGGAGAGAAATATTCCACCACAAAGTTTCATGTCTTATTTAGTCCTTTTGTATTGATTCTTATCCCGAATTTTACTCCAGCCATAATCGGGTAGCATTGTGGGCATCCATTTCCCTTCATACCGTTTTTCCATGGTAGCTATGTCTTTACGAAATCTTTCTCCATGCTCATCTGGTACATCACTACAACTCTCTGGAAAGGAGTCTAGATGCGAGTCCATGAAACGTACTTTCATGTACATATTGCATCCTAAATCTTTATAAGCTTTGATAATTTCTTTTACAAACTCTTTATATTTAGGGTCTCTTCTACTTCCAAGCAAGTTTTATGTTACTTTCTTGAAACATACCCAGGCCCGTTTCTTCTTTGTCAGACATACAGATATATCGAATAGAAATACAACAGAAGAGAATATTCACAGAAGTACTCACTTGGTATATCTGAAGAAGCCAAATAAAAAAATTTTGAATTTGTAGAAGTCGTTGGATTCTCACAGCGATTTTGAGGTTAACATGCCACATTATCTGAATCATAACATCAGTGTCTGAAAAGAGAATCAGAAATAGTAAAGTTAATGTTGCCAACTCTTTATTTTATTTTATTTTATTTTATTTTATTTTATTTTATTTTATTTTATTTTATAAAAGTACCATATTTGCCGCAAACAATGATACCACATATGATATATATGTTCAGGGGTTAATGGAAAACTGTCCCTGATAGTGCAATTTTGATTTCATATTTGAATTTAGCAATGTAAATTCCTTTCGAATTACATATTTTCATCCCAGAAATAGAACCTTTGTAGAACAGTGTTACCGATCCGGAGCGAACGACCATGATCAATCGAATATGTTAACTTGTATTTGTTTATACGATTGGAATATGGCAATAGCCCATATTTTACATTTTTGTAATACACTCCATAATATGTTACTCGTAACAGTCATTTAAAATCATCACGTCCTCCTTTTTTGTCATAGTGGCTATCAACATATTTGTAGTCAGCCGAGTATGAAACACAACGAATGGGAGAATGTAACGGACGGTTCGTACGTGTTGTGAAATAATATTGGTATTATTTATTATTGGTATGGTATTATTGGTATTATTTGAAAACTTGAAATCTCTACTGAATTCTTTTTTCTTACAATGTACTGCAGCCAAGGCTGCCGAAGGGTATCGATATTAGGCAGTTAGAGACGTATAGTTGATGGCTCTCCCATTTACAAAAGGCTGCATCCCTCAGTTCCAGTGCGTCAGTAGTGTAGTGACTCAATAAAGTATGCAAGGAGAATTAGCTGAGTTGAAAAGTCCCACCCACATTTACATAATCTACCAAGTAAATTAAATATAATCTACAGTAAAGTCCGCTTATCTGACACAAGCGGGGTGGCAGGATGTCGTATTAGCGGGAATGTCGGTTAATAGGGAAGGAGAAAAAATTAACATTGTGATGGTGTACGCCATTTTGTTAGAAGTCCTTGAGAGGAGTAAGCCAGCTTGGCTCCAATGGCGGGTGACATCACGGAGTTACGGATCCACCTTCTAGCCACTGCAGGCAACCAGTCAGAGAGAAGGCAAGCGCGCATTGGCCAGTCCATCCGCTTCCGCTACAGTCATCACTCCGTGCCTTCCGGCGGTATGGGAAACAACGAGAAAGGTGTAACCAGAGCATTCGATTTCCAGAGAGCTCCAGGGATTTGTCTTAATCCGAAGAATTTGAAGGGCTGGCCTCCCTGTATAAGTCAGACCAGACGAAACTCAGCAGTTCAGTTTGGGCTCAGTCCTCCTAGTGATTCAGTCAGCGAAGACAGTGCTGTGAAATACTGGATCAGCGTGCTACTGCGTCGACGGAGATCTGTCTGTGAACTGACGGCGGAACAGTGCAGCTGAGCGACGTGGGACTGTGAAGAACGAAGGCTGCCGCGTGCGTGTGTGTGTGTGTGTGTGTGTGTGTCTGCGTGCGTGCGTGCGTGCGTGCGTGCGAACCTCGTACCACGTACAGACTTGTGAGACTGGTTGCACGCGCATAAACTGTGAAGTGTGTGTAAGTGACAGGTGCAGAATTGTGTGTGTTGTGTAATTGTTTCAGCTCGTAAGTGTGTGACTGAACACTAAGAACAGATATATATATAGAGAGAGAGAGAGGGAGGGGGGAGAAAGCTAACTAGAGTGATTGTGTGTGTCTGTAATTATATAACAATTAGTGTTAATTAATACATCTTAGAGTAAACGCTACCAGGTGTGTATTTATTTACCTGATACCTGCCCCCACGTTATTATATCGTAAATACTTACAGCTAAACGTTTAACGGCACACTTGCCGCCATAGTGTTGGATCGATGTGGTACTCCAACTAACGAAACGCTGGTAATATCACGATAATAAAATAATTTAAAAAGTAAGCAATAAAAGAGACGAAAGAACTTGAATAATTTCATATTGTTTAGAAATGTGTTTAATAGACTTTTGCTTGCATACTGACATTTTTTCACCGCCATGCCCATTCATTTTCTGAAGAAGTAACAAATCAGGTCTGGAGGTTTCTTTCTCCGCATATTTCAATGTTGCTTTAAGGGCTTTGTGTGCTATTTTGGCATCAGCTTAATCAGTTATGTTTCCTTCCTCTTCTGTTTATTTTTCACCGTTGTTGCTTCAAAGGCTTGAATCTTTCATTGTGTGCTATGCTGACATCACCTTCATCACCTACGTTTCCTTCTTCTATAGTTTATTTTTAACCGTTGTTGCTTCAAGGGCGTTGGATGCTTCACTGTGTGTTATTTTAACATCACATTCATCGTCATCAAGAGCAAACCACTCACCGAGGTCTTGATCAGTCGCATCTGCGCATTCAGGGATTTATTTTCAGCAAAGACAACATATTGTTCATATTATCCATGCTTATTTATTCAATGTCAGAATTTTTCTCCGACTCCACCTTGTAACTGTTCCCTCTCGTCAAAACACTTGAGGAGATGAAAGTTATTATCTTGGGACACATGAATATTAAATAAACTATTTGTGGCTTGCCCGCAAAGTGCCACGCAAATAGAAAGAATTAACATTCCATGGTTTCCCATTTCTCTATGTAATGTTTGGGCGCCATGGTTACAGTTTTAAATAAAACTGTAAACCAAAATTTATATTTACTAGCATAGAGACTTATACTTAAATCACAGGGGTAGGATTTTAAATAATTAACCATTAAGTATCGCTTAAGAAAGAAAATTAACGCAATATAAAATACAAATGAATTTATTATACAAAAATAAAATGAGATGAATCGGAAAAGTTTCCTTAAAGCGTGGAGGAATTTATAATTTACTGAATTTACTATTGCTTGCTTTATCTAATTGAAGCTCACCAATTGCAGCTTTCGTTGAAGTCATCTGGTTTCCGTGGTTACTCGTTCTCTTCTTCTCGATGTAGACTTTGCTCCATGGACATCCTTCCTTCCTTCTCTGATATGGTACGGGCTATCTGGAATAGCACTCCCTGCTTGCCTAGTCTTTAAAATAGACATTGGCCCTATACTTGTAAAAACTGATCAGTGTTGATCGTATGAGGAGAAAATTCAGAGATATGAATTTTTCCATATTAGTAGAAATCTCAATCCAACTGAGCTATACTATTTATACGGTACAGACTTGTACCAAAATTCCGTAGACTTGAACTAAACTTAGTTCTTCGTCCACAATATTTACTGAAAATAACACAAGCCATAAACTTGTTTCGTCTCACGCAGATCCGATAACATTACCGCAGCTGAGTACTGTATCGAAGCGATAATACATTGTGCAAAAATAACTCTGTCGCGGAGCGACCACACACTGTATTAAAAATCAAATCACGTCGTTCAAAGTAGATGTTCACAGTAGAAGTAGTAGTGATGGAGTTCACGTAGTTAGGTTGTAAGGTTGTAAGGTCGTAAGGTTGTCAGGTCCTGTTCTCGTGTTGAGAATCAGTATATAACCGGGCTCACCCCCACTCTTGGTAACAGTTCAATCTCAAAACTCATATACAACGAAGTATCTGATTCGATAGATCGAAGCATCAACTCCCTTTCTCTTCTTCCTCGACAAGTCCAGAAGGCGTGGCGATGATATAGCCGACCAGCTTGCAAGCCTCGCGCACGGGTCGCTGTTTACTAGCCTTGGTCATAAGATAAACCCACGACGCACGCAAAATCCCAAGCTTCAAGAATAACCCTCCGTATACACAAACATGAGATGCAATGAAAACAACTATGTCTCAACATATTGACCGTATTTACAACATAATGAATTCTTATCCTACATAATATAATAATTTAAATAATAAAACGATGTTATCATATACACAATATGATTCCAAAAAGCCTTGATTACAAATGATTGACGTTGAATAAAAATGTTATTACAAATAATTGCCTATGGCGGATAAACTTGATATCATATGATATCGCGTAAAATGATATTATATTAAATTAGTAGGGCTGGAGAAGCCTGGACGGTTACAACCTCACTTAAAAAATGCTCTACGAGTCTGCAATTTGTGTCGGACAAACGAAGGTCGGTTTAGCGGGAATGTACTGTATTTGGAGGTATTATATTGGAGGTATTATGGAGGTATTATGTTTTTGAAGACAATAATGGTTTGCATCACTGTGAAGTTTTACTTTTATGGCGCAGAGAACACGTAATATGGTAAAAAGGATAACACTACGAAACAGGAGTTGGAAACCAAAACAGAAGATAGAGAGGGAGAGACACATAGGGAAACAAGAAGCTTCTCATTCACAAATGAAGATATTTTCAGAGAAATCCAACTGCTTCAGCAAGGAAATGCAGCAGGAAGTGATCAAATTACTGGAGAGGTATTAAAGACAATGGGGTGGTACATAGTGCCTTATTTAACATTTCTCCTTGACTATGTCGTAAATAACAGTGTAATACCGAAGGAATGGAATGAATCTATAATAATACCAATTTATAAAGGAGAGGTGATAAAAGGAAACCGGAGAACTACAGTCCAATCAGCCTGACCAGTATAGTTTGTAAAATACTGAACAGTTTAATAGCAAAGTACATCAGAGGGATATGTGATAATAAAAATTGGTTCATGAGGAGAAATTTTCTTGTGAGGCACAACTGGTGGAATTTCAGCAGGACATATAAAATCAGTTGGATTCAGGAGGCCAGTTAGATTGCATAGCCATAGATCTTTCCAAAGCCTTTGATAGAGTGGAACATGGAATATTATTAAAGAAATTGGAGGGAATAGGATTGGACGCAAGGGTTTCACGTTGGATAAAAACATTTCTAAATTCAAGGGTTCAGAAAGTCAAAGTAGGAAATAATGTATCACAGGAAGAGAAAGTTTGGAAGGAAATTGCACAGGGTAGTATAATCGGTCCGTTACTTTTCTTAATATACGCAAATGATTTAGGGAATAATATAACATCAAAAATAAGATTGTATGCAGATGACATAATTGTTTATAGGGAAATAAATAAATTGAGGATTGTTCAGAATTACAAAGGGACCTTGAGAGTATCCAACAATGGGTTGAAGAAAATAATATGAAGGTTAATGGAGGCAAATCAACTGTTACAAAATTTACAAACAGGAGTTTTAAAACTGAATTTGAATATACTTTGGATGAGGTAGTTATCCCTAAAGATGGCAAGTGCAAATACTTAGGTGTGAGATTTGAAAATAATTTGCACTGGAAGGGTCATGTGGATGACATTGTTGGGAAAGCATACAGATCGTTACATGTCATAATCAGGCTACTTAAAGGATGCAACAAAGAATTACAAGAGAAAAGTTACTTAAGTATGGTTCGTCCATTATGGGAATATGCAAACAGTGTTTGGGATCCTCACCAAGAATACCTAATAAAAGAAATAGATAGTGTGCAGAGGAAAGAAGCAAGATTTGTAACAGGGGATTTCAGGAGAAAGAGTAGTGTATCAGAAATATTATAGGAACTTGGGTGGGATACTTTAAGTAAGAGAAGGGAGAAAACTAGACTTATAGGATTATATAGAGCCTATACAGGAGAAGAAGCATGGGGAGATATCCGTGAGAGACTACAGTTGGAAATAATTATATCGGCAGGACTGACCACAAGTATAAAATTAGAAGGAATTTTAGCAGAAGCGATTTGGGTAAATTTTCATTCATTGGGAAGGGCGTGAAGGAGTGTAACAGTTTCCCAGGGGTAGTGTTTGATCCTTTTCCAAAATCTGTACAGATATTCAAGAAGAGAATAAACAGCATCAGGGAAAATAAATGAAATGTTAGAGGGCATTCGACCAGTGCAGGTTATATATATAATAATAGTTTTGTCTGTACATTGCTCAGAATTTGAAAAGAGTGGTATTCCTGTATCGGTCATGTCCACAGTAACAAGGAAATGCACTTTTTACTTTTCCGTAATTTCTGTCTAGAAAACGGCTAAAGAGAATTTAATGAAAATCGGTATGCAAAGTCGGGGGATATGTCGCTACAATTTAAGCCATAAATAATTTTATTCACGCTGATAGAAATGGTAGTTTAGGGGAAGGCCTAAAATTTTATTTTCAAATATGTATGTTATTATTAGTCCTATCTTAATAATGGGTTTGCAAAGTCGGGAAATAAGTCGCTACAATCTAGGCTATAAGTAATATTATTCACACTGAGTAAAATGGGAGTTTAGGGGAAGGCCTAAAATTTAATTCTTAAATAATTTAAGTCACTAGTGGCCCTATCTCATTGAAAACTGGTATATAAATTCGGAGAATGAGCCAATACAATCTAGGCTATAAATTATTTTATTCGCGGTGAATGAACTGGTAGTTTAGGGGAAGGCCTAAAATTTAATTCTCAAATATTTATATTATTAGTGGTCATATCGATAAATACTACATAACCAAAGTTATAAAGAATTCAATTTCCTACTCTTTATGTCTTATACATTTTTACTGTACCGGCTATGATAGCATAGATATTCATGAATTTGTATGTTTGTTGCTAAGTCCATATCGACGCGAAGCCACTAGAAATTGGGTTAACAGAATTTAATTAAAATCGGTATATAGAGTCGGGGAATAAGAAACTACAGTCTAAGCTATAAACAATTTTATTTTCCCTGGATGAAATTGTAGTTTAGGGGAAGGAGCCTAAAATTTAAATTTTAAATACCTATGTTTTTGGTCCTATCGAAAAGTACTACATAACAAAAATTACAGAGAATACAGTTTCTGATCATTTATGTTTATGTCGTATGGCTTTTAGTGCCGGGATATCCCAGGACGGGCTCGGCTCGCCTGGTGCAGGTCTTTCTATTTGACTCCCGTAGGCGACCTGCGCATCGTAATGAGGATGAAATGATGATGAAGACAACACATACACCCAGACCCCGAGCCGTAGGAATTAACCAATTAAGGTTAAAATCCCCTACCCGGCCGGGAATCGAACCCGGGACCCTCTGAACCGAAGGCCAGTACCCTGACCGTTCAGCCAACGAATCGGACATGAAGAGTGGTATTTCAGAGTCGGAAGAAAACTAAATAACGAAAGCGCATAACATTGATCAGAAATAACATTACATTGACCATTGTTTGTTGTGATGTATTTGTCTCTTATGCTGCCTCTCAACTCCCATAGATGGGATTACTGCTGCGTACCGAGTATAATAGCCTGACTGAATATTGGCGGGAAATAGCCGGGGAGTTGGAAAACTTTCTTCTTTAGCATCCCATTTCTCTGGTTCGTACATTTTCTGATACAGCTGGTACGTAACACACTGGTTCTTCATAGTATTCCAGTTATTCGATCCCTACTCTGATGCGCTGTTTAGAATGGGCAGTGTGCATACTCAAGGCAGAGGCTTAGTAGTAGTAGGGCCTAGTAGTAGTCGTATGACTGGTCTAGAATAACAATTTAGGCCTATTCCAAATTATAGCACCACAATACACTAAATAACTTAATATTTAACCCTAAACCGTTTCTTAAGAAAAACTTGTTCCTCTTCACCTTTAAATTCTACATTCATTTTATTTATTCCAAATTATCAGTGAAGAAGGGGTTTCTCCTCTGGCTTGGAGGAAAAATTTGCCCTCAAGTCAGATATATTTTTCCGCCGCCAGTGTAGTGAATTCATATTTTCAGACTCATCGGGTACTCCTAGGAAACAGATTAGTAAAAGGGCATAGTTTTTGCCCTGGGAGTCTCCACTATTCGACCCTCTCTCCGCCGAAAAAAGACGAAAAATGTTCACGAATCACGACTGTCTGTGGCTTGGTCATTCCAGCTCTGGAACTTTGGACTGTCAGATCGACAGTGTGGTCCTGTTCGATAAAAGTGAGAAAATGTGTGGTGTTTCATTTGATCGAGTATTTCATATGAAAGCATTGCTTTTAATTGCGCCATTCCTTCTGACGTCATTGTAACGTATGTTCAGTTCAGTTTGTAAAACCACTAAGACAGTCTTTCTGAGGATGTAAAAAGGCAGGTGGTGAGTGAGTGTCTACCATTATAATGAAAACTCCCCAACGTGATTGTGACTGATGTTATGCGAGCGGGTCTACCATTACAGTGAAATGAAGTGAAATGGCGTATGGCTTTTAGTGCCGGGAGTGTCCGAGGACAAGTTCGGCTCGCCAGATGCAGGTCTTTTGATTTGACATCTGTAGGCGACCTGCGCGTTGTGATGAGAATGAAGTGATGATGGAGATGACACATACACCCAGCCCTCGTGCCAGCGATATTAACCAATTAAGGTTAAAATTCCCGACCCTGCCGGAAATCGAACCCGGGAGCCCTGTGGCCAAAGGCCAGCACGCTAACCATTTAGCTATGGAGCCGGACACCATTACAGTGAAATTTCCCTAACTCAGTCTTCATTTGAGAAAAGAAGTTTGATGACTTCCCCGTCGCGTTTCTAGGGTAACGTTAAGAGCTACGCAATTTAATACAATCTTGCTCACAACGTATACTCTAGAATTCCGTATACAATGTAGAATTCCGTAGCGAAGCACGGGTACATCAGCTATTTGTTAATAAAAATGTGTGTGAATAAATTAATTCCATCCCCTGGTCTAAGGAGTTTGGAGAGCCGAAGTAGGGGACTGCCTGTAGGGATGAAGTACAGTGGGGACTTCGAGGGCCCTGGGACCGCTACGGTAGCTGCGAAGGCCCTTCAGGAACTCAGAAAAGTGGTGGTAAGAAGGGGCTCTGGTTAAGACGCAGCAGGTCGTTATGCTACTTAGGTTCCAAAATGGGTAAAAAATAAATAAGTAAGATAAATAAATGCAATGTAAATTTTAATCTTATACCAGTTGTAATTCCACATACTGTATATGAGTTGACTATGTTTGTAAGTACAGGAGATATTATAAGTATAATTTTGTAAACAATATCAATTTATTAAGGATGAGCTGTGTGTTTAATAGAAAAAAATTGTTAGCGTAAATTGTATAATATTGTATTCTAGGAAAATTATCTTCTTCTCTTGTTAATTTAAAATTTAGTTCTTGACAATAATGTATTTTAGTGTACCATTTGCCACCGAGGTGGACACCTCATTTGCAAATAAAGAGATTTTGATTTTATTTTGATTTGAATAAATTTGCTGGTTGAGTGACTCAGACGGTAGAGTTGGCCTCATGTTGGTAGATTTGCCGGAACGGAAAGTAACTACTGCGGGACCAAATTAGGGCACCTCGGCATTTCTATGAACTGGAAAAGTGATTAATGGGACGTAACATTATTATTATTATCATTATTATTATTATTATTATTATTATTATTATTATTATTATTGTTGTTGTTGTTGTTGTTGTTGTTAGCCAGCCCCGTGGAATAGGTATAGCGTGCCTGCCTCTCACCCGGAGGCCCCGGGTTCGATTTTTACCTGGATCTGAGAGCTGGTTCATGGTCCACTCAGCCTACGTGATTACAATTGAAGAACTATCGAACGGTGAGATAGCGGCTCCGGTCTCGAAAGCCAAGAATAACAGCAATTAACAGCCTCCCACGAAGGCCCTGGTTCTATTCCCGGCTCTGCCACGAAATTTGAAAAGTGGTACAAGGACTGGAACGGGATCTATTCAGAATCGGGAGGTCAACTGAATAGAGGGGTTTCGATTCCCGCCTCAACCATCCTCGTAGTGGTTTTACGTGGTTTCCTATTTCTTCTCCTGGCAAATGTCAGGATGGTACCAAACTTACGGCTACGGCCGCTTCCTTCCCTCTTCCTTGTCCACCCCTTCCATTCTTTCCATCTCCCACAAGGCCCCTGTTCAGCATAGCAGGTGAGGCCGCCTGGGCGTGGTATTGGTTTTCCTTCCCGGTTGTATCCCGACCAAATTTCTCACGTTCCAGGATATTACCCCAGAGGTGGAGGAGTAGGGATCCCTCGCTGAGTCCGAGGGAAAAACCAGCCCTGGAGGGCAAACGGATCAAATCAATTCATTTACTGACCATTACATTACCACACCATATTGAAATGAAATGGCGTATGAATTTTTGTGCCGAGAGTGTCCGAGGACAAGTTCGGCTCGCCACATGCACGTCCTTTGATTTGACGCTCGTAGACGACCTGCGCGTCGTGATGAGGATGAAATGATGATGAAGACGACACATACACCCAGCCCCCGTACCAGCGAAATTAACCAATTATGGTTAAAATTCCAGACCCTGCCGGGAATCGAACCCGGGACCCCTGTGACCAAAGGCTAGCACGCTAACCATTTAGCCATGGAGCCGGACATCATACACTATTGACACTGAGCGATAAAACTGCATAACTTTCAGTCATTTATCTGAGGATCATAATCTTTCTTGATGATGACGATCACGATTGTTGTTTAAAATGGCCCAAACATCTAGATCATCGCTCTCTTCTTCTCTTTCTCCTTGCTCACATACATGCGGTTCCTCCTCATCAGATATTTAAAAAAATCGTACTAAGTTCGAAAGCCTTCCAGAATTTTACTCTTCGATTGGCCCTAGGAATTATCTAGTAGGTCATGTACTGACATCCCAGCTCAGTCAGCTCTCATTTAAGAGTGCTTACATGCGAGAGATCCGTACCGTTGGCACGTTACACAATTTAATTCTGCAGGTAATGTTGTCTGTAAAGTTCGGAAGATTATGACTTAAATATGTACGAAATATGCTGGTAATTACGAAGACTCCACTTCCAAAGCTGCCTACATCATTAATGCACGATTTTGTAAAAGTCACGGAAAATTAATAATTCCTCTCCTTGATGGTGGCAGTGGCCATCTTTTTCAGTTTAATAGCTGAATGAACACGTATTTATTAGTCATAATTATAAAAATCAAGGCTTGATATTTGCGAAGTTATTAAAGATTCTTGGTTGGATGTAGATAGTTTTGGAGTTGTATTCTGGAATGAGAGAATTTTGAAAAATACTTTATCATTTAGATTTTTTTTGCTATTTGCGTTACGTCGCACCGACGCAGATAGGTCTTATGGTCATTTAGATTTAAGTAATATTATAATTAGGGCGCGGATTTCTATGACCTAAAAATGTATGAAATATGTATGCATTTATGACAAAAAAACAAAAAAATATGACCTATAAAATTCAAAATATGACTTAATGAATAGCATCTACTTTACATAGAAACACTTTTATTACGATTGCTACAGGCTGCAATTAATTTTGAGTTTTAAAAGTTTTAATTCTTCGAAATCTTGAACCCAAAATCAACTAAAATGATGAATATTTCATGAACTCGTTAAGGTTACACTGCATACTCGTAGGCAAGCACGGACTCTGTGGAAGACACAAACACTACAGTTACTTTCACTGTTCAACATTCAATCAGTTTTAATTTTTACACAAAACATATGTTTTTGAATGAAACTTTCATACCTGATCTAGTCTCCATTATCAGAATTGTTGCAAAATTTATGACCACATGCATCTTAAGATTATTGAATGAGAATCCCCTCCTGTTGTCGCTGAGTATCGTCTTGTAGCGAGAAAAACTTCTTTCGACATCACATGATGTAATGGGAGCGTACTTGAATAGAGTTAAATCACTTAGAGAAATTTCCTGGAAATCTGCAGATGAAGGGTTTCCACAAAGAATGTCACTTATTTCACGCAGGTACACAAGTCCGCTATTTTTCCCCGTACATTTTCTAATTTTCTACACACCCTAGATGCTATTGTTCCTTTCGCATGCTTTAATTCCTGTTCAATGCACTTTACAACATCCAGTGCATCGCTTAGTTCTGCACCTGAAACTTCCAGTTGTGTGATTGCTCCAGATAAAGAATTAAAAGTGGACTTTATGTACGCCAGGTCCGCTGTTAATGTAGTGCTTGAAAATAAATCTTGAGTGGTCTTTATGGAGGACGATTCTGCTGGATCAAAATACTTCACGATCTTCTCCACGACATCTAAGTTGTTGCAATAGTACACTGCGGCATCAAGCCAAGTCACCCATCGCGTTATACTGTAACTGGCTTGGGAGGTAGGGGTAGTGAAGGTGCTTCTCCTTGAAATTTCTGAATGCGAAGTGGAGCTTTGACAAACACTTTCTTACAGTTCGATATTAATTTATTAACTTCAGGGTAGCTACTTCTAACTTCTTCAGCTGTCCTATGCAAGGCATGTGCAAGACATGTCACATGTATCATTTTAGGGTGTAGCATTTTAAGTCCCTTGGCTGCCTTCACCATACACAGAGCAGCGTCAGTTACAAATAGAAAAATGTCCTCTCTCTTTGCCCCGTTTGGCCACAACAGATTCATTGAATTGTCGAAGAGAACTGCAATGGTGGAATGGTTTGTCTTCTCTGGCACTTCACATGTCAGGAGGAACGTATCTCCAGGCCGGTCTTCCTTCAGCGTGCCAACGATCACATTTGCTACATATCTTCCATCCACATCTGTGGTCTCGTCTTACTGTCTCCCACGCCACGCCTTATTATATCCAACATATCTTCATAACAAGGGGTCAGATAGTCCTTCCTGAGAATGGATTCGTTGGGAACAGGATGCTTTGTATATTTTTAAAGAAACTGTCTGAAGCTTCAGCTGTCAAGTTTCTTTAAAGGAATATTGGACGAAACCATCATCTTGCAGAGATCTTGTGAACACTGTGTGCACTGTGAACTTGATGTAGGGGTTTCGAATAGCAGACGTTGCCAGACGAGTGCAGAATATCTAGTTACACAATTATTATGTTTTACAGTATTACAGTGTTGTTGCACAGAGAAGCGTTTTTCGGCAGTAACTTTTACCTCACACAATTTACAGAATAATATCACTCCATCCGTACTGAATACGTTTTTACCGAACTCGTGAACAAAACTTCGCAACTTCCCACAAATTGAGACTTTGGTTTTAGGCGTATTGAAAGGAACAGAATGACTAAAGCTCCCTAATGACCAAGGTCATTCAGTGTGTTGAAGGTGTAAGAGAGATAAGAACAATGACAAATAACTGCAGAATTACCTCTGCTTCCGTGCAAACAATAGCCCGGTTTCCAGAAATTGTCCCAGCTAGCAAACAATAGCTCCTACCTGTTAGAAACATTCCATACACTACTTTAGAATGGTTCTTCAGTACTATATTCCAGTCTATTCTGAAAAAAATTTCTAAATTATTATTTTGATTTTTATAAATCGAAATTCAAATGAAAATTACCAAAATATGCCGTTATAGTGATATTTTGTTCAAAATATTCCATAAAACTTACGAAAACCTAAATATGCATTTATATGCCCAATAAAACTTGTTTAATTTTGATTATCATGCTTGGAACCGTGTTGAAAATACAACACTATAAGATATAATGTTAAGGTAAAAAATATGACTAGTCATAGAAATCCTCCCCCTAATTATAATTATGTACATCCCTGTAAGCAGAAATAATAAACTTGAAGTACTATTATCATTACCATAAAAACTGTGTAAAGTATTACAATAGCTTTCTGAAACTCAAACTGTGTTTACAATATTAAGCACGATTTTAGTGACAATATAATGATTTTGAACATTAAATCAAAATTAACACAACAGTTCGAATTCTCAGGTCATCGTCCTCTTCAGTGGAAAGACGTAATTCTTCGTAGTCTTCCTTTGAGTAGGCCTATACCTGAAAATAAATAAATTAAAAGTAAATACAATTTATATTATTTTGTATTATTTATGTCAACTATTCAATTTACATGAAACAGTTTAAAGCATTAGGACTCACACCCTCGGGTTTAGAAATTATAGGTGCCCTTATCCCTTATATTTCTCTTGGCTTTTCTTCCATTTTGACAGATCATTCAGTTTTTCGTCCCCTACCAGGAGGCTGCCTGGCCGAGGCGGTAAAGGCGTGCTCGGTTCGCCCGGAAGGACGTGGGTTCGAATCCCCGTCAAGAAGTCGTTAAATTTAATAAACGAGCTTTCCACTTCCGGAGGTGCATATGGCCCTGAGGTTCATTCAGCCTACGCCAAAAATGAGTAGCAGGTTAATTCCTTGGGGCAAAGGCGACCGGGCGTAGTGCTAACCAATCTACCCCATCACGTGCCGAGGTTAACAATGGTGGAAACCTTTACCTTCCACTCCTCCAAGGGCCTTCATGGGCTGTACGGAGGTGACTGCTTTGCTTTTACCAGGAGGTGATAACAATAGCCTATAGCTTATACTGTGTTAGTAATTGTTGAAAACATAAAATGAACTTGTAGGAAAAAAATAAAAGAAGGACGGAAAGAGATTTGGAACCCAAACAACAAATAATAGTAATCTTGCTTATGGATTGAAGAAGTTCTGGAAATATTACATACAGGGAAATAAATAGTTTTGGAGCAGTACACATGGTGGAAGGACAGAGTTTTGAAAAATTACGTCATCTTTGAAGCTTAGTTAGGCAGGAAAGAGCAAGTTTAGCTATGAAATGGCTAACAGATTTGTTAGAAGAGTTTATTGACAGATTGAAACCGCCATTATCTCACTTTTTGAAAAAAAAAAATGGGAAGAAGCAGTTTTGGAAGTGCAGCCTTCGTGTGCCCTAAAATTGGCTAATATGAACTAGCAAAGCAAAGCAAAGTCACCTCCGTACAGGCCATGAAGGCCCTTAGACGAGTGGAAGGTAAAGGCTTCCACCATTGTTAACCTCGGCACGTGATGGGGTAGAGTGGTTAGCTTTACGCCCGGCCGCCTTTGCCCCCACGAATTAACCTGCTACTCATTTTTGGTGCAGGCTGGGTGAACCTCGTGGAAGTGGAAATCTCGTTTCTTAAATTTTACGACTTCCTGACGTGGATTCGAACCCACGTCCTTTCGGGCGAACCGAGCACGCCTTTACTGCCTCGGCCAGGCAGCCCCCAATATGATCTAAAAAGGGTAAAATATGACTTAAACAGTTTAAGGGTAGGGAGCAACTATTAGCTTATCACTAACATTAAACGTGCCAAAAAGTGATTAGCGATAATACAGCAGACATATTTAATCATGCAAACTGACAGAGCTAAAGAAGGTACGTTTTACACTCATTCGGTATCATAGCTATGAGACGCAGTTTGTTTTTTCCTGAAAAAAAACCCCGAAATATTAACATACTTTTTGGTATCTGTCGGCGAACGTTCTTGCAGCATTTCTTTCTCGGAAACATGTCTCCTAACCTGCTAACTATCTGTTTCGGAAAAAGAAAGAAAAATACGTCTGCTACAGTATTTTGAAATCCCGTGTTTGAAACGACGCCTCAATTTAAACAAAAATGCTCAAAATATAACTAATAATAATAATATGCAAGATGGCAGCCGCGCGCAACTACTTAGTGCTAGGGCTCCCGAGGCAAGATGGCCCTATACATTGGTTATATGAGACTGATTTTAAGGAGATGGGTCCAGGGCTAGTGGTGATACATTGTTCTTATAGGCCTTACGGGCTCACAACTTGTAACTTATGACCTATTAGTCTTATCAGCCTAACTTGCGGGAACTGAGGCAAGGGATACATCAGAGCATTCACGACACAAACAGTATAGACCAAAGTGGTCAGCAGAACGTAAACAGGTCTTCTCAGAAAGAATGAAAGCCTATTGGAACAACAAGAAGATGAACCCACAGAAGAAATGATTGAGTTATTTCCTTAACGTCTTCCAATACTGGGAGAATTCACTACTACTACTACTACTTCTACTACTAATCATAATAATAATAATAATAATAATAATAATAATAATAATAATAATAATAATAGTAGTCAACAAGATGAACTTGGCATATAAACTAACTGTGAACACTTACAACAAGAAGAATATCTCGATCAATGCAAAACTCAGACACTACCAGCCGGAGCCTTTATATGCAGTTGAATGTTTGAACCTGGTGGAAACAGAATTGGTCAAGAAGTTGGAATTAGTGGAGAGAAAGATTCTGAGGAAGATACTGGGACCCCAGAGAACAGAGGATGGATCATACAGAAAGAAAGGAGACCAGGAATTATATCTCAAGATGGAAAAGATCTCAGATACCATCCGGAAGAGGAACGCCATGTTCTTCGGACATATCTACGGAATGAACCCCGGAAGACTCACCAATCAAATAATAAGATACTTTGAGATCACGAATACTACGGTGCGCTGGTATCAGGAGGTGAAGGAGGACCTGGAAGAAATGGGAATACAAGATAAGAAAATCAGCAACAGGGATGCTAACAAGTCGAAGATCAAGGCCACAAAGTGGTTTCAAGGAAAATTTAGATCCCGTACCCAAGCGCCATGGACAAAGGAAAGGATGAGATTGCAGAATGAAAGGATGAAGGAGTACTAGACGAGGATTAAAGCACAGAAATAGTGAAGTTGAATTCGAATTAACGTGGTCCATAGCCAAAACGAAATAATAATAATAATAACAATAACAACAACAATAATAATAATAATAATAATAATAATAATAATAATAATAATAATAATAATACCTCCTCTGCGAACCATGTGACCTTGCCGCGGTGGGGAGGCTTGCGTGTCCCAATGATGCAGATAGCCGAGCCGCAGGTGCAACCATATCGGATGGGTATCTGCTGAGAGACCAGACTAACGAATGGTTCATCGAAAGGGGGGTAGCAGCCTTTCGGTAGTTGCAAGGGCGGCAGTCTAGATGATTGACTGATACGGCCTTGTAATAATACTCAACATGGCTTAGCTGTGTTGATACTGCTACACGGCTGAAAGCAACGGGAAACTACAGCCGTAACTACCTCCCGAGGACATGCAGCTCTCTCTGTATGAAGGATGTACTGATGATGGCTTCCTCCCGGGTAAAATATTCCGGAGGTAAACTAGTCCCCCATTCGGATCTCCAGGTGGGGACTACACGAGAGGGGGCGATCATCAGGAAGATGATTCTGCGAGTCGGAGCGTGGAATGTTAGAAGTTTGAATCGTTGTGGTAGGTTAGAGAATCTGAAAAGGGAGATGGATAGGCTAAAGTTAGATGTAGTTGGTATAAGTGAAGTACGTTGGCAGGAAGAACAGGATTTTTGGTCAGGCGACTACCGAATTATCAACACGAAATCAAACAGGGGAAATGCAGGAGTTGGTTTAATAATGAATAAGAAAATAGGGCAGCGGATAAGTTACTACGACCAGCATAGTGAAAGAATTATTGTCGTCAAGATAGACACCAAACCAATGCCCACCACAATAGTGCAGGTCTATATGCCTACTAGTTCAGCGGATGATGAAGAAATTGAAAGAATATATGAGGAGATAGAACATTTAATACAATATGTTAAAGGTGACGAGAATCTAATTGTGATGGGAGACTGGAATGCAGTGGTAGGCCAAGGAAGAGAAGGTAGTACAGTAGGAGAATTTGGATTGGGACAAAGGAACGAAAGAGGAAGTCGGCTGGTTGAATTCTGCACTGATCATAATTTAGTCCTCGCCAATACTTGGTTCAAACACCACAAACGACGGCTGTATACGTGGACGAGACCTGGAGACACTGGAAGGTATCAAATAGACTTCATTATGATTAGGCAGAGATTCAGAAACCAGGTGTTGGATTGCAAAACTTTCCCAGGACTCTGACCACAACTTGTAGGTCATGAAATGCCATGTGAAGTTGAAGAAATTGAAGAAAGGAAAGAATGCAAAAAAAAAAAAAATGGGATCTAGACAAGTTGAAAGCAAAGAGTGTGAGGGATTGTTTCAAGGAACATGTGGCACAAGGACTAAATGAAAAGGCCGAAGGAAACACTGTAGAAGAAGAGTGGAGAGTCATGAAAAATGAAGTCACTAGGGCTGCTGAAGAAATGTTAGGAAGGAAGAAAAGATCAACTAAGAATCAGTGGATAACTCAGGAGATACTAGACCTGATTGATGTACGACGAAAATACAAGAATGCTAGAAATGAAGAGGGCAGAAAAGAATACAGGCGATTAAAGAATGAAGTGGATAGAAAGTGCAAGGTAGCTAAGGAAGAATGGCTGAAGGAGAAGTGCAAGGATGTCGAAGGCTGTATGGTCCTGGGAAAGGTAGATGCTGGGTACAGGAAAATCAAGGAAACCTTTGGAGAAAGGAAATCTAGGTGCATGAATATTAAGAGCTCAGATGGAAAGCCACTTATAGGGAAAGAAGACAAAGCAGAAAGATGGCAGGAGCATATCCAACAGTTGTATCAAGGTAACGATGTAGATAATTTGGTTCTGGAACATGAAGAGGCTGTTGATGCTGATGAAATGGGAGACCCAATTTTGAGGTCAGAGTTTGACAGAGCCGTGAGTGACCTAAATAGGAACAAGGCACCTGGAATTGATGATATTCCCTCTGAATTACTGACTGCCTTAGGAGAAACCAGCATGGTAAGGTTATTTCATTTAGTGTGCAAGATGTATGAGACAGGAGAAGTCCCATCCGATTTTCGGCAGAATGTTGTTATACCTATTCCCAAGAAAGCCGGTGCTGTCAGGTGTGAAAACTACCGCACCATTAGTTTAGTATCTCATGCCTGCAAAATTTTAACACGTATTATTTACAGAAGAATGGAAAAACAAGTTGAAGCTGAGTTGCGGGAAGATCAATTTGGCTTCAGAAGAAATGTAGGAACACGTGAAGCAATCCTGACTTTACGTCTGATCTTAGAGGATCTAATCAAGAAGGACAAGCCCACGTACATGGCATTCGTAGATCTAGAAAAGGCATTCGATAATGTTGATTGGACCAGGCTATTTATGATTCTGAAGATGATAGGGATCAGATAGCGAGAACGAAGAATTATCTACAACCTGTATAAAAATCAGTCTGCAGTGATAAGAATCGAGGGCTTTGAAAAAGAAGCAGCAATCCAGAAAGGAGTGAGGCAAGGCTGCAGTTTGTCCCCTCTCCATTTCAATGTTTACATAGAACAGGCAGTAAAGGAAATCAAAGAGAAATTTGGAAAGGGAATCACAGTCCAAGGAGAGGAAATAAAAACCTTGAGATTTGCCGATGATATTGTTATTTTATCTGAGGCTGCAGAAGATCTCGAGAAGTTGCTGAATGGTATGGATGAAGTCTTACGTAAGGAGTACAAGATGAAAATAAATAAGTCCAAAACAAAATTAATGGAGTGCAGTCGAACGAAGGCAGGTGATGTAGGAAATATTAGATTAGGAAACGAAGTCTTAAAGGAAGTAGATGAATATTGTTACTTGGGTAGTAAAATAACTAACGATGGCAGAAGTAAGGAGGACATAAAATGCAGACTAGCACAAGCAAGGAAGAGCTTTCTTAAGAAAAGAAATTTGCTCACTTCAAACATTGATATTGGAATTAGAAAGATGTTTTTGAAGACTTTTGTGTGGAGCGTGGCATTGTATGGAAGTGAAACATGGACGATAACTAGCTCAGAAAGAAAGAGAATAGAAGTTTTTGAAATGTGGTGTTACGGAAGAATGCTGAAGGTGAGATGGATAGATCGAATCACGAATGAAGAGATACTGAATCGAATTGGTGAAAGGAGATCGATTTGGCTAAATTTGACGAGAAGAAGAGATAGAATGATAGGACACATCTTAAGACACCTAGGACTCGTTCAGTTGGTTTTTGAAGGAAGTGTAGGTGGCAAGAACGGTAGGGGTAGACCAAGGTATGAATATGACAAACAGATTAGAGCAGATGTAGGATGCAATAGTTACGTAAAAATGAAAAGTTTAGCACAGGATAGGGTGGCATGGAGGGCTGCATCAAACCACCTGAACACACGTCCATACTCAGCCGGATACAAGCGCTCTTCTCAGGGATAACATGGGGATCAATGGGCAACATAAAGATAACACTAGGACATGTGACTAATCAGGTAAGAATCGGCTAAATTAAAATAAAAAATATCTAACAGAAAACATCGCTGCATTCAAAGTTTAACAAACAGGGATTTATTACATAAAATTTAAATTATTTACAAATGAAAGAGCTTTCAAAATGCTTGGGTCAAGATAATGTTGAGCCGATGACAACCAGTTCACTGCCTTCACGAAAACAGCTGTGCTGTAACAAGCATGTTACAATTGTATAAGTAACGAATTCTAGAAAAACGAATATCTGCTGAAATACACATCTAACAATAATTCCCATAAAATTTACTATGCCTCGTACCAACGAACCCCGGTGCAAACAAATATCACCACATAATGTACAGTGTCCTGACTCGGTCACGAACCCTAGTCGCATGAAGAGTAAGGCGAATAATATTCATAAACAAATAATATAAAAGAACACAACAAACATATCCAAGGGTGTCAATATCAAACGGGTCAGTGTAAAATTAATGTAGAGCAAATAGAACATTAAAAAATCTCTCCCGGCTTTCAAAACATCAAGGTCGTCTCTTCCCCTTACACACTCGACAAGCTGCAGACGGCAACATCACCTAGTTTCAAGACTGTGACGTCAGGCACCACACCCTCACCCTCCGACCACTTCACCAGCGACAGTCCATATAATTTACGAGCTCTGCTGGGCTGCAGGCTAAGAAATCTTGCCTCTCAAAAACACCGTACGTAATCTGACTGCTAAAGCACTCTTTTAAATACACCTGGGCTATCCGCCCTTATCTCAATATCACCAGCACTATAATATATCTTACTTCCGCCTCCCATGGGCTCAACCTTGATAATACAAAAACACAAATCACTAAATGATAGTCACATAGCCATACGTTTTTTTTTGCTAGTTGCTTTACGTCGCACCGACACAGATAGGTCTTATGGCGACGATGGGACGGGGAAGGGCTAGGAGTGGGAAGGAAGCGGCCGTGGCCTTAATTAAGGTACAGCCCCAGCATGTGCCTGGTGTGAAAATGGGAAACCACGGAAAACCATTTTCAGGGCTGCCGACAGTGGGGTTCGAACCTACTATCTCCCGAATACTGGATACTGGCCGCACTTAAGCGACTACAGCTATCGAGCTCGGTCATAGCCATACTAAGGCATCTCCAATACATCAAATACACTCTCTAACTGTGCTGGGCTTCTCATATCAATACATACAGTCAGCTGTCTGCATAATGCTCATATCTCTCAAATATTCGGACTCGCTCGCCCTGTCAGTGAAGCTGGTCACAACTATACAGTCTACGTCTGCAGAAACAAATGCCTAAATGCGATACAATAAAAAGTGCCTGCCAGTTAGACTAACCTACCATGACCAAGGGAGTTCGACCTGACCCATAAAGACAACACGTACGCTAATATAATACAATCAAAGGAAATATAAACACACCCACAACGAATCTACAAACAATCATCTACCCTAATGTACGGGGTTCGAGCTTGAGGCCTAGCTCTATATTACCAAGAAATTTTGCCTACCATAACTAATCTGTTGACTGACGGCCCCCTATTCCTATCTAAATTTAAATGATATGCTTGAAACAGAATTGGAAAGCTCTGACCTTATGTTATTGATGACATGACGGAGCGGCCCTCCCTGTGGACCACTGAATTTACCACATCATGACGGACTGCGACGCTTGCAGCAGATACTGTTGACCGCTTGGAGACATACTTTCTTGCGTGGCTTCTTCGTACAGCTCCCTAGTTGGTTGGAAGATGTCCCCTTCGACGTCGCGCTGATCAGGTGCTCCCAACGTTCCTGGATCGATGCCCGTTGTCGTGTTGGCTTCAGCTCCGGTTGTGGCTTCCTCGCAATGATGATGTCAAAACTCGTTCTGACTTGATGCTGGGGTAATTCCTTGCAGATACAGCAGTACTAGTAGTATGTGCAGCTCGAAGACAAAGCGTTGTTCTCAGTACCAACACGCAGTATGACGACTCGTTCAAGCAGCCTTCCGGTCAAAGAATGAGACTGATATGCCAGGTGGCCTCACTTTTATAATCAGTTAGCGTAACCACGCCACTTGATCGCGTGCAGGATACGCGCGCCCGCGACTCGCAGTTCTCCCGCGCAACTCCCGCCAAGTACTCTATTTAATGAGTGCATTTATGATTGCAGCCCTAATGCATATCAAAATTAAGCAGAAATTATGCCGGTTGCACTTCTTGTCTCAAATCCAATGCAACTCTTCCGTAACCAAAGATATTAATTTAATTCTTTCTTCCCTCCTAATATAAGTTTTGCCGGGATACGGGAAGCGTCCCCAATCTTCATTAAGAGGCTTGGCTTGGGACATAACTCCCTTTAATGAGGTTCTGGAGATTTCTCATAATGACGCTCCAGCTCTCTTCACACAAGAACGCGTCTTCTGGACTCTTTTATGAAATATGCTATAAGACAATGACTTCGTGGGTGGTCTTATGTAATCCCAATATCCAATACTAAAATCTATGCTATTGGCTCATGAACCGTATGGTTCGCTATGGACTGATGACTCAAACACAATAATAATAATAATAATAATAATAATAATAATAATAATAATAATAATAATAATAATAATAATAATAATAATAATAATAATAATAATAATAATAATAATAATGTTATTGGCTTTTCTCCGAGGTGCCGGAATCTAGTCCTGCAGAAGTTCTTTTACGTGCACTAAATCTACCGACACGAAGCAAAATATAACTAAATATGACCTTATATTATTAAAATGAGCAAAATGCGACCTCAACAATAACGAAAATTGCCGAAATATGCAACATAAAATTGCTTTATACGGGGTCAGTGACCCAATGTGCAGAGTTATTTTTCCGATTTCGGGTAAAATAAGCTCAGGAAAGAAATATTACTTTTCCTTAGTTATCAGCATTGCACCCCAAATTCTCTTAAATCTCATAGCACTAGAAGGGACGTAAACACAGGGACCTTAATATTGTATTGATGTGTAGCCGTGTAAAGTACTTCTGCCTTGAAGCCTCTGTCTATAAAGTGAGGAAGAAAAAACGCGGGGGAAAATCTTCATCCAATTTTATATTTTCTGTATTTTAAGCAAGCTGGAAGATCTTCCGAAATTTCGAGAGATCTGGTAAAAACAGCTCTGGGTGTTGGAATTCTGTTCCGAAGGTGTTCTGTTTTGATGTGCGAGAAGCCAACAACACTTAGTTGTCTCATCTAAATACCCTCCCTCTTGCCGGGCTGAGTAGTTCAGGTGGTAGAGCGCTGGCCTTCTGAGTTCAAGTTGGCGGGTTCTATCCCGGCTCAGTCCGGTGGTATCTGAAGGTGCTCAGATACGTCAGCGTCGTAGCGGTAGATTTATCGGCACGTAAAAGAACTCCTTGGGGACAAAATTACGGCTCCTCGGTGCCTCCGAAAACCGTACGAGTAGTTAGTGGAATGTACACGGCCGAAAAGAGAACATCCTCAAGGACAAGGTCATTTCATTCAGACGCGATGTGACAGGTAGTTCATCACTGCAGGAGTATATGATTACAAGTTCAGACCAAATGAAATGTACATATCACAGTAATGTGTGCCCAGACAGTCACATCAGTACACAGTGTACCCCCCCCCCCAAAAACCTCTGGTGGCAATGCAGGTGTGTATTCGTGTATGGAAACGATCATAAATTGCACCCTGCGATAGACTTACCCAAGCATCTTGCACCTGTTGATGAAATTCAGCAATGGTTTTTGCAGGCTCTGGAGAACGCGTAAGTTCCCGCTTCTTTTTTTTTTTTTGCTAGGGGCTTTATGTCGCACCGACACAGATAGGTCTTATGGTGACGTTGGGATAGGAAAGGCTTAGGAGTTGGAAGGAAGCGGCCGTGGCCTTAATTAAGGTACAGCCCCAGCATTTGCCTGGTGTGAAAATGGGAAACCACGGAAAACGATTTTCAGAGCTGCCGATAGTGGGATTCGAACCTACTATCTCCGGATGCAAGCTCACAGCCGCGCGCCTCTACGCGCACGGCCAACTCGCCCGGTAGTTCCCGCTTCATCATGCCCCATACGTGTTCAATTGGCGAGAGATCCGGTGATCTTGCTGGCCAGGGCAGTTGTTGCACACCATGTAGAGCACGTTGCGTCGCAGTAACTGTATGTGGACGTGCATTATCCTGCTGAAAAAGCACATCACCTTCCTGTCTAAGAAATGGCAGTAGGGCAGTAGCATGGTGACAACAACTTGTGCAATGTAGTGGGCACTGGTTACGTTACCCCGCAAAAAAGACCAGTTGTGAACCGCGAGTTGTAACTGATGATCCCCGCCCCATACTACGAAACCTGGGTGTCGTGGGCGAATGCACCAGGTCTACGCCGTGCTAGTGTACGTCCATCACTTGTACACAGACAGAACCTACTCTCGTTAATGAAGACAGCAGAGCGCCATTCTCCTCTCCAGTCGACCCTTTCACGACACCAGAGTAGCCGTGCTTGGCGGTGTCTTGGTGTCAGTGGTAGCCTGGCCAGAGGCTAACGTGACCGTAATCTTGCTGCAAACAGACGGATCCCAATGCTCCTTGGTGACACAGCATGTACAACATACAGTATAACCTGATTTCGTTACTGGATGATTCTCGGTCGGCCACCGGTGCTCGCACAATGTATCGATCTTGACGTGCGTCTGTACTACGCGGACATCCGGAGCCTGATTTACGGGTGTGGGAATGTTCCACAAAACACTGCTGAAAGCACCACCAATACATTGTGCCCAGCACGTGCAGCAATCCATCGATATGTCCCTCCAGCTTCCCGCAGGCCCACAATGCGGCCCGGTTCAAATGGCCGCAGTTGTTCAACAGGAGCACATACTCGTTGTACCGTAGAATGAATGTTTCAAACACTGTTCACCTCTAACCTCAGCACAGTTACTGCCTGCCGAGTCAAAACAGAGTGCGCACGGACAGGCCTCCTGAGTGCCATCTGATAGCTGATGTCCGTGACAAATGAATCGCTAACACAACCACCCCTCAGCATGCACATACTGTGTTCACTGAACACCGTCCTTGAGAATGTTGCATGTTCTTTTCCGGCAGTGTACAGAATTAATATTATTATGATTACTGCTGGTCTGAGTGGCTCAAACTGTTGACGCGCTGACTTTCTGGCACCAACTTCGCAGGTTCCATCCTGGTTCAGTCCGGTGGTATTTGAAGGTGCACAAATACATCAGCCTTGCATCGGTAGATTTACCGGCACGTAAAAGGACTCCTGTGGGACAAAATAACGGCTCATTACTGCTTCCGATAACCGTACGAGTAGTTAGTGGAACGTATATATAGCATCATCATCATCATCATCATCATCATTACTATTATTATTATTATTCAAGGTTTCAAGAAAAAGTTAGATCCCGTACCCAAGCACCATGGACAGAAGAAAGAAGATTGTAGAGTGAAAGGATGAAAGAGTACTGGACGAGGATTAAAGCCCAGAAACAGATGAAGCTGAATTCGAATTAACGTGATCCACAGTCGGCCAAAACGAAAAAAGAAGAAGAAGAAATACTGTCAAATGTCAATGGTTTCCATTCTGTTCTTGAAACAAATGGCAGCCCGAAACAGGACGTCCGTCCTGGTGAAAAGTTGTTTCTGGTACATGACGGTAATATGCTTGACATTTGTTGCTTAAAATAGTAGAGCAAATCGGTCACCAGTATCGACCTCTCGCCGCGGTCGGTATGCACGAGATGTCAGAGTTAAAGGCAACTTCATTCCCTCACACAACTGTCTTGGCCAGTACAGTGGGTGCGCTGTGGTCTAATCCTACTGAAATACTAGAATAATTTATAGTTAAGCAATGGAAGCCGTATTCCTGAAAGACGTGGATTCAATTCCTCGTTAGGATTAGGAAAGAGACTAGCAATTCTAGGCGGGCACGTAACTCTAGATTATCATTTTTTTTAGCAGAAATTAGTACCAATATAATAATAATAATAATAATAATAATAATAATAATAATAATAATAATAATAATAATAATAATTCTTTCACAGAGTAAGGTGGTCGTGCGTTTACGGTCGCGTAGCTGTGAGCTTGCCATCGGAAGATGGTGGGTTCGAATCCCACCGTCGGCAGCACTAAAGACGGTTTTCAGCGTTTTCCCATTTTCACATCAGGCTGTAGATTAATTAACGTCACGGCCGCTTCCTTTCCACTCCCTCCATTTCCTATCCCATCGTCGCCATAAGATCTATCTGTGTCGGTGTGGCGTATAGCAGTTTGTTTACGTTCCAGAGATAAGAACAAATTTGATTTTCTCTTAACTTTGCTAGATACTTGAGCCAGAACTTCTTCTCTTCTTAGTCTTTTCCCAATTACCTGGTGTCTGCACATTGTGTCATTTTGGCCCAGTTTTACGGCCGAATGCCTTTCATGTCGTTAACTCTATGTATTGCGTATTTCTATGGTGTTTAGTGGTGTGTTGTATGAAAATGAAAAGTTAATATTTTTAAATTTTTCCAATTTGCTTTTCGTCGCACCGACACTGATAGGTGTTACGGCGACGATGGGATAGGAAAGGCCTAGGAGTAGGAAGGAAGTGAGCATGGCCTTAATGAAGGTACAGCTTGGTGTGAAATTGGGAAATCACAGAAAACCATTTTCAGGGCTGCCGACAGCGTGGTTCGAACCCACTATCTCCCGAATGCAAGCTCAAGCTGCGCGACCATAACCTCACGGCTGTCTCCCTTGGTGGGGTATAGGCTACTTTAGACACATCCCAAATATAATAAGAAGTAAAGTGGATAAGCTGTGGCTTGTTGTTGCTTGAGTTTAAAAGATCTGATGTCCGGCTCCGTGGCTGAATGGTTAGCATGTTGGCCTTTGGTTCATGGGGTCTCGGGTTCGAGATTCCCGGTCGGATCGGGGATTTTAACTTTCATTAGTTAATTACTATGGCTCGGAGGCTGCGCGTTTGTGACGTTTTCAGCATTTGATTTCATCATAGGCAGGGCCTCATCCTCACAGACGCGCAGGTCGCCCGTACGGCGTCAACTCCAAAGACCTGCACCAGGCCTCTTCGGAGGCCACTTCTTCTTCTTCTTCTTTATTTGTTTACTCTCCAGGGTCGGTTTTTTCCTCGGACTCAGCGAGGGATCCTACCTCTACCGCCTCAAGGGCAGTCTCCTGGAGCTTCATACTCTGGGTTGGGGGATACAACTGTGGAGGATGACAAGTACTTCGCCCAGGCGGATTTACCTGCTATGCTGAACAGTGTCCTTGTGATGGGGATGGGAAGATTGGAAGGTATAGACAAGGAAGAGGGAAGGAAGCGGCCGTGGCTTTAAATTAGGTACCATTCCGGCATTTGCCTGGTGGAGAAGTGTGAAACCACGGAAAACCCCTTCGAGGATGGCTGAGGTGGGAATCGAACCCACCTCTACTCAGTTGACCTGAGGCTGAGTGAACCGCGTTCGAGCCCCCGTACCACTTTTCAAATTTCGTGGCAGAGCCGGGAATCGAACCCGGGCCTCTGGGGTGGCAGCTAATCACACTAACCACTACAACACAGAGGCGGACCACCGGAGGCCACACGCCATTATTATTAACGACCTGATAAACTAATCAACAATCCAATCATGTTTGCCGTAAATAGCATTAGTAAGGTTATTTATTTGAAGACATACTGTACAGTATATCTACTTGTTATATTGCATTTACAGTGTTGTATTTGAATAGTAAATATCTGTGTCTTCACTGGTGATGAAACTCATTGGCTATTTAAAGGCTAGCTATTATCAATGGACATCTGATGATAAGTTTTAAATACTATTTTCAGAAACTCAGTAAACTGGGAATGCAAAAAAACTGTGCAGATTCAAGCATTAAACTTCTTGAATTATGTTTTTTTTTTTTTTTGCTATTTGCTTTACGTCGCACCCACACAGATAGGTATTATGGCGACGATGGGATAGGAGAGGCCTAGGAAGTGGAAGGAAGCGGCCGTGGCCTTAACTAAGGTACAGCCCCGGCATTTACCTGGTGTGAAAATGTGAAACCACGGAAAACCATCTTCAGGGCTGCCGACAGTGGGACTCGAACCCACTATCTGCCGATTACTGGATACTGGCCGCACTTAAGCGACTGCAGCTATCGAGCTCGGTGAATTATGTAAATATATTACGTTTTACTTCATGAAAAACTGTAATTTACTTCTCATAATAGAAATTCTGTCTTTCCCGTCCAAGAAAATATAAATGGTGGCTTGCACGCTTCAACCCCGCATATTTGTACATTTTAAGACGAAACTTGTAACGTGTCAGTTTTCTTTCATTCTTTCTTTCTTAATCTGTTTACCCTCCAGAGTTGGTTTTTCCGTCGGACTCAGAAAGGGGTCCCACCTCTACCGCCTCAAGGGCAGTGTCGTGGAGTGAGAGACTTTTGATCGGGGATACAACTGGGGAGGAGGACCAGTACCTCGCCCAGGCGGCCTCACCTGGTGTGCTGAACATGGGCCTTGGGGGGGGATGGGAATATTGGAAGGGATAGACAATGAAGAGGGAAGGAAGCGGCCGTGGCCTTAAGTTAAGTTTCATCAAATCAAATCAAATCAAATCAAATCAAATCAAATCAAATCAAATCAAATCAAATCAAATCAAATCAAATCAAATCAAATTAAATCAAAATCTCTTTATTTGCAAACGAGGTGTCTACCTCGGTGGCAAATGGCACACTAAAATATATTGTCAAGCACTAAATTTTAGATTAACAAGAGAAGAAAATTTTCCTAGAATACAATATTATACAATTTACGCAAACAATTTTTTTCTATTAAACACACAGCTCATCCTTAATAAATTTATATTGTTTACAAAATTCTACTTATAATATCTCCTGGTCTTACAAATATAGTCAACTCATATACAGTATGTGGAATTACTTCAAATAATACTATACAACTGGTATAAGATTAAAATTTACATCGCATTTATTTATTTATTTATTTATTTATTTATTTATTTATTTTTTTACCCATTTTGGAATCTAAGTAGCATAACGACCTGCTGCATCTTAACCAAAGCCCCCTTTTGCCACCACTTTTCAGAGTTCCTGAAGGGCCTTCACAGTTTCCTCACCTGTGTCCAAAGTTCATAAACACTTCTTAGTTAACCGTTACAATTATACATTCGTTGTTTGATCAAGTCGGAACATTTTCAGTGAATGACAAACATGACGATCTAATGAATTACAGCAGAAGAAGAATATTGAAATATATTTAGGAGGCACGTGTGATCTCCATTCATATGTGGTCAACTTGATGGCCTGCAAGAATGGAAGTCCCATCAATCACAGAATGTCACTGATGTACAGGGTGGTGCACGAAATGTCATACATCGGAAATGTTTTATAAAATGTGTAAACCTGGGCTCACAACCATGTCCTTTCGTGAACAGAAACCTTATTTCATGCGTGATCCGACAGGCAGCACCACATCTCACGCATGCGTACCAGCTGCCGGTTATACAGCATGGCGGACAAAGGGAGATTGACGCGTGAACAGAAGGTGAAGATAGTGTTGTTTTATGCTTAAACAAGAGTGTAGCTCGGACCCAGGAAAGGTTTCGTGTTCATTTCTGTACTCGGTGGGCCCTTGCCGGCAGACGGTATACAGACTGGCCAAGTAATTTGAAACAGAACGCAACATATTCGAGAGAAAACGGCCCCGCCTCAAGCCGGTCCGCTGACCGGGGAATGTTGCTGCTGTGAGAGCAGCTGTGGCTGGGAGCCCCTCCAAATCCACCAGAACTGCATGTGCTCAGCTGGGCATCTCTCGTCGGTCAATTCAGAGAATACTGCAGTCTGACCTTGACGTGTTTCCATACAAAATGACAAATATTCTGAACTCCCTGAATGAACATTTCGGGCCCCGTGTGATGTCTCATCGATATCCCGAGCGTTCTCAGAGAGGCTCAATCTGGCCACCGCATAGCCCCGATCTTAATCCCTGCGACTTCTCCTTGTAGGGATATTTGAAGGAGACAATCTACCGTCATAAACGAGAAAATGTACAGCAATTGCAAGCGGCCATTGTGACTTTCTTCGGAGGGTTGAGTGAGGACTTGTGTCGTAGAGTGTTCGCGAACATGCAGGTTCGTCTCGAAGCTGTTGTAACACCGAGAAGGTGGACATATTGAATATGTCCTGCACACGGAATAACCATGCAAATGTCAGTGAATGTTGTAACGCCATTTTGTATTCATTATGTGGTATATTACATTTTCTATAAACAATTTTCAGTGTATGACATTTCGGGCGCCACCCTGTGTAAGGAACACTCCCAGCGGTGATCATTTTCTGCCATGCTCAAAAGCACCTTCCTTGTGCAAATGTAGTCACTATTACGCCACTCACTATCTCATCATTTGATATGCCCAATAGGTCCAGCTAAAGCGAAGCCATTCCTCGTTCAAGTCACGCCATTCGATGTACCACTGCATTCTTATGATGCCATTTAATGGTACCTTGTACAGAGTACCACGAACACATGATGTCGGTCTGTTGCACAAATATATTGATAACGTGTTGTTGTTCTCGAATGTAACATCATCGTAGCAGAACTGTCACACCCTGTCCTTTGGAATAAAGGACTCCATTTCACGTGTACGGTCGGTGGAACGAAGATAATCGTGTAGGTAAGTCCTACCCCGCTAGTGAGTGTGACCAGTCCGACCGCTTCGCACTTGACAGTCTGAGAGAAGGTGTCCGGACATTTGCGGTCACCTCAAAATCACGGACATTTGCTGTCAATGAGATAAACTTGTACCCACTCACAGAAATTCCCCAGCAGTCAAAGCAGATTTGTGGTCAAGGCAGCAGGGGGTGGATCTCGTTTGCTTAATCTAGGGGTTTCGCCGCTAACCTGATGGGCCCCTGCTCACTCATTCCACGTAGATCAACATTTTTCTCCCGCGCGAAATATTTAGAGACTATTTATAGCTTCAGCCACAAACACCATTCTATATCGAAACTTCTTGGTGTAAGTACTTACTGTTGTGTGCTGTAACGGAGTTGACAGTTACTAATAAGGCAATTCGTTGAGCACATTACAATGGTTATATGTACAGAACGTATAGGGAAAGTCAGCATGGAATCGTGTCTCAAGGAGACGAAAGTGTCATATCATGTTTTTGGAAACATACAATTCTGAAATTTATAAACAAAGTATACCTTGGGACAAAACATGACGACATCAGTTCCTGGAAGCGAACTGGAAGGCAGCAGTCAATCACACCCTGCATTGGCTGAGTGAACGAGTTCTAAGTGATCCTTGTTTTGTGTGGAGTGGTTGCCAAACCACTTTCTTCAGTGTTTACTCTGTCTTCGTGTCGAGTGCAGTGGACTACTTTACCACTCCGGCTACAGTAGACGTAGTAAATCCTATAAGCCGCTAATAGGCACCAGTCTGCCGCTGGAGAGTAGTGGTGTGAGGCAAGGTCGTCATGTCGTCATGGGTATCTCAATGCATACTCTGTTGAAAGTTGGATGAGATCGGATGACGGGTTTCTGAGTATCGATGTCTTAAAATTGACGCTTGTTTATAAAACGGGCACTTCTTGTGCTCCACCTGCGATAAACATAATTACAAATTCAAAACTTAACGTAAAATGAAACGGGGAAAATAATGACGTCATTGCATTTTCTGTGGGCCTAGTGGTTATTTAACGAACAACCTACAAACTCAAGTACAAGTTGGTCGACAGTAAATTATACGTTTTGAGATGCTGATTCCCATCACAGTTTATCTAGAATTTTGACCTAGAACGAGTGAGCAGGAGCCCATCGGTGTGCGGAGAAATGCGAACACGGATATTTGCGAACACTATCTTCGAAAATAAGAAACAAGACATGTAATGTAAGCGACCCCTGTAAATAAAATAATCTTTAATCCATACAACTTATTGAAACTGATTTCCATCACACTTTACACAGGCTTTGAACTGTCAAAATGATAATTATCATCCTACGGTTTTGGCGTGTTTAAAATCAGCCTTCATAGGCTTCGTCAATTTTTCCTACGTTTATCGTTTAAAATCGGCTTTTTTTTGCTAGGGGCTTTACGTCGCACCGACACAGATAGGTCTTATGGCGACGATGGGATAGGGAAGGCCTAGGAGTTGGAAGGAAGCGGCCGTGGCCTTAATTAAGGTACAGCCCCAGCATTTGGCTGGTGTGAAAATCGGCTTTTATAGGCTTCTTCATTTATACATACGTAAAAACACTTGCTTTTGTTTCTCTATACTTACGGCACGCAAAACCATTATAATGAGCCGAGTGCCTACCCTTGATCGTGGTAACAATTGCGATACTTAATATTGCTAAGGCTATGAAGGTTAAAAGTAAAGTGAACAAAAATACGGGTATGCGCCCCGAACCGGCGATGGAACCGGCCGCAGCGGAAATCTCCACTATCGTTCGCATTATTTGTAGTTACAAAATTACCTGGTAGATGTTTGTGACATGGTATGGGAGGTGGCAAATATAATGTCGATGTTAAAATCGGAAAACTAATCCAGGGTTGATGGGATTCTCAGGGTAGTGTTCGCGTATTTCCGGCAACGAAATATTTTCCAAGACCTGGGAATTCCTAGTCAGGTAGCAGTAATCCCTAGTGTGCGCGAATTTCCTCTTTAATGATGTGTTCGCAAATTTCCTTGTTCGCACGTTTCCGGCATCCAGCCATCAGGTTAGTGGAGATGCCCTGAGATCAAGCTAATGAGACCCACCCCCTGCTGCCCTGACCGCAAATCTCCTGTGACTGCTGGGGAATTTCTGTGAGTTGGTCAAAGTTTATCTCAGTGACCGTAAATGTCCGTGAGCGCAAATGTCCCGTAACTTGAGCGAACTCACCACATTCGATCCGAAGATTCACATTCGCGGTCACTACGCTATTCGTTGCGAACATGGAAGGGGAGCCCAAAGACAGGGTGAAAGCAAAACCTGAGAGGAAGCCATATGGATTAATAAATTAAGAAAGTATGAAGAACGAAGTGTGAGAATTAGAGGTGTACAAACTCCGCATTTAACTTGCCCATGCTTGCCTGCTTTCCAGGCAAGCATGCTAGCCGCACGTAAACAACAGTACAGGCAGGCTGCTGCACTCCTGGCCAGGTCAAGCTCAGCCCAACCTGGGTAGGCTACAGGTTAGCTTGCTTGCTTGCTTTCTTCTTCCTGCTGCATTAATCGATGTTTGCTCGTTCATTGTGCTGATATGAGACTAGCGTGAATGCAGGCAGGAAAGGGGTTGTTACATGCCAGAATTTATATAGGATTCGTCAACACAAATATTATTTTGTATGGTTATTTAGTATTATGTTAATCATTACAAAGTTATGTTTAAATTTATTTCGTAAGTCAGACGTCTTATGTAACTTATTAACAAATCATATTTCTCTCTGTCAAACATAGTTACTTAATAAAAAGTAGTTTCTCTGAACAAAATATTTGAATATTTAAATAAACATAATGACAGCTGATGGAAGTATGACCATAAATATAATGCATTATTTACTATTCGAGAAAATTTGAAACAAAGATATACGTAATGTAGCTACAGGTCATAAATATCTTTAAAAGAATAATTTTATAGGTAAATTTTTTGAAATACATTTAATAATTTAGGAACCCCTTCCCCACAAAACCAAAAGAAATAACTATAAAACTAATCAGTTGAGAAGTGTAATTTTACCATTTGCTCTCTTAGTTTGTGGTCGCCTCATACTATGCATACTGCATACCAATATTTAATGCATGGACACATTATCGCTTGTGTGTATTACTATGATGCCATTAAGTCTGTATAAAGACGGGAACGTTTTCGCTGATAAAATTTCCCGAGCAGCTGAAGACCCTCTCGCTGGAGAGACTCGTAGCGGGTATGTTAAGCACCTTTTTCGCTACGGTACAAGGCAAGTCGGAGCAGCCTGTGCGAATTATTTTTCCACCACCGCAGTATATTTTCGTTACTAATAAACCCTTCTTGCAAGTACCTACTGACCTCACCATGTATCATTGGCGAATTTTCTGCCCAATCATCAAATTTCGTTTTCCTACGTTGCACTGAATTTTCTTCATATGAAGATGGGACTTCTTGTCTATTTTGATTGGGTAGCTGCTCTGAAAATATATCTGCCCAAGTTATTGATATTTTATGCTAATAACAGAATGTTAAAGATATCTCATTTTCATAGGTACAATAATAATAATAATAATAATAATAATAATAATAATAATAATAATAATAATAATAATAATAACCAGAGAACCTTACCTTCAGCACACATTTGTCGAGCTGCCTCGAAAACAGACATTCATTCTCCTGCATTTAGTTTCTTTAATGTGCGATATTTAGGCACCAAAAGTGTTGCAGTTTTGTGTAACATAGTGACTTCCATTTTCTGCTCCAGGAAGACACCACCGGTTTGTTTCAAAAGCGTCAAGTAATGAAAATTCATTTAGCTGTTCATCGTCATTCTGTGGAGTACAATGGGCTTTTAAGGCATAAAACCACGGAAAGACTAGATGTAAAGTCGGGTCCTCATCATCCTCAAGATCAATTGTGGCTTCCTTAAATAGCTTAAGAAATGTTATAAGCAGGCCAGTAATGTCCTGATCATAACCGGACATCTTATCAGAGGCACCCTCCTTCTCTAAAATAGTTCTCACAGCATCTATCTGGGAGTGAACTGATTGCAGCATGTCAAAATAACTGTTCCACCGAGTGGAAACATAGGGTTTCAGAGATGATTGTAACCTCACACATATGCCTCTTCTTTTAAAGTACGAAACCAGAGATTTCACTGAATGGATAACAGCTAACACATTAGGAACTGTTTCTTTCAAAAAGGGTTCACTCAGAACATGCTTCAAGACCGTATTAATAATATGAGCCATGCATGGAAGACGCTTGTATATGCTGAGGGCCTTAACAATATTTCTTCCCTGGCCTGTTACAAATGTAATTTTGCAATTATCTTCATGAGCAACGCCATGTCCTTTCAAACGATCTTCCAATTCACTGCGAATATTTTCACCAGTTTTTGGACAGTCAGGGAAGGCCGAACACATTAATACATACCGTACTTATTGAGAGACCAATCTCTATTTATATAGTGCATTGTGACAGACATATAGTGTACACCCTTGTACTTATCTGTCCACAGGTCAGTGGTACTCGCACAGATACCTGATTTAATAGCACGTACTATATCAGGAAGCGTTTTACTGCGCACTTTGTCCGCGAAAGTTGTACCTTCCTAGCAACTGTGACTCGAGATAACATTTTAAATATCCACCGAGCCATACTTTTTGCGCATTTCTATCAGCGTTTGCCCTAAATTTAAAAATCCTTCACCCTCAATAGTTGTAAACGGTCTCAAGTCCTTGGCGCACATTTCCACGGACTTGTCAGTCACCAAGTCCTTGTCCTCTTTCAAAATATTTTTAGACTGTGAAAAATTTGGGTCAAATTTGCAGACATGTCACAACATACTTGAGGTCCCTGAATTGGTGTTGAGTAGCTTTTTGCAAAAATTGCATTGCGAGTAACGTACTGGCTTATTTGATACCTGTACATAAACACCTGAAAACTTTTCCCTTGCTAGACTTGAGCCCTGTTTTATTGCTGGAATAAATCCACCATTTTTTAATTTTTCTTCGATTTCCTTTACGGTTGATTTGTTCATTTCTCTGCTGGTTGCACTTCTAACTACAACAGAGCTGCACTCGACGCAATACGTAGCTACACTAACATATAACGGTACAATCACGTCGCATCGATAGCAAACTTCACGTTCTCTCTTGTCAAGCCCGGCAGTCCGAACGGGTCCCAGGCAACCTGTCAGGCTTAGGGAAACCCAGGTTTTGGTTTGCTATGACTAGCAGCTCAGTACGCGTGCACTCTTGCTTCGCTGACGCTCAAGCTAAGCTGCTTTGCTTGTTGCAGAGCAGCTTGGGGCAGGCAAGCCTGAAGTACAATTTGTACACCTTTAGTGGGAATACTCCTTACTAGTAACAACTGCGAATGATGATTATGTAGGATATGTGCCATGTAAATGCTGTGCTTCCGTATTAACGTTTGCATCTACTACATCACATATGAAAGAGCACGTGTGTAATGTACAGCCTCATACAGTATCATATGATATTAAACAAGACATTACTTAAAAGTGCACCAAACTGTGTGCAGCAGATCTTCACCCCTTTACGGCTGTTTTGGGAGCAAGGTTGCATGTCAAAGCGAAGTAATGTTGGCGCAGACTACGGACGAATACACATTGCCGATATCAATCAATCAATCAATCAATCAATCAATCGATCAATCAATCAATCAATCAATCAATCAATCAATCAATCAATCAATCAATCAATCAATCAATCAATCAATCAATCAATCAATACTGATCTGCATTTAGGGCAGTCGCCCAGGTGGCAGATTCCCTATCTGTTGTTTTCCTAGCCTTTTCCTAAATGATTTCAAAGAAATTGGAAATTTATTGAACATCTCCCTTGGTAAGTTATTCCAATCCCTAACTCCCCTTCCTATAAATGAATATTTGCCCCAGTTTGTCCTCTTGAATTCCAACTTTATCTTCATATTGTGATCTTTCCTACTTTTATAAACGCCATTCAAACTTATTCGTCTACTAATGTCATTCCACGCCATCTCTCCGCTGACAGCTCCGAACATACCACTTAGTCGAGCAGCTCTTTATTACTCTATACAGAATAACATCATCCGCAGAAAGCCTTACCTCCGATTCCACTCCTTTACTCATATCATTTATATATATAAGAAAACATAAAGGTCCGATAATACTGCCCTGAGGAACTCCCCTCTCAACTATTACAGGGTCAGACAAAGCTTCACCTACTCTAACTCTCTGAGATCTATTTTCTAGAAATAAAGCAACCCATTCAGTCACTCTTTTGTCTAGTCCAATTGCACTCATTTTTGCCAGTAGTCTCCCATGATCCACCCTATCAAATGCTTTAGACAGGTCAATCGCGATACAGTCCATTTGACCTCCAGAATCCAAGATATCTGCTATATCTTGCTGGAATCCTACAAGTTGAGCTTCAGTGGAATAACCTTTCCTAAAACCGAATTGCCTTCTATCGAACCAGTTATTCATTTCACAAACATGTCTAATATAATCAGAAAGAATGCCTTCCCAAAGATTACATACAATGCATGTCAAACTTACTGGCCTGTAATTTTCAGCTTTATGTCTATCACCCTTTCCTTTATACACAGGGGCTACTATAGTAACTCTCCATTCATCTGGCATAGCTCCTCCGACCAAACAATAATCAAATAAGTACTTCAGATATGGTACTATATCCCAACCCATTGTCTTTAGTATATCCCCAGAAATCTGATCAATTCCAGCCGCTTTTCTAGTTTTCAACTTTTGTATCTTATTGTAAATGTCATTGTTATCATATGTAAATTTTATTACTTCTTTGGCCTTAGCCTCCTCCTCTATCTCGACATTATCCTTGTAACCAACAATTTTTACATACTGCTGACTGAATACTTCTGCCTTTTGAAGTTCCTCACATACACACTCCCCTTGTTATTCCTGGAATGTCCTTCTTGGAACCTGTTTCTGCCTTAAAATACCTATACATAACCTTCCATTTTTCACTAAAATTTGTATGACTGCCAATTATGCTTGCCATCATGTTATCCTTAGCTGCCTTCTTTGCTAGATTCAATTTTATAGTAAGTTCCTTCAATTTCTCCTTACGTCCACAGCCATTTCTAACTCTATTTCTTTCCAGTCTGCACCTCCTTCTTAGTCTCTTTATTTCTCTGTTATAATAAGGTGGGTCTTTACCATTCCTTACCACCATTAAAGGTACAACCCTGTTTTCGCATTCCTCAACAATTTCTTTAAATCCATCCCAGAGTCTGTTTACATTTTTATTTACCGTTTTCCACCGATCATAGTTACTTTTTAGAAACTGCCTCATGCCTGCTTTATCAGCCATATGGTACTGCCTAACAGTCCTACTTTTAAGACCTTCCTTTCTATCACATTTATTTTTAACTACCACAAAAACAGCTTCATGATCACTAATACCATCTATTACTTCAGTTTCCCTATAGAGCTCATCTGGTTTTATCAGCACGACATCCAGGATATTTTTCCCTCTGGTTGGTTCCATCACTTTCTGAATCAGCTATCCTTCCCATATTAACTTATTTGCCATTTGTTGGTCATGCTTGCTGTCGTTCGTATTTCCTTCCTAATTGACATCTGGCAAATTCAGATCTCCCGCTACAATCACATTTCTTTCCATGTCGTTTCCCACATAGCTGACTATCCCATCAAATAATTCCGAATCCGCGTCAGTGCTACCCTTTCCCGATCTGTACACTCCAAATATATCAAGTTGCCTATTATCTTTAGAAATGAGCCTTACACCTAGAATTTCATGTGTCTCATATTTAACTTTTTCGTAGCTTACAAATTCTTCTTTCACCAGAATGAACACTCCCCCTCCCACCCTTCCTATCCTATCTCTACGATACACACTCCAGTGCCGTGAGAAAATTTCTGCATCCATTATATCATTTCTCAGCCATGATTCAACTCCTATTACAATATCTGGTAAATATATATCTATTAAATTACTTAATTCTATTCCTTTCCTTACAATACTTCTACAGTTCAACACTAACAATTTTATGTCATCCCTACTTGGTTTCCAGTTCCCCGTTCCCTTATCACCGCTCCCTAGGCCATCCCGTTTCCCTGAATGTACCTCACTATTACCCTTCCAAACAAATTTCCTAACTTATACGTACCACTGCGGTTTAAATGAAGGCCATCTGAGCGCAGATCCCTATCTCCTACTCGCCCATTAGGATCTAGAAATTTCACTCCCAGTTTCCCACATACCCACTCCATAGTCCCATTTAAATCCCCAATCACCCTCCAGTCAGTATCCCTCCTACACAGTATTCCACTAATAACAATCTCCACTTTCTTAAACTTCACCTGTGCTGCATTTACCAGATCCCACACATCTCCAACTATGTTGGTACTTATATCAGCTTACCTTACGTTGTTGGTACCAACGTGAAACACTACCACCTTCTCCTTCCCCTCCTCCTTCTCTTCTACTTTCCTCAACATCTGCCTCAACCTAATTCCTGGATAACACTCCACCCTGGTACCCTTTCCTCCACACACTTTCCCCACGTGTCTAACGATGGAATCCCCCATGACCAGAGCCTCAACCCTACCCATCTCATTTGATCCCCTCCCCTCCTGGTCAGATATTCCTTCTACGACAATGTATGTGTTGAAAGATCTGCTTTCTGATGACAATCCTCTTGCACAGGGAAAAATAGCAGCACAGAATTTCCAAGACTTGCTCTGCTAGCGAAGAAAATATTGTCTATTCTAGCCTTCAAAGCAGCAAATGAAAGAAATTTCAGTGCAACTGGTAACCAAATTAGTGACATACGGAGCTTACTTAACCCAGATATAGTAAATGGCGCTCTCTTGATTAATTCTGTACTACAACAAAGAACACAATAATGGTGAATTTTTGCGACGATGTGAAAGACAATATAATGTTCCGTGTCTGCTAACGTGACAAGTTGATATCATAGTGTTTATAGTAAGTTTGCAATTATATTACTTCAATGCATATTTTAACCATAATTGGTTAATTTCGCTGGCAAGGGGGCTGGGTGTATGTGTCGTCTTAATCATCAATTTATCCTCATCACGAAGCGCAGGTCGCCTACGGGAGTCAAATCAAAAGACCTGCATCTGGTGAGCCGAACTTGTCCTCGGACACTTCCGGCACTAGAAGCCATACTCCATTTCATTTCATGGTGTCCAATATTTTATGGCCAGCCACTCTCCTCTCATCGGGCGTTAAGTTTCTTTGTCGTAACTTCGTTGATACTGTTCGTAAGCGCATCAGCCACCTTACCTCAGCTGCTTGCTGCCAGCCAACCCACTCAAAGTCGATTGTATGAGGGTCGAATGAGCGTGAGTAAACGAACTGAGTACTTAGCAGATCTCTACTTTGGGAACGGTCATGAACACGCAAGCAATATTGAAATAAACCTGGGAATCTGCTACAAAAACATCAGAACAACGTGTTACTGTTCGCAATTGCAGTACTGTTGCAGTAGAACTGTAGATCCCTGGTTTCTCTAGAGAACCACGAGCATGCAAGCAGCACTGCAATAAATTATGGCGATCTGTTGCAGAAGACAATTGGGTACGTGTTGCTTTTCGCCAGTGCAACACCATCGCAACAGAACTATCCCTCTCTGGTATCATTTAAAGATCACTGCAGTAACTGTTGATTTCGAACGCTCAGAACGTTCTCTCTGTGTGGTACGTCCTTGTTCCAACTATTCTCTACATATTCCTTGTACATTAGTAGCCTTATTCGCCACCGATTGCACCATTCCCCGGAACGACGCAAAACATTCTTGCTGCATGCGACCTCTTTCAATTTAATTAAGTTGATGTAGCATCATTAACGACTTGGAGAGACCACGTGTGAACAAACGCGGACAGTTTGACCCAGATTACTCAACAGACAGGGGCGAACAATAGGATCCAACACAACTTGGTTCACACCCTAACATTTATTTATTTCCGAACACATGTTCAAACCACTCCCACTTGTCAAGCAAACATCTGATTCTTGTATTGAAACACCCTGTATTTATTGGTTGCTTGAGTGGCTCAGACGGTACTGCACTGGTCTTCTAAACGCATGTTCGTGAGTTCGAACCTGGTTCAGTTCTGTGGTATTTGAAGATATATAACTTAAATCCGCCAGTGTCGCGTCAGTAGATTTACGTTAAAGAACTCCTGCAGGATAACATTTCGACATTTCGATTTATCTGAAAACCGTAAAAGTAGTTCAGACTGTCTGTTAGGTTATCAGCCCACAGGGTGATTGGATCCTCAAATAGCACATCTAAAGGTTATGTGGTTATAGGGAAACCGCAAAAGAAAACCCGGTGGTAGCGGAAAAATGGGGCATACTAGGCAAGATAATGAATGAGGTAGTTTGCCATTGCTTTCCTCACTGGGCCAGAAAATGCTATTGCAGTACAAATGACCCTATGAGCTACACCTTTCATAACAATCAGACGCACTGGTCTTCCTCTGAATGCCATTACCAGGGCTCAGAAATTGAAGACGTATACATTTCCTAAAATTTACGTATAAAAAGACCTAAAATATCACAAGAAAGACGTAAAACTGGCAAAAAAGACGCGAAAATGCGAAACAAATTAATTCATAAATTTAGTTTTAATTACATATTTAATGAAGAAATATGATGATTAAAAATGCAAAATTCTGGTGGACCGGACGAGTTGGCCGTGCGCGTAGAGGCGCGCGGCTGTGAGCTTGCATCCGGGAGATAGTAGGTTCGAATCCCACTATCGGCAGCCCTGAAGATGGTTTTCCGTGGTTTCCCATTTTCACACCAGGCAAATGCTGGGGCTGTACCTTAATTAAGGCCACGGCCGCTTCCTTCCAACTCCTAGGCCATTCCTATCCCATCGTCGCTATAAGACCTATCTGTGTCGGTGCGACGTAAAACCCCTAGCAAAAAAAAAAAAAAAAAAAAAAAAAATTCTGGTGGTACGCAACATACAGTGCAAACATATATGAGTGAAATACTCCTTTCAGACAGTAGGCAATTTTAGGTTAACATAATTTAGACAAGGATTTCCGTGTTTGTTAAAATAAATACTTGCAGAATTTAGAATGAAATATTTTTAACCGGGCGAGTTGGCCGTGCGCGTAGAGGCGCGCGGCTGTGAGCTTGCATCCGGGAGATAGTAGGTTCGAATCCTATTATCGGTAGCCCTGAAGATGGTTTTCCTTGGTTTCCCATTTTCACACCAGGAAAATGCTGGGGCTGTACCTTAATTAAGGCCACGGCCGCTTCCTTCCAACTCCTAGGCCTTTCCTATCCCATCGTCGCCATAAGACCTATCTGTGTCGGTGCGACGTAAAGCCCCTAGCAAAAAAAAGAAATATTTTTACCACCTGGAATGAATTCAGCGAACCCGCAATGGATATCTGGAGAAAGAAATTGAAATTAGTATAAAAGGAATCATATTTGGCTTAACCACACTACGCTTACAGAAATTGGAATTCGGAACTATTATCTCAGCTGGCTTCGCACTAACGAGGGAACACATACATGTGTTACACTCGGATTCGGTTGAAATTTGGTAGGAATAATCTTGGGAGGCAGTAGAATTCTAAGGTGAAAACTGCATGAGCCCAGCGCAAGTTTAAACGCCAAAATTGAACAAATAAGTAGTCGTAAAATTAGAAGTGCCGCGGGAGTATCCGGGTGTGGCGGAGAGGTAGGGAGGAGCGAAGGAGCGGACGTGAACCAACCAGGCTGTAACGAGCTGCGCCAGCAGCCAAGCAGCGTATAGTTAGCGCGTTCCCCGTAACTTCCCGATCAGATGTGTAAAACGTAAATATGAAGACAGCACATGAAACAAGTATACGAGTTCTTGTTACTCATTGTATATTTTTCAAACCTTATTGGCATCGATGCTTCTTTCCTCCCTACCTCTCCGCCACACCCCGACACTCCAGCGGCACTTCTAATTTTACGACTATTTATTTGTTCAATTTTGGCGTTTAAACTTGCGCTGGGCACATGCAGTTTCCACCTTAGCATTCTACTGTCTCCCACGAATATTCCTACCAAATTTCAATCGAATCCGAGTGTAACACATGTATGTGTTGCCTCGTAAGTTACAATAGTCGTCTACTGGTTCTTAGCTGTAAAGGATCGTCGGTTTTCAGACAACACATTGCGAAACATCGAGAAACTGCTCTCCATATCAACGGATGTTAAGGGTTCTTACTTGAAGCAAGTGGGATCTTCCTCTTCATATCACTCACACCCAAATTTTCTCCTTTCAATATTGCAGTTGTCTGGCACATAATTTGATAGCCCTGGTTTATTTTCAAGTACTAGTTTCATTTTTATTTCACATTCTCTCTTTTTAGTTATGATTCATATATACACAGACTGACAGTGACAATGCAACACCAAGGAGGAGTGGTTCGAAAGGGATGGAAGTTGGGGAAAAAACAGAGACGGCACGGACGAATAATTGATGTTTATTTCAAACCGATATGCAGGTTACACAATGCGCACGGCATCGACTCAGTAGGATGTAGGACCACCGCGAGCGGCGATGCACGCAGAAACACGTCGAGGTACAGAGTCAATAAGAGTGCGGATGGTGTCCTGAGGGATGGTTCTCCATTCTCTGTCAACCATTTGCCACAGTTGGTCGTCCGTACGAGGCTGGGGCAGAGTTTGCAAACGGCGTCCAATGAGATCCCACACGTGTTCGATTGGTGAGAGATCCGGAGAGTACGCTGGCCACGGAAGCATCTGTACACCTCGTAGAGCCTGTTGGGAGATGCGAGCAGTGTGTGGGCGGGCATTATCCTGCTGAAACAGAGCATTGGGCAGCCCCTGAAGGTACGGGAGTGCCACCGGCCGCAGCACATGCTGCACGTAGCGGTGGGCATTTAACGTGCCTTGAATACGCACTAGAGGTGACGTGGAATCATACGCAATAGCGCCCCAAACCATGATGCCGCGTTGTCTAGCGGTAGGGCGCTCCACAGTTACTGCCGGATTTGACCTTTCTCCACGCCGACGCCACACTCGTCTGCGGTGACTATCACTGACAGAACAGAAGCGTGACTCATCGGAGAACACGACGTTCCGCCATTCCCTCATCCAAGTCGCTCTAGCCCGGCACCATGCCAGGCGTGCACGTCTATGCTGTGGAGTCAATGGTAGTCTTCTGAGCGGACGCCGGGAGTGCAGGCCTCCTTCAACCAATCGACGGGAAATTGTTCTGGTCGATATTGGAACAGCCAGGGTGTCTTGCACATGCTGAAGAATGGCGGTTGACGTGGCGTGCGGGGCTGCCACCGCTTGGCGGCGGATGCGCCGATCCTCGCGTGCTGACGTCACTCGGGCTGCGCCTGGACCCCTCGCACGTGCCACATGTCCCTGCGCCAACCATCTTCGCCACAGGCGCTGCACCGTGGACACATCCCTATGGGTATCGGCTGCGATTTGACGAAGCGACCAACCTGCCCTTCTCAGCCCGATCACCATACCCCTCGTAAAGTCGTCTGTCTGCTGGAAATGCCTCCGTTGACGGCGGCCTGGCATTCTTAGCTATACACGTGTCCTGTGGCACACGACAACACGTTCTACAATGACTGTCGGCTGAGAAATCACGGTACGAAGTGGGCCATTCGCCAACGCCGTGTCCCATTTATCGTTCGCTACGTGCGCAGCACAGCGGCGCATTTCACATCATGAGCATACCTCAGTGACGTCAGTCTACCCTGCAATTGGCATAAAGTTCTGACCACTCCTTCTTGATGTTGCATTTGCTCTGTCAGTCAGTGTATATATATGTATTTACTAGAGAAACGATGTTTCAGAGGTGTCGGGTGAACGAATGATAATTCGAATTGAGAATGGGCAGTAAAAATGTATTTGAAAGCAGGTGAAGTAGCAAAAAAAGCCCACAAGACCTAAATAAAGGGGCTAAAAAGGACCATTATGCCAAAAAACGCCGAAAAGGGCAAACAGACAAATAAAATCCACCATTTTCTGACCCACAATTACCCAGAATGAACATATATTATGTTGGGCCTCGTCTTCGGACACTCGAGGAAAAAGGATATTTCCTCAACTTCCGAGCCCTGGCACCACCCACGCCCCAGCAGCTTCCATATTGTCACAGCCATGGATGAGACTGTGACTTCGGTGGAAGCTACACTTTGCTATGTCCTGTGCCAAGCGACAGATGCTAAAACGTAGTGGAATGAGAAAAGTTATTATTATTATTATTATTATTATTATTATTATTATTATTATTATTATTATTATTATTATTATTATTATTATTATTATTATTATTGCTGCTGTTGTTGTTGTTGTTATTGAAAATCCACTGCCTGTTTCCAGTCATTCGACCGGATCAGGAATGGAATGAATGACAATTAGCGGAGAGGATAGGAATTGCGCCGCCTGCCGAAGTCTGTCGCACTCCTCTGGAGCTATGATTACTGACTGACAGATGAAATGAAATTAAATTATATCGGACAGTGTTGCAGGAATGAAAGATGACAGGGAAAACTAAAGTACCCGGAGAAAAACCTGTCCCGCCTCCGCTTTGTCCACTATAATTCTCTCATGGAGTGACCGGGATTTGAACCGCCGGGCTGAGCGGTTCTGACGGTTGAGACGCTGGCCTTCTGACCCCAACTTAGCAGGTTCGGTGCTGGCTCAGTCCGGTGGTATTTGAAGATGCTTAAATACATCAGCCTCGTGTCGGAGGACTTACTGGCGCGTAAAGGAACTCCCGCTGAACAAAATTCCGGCACCTCGGCGTCTCCAAAAACCGAAACGTTAGTTCGTGGGACGTAAAATCGATAACATTGTGGGATATGAACCACGGAATCCAGCGGTGAGAGGCCAGTGCACTGCCACCTGTGCCACGGAGTCTCCTATTATTATTATTATTATTATTATTATTATTATTATTATTATTATTATTATTATTTCTCTGTAAGAAATATGGCTACTCTAAATTGGCTATCTGTGATTTAAATCACAATCAAATAATTTTAAGAACGAACCAAGATGAATTAGAACTGCTACGTATATGACGTAATTTAAGTTATAGTATTGCATACAGCTATAATCGACCGATTAACTTCATAAACTACTAGTCGAAGAAAGTAAAGAAGAAATTGCCCAATATTCAGTAAAAATGGAGAGGGTGCCTGGAATCCGCTACATTTTTTTGTCGGTTATATCAGCAACATTTCGTCATTTGAAGAAGCTGGCTTAGAAGTCAGTATAAATGGACCAATGAACGTGCAGTGCTAACAATTTAATTAGTACAGTAAAGATAAGCACAAGCCGTCCTGTGAAACTTACGCGCTTATCACGGAGTTCGACAATTATATCCGTATTACTTCCTTCCTTTCTTTCTTTCTTAGTCTTTACCGTCCAGGGCTGGATTTTCCCTCGGACTCAGCAAGGGATCCCACCTCTACGGCTTTAAGGGCGGTGTCCTAGAGCGTGAGACATTTGGTCTGGGATAAAACTGGGAAGGAGGACCAGTACCTCGCCCAGGCGTCCTCACCTGCTATGCTGAACATGCGTCTTGTGGGCGGGGGGGGGGGGGGATGGGAAAATTTAAGGGATAGGCTAGGAAGAGGGATAGAAGCGGCCGTGTCCTTAAGTGACAGTAGGTACCATCTCGGTATTTGCCTGGAGGAGAAGTGGGAAACCACAGAAAACCACTTCCGGATTGGATGAGGTGGAAATCACACCCCCTCAACTTAGTTGACATCCCGAGGCTGAGTGGATCCCGTTTCAGCCCTCGTACTACATTTTGAAGTTTCGTTGCAGAGCCGGGAATCGAACCCCGAAGCTAATCACACTAACCCCTACACCACAGAGGCGGACTGCCGTATTACTACCGATCGATAAAAACACTGTCACTTTGGGGCCATTGTTTGCCGAAATCAGGAACAAATGAGTTAGAAACTCTACGTCTGCTGTCCAGTGAAACATATTCCGTGGTAGGCCACTTTCGGCTCCAGGTGAATGCCAGGATGGTACCTCTCTGAAAGACAGGATCCACTTCTTCCCTGCATTCTTCCCTAGCCTACTCTGATTTTTATCCCCCATAAAGAATCAAAACAGTCATAGACTGCAATGGAGTTCCCATTATATTTGAGTCCGAGGTGAAGTACTTTTGAAAAATAAAATGACAAAAAATATAGTCTATTATTTAGTTAGTCATTTGCCCTACAGATAGGTAGGGCTCCACGCCGCCAGTCCAACAAGCTGCAGGTCGATCGATCAATCGTCTACCTGCATCGCTCAGGCAGGAAGTGACGTTGTGAACAGCAGTGCTACGTCTTAATACCACCAACTGAAGTCCGGTGTTTTCTTTAAAACTGACCAAATTTCTCAGGAAAAGAGTTTCAGCATTTTCTAACTGTATACATATGCTGAAGGTATTTCCAGTCTTAATGATAATGTCCTTTGTTTAATACCAAGCGGAGTACCAAGCTCTGCATTCGGGAGACTAGTGGGTTCGAACCCCACCGTCGGCTGTCCTGAGAATGGTTTTCTGTGGTTTCCCATTTTCACTTCCAGGCAAATGCCGGGAGAGTTCCTAGTCACTGTTGACAACCGATTCCTTCCAATTCTTTACCCAGTCTCAGTCAGTACCATTCATTTCTCCTTCATAAAACTCCCGAAATGAGATTGGCGTCAGGAAGGGCATCCGACTGTTAAAGCATGCCATACAATTTCATCTCAATTCATCCCCGGCCTTGTATCAGCAAACGGGGCCAAGGCGGTAATTATACATACAGTATATTTTCTTTAATGACCATTGAACTGATAACTGATGCATGATGAACGCCAGAGTTCATTAACATGTGGAAAGTCCATGGCACGAAGTTGTTGCCTTAAATTACTCTTCATTGTTACAGGACATAGTAAGGATTGACCCCACGAGTGTAAGGTATTTTGAAATTAGGTGTTTATTTAGCAAAATAGTAAAGCAAAGTCACCTCCGTACAGGCCATGAAGGCCCTTGGATTAGTGGAAGGTAAAGGCTTCCACCATTGTTAACCTCGGCACGTGATGGGGTAGAGTGGTTAGCTCTACCCGGCCGCCTTTGCCCCCAGGAATTAACCTGGTACTCATTTTTTGTGTAGGCTGGGTGACCCTCAGGGCTATATGCACCTCCGGAAGTGGAAATCTCGTTTCTTAAATTTTACGACTTCCTGACGGGGATTCGAACCCACGTCCTTCCGGGCGAACCGAGTACGCCTTTACCGCCTCGGCCAGGCAGCCCCTTTATTTAGCACAATGAATGTTTAAAATTACATATTTTTATAGATTTTTGTTTACAATTTGTTTTCGTCGCACCGACACAGATAGGTCTTATGGCGACGATGGGATAGGAAAGACCTAGGAGTGGGAAGGAAGCGGCCGTGGCCATAATTAAGGTACAGCCCCAGCATTTGCATGGCGTGAAAATGGGAGACCACGGAAAACCATATTCAGGGCTGCCGACAGTGGGTTTGAACCAACTATCTTCCGGATGCAAGCTCACAACTGCGCATCCCTAACCGCACGGCCAACTCGCCTGAATTTTGTAGAATTTGTAGAATTTCGGGAGGTAGTGGGTTCGAACTCCACTGTCGGCAGTCCTAAAGATGGTTTTCTGTGGCTTCCTATTTTCACATCAGGCAAACACTCGGGCTCTACCTCAAGTATGGGCACGGTCAATTCTATCCCACTCCCAGACCTTTCCTATCCCACCGTCGCCATAAGACCTATCCGTATCGGTGCGACGCAAAGCAATTTGTATTAAAAAAGGATAGCAAATATTATTTTCAAAAACACCTTAAGTTAAAAATTAAAAGCAGGCTTGCCAGGTGGTATGTCGTCTCCATCCTGCTTCACGCAGTAGAGAGGTGGTCGCTGGTTGCAGAGTAGGCTTCGGAACCCAAGTGGCCACAGCTTGTCCGTGGTCCGATAGCTCTGCACTCCGATCAAACAATCGAGCAGAGGAGGGGTGGCCGCGGCTCTGCCGTGGTTCTACACCTCTGGATTCGGGAGATGGAGAGGGGCTGGTCCCCACCGTCCTGAGAATGGTTTTCCGTGGTTTCCCATTCTCCTGCACTAAGGCGAATGCCGGAACAGTTCTTAGTACAGGTCACGGCTGCCAACCGTCTCACCCTCTCCACACGTAGGACTCCAGCAAGATATAGCAGATATCTTGGAATTAGGAGGTCAAATGGACTGTATCGCGATTGACCTATCTAATGCATTTGAGAGGATAGATCATGGGAGACTACTGCCCAAAATGAGTGCAATTGGACTAGAAAAAAGTGTGACTGAATGCGTGACTATATTACTAGAAAATTGAACTCACTGAGTTAGAGTACGGTAGGTGAAGCTTTATCTGATCCTGTGATCATTTAGAGGGGAATTCCTCAAGGTAGTATTATTGGACCTTTATGTTTTCTTATATATGTAAATGATATGGGTAAAGAAGTTGAATCAGAGATAAGGCTTTTTGCGGATGATGTTATTCTGTGTAGAGTAATAAATAAGTTGCAAGATTGTCAGTAACTGCAAAATGACCTCGACAATGTTGTGAGATGAACAGCAGGCAATGGTATGATGATAAACTGGGTTAAAAGTCAGGTTGTGAGTTTCACTAATACGAAAAGTCCTCTCAGCTTTAATTACTGAAAGCTCCTTATTGGGATCATTTTAAGTACCGTACCTAGGTGTTAATGTAAGGAAAGATCTTCATTGGGGGTAATCTGTCAACACCCCTACCCCCCGCTCTTTGATTACTCGGATACTCCAAACCCGATATTACGAAACAGCAGAGACAACACGGAGAAAAACGCAAATGAAGAGATCGCGATAATACAAGGCGATAAATTATTAGATACCAGAGTCTAGAATGCAGAGGGGCAATGTGCTGGAAAAGTATTCAATTCCGATGAATCGTCGATCGGAGCAAAGAAGAAACTGTTCAAAGTTGGACGCCTTCTGTCCTATGTAATATACAGGATGTTTCTAAATTCCTATTACAGACTTTGAGGGCTTGCAGTGGGGACCATGACGGTTAAGTTTATCATAGGAACTTGTGTCCGGAAACGTACTGTCTTCCCGCTATCCACTAAAAACCACCACAGCACACTTTCTCAGCTCCCTTTTTTCGGCGCTCTGTCCGACTTCTGCTGCTTGTCGTCTGGGTCCAACTACACGTGGGGGTCGATGTGACGACCACCGACGTCAACACAGACACGGACGGTACCTAAGTATTATGTTCTCGTACACACGGTCATCAATACCTGGTCCTCCAACATCCACCACAGCCATAACCCGAGCCATTAGATCTTCCTCAGATTCCACAGGGGTCTCGTAAATCAAGTTTTCATACGACCCCACAGGTAGTAGTCTAGCGGTGTCAAGTCTGGTGAACGTGCAGGCCAAGCAATCAGACCACTACGACCTATCCATTATTGCCCAAATCTTTGGTGCAGATGAACTACTCTACGTACAGCTTACTGCTGTGTACGTATTGTAGTAAAGAATTACTGCTGTACTATAGTATGAACGAAAATCACAAGTACAACAGCAGGTACAACACGTCTCCGCGCGGATCACACACTCAACTGAAAGGTATGTCAACAAAGCTGTAGGGGTATGGGGCATTACGTGATTGTTCAATGACGTACGTACTCTAGTCAGTGGCGCCGAAAATGCGGGGGATTTGAACGTGTGGTCTGGTGGTTTTTTACTGGTAGAGGGAAGACGGTACGCTTCCGAACACAAGTTCCTATGCTAAACTTAACCGTCTTGGTCCCCACTGCAAACCCTCGAAGTCTGTAATGGGAATATAGAAACACTCTGTATACACCTAAATAGACCAACCTTACTACCAGCAAAGGAAAGAAAGAGATAAGACTTAAGACGAAGTTTGTTAAAAATCATCATCATCATCATCATCTGTTTACCCTCCAGGTTCGGTTTTTCCCTCGGACTGAGCGAGGGATCCCACCTCTACCGCCTCAAGGGCAGTGTCCTGGAGCTTCAAACTCTTGGTCGGGGGATACAACTGGGGAGTATGACCAGTACCTCGCCCAGGCGGCCTCACCTGCTATGCTGAACAGGGGCCTTGTGGAGGGATGGGAAGATTGGAAGGGAGAGGCAAGGAAGAGGTAAGGAAGCGGCCGTGGCCTTAAGTTAGGTACCATCCCGGCATTCGCCTGGAGGAGAAGTGGGAAACCACGGAAAACCACTTCCAGGATGGCTGAGGTGGGAATCGAACCCACCTCTACTCAGTTGACCTCCCGAGGCTGAGTGGACCCCGTTCCAGCCCTCGTACCACTTTTCAAATTTCGTGGCAGAGCCGGGAATCGAACCCGGACCTCCGGGGGTGGCAGCTAATCACGCTAACCACTACACCACAGAGGCGGCCTTGTTAAAAATCAAAGGTTCAAATGAAAGAGAAATAAATTCATAAAAAAGGAAAACAGAACACGTCATAAATTATTTTGGAGAGTACTCTCAAATGATTACATGTGAAGGTTGTCAACATATCGCCTCCCTAGCGACCTCCATGAGATAATACAATTTGCGTACTTCAGTACCAAAGATGGGCTAAGGTCCCCACTCATTCTTTCGTCGGGAGAAAAACTATTGGCATAACCATCCCATTTACCTCGGAGATGATATCTTTCGATATTATTCCAAAATAATATATAACGTACCACAGAGAAAAAAGGACCCCGCAGAAAAAAAAGCTCCTCAATAATGACTTAAGGCAAAGAAGAAAATAAAGCAGGGCAAAACTGCGTCACATGTGGGCGGGTGTCAAATGAAAGGAAAAAAAGGTAAGGATTCACGCAGAAAAGTAATAATAATTTCATGTGGCTATTTCTAGCCGGGTGCAGCCCTTGTAAGGCAGACCCTCCGATGAGGGTGGGTGGCATCTGCCATATGTAGGTAACTGCGTGTTATTGTGGTGGAGGGTAGCGTTATGTGTGGTGTGTGAGTTGCAGGGATGTTGGGGACAGCACAAACACCCAGCCCCCGGGCCATTGGAATTAACCAATTAAGGTTAAAATCCCCGACCCGGCCGGGAATCGAACCCGGGACCCTCTGAACCGAAGGCCAGTACGCTGACCATTCAGCCAACGAGTCGGACACGCAGAAAAGTAAAATGGCTATTTCCCAAAGAGCCCTAAAGTAAAATGATAAGGTTACCGCTAGGTCCCACAATGATAAGACACAAATGGCATGTAAGGACGGGTCAGTGAAATAAAGCATTAATCCAGAGTAAAATAAAACCTAAAGGTGAAACAAATCTTTCTCCTTCATTGTGCAGCAAAACACGATCTATTCCACTCAACCGCACGACAAACATACAAAATCGGGCATCTTACAGATTCAAAGTGCCATGTAGAAATGCACCAAAATGCAAAGTTACTCAATGTAATAATACTGGGATAATACCATAGATTGGTCCAAATCACCAGACTAGATATGTACAAAATCATGACGTACATAATCACCACAATGTCTCAAGAAAACAGCTTTGATGATAAATGCCACGTAGGCATTTACAAAAAAGACTTAGATACCTTAAGACGGTCCAAACATAAGACATCGATGAAATCCCCAACAAGAGACCCAAAATACCAGGCACGTATAAACGGAGATGTCAGTCACACCAACATATTGGAATAGACCGTATTGTGCCACAACAATGAAGTGACACATATAAATAAGGTGGAAATTAAGTCAATCAATCAATCAATCAATCAATCAATCAATCAATCAATCAATCAATCAATCAATCAATCAATCAATCAATCAATCAATCAATCAATCAATCAATCAATCAACCAATCAATCAATCAATCAATCAATCAATCAATCAATCAATCAATCAATCAATCAATCAATCACTACTGATCTGTATTTATGGCAGTCACTCAGGTGGCAGATTCCCTATCTGTTTTTTACCTAGTCTTTCCTTAAATGATTGAAAAGTATTTGGAAATTTATTGAACATCTCCCGTGGTAAATTATTCCAATCCCTAACTCCTCTTCCTAAAAACGAATATTTACCCCAGTTTGTCACGTTGAATTCCAACTTTATCTTCATATTGTGATATTTCCTACTTTTAAAAACACAACTGAACTTAATCGTCTATTAGGCTTCTCGTCTATTGGAAGCGGTAACATGTGAACTGCGAGTTCGGACGAATCCGTGCGAAGTCAGTTCGTCCGAAATCGTGGGTACGCTATCATTCTTTGGTTGCATATTCGGCTGAGTTATTAATAGGTATATGCGTGAAGTAATGGCGCTTTCTGAAGATTTGTGTGATCTTTATGCATTAGGTACACCTCTGCTAGCGAGAAGAGCTCAGAAGAGGATACGGGAGTGGTTAACTTATATTTTATCGAAAAGGCAAATGTTTGGTAAATTTTCACGTATGTGGGCTGATCTGGAAAACGACAGAGATAGTACTTCGTTTATTTTCGCATGAAATGTTAAACATTTCGATACATATTACAAAAAGTACAGTAACTTTCGAGAAAATTTCACCTGAAAAAAGTCTAGCTGTAACTTTGAGGTAAGCAATGTTCATTTTGAAATGGGAAGCTAGAGAATTTCTCCCCTTCTACATATTTTTTCCAAATATAATATTCATTTCCTAATTCCCAACCATGCAAAAGAAATATTCTCTTATCCAAGAGTATGTTTTGTAACAGCGAGAGGTAATCGAAATAGCGGAATTGATTCTCTCTCATCAGTGCGATAAAGCTTGGTTCGAGCGGCCACAGCATTCGCGAGTATGCGTGGAGTTTCGTTGTCAAGTGGCAGAATGATAACATTTATCTGAAACGAGAAATTTCACGTTTATTTTCTATAATTCGAAGACTGGTGCAATTATTTACTTTATACGGCAATTTTAGAACATATTTTACAAATATATTTACGTAGGAATGAAGTGAACGGACGGGAAAATATAAATATTGCTAGAGTCTTTTTAATGAACATCACACTTCGAACTTGTGCTGTAAGGAATCTTCAGATATAAGACTCTAGTAAAGTGGTATAAAATGAATAAACTATATAAAATTAAATTTAACTGGCTCACCGTCCGCCTCTGTGGTGTAGTGGTTAGCGTGATTAGGTGCCACCCCCGGAGGTCCGGGTTCGATTCCCGGCTCTGCCACGAAATTTGAAAAGTGGTACGACGACTGGAACGGGGTCCACTCAGCCTCGGGTGGTCAACTGAGTTGAGGTAGGTTCGATTCCAGCCTCAGCCATCATGGAAGTGGTTTTCCGTGGTTTCCCACTTCTCCACCAGGCAAATGCCGGGATGGTGCCTAACTTAAGGCCACGGCCGCTTCCTTCTCTCTTCCTTGCCTGCCCCATCCAATCTTCCCATCCCTCCGCAAGGCCCCTGTTCAGCATAGCAGGTGAGGCCGCCCGGGCGAGGTACTGGTCATCCTCCCCAGTTGTACCCCCCAAACCCAGAATCTGAAGCTCCAGTAAACTGCCCTTGAGGCGGTAGAGGTGGGATCCCTCGCTGAGTCCGAGGGAAAAACCAACCCTATAGGGTAAACAGATTAAGAAGAAGAAGAACTGACGGAAAAACTTCTAAGTTACAATTATAGCTCGACAATGATTTTCATCCATTCTCCGTACTCATTTTAGTTTGAGCACTGGATAATGGCGCATATCGTCTTCATTACATGCATCAACTTACTGCGTAAGACATCATTCATTTTCTGAAATAAATTGACAAAATGATTATAACCTTCATAATAGATTCAATATTTTTAACGACCGTTTACTAGAAAATGACAGAACGTCATGCAAACATGCTCCTCTCAAACTTCAGAGAATTCTTAATGTTGCGAAGAAGTAGTTCTCTGTACAGTCCCTGAAATAAACAGTGATTGGCCGTGTTCAAACACGAACCACAGAGATGTCTCGGGGTGTTTTCGAAAACAAATATATTCTGTGTTTTTAGAGCGAGAACCCGTGGTGCAGCAGCCCTGCCAAGGCAAGTGCTGCTCAGTCAAGTGTCCTTTACGTACTGGAATGCTATGTGGTGAGTGGACAGCATCCTCAGTCGTATTGTTTGGTTTTCACGACCTGCTCCACTGCCTCTCGTATCAGACAACTTCTCAGTCGTTCTCACGAAGCTGATTGAACCTCATTCTAGCCTTCAGCCCAGTTGTGTTGTTTGGATTTTTAGTACATAGACTGGCTTGATCCACCCTTCCATGCCATCATATCCTATGTTAACCTTTTCATTTCTACGTAATTACTATATCTTACATCTACTCTCATCTGTTTGTCATATTCATGCCTTGGTGCACCCTTACTGTTCTTACCACCTACACTTCCTTCAAAAACCATCTGAACAAATCCAGGGTGTCTTAAGATGTGTCCTATCATTCTGTCACTGATTCTCGTCAAATTTAGCCAAATCGATTTCCTCTCACCAATTCGATTCAGTATCTCTCCATTCATGATTAGATTTACCCACCTCATCTTCACCTTTCGTCTGCAACACCACATTTCTAAAGCGTCTATTGACTTTCTTTCTGAGACCATCTATGTTTCTCTTCCGTACAATGCAATGCTCTAGAAGAAAGTCTTCAATTCGCCATAAGGCCTACGCGTGACGGTGCAACGTAAGGCAAGCTGTTAAAAAGGAAGTCTTCAAAAAGGCATTTCAAATTCCTATATCAATGTTCGAAGTGAGCAAATTTCTTGACTTAAGAAAGACCTCCCTTGCTCGAAATAGTCTGCATTGTGTGTCCTCCTTACTTTTGCCATAGTTAGTTATTCTACTATCCAGGTAACAATATTCATGACTTCCCTTACGACTTCATTTCCTAATGTAATATTTCCTGTATCGCCTCACTTCTTACGACTGCTCCCCATTACTTTGTCTTTTAGATTTATTTATTTTCATCTTGTACACCTTCTCCAAGACTGTGTCCTTACCATTCTGCTATTTCTCCAAATCTTCTGCAAACTCAGGTAAAATAACATTATTATTGTTATTAATATTACTTTTTTACACTCTGCTTTACGTCGCACCGAGACGTATAGGTCTTATGGCGACTATGCGATAGGAAAGGCATAGGAGTGGGAAGCAAGCGGCCGTAGTCTGCATGACAATCTCGCTCGATATTATTATTATTATTATTATTATTATTATTATTATTATTATTATTATTATTATTATTATTATTAACGAGCAATTTGGCCGTGCCGTTAGGGGCGCGCAGCTGTAAGCTTGCATTCGTGAGATAGTGGGTTCGAACTTTACTGTCGGCAGCCCTGAATATGTTTTTCCGTAGTTTTCCATTTTCACCCAAGGCAAATCTGGATCTGTACCTTAATTAAAGCCACGGCCGCTTCCATCCAACTCCTAGCCCGTTCCTATCCTATCGCCGCCATTAATTAATTACGCCCGTGAAAGAAGCAGGAGAAATCAATGAACAACACCACTGTGATCGGGAAAATAGGCGGAATCTCTGGTGTGAGTTTCAGAAGAATCGGTCCAGTGGTATAGAAGATGGGATGATTGCGCAACAAAGGGGACACGTTGTACCGCGTCCCTAGATTTCGTGTAAATAGCACCTCTGACCACCAGAGAAGCACTCAGCATTCATCGGTCCGAGAGGATGAGCCTGCAACAGTCGACACCAAGAAAAGAACTTAAAAAATTTAAAGTGTTAGAAGATAGACTCGGAAATCTCAAACGCAGTTGGCTTGAGAGATAGAAAATGTATAAAGTACTGAGGTGGAATAGAGAAAAGTTTGATACTAAAACATTTCATTTACGACATTCATCCTGGTAGGTGGGAAGATCATAGTGGCTATTTGTAGGACTCATGAACTTCAGCGGGGGAGACAGCGAAGTCCCAGATAGCTCTTTTAAGTTGTTATTAACGCGGTTCCTTTGACAATCTGTAAGAGAGAACAGTTGGTTTCTTGTGAGAGATAGTATCATCATCCAGCGGCTACATTTGGCAAACACCTGGCAAGGAGTAGGAGCTTTCTATGATTTCCATCAGCTGACTGGTCGAAAACGGAGCGGTGTGGTCCATTTTGCGCTAGGTGCATAATAGAATCTGCTATTATGCTAGTTCAGGCTCAAGAAAATTTGTGTTGCATCAAGACAAGTGTAGAGTCAGTGTAATTGGTAAGTTAGTATTTATGTGAAGAATGCCACCTATCATTATGAGGCACGAAGTCGGAGGTTGCTCGCTTGCTAAATGTAGCCAAAATGACGCCACATCAATCAGCACAACTACAGGTCTGTCTGATTCCAATATTATGTCTTTGTAGTTAGAAATGCAAATGCTTGTCCTCTTGAATTAATTAGTAAATCATGACACCGCATTGTATATGTGGCGTGTGTAGAATGAATAGTGTTGTGATGATGATTTTGTGTCATGTCCGCAGAAAGCACCAGGAAAGACTGTAGGTGCAATTATCGGTCATTTCTGTAGCCGCGACGCGTAAAACTGTGTTAATTTTCTTAAAATGTAAAATTAAATACTACAATAAAACTCAGTTGAATATGTTCAAGCCGGTAAAAATTGTAACAATGATAAAGTAAAGGTAACAATTATAAGGGCGATAAAGTCAAGTAATAACAATAATAATATTTTTTCTTTTGGAAATTTAATTTTGTGACACCGTGTATTGGAGAGATAGAATCACGGCATGCTATTTTTCTCCTGAGGTCTGGGAAAATTTAGAGAAGCTACTTTGAGATCATTATGAAGTTGTTTGTTTATGGGATAACTTGTACTTAACATTTGATCAAGCAAGAAGAAATGGTTAGAAATGAGGAATGGAATATTTATGAGAAGAATTAAGAAGAAAGTTTGAGGTAGAGTAAGTCCTGTATTTTATGAGTGGGAAGTTCTAAGCAGGATGCCGAAGAGAAAGCTCCCTGTAGTGACTGGGTGTATTTTTTTATGTGTAATGTTTCCGAGACAGGCTGTATAAGAGGAGCGACTTCCTGTAGCGATCCTGAATTATGTTGAACAGAGCGACTGAGGAATGTAAGGGTTGTCAAATCCAAGTGAGGGCGTTGTTACGCATATTTTAAGTACAAGTGATATTCTCCCATGCTTATTATTTTACGTAAGACTGTAGATAACGTCAGTTAAGTCAAGTTGTCGTTTCCGTTTAAGTGCATTTTGTTATAGCCGACCTGACGAACAAAATCCATTCTTACACACGGTTGAAGGAATATTTGGTTATTGGAAATCGAATTTTATTCTGTATCTTTACGAGGCAAAAACCATCGCGAATTGGAATCATTGCGGGTGAGAAAATGAGTTTATCAGACTGAGAATTTACCTTGCGTATGTTGATGAAAATTTACTTCACTGGAGAGTTTACAATGACACATGTTTGGAGTGTTGACACTGAAGGTTATTTGGAGACTCACACTCCAGGCTATGCCGGGAACATCGCGGTGGTTGTAATCATTGTTTTTTTTAGGAATATCACATAATATAGCTGCCTCTGTGGGTCCGTGATAGAGTGTCGGCTTCCGGATCCCAAGATAGCGGGTTCAAACCCGGCAGAGGTAGTCGGATTTTTGAAGGGCGGAAAAAAGTCCATTCGACACTCCATGTCGTACGATGTCGGCATGTAAAAGATCTCTGGTGATACATTTGGTGTTTACCCGACAAAATTAATTAAATCTCAGCCATAGACGCCCAAGAGAGATCCGGTTTACTCTAGGTCCGCTAGATGGCAGACAGAGTAAACCGGAACGTCGAAATTGACGAGCAGATAGACAGATGGCGTCAAATCGAAATGTCTGCAAACGGTAGCTGAGGCCATACGATTATTATTATTATTATTATTATTATTATTATTATTATTATTATTATTATTATTATTATCACGTAAAATCATACGATATATGAGTTTACTTTTATTTAGCGAACTTCACTGCATGTGTTTAAATTTTAATGAGTGATAGATTGAACTACTCAAACCTGTTATTTATTTTCGATTTCACACTTTATCATAGGAAATGATATAGGTAATATTATTTCAGATTCGAGCTCATTTTTGTAGCGGATTTTTTTTTCATGTGTTTGAATTTGAAAGAGAATTGGATTGAAATATCCGGATATTGTTTTAAATTTTCGATTTCGTCCGACAGTATCAGTGATGTGTAGATACCACAGTGTTGGCTCAACGATAGGTTCGGGATGCTGCATGTACATGATTATTGTTAGAGGTGTCTAAATACATTAGTGTTGGTTCAACGATAGGTTCAGGATGCCGCAAGTACATGATTACTGTCAGGAATGTGTAGACACAGTAGCGTTGGCTCAACGGTTTGTACGTAGCCGTTTGTACATAGCCAAGTCATAGGTTAGGCATTTTCATGAATCGGCTTGAACGATGATTATGTCTGCAGTAGTGGATCCAGGTGTGGAAGATATTAGCAGGTACTATTCAGGCCACGTTTCGGCATAACCTTTACTAGCTGGAAAAAGGCTTCCATAATAGCGTTGCAGCAGTAGTGGCTTAAATGTAAGGGTTGTCCCGCGTGGAAACCTGGCAAATGGAGACTGGCCCCGACTACTTAGCCACGTGCGTTCAAGTTCGATGACCTTTCATTTCCCATTTTACGTTGCTTTTCCTTTTACTTCGAGATTTATTGTTCGGGTTTACTGTATGTTACGATAGTACAGTATGTTCACACTTTGTTGTTTGTTTTGTATTGAAGAATTTACACTACAAATGCGGTTTCGATTCGTCAGATGTTATATTTTTTTACGTTATTTACATTACTTAGGTGAGACGTTGGTCTACCGATCAAATGTAGTTTACTTTAAGGCGACAAGTGTAGGTATACACATTTGTAATTGTAGTTGTAGTTATGTAGGTTTGGAAAGATTTCATGTTGGTTTCCTTTTTATATTGTACACTTGTACTTTAACTAATTTAACGACGTAACTATTTCATAACCTGAAAGCTGGTTTAGTAAGAAGACTTATCGAGTGATTTATCACTTTTATTTAACTTCAGTGTTTGGCGTTTGTTCTAAACGCATAGTGGACCGGGCGAGTTGGCCGTGCGGTTAGGGCCGCGCAGCTGTGAGCTTGCATCCTGGAGATAGTGGGTTCGAAACCCACTGTCGGCAGTCCTGAAGATGGCTTTCCGTGGTTTCCCATTTTCACACCATTCAAATTCTGGGGCTGTACTTTAATTAAGGCCACGGCCGCTTTCTTCCCACTCCAAGACCTTTCCTATCCCTTCGTCGCTATAAGACCTATCTGTGTCGGTGCGACGTAAAGCCAATTGTAAGAAACACGTAGTTTCCCTGCATTTCGCAGTTTTGTTTCTTCAGAACGATGTCATGTAAGATCCTCTCGGATCAAGTGGTGTTGGTTCATTCTGAACATCTGTGTGGGGTGATGCACATTTCGGCATCGGGATTTATCTTTAACTTAAGTGTTTCACGAGATATGACAACACATCAACACATGGTGAGATTTTATTTCAGATTGTGATAATTGCTGTTAACTTGTCACAAACACCATGCTTTCAAATAATATTTCGTAACCTACCCAGAGCAACTGATAGTTAATTCGGTTCGATTAAGGATCCATTCGGAGGATGCTCCGGTATCCGAGAGGATATTCGACTGGTGGATAACCTTAATTAAATATAAATCTGGAATTCTATTTGTTGGAGGTCAGATTTTCCACAGATCGCGTGAGTTAACTCTCAGTTATAGTTTGGGTCAATGTTGCCCGATTTTCAGGTTTTCTGTTCCTTTTCTGGTTTTGCTGTACACAATCTTCAAACTTGGAAAGACACTAATGTAAATAATTTCGAGATGCTTTCACCGTTCACGTTATGCAATGTGACTGATTTATAACATTTTGTGATAAATTTGTTTTTTTTTCTTTGGTTCTTCAGAAAATATGATTGCCGTGATTTCCTTCGGTACATTTTTAGTAAGCAAATTTTTGCCCCTCACTTGAAGTAGTTATGGTCTCCTCTGAACCATGTCGATCGGTCAATGAAGTGACAGGAATTAATCCTACACGACCCCAAGATCTAGGAATCAATATTGTTCTATCGTAGCAACCGAGGCAGACGACCGACGAAGGAATGGTAGATTCAAGGGTTCAGTATGGACATTAGTCCAGAAACGCTTTATTTCCATTTATAAATATATCCTGGGCTACGCAACATTAATACCACGAGTCACCACTTGTATCGTAAACATCTACGCGCGGAGTGATTCGTATGTTTCCTTCTCGCGCCCTTCAGGTGGGGGACGTGATCGGGCGATGCACAGTGTTGACAACCTGTCTGCTTTGGAACTAGGATAAGCACTAACTTTTTTACTTGTAATGTGTACAGTATGCGCCGAGGCCATAGAAGAAAAGACACTTGAAGGGAATGTCGCCCCTAAGGGGCCACTGTGCACATGACAGAAATTGGCCTGGACGTGCAAAGACAGGTTACAGCTACAAAAATACCCTTTTTTTTCTTGCCGTGCGGACAGTATGCTCCTTTACAGGTTCTGTTTACTTGTGCTTTTATTCTTCGGGGGTTGGTAACAGAATTCAATTCTCATCTTTCCTGGAAGTGACGTTACAATGCATTTTACATTGGCCAATAGCAGTACTAGTAGCTACTCAAGCCATGGAGAATGCCGCGCGCCGCACTTTATTAGGTTATAATGACGCAAGTGTAATAGACTACTGTAATATAACTTGGAAACAATATTCTCTAACCCATGGATAAGTAATGCAAATATCGAGCTCGAATTATTATTATTATTATTAATATTATTATTATTATTATTATTATTATTATTATTATTATTATTATTATTAGTTACGCAGGTGTGTACGAACTTCATTATTTTCTAGTTGCTTTACGTCGCACCGACACAGATAGGTCTTATGGCGACGATGGGACAGAAAAGGGCTAGGAGTGGGAAGGAAGCGGCCTTAATTAAGGTACAGCCCCAGCATTTGCTTGGTGTAAAAATGGGAAACCACGGAAAACTATTTTCAGGGCTGCCGACAGTGGGGTTCGAACCTACTATCTCCCGAATACTGGATACTGGCCGCACTTAAGCGACTGCAGCTATCGAGCTCGGTGTACGAACTTTATTTGGTATAATTATGATCGTATTATTTGTGAGGTTATGTCATGAAACATCATTAATATTAGTATATTTAGTGTAAGAACACGTAATTAATATTATGCATTTTATTATTACCTGTATATATGATGTATATTCCACTGCAATATTGTGCAGCACACTGTAATAAGTCCAGAACAATGCAATGAGGGACTGGAAAGTTATAGAGAAATCCATTCATTGTAAATAGGTTATTGGAGACTCTCGAATTTACGAGAAAATATGTTATGTCATATTCTTCTAGAAGCCTGGCCAGGCAATGTATATAATGAGGCAGTCTTGGGAGTAAAGTGGAGTTGTTTTAATGAGACTTGTGTGGAAGTCGTGAAGTCGTGTTGGCCGAGTGTTTCTACTTCCTTACTGAACCATACCGTATCATGGCAATAGGTCCCTTATATAACGCTTGATGAATATTAGGAGCCAGCGCCGGATCATGAACGAGAGCATGGCGCGAATCGCATGTTGAAGTCGCGAGAGAGAAATAGGAACAGAACGTACCAGCATACCGCATGAAATTCTCAGATGCACTGAAGTATCCCTGCGACGGCGGGTTGATGCATTTATCAATGTCAACGGAGGGCATTTTGAACACTTCATGTGGTTTGCTGATACGTTCTGTTCCTATGGTTTTCCCATGGTTAATGCACTATGTAGTGTTGAAGAAAATGTAAAGAAATAAAACGTTTCCTGACCCACGTCCATATAACATATTTTCTCCTACTAGGTGTGAGGAATGTGTCCTGAAAATTTGACCCACCTTATTGTTACACCATGTATACAGTAGATTTGGCAGGGCAGTGTCATCAACTGCGGTATTTTTTTCTTTTCTGTCATGCCCTAATACATCGAGGTGTACGTCACTGGCGTGGGCCAGACTGACAGCTGTAATATGTCTCCATATAGAAACATGTATGGTTCGACGGAAGTCATGGGAAAATGAAAATTTACTGTATTCGCACATAGAAACAGACGTGCGAATACGCCGACAAGCGAACAGGAAAAATATTATAAAACATTTTGTTCAGGAAAAAAATAGATGAAGAATGCGCTTCCTTAACTCAGCGGTAAATCTGACAAGGATTTCTTGTTCATTTTAATATAGCAAGAAACTAATATTATTGAATGACTGTGTAGGAAGGTCGGAATCTATTGAGCAGGCACATCTGCATGTAGGCTAATAATCCACATCGAAAAGAGTATACTTACTATAGAAAGTTATACCGCGGCTTAGGTCGAATGGGACTTTGGCCTATTGTCAGTCAAGAACTGCCACAATTAACGAACGAACACGGCATGAAGGTTAGATAGGAGATTCAGTGGAGGATGTAACGCTGCTATTATGAAAGCCCATGTCCTCTAGGTGCGTTCTAAACACAGATATTTTCCATTGCCCCGTTTGACGAAGAGAGAAATGTTGAAAGAAATATTGAAAGAAATTCATTATCATCCTGGACCCCTCATAGTTGGAAATTTTCTGAATCGACACAGACCATCTCGTACATCACATTAATGCAACTGTGAGTGTAATTTCTTTACTCTAATCCGTAGTCAGTATTTGGGAAGAAGAGGATGGGGGTATATGTGCTCATATATTTGGATAACGCGCACAAAGAGACCGTAATCTTATAAATAAAGATGACGGGGGTCTGCTTTATATAATGTCATTTATTTAACCATATTTTGATATACTTATCTGTCTGTTTGATTGTCTGTTTCTTTGTTCCACTATCACGGGTAATCGGCTGAATAGATCTCGACGAAACTTCATATTCAGAGTCTACTCATCCAGGAGCAGGTTTCGATATGAATAGAGATTTCTTTCATTTATCACTTACACTATTTGTACCGGGCGGTACATCTCTACGACGCAAGTTCAATTTCTTGCGCCAATTCCAACTTCTCTATAGGAGAAACCCTGAACTGTAACAACTGAATTAACTCTCCTCTTTATCAGAAGATGTCTCTAGGTGTTTTTGATTTGCTTTCGTTGATCAAGAAGTGTGGACATTCTCTACCAGATGTCTCTACTAAAAACTATGATTATGAACTTTCTTGGAGAAATTTTGTATTCATAAGTTTTGTCTTTACTACATTTTGTTCTTTTATTTGAGGGTTGGCAATATTAAGCTTCCTTTCCGCCTGTTTTGAATTTAACCAATCCTAAATTTCTGTAATTAATTTCCCACCAATAAGATGTTTCTTCATCGCCTTGTGTATAAGTTCTTGCTGTTAGCCAATAAAACTTTTGTGGGTGGGTCCTAATCATTCATGAAAGGTCTCGAATTTTCCGCGACGGTATAAAAACTGCTGATTTTCTTGTCTCCGGGCCACTCGTATAACATCTAAATCAGTGTGTGAATATGTAGCAGGGGGCGAGAAGCGCCTCTTTCTTCAGGCAGCAGCTCTTCAACAAGGTAATGGCTCTTTAACATCTTTATTTCCCGCTAGCTCAGCAGTTTAACTGCGGGGAAGGTTCGAAACCTTTAATATGTAACCCACCTCGTTAAAATGTAAATCCCTTTTCAGTCTATGTAAAATCTACAAATCTCTTTAACTGTAAAGCGGGGATAGAGATTGCTTTACCCTCTCGAGCTCCTCTTCATTTTGAATTTGAGGTGACTATGTTTTCGTAACCGTTTTTCCCTTCCTTCTTAATGTGTTAAATTTATCTTGTATACTAGTCACCTCCATAGATTGGGATTAGCCCCTGTGTAATCGGCCTAGCGCCACTTAGGTTTTAAAATGTGTATTTAGGAGTGCAAGTTCACGCCTCCAGTCCTCTCTGTACTTTGGGCCAGTAACTTAACCTGTTGTTTTTTTTTCTTCATGCGAAGGCCCTGTAGGGTGTGTGCAAGATACCCCTGTTTCATTGTAAGTGTGCCCTGAGGGCAGTTAGAAGTGAAGTTTGTTGTGGCCTTTGATAGGCTTGTAAAATTGAGAGCAGGTCAGCTCTTTCTGGTATTTTGGAAGGTGCCTCTAGGAGGCTTGACATTACTAAGCGGGAGCAAGAGCTCCATGTAATTAAGGGTTTTCTGCCCTTTTGTATTTTGTGGTTGTGAGCTGAGAGCTCGAGGATTGACGTATTGGGGCTAGAAGACCAGGATTTGTAAAGACACCTTACCTTGTGTTTTCGCTTGTAAAAATATTATTGTACCCGAATGTTTTTTTTCTATTTCACTTAGTGAAAATTGTTAAATGTTGTTATCTGTTGAAAATATAACCTTTATTTAAATTTTTAAAAATCATTCATGTAATTTCCCGCGAGGGTATAAAAACTGCCGATTTTCTTGTCTCCGGGCCACTCGTATAACATCTAACTCAGTGTGTGAATAGGTAGCAGGGGGCGGGAAGCGCCTCTTTCTTCAGGCAGCAGCTCTTCAACAAGGTAATGGCTCTTTAACATCTTTATTTCTCGCTAGCTCAGCAGTTCAACTGCGGGGAAGGTTCGAAACCTTTAATATGTAACCCACCTCTTTAAAATGTAAATCCCTTTTCAGCCTATGTAAAATCTACAAATCTCTTTAACTGTAAAGCGGGGATAGAGATTGCTTTACCCTCTCGCGCTCCTCTTCATTTTGAATTTGAGGTGACTATGTTTTCGTAACCGTTTTTCTCTTCCTTCTTAATGTGTTAAATTTATCTTGTATACTAGTCACCTCCATAGATTGGGATGAGCCCCTGTGTAATCTGCCTAGCGCCACGTAGGTTTTAAATTGTGTATTTAGGAGTGCAAGTTCACGCCTCCAGTCCTCTCTGTACTTTGGGCCAGTAACTTAACCTGTTGTTTTTTTTCTTCATGCGAAGGCCCTGTAGGTTGGGTACAAGATACCCCTGTTTCATTGTAAGTGTGCCTTGAGGGCAGTTAGAAGTAAAGTTTGTTGTGGCCTTTGATAGGCTTGTAAAATTGAGAGCAGGTCAGCTCTTTCTGGTATTTTGGAAGGTGCCTCTAGGAGGCTTGACATTACTAAGAGGGAGCAAGAGCTCCATGTAATTAAGGGTTTTCTGCCCTTTTGTATTTTGTGGTTGTGAGCTGAGAGCTCAAGGATTGACGTATTGGGGCTCGAAGCCCAGGATTTGTAAAGACACCTTACCTTGTGTTTTCGCTTGTAAAAGTATTGTTGTACCTGAATGTTTAATTTTTCTATTTCACTTAGTGAAAATTGTTAAATGTTGTTATCTGTTGAAAATATAACCTTTATTTAAATTTTAATTTCATCTTTAAGACTTGTGGTTAGACCCATTCCAGCCCGCACCTCCTTTCACCTCTGCTGTTCCACAGATACCTCGGACCACTATTAATTTTATCTAGACTAAAATTAATATTTCACCCATAAGGCGAGCCTGAAGAATGCATTAATTAAATTATTAAACTCATATATGGGAATACTGCAGATAACAAGTTGGAGCCAATTAACTTCACAAAGTTCCACACAGAGACCACACAGGCTGGAAATACATCCCCAGAAATTGTTTAAAATTACATACCGGAAATAGGTTTGGCTAAAAGCATTCTGTAATAAACTTTATGATGCCGATTGGTGCGAAACTTTCTACCAAGCTTTCTCACCAGAAAGGAGACATCGGAATGTGCCGCACCTATTTGTGTGAGAGAGACGGAAGTCATACCTGACACCCCTCTGCGAAAAATGGTTGAATCCGAGTGTAATCACGGTGGCAATTTTCAGCCAATCAGAAAATTCCAAAACTAAACCACCCTGTTCCAGCGGGAATATTTATCTAGTTTTTCGTGAGTTGGTGACGAAAGAAGTAGAAATATACTGTGTTCCAATCTGGGAATAAAATTTGAGGAGTGGTTTGTGCGAGTATGTGATTAATTATCTCGTAAATAATAAGTTATCAGCATTTAAGTCTGATGTTTGGAAAAATGGTTTCACTCAGAAGACTGAGACTCATGGCGGGAAGTCGCCATATCGCGATCGCAAAATAATCCCAGTGACGCGGTGGAGCGTGTATAAAAATGAACGATCATTTTTGATATTGGAGTGCAACTTAAAAATCACACCAATTTTTGGAGTCATTAGAGTGTATTTACTGAACATTTAATCTACGGACAGTAGGAAAATTAATCCAAGGTGTCATATCACTACGCCACACCCCTCCAGTTGGACTACTTGGAAGGCGGAGTCTCCTGAATTTACAAAAATGTTCGTGGCACTTTGCCGAACACCCAGTCTTGGTTGCAATCTTAGAGCTTACGGTCAAGTCTTCAAACGTGCAGCGCAGAGTGACGGTAACTAAACCCGCTACTCGTGTCAGTCATCGCTTAGTATGATCGGTGAGTTGAATAAGGTGATGGACATTGGAGAACTCTTATAATGTTAGGAGATCAGGTTATATAAAATGTTGGGACACTTATTACAGTCAAAATGTCGCTGATATTTTTCTACTATGGTGTTTTATAAATGAACACTTATCGTGTTAAGCTTCACGAAGTACACAGATGAACTATGGTAGTCTTCAGAACATTTAGGTTCGCAGCGCTTTCCTAGCTCACACGTAACCTATGCTGTAGTAATTGAGTGGAGAAGTCATTACATTCTGGAGGACAACATTTTTACAGTTTTTCTCTGTGCATGAGCAGTAAAATATCGCAATTAGATTTTGCATTGTATTAAATTCTGTTCATTTGGGACATTTGGAGCCAGTACTAGTCGTGCTAATTAGAGGGTGAGATTTGATTACTACTTAATGTAACGGGAAAAGGACTGGACGTACACATTCTATTTCCGAGCCAGGTGAATGACATTTAATCCCGAGAACAAACAACGCAGGGGGCGAGCTTTGCAGACCAGGTAGAGGAACACAGGCAGCGAGGTAGTTTTGTTTCTGGCAATGGAAACCAAACTCTGTGTGTGCTAATTCCATTTATATTGTATAAATTATATTTTAATGTAAGCTTCAAGAGTGCGTATGTTTCAACTGATTTGCGAGTGCTACATAATCAAAATGGATCCAACCCGTGTGCACGAAATGTCATATAATTCCAGCATGATGGGAAAGATGAATTAAATCATAATGTAACGGGGGCTAAAGAGGACGCAGCCCACCTGTCAGCACATGAAGGTAAAGAGCATGTTGTATTTATATAGTATGTAATTAATAATGACGTGAATAATTCGTGGTCCGTTTAGGTTAGTGATTTTCATGTATTTTTGCATATAGGAAAAATTCACGTACCAGAGACGGAGCTTAGTTGCGTTTCACTGTTAATGTGAGCGAGACCAGGGCAATTACATCTAAGGATTCGCAATGTAAATGTCAGGGGATCGATAAATAATAATATAATAAAATAATAATATAATAATAATAATCATAAACTCATTTGAAGTTTGCGTCAATCTTATTTGAGTTATTCAATGACGTGAGTTTTAGGTTGATGATTTATGGATTATTTTTACTTTACATTAGGTATTTCATGTTCAGATTATTTTGAGGCCTTAACGTAATATAATAATAATAATAATAATAATAATAATAATAATAATAATAATGATAATAATAATAATAATAATAATAATAATAATAATAATAATATTTGCTTTGTGGAATGTTGCCAAGTCATTTAAAGTCAGCTGATGTGATTTCATTCGGAGAGCCGGCAGGTATCGTGATGTGATTGTAGCGTATCCGATTTATTTTTGCCTTGCGTGACCACAGTCAGACGATGAGGTTTGGATTTATTTTTCTTGTTATGATGGTGTATGTTTTCAAATGCACGATTTTCTTGTAGAGTGCATAGTTTGAAGTTTGGTAGTAGAATGTTTGGCAGGCAATCTTGTTTTGTTATATTCAGTTTAAAAATGAGGAATCGTTGCCGACCAGCCCTGAAATACATGGTGACTTATGGAATATAAACGAAAGACCGAAGTATGAGAATAAATATGCAATAATATCCCTGATGGTAATAATTATGAGATAGAAAATAGAGTCATGAGGACCATGTCGTACATATGTCGTATTTGTGATCATGAGAACGACAGAATGAATTAGTGAAGTTGTTGAGCCCGTGTGGAAAAGAACGAGGCTATGTTGATATATAATGCTACGTTGAGAAAAGAAAATAATGAGATAGAAAAAATGGGAATTGAATATTAATCAGTTCAAAAAATATTGAGTTAAGTCTACGACAGAATACGTGTGACAATTATAGGTGGAAGTGTTAAGTACGCAAATGTTACCAGGGATGATGTAACGCTCGGAGATATTCCAAATATGGGGCCGAGTTGAAGCATGAAAACAGAGCGGGCTGGCAATGGATATTTTGAAAGTTATATTGTGATCATTGTGATGTGTATTTTCTATTCATTATTTTATTTTTGAAGTTTTGAATATCGGTTTCAGACAGTATGTCTTGTGTTATGGGATTACCACCAAAATACACCTCAGTTTAGGAAGTCTTGTGGTTGACGGCGAAGTTTTGCATTGTGTAAAATTTGCGTATTTTTGTTATTTTTTATGTAGGCGTTGATCACGTTATTTTGAGATTGGTTCATCTTTTTTATTATTTATTTTTCATTTTTATGTTTTGGTGTTTTGAGTTTATCCGTGTTTTAAAGCGTAGACGCCGAAGGTACGTGGATATTGGTTGTATTTTATTGAATTAAGTGTAGGTGTAGTTAGGTTATTTTGTATTTTGATTTCTTCTTTTGTTTTGAGCACTATGTTCTACAGTGCCGTGTATATTTTGTAAATTAGAATTTCAAGGGTTAGTTTAATAGGACCACCTAGTATTCACAGTCAAAATCAATTACAGCAGGTTCTTTACGCAGACATGAAGGCACCGTAAATAAATAAAATTGGATGCCACTACCAATTTAATTATGCAAATGAACCGACCTTTGATAAGAGGTTATGTGAACAAAGCCGCAAATTGATTCAAGAAGATGGAATCTGCCTCCATCAACTATAAATTAATACATTTTGGTTAGTCTTAGTAAAATATAGACAGCGGCAAGTAAGATAAAAATGATGTCAAAAGGCGAGTTCATTTGAGGCACTTAGCCTAACTTTTATTTTTGTTGTGAGTGTCCGGAGCTATCACAGTAAATTAATGTAAGGTGTATCATGGCAGAATAATTAATTGCTTATAGTTAATTTCATGTATTTGCAGCACGGTTTTCGTGATGATTTTTCGTTCAGCCACCAGTTATTTTACGTGGCAAAGTTTATATAATTTGAAAGTGATATTTTGACGTAACGAAAGTGTGTTCATGGGTCTTTCTTTCTTTTTTATTTGTTTTTACATAAATATGGTTGTTAAGAGTTGGGTAACTTGTAGATTGATAAGTCTGGAATTGTGAAATTAAGATACCCATTAATGATCTCAGATTATTTGATTAATTATTTAATTAATAAATTATATAATTTCATTAGTTCAGTTTGATTGTAAATCTGAGATATTTTCATTGAGTGGTGAGTCTGTGTAGACCACTGGTTTCTTCTATAGTGGCGTTAATCGACGTAGAGGTTATTAGTTAATGGTGATGCTTATTATTTTAATTTGTGACCTACATTCAAGTTTATGTGAGGTAGAGATTGTTTTGGGAAGATTTGAGTTTTGTTACTTCCAGTTATTTTTTTTTAATTTCCATTTTATTTCACTTCGTTTAATTTTTCTACTTCTTTTGCAATTTTGCTAATAAAGTTTAGGTTCATTTAAATTCGATTCAGTCTTGGGTAACGTTATTTGTAGTTAGCTGGCCCGCCGTTATTTTTACTTCCTCACCCCCATTTTGTCGTGGCCCGACAACCTCGAGGAAAGCTGAGGGACGTTCCACACCCAAGGAGAGAGAGAGTCTACTTGAGCGGTAAGTTATTTTTAGGAGCAGCTGGAGCAACAGTCAGTCAAGAGGAGCACCGCCACACATGCCTTGAAAAGGGCACAATATTTAGATTCTAATAATCCAGGAGCAGATTTCTATATGCATATAATTTAAACCTCACTGAATAGACTTGGGTTTATAGGAAGACCAGAAGAGTTTTTTAAATTTTCTCTTACATTATTGATTATATCCCAACTAAACTACATATTTAGAGCCTACTTATCCAAGAGCAGGTTTCAGTATAATTATTATTTAAAAATCACTGAATAAACTGGGGGTTTAAGTTATAGAAATACCAGGAGAGTTTTGTTAAAATTTCTCTTACACTATTGATTACATCTCGAACAAACTTTATATTTAGAGTCTACTCATAGAGGGATAGTTTTCCATATGCACATCATTTACGAACCACTGAATATCCTGGGGGTTATAGGAAGACCAGAAGGTTTTTTCAATTTTCTCTTGCACTATTGATTATATCTCGAACAAATGTCATATTTAGAGCCTATTCATCTCGGAGCAGGTTTGGATATGCATATCATTTAAAATAACTGAATAGACTGGGGTTTATAGGAAGACAAGGAGAGTTTTTTTCAATTTTCTCTTACACTGTTGATTATACAGTATCTCGACCAAACTTCATATTTAGACTCTACTTATCCAGTAACGGATTTATATATGACTATAATTAAAAGTCACTCAGAACAATGGGGTTTATAGGGAGATCAATTTTTTTTCAATTTTCTCTTACACTATTGATAATGTAAAATCTGTAGACTATATGTGGCACGCCCTCTAATTTTAAATATTATTTGTCATGTACATAATTTCGCTTACTCTTCAAATGACGGAGAAAATTACTATTTTCTATGAGCTTCATGCTCTGCAGCAGTAACGAACACTCTCGCAGACGTACAGTTATTTGAAGGATCCATAACAGAAGAAATTCAGAGGATGCATAATATTTCGCTCAGCTTGAAAATTAACCCCACCTAATGTAACTGAACACCGAGGAATCATGAAGTAGAACTTTTCCCTTTGGTGTCTGTCTGCTAGTTATCTATCTCTTTGTATATTCCTAAATGTGGAAAACTGCTGGACTTATTTCAGCCAAACTACGTATTTGGAATCTACTTAATCAGGAGTGAGTTATTATCAGGTGCATATGATGTCATGGTAATCACATGGAGTTGGTATTTAATTACAAACGTTTACGAATATGTTATTTCCGTTCCTTTATTCCATGTACGTATTTATCGTACGGCAGATAATAACGCAGATGATTACGAAAAATTGGATGTTTTTCCCACGTCTCGTGGGGAATGACATGCATGTCACTTCAAGGTGGGTAATGGGAAAAAATGAAGAGCCATTTTACTCTTTCCGATGGGGCAGTTATTAAGGGAGGTATGATCAACGTCAGAGCGCCACGTCAGTGGTCAGATATAAATATGTAACCTGAGAACCATGGAGAATTTCGCAGAACTTCGGATCAGGAACTGTACCGTACAATAAGTTCAGAAATCGTCCTCATTCTCTCTCTCTCGACTTTTTTTCAGCTTCATCGTATTTGACGTTACTGCCACGCGCTTTCGTAGAAAAATATCATTTTAACATGTCGCATTAAACGTGTGAATAGAGCCATGTTACTTTGCATAAATTCCTGATTGAAACACGTAATCCACTGCAAACTCCCGTGTGAAGAACGAGTACAAATGCTAGTATATAGAAAACATGTAAAGTTTGATTTTATAGTTGATTTCACACGACTAAACACTCTCGATGCACAAAGGCAGTTTACCACTCTTACATAATGAATTCTCCGAAATGGGAATACACCAACTACGAAGAACTTCTACAAAATCTTTCCCATATCGCTGTATTCATATTCGACTTTTGCCTACAATACAGGCTTTTTTGTAGTAACCTGGAGTTATTTGAGTGTCCCGTTTGATATTACAGAATAACATTTTTTGCTATTTCCCCTTAAATTACTATAGAGGGATGTTCAGCTAAGTTGTCCTCCACAAATATCTTATGATCCGTTAAGCATATACAGAAATTCTCTTTTCACATTCTTAAATTGTATTAAGGGGCTCATAAAATAATGTCCAGTTCGTATCCATCATATACGTAATTACCAGGAAACCAGTAGCAACTTTATTTTTTAAAGGGACTATACACATTTCATCCAATAGAACAACTAAGAATCGAGCGACAAATTCAGTGATGTGCTTATTTTGCAAATCCGACGAGTAATTTTGGAGATACTAAAGGGTTTCATATATGCAGGCATTACACAGAAAGTGATGCGCCACTCGCTATGAGGCTGCGTAACTCATAGCTTGTTGATAAACACACATACCTCAACCACAGTTTGACCGACTGTAAATTTCCCTGGGAGATGGAAGTGGTTGAAAAGGGGGAGAATGATATTTACTGTAAGTACGTACGTGACGGAATTCGACAGTGCCTTATGAGCCCCTTACTAGATTGAAAAAAATTAAAAAACAGAATGTCTATATCTATAACGGATCAGAATATATTTGAGGTGGTCAACTTAGCTGAATAACCTTGTATATTTTAAGGCACACCAGGGTGTCGCAATTCTCACCAAAGGAGTTCTTTAACGTTCTAGAAGGTAACAACGCGGATTTGTCTCAATTAAACACATTGAAAGTGCATCGACCTTACACGAAATCGAACCTGGTTTCTTGGGAAAAGAAGAACGACTAAAGAAGTACCCCAATGAGGAAGGCAGACAGTACCATACATCATACTAATGTACTAATGTAATTTTAAATCGTGGTTAATGAGACTACGTCCGCCTCTCTGGAGTAGCGGTCGGTGTGATTACCTGCCACCCCCACAGGCCCGGGTTCGATTTCCGGCTCTGGCACGAAATTTGAAAAGTGGTACGAGGGCCGGAACGGGATCCATTCAGACTCAGGTCAACTGAGTAGAGAAGGGTTCGATTCCCACCTCAGCCATTCCCGAAGTGGTGTTCCGTGGTTTCCCACTCCTCCTGCAGTCAAATGCCGCGATGGTAAATAACTTACGGCCGCAGCCACTTCCTTTCCTCTTCCTTGTCTATCCCTTCCAATCTGCCCATCCCCCCACAAGGCCCCTGTTCAATATAGAAGGTGAGGCCGCCTGGGCGAGGTACTGGTCCTCCTCCCCTGTTGTAACTCCCAGACCCAATTGAATGGAAAGGTTGGATGGTTGGTCAGGTTACTAAGTTAAGAAACAAGCGGAATGCCAAGTGTGGCAGGAAATGAAAGGAAAGGAAATTAAAGGTTTTCAAGGACAGCTCACATAGAACTTGGGTCATACAACCAAGGTTGAAAGAGAATTTACACCGTGGCACCAAGTACCAAGCATCGAGACAAAGGATTCGTTTATTGTGTAACTTGCGTCTGATTTTTTTCTTCAGGTAACTCAACCGTTAAAAATTGGCCAGCAAATAAATATTTAATGTTATACATTCTCTAAACGTGATGATATACGTAAGGTGTGGGTAGTCGGTGGCCGAAGAGATAATACTTGGAATCTTATCACCTGCATACATGTTCAGCCTACTTCAAACAAGTCATCTTCTGCGACGGGAAGTTCTCGCGCGGTTGAGTGTACATGCGACATCGTAGTCAACACCACCATGTATCCCATCTCTACCGCCTCAAGGGCGTGAGACTTTTGGTTGGGGATAAAACGGAGAAGGAGGACCAGTACCTCACCCAGGCGGCCTCGCCTGCTTTGCTGAACAGGGGCCGTGCGGGGGGATGGGAAGATTGGAAGGGATAGACAAGGAAGAGGGAAGGAAGTGGTCGTGGCTTTTTGTTAGGTACCATCCCGGCATTTGCCTGGAGGAGAAGTGGGAAACCACTGAAAACCACTTCGAGGATGGCTGAGGAGGGAATCGAACTCCCCTCTCCTCAGTTGACCTCCCGAAGCTGAGTGGACCCTGTTCCCTGTTCAAATTTCGTGGCAGAGCCGGGAATCGAACGGGGGCCTCCGGGGGTGGCTGCTAATCACACTAACCACTACACCACAGAGGTGTGCATGTTAAAACTTACCTAGAAATTTCATCAGTACTTGGAAAATCTGAACACCCTCTTAGCTGAAAGGTGTCGTCCCTGCGATCAGTCCCATTTGCGATCACTCAGGTAGAATACAAGTGTAATTTATTTTTGACGGATTAAGCATTGTCCCATTTGCGATCACTCTTATCCGTGAGATACAAACACTCAGGTTTCTGTGAGGGAATTCCCTACTGAAGGACTGGTACAGGAAGACATCCCTCAAGTAACTGGCGAAACTACATACTAGGATTCTTACGAATCGTATGTTGAAACTCATTAAATTAATTATATTTACCGTTTAAGACTGTTGCGTTAATATCGGGACTGACAGAGAATAAACAGGACTCAAATGAACCTTTTATTTAGAGTTACTAGATGGTTGTGGATGTAAAGGCGGTTAAATGACAGTGAGTTTTAAGAAGTGGGACAAAAGATGGGAGTATTAAAACCGTTGAATTTTACACTTCTCAATTTCAAAACAAAGGTTTTTGCTGTAACACTTCGCTTCTTCGATAGTGGTAACATTTTCGAAGCAATTGTAGCTCATCTCAAACTTAACAGTTAACCTACACTTTCTTAAACAATAGGGGACACTATTAAATTACTGCTGAAATAATGCTCCAACTGTTCAAACATCATACTGACACGTTAAGTAAGCAGCTGCTCAAAATATAATTAGCCTACTTACATCTATCTTTATGTATGTCTACCCCGTAGTCTCGTTCCTTGATACCGGGTCGGAATGAGATGAGATTAATTTATACGGGATGTTTCTACAGCTGGATGCCCTTCCTGGCACCAACCTCAGTCGAGGAGCTAATGAAGATGAAATGTGTTATGGTGAATGAAATTGGGTAAGGGGTGGGAGGACTCAGCCCTGGTCTATGAATAGGAACTGTACCGACATTTACCTGGAAGTGAAAATATTAAACCACAGAAAACCACTCTGAGAACAGCCGACGGTGGGGTTCGAACGTACACGTTTCCCGAATGCAGAGCTTGGCTCCATAGCTATAGCGCGGCCACTCAGCCTACTATCACCTACATAAATAAAATTATATTTTTGGTCTGCACGCTCGGATTAGATGTACAAGATTCTAGAACTTAATGTCAAGAAAATATTTTGATTAAAATAAGTTGAAGAAATTATAATTCTCTAATGATAGCGCGGAAAGATGAGATTGCTTTCGGGAAATAGTGGGTTCGAATCCCATCGTCGGTAGCCCTGAAGATGGTTTTCCGTGGTTTCCTATTTTCACAACAATAAAAAATGCTGGGGCTGTGCCTTAATTCAGGCCACGCCCTCTTCCTTCCCACTCCTAGCCCTTCCTATCCCATTGTCACCATAAGACCTATCTGTGTCGGTGCGATGTAAAGCCAGCTATGAAACCCATGTCACCAAACATCCCTGACTCTTACGTAAATTTCTGTAAGGGTATCCAGTATATAAAGCACAAGGCTTCCCTTTGTTCGTCTCAATGACCTGCATGTCGTAAGCACGCAGACAACAACATAATAACAAAAGCTTCATCAACGATGAATGTCTACAGCTGGAATAATTACAGTATGTTAAAGCTATAGACTAGTGACATCTGAAAAAACCTTCAAGAGAGAGGATGTGTGGAGTACGCCCCAATTAGGTGTCCCCCTGCTGCATGGACGTTGGAAAACCCTGATAGGCAGCTGATAATTTTACAGTGATCACAAATAGGACAACTTTTGCTGTGATCGCAAATGGGACACAACCGGCTGAAATAACTACCGTATAGCACATTATTTGTCACCGTTATACGTTTACAAGGAATGTGAGTATTAAGTAAATTTTCCTCTTCTCCCTTTAATCTCAAGTCCATTAGCAAAACAACTTCCAGGAAGAAAGCTGCACTCGGCTGTCTTGCTGACCTTGCTTCAGACAGAGGATGACCAAACTTGCAAATACCATAAATATTATCGATCCAAATTACACGTAGGCCCAAATTACACGGACTTACCCTACTTCGCCCAGGCAGACACCATCGCGGCATTTCCCTGGAGAAGATGTGGGAATCAACGGAGGACCACTTCAAGGACGGCGGAGGTGGGAATCGAAACCCCCTCTACTCAGTTGACCTCCCAAGGTTGAGTGGACCCCTTTCCAGGCCTCGTACCAATTTTTCAAAATTCGTGGCAGAACAGGGATATAATCGTACAACAGGGTTACAGACTTCATTCATCATTTGTTATTATTATTATTATCATTAATTGACCCGATTCATTAGATTTTATATTCTGTTTTTCATCATTTATTCTGTAATATAATTAGTTATCACGCATATTATTTTATTTAATCATAGGTTAAGTGAATTTTGTTTGTAATTATTCTGTATATTAATAAGTGAGATTTGTTGATTTCAAATAGTCATGCTGTGGCTTGTAACTCTGGCCAGATGAGCTGGCATATTATTTTGCAATCGAGGCTATGTTTAACCGAGACTGTATTGAGCAAGTAGATTTTCCGCTGACACGTGCAGGGTAGTCATCGGTAATCCGCGTGGCCAAGCTAATACGACACATGACTGATGACATCAGTGCGTGGGCACGTGATTTCGACCAAGTGTCTGTATTCGCCAGCTACTGTATGTTAAGGTGGAAGGGATCACCGGAGAGTAGGGAGATGAGTGGTCATCACGAGGTTATAAAAGTCGATGCAACAGTGGTGAGAAGAAGGAAGAGTGATGGTCAGTGATCTAGGAAGAAGTGGTTAGATGTCTGAGAGTGGGGGTGAGAGCTAACAAGTGAAGGAAGCAGTGCTAAGAGGTGTTTTTCAAGAGGTCTTAGAATCTTCGAAGAGATCTACGAGTGGTGGTTGGATCTGAGTAGAGACTGGTACTATGCTGATAGTGAAACATCATTCACTTGTGAGGATAGACTTCACAATGTGTTTCAATAATATTTTTCAATTTCTTACAATCTATTGAGTGGACGTAACCGCATTGGAGGTCACTACACTCGGGAAGGAAATGTAGGTCAACTCCAGGTTACATAAGAAGATAAGATTACAGCAGACTACTTCTGACTTCAACTCAGTGGGTTTTCGAGGAATTTCAAGTTCAACCAAACCAATGCCCACCACAATAGTGCAGGTCTATATACCTACTAGTTCAGCGGATGATGAAGAAATCGAAAGAACATATGAAGAGATAGAAGATTTAATACAATATGTAAAAGGTGACGGGAATCTAATTGTGATGGGAGACTGGAATGCAGTGGTAGGCCAAGGAAGAGAAGGTAATACAGTAGGAGAAATCGGATTGGGGCACAGGAACGAAAGAGGAAGTCGGCTGGTTGAATTCTGCGCTGATCATAATTTAGTCCTTGCCAATACTTGGTTCAAACACCACAAACGCCGGCTTTATACGTGGACGAGACCTGGAGACACTGGAAGGTATCAAATAGACTTCATTATGATTAGGCAGAAATTCAGAAACCGAGTGTTGGATTGCAAAACTTTCCCAGGAGCAGACGTGGACTCTGACCACAACTTGTTGGTCATGAAATGCCATCTGAAGTTAAAGAAATTGAAGAAAGGAAAGAATGCAAAAAGATGGGATCTAGACAAGTTGAAAGAAATTAGTGTGAGGGATTGTTTCGAGGAACATGTTACAAAAGGACTAAATGAAAAGGCTGAAGGAAACATAATAGAGGAAGAGTGGATAGTCATGAAAAATGAAGTCAGCAGGGCTGCTGAAGAAATGTTAGGAAGGAAGAAAAGATCAACTAAGAATCAGTGGATAACTCAGGAGACACTAGACCTGATTGATGTACGACGAAAATACAAGAATGCTAGAAATGAAGATGGCAGAAAAGAGTACAGGCGATTAAAGAATGAAGTGGATAGAAAGTGTAGGGTAGCTAAGGAAGACTGGCTGAAGGAGAAGTGCAAGGATGTCGAAGGTTTTATGGTCCTAGGAAAGGTAGATGCTGCATATAGGAAAAATCAAGGAAACCTTTGGAGAAAGGAAATCTAGGTGTATGAATATTAAGAGCTCAGATGGAAAGCCACTTCTAGGGAAAAAAGACAAAGCAGAAAGATGGCAGGAATATATCCAACAGTTGTATCAAGGTGAAGATATAGATAATTTGGTTCTGGAACAATAAGAGGCTATTGATGCTGATGAAATGGGAAACCCAATTTTGAGGTCAGAGTTAGACAGAGCTGTGAGCGACCTAAATAGGAACAAGGCACCTGGAATTGATGATATTCCCTGCGAATTACCGACTGCCTTAGGAGAAATCAGCATGGCAAAGTCTTAGTGTGTAAGATGAATGAGACAGGGGAAGTCCCATCCGATTTTCGGCAGAATGTTGTTATACGTTATACGATTTTTAGTGGTAGGTAGAGGTGAAAGAAGGTGCGGGCGTGAACGGGTCTCTAACTACGGAATCAAAGTTAATGTAAAATTTAACAAGGTTATATTTTCTTTTAAAATGACGAAATAACAAGCATTGCAGGTACAGAGTAGCAAGTCAACAAAATGTATGTACAATATTTACTAGATTTGGGCTCAGCGCCCTTGCTTCACAATTCGTGGGCAATCAGCCCAACCTTACTTCAAAATAAGTTTTACCAGAGGGGCAGAAAACCCCATTCATGTTCAGGAACATTTGCTCCAAATTACACTGAAAAGCCTCCACGAGGCATACAACACTCAATTTTCAAAAAAAAAAAAAGAGCCACTCGCTCTCAACTCTAAGCCTCTCAAAGGCCACACCAAACTCCAAGTTGTCCTCACTGGACATAGGCACAGGGGTAAAATACCCAACCTACTGAGGTCTATTAAATGAAAAGGGGTAATTACATGACCTCCAAAATAACAATTTGAGAGGAGGCGATCTGCACTCCTAATACACTTTGTTTTTAAAAACCTAATCTGGCTCTAGGCCACTAATGCAAGGGCTAATCCCATACTACAGAGGTGACTTTAGAAAAGAAACAAATTTACATAATGTTAAGGAAGAATAGGTTGAGAAAATAAGTTCACCTCAAAACAATATGAGTGGGAGCTCGAGAGGGTTAAGCACTCTCTATCCCAATACGTAGTTTAAAAGATAGAATAGATACCAGTTTCTTTACACTTTTAAGGAAGGTTACATAATGGAAAAACTTCGGACCCGCCCCGAGAGTTAAACTGCTGAGCAAGCAAGAAAAGAAGTAATTAGTCGGCCATTACCTGGTTGTTGACTGTCGCCGGAGAAAGAGGCGCTACCCGCCCCGTGCTATGTACTTTACACACTGAAAGATGGAACAGAAGTGGCCCGGAGACCCTAAAATCAGCAGTTTATATCATCTCGCGGAAGGTTCGAGGCGTTAGGGGAATGAAAACACCCTCCCACAAACACTTTATTGGGTAGGATACAGCAACATATTCAAGTTGGGGGAAGATACCTCGGATAGGTCAGAAATTAATAAAAGAAATTCGGGATTGGTTAAGTACAAAACAAGGGGAAGGAGAGGGGTATACAGGCAACTTAAACAGTAACAGAAAGAAATTTAACAAGAAACAAACTTTTGAAATAAAAATTTCTCCAAAAAAAACAGTTCTTTCAATCCGCACTAGGGTGCACTATTGTTGATCTTCAGTAGTGTCCTCTAGAAGAGAAAGTTCACACTTCTTACTACAAGCAAAACAAAATACGTCGAAAATGACACAGTTCAAAAACTCTAAAATTTCCAGGTAGTGACATCTTCTGAGAAACTTGAAAATTAATACCGTCAATAAAGTTCAGACTTCCTCCAGCAGAGGAGTTTCAACTGGCGCACATTTTAAATTAGCGGCGTGGAGGTGTACCGCCCGGTACAGACCTCCCCCCCCCAAAAGTTCCTCCAGGGGTGACACATGAAATTTGTTTGAAAACAAGGTCCAAGTTTTGATGTAGATATGGAGATTAATTGCCGAAAAATTTATAAGATTCTCTTAATGTGGTTTGATTCAGTTTCAAAATTTTGTTGTTGCAGGTGAAGTAAAGTCTTTATGGTTGTAGAAGTGGAATTCAGAAGATAAACTTTTAATACTTGAAAGTGAAGAAAAATTTTGTCATGTCCACCAAATATTGCTGTTGAATTCCCAAGTGTAGTCATTGCTTATAGTAACTGTTCATGTAGTTGATGTTGATTAAGTTGGATGGCCAGACCGGCCGTTGCAGCTTGCGTCCAAAGGAGGCCGCTCGGACCCCTCAAGTACCCTGAGATACCGCTCGCCCGCACTATGAGGGGAGCAGTGGTGTTGAAGCACGCCGCGCCCGCGGTGAACATATACAGGCTGCGGGCAAGTAGCAGGTCGTGCGCCGCACATCAGCCTTGGCCGGGAGGGGAGCTCCGGCTCGCCGTGCACATGTCGTCCTCGCTGGGGTCGAGGGGGCCCTTCCTCTAGCCCAGTTGCGGCACGGCGCCACGCGGCTGCGGGGGCACTGAAACATTAAAACTAGGCGGCAGAATTGTTGGACCATCATCATTTTTTTTTTTAGGGCACAGGCTTGGTGGAGAGGTTGAGGGGCCAGCGGCGTGCAGATATCCATGGCATTTAATATAAGCAAGCCACAGTGTGTATAGCAGGAGACGGGAGCGTGGTAATGGCCGTGGTAAGGACAGAATGGCAGTTTAACCGCGCGGGGAAGGTTTACAAAAACTTACATATGAAACAAAACATTATAGAAGGGGCAGAATGCCTTAAAAGTGAAAACTCAAAAAAAAATATAACCTTCATATTCCTTTCAAATTATATGAAGCAAGTTGACACAAAATTTACACTGGTTTCACCTGTGACAGGTGAACCCTAAATATCCTCTCGGTGGCTGGATTACTTAATAACAACGTAACCGGCGTAAGAAAATCGAGAATGATACAAGGCCCATGAAATCTGGGGGCAAGCTTGCCCGCGGGAACAAAGTTCTCGACCATAACTCGGTCACCTACCTTCAAAGGGGTGGGTCTCCGTCCACGATCATACCTTTCCCTAACCTTTTCATGAGACACTTTAAGATTGGCTTTAGCCTTCTTCCAAAGATCTTTAATGATGTCCGGATCTATTGTCTCGGGTAGAATGTCACTCAGAGACCAGAGGTTAGAGAGCGGCGTGTTGGGAACAAACTTGAACATCAAAGAGGCTGGAGTAAATTTATGTGATTCATGAACCGCCGAATTCAAAGCAAAAGCTAACCAATGCAGGGACGTATCCCACCTGGAATGATCTTCATGATGATAGGCAATAAGCGCGGACCTGAGATTACGGTTAACCCGTTCAGCCAGAGATGGTTGAGGGTAATAAGCAGAAGTAGTTACATGAGAGATGGACAAGTCGAAACAGAGTTTACGAAAAAGATTAGATGTGAACGCCTTAGCATTATCAGACACAATATATTGGCACGGACCAAAAGAGGCAAAAATAGAATTTAAGCAAGTAATGGTAGACTGAGCGGTAGCCAGCTTAGTCGGAAATAACCAGGAAAATCTAGTAAAGCCATCTACGCATACAAAGATAAACTTGTTAGCATTTCCCTTAGACTGGGGGAAGGGTCCTACATAATCAATATACAGGCGTTCCATGGGGCGCGACGCTTGATGAGAAGACAAAAGGCCTACCTTGGTGGACATGGTTGGTTTACTAAGCAAACAGAGTTTGCAAGCCTTCACTAGTTCACGGATTTCACCGTCCATACCTTTCCAGATGAACATTTCACGAATCTTCTCACGAGTTTTAAAGATTCCAAGATGCCCTCCTAATGGGGTCTCATGATAATACTTGAAGATCATAGGTACAAGAACAGCTGGAACGACAACTTTCATCATCTTATCATGCCTCGAGGGGCAACATAGAACACCATTCCTCAGAACATAAGGGACAACATGTTCCCCAGAAGAAAGGGTTTCCATTATCGGAGCCAGCGTCGGATCTTCACGTTGGTATTTCTCGATATCCCTAAAGAGCATGGGAACATCTGTTAAGATGGCATTAACATCAGATAGTATGGACTCGGAAGGTGATGAACTATCGACCGGTTCATGGGTCTCGACGTCGTTGGAAAACATACGGCTGAGTCCATCAGCAACAATATTTTCGGTACCTCTGATATGCCTGACATCGAATTGGAAGGCAGAAATACGGATGGCCCAACGGGCTATACGACCAGTACGACGCGGCCTACCTAAGACCCAGCTTAAGGCTTGATTATCTGTCTCCAGGTCAAATTTGACGTGTTCCAGATAGAGACGGAACTTTTCTAAGGCGAATAAGACTGCCAAACCTTCGAGCTCATAGATGGAATAGTTGGCTTCTTTAGCCGATAGAGTCCTAGATGCATAGGCGATGGGTCGCCTCCCTAGTTCAGTCTCTTGAAGAAGGACTGCCGCTACTGCTGACGACGACGCGTCGGTTTGGACGATGAATTTCTTCGAGAAATCAGGCATAGCAAGTACAGGGGCATTACAGAGAGCTAATTTAAGATCTTCAAAAGCGGCTTGTTGAGAAGGTCCCCACTCGAATTTGATGCCTTTCCTACGAAGAAGGTTTAAGGGTGCCGCTCTATTAGTGAAGTTAGGAATAAACTTCCTGAAGAAATTCACCATACCTATGAACCTGGCGATACCTTTAATGTCCTTGGGAGGTTTAAAATCACGGATGGCCTGTGTTCTAGAATGATCGACTGATACACCATCAGGTGACACAATATGCCCTAGGAATGACATAGAGGGCTTAGCAAAGGCAACCTTGGACAACTTGACAGTTAACCCAGCCTTACGAAGGCGATCGAGAACTTCTCGCAGATGATCTAGATGTTCTTCAAAAGTCTCTGAAAATACGACGACATCATCCAAGTAGTGATATAAGTACTCAAATTTGATGTCGGAGAAGACCCTATCTAGTAGCCTAGTGAGTACAGCTGCTCCCGTGGGGAGCCCGAAAGGCACGCGGTTGTATTCGTATAAGTTCCAGTCCGTGGCAAACGCTGTGAGGTGTTTAGACTCTTCGGCAAGGGGAATTTGATTATAGGCCTGATTCAGGTCCAAGATAGTAAAGAACTTGGCCTTACGGAACCATGAAAAACAAGAATGAAGGTCGGGAAGGGGCACAGATTGTAAAACCACCTTCCGATTGAGAGCCCTATAATCAATGACAGGCCTGAAGCCTCCTTGGGGTTTCGGGACTAGAAAAATAGGCGAAGAATACGCCGACTTAGAGGGCCTAATAATACCATCCTTCAACATTTGATCGATGATTTCTTTCAATGCCTTCATTTTAGGTGGAGATAGCATATATGGTGGAAAACGGACAGGAATCGGATCCGTGACCTCAATTTTGTATTCAATAAGGTCAGTAACACCAAGAGTATCAGAGAACACCTCTGGAAATGACTGACATAATTTACGAATACTATCAGCCTGCTCCTCAGGTAGATGTCTAAGGTCTAACAACATCTCATCCTGGGTAGGCGAAGTAGATGAACATGATACAGAATTACACTTTAACAAGGGAATTTTACAATTGGACGCAAACTTGAATGTGCACGACCTACTCTGGAGATCGAGCACAAGACCAGTGTGAGAAATGAAGTCCGCTCCCAGTATGATGGGGCAAGACAAGTGCTTAGCCACAAACAGTTTGATTTTCCATGTAAATTTAAAAATACGAATTTTGGCATTTACAGAACCTAGAATTTCTAATGGGGATGAATTAGCCGAAACATATTGAACAGGAGATGAATCATAGTCAGGTAATTTACAAACAGACTTAAATTTTGAATACCATAGGTCCGAAATAATTGAACAAACACTGCCTGAATCTAATAGAGCTGTTATAGGCTCGTTATTTAACTCAATCTTAAGAAAAGGAACAGGTGCGGGGGTATCCGCCGCAATCCTAAGACATTCTTTAGGGCATTCAAAAGATGAATTTGAAGACTGATCGTTCCCTGAATTCACGACCTTTTTGTCAGGGGCTGAGCCTTGGGAAGCAGAATTAGTCGACTCAGCCGAAGCCGCTAGTCACATTCTATTATTGGCATTGCTGGAATTTGCACCAGAAGTTGAGCAGGAGGGGGTGCTATTTGAGTTTGGGCAATTCTTGGAGATATGTGAGAAAGCCCCACATTTAAAACAGCCTTGTGATGAACCAGCCCCATTCCTTGTCCCACTCGACTTGATCAGTGGACACTTATTGCGAAGATGGTCAGGCGACCCGCAAGCATAACATTTACGGGGATTGACTGGTCGGCGAGGTGGAGGCCGAGGATTACTAAAAGAAGGAGGGGGTTCTTTCGCGACACGCAAAGAATCGGCGTATCTAACTCCTTCCGCTGAGACGGCCAATGCCTCAAGTTCAGAGAAGGTTTGCGGGCACGCCGCGAAACACAAATATGACCTATAGGGTGGTGAGATACCTTCCACAATGGCTTGTACAATCTGATCCTCAGGGAAGTGAAGAGCAAACACCCTAGTATAAAACTTAATGTCCTGTATGAAATCAGCCAAGTTTTCATCCAAGCGTTGTACACGGTAATAGTACTTCTGAATCAGAGATGACCTCGCGCGGGCGGGAATAAAATTTGCAAGCAAGTGTGCATGAAAATCTTCAATAGATGACTGTTCAGCTATGGCTCTTACTATTTTGTCACAGAGAATACCAATTGCATAAGGATAGATAATTTGCAAAATTTGACATGGAGAAAGAGAAAGCACAAGGGCATGATCCTGAAATTCAACTAGGAATCTTAAAAATGAAATTACGTCACTGGTGGTATTAACGGAAAACTTAGAGATACCTCTGAGCAACATTGCCAATGGATGAGGCAAGCTGCTAAACCCTGGTGACATAGTAGGTAAAGGTTTCAATGGCAAGGTAGTTAATTCAGAACGTACATTATTTAATGAGTTACGGCGTTCAGACTCGTCCAATGGGGCAGAGATTGTTTGAGCATCAATGGTTTTCCTATTTGCTTCTCCCTTAGGAGGCTCTTCCTCACTACCCACATTCGCTGTGGTGGGTAGATCGCTTTTGGGAGGAACCTCCCCCGTTAACAATTGAGTGACCTTGCTAGACAATTCCGAAATATTTTCAAGCAGCTTACTAGCTTCCTTCTTCTGAACGTCATTCAGCTTTAGAGACAACAGATCGTTAACTCTATTTGAAAAGTGATGTAGCCTGGCTTGCACACGCTTAATTTGATTAGGAGAAGGATCATTTTCATCAAAAAAACTAACTACAGAGGCTAGCCCAGTAATATTCTCGACGATCGTGCAAAGAGAGTCGTCAATTTCTTTCTCTCCCAAGGTGGGGATGGAAATAGGCAACTCAAGGGACTCTCTAAGCTTGTTTGTGTCTATCGCAACCGTACCTCCAGATTGCACATTTCTAATAGTCAATTCATAGATTAACTCCTCCTTGCGCAAATAGTTAAGATGGAGAACATCGCGAGGGCCGGGCATGATGACAGAACAATTTTGAAAAAAAAATCAAAAAATTCCAGCAACTGAGAAAATTGTTAGAGTTCGGAACAAAACAATGTTTAGCCGCCAAAAGGGGCTAAATTGAGACCCATTCAACCACGCTCTGCTACCACTTGTTACAGAGTTTTAGTGGTAGGTAGAGGTGAAAGAAGGTGCGGGCGTGAACGGGTCTCAAACTACGGAATCAAAGTTAATGTAAAATTTAACAAGGTTATATTTTCTTTTAAAATGACGAAATAACAAGCATTGCAGGTACAGAGTAGCAAGTCAACAAAATGTATGTACAATATTTACTAGATTTGGGCTCAGCGCCCTTGCTTCACAATTCGTGGGCAATCAGCCCAACCTTACTTCAAAATAAGTTTTACCAGAGGGGCAGAAAACCCCATTCATGTTCAGGAACATTTGCTCCAAATTACACTGAAAAGCCTCCACGAGGCATACAACACTCAATTTTCAAAAAAAAAAAAAAAAGAGCCACTCGCTCTCAACTCTAAGCCTCTCAAAGGCCACACCAAACTCCAAGTTGTCCTCACTGGACATAGGCACAGGGGTAAAATACCCAACCTACTGAGGTCTATTAAATGAAAAGGGGTAATTACATGACCTCCAAAATAACAATTTGAGAGGAGGCGATCTGCACTCCTAATACACTTTGTTTTTAAAAACCTAATCTGGCTCTAGGCCACTAATGCAAGGGCTAATCCCATACTACAGAGGTGACTTTAGAAAAGAAACAAATTTACATAATGTTAAGGAAGAATAGGTTGAGAAAATAAGTTCACCTCAAAACAATATGAGTGGGAGCTCGAGAGGGTTAAGCACTCTCTATCCCAATACGTAGTTTAAAAGATAGAATAGATACCAGTTTCTTTACACTTTTAAGGAAGGTTACATAATGGAAAAACTTCGGACCCGCCCCGAGAGTTAAACTGCTGAGCAATCAAGAAAAGAAGTAATTAGTCGGCCATTACCTGGTTGTTGACTGTCGCCGGAGAAAGAGGCGCTACCCGCCCCGTGCTATGTACTTTACACACTGAAAGATGGAACAGAAGTGGCCCGGAGACCCTAAAATCAGCAGTTTATATCATCTCGCGGAAGGTTCGAGGCGTTAGGGGAATGAAAACACCCTCCCACAAACACTTTATTGGGTAGGATACAGCAACATATTCAAGTTGGGGGAAGATACCTCGGATAGGTCAGAAATTAATAAAAGAAATTCGGGATTGGTTAAGTACAAAACAAGGGGAAGGAGAGGGGTATACAGGCAACTTAAACAGTAACAGAAAGAAATTTAACAAGAAACAAACTTTTGAAATAAAAATTTCTCCAAAAAAAAAAAAACAGTTCTTTCACTCCGCACTAGGGTGCACTATTGTTGATCTTCAGTAGTGTCCTCTAGAAGAGAAAGTTCACACTTCTTACTACAAGCAAAACAAAATACGTCGAAAATGACACAGTTCAAAAACTCTAAAATTTCCAGGTAGTGACATCTTCTGAGAAACTTGAAAATTAATACCGTCAATAAAGTTCAGACTTCCTCCAGCAGAGGAGTTTCAACTGGCGCAACTTTTAAATTAGCGGCGTGGAGGTGTACCGCCCGGTACAATACGTATTCCCAAGAAAACCGGTGCTGACAGGTGTGAAAACTATCGCACCATTAGTTTAGTATCTGATGCCTGCAAAATTTTAAAACGATTGTTTACAGAATAATGGAAAGACAAGGTGAAGCTGAGCTGGGAGAAGATCAGTTTGGCTTCAGAAGAAATGTAGGAACACGTGAAGCAATCCTTACTTTACATCTGATCTTAGAGGATCGAATCAAGAAGGGCAAGCCCACGTACATGGCATTCGTAGATCTAGAAAAGGCATTCGATAATGTTGATTGGACCAAGCTATTTAAGATTCTGAAGGTGATTGGGATCAGATACGGAGAAAGAAGAAGTATCTACAATCTGTATACAAATCAGTCTGCAGTGATAAGAATCGAGGGCTTTGAAAAAGAAGCAGTAATCCAGAAAGGAGCGAGGCAAGTCTGCAGTTCGTCCCCCCTCCTTTTCAGTGTTTACATAGAACAGACAGTAAAGGAAATCAAAGAGGAATTTGGAAAGGGATTCACAATCCAAGGAGAGGAAATCAAATCCTTGAGATTTGCCGATTATATTGTTATTTTATCTGAGACTGCAGAAGATCTCGAGAAGGTGCTGAATGGTATGGACGAAGTCTTGGTTAAGGAGTACAAGATGAAAATAAGTAAGTCCAAAACAAAAGTAATGGAGTGCAGTCGAACGAAGGCAGGTGATGCAGGAAAAATATTAAATTAGGAAATGAAGTCTTAAAGGAAGTAGATTAATATTGTTACTTGGGTACTAAAATAACTAACGATGGCAGAAGTAAGGAGGACATAAAATGCAGACTAGCACAAGCAAGGAAGAGCTTTCTTAAGAAAAGAAATCTGCTCACTTCAAACATTGATATCGGAAGTAGAAGGATGTTTTCGAAGACTTTCGTGTGGAGCGTGGCATTGTATGGAATGAAACATGGACGATAACTCGCTCAGAAATAACGATAATAGAAGCTTTTGGAATGTGGTGTCACAGAAGAATGCTGAAGGTGAGATGGATAGATCGGATCACGAATGAAGAGATACTGAATCGAATTGGTGAGAGGAGATCGATTTGGCTAAATTTGACGAGAAGAAGAGACAGAATGATAGGACGCATCTTAAGACACCCAGGACTTGTTCAGTTGGGTTTTGAAGGACGTGTAGGTGGTAAGAACTGTAAGGGTAGACCAATGTATGAATATGACAAGCAGATTAGAGCAGATGTAGAATGCAATAGTTACGTAGAAAAATTGAAAAGGTTAGCACAGGATAGGCTGGCATGAAGAGCTGCATCAAACCAGTCTATGGACTGATGACTTAAACAACGCATGGCATAATGACTTAAAGTGAAACATCAGGTACACTGAAGGAGATTTTCGATACAATCGTCTACAAATGAATGAGCATGGTAGCTCTAAAAGTACATTTCAAAGAGCGTTTTTGCTGCATTCAATTACATTTTAGGAGACTGAGCTCCAGTCTTTGAAGGGCACAAGTTTCTTAACCGAATTCTACACTAGATAAACTTCAAAACCGCATTTACTGTCATTTCAGCTCGACAGTCTATTCCGCACTCGTCCATAATTAATGATACTTTAAACAGAGGCAATACGTGCCCGTTCTAAATGGCCTTAGTGTACAAAAGAAAAGGTTTAAGGAATCGTCAATAAACAACATTCTTGGAGGCGAAACATTTGCACTCCTTTTGAAACCTTAAGAAAAACACGTTAAGTCCAATATGGGCTGTGGTGTAGTGGTTAGCGTGATTAGCTGCCACCCCCGGAGGCCCGGCTTCGATTCCCGGCTCTGCCACGAAATTTGAAAAGTGGTACGAGGGCTGGAACGGGGTCCACTCAGCCTCGAGAGGTCAACTGAGTATAGGTGGGTTCGATTCCCACCTCAGCCATCCTGGAAGTGGTTTTCCGTGGTTTCCCACTTCTCCTCCAGGCGAATGCCGGGATGGTACTGCACCCTTGAAAATTGGTTATTGGTTTGTGTGGAAAGAATATTTTATTACTTGAGTGGAACGATGCATAAAATTATCATCCAGGAAGGTGAGTTCAACTCTGCACTGTCTGCCAGCCAGCAGGGAAACAGGTTTTTCCCGTGCCGTGTATGCGAGTCTGGATTTTTTTGTGCCTTGTTGAAGACATCAGAGGGGTGGCACGTGGACAGGAACTCTACCTGATTAAAAGCGATCAATACTTTGAGATTTTGACGTCATGATATTTAACCAATTGGACCGCAAGGTTAGCCCGATCGCAAAATCTCAGCCAATAAAAATTAATTAACAAACACACCTACGTCTTGAAGAAATAAATACCCATGTACTTGGGGAAATCTTTCTCTTTGCTCATTGGCATTCTGTTCTGCTCATTTGCATTCGCTCAGTTGCTCAGTTGCTCAGTTGTCTACGGGAATAAGTGTTCAAGCACAGGTGTTGTTGGAAACGGCGTATCCGACGTGGAATATTACCAGCATTCATTGAGGAAAGACGATAAATTTTCTGCTTCTGAGGAAATTTTGTGACGCCGAAATATCGGAAACGCAGCAGTTCAGATTTCTTTAAATTTATAAATCTGAAGAAAATTTCTAAAGTAGGTAAAAACTGTGCCATCTTGAAGAATCAAGTGTGTGTTAGGAATTATTTCTAAGACAGATCTTTTAGTTTCAGCTTTCACCAGAAGACGCAAGATTCCCAGCAATCCTGAAATACTTTGGAAGAATGGAACTTCAGCATTACGACGGAGTTTGTATTTGTCCTAAGTCCTCGCCTGCTGCCGCCATGTATCATTAAAATGTGAGGCATAATTCAGCCCGGGAGAGAATAACATCGGAGATGGAGTTTGGTTAAATATTCACTGATCATCAACCGAGTCCAGAAGCCAAATCTACTACAGCTAAGATTTTAAATTATATTTTTCTCTATTTTCTGTTGTAATAATTATGTAGACGTAGTCCTTGCTTGAATATTTGAAATCATTTCTAATAGTCTTTGTAGTTAGGAATTTCACTCTTCTTTCACTGGTGTTGGTAGATTTGTTGTGTGTGAGAGTGTATTTGGGACCTATAATTTGTTCTATTTGAGTGAGTGCTTCGTGACATGTTCTCACTGTCCCATGATAAGTCTAGGGAATTGTTAAAAATATTTGACCCACGCGATAATAGTTATTAATTTATAAATTAATGATGGAATAATTTTTGAATTATTTGGGACAGAATATCGACGTGTTCTGTGAATTTAGGATTTTTCCTTGATGTTTTGTGGTTTACCATAGATTCGAGGTAGAATAGAGTCATCTATGATTTCATTAAACTATAGCCTGCGATGACGCGACCGCGCGCGTATAATAATAATAGTAATAATAATAATAATAATAATAATAATAATAATAATAATAATAATAATAATAATAATAATAATAATAATAATAATAATAATTGACATTATCACGGTCTAATAGAATGTTTAAAGATCATGAGTGTAATTATTACTGTGCTTATAAGTGATTAATGTGTGCTATATTGAAGTAGATGTTGGCCTGGAATATTGGTCGTGGCTTGAATGTCCACAAATTTTGCATTTACTGTTATTGGTATTTTTGAGACTTGTAAATGGATCTTAAGATAGGAGTTTATTTGTGTGTCCATTACATGAGTCAGTTAAGGAAGAGAGTGTGTTTTTGAACATAATTTCTTTTTATGCAGCACATGTTGATCAATAATTTGAGATAATAAGAGATTAAAAATAACGTAGTCGTGACTCATAGACCGTATGCGCGAATGTTTATTTATCTGTGACTGTAGGCAGTTCTATGGAATTTTTGGTGATGATTTCTACTGTAAAATTATCCTGGAACATCGTTGTGGAATCTATTTCGTTGGAAAAGTGATAATCCTGTCACAATCACACGTCAGACGATCGAAATGGTAGCCCTTGTCTGATATTGTCATCGAGAGAAGCTCTCATATTTCAAATAAAATTTAAAATTAAAAATCATGAGATAGGATTCGATAAATTTCTTTAATAATATTGCCGTGGACCAAAGCTTGAATGTGAGATGGATGAATGACTGATTTTGTTTATAATTGTGATTTCCATGGCTATATTTCGTCATGATATGTGTACGCTGAGCGCGTAAAGTTTCGATTTTTTTTGTTGTTTTGTGGCGAGCATATTTGGCTCAATTATGAATCTTTAAGTAATTTTATGATGGAATAAGATAGATTAGGATCTTTGCTTCGAGGGAAAATACTTAAGCAAGGATCGCGTCAATGAACTAAGCTCACAAAATGTAAAATATTTAACGCTACAATGCGAGGATTTTAAGCCTTTATTGTGAGTTGTGCACAACACTAGGTCAATTGATATAAAATTAAGAATTTAATGAGTTGGATATTGGATCTCAAAATAATTTTATTATATAATTTGAAGCTTAAATAATTAATTAGATTAATATTCAATTAATAGAAATGATTTATTTGATTTTTCGTTTGTGAAGTAAAAATTTGACTCACGGTAAAATGAAGCGCAGAATATTGTTAATTTCAATGATAATTTAAAAAAGGAAAATAATTCGGATTTTCATATTTTGAGATAGGATTTTCTCAAATAATAATTTATTTCATTTTCTAAGACAATTCATTAAGACCCACTTTCGTATCTTTACAGAATGAAATTTTATGGAGAACTGTGAGATGAATTCCAGCAGGGAAGAGATAAATATTTTATTTCAAGATTTTGAAAATATTTATAGAATCTGGAAAGTGCTGATATTTTATTTAATAAATGTTAAAACCCATTTCTTTTTAGTGTTTTCATTTGTCGTCAGTCCTTAGATTGTCCCTGACCCCTATAATTTAGCGTTGCCTGTAAGCGAACGTTCCGCCTCTGGGAACTTTTGCTTACCGGCTGAGCTGCCCGGCAAAACGGGGGCAGGTAGTACAAATTTGGCGCCCGTAACGTGCTTGGCCCGAATTTTATCGGCGACGCCAATCTAAGGACTCGATCTTGTAGTCCAAAATTTGGACATAAGCAAGATGCGGCGACAATAGGATTTTTGGGTTATTTGATAACATTTATTAGCCCAGATCTCTGTGGCAGAGAGCACTTTAGTTAAAGTTAGGAAGGGCCATGTTGAATGCTTGAAACAAAATCTTGGAGATTAGGAAAATTTCATTTTTTTATGCGACTGCATTTGCGCAACATTTCGGATTTTAATAGTTAAATATTATTGAAATGATATACAAATCTTCCCCTAAGGAGGTGAGCTTAATTCATTAGTAGACGTGGAACTGGACTCTGGTTTATACTCTGATATTATTCTCCCCGAGGTCTGAACTGCCGTTTCTTTGAAAAAGTTTATTATTATGGATGAATGGCGTGCATTTTTAGAGAATGCGTTAGGAAACTTGAAAGATAGTTTGAAGCAGGACCTGAAGGATAGCAATGATAGGCTGAAACAGGATCTTAGTGAAAATCAGGCTAAATTTGAACTTAGACTGACCGAGAACAGTGATAAATTAAAACAGGAACTTAGCGATGAATTAAGTGAAAATAGTGCTAAATTAAAACAGGAGTTAAAACAGGACCTTAGTGCTGAATTTAATGAAAATCAGGAGCGATTGAAACAGGACCTTAGTAAAAATCAGGAGCGATTGAGGCAGGATCTAAGTGAGAATAATGAAAAACTGAAATTAGAACTGAACGAGGGACAGGATAAATTTAAATCCGATCTTAAAATTGCTTTGGAAGAAATACAGAATAGGACGGACGAAAACATTAATAAACTGCACATGGATGTGAAATTATTTAATGGGAAAATAGCATCCATTCAAAGTGAACTCGTAGCAGTCAAACAGAATTTCTCAGACTTTAAAGGTGAAATACAGGCGGGTATTACAAGTTCGTTAGCTGAGATGTCGAACGAAGTTAGTGAGAGACTCGCTAAAGTCCAGACAGACGTACTACAGGGGCTTGATAAATACAAAAATGAGGTGGAGAAAAACTTTCAGAATATTGAGGAGAAAATTGTGGATAATGCAGAGGACCTTACAGCGACTAAGGCAGCATGGAGTAAAAAGTTTACCGGCCTTTGCGAAACTTTGAAACAAGTGGAAAAGGGAGTCATAGCAGAAATAAAAGTTTCCCAAGTAACCACGTCAGAAAGGCTAGAATATTTCTATGAGACTATCGAAGAGACACAGGCAGGTCTTAAAGAAATAAAAACGGAAATGGACAAGGAAATTAGCGAAGTAAAAGCTGAGTCCGAAGCATCGAAGCGAGAACTTCAGAACGGAATTAAGGAACTTGTTGAAGAGCTTAAGATAATCAAACTTCAGGGCGAGAGTCATAATATTGTCACTTCAACATTATTGGAAAGGCAAGGTCAATTAGAGAAGCGGATGTCTGGTGAAGTCCCGTCTTCAACTCCAAAAGTGGTGGACATGGCTAATCCCATAAATAACACCAATCCTTACATAAACCAGGACAGTAGTGGGATAAATTCACCAAATGTTTCAGGTCAGACTCAAATTGTTAATATTATTAAACTTCATGAGGAACAGCCAAAGAAGTTCAATAATGTTAAAGGCGTTACTCCTAAAAGCTTCATTCGTGAACCTCAGGAATACTTCAGATATAATAAGATACCTCCTGAACGCCAACTAAGGGTGACTGAACGCTATTTGGAGAATTCAGTATTAACATGGCATGAAGCGTTCAAGTATTCATTTGAAGATTTTGAAGGGTTTAAGAAAGCATTTTTGGAGAGATATTGGAACAGTAACTTACAGCATAATTTAAAAACAGAACTCTACGCTAAGAGATACGCTTCTTCTACGCCCACACGCTACGCTGATTATTTTTCAGCTCAATTACGTAAACTAAAGGAGCTTGATATGTCACCTTCAGAAGTTGAAGTAGTCCGTGTAATAATAAGGCAACTTCCAGCGGACATTCAACGTATAATGATTGCTTCGAACGCGCAGACCGCAATTCAGGCTGAGGCCGTGCTTCGTCAACTCGATTTAACTTCGAGAGAGCAGCCACGACGTAATCTAGGTCAAGAACAACAGGTGTTGCAAGCTACAGTCATCCGAGCCGACAGTGGAACTTCATTCAACCAAGGGAGACCTAGCGGTCGAACTACAAAGGAAATGTCACCGAGAGACCGTTCTCCTAGGTCAGGACACAGAAGTGACGAGGAGAGAGATTATTACCGAAGGAATGTACGACGCAGACCCTATGAAAATATTCGAGGAAGGTGGAGAAGAAATAGCGAAACTAACTATACGGGAGGAAGAAAAAGAAACTGGAGACAAGAAGAGAGAGAGAAATACATCCAGGAATTACGCAAGGAAAATCAGGAGAAATCCAAGTGGCGTCAAGCGATTCAGGACCAGGACGTGAACCCAGATATAGTAGGAGCAGAAAGCTTAGAATACCAAAGAGCTAAGCAAGAAGAGAATCGCCAACGCTATGAAAAGGAAGATTATAGTCAAGGGGCTATTAAAAAAAACATCCATCCAACTAGAAAATGATAGTACGAATCCTAACTCTTGTAATTCAGAGGTCCCGAAGGAATGGATTGTAGTTCAGATTGATTCATGGGTTACTAAATCTGATGATCTGTTAGAAGAAAATCATGAGACTAGTAGAAATAATGCAAGGACATTACCAATAATATTAGCTAGAGTTTGTGGCGTGAGAGTTAAATGCTTAATTGACACCGGCTCCACTATTAGTGTAATATCAACATCATTTATGAATGACTTAAGAGAAAGGCATGAAATACCCATCATTCCAGTCTCACATGTTAAAATTAAAGGAATTATCCCTGACAAGATTGTAAGTTGCAAGCAGCAGACATTTCTCGATGTGGAAATCGGAAACACCAAGTTCCCTAATATATTTTTGGCTATGACGAGTATCAAATTTAATATCATTCTTGGAATGGATTTTCTTACATCATACCACGCAGACATTAGTTTGGACTCCAACCAAATAGTATTTCGTCTGGAGGAATTTTCAGAAATTGCAGTCATGAATCTTGTTGATGTAACCGACCAAGAGGTGTTCCACATAAATTGCGCCTTAACATCGAGGGAGAAAGAAGACCATGAGGCCTTAGAAGAAATTCATCAGGTTCTGGATGACATCATTGAAGAGGGCGAAAATAGAACACATCCCTTGGATCTTATAAATCAGAAGGTGAATTCAGCTCAGGGAACTGATAAGGAAAAGGAACAACTTCGAAATTTATTATTAAAATATAAGAACTTGTTCGATGACAAACCGGGACAAATTCCAGATTTTAAATATTCATTGGTGGCAACTGACTAGACTCCTTTCAAGAAGAAGCCATACCCGATCCCGGAGAAATTCCATTCTAGAGTGGAAAAATTAATTGAAGGCATGGAGAAAGATGGGATTATAATGAAAGCTAGTACACCTTTTCTTAGTTCTTTAGTCATCGTAAGCAAGCCAGATGGATCCCTTCGTTTGTGTTTAGACGCTCGTGAGATAAACCGCAAGCTAATCCCTGAAAGAGACCAGGCACCTGCTATTAAAGAAGTTCTGAGGAAATTTCGAGGGATGAATCTCTTTACGTCAGTCGACTTCACTTCTTCATATTATCACATTCTCCTGGAGGAAAAATCTAGACTCCTAACTGGATTCATGTTCAACCAACAGACCTACGTCTTCCGAAAATTGCCCTTTGGCATATGTAACGCAGGAAGCGCTCTTATTCGAGCATTGGATCGATGTCTTACGGAGGAAGTAAAGAGCTTCACGTCGAGGTACATTGATGACTTACTTTTGGCCAGTGAAACCTTCGAAGATCACTTATCTAAATTGGAGAAATTGCTGGAGAATCTTTCTAGAACGGGATTTCATATAAATCTAGCCAAGTCAAAATTCTGTCAGACTGAAATTTTATTTTTAGGACATATAATAGATGGTGAGGGAATCAGACCTAACCCGGTCAAGATTGAAGCCATAAGTAAATTTCCAAGGCCCATAAGAGTAAAACATGTAAGGCAATTTTTAGGGATGGCCAACTTTTTCGCCAACCATTGCCCTAATTTTACGCAGACTGTCGCACCTTTACAGGATATGCTAAAAAAGGGAAACAGATGGAAATGGAATGATGAATGTGAGACAGCATTTAATAAGACCAAGGAAATGCTGATACAAAACGTCAAATTGGGATATCCAGACTTTGGAAAACCGTTCATATTACAAACAGACGCATCAGGTATTGGAATTGGAGCTGTGTTATTCCAAGAAAATAAGGAAGACCCTGAAAGGAGAATTTATCTTGCCTTCGTCAGCAGAAAATTGAGAAATCACGAAAAGCACTACACGGTTACTGAATTGGAGATGTTGTCAATAGTTTATGCTCTCAAATACTGGCAGAAGATAATATATGGATATCAAATTATTATCAGGACTGATCACAAAGCTTTGACTTTCATGTTGAAAACTACCATGGCATCCGAACGAATATTCAGGTGGACGATGTTTGTCCAGCAATTTGACATCAAACTGGAGCACTGTACTGGAAAAAGCAATTTGTTAGCTGACTGTTTAAGTCGTAACCCGAATGCCGATAGTGAGGAAATCCATCAATTGAATTAGTTCCAGAGGACCACGAATTTTTAAGAAAATTACGTTACATCCGGCAAGCCCAGAAAAGAGACAAAGATTTAAGAAACATCATAGATTTTTTGGAGAAGAGAATCAAACCCGGAGAACCTAATTATAGAAGATATAAGAGGAAAGCTTCACGTTACCAATATTTGGATGGAATATTATTTAAATTCATTGATTCCACAAAATCTGAACTTAGAGTTGTGGTGCCTCCAAAATTACAGGAATCCCTTATCTGGCATACGCACAGAATAACAGGTCATGGTGGTATTGACAAGACGGTTGCCACTATTCAAGAGAAATTCACTTGGGAGAAACTTCGAACCATTGTTCGTAATGTAGTCCGCACCTGTGATACTTGTCAGCGAGTAAAACCTAGCTCTCATCTGCTTCAGCATAGTCCTATTCCCATAATACCTACAGGGACTAAACAGTTATTTGCAATGGACCTACTTGGACCAGTCCCGATCTCTAGGAGGGGAAACCGACATGTAATAGTCACTATCGACGTATTTTCTAAGTATATTGCCTTGTATCCTATCCAAAAGGCGAATTCCAAATCTGTAATCCGTCGGATAATCCGCAACCTGATACCTCATATGGGCAAGCCAAAGGCCATATTGACTGATCACGGATCACAATTTACCTCCGCTGAATTTCGTCAAGCTATGGAACAATTGGGCATTAAACACATATTGAATTCTGTCCGCCATCCATCGAGCAATCCAGCTGAAAGAGTAATGCAGGAACTGTCAAAATTCTGCCGTATTTTCTGCGGAGATACACACTGGTTATGGGTAGATGTGTTACCAATTATGATGGAATGCTTAAATAACACTGTACACGAGGCAACATCTCAGATTCCAGTTCTTCATTTTGACAGACGACCTTACCGACCTTGGGACAGTATCATTCAATGCCCAGGAAATGTAAAACCTACCCTGGAGGAGAATATTGAGAAGGCAGCCAAATCTCTAAAGGAACAAGCTGAGAGAAGCCAAAGACGTGTCAGAAACAAGAAGTTTCGTCGTCCATTAAAATTACATGAGCTTGTGTTACTCAAGAAACCAGCTTCCTCAGAAACCACAAGTAAATTTTATGCCAAGTTTGCACCGTTATTTATTGGGCCGTACAAAATTATTAAAGTCTATGGAAACAATGCCTATCGCATACAAAGTCTTGATCAATCATATGAAGGAGTTCATAATGGTTCAAATTTGAAGAGTTATTACTGTCCTAAACAATATGCTATAAATCAAATAAACGTCATCTTTGAAGAAGAAACGTCATGGAACGAAGATGAGGATCCAGTCTACCTTCATGCTTCAACGCAGGTCAATATGACGGAAGAAGTATGCAAAGAGTGTCAGGAGTTACAAGATTCCGCCATGAGTCAATTACGCTTGCTTTGTGCTGCGCTGGAACTGGACAATAGTAGGCTACGTGCTGGAACGTCATCTGGAATAATTATGGAATAGTGTGACACATAACTGTACTTCAAAATTTTCAAGGGACATGTTAATTGTATTTCCAGATGATAAAGATTTAATCTGCCCATCAAATCATTTTTTCAGCCACGGGAGAATATGCACCCTTGAAAATTGGTTATTGGTTTGTGTGGAAAGAATATTTTATTACTTGAGTGGAACGATGCATAAAATTATCATCCAGGAAGGTGAGTTCAACTCTGCACTGTCTGCCAGCCAGCAGGGAAACAGGTTTTTCCCGTGCCGTGTATGCGAGTCTGGGTTTTTTTTGTGCCTTGTTGAAGACATCAGAGGGGTGGCACGTGGACAGGAACTCTACCTGATTAAAAGCGATCAATACTTTGAGATTTTGACGTCATGATATTTAACCAATTGGACCGCAAGGTTAGCCCGATCGCAAAATCTCAGCCAATAAAAATTAATTAACAAACACACCTACGTCTTGTAGAAATAAATACCCATGTACTTGGGGAAATCTTTCTCTTTGCTCATTGGCATTCTGTTCTGCTCATTTGCATTCGCTCAGTTGCTCAGTTGCTCAGTTGTCTACGGGAATAAGTGTTCAAGCACAGGTGTTGTTGGAAACGGCGTATCCGACGTGGAATATTACCAGCATTCATTGAGGAAAGACGATAAATTTTCTGCTTCTGAGGAAATTTTGTGACGCCGAAATATCGGAAACGCAGCAGTTCAGATTTCTTTAAATTTATAAATCTGAAGAAAATTTCTAAAGTAGGTAAAAACTGTGCCATCTTGAAGAATCAAGTGTGTGTTAGGAATTATTTCTAAGACAGATCTTTTAGTTTCAGCTTTCACCAGAAGACGCAAGATTCCCAGCAATCCTGAAATACTTTGGAAGAATGGAACTTCAGCATTACGACGGAGTTTGTATTTGTCCTAAGTCCTCGCCTGCTGCCGCCATGTATCATTAAAATGTGAGGCATAATTCAGCCCGGGAGAGAATAACATCGGAGATGGAGTTTGGTTAAATATTCACTGATCATCAACCGAGTCCAGAAGCCAAATCTACTACAGCTAAGATTTTAAATTATATTTTTCTCTATTTTCTGTTGTAATAATTATGTAGACGTAGTCCTTGCTTGAATATTTGAAATCATTTCTAATAGTCTTTGTAGTTAGGAATTTCACTCTTCTTTCACTGGTGTTGGTAGATTTGTTGTGTGTGAGAGTGTATTTGGGACCTATAATTTGTTCTATTTGAGTGAGTGCTTCGTGACATGTTCTCACTGTCCCATGATAAGTCTAGGGAATTGTTAAAAATATTTGACCCACGCGATAATAGTTATTAATTTATAAATTAATGATGGAATAATTTTTGAATTATTTGGGACAGAATATCGACGTGTTCTGTGAATTTAGGATTTTTCCTTGATGTTTTGTGGTTTACCATAGATTCGAGGTAGAATAGAGTCATCTATGATTTCATTAAACTATAGCCTGCGATGACGCGACCGCGCGCGTATAATAATAATAGTAATAATAATAATAATAATAATAATAATAATAATAATAATAATAATAATAATAATAATAATAATAATAATAATAATAATAATAATAATTGACATTATCACGGTCTAATAGAATGTTTAAAGATCATGAGTGTAATTATTACTGTGCTTATAAGTGATTAATGTGTGCTATATTGAAGTAGATGTTGGCCTGGAATATTGGTCGTGGCTTGAATGTCCACAAATTTTGCATTTACTGTTATTGGTATTTTTGAGACTTGTAAATGGATCTTAAGATAGGAGTTTATTTGTGTGTCCATTACATGAGTCAGTTAAGGAAGAGAGTGTGTTTTTGAACATAATTTATTTTTATGCAGCACATGTTGATCAATAATTTGAGATAATAAGAGATTAAAAATAACGTAGTCGTGACTCATAGACCGTATGCGCGAATGTTTATTTATCTGTGACTGTAGGCAGTTCTATGGAATTTTTGGTGATGATTTCTACTGTAAAATTATCCTGGAACATCGTTGTGGAATCTATTTCGTTGGAAAAGTGATAATCCTGTCACAATCACACGTCAGACGATCGAAATGGTAGCCCTTGTCTGATATTGTCATCGAGAGAAGCTCTCATATTTCAAATAAAATTTAAAATTAAAAATCATGAGATAGGATTCGATAAATTTCTTTAATAATATTGCCGTGGACCAAAGCTTGAATGTGAGATGGATGAATGACTGATTTTGTTTATAATTGTGATTTCCATGGCTATATTTCGTCATGATATGTGTACGCTGAGCGCGTAAAGTTTCGATTTTTTTTGTTGTTTTGTGGCGAGCATATTTGGCTCAATTATGAATCTTTAAGTAATTTTATGATGGAATAAGATAGATTAGGATCTTTGCTTCGAGGGAAAATACTTAAGCAAGGATCGCGTCAATGAACTAAGCTCACAAAATGTAAAATATTTAACGCTACAATGCGAGGATTTTAAGCCTTTATTGTGAGTTGTGCACAACACTAGGTCAATTGATATAAAATTAAGAATTTAATGAGTTGGATATTGGATCTCAAAATAATTTTATTATATAATTTGAAGCTTAAATAATTAATTAGATTAATATTCAATTAATAGAAATGATTTATTTGATTTTTCGTTTGTGAAGTAAAAATTTGACTCACGGTAAAATGAAGCGCAGAATATTGTTAATTTCAATGATAATTTAAAAAAGGAAAATAATTCGGATTTTCATATTTTGAGATAGGATTTTCTCAAATAATAATTTATTTCATTTTCTAAGACAATTCATTAAGACCCACTTTCGTATCTTTACAGAATGAAATTTTATGGAGAACTGTGAGATGAATTCCAGCAGGGAAGAGATAAATATTTTATTTCAAGATTTTGAAAATATTTATAGAATCTGGAAAGTGCTGATATTTTATTTAATAAATGTTAAAACCCATTTCTTTTTAGTGTTTTCATTTGTCGTCAGTCCTTAGATTGTCCCTGACCCCTATAATTTAGCGTTGCCTGTAAGCGAACGTTCCGCCTCTGGGAACTTTTGCTTACCGGCTGAGCTGCCCGGCAAAACGGGGGCAGTACCTAACTTAAGGCCACGGCCGCTTCCTTCCCTCTTCCTTGCCTATCCTTTCCAATGTTCCCATCCCTCCACAAGGCTCCTGTTCAACATAGCAGGTGCGGCCGCCTGGGCGAGTTACTGGTCATTCTCCCCAGTTGTATCCCCCGACCAAGAGTCTGAAGCTCCAGGACACTGCCCTTGAGGCGGTAGAGGTGGGAACCCTCGCTGAGTCCGAGGGAAAAGCCGAACCTGGAGGGTAAACAGATGATGATGATGATGATGATGATGATGATGATGATGATGATGATGATGATTGGCTTATGGCCCGAAGTTACAGAGGCTAAGCCTATACTACAGAGGGTGACTAGATGGCGAAATATTAAGTTCCAAAGTAGAGTTAAAAATTTAGAGTTTTAGAAAACCATAGTCACACCAAGTTGAATGGGAATTAGTAAAAGGTGAACACTTTGTTACATATTTACCAGCAGAGGATTGAATAGAGCCTTTAGACTTCCCGAGAATTTACATTTATAAGGTGATACTAACATTTAGCAGCCTACGTGGCTCACGCGGCAGGGCGTCGGTCTCACATCGGTGGGTTCCGTGGTTCAAATTCCGGTCTCTCAGTTTTATATTTGTGCTGGACAAAGCGAAGGTGGGACAGGTTTTTTCTCCGCGTATTCCGGTTTTCCCTGTCATCTTTCATTCCAGCAACACTCCGCGATAATATTTCATTTCATCTCTCATTCATTAATCGTTTACCGGGCGAGTTGGCCGTGCGGTTAGGGGCGCGCTGCTTTGAGCTTGCATCCGGGAGATAGTGGGTTCAAATCCAACTGCCGGCAGCCCTGAAGATGGTTTTCCGTCGTTTCCCATTTTCACACCAGGCAAATGCTGGGGATGTACCATAATATTAAGGCCACGGCCGCTTCCTTCCAACTCCTAGGCCTTTCCTATCCCATCGTCGCCATAAGACCTACCTGTGTCGGCACGACGTAAATCCAATAGCAAAACAAAAAAATAATCATTTTCCCACATGAGTGCGACAGGCTTCGGCAGCTGGCACAATTTTAATCCTCGTCGCTAGATGGGGCTTCATTGCTGACCCGGTCGAATGACTGGACGCAAGCTGTGATTTTCATTAACATTAGAAATTTACATTAAGAAAGAATTTTGAACCCCCCCCCTCCCAAGTTAACGTTCTGGAGCCATCACATATTTAAAACATCTCTGCCATTACCTTGAGCAGGTGGGTCTTCCGACGACGGGCAAGGCTTCCCCTGCCTCCACTTACACCGTGTGCACTCTAAGATCGGAGAGACGAAGATGACAAAATGGCCCAAGAGCGGTCGGCTTTTATAGCAGAGGGGAAAGTTCCAGAACTGTCTAGGAGGAATGCCTGTACACACCCCCAATTTTAATTGGCTACAAATGTATTTACAAAGATTTTTGATTGGTTAATAACTTAAGGAAGAAGGAAGCCATGGTAGTGCTGACAACTTCAGCACATAAAGAAACAATTTACAAACACTTCAGGTTCACAAATCTTAAAAATAGAACATTCCCTTAAAAATTAATTGTCCGTCCTCCCGCCAGAGAGGGCACATAAGTCGATAGTAGAGACGTCCAAACATTAAAGGTCCGAACTTCATTAGATACACACTTCAGGGTTTATATCACAGATGGCCTTCTAGAAGGCACGCAGTTCAACTGAACGGAGGTGTACATCCGGTACAATTATTATTATTATTATTATTATTATTATTATTATTATTATTATTATTATTATTATTATTATTATTATTATTATTATTATTATTATATAATTCGCTGGGGCCATCAAGGACCACGTTAAGTCTTGTTGCATTTGACACTGAACTTGGCCTTCTTCATCATCATCATCATCATCATCTGTTTACCCTCCAGGTTCGGTTTTTCCCTCGGACTTAGCGAGGGATCCCACCTCTACCGCCTCAAGGGCAGTGTCCTGGAGCTTCAGACTCTTGGTCGGGGGATACAACTGGGGAGTATGACCAGTACCTCGCCCAGGCGGCCTCACCTGCTATGCTGAACAGGGGCCTTGTGGAGGGATGGGAAGAGTGGAAGGGATAGGCAAGGAAGAGGTAAGGAAGTGGCCGTGGCCTTAAGTTAGGTACCATCCCGGCATTCGCCTGGAGGAGAAGTGGGAAACCACGGAAAACCACTTCCAGGATGGCTGAGGAGGGAATCGAACCCACCTCTACTCAGTTGACCTCCCGAGGCTGAGTGGACCCCGTTCCAGCCCTCGTACCACTTTTCAAATTTCGTGGCAGAGCCGGGAATCGAACCCGGGCCTCCGGGGGTGGCAGCTAATCACGCCAACCACTACACCACAGAGACTTGGCCTTCTTTAGAGCCCAAATTTCCCTCATTCTTTGTGAGTGGGCCTGCTTACGCTCCACTGTCCAAGGGGCACCATGTCTTCTCTTCGGCTGCTCGTCTCGGCTTAGCCCGTTCGTCAATATTTTCTTGCGGAAGAGATCTCTGTTAAGGGCGTCTTCAGCTGAGATATGTAGCATTTGCAGGTCTTCTTTGGTATTTCTAAACCAGGGAATTGTGGTTTTGGTATTATTATTATTATTATTATTATTATTATTATTATTATTATTATTATTATTATTATTATTAATTTTGCTAGTCCGCTAGTGGTTCAACGTCGCACTAAGACATCAAAGGTTTTCGGCGACGGAAGGATGGGAAACGACTGCGAGTAGGAAGGAAGCGACCGTGGCTTTAATTAAGGTACAGTCAAGGCCGCACTAGATAGACAGGCCACAAGGCTCGGACCGTGACGTCACAAAAGTGACCCACGTTCAGCATGACAGTGTACGGCGCGCCTTCACTGTCACTATCATATTATTCATACCGAGCTCGATAGCTGCAGTCGCTTAATTGCGGCCAGTATCCAGTAATCGGGAGATAGTGGGTTCGAGCTCCACTGTCGGCAGCCCTGGAGATGGTTTTCCGTGGTTTCCCATTTTCACACCAGGCAAATGCCGGGGCTGTACCTTAATTAAGGCCACGGCCGCTTCCTTCCAATTCCTAGGCCTTCCCTATCCGATCGTCGCCGTAAGACATATCTTTGTCGGTGCGACGTAAAGCAAATAGCAGATATATTATTAATTTATTGAACCTTTACGATATAACTGAACACGCCTTCATTTGTGATTTTATTTAGGCTTGTGTACTACACAAATGGAGTGGCAGTTTATGTTTATTTATTTATGTAACATTAAGCTGACATCTGTCATTTGTAACGGAACACAGTTTCATGTAAAAGATTAAAACCCATAATATGTATAAAAATATTGTTTTAATATTACTAGGCAAATACATGATAGCAATTCACAACAATAATCTGAAACCTTACTTAGAAATTAGGCTTCAGCTTAAAACTTATGTAACAATTCTTAAGGTGTCAGTTTATGAATTTTTCTTTCCTTTGCCGATTTCTGGGTATCCTTACTTGAGTAGTTCTTCTTCTTAGCCATGAGTTTGTCTGCGATAACTTTTTATATAGTTATTCAGTAATATATCACAAAAGATGCATATATATTTGTCAACGAAATCTTTAAAACTACTTCTACAATCACTGCATGTTTCAAACATGACGTTTTCATTTTTCAGAACATTGTTGACAAGCAAAATCAGAATGTTTCTCTGAGAATTCCAATGCAAAAACATCATTTCAAATGTATCACTTATAAATACACTAAATGCTCCATGGCTAAATGGTTAGCGTGATGGCCTTTGGTCACAGGGGTCTCGGGTTTGATTCCCGGCAAGGCCAGGAATTTTAACCATAATTGGTTAATTTCGCTGGCACGGGGGCTGGGTGTATGTGTCGTCTTCATAATCAATTCGTCCTCATCACGACGCGCAGGTCGCCTACGGGAGTCAAATCAAAAGACCTGCATCTGGCGGGCCGAACATGTCCTCGGACACTCCCGGCACTAAAAACCATAAGCCATTTCCTTTCATTTAAGTACACTAAATCATTTAAATTGTGTGATCAAAATGTTAGCAATAAAATACGATGGATATTTCAAAGCTCCCCTGTCGATTATATTATATCATTATTTTACAATAAAACATGATGACAACTTATACATGTACAATTTTTCATAATTATTTTACAAACATATCCAGCAATATAAACTAGATCTAACGTAATGTTTTCATACACAATAACATCATTTAACTCATCTACCACATTTTCAAAACGTGAAATGTTTGTAGGTTTGAAGCTTTTACGATCTGAGCTCTTGCAATAAACATACTTAATTAAATAACACTAATAGGGATGGCATTTATTACCATTAGAGCTTTTACATTCAGTTCCGGGTCTGCTTCACTACAATATGGTAGCAGGCACCACTCATTTCCCCCTACTGCCCAAATCTTGCTTCCAATTCGTCAACTTGAAATTTCCCTAACAAAATATATTTGAGTCCTGAACTTGCGTTCAAGAAATTTACTAACTCCAAAATAGTTTTTATAATGTGATATAAGGCTGTTTGAGTTTCATTAGTAAGTTTTCCTTGACAACTTTCTGTTTTTTTGTTTGATCTCCCCTTGAACAGACAGATTATCCCACCTAATTAACCATATTAAAAACTTGCGCAGAAATAAAACATTGTCGTCATGAATTGAAAATATTGCGTTACAATGAGGGTCGTTAAATCTATCGCCTATGGAAGCATGCTTAACATTTATAATCTTCCACCACTCAAGAATTATTTCTAAAAATACAGCTGTGCTTTTAAAATTATTTGCATTTTTTATCAAAATATTTTACAGCGGCGACATTTTTCTCACCAAACAGGATTACATTTTGTCACTCTAAAGAAGTTGGGTACAACACTTTTTGGTTCAGAGCAGGAGCAAGCTTAAATACATTGTTCACTTCTCCTCTGTACAGCTGTTCAAGGTGACGAACACTAGCAAAACATTTTTTTGTCTGACTCAGGGTTGTCAAAGTCAGGGAACACGGAAGTTATCAGTTTGATTAAGTCAGTTATTTCTTTAGCTTTTAAATAAATAAACAGTATAAAACATTACAAAAATATTTTTGTGTTTCGTCAAATGGGTTTTGAAAAGTGGTTTGTAAATTGCTTTTGCACAGCTGTTCAAACATTTTCCTTTTAAGTCTATTATTATCAGAAATCATGCATGCTACCTTATAACCTATATCTATTAATACTTTAAGGACTTGAAGTTAGTTCTAAGAAATGTGACGTTAGGTTCTTACATAGAAACAAACCAAGAACGTCTTTATATTTGTTAAGGACTGGATGTCAACATAAAAGTTTGTACACAGTTGTAGCTAATGTAGTGTTATTTTCTCCACTTTTATTACTAAAAGCAACTCCTTCAACCTTTCCTCCTTTATAGTTAAGCTCAGGTTTTGCATAGACTTCATCCAACAAGAAGTTACAAAATCTTTCATGTTCATTTAACAAATTTAGCTTTTTTCAAGTAATTCCAAAGTGAATCACCAATACCCGAATTTCTCGTGCCTAGTTTTGCAGTAAAAGGTTGTAAATACATAGGATGAGGCATTGTAAGAAACGTTGACTGTCTTATCTTCTTATACGCCCCAGTAAATGCGAAAAATATTAAAGCGAATCATGTTATTTGTATACAGGAGTAAGTCACTATCATTCTAAAGGCTAAATTTGTCTGTTCCTTGTGTTACCGGTTCTTCAGCGGCTACACCAAACACAGTAAAGGGAGGAAGAAAAGTGCAATTACACAGTACCAAAGACCACTACACACACGATAAAACGTCTGATGAACTACGAGGAATTCCGCCGATAACAACACTGGTAAATATCAGTAGGGCCAACTTGAAGATAATAAACCAGGAACGTGGAAAGGGGCTGGGAACCTACCAAGGGCATGGAGATGGCTTAGGTTGCAGTTTCCGGAAAAAATCAACCGTGATCCTTGATTTTCAGAAATATTATTTACAAACGGACTTTACAAAAGAATTCCGAACAAATTCAGCCACACGGAAAGTACCGATCCACAGGTTGTAAAGTACAACTTACATGTTCCTTGAGACACACAAATTGGACGTTCCTTGACAATAGCTTCCTACAAGTTCAAAGAGTCAAGCAAATACCATACATCTAGTTACAGCCCAAGTCGTAATATGTTTTTACAATTTAGAGTGAAGTTAAACGTACCTTTCAAAATCTCTCAACAACATAATTGAAAAAGGGTAAAATCAGAAATATCTAAACTTGGCGCGGAGGCCAGTTCAACTTGGTCACACACCAAAAACACTTCTGATGCGGGGTGGTGGAAAACTAGCGTGCGTCAAGTGACACGGAACTACTAGGGGCAAAACCCCAAGGTAAATACATAAAACAACCATTTACATGTTTAGGGAAAAAAGGAAAGGGGAATGCCTCGAAAGCAAACAGGCAAGCCCAGCTGAAAAGCTAAGGCATCAGAAATAATTGAGTGGCGAGTCTGGGTGAGGTTAGGGTAAACTCTTATATGAAAAGCAAGCGAACATTAAATGAAATTTAAGGTGGAACAGAAATCAAGAGTGCTTACCCCAAAAAGGCCTATCCCGGTAGCGAGGCGTCTCTGACGACGTCAAAACTTCGGACAGTCAAGAGATAGAAGACCGACACACAGACCACGAAATGCTGCCTCGCTCTCTTTAAAAGGGGAACCCTGGCCTTGGATTAGCCAATCAGAACGCAGGAGCCCGCCTATCGCCACCCAGCTTCACCAATCACAACACTTACTTCAGTCGCGATGTGTAAATAACTTTCTCGAATACACACGATCGCGAATCTTCCATTTCCAGTACAGTCAGAACATACTTTCTAGAATACATAACTAACAAAGGCCAACACACCCTGTTCCAAAATTCATGTCACAACTTTCTAGACAGTTCCAGTAAATATCGAAATGAAATCTAGTTGTTACAAATACCATATGTTACCAAAATATTTACACTGTACAGGTTAGGTCGTTACATGGAATACAAATAAAATATTTTAGCACAATGCTCCAGATCATACAGTAAGTACTACTTACAAGGTTTACAAATAACATCTTCTATAAGCACATTCCACTTTCAATATACACTGACTGACAGAGCAAATGCAACACCAAGAAGGAGTGGTTCGAAAGGGATGAAAGTTGGGGAAAAAACAGAGACGGCACGGACGAATAATTGATGTTTATTTCAAACCGATATGCAGGTTACACAATGCGCACGGCATCGACTCAGTAGGATGTAGGACCACCGCGAGCGGCGATGCACGCAGAAACACGTCGAGGTACAGAGTCAATAAGAGTGCGGATGGTGTCCTGAGGGATGGTTCTCCATTCTCTGTCAACCATTTGCCACAGTTGGTCGTCCGTACGAGGCTGGGGCAGAGTTTGCAAACGGTGTCCAATGAGATCCCACACGTGTTCGATTGGTGAGAGATCCGGAGAGTACGCTGGCCACGGAAGCATCTGTACACCTCGTAGAGCCTGTTGGGAGATGCGAGCAGTGTGTGGGCGGGCATTATCCTGCTGAAACAGAGCATTGGGCAGCCCCTGAAGGTACGGGAGTGCCACTGGCCGCAGCACATGCTGCACGTAGCGGTGGGCATTTAACGTGCCTTGAATACGCACTAGAGGTGACGTGGAATCATACGCAATAGCGCCCCAAACCATGATGCCGCGTTGTCTAGCGGTAGGGCGCTCCACAGTTACTGCCGGATTTGACCTTTCTCCACGCCGACGCCACACTCGTCTGCGGTGACTATCACTGACAGAACAGAAGCGTGACTCATCGGAGAACACGACGTTCCGCCATTCCCTCATCCAAGTCGCTCTAGCCCGGCACCATGCCAGGCGTGCACGTCTATGCTGTGGAGTCAATGGTAGTCTTCTGAGCGGACGCCGGGAGTGCAGGCCTCCTTCAACCAATCGACGGGAAATTGTTCTGGTCGATATTGGAACAGCCAGGGTGTCTTGCACATGCTGAAGAATGGCGGTTGACGTGGCGTGCGGGGCTGCCACCGCTTGGCGGCGGATGCGCCGATCCTCGCGTGCTGACGTCACTCGGGCTGCGCCTGGACCCCTCGCACGTGCCACATGTCCCTGCGCCAACCATCTTCGCCACAGGCGCTGCACCGTGGACACATCCCTATGGGTATCGGCTGCGATTTGACGAAGCGACCAACCTGCCCTTCTCAGCCCGATCACCATACCCCTCGTAAAGTCGTCTGTCTGCTGGAAATGCCTCCGTTGACGGCGGCCTGGCATTCGAAGCTGTACACGTGTCCTGTGGCACACGACAACAGGTTCTACAATGACTGTCGGCTGAGAAATCACGGTACGAAGTGGGCCATTCGCCAACGCCGTGTCCCATTTATCGTTCGCTACGTGCGCAGCACAGCGGCGCATTTCACATCATGAGCATACCTCAGTGACGTCAGTCTACCCTGCAATTGGCATAAAGTTCTGACCACTCCTTCTTGGTGTTGCATTTGCTCTGTCAGTCAGTGTATTTTACACCAGTGTCACCTTGCAAAATTCTAATTTATCAGTAATGATACAGTCATTAACTTCACTTTCAATTTCATCGATAATTTTGTTCACAGTTTCTATTTTGTCGTTGACAGTCACTTTTGAGTCACAAGTAGGGCTAAACTGGAAGTTATAAATACTTTTCAAATTTGACAATTTTAATATCTTGCCCTCGTCACTTAATGCACGTATATTAGGGTCATCATTCATGAAAATATCATGTTTAATGACTTTAAAATAAAGAGCCTCGTTTAATGTTAAAGAAATACCATTTTTCGGAATATTTTCCTCAGTCATATAAATTTTGAAAATACAGAGACTTTTGCTGTCAAAATTGACAAAACCTTTGTCAAAATATAATTTGGATTTAATACTGAAATTACCCTCAACGTCATCGAAGTCCTTGATCCTGTCATCTTCTTCCCCAGCTTTCTTTCTTTCTTCCTCCCATTTTTCAATTTCTTCTTGTCTTTGAATAGGAGTTTTCCTCGGTGTCGGAAAATTTTTAGAGGGCTAGGCAGACATATTTTCAAAGTTAGTTGAATAGCGTCGTTTGCGAGTTTTAAATGGTTAGGTTTTACTGTTAAAATTGTATTTTAACAGAATCCTCCCCAATTACGAAACGTTCGTCGAAGAGTTTATTGCACTCAACTGAGCTTGATGAAGGAACAAATTCGGTTCGATGGATGGCTAAGATCCACTTTTGTTTCAGAACCAAGTCAGTAGGAAACTTAAAACACTAAAATATTAGGCTGTTTTGAACCACAGTTGCTTCTACAACCAGGTACACAACACAACGTGGGCATAATTCACAATGTTCACACACGTTTAAATAATTCAACACCATTGATAGGTTCACTGCTGCGAGGTTAAACTCAGCCTACAAGCCACTGGCGACAATTTAAGTGGCCGGCCACTTTTGTGACGTAGGGTTGGGCACTATGTCTTTGTTTCGGAACACTGTGCCGGTGCGCAGTTATGTTCCGCTATTCCGGAACACCGAGTGTCAATTGTTCCGAAACATTCTCAAGCGAGACGGAGACACTGACTCGCTGTCCCGTCAGAAGCGCCACTATGCACTGCCCTTCGCCTACTAGCTGACCGTGCAGTGGGCGCACGGGACATGGGACTGTAACTGCGCAGCAGAGAGAACTTCGAGAGGCAACATTACATGCACCGCGCCAGCGGGAATGTGCCTGTACCGAACGTGCTCTGTAGTTGGTGTGTGCGCGTGTGTAGTTATGGCCATGTCCTGTATAAAGCTGCAAGGAACGTGAACGAACAGTCGGAACACTGAAATTCGCGCCCATTAATCACGTTTAAAGGCTGATTTTGGGTTAAGATTTTTCCGGTCAGTATGAAATACACATAGCACGGTTACAATGGCAGTACGAGAGTTTAAAAGTAACTAACTCAATAATATTTTCACCAGTTGAATGTATCGGCCTGTATTGTGAGTAATTAGGGCCAGGATAAAACTTCACGGCACCTGAGAAAGCAGTCGAAAATCTGAATGAAATACGCAACCAGAAAATCATGTCTAAATTTTCTTTTTAGGACAAGAATGTTTTCATTCATTCTGAAATACACCTGTCACAATTACACTGGCAGTACCTGTGTTTACAAATATCACAATGTTATTTTCACCAATTAAAAGTGTACCGGGCCGTACACCTCCACGCCGCGAATTCAAATATTGCGCCAGTTTAAACCTCTCTACAGGAGAAACTCTGAACTTTAAAATCTGTATTAAATCAAAGGTTTCTTGGAAGATGTCACTACTGTAAATTTTGAAGTGTTCTGTGTTTGTTTGCTCTGTAGCAGGAAGTGTGGACATTCTCTTCTAGATGTCACTACTTAAAAACTATACTGTGCACCCTGGTGCGAAGTGAACGAACTGTTTTTGAAGAAATTTTGTATCTAGAAGTTTGTTCTTTGTTAAATTTCTTTCTTTCATTTTTTGGGTAGGCAATATTGATCTCTGTTTCCGCCAGTTTTAAATTTAGCCAATCCTAAATTTTCTAAATTAATTTTCACCAATCCTAAATTTCTTCTTCAGTTTTGACTTGTAATCTTTAGCCGACCAATAAAAGTTTGTGGGCGGGTTGTTATCATTCATGAAAGGTCTCGAATGTTTCACGAGGGTATATAAACTGCTGATTTTATTGTCTCGGGGCCACTTCTGTAACATCTTTCTTAGTGTATGGATATTTAGCAGGGGGCGGAAAGCGCCTTTTTCTCCAAGCAGCAGTTCATCTACAAGGTAATGGCCTGTTAACATCTTCATTTCTTGCTAGCTCAGCAGTTTAACTCTCGGGGAGGGTTCGAAACCTTTAGTATGTAACCTACCCTTTTAAAATGTAAATTCTTTTCTGTCTATCTACAAATTACAAATCTGTAAAGCGGGGATAGAGAGTGCTTCACCCTCTCGAACTCCCCTTCATTTTGAATTTGAGGTGACTATGTTTTCGTAACCGTTTTTCTTTTCCTTCTTAAAGTCTTAAACTTATTTGCCGACTAGTCACCTCCATAGATTGGGATTAGCCCCTGTATCATCGGCCTAGTGCCGCATAGGTTTTTTGACAAAACTTGGTGTAGGAGTGCAAGTTATCGCCTCCATTCTATTTTGCATTATGGGCCAGTAACTTAACCTGATGTTTTGTTTTCTTCATGTGAAGGCCCTGTAGGTTGGGTACAGGATACCCCTGTTTCACTGTATGTGTGCCTTGAGGGCAGTTAGGAGTGAAGTTGGTTGTGGCCTTTGATAGCCTTGTAAAATTGAGAGCAGGACTGCTCTTTCCTAATTTGATCTCTGCGTGCCTCTAGGAGGCTTAACATTGTAATTAGGGGCAAGTGCTCCTTGGAATGATGGGGTTTTCTGCTCCTTTGTTCATTTAGTAACTGGATAAAGTTGAGCTATTCGCTCGAAGGTCGTGAGTGTGAGGCCCGAACCCCAAAACTTGGTAAAAAACCCCTGACGGGAAAAATCATTTTGTACCTGACTTTCATTGTTATTTCACCTAGTGGAAATTGTTGAATGTTGTTATCTGTTATTTGTTGATTTTGAAGAGAAAATATAACATTTGATAAAGTTTTAAATTAACTTTAATTTGGTAGTTGAGACCTATTCCAACCCGCACCTTCTTTCACCTCTGCTGTTCCACAGTACCCTCGGAACAAAAAGTATACTCGCACAGTTGAAGAAACATTCGTCAGTACTCTATTCACGTACATAATATACGAGCTGAACACGAAAATCATAATTAACCCATACAAGCGAAACACGAAGATAAAAATTAAACACTATATACAAAGATTAAAAATAAAACTATACAAGCAGAACATGAAAATAAAACTTAAACACAATATACACGCAGAACACGAAAATAAAACTGTGGGATGTTTACGTTTGAAATGTCTTGTCATTGTGCCGGTTGAAGATCCTTTTGCAGACAAAATAGAACATAAATTGCATGTCACTCGGCCCGGTTTTCTTCTAGTAAAAAGTCTTGAACAGGACTCCGATGCGACATTATGCAAAGTTTGCCGTCTTTCGTACGGTTTAATTACTTTCGTGCTGTTATGCTCTTTGCACTTCGAATTCCTTTCCTCTCAACTTTCATTTACCTTCTTTAATATCTCGAAAATTTCCCTCAACACTTTCTCAGGGTTTCATATTAAAAATTAATTTGGACTTTAAGGAAACTTTTAAGCCCAAGAAAAATATAGGTCGATGCTTTGGAATTAAAAATATAACTGGATGAAAACATTGCTGTACTTTCGTGGTGTTATGCTCTCTGCACTTCGCCGTTCATTTCTCTCAGCTTCCATTTACCTTCTTTAATATCTCGAAAATTTCCCTCAACACTATCTCGGGATTGACGTGAAAAATTGGGGCCGATGACCTCGATGTTAGGCCCCTTTAAACAACAAGCAAGCGACGTTAAAAATTAATTTGGACTTTCAGGAAACTTTTAAGCCCACAAAAAATATAGGTCATCGCTTTGGAATTAAAGATATAACTGGATGAAAAAATGTTTACACTCCAGCACAGGGCGGCACACAGCCGGTATCGACGGTCAGACACAGCCAAGGCCAACTAGTCTATCTAGTGCGGCCTTCGACACAGGACGTTCGGTACAGGCACATTTCAGCTGACGCGGAGCATGTCATGTTGCCTCTCGACGTTCTCTCTACTACGCAGTTACAGTCCCGTGTCCCATGTGCCGGCACTCTGTACCGAAACACTCCGCCTCAAGCTCCTAATGTTGCGGAACAACTGAATGTTCCGGTCTGCCCAACCGTAGTGTGCCGTAGCGCCTGAAGTGGAGTGGGCGCCTTATGTCCTGTCTATCTAGTTGGTCTTGGTACAGCCCCAGCATTAGCCTGGTGTAAAAATGAGAAACCACGGAAAACCATCTTTAGGGCTGCCGGCGGTGGGATTGGAATCCACCATTTGTCGAAGGTAAGCTCACAGCTACGCGACCCTAACCACACGGCCAAATCGCTCGGTATTAATATTATTATTTCAAAAATAAGGTTCCTAGACGGAAACCATAATTTAATTTTATCGATTTCAATGTTAAAAACATTAAGCTCTTAAGGGTTTTGCAATCGTGAAATTACCAGCGTTTTGTTTCAGTGTAGCTCATCAGTTGGATTGGTAGACCCTTCCAAGACGGTGGCGGCTAGTGCACCGTTGAGATGAAATGAAATGGCGTATGGGTTTTAGTGCCGGGATGTGTCCGAGGACTTCGACTCGCCAGGTGCAGGAATTTTTGTTTGACTCCCGTAGGCGACCTGCGCGTCGTGATGAGAATGAAATGATAATGAAGACGACACATACACCCAGTCCCCGTGCCAGGGGTATTAACCAATTATGGTTAAAATTCCCGACCCTGCCTGGATTCGAACCCGGGACCCACGTGATCAAAGGCCAGCACGCTAACAATTCAGCCATGGAGCCGGACTAGTGCGCCGTTGAGACACCACTGCAAGCCTCTTGTGTAGGACAGTGCAGTGACGGTGCACTAGGGGAAACATGTGTCTCCACTTGTATAAATGCCTGCCTTCGGCCTTTATATAAAAATAATGTTCCTAGAAGAGAAAACATAATTTAATTTTATCGATTGCAAATGTTGAAAACATTATTATTATTATTATTATTATTATTATTATTATTATTATTATTATTATTATTATTATCATCATTGCCCTTTATTTCTGGAACATGTACATAGTTGTATAAACAGCTCTTAGAAGGAGAGAGAACTCTCCACAAGTCAGCTGATGTTGTTGAAGCTCTTGGCACAAAAATCAATTGCTCCTGCAGATCCCCTGGGCTGCAGTCGAGCAGACTACAACGCGCAAAAAAAAAAAAAAAAAAAAAAAAAAAAAAACCACCAGCTTCATCCCTGATTTGCACATTCAATTCCTGCCAAATGGCTCTATGGAATGTTATATTTCTTACCGAATTCCAATCCCAGCTAATTTATGGAGCAAGTGCACTTCGCAATTGTTCTCACAGCACTGAGATTTTATTTAACACTAGCAAGATACCCGTGCTTCGCTACGGTATTATACTGAAATTCATAATTGAATGCTTATTGTTTTAGATATATAATCCGCCGAAATTCGCATTCTGACTTGTTTTCTGAGAGAATCCACCAAAATTCCAGCTCTGATTCGTTTCTATTATTTTACTCCACGTTTCCTCCCATTTTTCAATCTTCCTTTCCAGCAATCGATTTCGTACTTCCCCGGCTAGGCTCAGGTATTCCTCCCGGTCAGTTGGGTCCGTAAATCCTTGCATCTTTTCCTATAACCATGTTCAATTTGGATAAAATCCTTCAGGAAATCCGGCGTGGTGTCATATTGGGTTCCTTGGCGGCATTGAACCCGCGGCCGGACTGCATTCTTAGTCATTACCCGTCCAGGAGCCGTTTCCAGCGGGGTCCGCACATTTGACGACGGTCCGGAACATTATTATTATTATTATTATTATTATTATTATTATTATTATTATTATTATTATTATTATTATTATTATTATTATTATTATTATTATTATTATTATTATGTGTTGCTGGAATGGCTGATGACAGAGTAAACTGCAGTATCCGGAGAAAAACCTGTCCCGCCTCCGTTTTGTCCAGCACGAATGTCACATGGAGTGACCGGGATTTGAACCACGGAACCCAGTTGGGAGAGGCCGGCGCGCTGCCGCCTGAGCAACGGAGGATCCTTATAAGTACATTAATAACAGTAAAATAAATTGGTCTCACCTCCTTCTACACCCCACCGCCGTTAAGTTTATTTACACCCGCCCCCACCCCAAAATTAAAAGAAGGCGTGTTTCTTTATGTTTAAGGGAGATTCCAAACACCAATGTTCACGTCTATTACCTTCAGTTTTGAGATATAAGTATCCCCATAAAAATAATTTACTTTTTTCACTTCATTTCAAAAGACTCCCCCCCCCCCCTAAGTGAATTTTCCCGCAAAAAATACTTGTTTCTTTAATAGTAAAGGATCTTCCAAATACCAATTATCACGACTCTAACTTCTTGTTTTTTATTTATGTGTCCTCATGAAAGGAATTCAACTCCTTTACACTCCCGCCCTCCAAGATGGTTTCCCCCCAAAACGCGTTTTTCTTTGTTTTTAAAGGAGATCCAAATACGAATTTTCACGTCTGTAACAACTTTAGTTTTTATTAGATGTATGTATTCTCATACAATTAAGTCAATTAATTTTTCAATTCTTTCACCCCCCCCCCCCCCCTTAATTGGATTCTACGAGATTACGTGTTTTTATAACTTTTAAAGCAGATTGCAAATATCAAATTTCACGTCTGTAACATCTTCATTTTTGAGATATCAGTAGCCTAATTAAAAGAATTCATCACCATTTTCACTTCTACCCCCCCCCCCCTCCACCCAAGTGGTATTTCCAAAAACTAAGAATACACGTTTCTTTATGTTTAATAGACATAAAAAATACCATTTTTCACTTCTGTAACTTAAGTTTTTTAGATATACTGTAAAAATTCTCATTTTAAAATTTCACCCCTTTTGAGTTCCCCTTAAGTGGAGTTTCCAAAAACAAGTCACCTATGTTTCTTTACATTTACAGGAGATTCCAAACACCCAATTTTTACGTCTGTAACATTTTACGTTTCCAAGATATTCTGTAGATATAGTCTTTCAGAAAATTCACCCAAATTTGTCACTCCTGTTTAACCGCCATTAATTGGATTTTCCAAAAACTAAAACATACGTGTGTCTTTATTTTTAAAGGAGATCCCTTATACAAATTTTCAGTTCAGTAATACCTTTCGTTTCTGAGATATATGTATCCTCATTAAAGTCATTCAACCCATTTTTCACCCTTTTACACCCCTCCTATTGGGATTTACAGGAAACAAAAAATACGTGTTCCTTTATTTTTAGAGGAGATTCTAACTACCAATTTTCACATCTGTAAATTTTAAAGTTTTAAGATGTAGACCCCCTCATTTTAAAAAAATCACCCTCCCCCCTTTTCACCCCCAATATTTGGATTTTCCAAAAACGAAAAAATTCGTGTTTCGTAACTTTTAAAGTAGATCCCAAATACCAATTTTCAGGTCTGTAATATCTTCAGGTTCTGAAATATAAGTAGCCTCATTAAAGGCATTCCACCCATTATTCACCCTTTTACACTCTTCCTATTGGGATTTTCCGAAAACAAAAGAATACGTGTTTCTTTATTTTTAAAGGAGATTCTAAATACCAATTTTTACACCTATAAACTTAAAAAGTTTTGAGATATAGATACACTCATTTTAAAAACTCACCCCCTTTTCACCCCTCCATTAATTGGATTTTCCAAAAACAAAAAATACTTGTTTCTTTATTTTTAAAGGAGATCCCAAACACCAATTTTCAGGTCTGTAGTATCTTCAGGTTCTGAGATATAAGTAGTCTCATTAAAGGCATTCAACCCCTTTTTCACCCCTTTTCACCCCTCCTATTGCGATTTTCCGAAAACAAAAGAATACGTGCTTCTTTATTTTTAATGAAGATTCTAAATACCAATTTTTACATCTGCAAACTTTGAAAGTTTGGAGATATAGATTCACTCATTTAATAAATTCACCCCCTTTTCACCCTCCCATTAATTGTATTTTCCAAAAACAAAAAATACGTGTTTCTTTATTTTTAAAAGAGATCAAAAGTACCAATTTTTTGGTCTGTAATATCTTCAGTTTCTGAGATATAAGTACCAGTATCCTGATTAAAGGCATTCAACCCATTTTTCCCAATTTTCACCCTTTTTCACTCCTCCTATTGGGATTTTCTGAAAACAAAAAAATACGTGTTTCCTTGTTTTTAAAGAAGATTCTAAATACCAAATTTTACATCTGTAAACTTTTAAAGTTTTGAGATATAGATACACTCATTTTAAAATTTCACCCCTTTTTTCACCCCTTTAGCGAAGGAATATCCTAAAATCCTCTCTTAGCGAGCACCTAAACCTTAATATGAATATATCCCCAAAATTTCATTTCTTTATGTCCAGTAGTTTTGGCTCGGCGATGATGAATCAGTCAGTCAGTCAGGACAAGTTATTTTATATATATAGATGATACAACATTTACTGTCTAACTTGCTGCAGCAGAAATGTCTTCACACTGAAAAAAAAAAAAAAAAAAAAAAAAAAAAAACAGTCAAATAATGTAGCCGTAATTTATAGCAACACGGAAATAAAACGTGAAAGATAAAACTATTTTTACTATTTGCTTTTTGTCGCACGGACACATAGGTCTTATGGGGACGTTGGCCCAGGAAACGGCAAGGAGTGGCAAGGAAGAGCACACAGCATTTACCTGGTGTGAAAATGAGAAACCATGGAAATCCGTCTGCAGGGCTGCCGACAGTGGCGTTCAAACCCACTATCTCCGGAATGCAAGCTCAAACTGCTCGAGCCCAACCGCACGGCCAACTCCTTCGGTATTTCTGACAGTTGTAAAATATGTATTTATATTAATAATAGATCGCCTCTCTGGTGTAGGGGTAAGCGTGATTAGCTGCCACCCCCGGAGGCCCGCGTTCGATTTCCGGCTCTGCCACGAAATTTGATAAGAGGTACGAGGGCTGGAACGGGGTCCACTCAGCCTCGGGAGGTGACCTCAGTAGAGGAGGGTTCGATTCCCACCTTAGCCATTCTCGAAGTGGTTTTCCGTGGTTTCCCACTTCCCCACCAGGCAAATGCCGGGATGGTACCTAACACAAAGCCACGGCCAATTCCTTCCCTCTTCCTTGTCTATCCCTTCCAATCTTCCCATCACCCCGCACGGCCCCTGTTCAGCAAAGCAGGCGAGGCCGCCTGGACGAGGTACTGGTCCTCCTTCCCAGTTGTATACTCCGCAAAATGTCTGGCCCTCCAGAATACTTCCCTTGAGGCGGTAGAGTTGGGATACCTCCCTGAGTCCGAGGAAAAAATCAAACCTGGAAGGTAAAGGGATTTACGAAAGAAAGAAGATAATAATAATAATAATAATAATAATAATAATAATAATAATAATAATAATAATAATAATAATAATAATAATAATAATAATAATAATAATAATAATTGTACCGGGCGGTACACCTCCGCTCCGCTAATTCAAACATTGCGCCAGTTGAAACTCCTCTACTGGAGGAAGCCTGAACTTTAACTACAGTGCTAATTCTCAAGTTTCTCAGAAGATGTCCCTACTTGTAAATTTTGAAGTGTTCTGAACTGTGTCGTTTTCGATGTATTTTTGTTTTGCCTGTAGTAAGAAGTGTGAACATTCTCTTCTAGATGGCACTACTGAAGGACTACAATTATGCACCCTAGTGCGAAGTGAAAGAACTGTGTTTTTGGAGAAATTTTGTGTTCATAAGTTTGTTCTTTGTTAAATTTCTTTCAGTCATTGTTTAGGTTGGCTGTATAACCCTTCACCTTCCGCCAGTTTTGAATTCGACCAATGAGTAATTTTTGTAATTAATTTTCCACCAATCCTGGTTTTCTTCACTTCTGACATGTAATCTTTTTTTGGTCGTCCAATAAAATGATTGTGGGCGGGTGTTATCATTCCTGAAAGGTCTCGAATGTTCCGCGAGGGTATATAAACTGCTGATTTTCGGGTCTCTGCGCCACTTCAGTAACATCTATCAGTGTGTAAATTATGTAGCAGGGGGCGGGAAGCGCCTCTTTCTTCGGGCAGCAGTTCAACCACCAGGTAATGGCCGTCTTATAACTTATTTTCTTGCCAGCTCAGCAGTTTAACCCTCGGGGCGGGTTCGAAACCTTCTACCATGTAACTTTCCTCTAAAATGTAAAAGACTCTTGATTTAAATTCTGCCTCTGTAACTACATTTGGGGATAGAGAGTGCTTAACCCTCTCGAGCTCCCACTCATATTGCTTTGAGGTGAACTTATTTTCACTACCATTTCTTCCCTTCTAATGTAATGTAAATCGTTTTCTTATATAAGTCACCTCTTTAGTATGGGATTAGCCCTTGCATTAGCGGCCTAGTGCCAAGTAGGTTTTAATAAGGCGTATTTGGAGTGCGGTTTCGCCTCCTCTCAAGTTGGTATTTTGGAGGCCATGTAATTGTCCTGTTTCTTTACTTAATAGGCCTCAGTAGGTTGGGTATTTTTACCCCTGTTTTCATGTGTTTGGAGGTTAGCTTGAAAGTTGAGTTTGGTGTGGCCTTTGATAGGCTGGAACTTTGAGAGCGGGTTGCTCTTTCAAAAAAGGTTTCTGTGTGCCTCGAGGAGGCTTTACTGTGTAATTGGGAGTAAGTGCCCCCGGGCATGATAGGGGTTTTCTCCCCCTTTTGTTGAATCTTGTATATTCGAGTAAAGTTGGGCTAATTGCTCAAGAATTGTGTGTCTGGGTCTCAGAGCCCAAATCCTGTAACTCCCGTAATTGTACATTCTTGATTGGTTGCTAGGCTACTGTGTACCTGTTATATTTGTTATTTATTGATCTTGAAAAGAAAATATAACCTTGTTAAATTTTAAATTAACTTTAATTTCGTAGATTGAGACCTATTCATCCCAGCACCTTCTTTCACCTCTAACTACCACGGATAACTCCGTAACAATAATTAACGAAAGGAATATTGTATTTCAACAAAACAAAGTCAACAAGGCGGAAGAAGTTCTAGGAATTTGAAAAGAATCTGGAACAGATCGGTATCCCAGAAGTTCAAATTCATAACAGGGTCATATTTCGAGACCAAGCGTGTTAGCCGCGCGGTTAGGGGCGCGTAGCTATGAGCTTGCATTCGGGAGATAGTGGGTTCGAAACCCACTATCGGCAGCCCTGAAGGTGATTTTCCGTGGTTTTCCATTTTCACACCAGGAAAATGCTGGGGCTGTATCTTAATTAAGGCCACGGTCGCTTCCTTACTCCTAGCCCTTTCCTACACCATCGCCGACATGAGACTTATCTGTGTCGGTGCGGCGTAAAGCCAATTGTAAAAAGCAAAAACTATCACAATTCACGCACTGTCACTGGTAATTTAGGCCTATTTACAGCACTTACATGCTGAGGGAAAATCGATTTTCTCTTTCATCTTTGAAGGCCATCGTTCATCACGTGACGTACAACCTCTCTTATCGATATGCTATCTGTAATTATAGCTCTAGGCAGGGTCCTCAGAGAGACATGTGTTTGATTACGTTCAAAGTGGTACAGCAGTTCGGTGCAAGAAGAAGCCGTGCTGTGGAGACGATAACATACTTCCAATTCGGGAGGATTCGTTTTATCGTGGTCCTTCGAAAGCTTGAAGTGACGAATCTGCGATATTTCGAATATCTCATACTTGCGTATCACCTACTCATGTGCAGAACTAAGAATTTTCGTTGCAAATTTTGTATTTAAAGGTGCCAAAAAGGCGCAAAATTTAAGTGTAAATATTCATACAAACATCACTGAACCAACTTTACACCATAATGACACAAAATTCACTATGTATTACAAAAATGCCTAAAACCTCCACGTGGCAGTATTGATACTTGGAGTATTAAACGAGAGTATCCCATACTATTTTTCTTCACAACTGTATTTCCTATCCTCTTTCCACCAGCATAACACACACTCGGGCACCACACTTGCTATCCCTCTCAGCAGGTCAGCAGCATCTAGTCCGACTTCATAGCTAAATGGTTAGCGTGCTGGCCTTTAGTCACACAAGTCCCGGGTTCGATTCCCGGCAGGGTCGGGAATTTTAACCTCAATTGGTTCATTTCTCTGGCACGGGGGCTGGGTGTGTTTGTCGTCTTCATCATCATTTCACCCAAGTCACGACGCGCAGGTCGCCTGCGGGAGTCAAATCAAAAGACCTGCAAATGGCGAGCCGAACATGTCTTCGGACACTCCCGGCACTAAAAGCCATACGTCATTTCATTTCAGCAGCATATAGACGTTCCTCTGTTACAAATGGAGCTAGAATAAGGAACTCTCTCCCTCCATAACATTAGAGCCATAAAAAGCGTAAATCCCTTTAAGTCGTCTTACCGTGAGCACCTCCTTGATGCGTGTCGCCGGACTGAATTAATCTTGTGTTGAATATGTCTGTGCGTGTGAATGTACAGTATGTTAACTGTCCTTATGCAGTTTCTAATATTAAGAATATTTATTATGCTTCTATTACGTCTTTTGTCTCATCTTACTCTAGTTTGTAATGGTAGTTTTTAAGATAAGATTAAAATATTTATTTTACTTAAGTTATTTGTGCCATGATACTTCTAGTTTTTAAAATATGATTATAAATATTTCTCTAATGGGTACAATGCTGAAGAATTGTGTTTAAGTGTAAGAGAGGACTATGAGTCCTAACTTCGCCACTATTAATGAAGGCAAATATAATAATAAAAACAAGTCGCAGAACACATTAAAATTACATGTCCAAAAAACTGGAAGCTAATAAATCAAGAATATCCAGGTTCGTACTTAAGCTCCTCATTAGTTCAGTGTAGGGAGCCTACGATCCTAGCGCTGAATTGAGGAGCTACATAGGACCAAGCTTTACAGACGAAATGTTCGGATTTTCTTGTGCAATTTCTTTAGGAATAAAACGCGACAATGGTACGTGGTGTGGGTTACTGTAGCCACGTCCTAGTTCGTGAACCATGGGCAACGACTGAGTGGCCTAGTAAGTGGTCCTGAGATTCAGGGTACCAGTTGGTATGGAATGGGAGTGGGCATCTCGGACATAGTCTGAGTCATGGCCCACCTTGTGCTCAGGCGGCTAGGACTATGCAATCCACCGATGGTCTCTAAACCGTTAGAGGAGAGATCCTCACTTGGACTATGTGTAAGAAAGGATACAAGGTGGATGGTACAAATTACGGACTCTGATTCTTACATTTATTGGAATTTTAAGCTTATAATGGGGAATTAATCTCATTATTAAGTTTCTTCCCATTTACTTTCTTTCGTTGATGTTTACGACAAAATCCGTTATTATTCTCCGTTTCCAAGACAACGTTCCCAGTGTAAAACTTTTTTTGGAATGGGGCAGACATAGCGTCACATAGCGTCAATGAATAAAGAAAATGAAAAAAAGTTTACGTCCACCTGGAGCGTTTGACGTCACGATGAAAAATATGCCCTCCCACAAAAGAAAAGGGAAGTAATACACCGGGACACAAAATGGAAGTATTTAAAACAGGAAAGTAAATTACAAACAGGACGAGATATTTACACAGTCATTCAGCACTCTATCACACAAGTTGAGAACCACAAGAGAGGACGGGAGAAAAGCAAGTGGTAACCAGAAAGTATTTTGTAAACTATTGCAAAAATTACAAGTATTTAGTAGATTATTGCTGAAAACACAAGAATATAGTAAATTAATGCTAAGAATTAAAAGCATTTAGTAAATTGTTGCTAAAAATATTAGTATTTAATAAATTATTGCTGAAAAAGACAAGAATTAAGTAAGTTATTTGCAGAAACGTACAATTATTTTGTAAATTATTGTTGAAAAGTAGAAGAATTTAGTAAATTAATTCTAGAAACAATGATAATTTAGTAAATTATTGATAAAAAGTTCATGTATTCAGTAAATTTTTGCTAAAATGGCTAATATTTAGTGAGTTATCACTCAAAACTACTAATATTTAGTAAATTATTCCTAAAAAGTAGTAGATTTTGTAAATTAGCGCGGTAACCAGATTCGGTACGCAAATAGTCGACATGTAATTAGAGCATTAAATGAAGTAGCTCTTAAAATCATCAAATACTACGTTAGAATCTCGTCCCTTAAATTCCGTACAAATACAGATTTCTCGGCGGCAGGTAAATGAACATTGTCAGAGTTTACGATACGTAAGCTCGCCAGAATGTGGTGATGGATATGCAGCGGAGCATGCACGACTGAACCATCAGTACGTACAAGGAAAAAGTCTCTCCAGAAGGTCAATGGCAAAAAAACCAAATCACTACCAACATCTCACGTTGTTCATATTCTAGATACAAGGCACACTGAAAAGGGATAAACGAAAACAAGGATATTGCCGTTCGGAATTGGCTGGCAGTATAAGAAAAGGAAGAATAAAGTCGAAATGACTAAAACACATTACATAAAGGAAATCAAAAGGAAACAATATATGGGGTCATCGTGCCCGTCAAGACCCCGCATAGACGAGAAGGAAAAATCTTGACTCTCGCATAAGGTTAAGAGACTACTAAGCATAAAGGTCGATTCACACGTCTCCGGGACGTGACGGCGCTCTCCGTTCCCGTATGCGTTCTTTACGACATGAATTTATCACGTCTGTTCTCACACCAGTTCCGTGCAGTTATGTCAGTAGTCAAATGTTCCATAATGAATTTTAGCGATGATGATCTGTCAATCATAGCTGTAATCTTGGATAAAGAGGAGAAAGAAAAGAGGAAACAGTGGGTCCATCCTATATGGAAACGCAGGGATTTAGAAGGAGAGTTTTCTACTCTATATAAGGGCTTGATGGACGACGAAATAAAATTTCACGCATACTTCAGACTGAGTAAAAATATATTCAGTGTGCTGTTGAAGAAGGCCGAACCTTTAATAACATAAAAGGATACTGTTTGAAGACCTGCAGTTACATCGAAGAAAAGACTGGCAGTATGCCTACGGTAAGTAGATTTAAGTGATATTAAAATAAGATTGAAATAATGTAGGTACATCCGTGTTCATGACAAACTTTTTATTACAACGTGGATGTGCAATAATCCAATATTTTAATAGAGCTTGTAAAAGTAAACTTTACGAGGAAAAATTCAAGAACTACGTATTTGAAATTGGGAAGATATTAATTGAAATCATGAATGTTCTTGAATGTTGAAGTTGTTGCCATATTACTGAACTGAATTTTTACAAAAACTCTGCCAAAAAACCTGTAGGTTATATTCATTGTTGTTGGGTGTACAAAACGATGAAGAACTGAAAGGATAATGCCTCTAAGGGCTGAAATGTCCGACTCGTTGGCTGAATGGTCAGCGTACTGGCCTTCGGTTCAGAGGGTCCCGGGTTCGATTCCCGGCCGGGTCGGGGATTTTAACCTTAATTGGTTAATTCCATTGGCCCGAGGGCTGGGTGTTTGTGCTGTCCTCAACATCCCTGCAACTCACACACAACACATAACACTATCCTCCACCACAATAACACGCAGTTTCCTACACATGGCAGATGCCGCCGACCCTCATCGGAGGGTCTGCCTTACAAGGGCTGCACTCGGCTAGTAATAGCCACACGAAATTATATTATATTGTAGGGCTGAAATGCCCTCTCACCAGAGGCTGTTGTTGAGATGATACTTGGCATCATTGCGAAAATTTCTGATTTAGCTAAACTCAAATTGTACGGGGACAGTGACTTCAACATAGGGGAAAGGCATCGACGGTGTGTTGCAGGTGTTCAGTAACCTGGTTGGGTGTACGCACAGTTGAGCCAAGTTTAAAAATAAATCGATGATGTATATCATCAGTATCGACGATGCTGTTGCTTCCTTTTTTTTCAATATCTTGGAGGAGTTGAAATCGCAGAGGAGTCAATTTTATCACCGATGTTTCCTGTACGTATACCTGTGTTGTTTCCATCCTGAGACTGCTGCAAAGGTTGCGGTTGTTCTGCAGTATTTGAAGAATCATGTTCGCTTTCACAATCATCACCTGCTTACAGAGGTCCGATGACGTGAGATGTTAGGCCCCTTTAAACAACAAGCACCATCATCGCCTGCTTACAGACGGAAGTTCCCTTAGTTTCTCTTTCATTGAAAAATGTATGCAAGAAATTGAATTGATCCTCAAATCCGTAGCATTTTACACTTTTTGCAGCCTCCCCACTCATAGTTTTCACTTTTTTTTCAGCGATCCCTTAAATTTTTCCATCTTACCTTGCACCTACAAAAAAAAAGTCCTCAGCTTTTGAAATTAGGTGCGAACTTAATTAATAATGAAATATTTAATGGTTCTATGCAATGTTGTGGTATTTACTACTACTACTACTAATAATAATAATAATAATAATAATTTTATGATGGATTAGTAATATTTAAGAAAATGCTAGATAAACAGTTGATTGGGAATTTGACACCTAGGCGACAGCCCTAAATGCAGGTGATTGATTGATTGATTGATTGATTGATTGATTGATTGATTGATTGATTGATTGATTGATTGATTGATTGATTGATTGATTGATTGATTGATTGATTGATTGATTGATTGATTGATTTATTTTTGTTTCAGCTTCCTGGCAACTGGGGTTTAATTTAAAACAATATCTTTCAGCTACCGTCTTGGGCATTCCACTGTACACAAGATTATGAAAGAGACTTGCGAAGGTATCATTGGAGGTGTGATTCACGAAGTAATGCCGCATCCAATTGAAGAATTGTGGAAAGCCACGGCCAAAGACTTCCAAGGAGGCTGGAATTTTCCGAACTATTTGGGATCAATTGATGGTAAACACGTTGACATCAGGCTCCGCCGAACAGTGGCTCCCAGTTTTGTAATTATAAAAAGAAACATTTTCAGTTATTTTATTTGTACTTCTAGATGCCAACTACAACTTCATTTCTGTAGACCAGAGGTGCTCACGCTTGGCATTTCGTCGCGCGGGTGCCCAGCACTGTTCGTTGACTCATCCGAGGCAAACCCCAGAGTTTGTTTATCTCTTGGGAGCAAGGTCTTGACAAGAGGTTCAGTCATGGTTGGCTGGCAAGCACCAATCCAGACATATCATCTGAGAGGAGGGGGATGTTGATGTCTATAAAGGTTGATCATACGGCGGCAACCGAGAGAATTGTAAAGGAACGAGAAGGAAGATAACTACAACCAGTGACATTGTATAAGAGAACTACAACTGACGCACTGTACGGGAAGGAAGTGGTGCTGATACACGGTACTGGAGTGACACGGCTGCAATGGACTGGACTTCAAACGTTCGTGGAGCGTAGTCTTGTTATGTTCGTGGCAAGTGGCTGATTGTGGAGAGTGCTTGCGCATTAAGTATTGTAGCACTTGTGGTGGCCTAGCATTATATGTTGGTGAAAGCTATCTCAGACTTTCCATAATTTATGTTGAGGATCGACAGACGTGTGTATATATCTTTACAACAAGTGTTAAAATATGTGAACACAGTAGTACAAGGTACAGTATCTGTGTGATGTGATAACTGCCGATTATGAGAATCGGTAAGTCGAATTGATATAGAGACAGTGAAGGGTATTTATCTTCATACATGTACATTGTTCATCGGACTATCTACAAATGGTAGCTTAGTTCTCGCTTTCGTTTTCCCACGATTTTCATTATTATTGTTGTTGTTGTAAATATGGAGTCTTCCAGCAATATTTTATGTGTGTATTATATGTATAATGCTGTATGTTGATGAGGTGCTCATGCACGGAATTTGTTAAGAGTATAGTTAGCTATTTTAGAATCAGTGATATTGATGAACCTAGGTGCAGTTCCTACCTAATTAGTCGTTTTCAGGAGGTTAGGTAAGGCCTGCAGCAGATGTACCAGTACGCAGCATTATGTACACACCCTGGGATATACAGTTTATCATGCTCTTATCTAAATTCGAGGGATCCATTCTGGTGAACTCTGGCGCCCATACTACGGACATTTCGGTTAATTATGCTTATTAATTTTATTAAATTTTTGAGTAATTTTATTTATATATTTTTATTAATGATTTTATTTATTAGTAGCCATTACATGTTGCAACTGTAAGCGGGCAGGCAGGCGATGAGCATAGAGCTATTCAGCCACAGTGACGTTGTAGTTACGTCACAGGCCGTGAAGGCTGAGCGAAGTTCTCCCACACACTCTCGATCACTGCGGCGACAACCGAGTTTGAAATGGAGGCAAAACATAATGAAAGAAAGAGGGCAGAAATCCACGCCATTTTCAATTTACGTTGTAAGAAATTAGTTATTTATGTTCATTGCAGTTTATGTATTTTGACCGGATACAATAAATAATTAGGCCTACAACCTGAAATAAATTTGTACTGTAGGTAGTATAATACGGAGTTAAGGTGGATAAGCTGTGGCTTGTGGTTGATAAACTCACCAACAATCGAATCATGCTTACCGGGAATAACATCAGTTATAAGTTAGATTATTTATTTGAAGGCATACTGTACATTTATTTGATGGATACATTTACATTGTTGTCGTATTTTAATCTTGGATGGTAAATATCGACGTCCTCACTCGTGATGAATCTCCCTCGCCATTTAGAGCCTAGCTACTGTCATCAAATGATGATAACATTTAGATATTGTTTTTAATAATAATAATAATAATAATAATAATAATAATAATGTTATTTGTTTTACGTCCCACTAACTACTCTTTTACGGTTTTCGGAGACGCCGAGGTGCCGGAATTTAGTCCCGCAGGAGTTCTTTTACGTGCCAGTAAATCTACCGACACGAGGCTGACGTATTTGAGCACCTTCAAATACCTCCGGACTGAGCCAGGATCGAACCTGCCAAGTTGGGGTCAGAAGGCCAGCGCCTTAACCGTCTGAGCCACTCAGCCCGGCGATATTGTTTTTAGAATTTCAGTGAATAGTGAAAGTCGCACAACACTGTGCAAAAACCAAGCAATAAACTTGTTGAATTATGTAATATATTACGTTTTGCTTAATGAAGGACAGGAATTTTATTTTTTAAATGGAAATACTCTCTTTTACATCCAAGGAATTGTAAATCGTAGCTTGTACACAACCCTGTATTTGTGTAAATTGTAACACAAAAAATTATAACGTGTCGGTTTTCTTTGAATGTATAAATATAAGAAAATAGAACTGACTGTTTATACCGAGCGCTGTATAAATCAAACCGGAATATCTTGAAAAGTTCTGTTTTCTGGCCATTATAATGTACCGCAATCAACATTTGGAGAGCTTCGTAGTCACAATCGTACGTCATCGCTCCACATCCCTCTCAAGTGTGTTCGCTCTCTCTCTTCACTGTGATGTGTGCTTGCTACGTAAGCTGCCCGAATTTATGTCACGCCACACTGGGCTAGTCACACCGGGCACCCAGCTGAGCACTTGTGCTTACGGTAAGAACAGCGATGGAGGTATCTCGGCTCATCGAACATTGGAAATGCTTTTGAACAAGGTGCCTTTTTATCAGCACCTGCATATACACAACTGCCAGGTTCGTCTGCTGAAGTACCACATGTAATAGTAGGTGACAAGGTATTCCCTTTAAAGACAAATATTATAAGACCGTATCAAGGTCAGCAATTGGACAAAACAACGCTCATATTCAACTATCGACTTAGCCGTTCTCGGAGGGTAGTTGAACACACTTTCGGCATTCTAACACAGACATTCCGAATTTACAACAGACGAATCCCGTCAAAGCCGGAAAGCGTCGATAACAATACTAGCGACTTGTGTTCTATACAATTTCATTAGAAAGTACGACGAAAAGGCTTTCACGCTTGTAAACGAAACAAGTGATTCCACAAACCAAGTGTTTAACAATCCACAGCTCCAGAACTTGCCCCTCGTGGAGGAAATTCCACCAGAAGGGTTTTTTCATAAGGGATAAGTAAAATTATTATTTCAGCTCAGAAGCTGGTTCAGCACCGTGGCAAGAAAACGTATAAAAAGCTGTCGATAACGTCACTTTGCGACCGGACGAAGACCTTCTTGAAATGCTAATATGTCAATTTCTGAGAATGCCAATTTTTAATAATATTATTACATTATACAGGCCTATATGATTGTTACAATAATTGTTTATAATATTACTAACTTCATTAAATTTTGATCAACTAACACACACACTTTTTCTTAATCTGATTAATAATGAAAAGTTCTAATGACCTGCCTTCAGCTTCCATTTTGTCCCCTGTTCCGTCCCATATATGCTTCTTCAAGCCACTGTCCATGAATTTCGGATCAGCCAAATTATATAAAAAAGAGTGTGCCTTCACTAATTCAATCAGCAGTTCGTCCTTCATTTCGGGAGGTAAGGATCAGTTCAAACTCACGCAGACAACTACAGAACTCCAAGAAAACTGAGAAGCGAGAAGGTGGGAAGAGAGAAATCACGTTCGTGGAAACAAGAAAATATCGTTGGTGATCGAATACGGTTTGCCGGCACGGATCACGGAGAAGCATTGAAGTTCACAACGAATCGAATGCCGTCAACGAAAGTGTAGGAACTCATCACTTCGTTTACAAGGCGACGATATTTTATTTTCACGGAAGATGCCGTCACGTCTCGGATGTCTCCGTCACGTCCTGGATATGTGTGAATCGACCTTAAATTACGAACTTTCCACCTGGAACCATGCCTTACATACCATACAAATTCGGAACTCCTTAGAGATTTCTTCATACTTAGGGACAGTATCATAACGCTTATTATATGAAATACAATCTCCAGTCAGGAGTGTAAAATGTAGACAAGCTGGTGAACATAATCTCACAGAATATAACATATTATTCATACAGGAAATCAAAGATATACTAAAAGAGACGACGGAGATCACATAAGCGATCTTACTGACATCTGATGAGACCACCATATTAAAGTCCTACGGCATTAGTAACACAGAACAGATAGTAAGGTGTCATGAAAAGGTTTCTTGGCTCAGCATATAGAAAGGTAATGGGTGGCATACAGGGATGCTGCAGTAGAAACAGCAAGGGAATGCCTAGGAATAACTGTGTGTAAAGACGGGAAAAAGCGAACATCTTGGTGGACTGATAAAGTGAGAGCAGCTTGTAAACGTAAAAGGAAGGCTTGTCAAAAATAGCTCAAAACAAGGGCTGATGCAGACAGGGAATTGTACGTAGATGAAAGAAACAGAGCGAAACAAATAGTTGTTGAAACCAAGAAGAAGTCGTGGGAATATTTTGGTAATACCTTGGAAAGGCTAAGGCAACAGCAGGGAAACTTTTCTGGATAGTAATACATAATAAAAAGGAGGGAAAAAGGAAATGAATAGTGTTTTGGGTAAATTAGGTGAACTCATAGAAGATCCCACGGAATCACTGGGCAGGTAGGAGAAATATTTTGAAAAATCTTCTCAACGTAAAAGGAAATCTTCCTGGTGACGTCGCGTACCACCGAGCTCATGGGGGGGGAGGACAACAATGTTGGCATAATTACGCTTGAGGAAGTGGAAAGGAAGGTAAAGAAACTCCGTTGTCATAAAGTAGCAGGAATTGATGAAATTAGACCAGAAATGGTGAAGTATATTGGGAAGGCAGGGATGAAATGGCTTCAGAGAGTAATAAGATTAGTATGGAGTGTTAGTAAGGTACCCTCTGGTAGCACAAAAGCAGTAATTGCACCTATCTCTAAGCAAGGTAATAGGAAGGATTGCGACAATTATCGAGGTATGTCATTGATCAGTACACCAGGCGGAGTGTTCGCTGGCTTCTTGGAAGAGAGGGTGAGAGGAAGTTGGAAGAAAACCAATGTAATTTCAGACCACAGAGGGGCTTTTAGAATCAGATTTTCATTATGTGCCAGGTAATTGAAAAATGTTAGGGTGAAAATATAGTAAGCAATCTTGACTATGCTGACGACATGGTCTCAATGGCAGATTGTACCGAAAACCTGCAATCGAATATCTTGGAACTTAAAAATAGGTGCAGTGAGTATGGTATGAATATTAGCATTTCTAAGACCAAATTTATGTCAGTAGGTAAGAAATCCAAGAGAACTGAATGTCAGATTGGGCATACAATCCTGTAACAGGTAGATAATTTTAAATATTTAGGATGTGTGTACTTCCAGGATGGTAGTATACTAAGTGAGATTGAATCAAGGTGCAGTAAAGCTAATGGAATGAGCTTGCAGTTGCGATCTCAACAGTATTCTGTACCGAGCTCGATAGCTGCAGTCGCTTATGTGCGGCCAGTATTCAGTATTCGGGAGATAGTGGGTTCGAACCCCACTGTCGGCAGCCCTGAAGATGGTTTTCCGTGGTTTCCCATTTTCACACCAGGCAAATGCTGGGGCTGTTCCTTAATTAAGGCCACGGCCGCTTCCTTCCCTCTCCTAGCCCTTTCCTGTCCCATCGTCGCAATAAGACCTATCTGTGTCGGTGCGACGTAAAGCAACTTGCAAAAAAAAAAAAGAACAGTTTTCTGTAAGAACGAAATCATCTCCCGGACGAAACTATCTCTATATCGGCTATATCGGTCTGTTTTGAGACCAAATTTGCTTTACGGGAGTGAATGCTCGGTGTACTCAGGGTATTTTATTCATAAGCTAGAAGTAACAGACTTGAAATTAGCGAGAATGATTGCTGGTACAAACAGGTGGGAACAATGGCAGGAGGGTACTCGAAATGAGGAAATAAAGTCTAAGTTTGGAATGGACTCGGATGAAGCTTTACGCACAAACCGTCTTCGGTTTTAGGGTCGTGTGAGGAGATTGAAGGAGGATAGGTTACCTAGGAGAATAATGGACTATGTTATGGAGGGTAAGAGGAAGATAGGGAGACCAAGACGACGATGGTTAGACTCAGTTTCTAACAATTTAAAGATAAGAGATATGGAACTAAAGGAGGCCGCAGAACTATCTAAATATAAGGGTTTGTAGTGGCGATTAGTAAATTCACAGAGGCTTGCAGACTGACTGCCGAAAGACATAACAGTCTATAAAGAAGATGTATGTATGTATGTAATTTTTGGCAAAGGATCCAAGAAGTATTAACAAGGGGGAAAAGTTGCTGATATTAAGGAACGGTGCAAAAAGTGAAACTTAAACACATTTAGGGGTGTTCATTTTGTTTTCTTTGCATCCAGGAGATTGCGGGTTGGAATCCCACTGTCGGCAGCCCTGAATATAATTCCCGCGGTTTCCCATTTCCACACCAGGCAAATGCTGGGGCTGTACCTTAATTAAGTCCACGGTCGCTCCTTCCCACTCTTAGGCCTTTCCTATCCCATCGTCGCCATAAGACCTATCTGTGTTGGTGCGACGTAAAGCAAATAGCAATAGATAATAATAAATCTAATTTGGCCATGTTATTAGTGAAAAAAATTAAGGTGCAGCACCAGTATGTGTACTTCTGGAAGTCATAAACGGCCTTATGACGAGAAGATGAACTCATCTCTCCTGTATCCCCACAACAAATAAAATAAATAGATCCGTTACTTGCATAATTTACTGGCTAACTGGGCTTTGTTCCGGATGCAAAAAAAAAAAAAAATCCCTTGCATAATCCTGTCTGTCTGTACGACCCCGTAGCATGTCTACTGACAACCGTCAAGATCAACGCATCGTAAGGACAACGACGGGGGATTTCCTTTCTACATTCACACACAAGTACGCCGTAAATACTGGGTAAGAAGGTGAGAATGGTGGAGTGGCAGCTGGCGAATAAGGTCACAGGGTCACGTGCCCTCCCGATAAACATTAATATTTTAATTTTTTAATTCTCAGTTCATTATACACAAGACGATACAATTTTTAAGCTCATAATGATTACTACTTCTAAACTGCGAAATCTGGCTTCAGGATAGAGCGTAAAACCATATATATCAGCTCCCGGTCACAAACTCCATGTGACCGTAGAGCAGACATTTAAAGTACATGGTCTCCAAACGTTGCCGCTGGCTATGTTTCTTGGGGAAGATGCCTGCTGTAATGAGAGAGCCTTGGTCACAAGCAAACAGTGACCGAGAAGGGTAGCAGGTAAGTTCTCTGAAAAAGCGAAAGCTACAGAGTTCACTGACTTGTATTTCCGAATGTGCAATTATTGAAAATAAATCTACGACTACGGTGGTAAGAGAAATGTGTTTCTCTGCATAAGATAGGATAAAGACATTTCTGAGAAGTACAATGATAACAGAGAGGTAAAAATGCTCAGGCTATGATTGAGAGATGTACCACATGAAGAAAGAAGGGTGGATACGACATAAGAGTTAATAATAAGGTAAACCTAGATGTGTTTTGACACATTGTCTTTTATTGCTTATACTTGCATGTGTAAATATGTGTATCGTAGTCTTATATTATACATCTGTATGTCCGTATTTAAACCATAACGTGATCCTCCTATACGAAACTTCACAAGCCACATCAGGAATAGGAGACTACTGGGACAAAGAGATTCAGAACGAAGGAAAGAATTTGAGTAGGAAAGTAAGTATTCGAGTGAAAAAATATATTGAAAAACAGACGATCATGACAGAATGTAGGACCAAAAGAACATTACTGGGATTCCGTGAAATTAGCAAAAAACGTTGTCAATAAAGGAAGAAATACTTATGAATAGGGAAGTATGGTGTGGTGGCTAATGGTGTCTGTAAGAATAAGGGTTAAATAGAGAAACATAAAGAGAATCGTTTTTTGTTATGTAGAGAAATAATGCAAGAGCTACATCTGTTGAGAACATGTACAAATACCTGGGTAGTGATTCCAAAGCAATAATAGGGAGAGAGAAATAATTTCATACAAATATAAAATTATTAAACAAAGGGTGGATTGCAGCGAGAAGGACAGCAAGAGAAAATAAAGTAAGCACTTATTCAGCTAATGAGCGGTAGGATGCATGATGTCATTGTTTAATATCTAGGACACACAAAAAAAGAAGGCAATTTCCAGAATGGGTGTAAACATCTAAATATTTGTTAGGTTTAGTTACAACGTGTAATGTCCGACTCGTAGGCTGAATGGTCAGCGTACTGCCCTTCGGTTCAGAGGGTCCCGGGTTCGATTCCCGGCCGGGTCGGGGATTTTAGTCGCTTCTGATTAATTCTTCTGGCTCGGGGGGTGCGTGTTTGTGTATGTAACAACACTCTCCTCTTCATATTCATACAGCACGCCACACTACCAACCACCACAGAAACATGCAATAGTAATTACATCCCTCCATAGGGTTGGCGTCAGGAAGGGCATCCGGCCGTAGAACAGAGCAAAATCCACATGTGCGCCGCAGTTCGCACCTGCGACCCCACTGGTGTGGGGAAAGCGGCAGAAAAAGAAGTTACTATGTGTAATGTAGTAATAGTCGGGGCTAAGGGGTAGATATACTAACTACAACTTTTTTTTTTGCTACTTGCTTTACGTCGCACCGACACATATATGTCTTATGGCGACGATGGGATAGGAAAGACCTAAGAAGTGGAAGGAAGCGGCCGTGGCCTTAATTAAGGTACATCCCCGGCATTTGCCTGGTGTGAAAATGGGAAACCACGGAAAACCATCTTCAGGGCTGCCGACAGTGGGGCTCAAACCCACTACCTCCCGATTACTGGATACTGGCCGCATTTAAGCGACTGCAGCTATCGAGCTCGGTACTAACTACAACAAGGAAACTGAAATGAATGCATAGAAAAATGGATTGCAATCAATCGTCGCAGCAAAAACTCGCATCTCACGAGGATCTTCCTGCCCAGTGTTTCCTTTAAGACTTGTCACGCCTTCCAGCCACATACAGTCCATCGGAACAATTTGCGTTGTGTTAATTTTCCTATGTTACTGTGTAAAGGAAGATGAGCCCTAAATACATTATACTGCAGAAGTGCGTAAATACGTCGCGCGGTTCCTTGGCTGAATGGTCAACGTTCAGGCCTTCGGTTCAGAGGGTCCCAGGTTCGATTCGCTGATCGCGTCTCATTAATTCTTCTCACCGATCAAGTGGCTGTGCAGTTTGGGTTACATAGCTATCGGCTTGCATTCGGGAGATAGTGGGTTCGAACCCCACTGTCGGCAACAATGAATATCTTTTTCCGTGCTTTCCCATCTTCACACCAGGCAAAAGTCCGGCTACATGGCTCGATTCCCGGCAGAGTCGAGAAATTTAACCATCATTGGTTAATTTCGCTGGCACGGGGGCTGGGTGTATGTGACGTCTTCGTCATCACTTCATCCTCATCACGACGCGCAGGTCGCCTACGGGAGTCAAATCAAAAGACCTGCACCTGGCGAGGCGAACATGTCCTCGGACATTCCCGGCACTAAAAGCAATACGCCATTTCATTTTTACCAGGCAAAACCTGTGGCTGTAACTTACCTTAACTAAGGCCACGGTCGCTTCCTTCCTGTGCCCTTCCAAAGGCAACAAATGCGGTGAACTTCTTCCTTCCTCTGTGCGCCGGCTGCTCCTGTAAATGATGACATTTAAATGATACTCACCGCTGCATGTAGACTCTTCTTCCTCAGTCGCGGTGCGTCCGATAATATCCCACGGGTTATAGGCCAGACGTCGATCGGGGAATGAGGAGATGAAAAGATGGGGTAAACTAAACTATAAATGACGGTACCCAAAGACTGAATTAAAATTTAAATAACAAACTGATTTATTGAACAAAGTGCAAAGTGCAAGAAATTGAAAATAAACTGGTGAAAAATAAACAAAGTGAAATGAAATGAAAATTAAAAGAAAGATTTAAGATCTACCTTACAATAACTCAATTATCTGCCTAATAAAATTGACTGAAAGTCGATCAAATTAAAATTATTCCAGATTACGTCGACACTGCCTTCAAGACGATGACGTGAATAAATTCAAAACTCTGGTCAGAAAATACCACCTCATTTGAAATACTGAATTGTAATACATTGAAAAATGTCTATCAAAATAAATTAGTGTAGTTAATTAATTAATTGGTTAAGTCATCAAATCAACACTGACTCAGAGGTGTTTATCAAATATTTAACACAAGTGACTTAGTTGGGAAAACACCCAACTTTAAATAAACATGGACTGCACTAACCATGTGTAACGAATAAAAGAAAGGATTAGAGAGAACAACCATGAACATTGTACTTCATCTACCACATAACCACTGCCACATTCACAACTACTCGTGGTTGAAAAAAAGAAATTATTGAGACATGAACCTGAGTGTTACAATCACTCATTTAATTATTTAAACTTCACCTGCATGACTGTGATAGCCTGGACTTCTTTAAAATATAAAATAATTAGGCCAAGTGCCTCATGTTTACATTTCAAATGACAGCGATCCTTTTACATTAAAATTTTACTTAATTTGCCGCTGACTGCATTTCATTACGAACTCATTATTTGTGGTATCTCCACTAGATGGAGGCATATCCCATCTCATTTACCTCATTCATTGCGGCAGTTATGATACATCTGGTTTATTAAAGATCGCTTCATTTCCTAATTAAAATGTAGTGGATTTCTAAAGCTTGGTAATTACTGAATGTCTGGTATGAGCATACCACTACTATGGTTTTGACTATGACCTAATCGATGATCTCTTATCCTAACACATGAAATCTTATTTACATAATTAGACTTGTTAATGGAGAAACACTGCTCCAACACAAAAAAATACTGAAATCAAAAATAGCCTAACTACACCTACCTATTTACATCAATCAAATACAAATAATTCACGTATGATCACATCCAAAAATAGCACGGTGATAAGGGATACACAAAAAAAGAATAATAATAAACAAATCTAGATCGCAACATCGCTGCCTGCCGAAAGTTAAAAGAAATAAATAAATTTTTAAAAATGCGCATGTCTCGGAGTTTAAAGATATTTTTTTTACCCCGCTACAAGTAGCAAAATATTGTGAATTTGACGGCAATCTCCAACCTCAGACGAAAATGTCTGGCCATGACACTATTCAGCCTTTATGGACAATAATCACTGCTATTACATGTCATCCATGATTCTACATGACTGTCAAAATGCACATTGATTCGTCGCTCCGCTCACATATTGCCTCGTGGTATAACTCGCATATTTTCCGAGCATCTACTTTCCCTGGAACTATTTGAAACAAAATACAGGCTTCCGCCTACAACCATAATCCATGTCGTTACATATTTAACACTCTTGGTTAAATTATTCATCTCTCAATTCTATTTACTCATCATTATTCTCGACGTCGTAACTTATAATACGGCCTCGCTCGTATCCGGCGGGCGAAATATCTGTCGTGCACATCTCTATTTCTTACGACAGTGTTCATGACATGGTCCAAATATCACATTTCCATTAACAACGCAGATCATCAGGGATATATTCACTTAGCTCGATCTTTAGATCATTCTCTGCTTCACATATACAAATATCAGAGCTGACTTATCAATGGCTTCCTGTCACTAACTGTTTACTAAAATAACGAGATTGCCTCTCAAAACACAGCTATCGAAAAGTGTAACCGCATTTACACACAGAAATAAATATTCGCGTGTCCACCAAATCGTCGCAAAAATACACGGTATAAGAACTACCGGAAACGGTCATCTGAATGATGATTACACAACATAAACAAACTGAATGCGCAAGTAGCAAAATAAGCATTAAAACTCAACAAGGCGGCATCTACAAAATCATAACTTCAACAGAAATATCACTCATAACTAACGTTACAATAACATGATTATTACTATTATTATTAATATTATTATTATTATTATTATTGTATGTGAATTATTTACAATCCTATCTAACAGTCTAAGCTACATTTGATCATCGATTAGTTCATAGTCCTACATATTTATTTATGCATAATTTTTGCTCATGCCTTGGTGATGGAGGCAGGTTGGATCATCCTCCGGGCTCTGTCATGATGAATTAGAATTCCATCTTGAAGCTGATGTGGTATTCCGAATTTTCACACTCGCATACTTGATACATTTTTATAAAGGCGTTACACACGTTCACATTTACATAAACACTCGCATTTTCTAGCACTTCAACGAAGATTATACAATAGCACTGCATAAACCCCTGACGCGAAGTCGAAAGTTTTCTCTCCGCTACCTGCCTGACGTGTCCGGCTGGTCACACACACCCCTCTCAGTTTGTTTGTTTACGGCTTACCGGTTGTTCACCTCTTCGGAACATAACAGTTTACTCAAGGTCTTAACATCGCGGCCTTCCATTAATGAAAAGTCATTCTCCTCCCTGTCTGCTTTAACTAGTTTCTCCCCGTAACATCTCGCTTGCCATAACAGTTCATTGAAAGTGATGAAAACAAGCTAAAAGTACTGTTTCCAACGATGTGTGGAGAAATTTTTATACTAACCGTCCTCCGAAATAAAAGAATAAAATGGCCTTTCAACAAATCCAAACTACACGTGGATTAGAAAAATTTAATGCAGTTACGTGTTGCAACATGTTCCATTGTCCCTCTCGATTGGTTGTGTAAGTTCATTTAAGGCAAGTGTTGAAAAGTGTAGCTATTGCCTGTTATCTCTGCATAAGTTCAAATAACAATAAAAGTTTGTTAAAGTGTTCATTTCTCCTGAAAGATTACTCTCCCAAGTAAATACATGGCTTACTCGGATGCCAACAAGTGTCTCTGATCGCTTTCCTACCAGACTCAGAATTCACAAAAGAAAAGTTCACACAAGACTGAATTCACTCCGTACAAGACTGAATTTGAAAGCTGACACACACTAACTGAATTAACTGACACACACTGAAGATTCACCACTCTGCTCGCTGGTTTTTGTAATCAGTTCTCCCCCACTTCGAAAATAGTTCTGTGGAAGGGATGTGGCGTAGTAATCTAGCACTTGGGAGCGCTTTATCATACATCCGTAGGTTAAAGCTTTAAGAAATATGTACAAAATCTTCCTAATTTCGGTCTGACTTACTTGTTATATTGCGCCGTGGGAAACGATCACAGGGTAATCCACACGACGGCGCGCGTCACCGGCGTTATTTTCTTTCTGCGAATCCTCTCTTCCCGCCATGACAGTTCAGTTCCTGGGCGATACTACTCTTCCGTGTAAAGTTGAAATTTTCTTAATCAGCCATTAATTATTCACACATTTGCACCGATAAATTTTTAAATATTATTAGGAAGTCAGGACACTGTTTTTCACAACTACTCCGGGCTCCAAATAGCGAAATACTGGCTGTAGATTCCCGCTATGACAAAACATTTAAATTTGCAATTTTGTGATTGGCTGAGATGTTCGCGCTCTTCGCAGCATGGATGCTTCCATTTTCTGCCAAGGGTTGGCGGGTATTATCGTTGTCTCTCTTGCCCTTCTAAGTAGGTCAGGCTCAACGCGTGATTTTCCCGTGAGAATCGAGTAGAAAGTTGCCACTCCTTGCCGGTACCATAAACTTTATTGGATGTAGCACTCAGGCCAGTCTATAAGCTGTTCGTGTTATGAGAAAAGTTTTGCGGATCTCCTTGCCGTCTGACAGGCGCCAGAATGTCGCTTTGTGACTGCTAGCTTTCACAGCCTACTGTTGTATTCCAATATGCGAATTATTCAACTTTTAATTCATACATTAATTACGCAAATTCGCTTATGGGTGCACTTCCCACTCCTAGGCCTTTCCTACTCCTTCGTCGCCAAAAGACCTATCTGTGTCGGTGCGACGTAAAGCAGGTTGTAAAAAAAATTAAAAATCTTTCAGCTCGGGGACTGGTTGTTAGTGCTTGTTCCAACACACTCCTCTTCATACTCACACAACACACCACACTCCAACCACAACAGAAACACGCAATAATGATTACAACTCTCCACATAGGGTTGGCGTCGGGAAGGGCATCCAGCCGTAAGATAAGGCCAAATCGACATGTAGGACACAGTTCACAACCGTGATCCCGCAGATGTGTTAAAAGCGGAAGCAGAAAAGTTCGTGAATACGTCATGCAAATTGTACATTCCTAGAGTACGGTACGATGAGGTTCATTTTCCTTTACACTAAAACATAATAAAATGAACACAACGAATTTTTTTCGATGGACTGCATATCCATATGTGGCTTGGAGGCGTGACCAGTCTTAAGGATAATAACTGATATAAAGAGGATTATGGGATAAGAGGTTTTGTTTCTTAAGCAACGAAATGATGATTCTCTCCCCAGGTTCATGTGATCTAGAACTAGGTGATGGGAATATTCTATTCTGTTCTACTGAACAAACTCCTTAACTAATTACTATCAACTCTAGGGATCTATATCTTTGGAATGTAATAAACAATAAATTCGGCTATCGTGCCCCGTGCCACAATTGTAATTGACAGATTGGTATTACTACGAATGCTCTGTATATGTTCCTTGATTAATACTTTCTGTACTGGGCGAGTTGGCCGTGCGGTTAGGGGCGTGCGGCTGTGAGCTTGCATCCGGGAGATAGTGGGTTCGTATCCCACTGTTGGCAGCCCAGAAAATGGTTTTCCGTGGTTTCCCATTTTCACACCAGGCAAACGCTGGGGCTGTACCTTAATTAAGGCCACGGCCGCTTCCTTCCTTTCCTTTCCATCCTTTCCTACCCCATCGTCGCCATAAAACCTATCTGTGTCGGTGCAACATAAAGCAAGTAGCAAAAAAAAAACTTTCTCTCCCATATATGTCAAACCACACTGACTCCATAGTGCGCCCATTGCTTTTGTCATAGCTGTTAACACATGTATTTCTCAGGCCTTGTCCTTACATCTCATTTTGGGTGCTGGGCTGGGTGGCTCAAATGATAGAGCACTGGATTTCTGAGCCAGAGATGGCGGGTTCGTTCCCAGTTGCTTCCGGTGGGCGGTGGTATTTGAAGGTGATTCAATTAACTAGCCTCGTGCCGGTATTTTATTTTCGGCGCGTGAAGTAACTCCTGTGGGACGAAATAATAATAATAATAATAATAATAATAATAATAATAATAATAATAATAATAATAATAATAATAATAATAATAATAATAAAGATAATATAGCCAATATTGATTAACATCTACTGGTTTTTTTTTTACAAGCGAATGGACCACTAAAGATCACGCTACACCTTCATTTCTTTCTCTACGTGCGGAGTTTTCTCTGTGTCCAATACTCCTTCATGCGTTCGCTGGCCTGCTTCCGTTGTTCATCTGCCCAGGCTCTTCCGGTCTTCCCAGTCCTTCCTGCAGCTTGAACACTTTCCAAATTCTTCAGAGTGTTCCTAAACGTATTCCTTTCTAACGGCTGGTCTTCCAAGATGCTTAACCTTTCCATATCCTTCTTCGTTTCCTTAATCCATGCTGTAGTGGTCTTTTTTCTCCAGAAGTAATCAAATATATGTTTGGTAAGTCTGTTTGCGTTCATTCTGTATAGATGTCCAAGAAACGCCTGTCTCCTTTTCTTCATGTTCTCTGAGATTCTTTCCACCTTCTGGTAAACTTCTTTGTTAGTCCGAAGAATCCATCCGCTTTCAGTTTGGACAGCTCCCATCATTTTTCTGAGGACTATTATTATTATTATTATTATTATTATTATTATTATTATTATTATTATTATTATTATTATTATTATTATTATTATTATTATTATTATTATTATTAATTCAGACATTCTGGGTCTTCCTTTCCATTATCGATTATCGGGGACGGCCTTGAAACTCTGAATTTAGTTGTGGCGTGATAGTGGACTGACGCTATCATTGGCTTCTTACGACGACAATCACGGTTCAAATCTCGACCAGTAGATGTGATATATTTGACTTGAAATGTCACGTCCCAGTGGTTCGTAATAAGGAGCATCCGTGGGTATGATAAAATGATAACATTATCGATAGTCACGTATCGAGCGAGCTGGGTACGATCGTGTACACAGGAGTTTTCATGCGAGGGATGATGGGTTCAAACCTCACTATCGTTAGCTCAGAATGTGATATTTCGTGGTTTCGCATGCGTAAACCAGGCTGCACCTCACTTAGGGCCATGCCCTCTTCCTTCCAAGCCTTATCCATTTTGCATGCCACAGACGCCAAAAATTTGTGAGAGCAAGTGTGACTTTTAAGACCAATAGCATACCTTCTGACTCGATAGCTGAATGGTTATCAAGCTGACCTTTAGTCCAAAGGATTTCGGGATCGATTCGGGGATTTTAACCTTAATTGGTTAATTGCTCTGGCTCGGGGGCTGGGTATTTGTGATGTCTTATTTCATTACAATTTATCGTAGGTGGGGCCCTACTCTCTCCGATGAACAGGTCGCCTATTGGGCATCAACTCGAAAAATACCTGCACAAGGCCTCTTTGGAGGCTATGTATCATTATCGTATTAACGTATTAGCAAAAATACATAAGTTGCTTTACGCCGCACCGACACAGACAGGTCTTTTGGCGACGGTGGGATAGAAAATGAGTGGAAAGGAAACGCCCGTGGCCATAATTAAGGTACAGCCCCAGCATTTGCCTGGTGTGAAAATGGGAAACCACAGAAAACCATCTTCAGGGCTGTCGACAGTGGGGCTCGAACCGACAATCTCCCGAATGCTGGATATGGCTGCACCTAAGCGATTGCAGCTACGGAGCTCGGTACTAGCAAAACATTTCAGTTTCACGTTTTCTTAATCCTGCTGTGTAACACAGCTCATCGAACAGCGAGGAACCTTTTGTGGGGAATATGAAAGCCGAACAAGAAATGGAAGCGCCTGCAGTTTCAGTCACTCTTCCAAATATAATGCACGCAGGATAAATTTAGTTGAAACTCGCTGTATGTAGGGTTTTCCATTTACGTGGCGATAAGTCACATATAGCTGACTTCTTGTTGACATACAATCCCTACCATCTTTTCAATTTAAAACCGGCGAGACTCGCCTCTGTAGAGCATATCCCGTGCGCCTTTATATAACCTTTCCTAACATGCTGTGACTTATAGCTACATTTCAATTTGATCACGTGATAATAATCAATTGGATGGGGTTGTAAGTAGACCTTAGATTTTTAGGAGCTAACCTTTTTATTTTAGGTGCCTGAAATAGGCTCTCAAACGTGGAAAATACGTAGGTTCTAAAAATATATTTTTATATTTTATTCAGCTTTAATTTTAGGTATTTTAAGAGACATCTATGCCCGCCTCTGTGGTGTAGTGGTTAGCGTGATTGGCTGCCACCCCCGGAGGTCCGGGTTCGATTCCCGGCTCTGCCACGAAATTTGCAAAGTGGTACGAGGGCTGGAACGGGGTCCACTCAGCCTCGGGAGGTCAACTGAGTAGAGGTGGGTTCGATTCCCACCTCAGCCATCCTGGAAGTGGTTTTCCGTGGTTTCCCACTTCTCCTCCAGGTGAATGCCGGGATGGTACCTAACTTCAGGCCACGGCCGCTTCCTTCCCTCTTCCTTGCCTATCCCTTCCAATCTTCCCATCCCTCCACAAGGCCCCTGTTCAGCTTAGCAGGTGAGGCCGCCTGGGCGAGGTACTGGTCATACTCCCCAGTTGTATCCCCCGACCAAGAGTCTGAAGCTCCAGGACACTGCCCTTGAGGCGGTAGAGGTGGGATCCCTCGCTGAGTCCGAGGGAAAAACCGAACCTGGAGGGTAAACAGATGATGATGATGATGATGATGATAATAATCAATTGGATGGGGTTGTAAGTAGACCTTAGATTTTTAGGAGCTAACCTTTTTATTTTAGGTGCCTGAAATAGGCTCTCAAACGTGGAAAATACGTAGGTTCTAAAAATATATTTTTATATTTTATTCAGCTTTAATTTTAGGTTTTTTAAGAGACATCTATGCCCGCCTCTGTGGTGTAGTGGTTAGCGTGATTGGCTGCCACCCCCGGAGGTCCGGGTTCGATTCCCGGCTCTGCCACGAAATTTGCAAAGTGGTACGAGGGCTGGAACGGGGTCCACTCAGCCTCGGGAGGTCAACTGAGTAGAGGTTAGTTCGATTCCCACCTCAGCCATCCTGGAAGTGGCTTTCCGTGGTTTCCCACTTAAGGCCACGGCCGCTTCCTTCCCTCTTCCTTGACTATCCCTTCCAATTTTCCCATCCCCACGCAAGGCTCCTGTTCAGTATAGCAGGTGAGGCCACCTAGGCGAGGTACTGGTCATCCTCCCTAGTTGTATCCCTCGCTGAGTCTGAGGGAAAACAGTTAAAGAAGAAGAAGAAGAAGAGACATTTATAAATTAAAATGTGAGTAAAGAATAAATAAAGAAATAAATAAATATAAATAAATATAAAAAACCAAACCCCATGGCGCAACAGTCCCGAAGGGCCATGATCTACCAGGCGACCGCTGCTCAGCCCGTAGGCCTACAGATTACGAGGTGTCGTGTGTTCAGCACGATGGATACTCTCGGCTTACTAGACCGGGGCCGCTACCTCACCGTCAGATAGCTCCTCAGTTGTAATCACGTGGGCAGAGTGGACCTCAAATCAGTCCTCACATTGAAGTAAAAATCTCTGACCTGGCTGGGAATCAAAACCGGAGCCTCCGAGTAAGAGGCAGGCACGCTACCGCTACACTGCACGGCCGGCAAATAAATAAATAAATAAATAAATAAATAAATAAATAAATAAATATACCATTTTTATTTCCATAAATTGATATTAACGCTTTAGGGGAAAATATAAAACTAATATCACTCACCTCTTTGCTACAAACGTAACAGAATATAATTTTTACCATCCGAGAGTCCAGCTACTTGGCTGAATGGTCAGTCAGCGCAGTGCTCTTCCGTTCAGAGGGCCGCGGGTTCGATTCCTGGTCGGATCGGAGATTTTAACCTTAAATGGTTAATTCCCGTGGCTCGGGGACTGGGTATTTGTGCTGTCCCCAACATTGCTGCAACTACCACACCACACATAACACTATCCTCCACCACACTAACACGCAGTTACCTACGCACGGCAGATGCCGCCCACCCTCATCGGAGGGTCTGCCTTACAAGGGCTGTACCAGGCTAGAAATAGCCACACGAAATTATTATACCATCCGAGAGTGGGGAAACTCCTGTAACCTTTTAATTACAATTTGTTTTACGTCACACCGAAATAGATAAGTCTTATGGCGACGATGGGACTGGAAAGGGTTGGGAGTGGGAAGAAAGCGGCCGTGGCCTTAATTACGGTACAGCATTTTCCTGGTGTGAAAATTGGGAAACCACGGAAAACCATCTTCAGGGCTGCCGACAGCGGGGCTCGAACCCACTATCTCCCGAATGCGAGCTCACAGCTGCGCAACCTAACTGCACGGCCAAATTGCTCTGTAAGTTCTAATTGAAGACGACTTGGAAGCTGACACTTTCTTGCTTTCAGCAGGTCAGTGGACGCTCGTGACACAGACTACGGGCTTCTGCTGCGGGAGGTTCTTAACGACTTACAGCTTCCCAACTTTAACATTTTGTTTGAAAAGTATTTCTAGAATATACTGTTCAAGATACTCAAAACGAATCGGCAAATATTTCAGTTTCTCGGAATAAACTAAAATCATTGTAAATCGATTAAAGGATAAAAATAGGAATTATAGGAATATAGCAAATGTTGGTTCTAACGCCAATTTAGGCATTTTAAGGCACTACAGAACTACAGGTTTTAACCTTATAAATACATGAAACGTGTAAATACAACTTCATTTTATGTTATCTCTTGAGGAACAAAGTTAGGTTTTTGCCTAAAATTCGTGATCTACACTGACTGAGCAAATGTCATGGGATAGCGGAGCACTGATGCGCAGGTGTGTTGTCTGCGCATCATACGCCCCCTGTGCCAGCAACAGTTCTATAGGAGACCTTGTGAGCAGTGGATGTGCATGTGACAGGTGTAACATGGAATGTCGTCGTAAGCTGACACCGTTCGAACGGGGTATGGTGGTCGGTACCCGACGTATGGGGAGTGCGATTTTGGATGTGGTGCGGGAATTCGGCTTCACACGATCAACCGTGTCCAGGGTGTATCGTGAATGGTTGAATGCGGGTGTCACCGTCCACAACAGACGAACGACCGGCCGTCCAGCCACCCTCGATGACCGTGACCGGCGACATCTGAGACGGATTGTCAGTAGTGACAGACGGGCAACCGTGCAACAAATCACGGCTCAATTCAACACAGGCCGTGCTAGACACGTCTCCCAGTGGACAATCCGTAGGAATATGGGTTCTATGGGGTATGGGAGCCGGCGCCGCACACGGGTGCCACTGTTAACCCAACGTCATCGGGCACAACGACGCGCATTTGTCGCCAGTCACCAGGGATGGACACTGGAACAATGGCGTAACGTGATATGGTCGGACGAATCACGATTTCAACTGCACCATCCCGATGGGAGGTATCGTGTATGACGCAGACCACATGAAGCGATGGATTCCGCCTGCCTCGAAGGTGTGGTCCAGGGCGCTGGTGTCTCTGTTATGGTCTGGGGTGCATTTTCCTGGTATGGAATGGGCCCCCTAGTTGTTCTGGAAGAGACTTTGAATGGTACGCGGTATGTTGAGCTGCTCGGAGACCATCTCCACCCATTTTTGGCCTTCCAGCGCCCAGACGGTTCTGCGGTGTTTCAAGATGATAACGCGCAGCCACATCGCTCCCACGTCGCCCGGGAATGGTTCCAGGAACATGCAGCGGAGGTCCAACGACTGCCATAGCCACCCAGAAGCCCCGATATGAACCCTATCGAGCATATCTGGGATGTCCTGGAACGCAGGCTCCGGGCCATGGATCCTGCACCCACGAACAGACCAGCATTGGCGGCCACTCTGCAAACGATTTGGTGTCAGCTGCGTCCAGAGGACTACCAGGGACTTGTCGACTCACTTCCATGGCGTCTCACTGCAGTTCGCAGGGCCAGAGGAGGCCCCACACGTTATTAGGTGACTATCCCATGACATTTGCTAAGTCAGTGTAGTTATAGACCATAAGTGCCAGAAATAGATTTTGAGATATTTCTTAAACGCAAAATCCTTTGCATTAATTCATTTTTCCACTGAAATGTAAAGTATTATTTACTGACATGTCAACCCTCTACCCTTCCTGCCTTTGAAAGGTGGCACCGGCTTGAGACATCACAGGGTCGCTGACTGGGTACTACCCACAGAAACCTCTTCGAATATTATAAACTAACCTTAAATTAATTATACAGGAAGGATAAAAGAGAAGAAAAAAATAAATAAAATCTGAATGAGAACCTTTACGAACACAAAATTTATTAAACTAGACTTTGGCAAAGCAAAATATTTCTGTACAAATCAATAAACCCTTCGGACCAAATATTGTTTGTAACCTTCGTCCACTCCGACAATAAATTTTAACATCATGACTCAAAACTTTAAATTTTCTCCCAAATGACATTCTTCAAATTTGACCACTATTTCCTTTATCTTATTTTCCAACTCTACACCAATACCTCAAATTTAACTCAATTCCATTCTACTCACATTTGGTCATCACCATATTTCAAATTTTCAACCATAAAACAAATAATCATTATAATAATTTACCATCATATTTTTCGTGAATTCGTCATAGTGACCCTTGAAATATTAATATACAACCATACTTCTTCATTCATTTCTGAGTAAACAAATTCAATTACTCTCTCTCTCCTTAAAATTTTAACATCACTATTATAAACCTTGTAATTGCAATTACTAAATACCAAATTATCTACTTGATTACAACCTTCCATTTTAAATGCATGAAGCTATGTAAATTCATTAAGCACAACATCCGCCGTGTTATCCATGAACTCGTCATTTTAAATTAATTAATTCATTAAATTCATTATAATTCACTAAATCCGTAACCATCAAGTCAGCAGAATTTGTTACCTCTAAAATCAAAAATTTTTCCGGTTACGTTTGTAATATTTGGTAAATTAATCAAGAATTCGATATATCTTAAAATTATTCATCACAAAAATTTATATAAACAATCCCAATTATTATTTGAGTCCGAAACTATTTACTTATTCTTTCTCAATACCATCCTCCACTCATATGAATGCCGATAATATGGAACGTACGCACGAAATCGATAGTAACCCTGACATAACTAAATTAAGTTAATTCACCAATTCATCTAAAATTATAAATATCTCGCATATGCTTAATTAGCTGTTTATTAACACAAAAACATATCCTACCCTGTAGCAAGACCTACACAACAATGATAGTACACCTTAACCTACACTGAATTTACAGACAAGGGTTAGAACCTCATTGTCACTAGTACATACAACCTCATGAACTGAATTCAACATCAAAACAAAAAAAAATACATATTGCAACTGCAAAACAGAATTTGCATTGCTCATACACTGAAGAACATATAATATAACAAACACAACATAATACAATCATATAGTCACAGGGGAAATCCTTATCCACTGACTCGGCCGGGCAACGAACTCCGACCCTCAACATGGCATCATTACAGTGACCTATCATTACACTTGCCGCAATGATCTGTCACAAAGTCTAGCTATCATTATTTAATCTAATTGTGCTGTCCTGAGTTCCACAAACAGAATTTTTCTTACGGATGAATGCGATATTTTGTTACTTATAAGACCTTACCAACGTTACAAGGCTCTCTCTCTAATACACAACGCGCCGACCCGGTCTGTAGCCTTATCTCACGCCCCGACTCATTTCGTCAACACGGCATTTAACTTTGTCCGCACCCACTTAAATTCTCTCTCTCTCTACTCTAAATGAAGCCATATGTTCCTCCACAATATCATGCGTCTGTGCGAACAGTTACTAATTATATAATACTCTCAATATATTTTATTCATTTCATATTTCACGTATTATTCTACATTTCTCACTCCATTATCAGGACCACGTATATCATTATGCCGGTATTTACACACATGTGGCGCTACACAATCATTGGTTCGACTCTTGCGGTCGGCATTTTGTGTCTTAGAGGTCCCTACTTCAACACTAGCTAACTACTTCTCGGAAAAATTTTAGGATGACAATTATTCCCTACAGCACAAAATTTTCTCATTGATTAACGGTGCACGTTACTTACTGATGACATATATTTTCCAAAATCCCACTGTAATGTGCCAGACAATCCGGTTTCGAATCTTGGGTCAGTGAAATTTTTCTTGACGAACTTTTCATGCGACATGCCAATTAAACTATCTGCTCCCTCTGACTAATATCTTACTGATGCCTCCTAACTCATTAAATATTTACACACACACACACGTTAGTATTTATTAGAAGATCGCGCACTAAGAAAACTCATTATTTCACACACGTGATAGAAGATCATTATTTACACACATTATTTTCTCACTAGCGAAGACCATCTCAACACACGCTGTAATATCACAAGATTTATTCCCCCCTAGGCATCAGTATAAATTACCTAAAAATCTGACTATCCTTGCTACAGTACTAGAAAGAAAATAAACGAATAACCATGCATTAATTTATTTACACATTAACAGCTAATCATGCACATGCCAGATATAATGAATCAGGGTACTTATCGACTCGGCGACGCTCCATACTCAGCTCCACGGCCTCATGGTTTCAGGTTGGCCCCATGATGTGCTTAAGCCATCATTCTAACGGCCTTAATACCTGAACCAATACCATTCTTCATCACCATGGTCTTCATTTGTAACTTAAATGACTTTACACAACTTCACTTCTGAATACACTAAAACACATATGAAGAAAAAAAACACAGATATAATTAAGTTATTCTAACACACAAACACTTATTCACAATTGTAGTAAACACTTTGTCTCTTCTCTGTTTTCCGCGAGTTTCACGTGGCACTGAAAAGCGTCCTTGTTTTCGACCTCGCTCCGATCCTATTTTCGGATAATATCGTAAAAATCACTTTCTTGAGTTTTACCAGATTCTGGTCGTTATTGAATTAACAACGTAGTCTATTTTGCCCGTAGTATGCTATCGACTACCAATTAGCGGACTAAAGAATGCTCCAGATTAGGGTTCCTCATGAACCACATATACGATGCGTCCGACCCGTCCAAATTTCCGTAGCAGAGTGACTGTTCTTAGCGGCTCGCGTCCTCTTCAGGCACGCCGGATCCTAGATAGGGAGCTCGGGGAACCCCATTAACAATGATGTAACGTCCCGTCACATATGCCTGCAATTATTTATTCCAATAGGTTGTTGCAAATATGCCGTCTTTAATTATTATCCTCAAAATAGTTCAATATTGTTTTCACCTTATCCCCTGGTGGATTTAATTATTTTTAAAGGTCATTTAGACAGCATCCATCTTTAATTTACTCCCACCATTCCAAACTTGCTATACTGCTATTTGCTGCCTGAAAGTGTTGCCAACTTAAAATTTTGTGACCTTGGTCACACGTCTCATGGAATATTCCAGTACTTCCCATTTCATCATCAAATGACCCTGACACGTGGAACTCGTCTTTAAACTTGTGCAAGCGAAATGGCGCCACACATCCGGCCTATAATGTAACTGTGTTTCATTCCCTTGTATGCCATATTGAATTACCATATTCTAAAGACAATGCTATGAGCCAATTGGGCTCATCTTTCCCCCACTTTCTTTTTGGAAAAATTACTGACAAGGGATTTTTCCAACCATACATCTTCCAACATATCATTGTCTTTACATTATTTTCTAACAAATCCAGATTTTAGACTCAAATTTTCTTCTTTAAGACAAGCATTATTCATTGTTAACTTAGTAACCACCTTCTCCATCATTCCTCTAAGCTCAATTAATTCTTCACAAGCACACTCTCCGTCTGAACTTTTGTCTTCATCCATTTCTCCTCTGGGCATCTCATATGTGGTATCGTATGTTAACATAACATCTTCTTCTTCTTCTTCTTCTTCATCTTCCATCTCATCATCTTCTTCTCCTCCGTCTTCTTCTCCTCCTCCATCTTCTTCAGGATGTCCTTCAAAATTGTCTTCGTCAACCATTGTTTCCTGGTCAATATTTCTCCTTGTGGGATAATATAATTTCAAATTTCCAGCATTATAAGTGCTCTCGACTCCTGTCTCTAAGTTTTTAACTTTATAAGAATTATTCTCATAATCCTGTATGACTTCATATGGCCCAATATAAAGTTCAGCAAACTTATGATAGAATTTTGAACTAGGATTTGAGACGGCAGGTTTCTTCACGAGAACCAATTCTCCCACGTGTAAACTTCGGTGGAACCTCTTATTGCGCATTCTTCGTAAACGTCGTTCAGCTTGTTCCTTGAGATGTTGAGATGTATTCTGAACGCAAAGCTCATGTGAAGGTCCCGGATCACTTGGTAACGGGATTATACTTTCCCATGGTCTTTTCGGATACTTATTATGGTGTACGACAGCGGGTATCTGGCCTGTAGATTCATGTATCGTTGAATTAATACTCTCAGTTATGATTGGCAATACTCTGATCCATTTCCAATGTTCATTCCGACAATAAATTCTACAAAACTTCCCAATCTCTCTCATAATTCTCTCAGCAGGATTTGACTGGGGATTTCTAATTGAACTGAGTACATGTCCTATTCCCAAATTCTGAATGTCCCTTTTAAAATTTTCGGACGTGAACTGAGTCCCATGATCCGTTAACACAAATTCCGGCTTTCCCATCTGAGGTATAATTTTGTTCTTTATTTGACTAATCACGGCTTTCGTAGTTGCTCTTTGGATAGGACATAATGTCACAAATTTTGTGAACACATCAACGCATACCAAAATGTATTTTCATCCTCTACTGGCACGTGGCAAAGGGCCGTAGAAATCCATTGCAAACAACTCTTTAGGCTTAGAAGGTAGCACTGGCCTAGGAATTTGTCTCATTAAAAATGGACAAGGTTTAATTCGCTGACATATATCACACGTCATTATAATTTTCCGCACCATGTCTTTCAAATTTGGCCAAATAAAGGTTTCCTTAATGGTCGCCGTCACCTTATCAATCCCAGCATGTCCTATCGAATGATGTGTAAGCCAGATCAATTCACATCTCAACTGTGGTGGTACAACAATCCTCAATTTCGTATGCTCTTCATCAATGAATTTATGAAGTATCCCATTAAAGAAACTGTAATTTATAGCTTGTTTCTCAGCTTCTCTATATTCAACTGTCCCAGACTGCAATTTCTTCTGAAAGTAATCCCTTAATTTCTTGGTCTCATCCCACAACTCTTGTGCTTCCGAAATGTTCCTAAGCTTTTCCAAAAACTGATTATCCTCTTGTGTAATTTCAATCAAATTTACTTCTACCTTTCCAGGTTCAGGATTTCTACTCAACGCATCTGCAATTACATTTAACTTGCCAGCACAATGTTCAAGAGTAACATCATACTGCTGAACAAATAAGCCCCATCGGCTAACCCTCTCGCTTGACATAGTCGTCTTGAAAAGGAAGGTTAAAGCTTTATGATCCGTCCGGATAATAATAGGATAGCCATAAATATACTTCCTCCAATGTCCCAATGCTGTAACAATGGCAAGCATCTCCAACTCCGTCGTAGTATACTTAACTTCGTGAGACCGCAATTTCCGACTCATAAAGGCCAAATAATTTACTTGGTGATCTTTGTTTTCCGACTCTTGATATAAGACTGCTCCAATTCCCACAGCTGAAGCATCTGTCTGAACTATAAATGGTTTTCCGAAATCTGGGTACCCCAATTTCACACTATTAGCTAATAATTCCTTCGTCTTCAAAAACGCATTCTCACAATTTTCATCCCATTTCCATTTCTTATCCTTCTTTAACAAATCCTGCAGAGGCGCAACAACTTCCGTATACAAAGGACAATGGTCTGAGAAAAAGTTACACATTCCCAAAAACTGACGAACATGTTTGATCCTCATGGGTCTGGGAAAATTTTGTATGGATCTGATCTTTACAGGACTGGGTTTGACGCCATTGCCGTCCACAATATGACCTAAAAACATGATACTCCTTTGGCAAAAGTGGGACTTTTCAAGATTTACTTTAAAATTTGCACAATTTAAATTTTCCAAAAGTTTGTGTAGTACATCAAAATGCTCTTCCAAAGTCTCCGTTGCAATCATGATATCATCTACACATCTGACCGTAGAATCTTTGACTTCCTGCGTTAAATTCTTATCTAGGGCTCGGATCAAAGCAGAACCAGCTGTCTTCAAACCAAAGGGTAATCGCTTAAAGATATACGTCTGTTGGTCGAACAGGAATCCTGTCAAAACCTTAGTAGCTTCATCCAACTCAATATGGTGATACGATGACGTTAAGTCGATAGTCGTAAAGTAATGTTTGCCTCGGAATTTTCTCAGCAATTCCTTGATAGGAGGGGCCTTATCGTATTCAGGCACAAGTCGTTGATTTATGGCCCTGGCGTCCAAGCACACACGGGTGCTTCCATTAGGTTTTTCAACAATCACCAAAGGATTCAAAAATGGTGTAGGTTTTTTAGATATTAAACCGTTATCCTCCATTTCCTTGATTACTTCTTTAACTTTAGGGTAAAACTTCTCTGCTACTGGATAAGGTCTTTGTTTAAACGGTTCCCAACTATTTACTTTCAGCTCATATTTATAATTTGGAATCTTCCCCGGTTTGGATCCGAATACTGTTTTATGGTGGCCTAAAATCCCCTTTAATTTTGACTTATCTTCTTCTCCTATCATGGCTTCTGATACTTTATTTTTGACTTTGTCACCGAAATCTGGTAACTCAGTCTCCCTTTCCAATGCAAAGATCATTTCCTCGAATTCTTCTAAAATAGCATCCTGATTTTGATGTATGTTTCTAACTATCTCTTCCACCGATTGTTCTGCCAACCAAATTCTTTCTTCTCCCTCAACGTTTGGTAGTTGGTTTAACTGAATTTCTGACTGATCACCACTGAGATTGAAGTTTATTACATCCTTTTCCATATCAATAACTGCCTTAAATTCTCGGAGAAAGTCAGCCCCTATAATCATGTTGAATTCCATTCGATTCATTATAATGAATGGGTGAGACATGATATTACTTCCAACTTCTATATCTACATAAGCTTGACTTTTACATGTTGTGACTTTGTCTGGTATTATGCCTCGAATTTTAACTGATGCTACTGGTATAATTGGTATTTGACATTTCTTCTGCAATTCATCAACTAAAACTTGTGATACCACACTAACGCTGGCTCCAGTATCCACCAAACATCTGACCCTCAAACTCCCAACTCTGACATAAATAACAGGTAACTTCTTTACTTCATTATTTACAAATTTGTCTTTATCCTCTACAAGATCTTCTGGTCTAGCTATCCAAGAATCAATGGTTGCAATTGCCCATCCATGATTATCCTGATGGCGACGTCCTGCGGTTGCACTATCTTGGAGTACTACATTTCGGCCTTTTTTTAGCTCCATTTCCCTCCATTGAAAACCTTGGAGCATCTATATTTAATCCACCAGATTCCTCTCTACGTCTATGAGCCTGATATTCCCTACTCTCAGCTCCATGACTTCTGTCCTGATTCCCTTGTTGAATCGCACTCTTCCACTGGTCCGACGATACTCCTTTCGTGGCCAACTCCTCAACATATCTTCTAGACTCATTCCTGCGTTCTTGAAGATCCATTCTGTCATTTTCTTCTCTTCGTGGTCGACCTCTTGCATCACCTGATCTATTATATGGTGGATATGGTCTTCTCATCTCTCCAAACCTTCCATATCTATATCGGTACCCTTGTCTTCTGTTTCCTCCATAATTCTGATTATAATTTGATTCATGACTTCTGTTGTTGACTCGTCCTCTTCCAAATGATTGAGCTTTCCAATTTCTTCCCTGGTATCCTCCTCGATACTCTCTATTCTGATTATCATTGCTCTTGTTGCTGTACGTGTTGGTTCCCTGGGTCTTCCTCTCTGTTGAATTTTCTTCCTTGGTCAAGTCAATGGTATGGACTGTTTCAATGTTCCGACTCCTAGGATTATACAAATTCGATGTTTGATCTAATTGCCTTAACAATACTTCGGCCTCTACAGCTGTTTTCACGTTCGCAGCTATCAATGTCCTTTGCACATCCACAGGTAGCTGTCTTTCGATTGATGCAATTAACTCTTCTTCTGGAGGCGGACAGTCTAACTCCCTAAGCTTCAAAAGTTGCCCACTGAAAAAGTCTGCGTATCTCGTGGGTACTGTGCTCTGGTATTTTCGTGAATACAGTTCAAGTCTGAGTCCTTGTTGAACCTCCTGTCCCCAGTATTTTTGCAAAAAGGCACGCTTGAATCCTTCGTAATCGTCAAAACAATATTTGAATGCTTTAAACCAGATCAATGGTTGTCCATCTAGAAATCGCTCTACGATTCTCAACTGTCTATCCGAATGAATTCTGTTGTCCTGAATATATTCCGTCATCTCTCTAAGGAAACTTTTTGGCGTTATCTCAGGTCCACCAGTGAATTTCCTTGGCTTTCCCTCTGATAATCTCATCAATTCAAAATATGGAATTGGTCCCATAATCTGTGGCGTTGAAGTTCGTTCTTCAAATGGTTGGTTGGTAGTTTCAGGTAAACGGGTCTGATCTACTCCATTTCCCAATCCTACACTACTAGAATGGCTTCCTGCTTGCTCTAAGACGTTCTGTTTATTTATCATTGATCGCATAAGCAATTCGCCCTTAGTCTCCTGTAATTTCAATATCTCGACATCATCCTTAAGTCCCTTGATTTGTCCGACCTCCTCTTTCATTTCTTTCATTAATTCTTCGTGTATGTCCACCTTCACTTCCGTCTTATGGCATTTATGAGTCCATTCACTAATTTGCTTAGTTACTTCGCAACTTTCAGCTCGAAGATCCGCTTGCACTCCATTTATTTCCTCCAAGAGTTCCTTCCTATTTTCAGCCATCTCTTCTTTCAGTTTATCTTCTACCTTCTTAACTTCTCCATGGACATTATCTCTTAATTGCAACAACCGGTCATTAAATCCCTGGGCAGTCTTAACAAACGATTCATGTGTTTCTATTTGTAACTTGGTAACTTTGGCGTCTGTCAATACAATAGCTTCCTCGATATCAACCATCTTATCCTTGATCGAATTTACGGCTTTCTGTTGACCCTCGACGTTTATTTCGACTTGACTCAGTTTCTCCGACAACCTGGCATCTACTTGCGATACTGTTAAAGCGACCTGATCTATCTTTTCTTCCAACTTGTCACTGCGGGTAACTGCTTCCATTCGGACCTCTTCTATCTGCTTCTCTAATCTTTGAGCATTCCTATCACAACCCTCTTTAACTATAGTTATCTCTGTCGATAGCTGATCTTTGATACTGACCATCTGGTCCCTAACTTCTTTAAATTGTTCATTGACACCTTGAAATTGTTCATTCGCACTCTCCTTAACTTCCCTAAATTGTTCATTGACACCTTGAAATTGTTCATTCGCACTCTCCTTAACTTCCCTAAATCGTTCATTCATGTCCTCCCTCAGTTCATTCATGAGTTCGGTCATAAGACCCTTCACCACCTCCACATCTACCATATTATCTTTCTGAGAAGACGGGCCTTCCCTCTAACCATGTGCCGTGGATATGAGAAAGAATAAGTTCAAATTTCCATAATCATTATCATATAATTTAATTCCAGCTTCTTTACTTTACGTTACGTGGATAATATCAATCAAAAATTTGGCCAAACATTGCCATCTAGAAGCTGTCCCTATTTCATCTACATTTTGCCAAAGTTCTATACAAAGAAAGCAAAACCCGGAAAAAATTCACAAACCACTAATTAACACAGCCCCAAAGAAGTTTAACATTGAACCACCGAATATCGCGATACTATCATTGGGCTTTCGAATTATTAAGTACTTCACATACAGTACATGCCAGTATACAAACACATGCCCTCAGCATTACGGCGGATACGACCGAAACAATGGCCCATATCGTCGTAAACTGACACCATAACATTTGTTACTGCCATTTTCCACAACTTGAGACCGAGGTCATCTCATCCTTCCACGAAAATCTACAATTATTCTTAACTATTGCCCCTGGCTGAATTTATTTGAAGAATAAACCAGACATTTTTTTACCTCGTTTGGATTTAACACAATCCCTCTATTCTTTTGGGCATTTCTATTAAGTGACTGTCATGAGCCTATGTCCATAACAATGGTACTCACGATCTGTTCTCATTCAGTTTCGCAAAATAATCTACATTTACATGTCACTCATAAAATATCTAACAAAAATCGTGAAACCCGAAATTTAGGATTTTCCAAAAAAAATTCCAAAATTTCTATCATCACCATGATCAACCTGGTTCCACTTAATGGGTAAACACACAATCGTGCCCCACGTCACGGGCGACAACTCAACCCTCTACCCTTCCTGCCTTTGAAAGGTGGCACCGGCTTGAGACATCACAGGGTCGCTGACTGGGTACTACCCACAGAAACCTCTTCGAATATTATAAACTAACATTAAATTAATTATACAGGAAGGATAAAAGAGAAGAAAAAATAAATAAAATCTGAATGAGAACCTTTACGAACACAAAATTTATTAAACTAGACTTTGGCAAAGCAAAATATTTCTGTACAAATCAATAAACCCTTCGGACCAAATATTGTTTGTAACCTTCGTCCACTCCGACAATAAATTTTAACATCATGACTCAAAACTTTAAATTTTCTCCCAAATGACATTCTTCAAATTTGACCACTATTTCCTTTATCTTATTTTCCAACTCTACACCAATACCTCAAATTTAACTCAATTCCATTCTACTCACATTTGGTCATCACCATATTTCAAATTTTCAACCATAAAACAAATAATCATTATAATAATTTACCATCATATTTTTCGTGAATTCGTCATAGTGACCCTTGAAATATTAATATACAACCATACTTCTTCATTCATTTCTGAGTAAACAAATTCAATTACTCTCTCTCTCCTTAAAATTTTAACATCACTATTATAAACCTTGTAATTGCAATTACTAAATACCAAATTATCTACTTGATTACAACCTTCCATTTTAAATGCATGAAGCTATGTAAATTCATTAAGCACAACATCCGCCGTGTTATCCATGAACTCGTCATTTTAAATTAATTAATTCATTAAATTCATTATAATTCACTAAATCCGTAACCATCACGTCAGTAGAATTTGTTACCTCTAAAATCAAAAATTTTTCCGGTTACGTTTGTAATATTTGGTAAATTAATCAAGAATTCGATATATCTTAAAATTATTCATCACAAAAATTTATATAAACAATCCCAATTATTATTTGAGTCCGAAACTATTTACTTATTCTTTCTCAATACCATCCTCCACTCATATGAATGCCGATAATATGGAACGTACGCACGAAATCGATAGTAACCCTGACATAACTAAATTAAGTTAATTCACCAATTCATCTAAAATTATAAATATCTCGCATATGCTTAATTAGCTGTTTATTAACACAAAAACATATCCTACCCTGTAGCAAGACCTACACAACAATGATAGTACACCTTAACCTACACTGAATTTACAGACAAGGGTTAGAACCTCATTGTCACTAGTACATACAACCTCATGAACTGAATTCAACATCAAAACAAAAAAAATACATATTGCAACTGCAAAACAGAATTTGCATTGCTCATACACTGAAGAACATATAATATAACAAACACAACATAATACAATCATATAGTCACAGGGGAAATCCTTATCCACTGACTCGGCCGGGCAACGAACTCCGACCCTCAACATGGCATCATTACAGTGACCTATCATTACACTTGCCGCAATGATCTGTCACAAAGTCTAGCTATCATTATTTAATCTAATTGTGCTGTCCTGAGTTCCACAAACAGAATTTTTCTTACGGATGAATGCGATATTTTGTTACTTATAAGACCTTACCAACGTTACAAGGCTCTCTCTCTAATACACAACGCGCCGACCCGGTCTGTAGCCTTATCTCACGCCCCGACTCATTTCGTCAACACGGCATTTAACTTTGTCCGCACCCACTTAAATTCTCTCTCTCTCTACTCTAAATGAAGCCATATGTTCCTCCACAATATCATGCGTCTGTGCGAACAGTTACTAATTATATAATACTCTCAATATATTTTATTCATTTCATATTTCACGTATTATTCTACATTTCTCACTCCATTATCAGGACCACGTATATCATTATGCCGGTATTTACACACATGTGGCGCTACACAATCATTGGTTCGACTCTTGCGGTCGGCATTTTGTGTCTTAGAGGTCCCTACTTCAACACTAGCTAACTACTTCTCGGAAAAATTTTAGGATGACAATTATTCCCTACAGCACAAAATTTTCTCATTGATTAACGGTGCACGTTACTTACTGATGACATATATTTTCCAAAATCCCACTGTAATGTGCCAGACAGTCCGGGTTCGAATCTTGGGTCAGTGAAATTTTTCTTGACGAACTTTTCATGCGACATGCCAATTAAACTATCTGCTCCCTCTGACTAATATCTTACTGATGCCTCCTAACTCATTAAATATTTACACACACACACACGTTAGTATTTATTAGAAGATCGCGCACTAAGAAAACTCATTATTTCACACACGTGATAGAAGATCATTATTTACACACATTATTTTCTCACTCGCGAAGACCATCTCAACACACGCTGTAATATCACAAGATTTATTCCCCCCTAGGCATCAGTATAAATTACCTAAAAATCTGACTATCCTTGCTACAGTACTAGAAAGAAAATAAACGAATAACCATGCATTAATTTATTTACACATTAACAGCTAATCATGCACATGCCAGATATAATGAATCAGGGTACTTATCGACTCGGCGACGCTCCATACTCAGCTCCACGGCCTCATGGTTTCAGGTTGGCCCCATGATGTGCTTAAGCCATCATTCTAACGGCCTTAATACCTGAACCAATACCATTCTTCATCACCATGGTCTTCATTTGTAACTTAAATGACTTTACACAACTTCACTTCTGAATACACTAAAACACATATGAAGAAAAAAACACAGATATAATTAAGTTATTCTAACACACAAACACTTATTCACAATTGTAGTAAACACTTTGTCTCTGCTCTGTTTTCCGCGAGTTTCACGTGGCACTGAAAAGCGTCCTTGTTTTCGACCTCGCTCCGATCCTATTTTCGGATAATATCGTAAAAATCACTTTCTTGAGTTTTACCAGATTCTGGTCGTTATTGAATTAACAACGTAGTCTATTTTTCCCGTAGTATGCTATCGACTACCAATTAGCGGACTAAAGAATGCTCCAGATTAGGGTTCCTCATGAACCACATATACGATGCGTCCGACCCGTCCAAATTTCCGTAACAGAGTGACTGTTCTTAGCGGCTCGCGTCCTCTTCAGGCACGCCGGATCCTAGATAGGGAGCTCGGGGAACCCCATTAACAATGATGTAACGTCCCGTCACATATGCCTGCAATTATTTATTCCAATAGGTTGTTGCAAATATGCCGTCTTTAATTATTATCCTCAAAATAGTTCAATATTGTTTTCACCTTATCCCCTGGTGGATTTAATTATTTTTAAAGGTCATTTAGACAGCATCCATCTTTAATTTACTCCCACCATTCCAAACTTGCTATACTGCTATTTGCTGCCTGAAAGTGTTGCCAACTTAAAATTTTGTGACCTTGGTCACACGTCTCATGGAATATTCCAGTACTTCCCATTTCATCATCAAATGACCCTGACACGTGGAACTCGTCTTTAAACTTGTGCAAGCGAAATGGCGCCACACATCCGGCCTATAATGTAACTGTGTTTCATTCCCTTGTATGCCATATTGAATTATCATATTCTAAAGACAATGCTATGAGCCAATTGGGCTCACATGAAGATAAAGGAATGCATTTTCTTGTTAATGTATCGAAATTAAGCGTATTTTAAATGTAATGCAATCTCAGACAACAGCGTTTGGTTATTTAATGTTTTAGTGGGGTTCCATTAGTTTTTGTTTTGCATCACTTGACAAACCAAGTTGTCATTTAGTGATATGATTTACCTTCAAATAATTCAGTGCGGTGTAGAATATGGTACTTTTTAACAAATTTTTTGTTCATTTTAGTATACATTTATATTCTGTCCAATACCACCGTGTACTGTATTGAATTGATCATACTCGTCTATAGACCTCTTTTCACAAATGCCTGCAGTTTTACGACTAAATAGAACAGAAGGTTTTAAACGTTAGAATTACACCATAAATTTCTCATATACAGGGTGTATCATAATTAATAGCGGAAATTGAAACAGCTGTAAGTACACGATACTAGGAGCAAATATGTCTTAATAACCATGGGTCCACAAACGAGCCTTTTGCGGGATAATTTAGAATTTGTGGTTACTAGCCCGCGGGGCGAGCCTCAGCTACCGGGTGGTTCGCAGGTGGCGGATAGCGAATGGCCCTCAAATATGGGGGTTAGCTGCGAACAAGGGGAAACCTGAAAAATCAGTCCCGGGCTGAGGCGAACTGCTGCCTTGAATTTTGAATTTGAATTTATTGATCATGATTTACATGCCACTGAGACTGAAAAGCCCCTTTATGCAGCGTCTTCTTATAATACAATGCAGATTTATGAAAACAGTAACTACATTTTTATAATATTAAAGTATTAAACTAAACAAGAAACTAATAAAAAATGAAAATACAGATACCAAATCCAGTAAGGTTAAGACATACATTATATAATAAGTAAGAAAGTAAATCATTAAGCCCTTCTGTTATTTTGGACTACATGGGTTTAAAGAATATAAAGCTAAAGCAGAGAAACAATTTTCTTCGAAATATACATATTCCTGATTGTTCGACACAAGAATGCCTGATCTCAGCCTCTTGCGTACTCCTCCAGAAAGATAGATGTTAAGAACTGCTTTAGTTGGGTACAGTTAGTGTTACTTGCGAAACGGTGAAGATTAAAGACGTTAAAGATACGTGATGCAGTGCAAACAAAGGATTTGTTAAATTTAGTGGTACGATGAAGGGGAATTTGAAGGGTGGTTTTTGTAAACCTATTATCTCTGTTATGTACCGACTCCATAGGTTTAAATGCATTATAAAGGTAGGATGGTGTCTTCAGTTTGAGAATTTTCTGCGTAGCAACAGCTACTGAGATATCCCGACGTTCATGGAGTTTCAACCATTGTAGCTGTATGTAATAGGGTGTTATGTGTTCATCACGCCTGGCATTTGTAACGTAACGAACACATGCGTTTTGTACCCTCTGTAGTTTTATGTTCAAAGTTTCAGATAAGTCGTTGTATACGACTGAACCATAGTCAATTATTGGAAATATAAGACTTTGAACAAGTAGTTTTCGCATGAAAGGTGGTGTACATGACACGTTACGTTTCAAAATATGCATGGATGACACAACTTTTCGGATTACATTTGACGTATGATCAGACCAGGATAAGGTTCTGTCGAAAATTAGACCTAGATTGTTAACGGTGTCACTATAATGAATATCTGTCTCTAGAATTTTTATTGCTGGCAGGGATTTGAGGTCAACAGTTTTCAGGAGTTTTGTGTAACCTATGCAAATAAGCTGGGTCTTAGCCACATTTAATTGGAGGTTATGATTTGCGCTCCATTCAATCAATCGAGAGATGTCATGGTTAAAATGCGTTATAGAAGAAGATGCGTTAGTGGGACAAAAGTGGAAGTAAGCTTGTAAGTCATCCGCATACATGTGAAAGCTACTGCTTTTAAAGACTTCAGATATGTCATTAATATAAATAGAAAAACATAAAGGACCGAGGACTGATCCTTGTGGTACGCCACAGTTTACTGATTCCCAGCTAGAGAATCGACCGTCAACGAACGTGACTCTTTGTGATCTATTTGACAGATATGATTCAAACCACGACAGAGCACTCTGGGAGAAGCCAATTGACTTCAGCTTAGCAAGAAACAACTCATGATTAACAGAGGGGGAGAAATCTAAAAGGCTAAAGGAAGAAACCCTGACAGAAAATCTAGCAGGCCGAGGGCTATGAGGGATTTGGAACTAGGGCTGATAATCCAAGTGCCCGAGATACGACCAAGCGAGGAAAAAGGGGTGGAGAGTGGAGGAGAGTGAAGGAGCTGGCCCGAGACAGAATTCGCTTTAGGACCCTCTGGAAAACCTCGACGCTGCAAGGTAGAAGAGGACCGTGTATGTAAGTAAGGAAGGAAGGAAGGTTACTAACCATCAATTATTATTATTATTATTATTATTATTATTATTATTATTATTATTATTATTATTATTATTATTATTATTATTATTATTGTTGTTGTTGTTCATGCATTTTGGACGTCAGTTCCTTATACGTACAACTGATAAATACTAAAATAATCAGAAGGAGGAAAGCTGAATAGAAAGGAAGCATTTTAATACAAAAGTACTAGAAATTCAGAATCAGCCGTGGTCTGATTACGTTCGAAGTGCGTGGTAGAAATGCCGTATAAATTGTGAAAATTGTAATGTTTAAAAGCATGATAAATAAATCAGGGGGTGCAAATAAGCACAGAATATTTAGAAGCTCGCAAAAGAAAAAATCTACAGGCCCAATTTTCTTGCCTGATTTACTGCTTATAACGAGGCCAGGGTGATATCTTGAGAATCCAGTTTTGAATGAATTTTGTCAAGCCTATCAATTATCTCGAACCAAGTTCTGTCTCCTGGTTAGGGCTAATTTTTTCATGCTTTGTTAGGGCTACCTGCGTTACTGGTGGAGTACTCTCGACTGGAGTCATCCGCATGCTTTCCGTCCGTTCATTGACGAGCTGTGTACTCAACTTATCGGAAACGCTACCACGAGGTACGTCACATGCAGTGATAGTAAGAGTACAAGAAAAAAGTAATTACAGTAGGCTCGAGCACAATTACTTGAGAAATATTTTACTCATTTACGATTAAAAATTACTTTTTTAAAATCAGTAAAATTAAATTTACAATTACTTTACAGAATGATAGTCTTAAGGAAATCACTGGTTTTTTTCGGTTGGGGTTGGAATAATACAAAAGTTGGCAAGGAAGAGGAAAATATTTCTTCTTTTTGAGTATTTTTTTAGCATAGAGAAATAAGTGGCTATCATCACTAGCTGAGGAGTTGGAATTTTTGAAAGGATCTTCTTCCCACTATTTGTATTTTAGTTAATTACTTTTTTAGAGTGTGAAATGATTTTCGATTTACTTTGCAAATAAATTATTGGCTCTTGAAATTCTCATCGGAGCGATGACCTTAGAAGTTTGGCCCCTTTAAATAACAATCATCATCATCATCATCATCATCATCATCAAAATTATCATCGCTATCCTCGACGTTTTAAGGGGGAAAGTGCATCTTTGCATTTACTGTAAAGACGCCGAACAGGGGCACTTGAAGAAATACCTGTGTTTAATTTTAAGAACATTGTTGGAATATCTTTGGAAGTACACAATAACATCGTATATCCGGATTAATTGGGTCCGGAACTGATCCGGATTATCGACAATCCGGGTAATCCGGAAAACAAAAAGAACGGTATATATTATACAACATATTAACATAAGTTGTACAGTAATACCTTTTTTCAATTGTACAAAAAAATATGAGAACACTTTTCTTACATTTACGACTCTGCTTTATGTACTAAAAGAATGTGTGAGCTTTTTATGGTTTACATTTGTATAGCGTTTTCGCGCACCATGATCACGAAGACGTTTTACTAACATCAGTTCTGCCGGTGTGGTTTCAGTCTGGCCATCAGTTTGTCCAACTGCATTGTTGCATCTCCATGAGTCATTGTTTCTTCTGATGGAGCGCCGGTTTCATTTTCGAATTCACCATCACTCTCGTTATCACCTGCCGAGGAACGAGAGGCAATAATTTATTCATCTGTCAGAAAACCGTAGCCTGAATTACAACAATTTATCAACCAGTCATTTACGTCGTTCACATCAACGTCCGAGCATCCGGCAATGCGTGCAAATGTGCCAAGGAACTCAGACGAGTCTACAGTTTACCACTCTCAATTCCAGGCGAATGCCGGGATGGTACCTTTGTTAGACCGCGACCGACTTACTTCCAATTGCTGTCCTTACCTATCCTTGGCGGAAAAGACATTCAAGAAGAATCGACTCCGTAAACGAAATACTGTACAGGTAAAAATATACATTATTTTCTATCCGGATAAACCGGAGATGCGGATTAAAGAGGGCCGGATAAACGAGGTCCTTGTGCACTGGTAAAGCTACTGGTTTTACTATAGTAGAACTAAAAAAAAATTATCTTCACTATAATTTATTTTTTCACATGTCTGCTTCCGTGCGATGTACGATTACAACTTTTTTTCAAAAAGTAAATTACATTACAAGTAAAAATTGCTTTTTTTGTAAAAGTAATGATTACAAGTGAAAAATTACTAAGAATGTAATCGTTTCAAGTAATTCGATTCCTTGTACTCAACTACTTGCCAAGTTTACATTTCATTACTTCTCAGGGGCGGCTTTTCAGGTGAAGTACCACTTCACCACTTATTTTTACCATAATGAATTACTTAAATTTATTTTTCTTATGCCATTTGTTGGTTTTACGAAAAAAAAAGTTTTGCTGTACGGCGTTTGGAGCACCTCGTCACGTGATGAGAACCAGGGGAACTCACGAAAGCGCCGGCTGTCGGCCACAGTACGGCGCGTGAGACTGAGTGAAGACGAGAGATTCCGCAGCTGCCTCTACCTCCCAAGTGCTCCCTCCTAGCGCTTGGCCTTGGCGGTTGCCATGACAACCGTGACGTCACCCGCGTACTTTCCACATAGCGGAATGTGCTAAATAGTGAAGTTGTCGGAAGAGCGGAATGTTTCGTCTTCCCTGCGTCAACCTGTCTGAAATACAAGTACTTACGCATCGTGGTTCATTCGTAGTGTCGTGCTGTTTTATTTAAATATGTATCCTATTTATGACATAGAGTGCATTTTATTATAAACACCGTTTTCACGTTGGAGAAACGAAGATCAGAATGAAGTTCTACGTTTTGATCGCCCTACTGAATCACTGCAAAGTTGTGCTACAAAAGAAGTGAAACATTCCGGTAAATCTTACAATCTTAGTTTCAAACGATCGTGGTTTAAGGAATTTCCATGGTTGTACTCCTCTCCAGCTCTACAGAAGTTGTTTTGTTGGGCCTGCTTGCCTTTTATCAATAAAAATAACGTTTGGAATAAAGAAGGATTTTCAGCCCTTTTGAACATAACACGTTCTTTACATTAGCACTCAGACTCTGCAGAACATAAAATACGGCAGCTAGATTTCAAGACATTGGAAACAAACCAAAATACGATCTCTGATGTCCTGAAGGAAAACGCCAGACTGTATATTGTAATTGTAGAGTTCAGAGAAAATGTACATTTAAATAGGCTTTTCCTTCAGATGGTAATTGATGCAGTACTCTATTTAAGTAAGCAAGAACTAGCTTTTCGTGGTCATAACGAAACATTAAATTCAATAAATAGTGGTCACGTGCTGGACCCTCCGCCAGTCACAGGTACAAGTACAAAACAACCAAAAACAACACGTAGTCCCTAAATCTTGTCCTCCTCTGTGGTGTAGTGGTTAGTGTAGGCCCGGGTTCGATTCCCGGCCCTGCCACGAAATTTGAAAAGTGGTACGAGGGCTGGGACGGGGTCCACTCAGCCTCGGGAGATCAACTGAGTAGAGGTGGGCTCGATTCCCACCTCAGCCATCCTGAAAGTGGTTTCCCGTGGTTTCCCACTTCTCCTCCAGGCAAATGCCGGGATGGCCGCTTCCTTCCCTCTTCCTTGTCTATCCCTTCCAATCTTCCCATCCCCCACCAAGGCCCCTGTTCAGCATAGCAGGTGAGGCCGCCTGGGCGAGGTACTGGTCATCCTCCCCAGGTGTATCCCCCGACTCAGAGTCTGAAGCTCCAGGACACTGTCCTTGAGGCGGTAGAGGTGGAATCCCTCGCTGAGTCCGAGGGAAAAACCAACCCTGGAGGGTAAGCAGATTAAGAAAGAAAGAAAGAAAGAAAGAAAGAAAGAAAGAAAGAAAGAAAGAAGTTCCTAAATCTGTCGCTCGAAACCGAACGGGTAATAGCTCTTTACAGCCACGAGCCGCCACTGATACTTCCTCTGAAATCTTCCGTCTCTTCTCAAAGATGGACGAAAGTATGTTTGATGTGACATACCACTGGTTACTGAAATGAACTCGTTATACGTAGTTTAGCAAACAAAAGTCACAAATGAGCGGCGGCAGTCAACTGTATACAAGCGACGCAATGTCGCCTATTCACTTACTCCAGCACGCGCTCACTGACGAATCAAGATTCCTGGCGGGGAAGATGATTTATTGTATCACGGCTGCCTCTAGTCATGACTTGACCCACACTATGTTGTAAACTTTTATATTTAATACTAAACTAACAGGGTGTGGGGTAATAAGCTTACTTTTGACAACATACCATATCAGTTCTGGGAAAAGGAGATTGGCGTTCGGTTTCCCCATTAATTTTGAGGTTAAGATATTTTACTGTCAATGAAATGAAACTCTGAATTCGTTTGATAGAACAATATATATTCTTTAAATAATATATCAAAACATAGTGAGTCTTGTTGCGATAAAACAGATGAGAATATGAAATTATGACATTGCAACTGAAAGAAACTAGGCATGAATTTGAATTCTTCTTGACCGGACATTTAACAATTTATACGAAATATTTCCCTCACTGATTCACTTGACTGTACCTTTAACACTTTGAGTGTAATTACGACGTAATCCATTGCTCTGGTGTTTACTGTAGATGTGTCACGCCTAACGTGGTGATACATCCTTGAGACTGCTTCTTCTCCATATCATCTGACTTCTTTGTAAGTCATTATGGTATGCCCTCTCTGACTCCTTGGTAAGCCTTGCGTCCGCGTCTTCCACTAAGTGACGGACCAACCATTTGGTCTCACTCTCTCAATGACCAATAATTAATGGCTCACTGAGTCTTCACCATCTCTCGTTCACACTCGTTCACTGACCAACTAAGGCCTCTTGATCTAGTAGACTTCTTCACTGTACTGCATCCGTATAACTAATGACTAACGCTACAATATGCATCCACCTTATATAGACGTTGGTTGACACAACTACGTAATCTCCAGAAATAACAATGACATACTCCCACCTACGCGACAGATATTACATACAGTGGTGAAATAGCCCCGCGGCGACTGAGTCCGTGCGCGCATTGCTAAATAAATACGATAACGTAGCCATGGAGTGGCGATGACTTGGCAGAATTGCCAGTGGTCTAGCAATATAACAACGTCACTTCCAATCTCTGATATATACAACAATTCTCACTGTACAGGTATTGAGTGGTATTCTACACATACGTTTATGCATACATCTAAGTACAATCTTGCAAGCAACAGGCAATTGCAAAATCGAATTAAATAAGACGGATAATTACAATAATAGTAACAATATCACAGATAACATAATAATACGGACATAATAATAATAATAATAGTAATAATAATAATAATACAGATAAAATAATAAAATACAAATATCATCTTGTAACGGGATTTGAACCGTTACAATGTGGCAACGTCGCAGAGGGAGGTGGTCGCCGTCCTTTAACTATACACATCTTGGAATAAAACCAAGACACGCCTACATATATTTCAAAACAATGATGAAATATTGTAGACCGACATCACTGCGAACATTGTCTCGTAAAGTTTAACATTTAAGAAGGCAATCAACACAACAAATCCAAACAATGCTTTTAAATATTTTTTCATTTACTACATAGGTATTAGTTTACCACAAGAAATACATTTCATAATTAATCCGTATTCTCAACCTCAACAAGATAGATGGTCTTAATGATTGGGTAACGCCACCTTTAAATTATTGTACAATATTATTCATTTTAGAAAGGGACATGTTTCGCCTCTTCCATGTGAGACATCTTCAGCCTTAATACAATTATAATAAAAACAAATTATATTCTTGGTAACACTAAAACAATGACTTATCCATAAATTTTTAAGAGTCAAAATGACTCAGTCTATCATATGTGGAAACAGTTAAAAACTGTTCATGTTGTTAAAATATTTTATCTCATGTTGTTGTTTGAGTCATCAGTCCATAGACTGGTTTGATGCAGTTCTCCATGCCACCCTATCCTGTGCTAACCTTTTCATCTCTACGTAACTACTGCATCCTACATCTGCTCTAATCTCCTTGTCATATTCAAACCTTGGTCTACCCCTACTATTCTTACCACCTACACTTCCTTTAAAAACCAACTGCACAAGTCCTGGGTGTCTTAAGATGTGTCCTATCATTCTATCTCTTCTTCTTGTCAAATTTAGCCAAATCAATCTCCTCTCACCAATTCGATTCAGTATCTCTTCATTCGTGATTCGATCTATCCATCACACCTTCAGCATTCTTCTGTAACACCACATTTCAAAAGCTTCTATTCTCTTTCTTTCTGAGCTAGTTATCATCCATGTTTCACTTCCATACAATGCCACGCTCCACACGAAAGTCTTCAAAAACATCTTTCTAATTCCTATATCAATGTTTGAAGTGAGCAAATTTCTTTTCTTAAGAAAGCTCTTCCTTGCTTGTGCTAGTCTGCATCTTATGCCCTCCTTACTTCTGCCATCGTTAGTTATTTTACTACCCAAGTAACAATGTTCATCTACTTCCTTTAAGACATCATTTCCTAATCTAATATTTCCTACATCACCTGCCTTCGTTCGACTGCACTCCATTACTTTTGTTTTGGACTTATTTATGTTCATCTTGTACTCCTTACCCAAGACTTCGTCCATACCATTCAGCAGGTTCTCGAGGTCCTCTGCAGTCTCAGATAAAATAACAATATCATCGGCAAATCTCAAGGTTTTGATTTCCTCTCCTTGGATTGTGATTCCCTTTCCAAATTTCTCTTTGATTTCCTTTACTGCCTGTTCTATGTAAACATTGAAGAGGAGGGGGGGCAAACTGCAGCCTTGCCTCACTCCTTTCTGGATTGCTGCTTCTTTTTCAAAGCCCTCGATTCTTATCACTGCAGACTGATTTTTATACAGACTGTAGATAATTCTTCGTTCTCGGCATCTGATCCCAATCACCTTCAGGATCTTAAATAGCTTGGTCCAATCAACATTATCGAATGCCTTTTCTAGATCTACGAATGCCATGTACGTGGGCTTGTCCTTCTTGATTCGATCCTCTAAGATCAGACGTAAAGTCAGGATTGGTTCACGTGTTCCTGCATTTCTTCTGAAGCCAAATTGATCTTCTCCCAACTCTGCTTAAACTTGTTTTTCCATTCATCTGTAAATAATACGTGTTAAAATTTTGCAGGCATGAGATACTAAACTAATGGTGCGGTAGTTTTCACACCGGTCAGCACCAGCTTTCTTGGGAATAGGTATAACAACATTCTGCCGAAAATCGGATGGGATTTCTCCTGTCTCATACATCTTATACACTAAATGGAATAACCTTGCCATGCTGCTTTCTCCTAAGGCAGTCAGTAATTCAGAAGGAATGTCATCAATTCCAGGTGCCTTGTTCCTATTTAGGTCTCTCACAGTTCTGTCGAACTCTGACCTCAAAATTGGGTCTCCCATTTCATCAGCATCAACAGCCTCTTCTTGTTCCAGAACCAAATTATCTACATCTTTACCTTGATACAACTGTTGGATATGTTCTTGCCATCTTTCTGCTTTGTCGTCTTTCCCTAGAAGTGGCTTTCCATCTGAGCTCTTAATGTTCATACTGTACCAGTAAAAGAGCCCGACTTTAAGATTTGAATTTTAACGTAAGCATGAAATAGTTCTCAGCGCGAAACTGGATAGACACTACCTAGGGCTTGGTACAGGAGGCAGGGTCCTATCTACAAGAAAAATTTTAATCAGATTGAATAAGAGTTTATTCATGAAATGCATATCAAATTGCACATCACATCATTGTAGATAGGGGTTGTCTTCAACATCGTCCTTTTAACGGTCCGGGTCTCCAGCTCACCGGGCCGAACAGGATGGAACACGTTCCGGAAGATGAGGCCGGAACACCCAGGTTGGTCGTGTATGAGTAAGTCTCGAACTTCCGATGTTCTGGATGATCTCCGATGGTCTCTGACGATGTTGCAGGTAATCACTCATCACCTAAGTCCAATTGTGGCTGATGGACTCAATGTCCACAAAGACTTCGAAAATGTGTTCTTCGTCACTCGCAGAATTTACAAGTCAAAGTTCATAAGGTAAGGTAAGGGTTATTCTGCCCGAAGGCAGGTCCGAACCTCCGCAGAGGTGATCCTGAGCCGGAGTTTACGTGCGGTGGGGTGGCCAGTTCCTTTCCGCTCCTACATTCCCTTACCCCCACCAACAGCGCGTGGCAACCCATCCAACTCCTGACCACGCCCAATGTTGTTTAACTTCGGAGATCTCACGAGATCCGGTGTTTCAACGCGGCTACTGCCGTTGGCAAAGTTCATAAAGACCTTGAATAATTGATTTCTCACCACTGGCGAAATTACAAGTCACTGTCCATAAAGACTTAAAAGAATTCGTTCCTTAACACTCGCGAAAATGACAAGTCCATGTTCATAAAGACTTTGAATAATTTTGGAGTTCATCACTGGCAGAAAGTGCAAGTCAATGTCCACTAAGACTTTGAATAATTTTAGAGTTCATCACTGGCGAAAATTACAAGTCAATGTTCGTAAAGACTTTGAATAATTTTAGAGTTCATCACTGGCGAAAATTACAAGTCACTGTCTGTAAAGACTTTGAATAAGTTGTTCCTAAACACTCGCAAATATTACAAGTCCATGTTCATAAAGACTTTGAATAGTTTTAGAGTTCATCACTGGCAGAAATTACAAGTCAATGTTCATAAAGACTTTGAATAAATTGTCCCTAAACACTCGCAAATATTAGAAGTCCATGTTCATAAAAACTTTGAATAATCACTGGCGAAAATCACAAGTCAATGTCCATAAAGACTTTGATGAATTTTAGAGTTCATCGCTGGCAAAAGTTACAAGTCAGTGTCTGTAAATACTTTGAATAATCACTGGCGAAAATCACAAGTCAATGTCCATAAAGACTTTGAATGATTTGTTCCTTAACACTCACAGATATTACAAGTCCATGTTCATAAAGACTTTGAATAATTTTAGAGTTCATCACTGGCGAAAATTACAAGTCAATGTTCATAAAGACTTTGAATAATTTTAGAGTTCATCACTGGCGAAAATTACAAGTCAATGTCTGTAAAGACTTTGAATAATCACTGGCGAAAATCACAAGTCAATGTTCACAAAAGACTTTGAATAATTTTAGAGTTCATCACTGGCGAAAATTACAAGTCACTGTTTATAAAGACTTAGAATAATTTGTTCCTTAACACTCGCAGATATTACAAGTCCATGTTCATAAAGACTTTAAATACTTTTAAAGTTCATCACTGGCGAAAATTACAAGTCACTGTTTATAAAGACTTAGAATAATTTGTTCCTTAACACTCGCAGATATTACAAGTCCATGTTTAGAAAGACTTTGAATAATTTCAGAGTTCACGCGCGCACAATTGATAAGTCCCATATGACGTGATGGTTTAAGTTCCGCATGAAGACTGTCACTACTCGAAGATAGCTTCTGACGACTACGGCAGCGTGTAGAGCCAGGCTGAATACTCAGCTGTGACTGACTGATCAGGCTAAAGTGAGCCCTCCTTATATTCGGTTCGGGGGCTTCTACGTCATCATATAGCATGATCCCTTGAAGCTGGTTTTCCCATGAATCCCTCGACGGATTTACTTCAGATTCACGCTTTGCGACGTTTATGTGATTCCCTTCAAAATGTCATGTCGCCCAAGTCGCTACCATAATTATTAGAGGAGTTTTAAAATTTTCTTAATCGAATGTTCGTGAAGGTGTGACGCTTGAATCCAGAACATACCAGGTCAGGCCAGCTACACTTGGCGTGTCAGGCGGGTGATCCATCTTGCCCCTGCAGCTACGTCCTCGACTCGCTCGCTCGTTCCACCGAATGTAAACAAACCAGGCTTGCTCGGAGGATTACGCGTGATGACTGAATGCAATTAACTATAAAAAATACGCATGTACAGGTCGTAACCGGTACAATACACCTAGATTTCCTTTCTCCAAAGGTTTCCTTGATTTTCATGTATGCAGCATCTACCTTTCCCAGGACCATACAACCCTCGACATCCTTGCACTTCTCCTTCAGCCATTCTTCCTTAGCTACCTTGCACTTTCTATCCACTTCATTCTTTAATCGCCTGTATTCTTTTCTGCCCTCTTCATTTCTAGCATTCTTGTATTTTCGTCGTTCATCAATCAGGTCTAGTATCTCCTGAGTTGTCCACTGATTCTTAGTTGATCTTTTCTTCCTTCCTAACATCTCTTCAGCAGCCCTACTGACTTCATTTTTCATTACTATCCACTCTTCCTCTATTGTGTTTCCTTCAGCCTTTTCATTTAGCCCTTGTGCCACATGTTCCTTGAAACAATCCCTCACACTCTTTTCTTTCAACTTGTCTAGATCCCATCTTTTTGCATACTTTCCTTTCTTTAGTTTCTTCAACTTCAGATGGCATTTCATGACCAACAAGTTGTGGTCAGAGTCCACGTCTGCTCCTGGGAAAGTTTTGCAATCCAACACCTGGTTTCTGAATCTCTGCCTAATCATAATGAAGTCAATTTGATACCTTCCAGTGTCTCCAGGTCTCGTCCACGTATACAGCCGTCGTTTGTGGTGTTTGAACCAAGTATTGACAAGGGCTAAATTATGATCAGTGCAGAATTCAACCAGCCGACTTCCTCTTTCGTTCCCTTGTCCCAATCCGAATTCTCCTACTGTATTACCTTCTCTTCCTAGGCCTACCACTGCATTCCAGTCTCCCATCACAATTAGATTCTCGTCGCCTTTTACATATTGTATTAAATCTTCTAACTCTTCATATATTCTTTCGATTTCCTCGTCATCCGCTGAACTAGTAGGCATATAGACCTGTACTATTGTGGTGGGCATTGGTTTGGTGTCTATCTTGACAACAATAATTCTTTCACTATGCTGGTCATAGCAGCTTACCCGCTGCCCTATTTTCTTATTCATTATTAAACCAACTCCTGCATTTCCCTTGTTTGATTTCGTGTTGATAATTCGGTAGTCGCCTGACCAAAAATCCTGTTCTTCTTGCCAACGTACTTCACTTATACCAACTACATCTAACTTTAGTCTATCCATCTCCATTTTCAGATTCTCTAACCTACCACAATGATTCAAACTTCTAACATTCCACGCTCCGACTCGCAGAATGTCAGTATCCATCTTCCTGATGATCACCCCCTCTCGTGTAGTCCCCACGCGGAGATCCGAATGGGGGACTAGATTACCTCCGGAATATTTTACCCGGGAGGAAGCCATCATCAGTACATCATTCATACAGAGAGAGCTTCATGTTCTCGGGAGTTAGTTACGGCTGTAGTTTCCCGTTGCTTTCAGCCGTGTAGCATTATCAACACAGCTAAGCCATGTTGAGTATTATTACAAGGCCATAACAGTCAGTCATGTAGACTGCTGCCCTTGTAACTTCCGAAAGGCTGCTACCCCCCTTTCGATGAACCATTCGTTAGTCTGGTCTCTCAACAGATACCCTTCCCATATGGTTGCACCTGCGGCTCGGCTATCTGCTTCATTGGGACACGCAAGCCTCCTCACCGCGGCAAGGTCACATGGTTCATAGAGGAGGATTTTATGTCATAGGAACAAATTACTAGATGATAAATGTTCCATTGAGTTTTGATTCTCAAAAATAAAAAGGTGATGTGAAGATCGCAATGTTCTGAAAGTAGAAATAATATCTTAATTAGGTTAATATCGTCTCAAGTTTATGGATGCTTGAGAGCATATGTATCTGGTTGATTAGGGCTTGCTTTTCCTAGGTGGAATTTCCCAGTATACTGGTTGTGTATTAATTTGTCTGATGATCTTATGGCGATGACATTATCTCCAATTCCCTTTGGTTTTACGCTTCTCTACGAACTATTTCCTAGCAAATACTTCTAAATACGTGCTCACTGTCGTAGAGAACATAAATTTTCAGTTTAAAAAGAGTAACTAATTCTTGACAGAAGGACGTGGGTTCGATTCCCTGTCAGGAAGTCGAAACTCTTAAGAAACGAGATTTCCACTTCCGGAGGTGCACATGGCAGCAAGGTTCATTCATCCTACACCAAAAATGAGTGCCAGGTTAATTCCTTGGGGGAAATTATGGCCGAGGGTAGAGCTAACCCATCTACCCCACCAAGTACCTAGGTTACGGTTAGTGGAAGCCTGTACCTTCCAACCCTCCAAGGGCCTTCATGGCCTATACGGAGATGACTTTGTTTTTTTAATACTTCCTGAATCTTTAGTAGCCTAATTTCGACCTATCATGGTCAGTTACGAGGATCACACACAGTGTTTCTAATGCACAAAAATGTATTTCTCGTAAGATATCTTTGCACATTGTTGCTAAATCTGAACCTAAAGACAACCCCAAACAGTCGTCCATTTTATAGTCTTCACTTCCTTTTACATGACTTACATTAACTTGAAGACCGAGCGAGTTGGCCGTGCGGTTTGGGCCGCGCAGCAGTGAGCTTGCATCCAGGAGATAGTGGGTTCGAACCCCACTGTCGGCAGCCATGAAGATGGTTATCCGTGGTTTCCCATTTTCACACCAGGCAAATACTGGGGATGTACGTTAATTAAGGCCACGGCCGCTTCTTTCTCAATGCTAAGCTTTTCCTATCCCATCGTCGCCATAAGACCTACCTGTAAGTGCGGCCAGTGTCCAGTATTCGGAAGATAGTGAGTTCGAACCCCACTGTCGGCAGCCATGAAGATGGCTTTCCGTGGTTTCCCATTTTCACACCAGGCAAATACTGGGGATGTACCTTAATTAAGGCCACGGCTGCTTCCTTCTCGCCCCTAGCCCTTTCCTGTCCCATCGTCGCCATAAGACCTATCTGTGTCGGTGCGACGTAAAACAAGTTGAAAAAAAGATCTACTCGAATCGGTGCGACGTAAAACAAATTGTATAATAATAATAATAATAATAATAATAATAATAATAATAATAATAATAATAATAATAATAATAATAATAATAATAATTTAATGTTATCGGGTTTAGGTCCCCTTAACTACATTTTACGCTTTTCGGGAACGTCGAGGTACCGGAATTTTGTCTCACATTCCTTTTAAGTGCCACCACGAATGAGGCTGGCGTATTTGAGCACCTTCAAATATCACCGGACTAAGCCGGGATCGAACCTGCCAACTTGAGCCAACTCTACCGTCTGAGCCAGTCGGCCTGGTATTATTCTTCTTCTTATTATTATTCTTGTTTCGTTTCAGCCAACTAAGTACCACGACATTTCAACTGTTTCCACTGAGCTTTGTGTAAGTTTCGTCCATGCCTTTCCAGTTTTCAGCTTCGGCTTTGGTTGGAAACTCGGATGTTCTTAAAGTTTTTTCTTAAGTAAGTCACGCTCCTGGATATCTTTTTTTTTTTTTTTTTTTTTTTTTTTTGCTATGGGCTTTACGTCGCACCGACACAGAAAGGTCTTATGGCGACGATGGGATAGGAAAGGTCTAGGAGTTGGAAGGAAGCGGCCGTGGCCTTAATTAAGGTACAGGTGTGAAAATGGGAAACCACGGAAAACCATTTTCAGGGCTGCCGATAGTGGGATTCGAACCTACTATCTCCCGGATGCAAGCTCACAGCCGCGCGCCTCTACGCGCACGGCCAACTCGCCCGGTCCTGGATATGTTCAAATTATTATTATTATTATTATTATTATTATTATTATTATTATTATTATTATTATTATTATTATCCCGGCTTCATGATATCGTCAAATACGTTTCAGTATTATTTGTGAAGTTGAGAAACAAGGATACTAGCAGTATAATCGCATGAAATTCAAGTGAAAACTTGAGACTGTTTAGATTGGTCGTGAAACAAAAGACTTTTTGTTTCCCTCCGACATAAGTGATCACTGTTACGAAGGGATCTTTTTTCTTAGGTGACAGGATGTTGATGTCTTTAGTTTATTTTTGCTGAGAGTCAAACAACCCCACGTGCTGAGCAGCCTCCGGGACGCGTGCTACATACGGCAACCAGCTTTCACAGATATGATTTCCCAACTGCTGGATACTTCTATTTCAGCAACCTGCATTTTTCTGGTTCAGTCCCATTGAACCACCACCACTTCTATAGATAACTTTTTTTTTGAACAACCGAGGAGTGTCTGTTCATAAAGGTGCTACAGTCGAAACCTTTTATAGCGATATCGCTTTTAACGACATTTATTAGGTATACCGGCGAAATCTAAAGGTCCTGTCTAAATCCTGTTTAAACACTGTATTTAAAAAATCGCTTAGTACGACATATGGTATAAAACAGCGTATCTTTATTACATTTTCGGAGAAATGTATCGAACCGAGCTCGATAGCTGCAGTCGCTTAAGTGCGGCCAGTATCCAGTATTCAAGAGAAAGCGGGTTCGAACCCCACTGTCGGCAGTCCTCAAGATGGTCTTCCGTGCTTTCCCATTTTCACACCAGGCAAATGCTGGGACTGTACCTGAATTAAGGCCACGGCCGCTTCCTTCCCACTCCTGACACTTTCCCGTCCCATCGTCGCCATAAGACCTATCTGAGTCGGTGCGACGTAAAGCAACTTGTAAAATAAGAAATAAATAAATGTATCGACTATAAGGTCGAATGTTGATTTAGTTGTTTATTAAGTATTTGTGGATTGCTGACAACAATGTAAAGCTTATTTTCAAACCCTTGTTTTTAGTAGATTGTAGATTTCAAATCAATCTGTGATTTCAAGTCAAGGCAAGCATCGCTGTGAAGATGACGCAGAAAGAAAGGAGGTAGTATCATCATCATCATCATCATCTGTTTACCCTCCAGGTTCGGCTTTTCCCTCGGACTGAGCGAGGGATCCCACCTCTACCGCCTCAAGGGCAGTGTCCTGGAGCTTCAGACTCTTGGTCGGGGGATACAACTGGGGAGTATGACCAGTACCTCGCCCAGGCGGCCTCACCTGCTATAGTGAACAGGGGCCTAGTAGGGGGATGGGAAGATTGGAAGGGATAGGCAAGGATGAGGGAAGGAAGCGGCCGTGGCCTTAAGATAGGTACCATCCCGGCATTTGCCTGGAGGTGAAGTGGGAAACCACGGAAAACCACTTCGAGGATGGCTGAGGTGGGAATCGAACCCGCCTCTACTCAGTTGACCTCCCGAGGCTGAGTGGACCCCGTTCCAGCCCTCGTACCACTTTTCAAATTTCGTGGCAGAGCCGGGAATCGAACCCGGACCTCCGGGGGTGGCAGCTAATCACGCTAACCACTACACCACAGAGGCGGCAGGAGGTAGTATACTCCCACATAATATGGCGATTTCAGTATGGGAAACAAACGTCAGTGTCGCCAAGGAATTGAATATATCACACTCAACAATGTCTACACATTTATTAGCCAAGACCGTGTGCGACATTACTGATCAATTTGCATCGTTGCTATTTCTTTCCTCACTTATTATTTTATATTTTGCTGGAATATTATTGCTGTAGCCTCCGTGGCTCAGACGGCAGCTCGTCGGCCTCTCACCGCTGGATACCGTGGTTCAAATCCCAGTCACTCCATGTGAGATTTTTGCTGGACAAAGCGGAGGCGGGACAGGTTTTTCTCCGGGTACTCCGGTTTTCCCTGTCATCTTTTATTCCAGCAACACTCTCCATTCTCATTTCATAGCATCTATCATTCATTAATAAATCACGTTGGGAGTGACGACCCCATCGTACTAATAGCCTGTATTTATCTGCTCCATTCATTACATCCCTGACCCGGTCAATGACTGGAAAACAGGTTGTAGGTTTTCATTTTCATTATTGCTGTATGTACTGTGTAAACATTAGAAGAAGAATTCCTCTCAGTACCACTGCACAATATAATGCTGTGTTGCAAATACAGTACTTCTTTCCCTTATGCGGTTTTCTATTTTTTTTAATTTTTAACTTTACTCTGTTTATTAATCAAGTAACTCTTGTTTACAACCTAAAACTTAGATATGACGTTGTTAGCAACAAAAGAAGAAAACCGGTTTGTGCGATTATCGCCTATAACGACCGTTAAATCGCGATCCCTTCGATATAACCGGTTTTGACTGTATTTCCACTTCCAAAATATAAATCGGTATTTCGTGCACGTGCATTACAGTGGTTCAATATTATCCACTGTTATGAGCAATCCAGACCAGGAAGATGTAATTCCAAAAAATTTGTGCCAAACACGATCATGGGTACCTTTCATGTGTCTTGTATTTTATGTTTCTTGTGCTTTTCCCATAACTTTCTTAAGGTGGAGATAGCACCTCTTGAACAGACACTCCTCAGCTGAACTTTAATGTCACAAGTCTATATATTTTCTGCTATTTGTTTTACATCGTTCCGACACAGGCAGATCTTGAAAGAGAAACAGAAAGCTTTCAGTTTGCCTTTAGGTTCGTTCTAATAAAACTCACTCCAATGATGCTTGAAACTACAATCTTAGAACTTTGGATATCCGCTTCTGTGGAGTAGTGGTTAGTGTGATTAGCTGCCACTCCCGGAGGCCCGGGTTCGATTCCCGGCTCTACGACGAAATATGAAATGTGGTATGAGCACTGGAACGCAGTCCACTCAGCCTCGGGAGGTCAGCTGAGTAGAGGGGGTTCGATTCACACCTCAGCCATCCTCGAAATGGTTTTCCGTGGTTTCCAGGCAAATGCGGGGATGGAACCTAACTTAAGGCCACGGCCGCTTCCTTCCCTCTTCCCTGCATGTCCCTTCCAATCTTCCCATACCCCCACATGGCCCTTGTTCAGCATAGCAGGTGAAACTGCCTGGACGTGGTACTAGTCGTCCTCCCCAGTTGTATCCCCCAACCCAAAGTCCCACGCTCCAGGACATTGCCCTTGAGGCGGTAGAGGTGGGATCCTTCGCGGAGTCAGAGGGAAAAACCAACCCTGGAGGGTAAACGGATTAAGAAAGGAAGAAAGATGTTTCTAGAACTAGACTCTTACTCGGAGGCGCCCGGTTCGATTTACGCCCAGGTCAGGGACTTTTACGTGGAACGGAGGCTGGTTCAAGGTCCAGTCTGTTATGTGTTGCATGTGAGCTTGGGGAAGGTATTCTTTCTGATAAAATTAGGGAAGTCTGCGTAATTACTTCTTTCTTTACAGTTTGCTTAACGTCGCACCGACAAGATAGGTCTTATGGCGACTATAAGTCCTAGGAGTGGAAAGAATACGGCCGTGCTCCTCATTAACGTGCAGCCCTAGCATTTTCCCGGTGTGCAAATGGAAAACCACGGAAAACCATCTTCAGGGCTGCCGACAGTGGGGTTCGAACCCACCATCTCCCGAATGCAAGTTCACCGCTGCGCAACCCTAGCCGCACGGACAACTCCCTCGGCGAGATAAGACTTGAAGGCAGTTCGAATTTAGGAAAAGTTATTGCACTGAGGCTCAACTTGTTGGATTCCAGCAAGATATAGCAGATATTTTAGATTCTGGTGGTCAAATGGGCTGTATGGCGAATGACCTATCTAAGGCGTTTGATAGGGTAGATCATGGAAGACTACTGACAAAAATGAATGCAATCGGACTAGACAAAAGAGTGAATGAATGGGTAGGCTATATTTCTAGAAAATAAAACTCACAAAATTAGAGGGAGTGAAGCATTATCTGATCCTGCAACCATTGAGACGGGAATTCCTGAAGGAACTATTATTGCACCTTTATATTTTCTTATGTTTCTTTTTACAAGTTCCTTTACGTCACATCAACACAGATAGGTCTTATGGCGACGATGGGATAGGAAAGGCTAGGAGTGGGAATGAATTGGAAGGAACAGCCCTGGTGTGAAAATGGGAAACTACGGTAAGCCATCTTCAGGGCTGCTGGCAGTGGGGGTTCGAACCCACTATCTCGCGAATGCTAGATCACAGTTGTGCTGATATGATATAGGCTAAAATGATACTGACTTGTGGCCTCCAAAGAGGCCTGGTGCAGGTCTTTCGACTTGACAACGTATGGGCGACCTGCGCGTTTGTGAGGATGGGACCCTACCTGTGACGAATTCTAATGCTGAAGACGGCACACACACCCAGACCCCGAGCCATCGGAATCAACCAATGAATGTTAAAATTTCCGAGCGGCTGCGAATCGAACTCGGGACCTTCTGGACCAAAGGGCAGTACGCTATCCACTTAACCACGGAGCCGGCATAATATGATATAACATGACACGACACGGCATGACATGATATGATATGTGATATGATATGATGTGATATGATATGACATGATATGATATGACACGACACGACATGACATGACATGATATGATACGATATGATATGTGATGTAATGTGATATGATGTGATATGATATGACATGACATGATACGACATGATATGATATGATATGATATGATATGATATGATATGATATGATATGATATGATATGATATGATATGATATGATATGATATGATATGATATGATATGATATGATAGGATGTGACGTGACGTGACGTGGCGTAACGTGACGTGATGTGACGTGACGTGATATGACGTGACGTGACGTGACGTGACGTGCCGTGCCGTGATGTGGGTAAAGTAACTGAATCAGAGACAAGGCCTTTGGCGCACGATGTTATACTGTGTAGTGTTTGTGTTTTAAATAAAGTACAGGACTGTTAACGACTGCAAAAGGACTAAAGTAAAAAAATAGTAACTCCATCTCTTCACAGAGCCAATTTGTATTGAATGCCACTTGATTCTGTTTGGTCCTAGGATATGAGTACAAGGGAGCCTTTAACTCCACAGTGGTGTGAGTTACTTCCCTTCGCCCTGGGACTCTCACGTAGTCACTCTCGAAAAAGAAAAAACCCCTTTGGCTTTCAGGATGGAACAGGATGGTGCAATTAAGTCCATTGTCAGATAGCATTGTGCTCTGAACACAATATTGTTCAAACAGTGAATTATTGCTCTCCACAAAAGCATAATACATTGTTGCACTGTTAATATTTTCTTGAGTAGATTCCAAACTAGAAGATATTTTTTCCAGAGTGAGTTTGTGTTCTTAGAAGTAATATTTTGGAGTTTATAAAACTTGCAGCAGTGTCTGATTTTGATGATTCCTTGTTGTTGTTTGAGTCATCAGTCCATAGACTGGTTTGATGCAGCTTTCCATACCACCCTATCCTGTGCTAACCTTTTCATTTCTACGTAACTATTGCATCCTACATCTGCTCTAATCTGCTTGTCATATTCCTACCTTGGTCTACCCCTACCGTTCTTACCACCTACACTTCCTTCAAAAACCAACTGAACAAGTCCTGGGTGTCTTAAGATGTGTCATATCATTCTATCTCTTCTTCTCGTCAAATTTAGCCAAATCGATCTCCTCTCACCAGTTCGATTCAGTACCTCTTCATTCGTGATTTGATCTATCCATCTCACCTTCAGCATTCTTCTGTAACACCACATTTCAAAAGCTTCTATTCTCTTTCTTTCTGAGCAACTACCCATCTTGGTGACTGAGGGGAACGTATCAGCAGCGCTAAGTATAGTGATCTGATGACGATGATGCCATGGATACTTCATGCAGCTCCCTCATGGGGATAATGAGCCAGATTATCCTGATTCTCAATGATTTAGACAGACGATAAGTAGTATTATGTCGATACCATAAATATTGGGTGAATAATGGTGAGCCTAATGACTTTTCGGTGTTTCCCTAATTATGGGGATGTTCATATTTCGTATGAACAAGAAACCATCAAGATATATATCTGCAATAATTGCACGCTTACTTATAATTTTGACTTTTTATTATTGTTAATTACGTTTACTTATGTTCTAATTACTTTTAAATGTTTCACAAGTGTGTTAGTTTAATAAAAAGACGTGTGTTTGGATACCATTCCACGGAGTTACGTTTATATGACTCGGAGCAAAATGAAACATAAAATGAAGTTCCCTTAGAGCCACACAATCGTAAGTCCCTTTTCTCAATATTTTGACATTAAAAAAGCTATAATGATAAACAAAGCTGAACGACATCATAAAGCATGTCAATGTTTTTTTAATATAAAAATCCAACCAATCATTTTAGAGATATTGCTGGAAATCTCAGCAAAATGTTGTTTTCTCGCTCTCCTGCAAAGTGAATTGCTTGGCGCTTATGTTTGTTTGGCTCTGGGCTACGGATTTGTTTCACCACTCTGATGTTGCACCCACAGATTACTTATTGGATTCCAGGGAATAGCAGCGTGAGGTATACTGGAGCATCTAGTCCAAATGGGATTAGCGAGTAATGCATGTCTAGGCTAATGTGATCAGCGGTGAAGCTAAACACGCAGGCAGGGGTTTCGCAACGAAATACATTGCCATTGGTAAATCAAGACCAATACACTCTCTCTTATCAGAGGAGGAATATTAAACAATAATTTTTCACAGCTTTTACACCAATTATCACCGCAGGTTTAAAGGGGAATACAATGGTCTTAAATTGCAACAAAACTGAATATATTTTCTTTCATCTAATCTAAGCACTACAACTAGGAAGGACAGCAACAAGTCAGTGAAAATAGTAGGATTCCATTTAGACTCAAAGCGGTATGATCATACACAACAACTATGTAAGAAATTGCCCCGAGTGATATTTTTATTGCGAAAACTGAAGAAATGTGTTACCAAACCTCTAATAATATCTGCTTACTATGCTTTCATTCACATCTACAGTATGGAACAGTAATGTAGGGGAATTCTACGGGGGCTTAGGAAGTGTTTACATGGCAAAGGAAAGCACTCAGACGTATACAGGGAGTTTCAGACAAGTAATAATACAGGGCCATTTTCGAAGAACTGGAAATAATGGCTCTTTCCTCAGTATATACTTACCAATGCAGAATGGACATCAAAGAAAACCTAATTAATTACCCAGTAAGGGAGGCAAGGATGTTTTAAATGTGGCTCGTTTACTCATGTCGCCAAAAATTGCCCTAATGCTAATAGCACCCCCCCCCCCTGCTCAACTTCTGGTGCAACCTCCGCGAACCCTAATAATCGAAAATGACTAATGTCTTCGGCTGAGTCGGCGTGATAATCTTTTCCAGGCTCAGCCCCTGTTAAACCCAGCGGAAGCTCGGGTAAGGATAACGGTTCTTCTAATTCATCATTTGAAGCCCCAAAAGAATGCCTCAGGATTGCGGCGGAGACACCCGCACTCGCACCATTTCTTAAGATCGAATTGAATAGTGAACCCGTTACTGCTCTATTAGACTCTGGGAGTGTTTGTTCTATTATTTTGGCTGACTAGTATTCTAAATTAAAGTCTGTTTGTCAATTTTCTGATTATTGTTCGTCTTCGGTTCAATGCATTTCGGCTAACTCCTCTCCCTTAGAAATTTTAGGGTTTATCTTTGCCACAATTCGGATTTATAAATTCACCCGGAAAGTTAAATTGTTTGTGGCTTAACACTTGTCTTGCCCCATAATATTAGGAGCAGAATTCATGTCTCATACCGGTCTAGTGCTCGACATTCAGAGCAAGTCATGCACCTTCAAATTTACTAAACATTGTAAAATTCCGTTGCTAAAACGTAATTCTGTGTCATGTTCATCTGTTTCGCCTACCCAGGATGAGATGTTGTTGTACCTTAGACATCTACTGAGGAGCAGGCTGAGAGTATTTGTAAATTGTGTCAGTCGTTTCCGGATGTATTTTCCGATACTCTTGATGTTACTGACCTTATTGAATACAAAAGTGAGGTTACTGATTCGGCGATTAGATTTCCACCCTATAGGCTATCTCCTCCTAAAATGAAGGCTCTTAAGGAGATCATCGAAAAGATGTTAAAAGGTGGTATTATTCGACCTTCTAAGTCGGCGTATTCATAGCCCATTTTCCTGGTGCCGAAACCCCAAGGTGGCTTCCGGCCTGTGCTTGACTATAGGGCTTTAAATCGGAAGGTGGTGTTACAATCTCTGCCCCTTCCTGACCTTCACTCTTGTTTGTCATGGTTTCGGAAAGCTAAGTTTTTCACCATCTTAGACCTCAATCAGGCGTACAATCAGATCCCTCTAGCTGAAGAATCGAAACATCTAACAGCTTTTGCCACGGATTGGAACTTGTATGAGTACAACCGCGTACCTTTCGTGCTCCCCACGGGGGCAGCTGTGCTCACGAGACTGCTAGATAGGGTCTTCTCCGACATCAAGTTTGAATGCTTGTACCATTATCTCGATGATGTCGTCGTACTTTCGGAGGCCTTTGAAGAACACCTTGATCATCTAAAAGAGGTTCTCAATCGCCTTCGTAAGGCAGGGTTGACTGTGAAGTTATCTAAGGTAGCTTTTTCTAAACCTTCTATGTCATTCCTAGGGCATGTTGTGTCGCCCGATGTTGTTTCTATTGATCATTCTAGAATACAGGCCATCCGTGATTTCAAACCTCCTAAGGACATCAAAGGTATTGCCAGGTTCATCGGCATGGTGAATTTCTTCAGGAAATTTATTCCGAACTTCGTTAATAGAGCGGCGCACTTGAACTTACTTCGTAGGAATGGCGTCAAATTTGAGTGGGGACTGTCTCAACAAGCCGGTTTTGAAGATCTGAAATTAGCTCTTTGTAATGCCCCGGTCCTTGCTCTGCCTGATTTCTCGAAGAAATTCATTGTTCAAGCCGACGCCTCATCATCGGCCGTAGCTGTTGTGCTTCTCCAGGAAACTGAACGTGGAAGGCGACCCATCGCCTATGCGTCTAGGACATTATCGGCTCAAGAAGCCAAATATTCCATCTATGAACTAGAGGGTTTGGCAGCATTATTTGCACTAGAGAAGTTCCGACTCCATCTGGCGCATGTTAAGTTTGACATAGAAACCGATAACCAAGCCTTAAGTTGGGTCTTAGCTAGGCCGCGTCGTACTGGTCGTATAGCCCCTTGGGCCATCAGGATTTCTGCCTTCCAATTTGATGTTAGGCATATCAGAGGATCTGAAAACGTTGCTGCGGATGGACTAAGCCGCATGTTTTCTCGTGATGGGGAGACCACTGAACAGGAAGATAGTTCTTCTCTTCCCGTGGCCATACCTTCGTGTGTAAATGCCATTCTAACTTATGCCCCCATGTTGTTTAGGGATATTGAAAAATATCAACGTGAAGATCCTGTGCTGGCCCCTATTACTGAAACCTTCTGGGGAATATGTTGTCCCTTATGTGTTGAGGAACGCGGGTTTCTGTTTCCTGTCGAGGCATGATCAGAAGATGAAAGTAGTGGTTCCAGCCGTGCTTGTACCTATGATCTTCAAGTACTATCATGAGACCCCATTAGGGGGGCATTTAGCCATCTTCAAAACTCGGAAAAAAGAATCCTAGAGATGTTTGTTTGGAAAGGTATGGACGGTGAAATTCGTGAATTGATAAAAGCTTGTAAATCTTGTTTGCTTAGTAAACCTTGTCCACTAAGTTAGGTCTATTATCTTCTCATCAAGCTTCGCGCCCCATGGAACGCCTCTATATAGACTAGGTCGGACCTTTCCCCCAATCAAAGGGGAACGCCAACAAATTCATTCTAGTGTGTGTAGATGGTTTCACTAGGTGTTCCTGGTTATTTCTAACTAAGCTGGCTACCGCTCAGTCCACCATTTCCTGTTTAAATACCATATTTGCTTCTTTTGGTCCTTGTCAATATATAGTTTCTGATAATGCTAAAGCCTTTACCTCCAACTTCTTCCGTAAATTCTGTTTTGATCTGTCCATTTCACATGTAACTACTTCGGCGTATTATCCTCAACCATCTTTGGCTGAGCGGGTCAATCGTAATCTTAGATCGGCTTTCATTGCGTTTCATCATGAAGATCATTCCAGGTGGAATGCATCCCTGAATTGGTTGGCCTTTGCTTTGAATTCGGCAGTTCATGAGTCCCATAAGTTCACTCCAGCTTCTCTGATATTTAAATTTGTGCCTAACATGCCGCTCTCTAACCTTTGGTCACTTAATGATTTCCTTCCAGAGACAATAGATATCGATAATATTAGAGATCTATGGAAAAAGGCTAAGCACAACCTGAAGGTTTCTCATGAAAAGGTTAGGGAAAGATATGATCGTGGACGGAGGCCCACCAATTTAAAAATCGGAGATCAAGTCATGGTTAGGTATTTTGTTCCCGCGGGCAAGCTTGCCCCCAGATTTCACGGGCCGTGCATTATATTGGATTTTCTGACTCCCGTTACGTTATTAGTGAGCAATCCAGCCACAGAGAGGATCTTTAGAGTGCACCTCTCTCAAGTAAAACCTATATGATTAAAGTACATTTTTGCCATTAAAATTTTAGCAGGAGTTTGTAGGTTATACTTTTTTTGTGTTTCGAGGCCTTCTGCACTATTATTGGATGTAAATACTGTATGTATATGACCTGTTATGTACGATCTTCCCCTCTGGGTTTCCTGCTGTCAATTCCTGAGTGGCCATTACCAAGCCCCCGTCTCCTGCACATCCGCACTATTGGCATAGAAGAACCTTCCACGCCGCTTGCCCCTCTGCATCACCAATAAAGGTCGTACTCTCAAGTCTGCAACAACACTTCCCTGTTTCCGAGATCTTACTGTTCAGTGCCCCCTCAGCTGGCCGCCACCGTACTGTAGCATCTTGTGAGGGACACAAGAGAGAAGAAAGGGCCCTCTTCACTCTAGTAAGGCCTCCTTCTGAACGGCGCGCTGGAGTGCATCTCCCCGGCAAAGGCTGAAGTGCGGTGACACTACCACCAACTTATCTGGGGACTGTATATATACTTCTAATCTGCGGCGTCCCTCACCACGACTACCCCTCTCATAGTACCGGGAGAAGTGTATCTGAGAGTACTCCGGGGGTCTGCGCGACCTTCACCTGAGTATCGGCAAGCGGCGGCAGTTCTGGCCGTCAAATCTATCAACATGTATTTAACATTCTACAATAACAAGGACACTCTTAAGCTGGAGTTAAACAAGTTTCTACCTATCAACTTAAAAAACTTAGGATTTTTCCCTTCACTGAAATTTTTTTCTTCTGTCTAACCCCCAAGGAGGGACTTTTATTTTGGGGGGGGAGATCTGTACCGGGAGGTACACCTCAATGCCGCACATTTAAAACTAGCGCCTAAATAAACTCCTCTATTGGTGAAACTGTGTAACTAAAACTACACCAACTTAGAACTTTACTCAGAAGATGTCACCGCAGAAATATTGACTAATTTTGTTATTGTGAAGTTTCCTGTACTGACTGAATTTCTACTAGTTTTGTTTGTTATCCATCAAGAAGTTTGGACATTCTTCCACAGATAACACTACTAAAAACTGTGATCATGCACCCTGATGCGAGGAGTAAGAACTTATGATTCAAAGAAGTTTTGTATTCATATTTTTTCTGATTGATGTTCATTTGTTTTTGGGTTGGCAATATTTCCTTTTTATTTCCGCCAGTTTTGAATCTAACCAATCCCTAATTTCTGTAATTAATTTTCCATCTATCACCGGCTTCTTCTCCGATTCTGAGTGTTACTTTTGAAATTTACCAATAAAATTCAGTGGGTGTGTCTTGATTAATCGTGAATGATCTCGAACCTTCCCTGAGGGTTTATAAACTGCGGCTTTTCACGTTTCTTGGCCAATTGATCGTCATCTTACTGAGTGTGTGGGTCATAGCAGGAGGCGGGCGGCCTCTTTCATCGGTCAGCAGTACATCTCCAAGGTAATGGCCACATAATTCCATCTTTCTTGTTATAGCTATCTTCGCAGTTTAACGCGAGGGAAAGGTCCGAATCTTTAACTAGATAACCAACTTTTCTAAAATTTAACCTTCTGCCGGCTAATATAAAAACTTCATAAAATCTTTTACTGTAAATCGGGGATAGAGACTGATGTACCCTCTCGAGCTCCCCTTCATCTTCGTTTGAGGTGACTACGTTTTGTAACTGTTTTTCTTCCTGTTCGTAATGCTGTAATTTACCCTTATACGAGTCACCTCAGTAGTTTGGGAATAGCCCCCGTTTCATCGGCCTAGTGCCCATTAGGTTTTAAGTGTTCACATCTAGGAGTGCAATTTTTCGCCGCCATTCATTTAATGTTCGGGCCATTTATTTAACCGTTGTTCTTTTCCATGAAGGCCCAGTAGGTTGGGTATTAAATACCCCTGTATAATCATTTTCCAATCGTAAGTTGTGCCTTGAGAGGCCAGAAATTGTAAGTTGATGTTGCCCTGAGTATGCTTGGGAAACTGAGAGCCTGTTTGCTCTCCTTCAAAGTTTTTGTAAGATTATCGAATGCCTCTTGAAGGCTAGATGTTGTAATTTTGGGAGCAAGTGCTCTTTGAATTAGGGGATTTGTGCCCTTGTATAAATTTGTGCTCTTTTGTAAATTTGAGCTAGGAGCCCAGGAAAAGTGAAGCTAGGGCTTGAAGCCCAGGATCCGTTATAACCACTAATCTGGTCATTCCTAGATTTGTTTTATGATTGCTACCTGTATCTGTAATATTGTCATGAAAAAATTTGTTAAGTTTGAAATTCCGAAAATACAACCTTCAGTTTAAGTTTTAAATTCAATTCTTAACATTGTAGTTAGACCCATTCACCCCAGCACCTTCTTTAACCTCTTTCTGCTCCACGGATAACCCCGGAACAAATACCTTAGTGTTATCGGAGACTATATATTGACAAGGACCAAAAGAAGCAAAGATAGTATTAAGGCAAGAAATGGTAGACTGAGCGGTAGCCAGCTTAGTTGGAAATAACCATGAAAATTAGGTGAAACCATCTACACATACAAGGATGACACAGTCTGGCTCGAGCAGCCGAGGAGTGAAGTCGCGTGGTGCAGTGCGTGCCGTAAACATGGTCGGTATTGAGCAGTACCTGGCCGCGATTGGGAAATGGCAGGTGAAGCAGAGGAAGGAGACCAAGAATAGACGGGTGTTAAGAAAAGAAGGAGTAAAAATGGGTGAAGCGGTGCTGGTTATGACAGTGACAGCGGTGCTGCTGGTGATTGGGGGGGTGGAATTAAACCCAGGCCCAAATACCAGCGGAAAATTCAGCATGGAGGACTTGGCAGCACTTTAGGTGGTAGTGTGTGAAGTAATGCAGGAAAAGTGTCAATGGGATAAGGTACAGGAAATAAAGGACATGTTGGAGGAGCAGAGAAAGGAGATAGGGAACATGAAGAAATGGCTAGAAACGAGGGCTGAGGAATCGAACAGGAGAGTGGGCAACAATGAGAAGGAAATAGAGTTATTAAGAGGGAAAGTGAAACATCTGGAAGAGGAGGTGATGATGATGATGAAGAGAGAAGCGGAGGGGTACAGGCAGGAGAGACTGAAGAAAGCCATATTTATATATGGTGTGGAGGAAGGTGAGAGGGAAGGCAAGATTGACCTGATATCCAAGGTGGTAGAGGTCATACGGGATAGGATGAAGATAAGTGGACATAGACGATGTGGAGAGAGTGGGAAAAACTGAAGGACGGAGGCCATTTAGGGTAAAAATTTTCTCAACCCTAATGGCAAAAATTGTGGTTAGAAACAGTAATAATCTACAGGACCAGAAAGTAGGGGTGAAAAGAGACATGGGAAAGGAAGTGAAAATATGAAGATTTTGAACAGACACCTGTGGAGAGCGAGAAATCAGGGACCAAAGGCCCGAATAAGAGGTCAGAGGTTGGTGGTGAAAAACGGAAGATGGATTAGGGAGCACTCAGTGGCGAAGCTGAAGGAGATGGACGAACGCGTTAGTCCTGAATGAGGAGAGACGACAAGGTAAGATGGAAGGAAGAAGGAAGTAACAACGAGGAGTGGAGCCGAGAAAGGAGAGGAGATCGACTCAGGTGAAAACGGACAGTGCAGTGTGGATACAGAAGATCAGAACCGTGAAGGGGTGAGTGAGGGTGAGCAGCAAGAAACGGCGAGAGCAGAGTGCAGTGGTTTAGTGAGCAAGAAAGGACATGAGAAGACTAATCGACAGGAAGCTAAAGCAGTTATGAGCAAAGGAAGAAGTACTAGTTTAAAATACCTTTGGGGTAAAGTATGTAAAGGGATGGAGGATACGGAGGGCATGGAACGGAATAGGTTGGTATAAAAAGGAGGAATGGAGATAGGAGATGAGGGGACGAGAACTACAAGGAGTAAAATCAGAGGAGGAAACTTAGAAGGGAGGGAGGGAAAGTTATAACTATATTGGAAAATAGGATGTGTGAATATTGAGGGATTAATAAACAAATTAGGAAATAAGAAAGTTCGGGAAGTAATAGAAAGTTTCGATGTTGTGGCACTCTTGGAGACCTGGCTGGAAACAGGGAGGGAGATCTCATGGAAGGGGTTTGTGATTAAATCTAAATATAGGACAAAGGAGAGGACTAAGGGACGCGCACCAGGAGGGATGATAGTACTAATTAGGGAAGAAATTAGTTGGTGGAGGATATAGAATGTTAGGTACAATTTTGGAAAATGTCCTGAAGTTACACACTAGTGGCCTGAACTTACCAATCCCCTTTTTCAAGAGATCGAAAATGAAAGGTCGATTCCACTATATCGCCGAGCGTTAATAGAAACGGCTTTCGCAAGTATCAACTCAATATCGATGCGTAAGAGGCAGAATGCTCCAGTAGACAAGTTCTGACTCACAAGGCAATAAACTCAGCAGAGCGGAGCGCAGAGGAAGGTAATATACACCAAGCCGTACTTCGGAATATATAAAAAAACATTAATGGCGGGCCATTCCCAAGAGGAGTTATCGTGGTAAGTGCATGTTAAATCGTAGGAAAGGAATACCAGAAAAGAGAACTCCCAAAACACAGAATTCTTTTTTTAAATATAACATATATATTGAATAAACAAGATGTAGATCCACAAAGAGAGATAAACATATCACGGGGGACTATTTCAATGGTCAATAATCTAGTTTAGATAGGGACACACAGTTACAACAAAGGGTGAAAATGACCCGTAAAAATCAACATTATCTTTGGTTACAATAAGGGATAATAGCCCCGAGAATTACAACTGTCTTTGAGGTACAACCAAAGGGGTAAATGCCCCATGAATTACAAATATCTTGACTCGCACAAATTCGAGTGAAAAGGTTAAACCTGAGCAAATCAATGTTCTTGTTTACATACAAGCTCCCATAAGAGGCCCATTTGATGAACCGGAATAAGATAGTTCAAAAAAACAATTGGCAGTAATATTAATTGAAAAGAGGTTTACAATACGAAAAAGGAGTACTTTGCAAGATACTACCACAATCCCCCAGATTCGTGGTTCAGCTTAGACAATATAGGGAAACATATGAACATCGAACATACCTAGTGTAGATACATCATAAAAGGGGTAGCAGACCGCGATACACCATCATAAATAACAAAGGTAAATAAAAGGACAAAAATAATAAAGGAAGGGAAAGGCAAAGGAGAGCAATGAGGCGAAGAAAGAAGAAAAATCTGGAGGGATAAGGAGACAAAGTGCTGATCAGGCCGCGAAGCTCCCACATCACATGAATGGAGGGCAAAGTTCACACATCACACATCGCGAGTCCAAGTCCACATTCTCGATTCACCTTTCTATCTCGTCTTCGGAGTTTGAATTTTACCACAGTGTCAATTTCGTAATGCCCTTAAAAAGGACTAAAGTTCGGATTCCAATTAACAAGCCGAAGAAAAAGGGCAAAATAGAATGAATGTTAATATGAGGAGAAATATGAAGTCTGCTCACCCAGTACGTAGAACGGAGAAATTTAAAACCAGTATGTACACGGGCCAGCCGTGCACAGTTCCAAAGCTTCCACTGCCTATTACAACATTTGATCCACACCTGAACCTCGAACAAGCACACGCAGCCCGTATATATACGGAACCGAGGTCGCTGTGGAACATGCTAGAAGCGATGACGTCACAAGGCCTCGCGTGGAGCGATGAAACAGTCCATGCAGTCAAGCGGCAGGCGTGAAGGCAGACAGTTCGTGTAGCGAGACGGTGCATTGGGTTTGAGCGTAGAAGAAAAATAAGGTAAGCTATTTGAACACGTTACAAGAGACAGATACGAAAGAAACCATATGGTTGAGATGGAATATTGGAGGAATAGAGGGAAGGGTGAAGAAAATAAATCTAGCGTTCGTATATTGCCATCCTAGTAGTTCAGCAAATGCAAATAAGTATCTTTTTAAAGAGCTATTTGTGGATATTAGTATGACAAGATAGAAGTTTGCAGAAGAAGAGGATATGTTGTTGTTCGGAGATTGGAACGCTAGAATAGGGGAACAGAGCCCAGTATATAGTAGGGAGGATGGAATATGTATGCTGAAAAGTAGAAGTAGTGAGGATAAAGTTATACACAGTTATGGGGAGAAACTCCTAGAGATGTGCGCTGCGAGAAATTTGTATATTCTGAATGGATGGATGGATGGATGGAGGGTGACAGTATGGGAAAATTGACCTATGTTACTGAGAAGGGAGGTAGTGTGATAGATATGGTTTTAAGCTCGGAAGGAGTGTTGTAGTATATTGTAAGAATGGAAGTAGGAGACTGAATTGAAACACACCATTTCCCAGTGTGGGTTTTGTTGAAAAGGGGCGAAGAGAAGAAACATTGAGAGTGATAAGAAGAATCAGGGTCAAGTCGGCGGGGGGATGTAATGGGATAAATAACAAGTTTTGGAAAGAAATTAGCAAAAATGGGACAATGATAGAGGGCATAGTTAAACTATTCAATAAGATCTATGAGGTGGGGGGGAAGTACCCAAAGGAATGAGAAATAGGAATCGTATGTCCAATATATAAGGGAAAGGGTAGTAAGAACAATTTGAACAATTATAGAGGAATATCTCTGTTAGACTCCTTAAGTAAAATTTACACAGGGGTGTTGGCGAATAGGTTAAGTGAATGGGCCGAAAGAAACGAAATATGGACAGATTACTAAGGACCATTTAGAAAAAAGAAAAGAACAGTGGATAATATAATGATAGTAAAGACAGTTTTAGAGAAGTATAGGAGCCTGTCTAGAAGTAAGGTATATGTGGCAGCAATAGATTTTGAAAAAGCTTTTGATAAGGTGAATAGAGAGGCTCTTTTGGAGAAATTGGGTAGGTTCGGGGTTTCGGAAAAGATGATGAGGGCAGTGGAGGGAATATATAGGGTGGTCAGGCTTTGCGTAAAATTGGAAGACGATAGATTGAGCAGACCCTTAGAGTCTAAGGTGGGTTTAAAGCAAGGGTGCAAATAATCGACAATATTGTTTATTTTATTTATTAACGATATCTTGAATGGGCATGGGGCTAGCAATTGGGCTGTGCCAGTAATTAATGGGTTGGAGGTACCGGGATTGATTTTTGCTGATTATGTGATATTGATGACTAACTTCAGGGGGGATGCAGAAAGCTTTAAATGCAGTGTCGCTTTTTGCGAAGAAATGGGACTTGAGAATTAATAGGAATAAATCTAAAATTCTAAAAGCCCAGGTAAACAAAGGACGAGGCGAGAACGGAAAATGGGTCCTGCAGGGAGAAGGGTTGGAACAAGTAAGGAAGTTGGAATATTTAGGAGTCATTATTAACAGTAAAGGAACTTCCAACGATCAGATTAGTAGGGCGAAAATTAGAGGTTTGGCAGCCCTAGCCTCAGTCAAAACCTTGCTAGCTAAATGTCCGGGTATCAGTTATAAAACTTTGAGGTTAGTGTTAAGATCGGTGATTTTCGGTAGGGTACTGTATGGCGCGGAAGTATGGGGGTTGGATGAGAAGAGATGAATTAAGACGAATTATTAGTAATTTCGGTAAGATAGTGATGGGACTTCAGCTGTGTACAGATAATGCAGGGGCGGAATTAATGTGTGGGGAGTATTTGGAATCTGAGTGTGTGAAAAGAATAGTTAGATATTGGATGAATTTAAAAAGACAGGAAGGGGGGAGGGTATTACAGGCCGTGTATGAACAACAACGGAAGAGAATGTATAAGGGAGGCTGGTTAGAAAAAAATAAGGGATATTTGGAGATTATAGGTTTGGGGTACATATGGGAAGAGGTGTGGACGAAAACAGAGGCTAGAGGGATGAAGATGCTGTCAAGGAGAATTAAAGATATGTATAGGCAGATATTATTGGCTGAAAGTAGAGTAAGAAATTCTCTTAGTGTTTTTAATAAAGTAGAAGAAGTAACGGGGATAAATATTGCATACGTTGAGAGGTTAAAAAGGAGAGGGTCGATATGGTGGATAATGGGACTTCATAAAAATAGGGGATCGTTAAAAGGTGTAGACAAGTCGGTATGTATACTTTGTGGGGCAGAGAACAACGATTTTCACTTATTAGGTAATTGTGAAGAAACAATAAGATCAGAAATAGTCTTTTGGGTGCCAAACATCGGAAAATGTTAGAAATAGGGGTCAAGCGGAGTATTATAAGGTGGATTATTAAGGAATGGGAAGACGGAGGAGATTTAAACATGTACTTATGTGCGGTTAAAAATGCATGTGTGAGAAAAATGGAAGGAGTTTCATAGGGCGATGGTGGTGAGTATAGCTTGGAGAGAATAAGGGGGTAAGTGTTGGAATGTGGACGGGTGTTATTGATGTTTATGGGGGCCTTGTATAACAGTACCCAGTGGTTTGAGTTTGTTAGGTAATTTCAGCAGTAAGTGAAGTGCTCGCGATGTGGACATAGTGAAGGATGTAGAATGCGAGCCTGGAGGTGAAGTCAGGCCGGGTGACAACGATGGGCATTCAGATTGCGAAGTAATTGAGTATGTAAATAATATGGTATGTGCGAAAGGTAGAGGCCTTACCGATTGCGAGATTGCAAGTCAGTATGCGATTGTTGTCATTCGGTGTGCTTTACATCCATGTTAAGTATGTTAAGGAACAAGGATTGCGAAGTAAGCAAGTGTGTATACAAGGACTGAAGCGGAATCTGTTGTAACGTAAGGTCAGCGGTTTCTTTTTTTTTACAGAACTATCTGTTGTAACGCTCATGTGGTGAAGGCAAGGTCAGGGTAGGGCTAGATTGGTTGTTTTGTAGGTAGATTCTTGTTTCTTCTTCTTCTTCTTCTTCTTATTGTACCGGGCGGTACACCTCTACGACGTAAGTTCAAATCTTGCGTCAATTGAAACTCCTCTACAGGAGAAGCTCTGAACTTTAAAAAAGGAATCAACTCTACTGGTTATCAGAAGATGTCACTGTGTGTTTTTGATTTGCTTTTGTTTTTCATTGATCAAGAAGTGTGGACATTCTGTAACAGATGTCTCTACCAAACACTATGATAACGCACTCTGGTGTAAAGGAATGAACCTTCTTGGAGAAATGTTGTATTCATAAGTTTTGTCTTTACTAAATTTTGTTCTGTGGTTTGTGGGTTGGCAATATTAATCCTTTCCTTCCGCCTGTTTTGAATTTAGCCAATCAGTAATTTCTGTAATTAGTTTGCCTCCAATCATAGCTTTCTTCTTCGAATTTCCATGTGTAACTCTTAGTCAACCAATAAAAATTGAGTGGGTGTGTCTACTCATTCCTGAAAGGTCTCGAATTTTCCACGAGGGTATAAAACTGTTGATTTTCTTGTCTCCGGGCCACTCGTATAACATCTAATTCAGTGTGTGAATATGTAGCAGGGAGCGGGAAGCGCCTCTTTCTTCAGGCAGCCGTTCTTCAACAGGGTAATGGCCTTTTAACATCTGTATTTCTTGCTAGCTCAGCAGTTTAACTCTCGGGGAAGGTTCGAAACCTTTAATATGTAACCCATCTCTTTAAAATATAAATCCCTTTTCACTCTATGTAAAAACTTCACATAACTTGAACTGTAATTCGGGGATAGAGAGTGCTTTACCCTCTCGAGCTCCCCTTCATTTTGAAGTTGAGGTGACTACGTCTCTTCTCTTCCTTAATGTGTTAAAGTTTTCTTATACGAGTCACCTCCCTAGCTTGGGATTAGCCCCTGTGTATCGGCCTAGCGCCACTTAGGTTTTAAAATGTGTATTTAGGAGTGCAAGTTCACGCCTTCAGTCCTTTCTGTACTTTGGGCCAGTAACTTAACCTGATGTTTTTTATTCTTCATGCGAAGGCCCTGTAGGTTGGGTACAAATACCCCTGTTTCTTTGTAAGTGTGCCTTGAGGGCAGTTAGAAGTAAAGTTTGTTGTGGCCTTTGATAGGCTTGTAAAATTGAGAGCAGGTCAGCTCTTTTTGGTATTTTGGAAGGTGCCTCTAGGAGGCTTGACATTACTAAGCGGGAGCAAGAGCTCCATGTAATTAAGGGTTTTCTGCCCTTCGGTATTTTGTGGTTGTGAGCTGAGAGCTCAAGGATTGATGAATGTGGGCCCGTAGCCCAGAATTTGTAAAGACCCCTTAAATGGTGCTTTCTTTGTAAAGTTGAATTGTACCTGGTTTTCTTTGTTTTACCTAGTGGAAATTGTTAACTGTTAAAATTGTTATCAGTTGAAAATATAACCTTTATTTAAATTTTAAAATTCATCTTTCGGACTTGTAGTTAGACCCATTCCAGCCCGCACCTTCTTTCACCTCTGCTGTTCCACAGATACCTCGGAACAATTATTATTATTATTATTATTGTTATTATTATTATTATTATTATTATTATTATTATTATTGCGTTACAGCCTTCTAAGGACCACGTTATAATTTCAATTCTTCCTCCTTAGTTCTTTCCTTTTCTTCCAGAATTCTTTCATTGTTTCACTGTGCTTCTTTTTCCTGTCTTCAGTCCACTTTGTGCCTGTTTTCTTTTCCTTCCTCCCTTGGAATCCTTCCATTTGTAAGACCTTCTTCCTAAAAATCTTTCTTTCCAATAATTCTCGTATGTTGTTCCTTTCCAGGTCTTTATTAACTTCTTGAATCCAGGTGGTAGTTGATTTCTTTTCCCAAAGGTACTTGAAGATTCGTTTAGTTAGTCTATTGGCATCCATTCTGTAAATGTGTCCAAGAAATAGCAATCTCCTTTTTCTTATTGTTCCTGATATGTTTTCTATGTTCTGGTAAATTTCATTGTTACTTCTTAATTTCCAGAACTCTGCAATTCTTAGAGGACCTAATATTTTCCTTATAATTCTTCTTTCTAATATTTCTAATTTATGGAGCTTGTAGTTCAGTGCTAGACATTCGCTGGCATAAAGGCATTCTGGTTTCACTACTGTGTTGTAGTGTTTTATTTTAAGTTTTGTTGATAAGCACTTTTTGTTGTAAGTATTCTTAGTTATACCGTACGCTCTTTCCATCTTTTGTATCCTCTCCTCTATAGCAGATTTTTCTAAACCATTTTCTTGAATTGTCTCACCCAATTATTTGAATTTCTTAACCTTTTGTTTTTGACCAATATCCGTTACTAAAAACTTTGGGGCACTTTTTATATTCGTCAAAAATTTTGTTTTCTGGGCAGAGATTCTCAAGCCTGTCATGTTGGCTGTCTTTTCAAGGAGATTGATTTGCATTGCTGCATATGTAAGGCTTTCTGAAAGTATGGCAAAGTCATCTGCAAATGCTAGGCAAATTATTGCAACACATTTGTTCTTCTTCCCCAGCATGAGTGGCAATATTTTGGATTCTTTCAGTTTTTCATTCCAAATTCTTACAATTTTCTCCAAGACACAATTGAAAAGGAGTGGAGATAGACCATCGCCCTGCCTGACACCTGTATTTACTTTGAAAGGTCGAGATATTCCACCCACAAATTTTACTTTCGAGATAGTGTCTGTAAGTGTTTCACGAATTAGGCTTGCCAATTTAGTTTTAACTCCAAATTCCCGGATTACTTTATCTATGGTTTCCCTACCAACAGAGTCAAAAGCTTTTTTAAAGTCAATAAATGTTACAACTATGTCTTTGGAGTTTATTAATCTGTGTCGAATTATAGATTTCAGGTTGAAAATCTGTTCAGAGCAAGATCTTCCCCCTCTAAATCCACCTTGATATTCACCCAATTGACTGTCCAGTGTCGATTTTACTCTGTTTAGTAGTATTGTTGAAAATATCTTGTAAGCAACTGGCAAGAGAGATATACCTCTGTAGTTGTTGACGTCTTGCTTGTTACCCTTCTTGTGTAATGGGTGTATTAGAGCCACTTTCCAGTCCTCTGGGATCTTTTCTGTTTCCCAAATTTCTTCAAAGATTATTTGTAGATCTTCTATAATTTTTAGTTCAGCCCATTTTAAAAGTTCAGCTGTTATGGAGTCTTCCCCACTAGCTTTGTTATTTTTAAGATTTTTTTAATGCTTCCTTAATTTCTTCCGCTGTTGGAGGTGAATCAGCTTCTAGATTTTCGTGTGAATTTCTGAAAATTCTAATTTATGATTTGGCTTAGGGCAGTTCAGCAGGTGTTTCAACTGTTTTGCCAGAATCTCACATTTCTCGGCATTGTTAAGGCCAATATTAACATTTGCATCTCTGAAGCAAATACTCTGGGATTGATAACTTTTCAGGTTATTCTTAAAGGTCTGATAGAAATTTCGGGAGTTATTTCTTACAAAATTATTCTCAATTTCTACTAGCTGCGATTTTTCAAACGATCTTTTTACCTGCCCTATTATTCTTGTTGTTTCTTTCCTTTGTGTTCATTCTTTCCGGAACATTTCAATTTTTTCCACTTTTTCGTCATAAGTGCTTCCTCACATACGTTATTCCACCATACTTTATTTTTAGTTTTAACTGATCCAAATACTTTCTTGGCTGCACTATAAATCTGTTTAGATAATTCTGGCCATTTACCATGATGAGTTATTTTAATTTCTTCCTGAAAGTTTTCTATAGTTGCTTGTGTAATGTTGAGCCTATCTAAATTGTATTTCATTAATTTTCTCGACCTTCTTTGATTCCTGCGAGGTAGAAGCTTTAGCTTAATTTTAGAGAGGTAGTGATCGGAGTCAAACTCCCCACTTCTTATTACTTTAACGTTCATAATTTCCTTAATACTTTTTTGAGAAATAGCTACATGGTCCAATTGAAACTCACCTAACATCGGGTTTGGGGACACCCATGTTTTAGCCTTTCTTGGAAATTTCTTAAAGAAGGTCGACATTGATTTTAGGTGAAAGGATTTACAGAGATTAATTAGTCACATGCCATTTTCGTTTGTTCTTTTGTTATTATTATTATCATTATTATTATTAGTACACTGACTGACAGAGCAAATGCAACACCAAGAAGGAGTGGTTCGAAAGGGATGAAAGTTGGGGAAAAACAGAGACGGCACGGACGAATAATTGATGTTTATTTCAAACCGATATGCAGGTTACACAATGCGCACGGCATCGACTCAGTAGGATGTAGGACCACCGCGAGCGGCGATGCACGCAGAAACACGTCGAGGTACAGAGTCAATAAGAGTGCGGATGGTGTCCTGAGGGATGGTTCTCCATTCTCTGTCAACCATTTGCCACAGTTGGTCGTCCGTACGAGGCTGGGGCAGAGTTTGCAAACGGCGTCCAATGAGATCCCACACGTGTTCGATTGGTGAGAGATCCGGAGAGTACGCTGGCCACGGAAGCATCTGTACACCTCGTAGAGCCTGTTGGGAGATGCGAGCAGTGTGTGGGCGGGCATTATCCTGCTGAAACAGAGCATTGGGCAGCCCCTGAAGGTACGGGAGTGCCACCGGCCGCAGCACATGCTGCACGTAGCGGTGGGCATTTAACGTGCCTTGAATACGCACTAGAGGTGACGTGGAATCATACGCAATAGCGCCCCAAACCATGATGCCGCGTTGTCTAGCGGTAGGGCGCTCGACAGTTACTCCCGGATTTGACCTTTCTCCACGCCGACACCACACTCGTCTGCGGTGACTATCACTGACAGAACAGAAGCGTGACTCATCGGAGAACACGACGTTCCGCCATTCCCTCATCCAAGTCGCTCTAGCCCGGCACCATGCCAGGCGTGCACGTCTATGCTGTGGAGTCAATGGTAGTCTTCTGAGCGGACGGCGGGAGTGCAGGCCTCCTTCAACCAATCGACGGGAAATTGTTCTGGTCGATATTGGAACAGCCAGGGTGTCTTGCACATGCTGAAGAATGGCGGTTGACGTGGCGTGCGGGGCTGCCACCGCTTGGCGGCGGATGCGCCGATCCTCGCGTGCTGACGTCACTCGGGCTGCGCCTGGACCCCTCGCACGTGCCACATGTCCCTGCGCCAACCATCTTCGCCACAGGCGCTGCACCGTGGACACATCCCTATGGGTATCGGCTGCGATTTGACGAAGCGACCAACCTGCCCTTCTCAGCCCGATCACCATACCCCTCGTAAAGTCGTCTGTCTGCTGGAAATGCCTCCGTTGACGGCGGCCTGGCATTCTTAGCTATACACGTGTCCTGTGGCACACGACAACACGTTCTACAATGACTGTCGGCTGAGAAATCACGGTACGAAGTGGGCCATTCGCCAACGCCGTGTCCCATTTATCGTTCGCTACGTGCGCAGTACAGCGGCGCATTTCACATCATGAGCATACCTCAGTGACGTCAGTCTACCCTGCAATTGGCATAAAGTTCTGACCACTCCTTCTTGGTGTTGCATTTGCTCTGTCAGCCAGTGTATTATCATCATTCGTATTATTATTATTGTTATTATTATTATTATTATTATTATTATTATTATTATTATTATTATTATTATTATTATATTTAATAGGATTATTGCTTTGTGAACATGTATCTGGGCTAGAAGCCTATTTTGTTCATTAATAAATACCATACATACAAGGATGAATTTGTTCCCGTTACCCTTAGATTGAGGGAAGGGTCCGATGCAATCTATATACAAGCGCTCCATGGGGCGAAATGCTTGATGAGATGACAATAGCCTTAGCTTGGTAGACAAGGTGGGCTTACTAAGCAAGCAAGATTTACAAGCTTTAACCATTTCTCTGATTTCGCCGTCCATGCTCTTCCAGATGAACATTTCTCTACTTTTCTCTCTGGTAATGAAGATGCCTAAATGTCCCCCTAATGGGGTCTCGTGATAGTACATGAAGGTAATGGGCACATGAACAGCTGGAACTACTACTTTTATCCTCTGATCATCCCTCGAGGCAACACAGAACCCCATTCCTCAGCACATAAGGGACATGTTCCCCAGAAGAAAGGGTTTCCATTATGGGAACCAGCACTGGATCTTCCCTTCGATATTTTTCGATGTCACGAAATAACAAAGGGGCATCAGTCAAAATATCACTAACACAAGAAGGTATGGAAATGATAGATGAATTTTCTTCCCGTTCAGTGGACTCAACGTCACCAGAAAACCCATCTGCGACCACATTCTCTGATCCTCTAATGTGTCGCACGTCGAATAGAAAAGCTGAAATACGGATAGCCGAAAGGGCGATACGTCCACTACGACGAGGCCTAGCTAAAACCCAACTAAACGCCTGATTATCAGTTTCTAACTCAAATTTAGCATGCTCCAGATAGAGGCGGAACTTCTCCCAGGAAAACAGGACTGCAAGTCCTTCCAACTCATAGATGGAATAGTTGGCTTCTTGAGTCGATAAGGTCTTAGACGCATAGGCAATAGGCCGCCTTCCGAGTTCCGTTCCCTGAGGAACGACAGCAGCAACAGCAGATGAAGAGGCATCGGTTTGAACTAAGAATTTCTTAGAGAAATCTGGCATAGCAAATACTGGGGCGTTATAGACAGGTAACTTAAGATCTTCAAACGCAGCTTGCTGCGATGGTCCCCATTCGAACTTGACACCTTTCCTTCGAAGTAGGTTTAGGGTTGCCGCCATATTAGAGAAGTTGGGAATAACTTTTCTGAAGAAATTCACCATGCCTATGAATCTAGCGATTCCTTTGACGTCCTTAGGCGGCTTGAAGTCACGAATAGCCTGCATTCTAGAATGGTCGATAGAAACAACATCGGGCGACACAATATGCCCTAAGAATGACACAGAAGTCTTAGCAAAAGCTACCTTGGATAACTTAACTGTCAATCCAGCCTTACAAAGGCGATTTAGAACTTCCTTAAGATGATCTAAGTGTTCTTCAAAGGTTTCAGAAAACACAGTGACATCGTCAAGGTAATGATACAGATATTCAAATTTGATGTCGGAGAATACTCTATCCAGCAGTCTGGTAAGCACAGCCGCGCCCGTGGGGAGCCCGAAATCCACGCGGTTGTATTAATACAAATTCCAATCAGTAGCGAAAGTCGTCAGATATTTGGATTCTTCCGCCAGAGGAATCTGATTATACGCTTGGTTAAGATCTAAGATGATGAAGAGCATAGCCTTACGAAACCATGAAAAACATGAATGAAGATCAGGAAGGGGCACAGACTGCAAGGCGACCTTACTGTTTAAAACCCTATAATCAATTATAGGCCTGAAACCACAAGAAAAATGGGCGATGAATACGTCGACTTAGAAGGTCGAATAATGCCATCCTTTAACATTTAATCGATGATCTCCTTAAGGGCCTTAATTTTATGTGGAGATAGCCTGTATAGAGGAAATTTTACGGGAATTGAATCCATTACCACAATCTTATAATCAATCAGGTCACTAACACCAAGGGTTACGGAAAATACATCGGGTAAAGACTGACACAACCTTCGAATACTATCAGCCTGGTCCTCAGGTAGATGCCTAAGATCAAACAACATCTCACTCTGGGTAGGCGAAACAGATGAATATGAAGCAGAATTACATTTTAAAAGAGGAAAACTTGAATTTGCACTACTTGCTCTGAAGATCGAGCACAAGATCAGAATGCAGCATGAAATCGGCCCCAAATATTAAAGGGCAAGACAACTGTTTAGCAACAAACACCTTAATTTTCCATGTGGATTTCGAAATACGGACTTTAGCAAAAAATGAAGCCTAAAATTTCTAAAGGTGAAGAATTTACCGAAACTAATTTAATAGAAGACAAACAATAGTCTGAAAATTTACAGCAGGCTTTCAATTTAGAGTACCACTCCTCAGAAATAATGGAGCTAACGCTTCCTGAATCTAATAGTGCAGTGACAGTTTCATTATTTACCTCAATTTTAAGAAATGGGACGGATCCTGGGGTTTCAGACGCAATTCTAAGGCATCCTCTTGTGCCTTCAAATGACAAATTAGAGGAGGTTTCTTCCTTGCAGGATTCGGTGCCCGATTTAATGTGGGCTGAGCCTCGGGAAGTTGAACATTGTGACTCAGCCGACTGCACTATTCACTTCCTATCGCCTAAGTTAGTGGAGGCAGCATCAGAAGTTGAACAGGAAAGTGTGCTGTTAAGTGAAGTGCAATTCTTGGCTAGATGGGAAAACGACCCGCACCTAAAACAACATTGGGACTGGCCTACTCCGTTCCTAGTTCCACTAGGTTTTACTAAGGGACACTTATTCCTAAGGTGTTCTGCCGATCCGCACGCATAACACTTGCGTGGAGGAATGTTCGGCGAGGTGGTGGCCGAGAACTGTTAGATAGCAAAGGGGGCTCCCTAGCAACTCGTAAGGTGTCAGCGTACCTCACTCCCTCGGCTGACACTGCCATTGCCTCAAGTTCAGAGAAGGTTCGAGGTCGAGAGGCAAAATATATGTACGACCTATACGATGGAGAAATTCCTTCGACAATGGTTTGCACAATTTGATATTCGGGAAAAAGGAGAGCGAATACCCTCGTATAGAATTTTATGTCTTGGATGAAATCGCCCAAATTCTCGTCCAACCTTTGGACTCGGAGTAGTACTTCTGTATTAGAGATGACATTGCTCTAGCTGGAATGAAGTTAGCCAAGAGGTGGGCATGGAAGTCTTATATAGAAGATCTATCAACTATTGTTTTCACAACTTTGTTCGAGAGGACGCCTACAGAATAGGGGTAAATTGAGTGAGAGAGAGAGAACACCAAAGCATGATCTTTAAATCCAACTAGGAATCTTAAAAACGAAATCACATCATTAGTAGAGTTTACCGAGAATTTGGATATTTCCTTAAGCAACATGGCTAAGGGGTGGAGCAAGCTGCTATAACCATTATATTATATTAACTACCTACGTATATTAATAATCTTACACCTCTATTATTTAGATCTGAACATTTGTGATTAATACCTAATAAGAAGCACTAGCCACAATCGACAGCCCTGAAGATCGTTTTCTGCGGTTTCTCATTCTCACAGCAGCAAATACTGGGGCTGTGCCTCAATTGAGGCCACGGCCATTACGTTGCCAATCCTAGCCCTTTCACATCCTTCTCCCGCCGAAAACCTTCGCTGTGTTCGTGCGACGTTAAACCACTAGCAAAAAAAAAAAAAAAAAAAAAAAAAGAAAGACGCACCAGGAATTCAACCAAAGCGTTATCAAGGGTACTTACCACAGTAACTCGAAAGCTTTCTTTGATGTATTAATATTCTTAGCGTACTTTGACCGCCAATTTTGGTATTAAATCTTACTCAGTTATTTTAAATAATTTAAAACACATAAAATAATATCAGTTACAATCGAGATTGTCACATGTAATAAATCTTTACATTTTCGGTGACAAGTAAAATAAGTCAAAAAGGAAGAGAAGAAATGCGTCAACTAATATAAAGATCTACATGAATAATAATGCTACGTGCGCCTCTGTGGTATAGTGGTCTGGCTCTGCTATGAAGTTTGAAAAGTGGTGCACGGGCTGGAACGGGGTCCACTCAGCATCGGGAGGTCAACTGAGTAGAGGGGAGTTCGATTCCCACCTCAGCCATCCTTGATGTGGTTTTCCGTGGTATCCCACTTCTTCTCCCGGCAAATGCCAGGATGGTAACTAACTTAAGGCCACGGCCGCTTCCTTTCCTACCCCCTGTGGGTGGGGGACGCAGACAAATACACCCACGGTATCCCTGCCTGTCATAAGAGGTGACTAAAACGGGCGACCAAGGGATGATTGAATTAGAACCATGAAACTACTTGTAATTAGTACCATCACGCGGGAAAGCCATGGGTCCCCTTTACATGCGAGTAGTTCCACTGTGTTAGGTACACAATAGGTTTGTGATTAGTAGCAACAGAGTGTGGTTCACTGTGGGTTTCCAGTACCTGTGATTAGTACCACTATATGCGGAACATCACGGGCTTAGTTTTCCTGTGATTTGTACCATTAAATGAGGAACACCACGGGTCTGGGCGTTGCCTGTAATTAGTACCACTATATGAGCGGCACTGTTGGTCTGCGTTGCCTGTGATTCGTACCCACTATGTGAGGAACACGACGGGATAGTACGAGTCCCTGTGATTAGTACAGCTGTGTAAGGTGAACCATGGGTTTGCATTGCCTGCGAGTGGCGCCCATTATGTGAGACACACCATAGGTCTGCGTTACCTGTACGACGTACAATACTTGCGAGTAGTACCATAATGTTTGGAACACCGTGAGTTTACGCTACCTTTGATTAGTACCGCAAATTGAGAAATACCATGGTTCTACTTTACTAGCGATAAGTGCCATTTTGAGAGACCGTTGACCTGGATATTGAACCCCTTGAGACAAGAAGCATCATCGATTCAGGGTTGTGCATTGGAAGCAGTCCCTTGGTCAGTAATATAGTTTCTGGGAAGGTGAGGCATTGCGGGTCGGATCCACTGATTATTTTAAATTCATGTTCATCCTTTCATTCTTCATCATCACGTTTTGAATTCTGGTCGGTGGATGAACTTTGTACTTTTAAATTGTCATTGCATTTCGTCTCATTTCGTACCATTAGGGGACGATGACCTAGCTGTTACGCCCCTTTAAACAACAAGCATCATCATCATCATCATCATCATCATCATCGCTTCCTTTGCTCTTTCTTGTCTATCCCTTCCAATCTTCCCATACCACGTCCCCCGACAAGGCCCCTGTTCAGCATACCAGATACTGGTCCCCTTACTCAGTTTCATTCCCCCTACCGAAAGCCTTACGGCTCACGACACTGCCCTTGAGGCGTAGAGATGGGATCCCTCCCTGAGTCAAAGGGTAAAAGCAACCCTGGCGTTTCAGTAAACGGATTAAGAAAGAAAGAAAATAATGCACTGTGGTAATTATTTCCAGATCTTAATGATAAACTAAGATCGTCAGTTTGAACATGTGCTCGCTCTCCTCACCACGCGGTTCAGGACACATTCTACCCGTGTGGTGAGCACACGAGCAAACCAGTCGATATCTGGCGAGTATAAGGGCACAGCAGGAATATGGAGAGAGGCGAGACGAGTCTGCGGGTGAGTCTCAACAAGCTCGGAAAGACGAGTATAGATCCACCTGGTGACAGGGGCGTATGCAGAAATTATTTTCTGTTGGGGGGATATTAAATATTAACATTTGAGGGCTTCTAAAAATAATGTTGGGTGCATATTGTAAAATTAGGAACTCTAAATTACAGTTTTCAGAATAACACAATGTTAAGACACTTCACAACAATTGTTCACAAGCTTTTGGTCATTCAACTTCCGGCCTAACTGTACCCTTTCTCCACAAGTTCACACTTACTCTCACTCAACTCTGGCGATAAAGGTAAGGGCAAAGCCCCTTCTCTTGACATCAAAACACCGCACAAAGGTCTTATAATACCCTTTTCATTTTTTGCTAATGACGTGTGGGAATTGCCTACGAACTGCGATGTATTACCAACTGCAGAATGCCAGATCAAACTCACTGTAATAATTATTAATGGAAGCATCAGCACATTAAAAGCAAAACGATGAGCAACCTAAAATTTTCATTCACAAGGTTGCCACAATTAATCACAAGTTCTTAAATTCAAAATTTCGGGTGGGGGGATTTATGCCCCCAATCCCCCCCTGCCTGGCTAGGTTTCGGCGGGTACAAGAAGCTGGTTTCTTATCTCTATTTTCCAGTACTGGAAATTTTACACAGCATCTTGATATGTTCCAACTAAGAAAGGCACAGTGGTCGAACAACCTAATTAGGTGATCAAACCAAACGTTCTGTGAATTTCACTGGAGTGGTTGCAGCCACTGGCGGAAAAAAGCATAGAGGTGTACAGGTCATCATCTACCGTAAGAACCGAATGGTTTGGGTTTCATGCTAGTGGTTTTGACGTCGCACTAACACATCGAAGGTTTTGGTTGAGGTAAGGATGGGAAGGGCTAGGATTGGGAAGGTAGCGTCCGTGGCCTTAATTAAGGTACAACCAAGCATTTGCCTTGTGTGAAAATAGGAAACCACGGAGAACCATCTTCAGGGCTGCCAACAGAGGGGTTCGAACCCACTATCTCCCGAATGCAAGCTCACAGCTGCGTGACGCAAACCACGTAGACTACTCGGTCGGTACTTCTATTAATTGAATTACTAACGAACTAATGAATCAATATGATGTACTGACTAATTAAATGTGCTTTACGGTGCATGGGGGTTATATTACCAATCTTTATTTTGATACGTCACCCTCCGTATTGTTGTTGAGTAACAAAAATACTCCAGGTTATTTTGCTTTAGACCGTAGTATGATGTGTCTTTGGCATATTTGTGTACATGTTTCATAAAGATCCCAATGCAGCGGACCGCAGCTGATACCATGATTGAGTAAAATCCCGCGAAGCGCCCTTTTTAGGTCCACCCCAATTCCTACCTCTCTCCGATGTTTTATCACTTACACTTTCATTAAAACTCCTTTCCTTAAACCGCTAGTTTTTAAAAATGACTTTGGAGCCCTCGAAAACTTGGAGAACCAGTGATTCTGTCAATGCGCTTTGTTAAGTGACAGGAATGCATTGTGCCTACCACTATGCGGCGGTCCAGTCACGAGCATTTAAATCGAATAATTATACACTAACTCCCATACTGAAGAATGTTTCGAAGCCCTCCTGGTGGCCATGATTGTTAAGGTGTCAATTCTATATGGTCTGGCACCATGGTTAGCTGGTTCGAGTCTCGTTAGTCGGAAACATTTTGTCAGAATGTTGGCCGGCAGGGTAGGGAAGGTGGGTAGCATACAATTTATAATCACTAGATTGAGTGCCAGAACTCTGGATTCAGTTCCAAACCCCTCCACAGTGTTCAAATGGAGTGCGGACATATGACGCTGGTGATGGTGATTCGTCCGTCTTAAGCAGACCCGCTGGAGCTATACGACAAGAGTAGGCTATTTACCAACACCGGGTTTCACTCTCTCCCTACCTGTTGAAAATGAAACCTGCCGGACGCTATAAAATGAAAAACTGTACCGTTATTTGAAAAGTATTGCCCACCACTGTTAAGGCACTTGTCCCACTGTGACAAAAGGCGGTGAATTGCCGTCTCGTAAAATTCCTGGAGCTGCGTTGTGAACCAGTTCCGAACGTACTACTTGACGTTGTCATCCGAGGTAAATCGTTTGCCTCTCAGAGCTTGCTTTAGCTCACATCCGATTTTTTTGGGTGGCGACGAACCTGCATGCTTCCACTGGAGACTTCGTCATTTTGACTCGGGTTCGAAGTGATGACACAATGTCTCGTCTCCAGCGACCACTCGTGACAGGAAAACGTTCCCTTTCTTGGCACAGTGCAGCAGATGTTCAAGAGAGAGGTCCACTCGACATGTTTCCTGCGTTGGTTGAATACTGAGAGGCACCCACTGGCCGCACTTTTAGTGAAATTTCAACCTTTCTTTAATGATGGCGTGAACATTTCAGACATTCACTCCGACCTCTGCGGCAATGGCTCCTACCGTAACTCCCCAGTCGTAAATAATGAGGGCATCCACCTCCTGGACAGTGGCATTGGTAATTCGGTGTGGCGTTCCAGACCGTGCATCATCGGCCAACGACACGCGTCCTTCCCTGAATCAGTTGTGCCATGCTTTGACACTTGCAACGGACATGCAGTGCTCTCCGTACATTTGTGCCATTGTCCGACTCGTTGGCTGAACGGTCAGTGTACTGTGGTTCGATTCCCGGCCGGGTCGGGGATTTTAACCTTAATTGGTTAATTCCAATGGCACGGGGGCTGGGCGTATGTGTTGTTTTCATCATCATTTCATCCTCATCACGACGCGCAGGTCACCTACGGGAGTCAAAGACCTGCACCTGGCGAGCCGAACCCGTCCTAGGATATCCCGGCACTAAAAGCCATACGACATTTCATTTCATTTGTGCAATTCTTCGATGAATTTTCATTCCCTTCACTCCTTCTGCTGTCACGAAGCGCTCTACACCCCTTTGCTCTTCTTCTGAAGAATCCATTTCACTGTTTTCAGCACGGCTGGGTCCAGTGCGCGTGCTCGCTCTGTCGTCACGTGGTTTGCACCCATGTCCCTCCAGCGAGTTTTGGACCTCTGCACTATTGTAGGGACCGCACCTTCTTCCGCAGACAATTGCATTACGATCCTTGAGCGGTTTCCATGTTATAGCCTCCGGCTCATTTCTTTTTGAATGACCCTCATATATCACGTCATTCATTTCATCTCATTAACTCGTCTGATGAGGTTGACGTCAGGAAGGGCATTCTGTCGTAAAACTTCGGGAGAAGGGATGGACATACATTTAAGAATGTTTGAGTTCCATGATATTTACATTATATCCCTCCTCGTGGCCGAATTGTCAGCATAGTAGCCTTCGGCCCAGAGGAGCCCGGGTTCGATTCCAAGCCGAGTTGGGGATTATAATCTTGAATTTGTAATTACCTTCACTTGGGGACTAAGTGATTTTTCTGTCCCCAACATCTCTGCAACTCGTGCACCACACAAAACATCGCAATAACACGCAGATTCACATACACGGGAAATGGCACAACACTCTTCGGAGGGTCTGTCATATAAGGGCTGCAGCAAGCTAGCAATGTATGTTCAGTCCGTCAGCACTAACGCTGGTGGGATCCTCAACAGCTCTGCCATCAGCTGTCATAGATGGCCTAGGCACCACTGAAGAGGCGTACTAGGGAAATGAGGAGTGATGTAGTTTCCCGTTGCTTTCCTCACCGAGCCAGAGTTGATATTATATATCAGTCTGCCAAGCCCACTGAATGCATGCACCAACCGACCCTATGAGCAACATTTTCACACCATTCATAGCAGGGACTGGCTGCATAAGGATTGGCATTACTAGCATCGCTCATACCTCAGTCACTTTCATATTGTCAAAGCCAAGGATACGACCGAGACAGATCAATGAAAGTAACGAAATTGTTCTAGCCTATACCAGAAGACAAAGTGCACTGTAAACACTAGGTCCTGCCAGCAAAGGCAGGCATACGAAATTATTATTATTCTTATATTTCTTTGAAATATATGATTTTTCGGGTACTAGATCCTGGTGATTATTGCTGCAATAGACAGACTGATTAGACGAGGATTTGTTACTCAAACGATCTAATGTTTATTCATGCAGATGTCACTAATGCATTCAATTCACTTATTAATAGGATGATTTCACCCCGTGCTAAAAGACTGGAAACCATGACTTAGCACTGCTGACAGTTCATAACGACAGCCAAGAGAAATCAATATCCGTCTGTTGCAGCTGCGATTCACGTATCACTTGTGGAACACAGCTTTAAACGGAAAGACAGGGGCGCGAAAGAAAACAGTGGAGGCATATCTTGGAGTTGAAACCAATCGAGTTCAGCTGCCTTGGGCGACAGATTACCTTGGATTAAGTGGGGATAGGATTACCATGTCAAAATTTTCACATCCAGGACATTCATTCAGAAATTAATTTTTAAGGCTAAATTTTTAAACTAATATTTACCCTTTAACACTATTGGAATCCATGAAATTGTGGGATTGATGATTATATTAATGACACATTGTATAAAATACTGTGTAGCTTTACTGATCATACTTACCTCTCAGTTGGGCGTAATTTTTAACTTCAACGGCTGTATTTGAGCTTATTTGAAATGTACAAAATCATTACATTAATTTGAAATGCCTGTGATTATGGTGCCAGAGTTCACCAAAATGGAACCCTCGAATTTAGATGGAGCTTGAACATTTTTGTCTTTTCTCCCAGGGTTTTTACATGAAGCTGACACCCTTAAAACCTTTAAATGGGTGTGAACAACACTTAGGTTATCTGCCTCAAATGAAACTTCCACAATCACTTGGAATAAGCAAGCTATGTTCTAGAATGATATTATCTACGGAGAACTGTTTCATTACACACAACAAACGTTTAAACAACACTTCGAACTAAACAAACAAAAAGCAAGAAAATGTTCCCCTATCACATAATCACAAATTTAAAGCTGAAATAAGTATATGGGATATCAAGCACTACGATCTACTACTATTTGCAGTAATGGTATAGGCTACGGTAAGCAATGGTAGTGCCAACACACTTCAATACTTTCGAGAAACGTACATAGTTTTTGGTAATTGTTCCACCGACACGTTTTACCCTGATCGAGATCACCTTTGTTATGCTGTACCTAATTAGCCACTCACTGATTTTAACACTACCTACATCGCCACCGACATTCTCTTAAGGCTTGGTTACTCAGAACTGACGCATGCGAGGTGCGAGGTGCGAGGTGCGAGGTCCGAGGTGCGAGGTTTCCCAAGCTGCGATGCGGATCAGTTGCCGAGCACATGTCTTGTTCATTGGATCTCGCAGCCTGTGCGCTACTGTTGGAAGAGGAAGCGGATTATGTGTCAGTACTGGAGGGTTTTCTTCACCCCTATAGCAGTATCAATGGAAACTGCTGATGATCTCGTGATGTCAGCCTGTATCGTCCACAACCTTCTCCGGAATGAGCGAATTCCTTGCCCAAATGAACACTTTATTGGCAATTTGTAATTAACAGAAGAAAACCTGATTCCTCTGGCAGCTGACAACGGAGGTAATTCTACACATGATGCTTTCATGATAAGAGACAGCTTCAAGAAATATTTTTATAGCAGGGAGAGAGAATCGGTATGACAAAGAGAATATGCTAACAGGGTAGAGTGAAAGTTTCTTCTAACGGACAAACATGTATTTGTTTACCTATAGTTTACTTTTTCTGTGACCCAATTAGCGTAATAACGGAGTGAACACCCTTATTAAAATAAAACACGTGATTTTATTAAATGAACAATACTGAACTCAAATTTTGTAAAATTATATATATTAGCATATTTGATATTAAAGTAATGGATTTATTGGTTGATATATCATTTCTAAATCTGTTAATTATTTAATCCTTTGAAACTGAACTCATTATATTTGTTATAAGTAACAACAATAATAATAATAATAATAATAATAATAATAATAATAATAATAATAATAATAATAATAATAATAATAATAATAGACACCCTACCACCGATCCACAGAGGCAGCTACCACATCAATGAAAAAAAAAAGAATCCTAAGAACGGAGGTTCCAAATGACAGTAAATTAACATTAATCGTCTGGTACCTCCGTTTTTGGAGTTTCTATTTTTACGAACTCTTTCCTTCTCAAGACCATCGTATAATACATAAAACTAGCAACATTTATTAGCTGTTCTATCCAACGTCAATGATATCATTTTCCATAAGTTGTCTTTCACAACGTTGTTTTTGTAGCTCTTGTGTTGTAAGTTATACAACACTGGGTGCATTCGAACTTCTTGAATCAGTTCCTCGTCCACTTCGTCCGTAAAGCTCGTCGTGTTGCTTAAAACAGTCAAATCAAGAACAGAAACAATGTCGCCTCGCACTAATCTGGCCGGACGAATCAGTGCGTGGTGACGCTGAGAGGTCTCACTGCGAGGTTGCGCACACTGCGCATCGCGCAGCTTGAGAAACCACTTGCATAAGCTCGTATAGTCTGGATTTGTGCGAGGCGGGCCTCGCACCTCGCACCTCGCACCTCGCACCTCGCATGCGTCGGTTCTGATAAACCAAGCCTTTAATGCTAAGAAGAGAAAGAGACAACAGGAAGGGTTGGGAAGATGTGATACTGCCTTGTCCCCAGGCCAGGCCAGATGAGGTGATGTGGTATCATTGTGTAATCGGGTAGTAAGGGTCAGGGAGAAACCACATAGACAGAAATAGAGAGATGCCTACATGTAAAACCTGACAAACTGTAGATAGCACATGCAAGGATGTGGGCCAGCGCGGCTACTGCGACCCTTTACAGTTACAAGCCATGGTGCGAGACATCCTTGAACCTGCTGCACAGCCTGGTTCCCTTAGAGTCCCCGGTACCTAGTCTCCGATCCCGAAGAATAAGGCACGTTCGCCGTGGCTGGGACTTACTGAAGGGGGCAGGCACATGGCGAATGACCTCCTTCCTCTCTGCCCGATCCATGGCTCTATATACCGGGCAGCTGCGATGGGAGGCTGTCTCCTCCCTACGTGGCGTGCAAGCTGCGTGATGGTGATCACTATAATATCGGTTAATGCGTACCTGGAGCCCACAGCTAACCTGACGGTGGCCGCTCCTCATACAGCGGAGAAACTGCAAGAGCTGCTGAGGGGACGTCCAGAACTCACCTGATTTCTGCTATCTGCTGGTGGCCTCTCCTGATTGGTCAGTGGGTTGACTATCTTCCTAAGTGCAGTCGCAGATAGTTGCTGGATAGCCTCTCCTGTTTCGACTGGCGTCGTCTTCTCCTTCCTGGCAAGCGTCGGTAGAGAGAGCTGGCGTCCTGGTGTGTTCCTTGCCCTACAGAGCGCATCGGGACGTTTGCATGGTGAAGAAAGCGCTAACAGGCCTTCCGTCTCCACCTGCGTGGTACCGTCCTTAGTCCGCGGCGCTGTCCTGGTTTGCGCCCGTGTAGTAGGCCCTTCCTGAGTGGCCCGTGCGTCCTTGGTCTGTGTCCATTTGGCGAAACAGAATCTCAGGGTGCGTCCCGGCTCATTTCGGTACTTGCATCCTTGGCCGCCACTGCAGCTGAGGGGCTTAAGTCGGTACCAACGGACCTGTCAGTTAGCCCCATATCCCTCCTGGCTGTCTGTGTGCCGGTAGTTGCCGTGCCTGGCTACGACTTATTCTTCTCGCCAGGTATAATACATGGTGTGGTTTTACATATCGTGAACTGGAGGTGATTACGGTGAAAGGCTAGTTCAAAGTAAAAGGAGGACTATTTATACAATGCACTTTTGAACCTTTTTTCAATTTTATTCAACTCCCGGTAGGTTTCTCTACATAAATAGAAGTTGTACGGAGTTCAGTTGAGTCGAGCTTGCCTGTTACATGGATATCCCGGATTCGATTCTGGGCTAAGTCAGGGATTTCTACCTGAATCTGACGGTTAGTCTGAGGTCCACTCAGCCTATGTGAGAACAATTGGGGCGCTATCTGACGGTGAGATAGCGGCCGCAGAATAGAAAACCGAAAATAACGGCCGAAATGATTCGTCACGCTGAACATCGATCAGTGCGTATACCAAGAATCTTCAGGCTATAGTGCCACTGGGTTTCTTTTTATTTGTTTAAGCTGGGTCAAACCGATATAAAATTCAACAAGAAACCTGTCCTTAAAATAACGTCCATTAGGTTACGACCACTCTGTATAGTATATAAATGCATTCTGAATGGTAATACACTTACCTGCACAGAATCCACAAGTGACCGGAGTTCTAAGTACACTTAAAGCAAAGCGAAGCAGTGATAATTTAGTTTGGAGCATGCCGGCCACTTCAGTTACCGGGTAATGGTGTTCCCGTGATGAGGTGGTGTGCTGGCTGTTAAAGACTCCTAGTCGGACAAGCAAAAGGCTGTCGGGAAAGGTGACCTTTACACGGAACAAGGAAGATACACTACAGTTTATTCAAAAATACTTGAGCCTTATAAAATGGAAAACAATGCTTGTTATGAGAGTAATATGTCCGCCTCTGTGGTATAATGGTTAGTGTGATTAGTTGTCACCCCCGGAGGCCCGGGTTCGCTTCCCGGCTCTGCCACGAAATCTGAAACTGGGTCCACTCAGACTCAGGACGTCAAGTGAGTAAAGAGGGGTTCAATACCCACCTCAGCTACCCTCGAAGTGGTTTTTCGTGGTTTCCCCACTTCTCCTCCAGCCATATGCCGAGATGGTACCTAACTTCAGGACACGTAAGAGCTGAAGACATCCCTCTAAAGTTCTGGCAGGTTTCCTTGTTAACGACCGCAGAACCACCCACCGGTTCGACTGCTGACCAATAGCAGATGACTCATACACGGATGTCTGGAGGGTGACTGGACCGTTCACCAGTAGCAGATGACTCATATACGGCTGTAAGGAGGGTGACTCGACTATTGACCAACAACAGATGACTCATATACGGCTGTCTGGAGGGTGACTCGACTGCTGACTAACAGCAGATGACTCATATATGGCTGTCTGGAGGGTGACTCGACTTTTGACCAATAGCAGATGACTCATACACGGCTGTCTGGAGGGTGACTCGACTGTTCACCAATAGCAGATGACTCATATACGGCTAACTGGAGGGTGACTCGACTGTTCACCAATAGCAGATGACTCATATACGGCTAACTGGAGGGTGACTCGACTGTTCACCAATGGTAGATGACTCATATACGGCTGTCTGGAGGGTGACTCGACTCCTGACCAATAGCAAGATGACTTATACACTGCTGTCTGGAGGGTGACTCGACTGTTCACCAATAGAAGATGACTCATATACGGCTATCTGGACGGTGAATCGACTGTTGACCAGTAGCAGATGACTTATATACGGCTGTCTGGAGGGTGACTCGACTGTTCACAAATAGTAGATGACTCATATCTGGCTGTCTGGAGGGTGACTCGACTGTTCACCAATAGTAGATGACTCATACGGCTAACTGGAGGGTGACTCGACTGTTGCCAAATAACGGATGACCGAAATACGGCTGTCTGGAGGGTGACTCGACTGTTGACCAATAGCAGATGACTCATGCACGGCTGTCTGTAGGGTGACTCGACTGTTGGCCAAAAACAGATTACTCATATACGGCTGTCTGGAGGGTGACTCGAGTGTTCACCAATAGTAGATGACTCATATACGGCTAAAGGGAGGGTGACTCGACTGTTCACCAATAGTAGATGACTCATATACGGGTAAATGGAGGGTGACTCGACTGTTCACCAATAGTAGATTACTCATATACGGCTGTCTGGAGGGTGACTCGACTGTTGGCCAAAAACAGATTACTCATATACCGCTGTCTGGAGGGTGACTCGAGTGTTCACCAATAGTAGATGACTCATATACGGGTAAATGGAGGGTGACTCGACTGTTCACCAATAGTAGATGACTCATATACGGTTGCCTGGAGGGTGACTCGACTGTTCACCAATAGTAGATGACTCATATACGGCTAAAGGGAGGGTGACTCGACTTTTCACCAATAGTAGATGCCTCATACACTGCTGTCTGGAGGGTGACTCGACTGTTGACCAATAGCAGATGACTCATATACGGCTGTCTGGAGGGTGAATCGTCTGTTCACCAATAGTAGATGACTCATATACATCTGTCTGGAGGGTGACGACTGTCGACCAATAACAGATGGCTCTTGACCAATAGCATGCTTGCCTCCTAAATAACAGACTCATCGTGGATCGCAGTGTGGACTTCAAAAGCATACCGGAAATTAATGAGGACATTGCGACAACTAACATTTGGTTAACGGCAGATAGGTCATCAACCGGACGAGTTGGACGCATGGTTAGGGGCCTTGCAGCTGTTGCCAGTATTCGGGAGATAGAGGGTTCGAGCCCTACTGTCGGCATTCAGTAGTTTCCCATTTTCACACCAGGCAAATGCTGGTTCTGTACTTTAATTAAGGCCACGGCCGCTTCCTTGCCTCTCCTAGGCCTCTCCAATCCCATTGTCACCATAAGACCTATCTGTGTCGGTGCGGCGCACAGTGGTCTAAACACCGATTCTAGCCGGCAATAAATCGTATCATCTTTCCGGGTTCGCAAAAGCCGACGAAAATTCATACTCAGGGGTTGTCGAGGTCACTGATTACGAATCCGTTAACGGATTTTCGATTAACGGAGGAGCGGATCCACTACGCGTCCGCTAACTCGCAAAACTTAAGGTAGCCGGACAAAATTTAATATTCCGTGAATAGATTCAAGGTAAATGGCGCGCTACGCTCCCGTTAACTCTTTAACAAAATTATTAACAGGGTTTAGAAAGAAAAACATATGGAATCCTCAACAAATGTCATGATTTTATTTTCATAACAATCGGTCATCTAAATCCATGATGTAAAACAAATCGACGATTGTAAAAATTAGGCCAGTTTGGCGAGGAAGGTGACCTGCAAAGGAATAAGAATATATTACGTTATATTTGGAATACTTCGATTTTTTAGCGCCATGTTACTTATCAGTAAGACTAATTACGAGTCATGCCTTAGGTTCACTATCTTTATTTGGCATTTCAACGTCCTCTTCTTCTGCTTTGGGAGTCTCTTCTTCGGAAGTTCCTTCATCCACAGTCTCCTCTTCATCTGTGTCATCGAACACGAGCAAAGCATGTACTTCAGGGGACAGTTCATTCCAGTGAATTTCGGCTTTGATGAGATGCCTTGTAACTACTGGGCCCGACGAAAACAGGAGACTGTGGTTAAGATCAATGGTTGTGTCCTTTCTGGAAGTCTTCCGGGTTTGGTGCTCCCGGAAGAACCTGTAATCCTTGTTTCGTGATTCTTGGGCCTCCTCGGACAGCTTTCCGATTGGCAGTATGGCGTATCTGATCGCCTGAGCACCATGAATTAAGACTTTGTGGACGGTCGAAGGCATAGGATACGAATTATATAAGGACAGGTACAATTTTGCAGTGTCTAAAGCCTACGCGCTGAAAGCCTCATCGTTCACCTGATGACCATTGGACAAAACCTAAACCCCCGAGAAGACTATAAATATCGTGAAGCGGAGGAACTAAGTCCAAATATAGTTGAATCGGGTTTTGTTGTTGTACCTGCAATATAACAGCAAATCTGATGATTAATTCTTCGCTGACACCGGTTCCTTCCGCTGCCTTTTTCGGATTGCGATAGAATCTTCTTGAGATGTTGCCGGTGTCCGAGGCTCCAGTCCCTTGAACAACCCTGTCAACTTTCAGCCCCTGCTCTTTCCACAAAGCCTCCTGAATAGTGGATTTTCGATCTTTGACATCCTGCTTTTGTTCATCCGTGGTATTTCGTAAACTACCTTTAAACAACAAATTTCAATGTAAAGTGTTACGGAGTTTCTGTGGAACAGAGAGAGATGAAAGAAGGCGTGGGCTCGAATGGGTCTAACTACGATATCAAAATTAATTTAAAACTTTAAATAAAGGTCATATTTATTTTCAGAAAATCAAACTTAACAACAGTGTATCAGGTACAATGACAATTTTGATATAAGAATTGAAAACCCCAGAATAGGGAATTTAACACCTTTGGGCTTCAAGCACCTAATTTACAAATTTACAATGTCACCAATGTAGCGTTTACTTTGCTACAACCGTTATAATTACGGCCTTCCAAAGGCCCCACAAAATATTACATAAATACCAGAAAAGAGCTCACATGTTCTACAAATTTAACCAAGGAGACTGCGCTCCCAATTTCTTACAACCTACTCAAGGCAACATTACACAAAAAATATTTCAATATCTGGCCTCTCTAGGCCCAACCTACAATTTACAATTATTGTACACAGGGGTATCTATTACTCAAGCTACTGGGCCTTCGTGGAAAGAAGAACAGGTTAAATTACTGTCCCAAACACAAAATGTATGGAGGCGTACCCTTGCGCTCCTTGAAAATTCTGTTTCAAAACCCCTACTTAGGCTTGTGGCCCGATGATGCAGAGGCTAATCCCACACTACTGAGGTGACTAGAAGAAAAGTTACTTGGTAATTTACAGGAGAAAAACGGTTACAAAATCGTAGTCACCTCAAGATAAATTGAAGGGGAATTCAAGAGGGTAACGCACTCTCTATCCCCGATTTACAATTTAAGTCTTTATGAAATTTTATATTAGCCGAAAGAAAATTTACATTTTAGAAAACAGGTGGTTACATAGTTAGAAATTAGAACCTTCCCCTCGTGTAAGTCTGCGGAGGTAGCTACAGAGATATAAAACCGGTGGCCATTACCTGGGCTGATGTACTGCCTGCCGAAGAATGAGACTCCCCGCCTCCTGTCTTAACACACACACTCAGTAAGTCGACGATAAATAAGACAAGGTAGCTTGAAAAAACCGCAGCTTATATACCCGAGGGGATGGTTCGAGAGGGTTCTGGACTAAATCCGGACACACCCTCACATTTTCATTGGCCGAATAAAAATCTACAAGAAGCCTGTGATGGGCTGAAAAATAAATACAAAAATTTCTAATTGGCCAGATTCAAAAGCTGGCGGGATGAGAAGGAAGTGTTGCAAACCTTGAAATAACGAAAAAATTAACGTTTATTTAGTTATGAAAACCTAGAAACACAAAACTTCTTTAAAACACAATTTCTTCCACCTTACACCAGAGTGCATTACCTCAGTTTTTTTTGTAATGACATCTATGGAGAAAAGTTCAAACTTTTTTATGTAAACCAAAACAAATAAATCCAGTCAGTTTAGGCAACTTCAAAATAACACATTAGTCAATTATTCAGTGGTGACATCTTCTAGTCAATGTTCCAACTTCATGCATTAGTGGTTTCAAGTTTAGTTTGATAGATAGAGTTCCTTGAGGCGGTTCTTTTAAATGTGCGGGGTTGAGGTGTACCTCTCGGTACATACAGAAATACAGTCAGATTCATGGTATAGAAAGGCTCGGAGAGCGGTAGACCATGAGTCAAAGACAGTGGGTGTTGCGTTGCGGGTAGAGGGTGGGAGGGGGCAATGACATTGATAAGGAAAAGTAGTGCAGTGAAATTTTTTCGGGTTGCTTATAAGCAAATACCGCCAGCAACAAAAAGTTGCAAGAAGTGGCAGTAGATTTTCGGTGGAAAATCTTTAGTATAGTGTATAATATTGATTAAATCAAGCAGTAACATATAACTACCTGTGACTTCGGTTTCCGGCCCTGGAAACGCCGTAAAATCGGAGTACAGTTAAGTCTAAAATAAGGAGAAGTTAACTGGTTGATGCGGTCTTTTTAGCGCGTGCAGAAGGGCTTATCCTTGTGAATTTCATCATCATCATCTGTTTACCCTCCAGGTTCGGTTTCTCCCTCGGACTTAGCGAGGGATCCCACCTCTACCGCCTCAAGGACAGTGTCCTGGAGCTTCAGACTCTTGGTCGGGGAATACAACTGGGGAGTATGACCAGTACCTCGCCCAGGCGGCCTCACCTGCTATGCTGAACAGGGGCCTTGTGGAGGGATGGGAAGATTGGAAGGGATAGGCAAGGAAGAGGGAAGGAAGCGGCCGTGGCCTTAGGTACCATCCCGGCATTCGCCTGGAGGAAGTGGGAAACCACAGAAAACCACTTCCAGGATGGCTGAGATGGGAATCGAACCCACCTCTACTCAGTTGACCTCCCGAGGCTGAGTGGACCCCGTTCCAGCCCTCGTACCACTTTTCAAATTTCGTGGCAGAGCCGGGAATCGAACCCGGGCCTCCGGGGGTGGCAGTTAATCACGCTAACCACTACACCACAGAGGCGGCTCCTTGTGAATTTACGCAACAAATACCCTCCAAGAAGGGGGTTCTTCAACATCCTGGTTGGTCCCAATAAGATATACCCTAAATGTTTAATTTTTTCCAAGTTTTTAAAATTGTCATGTTTGTGCTTCATTCCCCGCCACTTACACACTCCATGCACATTATGTAGGGCAGTTATGTGGTACCTGGGGTGTCTAGAACGAGTTCCCAAAAAATTTTCAGCGATTTCTTGACTTCGATTTTATCGATTTTTTGCCGGCTACAATCGGTGTTTAGACCACTGTGTGGCGTGAAGCAACTTGTAAGAAGGTCATCTGATTGTAAAATAGGGCCAGACCATGTGTTTGACTCAGACTGCACAGTTGACAGTAAAAATGAAAGATATGCATAAAATAATTTTGAAAAGATTTACCAGACCTATAGCAACATTACTACTCCCTTTTTCGTTAATAGTTCAATGACGCGTCCGTCTCTGTGGTGTAGTAGATAGTGTGATTAGCTGCCAACACCGGAGGCTCGGATTCGATTCCCGGCTCTGCTACCCACACCAGGATTACTCGATACGACAACTAGAAAAGATTCAAAGGAAAGCAGCACGATTTGTTCTGGATGATTTCCGACAAAGGAGTAGTGTTACTAAAATGTTGCAAACTTTGTGCTGGGAAGACTTGGGAGTAAGGAGACGAGATGCTCGACTATGTGGTATGTTCTGAGCTGACAGTGGAGAGTTGGCGTGGAATTATAGAAGCAGAAGAATAAGCTTGAGCGGAGCTTTTAAAAGTAGGAAATATAATATGAAGTTAGAATTCAAGAGGACAGATTGGGGGCAAATACTCATTTATAGGACGAGGAGTGAGAGATTGGAATAAATTGTCAAGGGAAATGTTCGGTAAATTCCCAAGTTCCTTGAAAATATTTAAGAAAATCCAGGTAAACAATTAACAGGTAATCTGCTACCTGGGCGACGGCCCTAAATGCAGATCATTGATTGACGATTAATCGTCACATTAAACACAATCAAATGCTACTGACCTTAACCGGGATTGAACCTGCTATCTTGGGAACATAAAGAAGTTGAGCACCGTGTCTACTCCACAGAACAGCGCTCTTCAGTGCAGTGAGCAGCTCATTAAGCTCATCATTTTCAAGTCGTACATTATTAAGAGCGTCTTGCTACACAAACAGACCCTACACTATCCACTACCTTAGAAATGTTGTCTTAAATTATTCAGGGAACGCTTTCAACACGAAGCTTCTACCAGTCATACTCAAGGTCACAGTGCCAAGACTTCGTCTTATTGCATAACAGAATGACGTGGTAATTCAATGTTAATAAAATGTATTGAAGATACAATTTCTTTCTCTACAGTTACAATTGCAGATATTTGATATTAATCTGTTAATTCACCGCTCTATTCGCTCGCCAGTTACCATGTGTGAAGTGTAGGCTTCCCATAGTTATGCACTAAAAGAGTCTTCGAATAAAATTTCTGTGACTATGGATTTAAATGCGCAATTAAGGCAACACTATTTAATGGCATCGTTTGACTAAAAAGGCGGGATAAAGAGGAAAACGTTAACTACTCAATAATAATAAATAATAATAATAATAATAATAATAATAATAATAATAATAATAATAATAATAATAATAATAATAATGTTATTTGTTTTACGTCCCGCTAACTACTCTTTTACGGTTTTCGGAGACGTCCGTTAACTACTCACCTAATCTCATTACATTCTTTCTTAATCCGCTTACCCTCCAAGGTTGATTTTCCCTCAGACTCAGCGAGGAATCCCAACTCTACCGCCTCAAGGGCAGCATCCTGTAGCGTCAAACAATAGCACTCCTCGCATCTAAGTAGGCCCTACCCCGATAGTAGATAAAGAGCAGGCATACAGAGAGTGCTGGGCTTCTGATCCAGTGGTGTCCTAAAGTGCTTTACTGGCCTGTAGAAGAACTCCTGGTGGACAATTTTAGGCACCTCCACATCTCTGAAAACAGTAGGAATAGTTAGTGGGCCGTAAAACTATTATTATTACTATTATTCCGCCTCTGCCTGAAGCAAGGGCAGCAAGACAACCGAGGGTAACTTTGTTCCTGGTAGTTGTTTTGCTAATGGACTTGAGATTGAAGGGTGGGGGTGGGGAATTCTGCCCGAAGGCAGGTCCGAACCTCCGCAGAGGTGTGCCTGAGCCGGAGTTTACGTACGGTAGGGTGGCCAGTTCCTTTCCGCTCCTCCATTCCCTTACCCCCCACCAACTGCGCGTGGCAACCCACCCAAATCTTGACCACGCCCAATGTTGCTTAACTTCGGAGATCTCACGGGATCCGGTGTTTCAGTACGGTTACGGCCGTTGGCATTGAAGGGAGAAGAAGAAAAATTTCTTAATACTCACGTTCCTTGTAAGCCTATAACGGTGACAAATGAATGTGCTGTAACCAGGGCCGGATTAACGGGGGGGCTAAAGGGGCTGCAGCCCCGGGCCCCGCGTGCTAAGAGGCCCTGGCCCGTGGCCGAACCTAAAATTGTACAAAAAGGCCTGCTACTCCACCTTCGTGCATGTATATGAATATTTACGCTCGCAAAATATCGAACATGCACTCTTCCTTCCTTCCTTCCTTCCTTCCTTCCTTCCTTCCTTCCTTCCTTCCTTCCTTCCTATCAGCTGTCCGCGTTAGTATTTCATCACTGCTAGAATCAATTACCGCCCGGAGACACAAATCCTCGCTACTTACGCACTGTAATTATTGTAAAGGTTATTGTTGACGAAAATTTAAATCTGGCAGCTTGCGAGTGCGAGCAGAGGGGGAAGGGGTAAGAGGTCTAGGAAGTGAGCGGGAGGGGACAGGGAAAGCACTGTGGAATGCGCATGCTATACTATACCTTTGCATCAGGAAGAGATTATTGAATCATTCGTAATTTACAACTGTAACGTTCTTGTAAAATGGATAGAAAATATCCTAGAGGTGCCAAAACACGTAAGTTCTGTTTTGTATGTCGATTTGATAGTGATGATGAGACAAATGTAAGAGATGTTTTGGCATTATGAAATTTTAACATGAAAAATAGAGAAAAATTGTAGTCTATTTCAACACTTCACTATTCATCAATTTAAGTGGAAGTAGTTCTATAACAACTTCAGTATGCTAGTCTTATGTGTTGTTACGAAGAAGGGGCCCCACATTTTTAAATAGCCCAGGGCCCCCAAACACCTTAATCCGGCACTGGCTGTAAGGTAGTTATTTCAGCCAAGAGCGTGTTCAGATATTACAAGTACTGATGGAATTTCTAGGTAAGATTTAACATGTCCACCTTTGTGGTGTAGTGGTTAGTATGATTAGCCCTCTCCTTTACATCCTCACTACAACCCCTAAATACCCTCATAACCACGTGCAGAGATCTGTACCCTCTATTTACAACCGTATTTATGTGATTACCCCAATGAAGATCTTTCCTTATATTAAGACCTAGGTACTTACAATGGATCCTCAAAGGGAACTTTCACTCCATCAACGCAGTAATTAAAACTGAGAAGACTTTTCTGAAGGTTTTAGGAGACGCCGTGGTGCCAGAATTTTGCCCCGCAGGAAGTTTTTTACGCGCCAGTAAATCTATCGACACGAGGCAAACGTATTTCAGCACCTTCAAATATCACCGATCTGAGCCACTCAGCCCGGCAAACATTAACATTGGTCATTTTAGGACTGTTATTAGCTTTACATCCACTAACTACTTTTGCTGTTTTCGGAGACACCGAGGTGTGGAATTTCGTCCTGCAGGAGTTCTTTTACGTGCCAATAAATCTACCGACACGAGGCGGACGTAGTTGAGCACCTTCACATACCACCGGACTGAGCCAGGTTCGAACCTGCCAAGTCGAGGTCAGACGGCCACCGCCTCAACCGTCTGAGCCACTCTCAGCCCGGCCTGAAAGATGGGGATAGCCATACATGGTGTTCATGTCATCGCGTTTTATACACCCAGGACAGAACATTGAGGGCGTATTGTGAACTGGCAACGCTGTAGCAACCATCACAGGCATTTCCATCGCCATTCCAACCAACATTGGCATTTCAATAAGGAGTAGTGAGCGAGCAGACACTCTCCACAAGATGTGAAATATCGCATTCCCTTTAGACTTGTGTTCGCTGCAGTGGCACGAGAATGAGTCATTTTCTTTCTTTAGCCGCTTCCCTTTACTACAGCTTCGATGTTATCTTATTAAGGCCAGCACGCCTAGAGATGTCATAAAATATAATTTTTGCCCCCGCATGAAGAGTTCTCAAACGTAAGGGTTTTACTATTCTTGTTCACAGGAGTCGAGGTGGCCAATTCAGGGTTGAGTAGCTCAGACTATAGAGCGTCCGCTTTCTGAGCCCAAGTTCAAGGGTTCGATTCCGAATTTGTTCGGTAATATTTCAACGTGCACAAACAGAATGCCAGCGGGACAAAATACAAGCATATCGGCGTCTCCAAAAATCATTAAGTAGTTAGTTATTTAATTCTTTCTTAATCCGTTTATCCAGCCCCAAGGGCAGTGTCGTGGAACGTGAGACTTTGAGTCGGGATACAACTGAGGGGCAGGACCAGTATTTCGCCCAGGCTGCCTCATTTACTATGCTAAACAGGGGCCTTGTATGGGGATGGGGAGATTGGAAGGGATAGACAAGGAAAAGGGAAGGAAACGGCCGTCGCCCATTTGCCTGGAGGAGCAGTGGGAAACCACGGAAAACTAATTCGAGAATTGCTGAGGTGGGAATCGAACACTCCTCTATTCAGTTGACTTCCCGAGGAGGAGTGGACCCCGTTCCAGCCCTCGTACCACTGTTCAAATTTCGTGGCAGAGCCGGGATTCGAACCCGGATCTCCGGGGGGTGGCTGCTAATCACACTAACCACTACACCACAGAGGCGGCCGTTAAGTTGTTGCTAGTAGCTATTACAGGAATTGGCTTACCCGCTTGCATTCTCCTCTAGGGAAAGCAATTAGGATTCTGGCAAATGCTTTTCTTCCACCGCTTTTTCCACACCCTAGCGCACATGTGGTGGACTCGAACTAGTTTACCTTCTCGGCAACCTTATGTGAAGGCATGTTTTCTTCCATTACGTATTTCCATGGTGTGTTGTATGTAAATTATGGAAAACACAAACATCTAGTCCCTGAGTTAGACACACGCCGGAAATCGAAGCAAGGATCCGAGTTTTTCATGTTGAAAACATTTCTTAGCAGACAAAATAGGGGTCTCCTTACTACGAAAGACGTAAAATTAAGTAATTTTCCCAATTGTGCGGAAAGTTGAAGGGCTAAAGGGCCCGGAAAGGTTTCAAATTGTGAATCTTGGATAGCTCTATCCAAATAAAATAAAAAATTGGAAAATCACATCCAGCCTAAATGCATTTCGAGAAAAACAGCCTAAAATAGCTTGTTTCTTTACAAGTTTCCTTTTTAATTCAAATCCTAGCCAAAATAACTTATTTCCACAATTCCTTCTGTATGTGTTCCTTGGTTCAATATTTTCAGGCATTTTTAAATTTTTTGAAAAATGTCCACGCCGAATGTAGTCATAAGGGCTTAAGTGGCACGGCGCATTGACTGCCATTAGCACTCGTAGTGGTGCTTAAGTGAAACTCTGCATTTGATTCACATTAGCGCTCGTAGTGGTGGTTAAGTGAAACAATGCATTGACTCACATTAGCGCTCGTAGTGGTGCTTAAGTGAAACTCTGCATTGACTCACATCAGCGCTCATAGTGGTGCTTAGGTAAAACAATGTATTGACTCACATTAGCGCTCGAAGTGGTGCTTAAGTGAAACTCTACATTTGACTCACATTAGCGCTCGTAGTGGCGCTTAAGTGAAATTCTGCATTTGACTCACATTAGCGCTCATAGTGGTGCTTAAGTGAAACTCTGCATTTGACTCACATTAGCGCTCGTAGTGATGCTTAAGTGAAACTCTGCATTTGACTCACATTAGCACTCGTAGTGGTGCTCAAAGTGAAATTCTGCATTTGACTCACATTAGCACTCGTAGTGGTGCTTAGGTAAAACAATGTATTGACTCACATTAGCACTCGTAGTGGTGCTTAGGTAAAACTCTGCATTTGACTCACATTAGCGCTCGAAGTGGTTGTTAAGTGAAACTCTGCATTTAACTCACATTAGCGCTCGAAGTGGTTGTTAAGTGAAATTCTACATTTGACTCACATTAGCGCTCATAGTGGTGCTTAAGCGAAACTCTGCATTTGACTCACATTAGGACTCGTAGTGGTGCTTAAGTGAAACTCTGCATTTGACTCACATTAGGACTCGTAGTGGTGTTAAAGTGAAATTCCGCATTTGATTCACATTAGCGCTCTTAGTGGTGCTTAAGTGAAATTCTGCATTTGACTCACATTAGCGCTCGTAGTGGTGCTTAAGTGAAACTCTGCATTTGACTCACATTAGGACTCGTAGTGGTGCTCAAGTGAAACTCTGCATTTGACTCACATTAGCGCTCATAGTGGTGCTTAGGTAAAACTCTGCATTTGACTCACATTAGCGCTCGAAGTGGTGCTTAAGTGAAACTGTGCATTGACTAACATTAGCGCTCGAAGTGGTGCTTAAGTGAAACTCTGCATTGACTAACATTAGGGCTCGAAGTGGTGCTTAAGTGAAACTTTGCATTTGACTCACATTAGCGCTCGAAGTGGTGCTTAAGTGAAACTCTGCATTGACTAACATTAGCGCTCGAAGTGGTGCTTAAGTGAAACTCTGCATTGACTAACATTAGGGCTCGAAGTGGTGCTTAAGTGAAACTCTGCATTGACATACATTAGCGCTCGAAGTGGTGCTTAAGTGAAACTCTGCATTGACTAACATTAGGGCTCGAAGTGGTGCTTAAGTGAAACTCTGCATTGACTAACATTAGCGCTCGAAGTGGTGCTTAAGTGAAACTCTGCATTGACTAACATTAGGGCTCGAAGTGGTGCTTAAGTGAAACTCTGCATTGACTAACATTGAGGCTCGAAGTGGTGCTTAAGTGAAACTCTGCATTGACTAACATTAGCGCTCGAAGTGGTGCTTAAGTGAAACAATGCATTGACTCACATTAGCGCTCTTAGTGATAGAAAAAAGGCAAACTGCTAATCTAATCGACCGGATAACGATGATTAAGAAAAGGATTGTAATTCCTAAGAATAAAAAATATATTCTCATACCTTATTATATTTTATTTGCCTAAAATCCGTAGCTCATATCCCTGGGATGTTTTCAACATTGAGTTGCTTGCCTGAAGGGATTTTTTTAAATATTCATTTAGTGGTAGTCAGATGCAGGTATGAAGTACACCATTTTAAACTGACTGAATAACAATACAAGATATTAACAGTAAGAAAACAAACAATACAGTTTAACGAAGAAGGAACTTAATACCAACAAATTCCTTACAATTTAAATAACAAATGAAATAAATAACAAGGGGTGAAAACATGTAAAATAAATAATTTCCGTGTGTGTATAGTAATGTTCTGGGCGTGTTGTCAAGAGAGAATCAAGAGCCCACTCCTTTTTTTAATTTTATAGAAACTCTATTTTTTCGGGGCGTCGACCTAGAAAGATCTTTTGCCCCTACTTGCACCATATGTTATGAACCTGCGTGTATTTGGATATTGCGGAAGTGTAAAGTGTTGGATGTGAGGAAAGGAACGTTAAGGAAAACACAAACACCCAGTCCCCAAGCCAGGGATATTAATCATTTACAATTTAAAAACCCTGACCCGGCCGGGAATCGAACACGCGGCCGGGTGACAGAGAGACGCGTTGCCTCCTACACCGTGGGGCAGGAGAGCTTACTCCTTTAGTGAACGTGCCAGTTTAGTTTTGATGAGATGATAGGGAACAAACTTAGCTCCTTTCCAACATATTCCTTTTTATCTTAATACCAGTGTCCCCTTTATTGTACATAATGCAATATTTCGTACTGTAATATACCGTTAATTATTTGTCATATCCGTGTTTATCTTACTATGCCCAATAAATAAATAAATAAATAAATAAATAAATAAATAAATAGTCCGCCTCTGTGGTGTAGTGGTTAGCGTGATTAGCTGCCATCCCCGGAGGTCCGGGTTCGATTCCCGGCTCTGCCACGAGATTTGAAAAATGGTTCGAGGGCTGGAACGGGGTCCACTCAGCCTCGGGAGGTCACCTGAGTAGAGGTGGGTTCGATTCCCACCTCAGCCATCCTCGAAGTGGTTTTCCGTGGTTTCCCACTTCTTCTCCAGGCGAATGCCGGGATGGTACCTAACTTAAGGCCACGGCCGCTTCCTTCCCTCTTCCTTGCCTATCCCTTCCAATCTTCCCATCGCTCCACAAGGCCCCTGTTCAGCATAGCAGGTGAGGCCGCCTGGGCGAAGTACTGGTCATTCTCCCCAGTTGTATCCCCCGACCAAGAGTCTGAAGCTCCAGGACACTGCCCTTGAGGCGGTAGTGGTGGGATCCATCGCTGAGTCCGAGGGAAAAGCCGAACCTGGAGGGTAAACAGATGATGATGATGAATAAATAAATAAATAAATAAATAAATAAATAAATAAATAAATAAAGGCATAAATATATAAATAAAGACATAAATAGATAAATCAATAAATAAATAAACAAAGAAATAAATACATTTCGTGCAGAGCATTTGGTGTTGTGGGAAGGCGATAGAATATGGAGAGTTATTGGAGTGTTAGGCGCACACGAAGAATATGGAATAGTGTCTATTTTGGACCGTACGTGGATGAACATGTGACGGGAAATGAGGTAACAAAGATGTGCATTTAAGAGTGCTATTAAAAATTCTATGAAGAAAGGCGAGATCAATGTACTGTAGACGTTTACTCAGGTTTAACATGTTGAAATATGACATAATTTGGTCTCAGGTTAGGGTTACGGGCTTTCACAATGTACGCAAATTAATGTACGCTGTTAATTTTATTGACATTTGTGGGGGCAGAAGATGACCAGACGGAGAAGCAGAAATCTATTACGGGAAGAATATAAGTACAGAAGTGTAATTTAAGAGCATTTAAGTCACGAATTTCAGTAAATATGTCATTATGCGACCGAAATTAACATACTCATGAAATATGGTGGAGACATAAGCTACTGGTATATATAGTGAGATATAGAACAGAGTCACTAAAGATGCCAGCTACCAAACCGACGTTATTGTATCTGACACGGTGATAGAAAGTTTATGGCGCCGAGTAGTTTCGAATCATAGTAAGAAGAGGCGTGAAGGTCAAATTATGTTTTAAATTCAGTGTATATATTGTATTACAGGATTATGTGCTTTTGTTTATTATATTTTAATGAAAACTATGTTTGACAATATTGTGTATTTGTATATAATGTCAAGGATGATTTGATTCTTTAATTTTGTAATAGCAAGGAAGGACAACCCGGTGGTCATCGTTATTAAATTTCAAGATTTCTTTCTATCTCAGTGAAAAACATCGCAATGTAAAGCATATAACTGATAAAATGTCATGCCATTGAACCGACTTTGATAAATGAACTTAATGTCAAAATAAATGCCGAAAAGTTGTTTGATTAAGAGTGTTGAAACCAGTAACAGCGGCACATAACATAATAGGTTGTAATTAGAATGGTTGTTAAGTGCGATTAGCGGTATAATTCATATATGTGTAGAAAGGCGAGTTCAGTTGATCAATGGCAGAACTACATGCACAGTAAATGTAATTCTAAAGTGTCCAATGACTGTCAGAGTGAGTGACTTAAAATTATATTTCATGGCTGATAAATGGTTTTAATCTGGCATTGGTAACACATTTCATGAGAGCCATGAAAGGCAACACAAAGCCGTTTGATAACAATGTGAGTAAAATAACACTAAAGTGAATTATGTTTAGGAATGAGTATGTGTGCTCATGAGCGATATGGTTTCGCGCGGTTAACAGTCTGCAATGTGTGGTGGTGGTTTGAGTGTGCGTGACGTGTGACGTGGTGGTTGGTATGGGTAGGACTGTGTCGTATTTTTGGGTAAAGTATGTATGCTCAGAATATGATCTCGCCATGCACCAGAATGGGAATGGTAAGACAATGCACCAAGAAAAACACAAGGCATAAACCAGGATACTAATCCAACTGACGCAGTACCAATCAACGCACGTGATGGCGTAGCAAAAGGGATGTAACAACACTCCAAATATATATATATATATATATATATATATATATATATATATATATATGTATGTCCGTCCGTGCACAAGTTCACAGGTAGTTTTCAATTTTCAAGGTAAAAGGTTTTCAGCAGAGCGCATAAATGGAAGCCTTTTCACTGAGTCCATATATTCAGAGGAACCGAGGTAGGTACAAATTTCGTGAGGGCAAGGAAAGGCGTACGACAACAACAAAAAAGGGAAAGAAGAAATAGTTTTTTATAATAACAATATATTAGCAAAAAAACACCCAGAAGAAACATTTACAAGCCAAAGAAAACAACAATCATCCAAAGGTCAGTTAGTTCTGACTTCCAAAAGAGAAAAAGCAGATGGGACAACCATGTTAATTTTCAGATCTGTTTTTCAAAGAGAACAGCTAAACTCTAAACCTTCAATAATAATACAACCTCTTTTACATGAGGAGTGTCCTACACAAGGAAAACAGAAATTTACGTATGAACACGAAAAAACATTAAAATTTGAAAGACATATGGGCCACTGTACAATAATACATGTAGAAGAAAAAAAAAGGGGCGGAAGGGATGCGGAATAGGAAGGTGGGGAAAGGGGAGGGACGTGAAAGAAAGGAGTACCAATGGCTGCCAACAGGGTTTTGGAAAAATAGGATCAGTCAGTATCGATGAAATTCCAAAATAGCAAACAGAAGCTAGGTGATAGTTCAATTGATTCTATTCATGCGTTTGCTCGGGAAAACAGTTGAATTTCAATGGTTCATATCGCAGCAATCACTTGACGTATCACAAAGTCCAACTTCGGAGTAAGATGGTAATGTAATTCCAAAGTAAGGTACCGCTATCAATAGCTGCAGTTAGCTTATTATCAACATGAACTGTCATTGGTGGCCAGTAACGGCAATTTGAAAATTAAGGAAGTGCAGCATCAAAATAAAGTTCAAAGAACAACATGGAAATGAAATAAATTAAAGTTTTCGCTCACCCGTCCAGCAGTCGTAGCTTTTCAATGGTATACAAAAGCACATTTTAAAAGAAACATTGCACACAGTCCAGCTGGTAGCAAAATAAAACCAAGTCCTCCCTCCACACAAATCGTTGTGTTCATCCCAACTCGCTGCTCAAGCCCAGAGCAGGCCAATTTATATTGAGGTAGAAGCGTCCAGAAAGGACGAGAGCATACAGTACCCAATGCGCAGCGAAGCGGTAGGGGAAGGAAAGAGGGAGGGTAAGCAGCACGAGCAGTTGAAACTGGACGGGCGAAGAGAGCACAGGCAGGTTAGTAGCGACATATGCAGCGTAGTAAACGTAGAATCCATAAAACAGTAGAAAAATTCGGAGCACGTTATATACTCCCAGCAGCCGGAGAAATCCGAAGGATTGGGTGTAGAAGCGACGAAAGTCCATTGATGCTCCAGAGGGGCGCCGAACTCAGGAACACGAAGAGAGTGTCGTCGTCGAGGAGGCAAAAACAAAAAGCAAGAACAGGCATGAGTTACAAGTAAGAAGAGAAGGGAAAAAAAAGGGAGGGGCAGAGGGGAGGGGAATAAAAGAGAAAGAACGATCCGGATCGAAAAAAAGGGAGGGATGAGACAAGAAAAGGAGAGGGGTTACAAAAAAAGTTTTACAATAAAAGTTACAATATGTATATATAAGTGGCCGTATAAAAATTTTACAAAAAAAGTTAAGTAAATGAAAGTACAATGACAGAGGAGTATTTAGTAAGATGGTGTCCCAATAAAAAAGAAACCCATCAGGGGAAATGAATCGATGGGGGAGCCGGAGGAAGTGACGAAATGTGTGGAGGGAGCATGAGCGGGTGAGCGAAAGAAAAAAGCAAAGATATGAACCACAGAAAAAAAAGGGAAAGAAAAAGGGGGGGACATGGGTGAACAAACGCAAGTAAAGAAAAAACAATAGTACACTAGGAAAAAAAGATGAAATGAAGTATAAATTGTCCATCCCTGCGGCAAGCCAAGGGGTTAAGCGGAGAACTTTTTTAAGAGGGAAAAATGAGCCTTACGAATATCATTAGGATTGTCCAAGGATTGCAACAAAGCTGTAACAGGGGACGGAAAGGAAAGAATGCGAAAGGGCCCAAGCCAACGGGGAGAAAGCTTAGCAGATAAGTGTTGAGAGGAGGAACTGATGGGATGGTTTTTGAAGAGAACTAAATCCAAAGGTTTGAAGGTGGGAGAGCGAACGCGAGAATTGTAAGTTTTTTTATGGAGGTCTCTGGCTTGAAACAACTTTTTGAGAGCATCTTGCAAATTTTTTTTTTTTTTTTTTTTTTCGTGTGGCTATTTCTAGCCGAGTGCAGCCCTTGTAAGGCAGACCCTCCGATGAGGGTGGGCGGCATCTGCCATGTGTAGGTAACTGCGTGTTATTGTGGTGGAGGATAGTGTTATGTGTGGTGTGTGAGTTGCAGGGATGTTGGGGACAGCACAAACACCCAGCCCCCAGGCCATTGGAATTAACCAATGAAGGTTAAAATCCCCGACCCAGCCGGGAATCGAACCCGGGACCCTCTGAACCGAAGGCCAGTACGCTGACCATTCAGCCAACGAGTCGGACAATCTTGCAAATGATCAGGGGTGAGAAGATGAGATGGAGTGTTCAACAAAGAGGACAAATCCCATGTCAATGAGAGAGGGGTGTGTAATTCACGGCCTAAAAATAATTTAGCCGGAGTATAAGAGGTTGAATTATGAACAGTAGCGTTTGATGCCAAGGCAAAATAAGGCAATTCGGCATCCCAAGTCCGGTGATCATGTGAATGAAAAATAGATAGAAGGGATTTTAGATTACGATGATAACGCTCAACGATGTTAGCTTGAGGGTGGTAGGGGGAAATATTGATTTTCTTAATCCCATGAGAAAAACAAAAATTATAGAAGAGTTTAGAGGTGAAAACAGTAGCATTATCAGACACCAACATTTTAGGAATTCCAGTGATGGGGAAAATTTGGGTAGATAGTAAGTTAATAATTATCTGGGAAGAAATAGTTCGTAAAGGACGAAGAACAATAAATTTAGAAAAACCATCGAGTAAGGTGAAAATATAAGAGTTAGATTTCGACGATTTTACAAGAGGTCCCACAATATCAACATAGAATTTCTCAGCAGGGAAAGTAGGGGGGGAGGCAGCATAATTACCATAGGGCTGATGATTGGGGGGCTTATGTTTCTGACACAGGTCACATAAGCGGACCCACGAATATACCTCTTTCCGCATCTGAGGCCAAAAGAACTGAGAAGCAAGACGAGCATAAGTTTTAGACATGCCAAAATGACCCCCAACAGGGGATCCATGGAAATACTGAAAAACCATTTGTCGGAGACTGGAAGGGAGAACGAGACGAGGAGTGGCGCGCGGAGTAGGTTTGAAAATTAAAAGCTGATTGTGGAGACGAAAGGGGCCAGAATAATCGGGAGAAGAAAGATCTTGACAAAGTTGTTGACAATAAGGATCAAGTTTTTGATGATCAAGACATGATTGAAAGGAAAGGGGAAAATTGATAAGGGAAGAAATAGAAGTAACAGAGTTGATAGGAAGTTGATTAAGCTCAGAAAGATGAGATGAAGTATCATCAAAAAGCCGAGATAGCGCGTCAGCAACAGAATTATGATACCCGGAAACGAACTTAAGAGAAAATTTGAAACGGGATAGGCGAAGCAACCATCTACCGGTACGTCCAATTTTGGGGACATTATGTAATAACCAAGAAAGGGCCTGGTTATCAGTACTAACTAAGAATTCGCGATGGTCTAAGTACTCCGCAAAATGTTCAATGGAAAGAATGAGAGCTAAAGCCTCCCTTTCATACACAGAATATTTACGTTCAACGGGGGTAAGAAGACGACTGAAATAAGCAACAGGTAAAGTTTGATCGTTCTTCGTCTGTTGGAGAACAGCACCTATGGCAACATCGGAGGCGTCAGTGGAAAGTTCAAATTTAAAATCAAAATCAGGGATTTGCAAAAGAGGGGCCTGAGAGAGCTTAGATTTTAACGTATCAAAGGCGGTTTGTTGAAGAGAAGACCAATGAAATTTGATACCTTTACGTTTAAGCAGATTGAGGGGTTCGGAAAGTAAAGAAAAATTGGGAATATATTTGGCATAAAAACCAATCATCCCAAGAAAAGAACGTAATTGCTTAAGATTAGAGGGAGGAGGTATTTTGTGAATGGCAGAAACTCTTTCAGGGTCGACAGCCACCCCCTGTGAACTTAAGATGTGACCCAAAAATTTAATAGATGTCTGGGCAATACGGACCTTAGAAGGGTTGACAGTTAAGCCGACTGAGCGGAGGCGAGTCAATACTTCACGAACATGGAGTAAATGGGTTTCAAAATCTGAAGAATAAATAAGAATATCATCAATAAAAGGAAATAAGTATTTATATTTTATATCAGCAAACAAGGAATCCACAAACCGCTGCATAATTTGTGAGCCAAGATTCAAACCGAAAGGGACTTTTTTGAATTGATATAGTCCATTCGGGGTAATAAAAGCCGTATAGCGAGAACTAACGTCATCTAAAGGAATTTGATTATAAGCCGAATTTAAATCAAAGATGGTAAAAAACTGAGCATTTGAAAAATGTTGAAAAGCAGATTGCAATTTTGGCATGGGATAGGCATCATAGAGGATGCGAGAATTTAATTTTCTATAGTCCACTATAAAACGAGAGGATCCATCGGGTTTATCGACGATGAAAGCGGGAGAGGCATAATTAGAAGATGATGGAATAATAGTCTCAGTTTGAAGCATTTGGTCAACTAAGGCATTCAAAATTTTCATGCGAGGGGGACTCAAAAAATAAGGAGAAGAACGAACCGGGGTAGGATCAGTAAGATCAATGTGAGCAGAAAAATTTTTAACGGTGCCCAAAGTGGGGGTAATGACATCGGAAAATTCTTCAAGTAAGGACTGAACGCGGTCAGAATGAACAGAATTTATAGGTAAACATGTAGAGGGATGAGAAAGAGGGAAGTCAAAATTATGAACCAATGGAATAGACTTAGAGGAAAAATGAAAGGAGACCGTAGAGTTGACCGAATCCAATATAAGTCCAGTATGGGAAAAAAGAAATCAAAACCTAAAATAATAGGTGATGATAAGGTCTGAACAACCAAAAAGGTAAAAGGCCAAGAAAAATCTTGCATCTTAATATTCAAAGAAATAGCACCAACGATTTCTAAAGGTTGATTGCAGGCAGAAAGACAACGTACAGTAGAGGGAGAATAGGAGAGCTGGGGACATAAAGATTGCAAAGATTGAAAAAATGGCAAACTAACAAGAGAAACAGCAGCCCCAGAATCTAACAAAGCAAGAGAGGGTAGATTATTAACGGTGACGAGAACATGAGAGGTCGGAGGTAGGAAAGAGGTAGAACAAGGCGAAAAGGAAGAAGAGGTGAAGGGAATGGGTGAAATCATAGAGGTAGGACGAGGTGTCTGAAGAGTGTGGGAAGGCAGATTTTCCCCATGAATACGCCGACTGCCTAGCGGCGAGGGGGAAAGGCGTTTCCCACAGGCAGAGTGGTGCAAAACTTAGAAATATGACCCGGTCCTTTACAGCGAAAACAGACAATGGGGGAACGAACATTAGAAGGACGCAGAGCAGAAGATGATGTGGAGGAAAAGGAAGACAGAATAGGCGGTGGTGGAACGGAAGAATAGTAAGAAGTATCGCTTAACGCAGACAAAGCATGAGATTGAGCCAGATTATATAATTGAAGCATAGAAGTTGGAGGGTTCAGTGCATTAAAAAGTTGTCGAAAGGAGGGAGTAGCATAAAACTGAACAATCGAAATTAATTCAGCAACATTATGGGCAATATTTAGTACATCACTATAAGTAGTGATAGAATCTAAATAATCATGTGCGGATTCAGTCGGAAGTTGGTGACGACGAATGAACTCGGTACTGAGTTTAAAACGTATCTCATAAGGCAAAAAATAATTATGAATAGCATTACGTAACTCATACCAGGTGGAAAAATGAGACATGTTATCCAACCAAAATTTAGAAAAAAAACCCGTGGTCTTAGCGGATAACAAACCAAGCATTTGAGGAAAAGAGGCTAAATTGAGGTTGAGAAATTTACGAACAGAGAAAAGCCACATAGTAAGGTTACGAGGATCAGTCGCTATTAACTGCGGAACCTGAAGTAAAGATTGTTTGATAATATGAACATTCAAGGAACTGTCAACAGCACTAAGTTGGGGAGTGGATGGAGAAGAATGGGGGCCTAGATCCGGAGCCATGTTGTGATGGTGAGAAAACGGGAAAGATTTGTGATCAGAAAACGGGTTAGTGGATGAAGGAGTCGAAGGATAAGAGAAGGAACTCGGAGGAGTAGAAATAGAAAAAGAAACGAAGTCATTGACGGGAGGGTTAGGCAAAGAAAGATTATGATAAGTAGGAGGGGGAGAAGAATTGTCGTCACCCAAAGGGAAATTATCAGAGAAGCATGCCATAATGGAAAATTTGCTAAAAGAAATGGAGTAATGAGGGAAAAAGGTCTGCTACCATTTGTGGTGGTGGTTTGAGTGTGCGTGACGTGTGACGTGGTGGTTGGTATGGGTAGGACTGTGTCGTATTTTTGGGTAAAGTATGTATGCTCAGAATATGATCTCGCCATGCACCAGAATGGGAATGGTAAGACAATGCACCAAGAAAAACACAAGGCATAAACCAGGATACTAATCCAACTGACGCAGTACCAATCAACGCACGTGATGGCGTAGCAAAAGGGATGTAAAAACACTCCAAAATATATATATATATATATATATATATATATATATATATATATATATATATATATGTCCGTCCGTGCACAAGTTCACAGGTAGTTTTCAATTTTCAAGGTAAAAGGTTTTCAGCAGAGCGCATAAATGGAAGCCTTTTCACTGAGTCCATATATTCAGAGGAACCGAGGTAGGTACAAATTTCGTGAGGGCAAGGAAAGGCGTACGACAACAAAAAAAAAGGGAAAGAAGAAATAGTTTTTTATAATAACAATATATTAGCAAAAAAACACCCAGAAGAAACATTTACAAGCCAAAGAAAACAACAATCATCCAAAGGTCAGTTAGTTCTGACTTCCAAAAGAGAAAAAGCAGATGGGACAACCATGTTAATTTTCAGATCTGTTTTTCAAAGAGAACAGCTAAACTCGAAACCTTCAATAATAATACAACCTCTTTTACATGAGGAGTGTCCTACACAAGGAAAACAGAAATTTACGTATGAACACGAAAAAACATTAAAATTTGAAAGACATATGGGCCACTGTACAATAATACATGTAGAAGAAAAAAAAGGGGCGGAAGGGATGCGGAATAGGAAGGTGGGGAAAGGGGAGGGACGTGAAAGAAAGGAGTACCAATGGCTGCCAACAGGGTTTTGGAAAAATAGGATCAGTCAGTATCGATGAAATTCCAAAATAGCAAACAGAAGCTAGATGATAGTTCAATTGATTCTATTCATGCGTTTGCTCGGGAAAACAGTTGAATTTCAATGGTTCATATCGCAGCAATCACTTGACGTATCACAAAGTCCAACTTCGGAGTAAGATGGTAATGTAATTCCAAAGTAAGGTACCGCTATCAATAGCTGCAGTTAGCTTATTATCAACATGAACTGTCATTGGTGGCCAGTAACGGCAATTTGAAAATTAAGGAAGTGCAGCATCAAAATAAAGTTCAAAGAACAACATGGAAATGAAATAAATTAAAGTTTTCGCTCACCCGTCCAGCAGTCGTAGCTTTTCAATGGTATACAAAAGCACATTTTAAAAGAAACATTGCACACAGTCCAGCTGGTAGCAAAATAAAACCAAGTCCTCCCTCCACACAAATCGTTGTGTTCATCCCAACTCGCTGCTCAAGCCCAGAGCAGGCCAATTTATATTGAGGTAGAAGCGTCCAGAAAGGACGAGAGCATACAGTACCCAATGCGCAGCGAAGCGGTAGGGGAAGGAAAGAGGGAGGGTAAGCAGCACGAGCAGTTGAAACTGGACGGGCGAAGAGAGCACAGGCAGGTTAGTAGCGGCATATGCAGCGTAGTAAACGTAGAATCCATAAAACAGTAGAAAAATTCGGAGCACGTTATAAATGCTAGGTTACCTAGCTATTTTGAATTAATTAAATTATCGCTGTAATGAACTAGTTTCACTGAAGATGTTTGGTCATAAAGAATTGCGTTAAGACTCTTGAAACAGATGTATTTTATTGTACTTTTCTTTGAGAGTGATTAATTATTTTGATTTGATTTTGAATCATTCTAAAGTATAGTTAGATGATAGTTTTTCTTTTAATTTTGGATAAAATTTCTGGATTCTTTTTTTTTATTTTCAGAATCTTGGTCATTATGTATTATTTGCGCTCTTTTGAGCGGGAGTAAATTCATTTCAATTTTGCCAAATTTTGATTGAATATAATTTCGCTTCATTTCATTTTCTTATTGTCAATAAAATTTATTAATTGGTTTTAAATCAGTCTGGGCTACGTTATTGTGGATTAGCTTGACCCACAGTAGTTGTTTTGATCCCTCATCGGCCCTAAAATCGAGGAACATGGACGTATCACCCCCGAGGAAAGTTTCTACGTGCGCGGTGAGTATTAAGGCAAGTCTACAGGACTACCACCGCCACACATGCCATCAAGAGGGTACAATAGTCTAATCTTCAAAATAAACCTCGTAACTTCTTCGGAATAAAGTTTAGAGAAGTCCAAAACTGAGTGGTTAGCAGTGGCTGGAGAACTGTTCCTAGCATTTTCGTTGCCTAATGAAAGCTCAATTATTCGACCATTGGATTCTTCCGTTCCCTTCTCAGGCAGCGCGGCAAGCCATCACAAGGCAGATGGAGAAACGTGGTTTCCTCGTGACTGGAATTACGAGGGTATCATTGCCTAGCAACGATATATATACAGAGTGATTCAGCCGCACCTTCCAATGTAGTTTTATTGGTTATTACTGTCCTTGGTCGAAAATTAGTTGAGGTTAGAAGACCAGCATTCATATAGGAATTCGGCGATTGTGTTTTTTGCCCCTCTTCTTGCATTTCTGCTGTGGTAAAGTGGCGTTTTAACTTCGTACAAACAAGGATATTTCTGGTATTCGTCAGCAAAACACTAACAGGTTCCTTAGTCCTCCCGGATCCTGCCATTTTAGAAAGAAGTGTTTGTTTACAATCGAGCTTCGCAATCTTCTCACGACGTAGCGCCAGCATCATCGTGATGTCAGCTTCGCTGATTGGTTCGTTTCGTAAAATTAATTTTACGGAATAGAGCATGTCCTATTTTATGAAAAGTTTTATCAAATGTTTTATAAAACTTGAATTTGACCGTGAGCAACAGAAATTTTATAAAATTAAATTATTGAACAATAAATTTGACAGGAAATTTTACCGTGGTCAACAGGCATTACTGTAGCGGCCATTACAGTAAATCAGGGAATGTTTCCAACATTAAAATATACATGTTGTTTCTTCTCGTTTGGCCCAGCGTCTCTTAATTTTATACTTTTCTGCTCTTTCTTTTTTTTCAAGTTTCAATTCATAACTTTTGTGGAATAAATCAATCTATACATAAATAAAATCAAAATCAGTTACCTTGGACGGCGGCGCGGCGCGAAGCATTCGTGCTTGCCGACCTAATTTCGACCGCTGCCAAATGGACTCTATCTAAGTGTACTCGGGCGAAATGAATCGCTCGAGTGTGGCCGGCTAAACGACCGGCGGGCCGCGTTGTCAGCCTTGCCGACTGTTAAAGAGAGTGAACGAGCGAGCGCGGGAAAATGAGAAAGAGATTGAAAGCACGAATCCGGAACTGCATTTAGGAGGGAAGTGATTTTTCAAATTTGTCTTTTAGTTTGACAGAGCTATCCAAGGCTCATAATTTGAAACATTTCTCCTCCTCCTGCTCCTTCTCAACGCTAAGGTTGGTGGGTAACACGCGTGTCTTCCAAAAGTTTCCGTTTTTTGGCCAGCAGCTTCAAGTGACCTTGCCTTTAATGTTGTCAATAAATTGCACTCTAGGTCTTGCTTTGGTCCTTATACCTTTTATTTTCCCTTCAAACAGTGTGGTGCTCCGGACAGAATAATGAAGCAAGTGGCAAATGAAGCTATTTCTTCTTTTATTCAAGGTTTCAACCAAGGTGCGTGTTTCAGTTGCTCTTTTGAGAACATTCTCGTTTGTGACTATCAGTCCAAGGTATTCTTAATAGTCTACGCCAGCACCACATCTCAAAGGCCCTGTGTTTCATCACTTCCACTTTGCACAGGTTCCATGTTTCTGACTCATAGCTTACAACACTCAATAAAAAACGTTTTACAAAGTGTTTTCGCACCTTCATATAGATGGTCTTATGCCCATTGCTCACGGTAAAATATTTCGTAAAATTTGTTGTACAATTAATTTTATAAAATTTTGGTGAAAACAAGTTGTGTTGCTCACGGTAAAATTATTTTATAAAATCCGTGGAAGCATCAGGATGGCCATGTATGAACTCACTTCTGAACTAAGGTTTGTCTGTGGTGCCAGCTATCGATTAACTTTTAAACCAAGAATCAGCTGTTCAACTTACAGTGTGTTTGAGAGTATGGCTCCAACAAACAAAGCAAAACTTGCTGCTTTAGCTGCAATTATGTTTTACAGTGGTAAAATGGAAGAAAAGAAATACCAGGAAATGCTGGACTCAGGACTGGATCAAAAGAAGAGAAGAAGGTGGAGGATTGCTTTCATTGGTCGACAATTAGTTGAGGTTAGAAGACGAGCATTCATATTGGAATTCGGCTATTGGGTTTTCTGCCTCTCTTCTTGCATTTCTGTTGTGATAAAGTGGCGTTTTAATTCGTACAAACAAGGATATTTCTGGTATTCGTCCAGTAAAACACTAACAACTTCTTTTGTCCACCCGGATCCTGCCATTTTAGAAAGCAGTGATTGTTTACAATCGAGCTTCACAATCTTCTCACGACGTAGCGCAAGCATCATCGTGATGTCAGCTTCGCTGATTGGTTCGTTTCGTAAAATTAATTTTACGGAATAGAACATGTCCTATTTTATGAAAAGTTTTATCAAAGGTTTTATAAAACTTGAATTTAACCGTGAGCAACAGAAATTTTATAAAATTAAATTATTGTACAATAAATTTGACAGAAAATTTTACCGTGAGCAAGAGGCATTTAGGTGTCGGTAGAGACTTCGTTTTTGAGAAAGCTCCCTTCGCCTGTGCAATCCGGACGTTTGCTTCTCTCGTACATTTTTCGTCAGATCTTATCAGACTTCCTAGATATTTAAATTCCTCTACTTGATCTAGTTTTTCTCCATCCATCAGCACATTGGCAATTTAGTAATTATCCATTGTTCATTTTTTTAAGTTCTCATGCCACACCTCTCTTTTAGCAATTCGTTCATATGATTTCGTGCACGAATACCGACACGTTAAAGAACCTCTCCGGGGCAAAATCCCGTCACCCCAATATTTTTAAAAGTCACAGAAGTTAAAGGGGACATTAAAGGAATAACATAATTAAATATCACTACAGTATAATATAGCGTATAAATGAGAAACCAGTATTTCAATGAACAGTTACTACACAGTTCAAATAAATTAGGGGAACGTGTTTTTGAACGTATGCCATCCTCCACAAAACAATATCTCACACTCTAGGTATATTGCCAACTAAAGATTTATTCTTTACCGTTGAAGTATACAAAAGAACACCGATAGATTCGCGTTCATTTTCAGAACACAAACGAAAATGTCCAAATAAGGACGAAAACAAAGTGATAACAGTCCTCCAGGGTGGATTTTTATCACAGTTGGAGAGCTTCAGTATAGTATAAATAATTTCGTGTGGCTTCTTCTAGTCGAGTACAGCCCTTGTAAGGCAGACCCTCCGATGAGGGTGGGCTGCATCTGTCATGTGTAGGTAACTGCGTATCATTATGGCGGAGGATAGTGTTGTGTGTGGTGTGTGAGTTTCAGGGATGTTGTGGACAGTACAAACCCCCATCCCCCGGGCCATTAGAATTAACAAACGAAGTTTAAAATCCCCAATCCGGCCGGGAATCGAACCCGAGACCCTCTGAACCGAAGGCCAGTACGCAGACCATTCAGCCAACGAGTCGGACTTCAGTATGGTGTATGTTCTCCACGAGCATTTATCACAGCTTGGCACCTTCGTGGCATGCTCCGTATAAGTCGACGGAGGTCACTTTGCGGTATCAGGTCCCATTCTTCAATGATAGCCTGTTCGAGGTCTTGGAGCGTCTGTGGTGGAACAGGACGCCCACGAACACTTCTGTGAAGCCTATCCCACACATGCTGGATGGGATTAAGGTCCGGACTCACTGCTGGCCATTCCGTCTCTTGAATGTCCAGTTCTCGCAAGACAGCTCTGGTGATAAGCGCTACATTAGCCCTGGCACTGTCGTGCATGAGTACGAATTCAGTGTCAACACCGTATGCAGCAACCAACACATACTATATCAGTATCTGCTCGATGTACCCCGCAGCGGTAAGATTACCACGGACGACGACAAGACCCGTACTGCCATCAATACTTATGCCACCCCACATCATCACAGAAACTTGCCCGATTCGGTCGCCTTCCTGGACAACATTTGGCATGTACTGCTCAACACGGCGTCTCCATACACGTTGACGTCCACCACGCTGTGTCAGGGGAAATCTGGACTCGTCTGTGAACAACAAAGGTCTCCATTGACGAAGTTGCCAGTTGACGTGGGTACGGGCAAACAGAAAGCGAGCTGCGCGATATTGCTGCGTTAAACGGGGCACTCGAGCAAGATGTCTGGGTCGTAAGGACACTTCTCTTAACATGTTCCTTACTGTCTGCTCAGGCACCGCGACTCCAGTGACCCTCCTGAGGTCTTGCTGCAGTTCTCTGGCAGTTGCTGAACGACGCCGCAACGCACAGATGGTTAGATATCGGTCATCCTGTGGGGTTGTCATGTGTCTACGACCTTGTCCAACCATCCTTGTGAACTGGCCTGTCTCATTGTAGCGATTGCACAAGCGTTGAATAACTGACGAAAAGACATTGAGATCCACAGCAACACGACGAAAAGTCCATCCTTCCTGGATCAAAGCGACGACCCTTGCGACTTAAAACTCGTTAAGATGTCTCATGAGATGTGCTGGTTTACGTACAACGTGCGGAAATGACCGCAGTAGTCTATGTACCTCACAACGACACACGGACATTTCACCTGACAGTTTAATGCATGGCTACACCTGCAGATGGAGTATAACTTCGATTTGACATACCCTGAGTAGCTAAGGTCTGTACGACCATTGCAACTCCATCTACCAAATTAACGTTCACACACCAGACGTTACAGGACATGTTCCCGTAATTTTTTTAACTGTGTATTTGAGCAATGCAAGGTACGGGAACATACAATTACGTTTCAATACAATTTTAAAGGCAAAATATTTAACATAGCTTCTTATTCCAGTTTCCCAATTCCGTCCATTTTGACTTCCTCCGATAAAGAGCACGATGGTTCATTAAGGCATATATCTCCACCGCTTTCATCAGACTGAACATAATTTTATTATCATGTCTCCACAATATCGTCCTAACCCATTAGTGCTCCCCGGCAACTTAACCTTTTGACCGCCAGCCTCATACGCGGTGTCCATGTCCTATACCGCCAAGGCCTAATGAGCACTTTTTACCTTGCAGTGAATTATTCATAATAACTTCTGTTCAATTTATGTAAATTGGATGGGCATTTTTTTGTTTCGAAGATAATGCTTCGGACATTTTATTGATGTAAATTAGTGCACCTTTATTTTTTTATGTTTTATTTTATGAAGTGATAATTCAAATAAACATTTCCTTTCATTGAAAAAAAGTATTTTATGATCAAAAACCGGTAAGAAAAAAATATTTTTACTATCAAAAGCTGCATTATTTTAGAGAGCTGGTGTTTCCTATGCTATATATAAAAAGATAGAGCCTTGTGTACAATATTACAGTTACAATATTATTATTATTATTATTATTATTATTATTATTATTATTATTATTATTATTATTATTATTACTGAGTTATCCGTGGAATGCAGAGATGAAAGAAGGTGCGGGCTGGAATGGGTCTAACTATAAGTCCGAAAGATGAATTAAAATTTTAATAAAGGTTATATTTTCAATAGACAACAAGATTTAACAAATTTTCACTAGGTGAAATAACAATAAAAAAAACACAGGTACACTGATAACTTTACAGATAACTTTACAAACGAAAGCACAAGTTTCGGGGTCTTTACAAGTTCTGGCTTCGAGCCTCAGTTACACAACCCTTGAGCTACTAGCCCAACATTACCAAGGTACACTCATTTATTCAAAGGGCAGAAAACCCCTTCATTCAAGGAGCACTTGCTCCCAACTTTTAACCTCAAGCCTCCCAGAGGCACTTTTCAAACACAAGAAAGAGCTGACCCGCTGTCAATTTTTCAAGCCTATTAAAGGCAATACCAGACTTTACAAAAACTTGTCATCGAGGCACAACTTACAAGAATTAAACAGGGGTATCTCGTACCCAGCCTAAGGGCCTTAAAAGAAAAATAATAGGTTAATTAAATGGCCCAAAATACCAAGATGAATGGAGGCGTTGCTTGCACTCTTACATGAAACTTTATAAATCCTAAGGGACACTAGGCCGATGATACAGGGGCTATTCCCAAACTAAGGAGGTGACTCGTACAAGAAAAGTTTAATACATTAAGAGTAGAAAATCGGTTATGAAAACGTAATCACCTCAACTCAAAATGAAGGGGAGCTCGAGAGGGTAAAGCACTCTCTATCCCCGATTTACAGTTAAATAATAAGAAACTTTTACATAAGCCGGCACTAAGTTACATTTTTCGAAAGGTAGGTTACATTGAAAAAGTTCCGGACCTTCCCCGAGGGCTAAACTGCTGAGCTAGCAAGAAATAAAGATGTTAAAAGGCCATTACCTTGTAGAAGAGCTGCTGGCGGATGAAAGAGGCGCTTCCCGCCTCCTGCTATACTCCCATACACTAAGCTAGATGTTGTACGAGTGGCCGAGAGCCTGGAAAATCAGCAGTTTTTATACTCTCGGGGAAGATTCGAGACCTTTCATAAATGATTAAGACACACCCACAGTCGTTTATTGGGTAGTTTACAGTTACACATCAACATTGGAGAAGAAAGACGCCATTGGCTGGAAATTAATGACAGAAATTTACGATTGGCTAATTTCAAAACTGGCGGAAAGAAAGATTGATATTGCCAACCCACAAATGAAAGAACAACATTTAGTAAAGAACAAACTTATAAATAAAAAATATCTTCAAGAAAAGTTCCTTCACTTCGCACCAGGGTGCATGATCATAGTTTTTGGTAGAGACATCTGTGAGAGAATGTCCACACTTCTTGATAATTAGTAAACAAAAACAATTCGAAATTAACACAGTGACATCTTCTGATAAACGGTTGAATTAATTCAGTTTTAAAGTTCAGAGTTTCAGCTGTGGAGGAGTACTTTAAGGCGGAAAATTCAAATGTGCGGCGTGTAGGTGTACCAACCGGTACAATTATTATTATTATTATTATTATTATTATTATTATTATTATTATTATTATTATTATTATTATTATTACATTAACGTGACATTTTCTAATCTTACATTATATGCAAATGCTGCAGTTTATGGTTCGTTTTAAGTAAAAAATTACTACTAATGTATATTTCACACATACTTAACGCTCAAAAATTCACTTTTTGCCTTAAAAATATGATACAAGAAATGATTTTCTAATATTTACACATGTTTATGACGTGCTCTAGCAAATGTGCTTAAGGAGGCACAAAGGGTGCACACTCTTCTTACACTGTTTACAAATTTATCTGGTCTTTTTTCCATTTACCACCTTGGCTAGTACTACTCTTTCTGAATATGGAACAGTTCCGTTCCTTTCTTTTTTTCGGTAAAATAGTAAGGGGTTCGTTACCCGCCCGCGGGAGCTGAATTGCTGCTTGGCCACCAAGCCACTCAGCAGCAAGTTCCTCAACTAAACTTGTTGTATATAGTCTTATTTAATCCAAAACTAGTCCAAAACCTGTATCATACATTATTAAAACGAATAAATAACTTGGAAAGTACTTTTACCGGAACGTCCGATCAATCGGACGTTGGCGTTTTTAGACTGAACCTCGAACGTCCGATCAGTCGGACGTTGGCGGTTAAAGGGTTAAGTTGCCATGTCGTATTTCATGCTCTGGTGATACATGAAAACAATTGACATTCCTGGAGTTGATCTTAACAGTAACAATGGAGACTCCTACAACCTCAACAGAGAGCTTCATTGTTGTTCTAGACCAGATTGTTTCCTAAATGAACAGTTATTCAACTATACTACACAGCTATCATTTGCTTGTTGTTACAGAACTTCAAACATGTAAGTAATTTTCCCATACTCAAAAATTTTACTAAGTTCAACATTATTACTTGCTTAGATGAAAGTATATGCAAGTGAAACAATTGATAATCAAGCACTTATGAGGATTTTGATGTACAGATAGTCTCATATTAGTGGCAACTAAAGTTGCCGAGGAGCACTTGGAATACCAATGTGCCACAGTTAGTAATATACAAGCAAGCCTATCAAAAAGGAATAGTATTTCAGTACAGTCCTTTTTCTGTGCGTTCATATGAGAGAGAGAGAGAGAGAGCGGCGATCGATCAGGCAAAATTCTGAAGATAGGTAGATTTGAAGAACATGGCAAGACGTACTCAGGACAGTTAGGGAATGATGACATAAAATATTACAAACTTTTAGAACACTAAATGTTTTATTTAATATGCTAACGATGTTCAGAAGTTTAGAAAACCCAATCCTTCAACCAATCATGTCTTTTACAGGTCATAAAGGGGCTCTTTTAGAAGGGGGCTAGGCCTAAATTTAGATCAAATTCTCGAGGAACTTGCTAAAGGAAATGAGGAAGATGGGGAACTGCCTAATACTATTGCGGTTTGCCCACCCATGGACAATCCAGCAGCTGACAGCGACGAGGACTCTAATAAGTCAGATGCAGAGGTGACGGGAGATTTTGATCATCTTCCATCTCCTGTTCTACAGTCTGAAGTGTTGCTGACTTACAACAATGACGATGGTAGACCTTATTTAGAAGAGGAGGAAGAGCCACAACTAGCACATCATCAGCTCGTGCCAGCGTTCCCAGTAAGTCCCCCGTGAGTCAGGCAACAGTCGCAATCTTTGTCATGGAAATTGCACCAAACGTCTACTTCTTTCAGTATTCCTGAACTAACTCCAGTCTATAAACCTACCTCTGAGGACATGTTACTTGAGACAGTTACACGCCCTCTAGGTGTACTTCAGCTATACCTCATTAGTGACCTTGTCGATCATATAGTAAAAGAGACTAACAGGTATGCTGCTCAGCATTTAGTGCATGATTTAGGATGTACAACAAACAAAATACTCATCTTTATTGGTGTAATGCTATTCACAGGTTATTACACACTTCCATCAACAAGACTTTACTGGAAAAATGAACCAGACGTGCACATACCTCTATTTACCGAAGCTATACAGCGTAAACGCACCGAGGAAATTTTACGACACCTCCATCTGGCCAACAAAGACGAAAATACAGGAGAAGATCGCATGTTTAAGGTTTGTCCAATTTTCAATTTCTTGAATAATTCATTCAAGATTTTATGCCCCGGCAGTACTATCAGTATTGATGAAAGTATTATACCATACTATGGAAAGCATGGGTGCAAGCAATTTATTCGCGGTAAGCCGATATGAATCGGGTACAAACTGTGGGTGGCTGCCGATCCTGCTGGTTATATATTTCACGTGAAACCTTACTGTGGTGGGTCTACTCAGCTTCCAACCACAAACTTAGGCCAGGGTGGTGATGTGGTTCTAGGTTTGTTGGACAATGTAGATCCTGTGCCTGGTACTAAGGTGTACTTTGATAACTTGCTCACCTCCGTACCTCTCCTGCAGGAGCTAACAAGGAGGAGATTAGGAGGCACTGGGACTCTCCGAGGAAACAGATGCCTTCCAAACATGCACTTACCAGACAAGAAAACGTGGGAAAAAGAGCCCCGATTTGCAACGGCAGTTTCGTCTACTAGGGACCTTTTGGTGGTAAGGTGGACTGACAACATTGTTGTAACAGTACTAACCAACTGTGACAGCACTGAACCAAAGAAAAAGTGCTACAGATATTCATGTACAGAGAAGAAAAGAATATTGGGGGATATTCCACTTCTAATCGCCCATGGGTGGTGTAGATGTCAATGACCACTGACCAGTTCGCAGCTACATACCGCTGCAATATTAGGACAAAGAAATGGTGGTGGCCATTCTTCGCTTGGGCCGTTGACGTTTCGTGTGTGCAAGCATGGCTTCTGTACCGCAGATTTGGGCACGATATGGCATTGCTGGGATTTAGTCGTCAATGTGCTGTACGTCTTCTGAAGTCTTTTGGGACGTCACAGCAATCTCCAGGCATCCACCAATATTAGAGTTCTCACTAGTGTTAGATGATGTGAGGCGAGACCGAATGGATCACATCATTGAGAAGGGAATATCCAAGTACAGGCGTTGCAGAGTATGCAGAAATCGCACGAGGTATTTTTGTAGAAAGTGTGATGCACCTCTGCATCCAAACGAATGCTTCAAGTTAATACACATGCAGTGAACTGACAATGACATTTCCACAAATTGGAAATAAGATGTGGATTATGATTGTAAAAGGTTATTGTTTCCTTCTGACTTTGACTATGTTGAAATAAGATGTGGATTATGATGGTAAAATGTTATTGTTTCTTTGTGGCTTTGTCTATGTATGTGCTCTTCGGCACAAATTTGGAATAAAATGTGAACTGTAAATATGAGTGTAATGATTATAGTTTCCTTCTGATTTTGACTACGTATGTGCTCCCCGGAAACTTAAGTTGCCAGTCAAAAATTACTACTCGATGAATATATTTTTAAATTTCAATTCTTATTTCTTACTAGGTTCATTATAAACCAGAAACGATGAAAAATATTTTTTAAAATGTTTATCGTAATTAGGAGCACTAATGGGTAGGCATATATATCCACCGCTGATGAAAGCTGTACTTAATAAATGTTTGCTTATTTTGTTTCACTAAATCTTAAAGTTCATGTTTGATCATGTCTTCGCCAATTGAACTATTGTTTGTAGTTAACCAAGCTTGCATATGACACTTTTTGGAATTAGATGTTGGAACCTTGTCAATTTGTTTTGAATGATAAGAAGCACGATGAGAAGAATGGTAAGCAGAGCATTCGGCAAGAACCCCTGCTCGCTCCCCTCATGCACTATTACCATTGGCTGACCTTTTCCTAACGGGATTTTAACTGGGGAGTTTGACCCTTCATTCTCAAACTAGCTGTCAGGTCAGGAGAAATCCTGCTCCCGTATGTGACAGTTCACGGTACAACCTTCGACTATCTGGCCGACGGTTGGGCGACCAGTACCAAACCTGGCAACCTAAAGGTTAACCAATGGCTATGGGTGGAAGAGTTTCCCTTGGGAGGTTTGATGAAACCTTTGTGTAGGAAATGGCACATACATTCATCAACGTACTGCTGCCTTGCAGATGTGGCAGGGAACTGCTAAAGGCTAAGGGAGAAATACCCCGAAAAAAAAAACATCTTCGGCTGGAAGAGTACTTTGCAAGTCGCTTTCAACCAAAGAACGAGCCTCGAAACGAAAAATAACTCAACTGAAGACGAAACTTCAAGCACTTTTGGAAATAATAACGACTCAAACGAGTCCGAATCTCATCCAAACAGTATAAGAAGAAACACCAAAAGAAGACAAAATAACAGAAAAGCCAGACTCAGAGCTACTACCTTGAACGTATTAACACCGACTGGAAAATATAACGAAATAACAGATATGATGGAGCGTAGACGCATTAATATCTTAGGTCTAAGTGAGTCGAAGAAGAAGAGATGCAACACAAAACTACTAAATGGTGGATACAAACTATAATGGTGTGGAAATAAGACAGAAGCAAGAAACGGAGTTGGCTTTGTTCTTGACAAGGACACTGATTGCATTTCTGATGTTACTTTCATTAATGAGAAGATTATTAAAGTGAAGGTGTGTTTGAAAGGAGAATATCTAACAACTTTGCAGGTCTATGTCACTCAGCAGGGTTGTAGTGAAGAAGAAAAGCTGAACTTCCTCCAACAACTAGAAGACAGTATAAATGAGCAGAATCTACTACTGACTGTAATGTCCAGGTAGGAGTAGATACAACTGGATATGAAGAGATTATGAGGCTTCCCAGATATGGGGCAAACAACACGGAAGGGCAACTTCGACTTGATTTGTGCTTAAGGAATAACTTGCAGATAAAGAACACATGGTTCCAGAAGAAATGAAGTCATAAAATAACACGGTACAGCTGGGATGGTAACTATAAGTCAGTAATAGATTACATGATAACTGACCTAAGGTGTTGAGAACGTGTGTAAGATGTGAAAGTTGTTCCTCGTGAATGTCTTGATAGCGACCATACGCTTCCGGTGGTTGACCTGACAGGAATCCAAGTGCAGAAGACAAAGACCAGGGAGAGGATACCAAGGATTAAAGACTGGAAGCTAAAGGAAGATAAATGTCAACAGAAGTTCCAAGAAATTATCAAAAGCAAGTTACCAATGTCAGAGTCCAGCTATAATGATGTGGAGTAGAATAATTTTAAAACTAATTTCATCAGTAGTGCAGAAGTGTGTGGAAGAACAAGCAGGAAAATAATTAATAAAATGACGTCCTGGTGAAATGACAGAGTAAAAGAGGCAACAGAAAGACGTTATAAGGCCAAGAAAGTTAGGGATGTTGAAGGAGCCAGAAAAAGAGACAACAGCCAACTGAGAGATGAGAAAATACAAAAGCTACTCCAAGATACCGGGGTGAATTTACCCCAAAACTACAGGAAGATATTAAATGAAACGTGAAGATGCTGTGCAGCCTGGTTAAAAGTAAGATATCCGACTAAGCGGATATCACAGCACTAGAAACAGTAAATGTGAATGTAGTCAGGAGCGAACAAGGGATCAGAAACGAAATTAAGACCTATTTCGTTACACTCCTGAATGAGGAAGAAACTACTGAAGAGGTGGAAGAAAGGTTGAGGACCCGGTATGAGGTGGAAGTTCCTCTAAAAATGAAAAGTGGTAAGTCAGCTGGGATCGATGAAGTTACTGCTGACATAATGAAAGCAGCAGGTATACCTGGAGTGCAGTAGCTATGAAGAACTTTGAGAGCGATATGGTGTGAAAATCAGGTTCCAGAGGGCTGGACAAAATAGGATGCGGAAGAAAGTGTGCCAACTATAGGGGTATCACACTTCTCTCCCATGATCTGAAAATAATGGAGACAATTTTGAAACCAGACCGAGAGCAGTGATAGAAGGGGTACTGCAGATAAAGAAATAGTTGACAGAGTGGCTAGCAGTTACAACTTCTACAATCTCGTGAGACATCTACTTTTGGATAACAAAGTGCCCATGTGATGCAAGATGACTCTGTGTATGTCATACTTTGTGCCCGTTCTCACATACAGTCTAGAAGAACAGCATAGATTTAGAACCAATAGAAGAACAACAGACCTGATGTTCACCCTAAGGATATTAACGGAACAGCTCTGGGAGAGAGGGAAAGACCTAACTGTAGTATTCTTAGATCTAGAAAAGGCATACAATAGGGTGTCTGGACCAGACATATGGAAGAGTGTAAGAGAAGGCATACAATAGGGTGTCTGGACCAGACATATGGAAGAGTGTAAGATAAAGAAATAGAAAACAGACTGGCTAGCAGTTCCAACTTCTACAACCTCGCGAGACATCTACTTTGGGATAACAAAGTGCCCCTGAGAACCAAGTTGACACTGTGTAAGTCATAATTTGTGCCCACTCTCACATACAGTCTAGAGACATGTACACCTAAAGAGAGAAGTTAGTAACCTGCAAGCATATGAAATGAAGTTTCTACGAACTACCCTCCAGAAAACACGCAAGGCCCATGTAAGGAACGATGACATCAGAATGGAACTGGAGTCGATAGAAGAGAAGCTAAGGACTTCGAGATATTTAAAGCGAAAGCCTGGCACAAGAACACTACATGCATGCCTAGAAAGAACGGTTGAAGGAAGAAGGCCAGTGAGAAGACCTAGGAAGAGATGGCTACACCAGCTAAGAGAGGATGGAGAGAGGAGGAGGGAATTGAGAATCAGTGATGAGAGAGGAGGCGTTTGTGGACAGAGAACGATGGCGAAGACTCGTTGAATACCACCCTACCGGTCACGCTGGATGATGATGATAATTCCCAAACCGCATCTTTTTCTTTGCATGTTGAGCATTAATTCACGTCCCATCTAGGAAAATTAAGTTACATCCACTTTTACTATACTGTCTCATTTGGCGCAAGAAATCATTCTGCATACAATGTTAGACCTTTCCATTAAATACTTCCCTCCTCCCTCTTTCTTATGCCTGTTGTACACCGTCAAATATTTCTTCCGATTCAGTACTTCAGATAGGAAAATTGTCAAATCGTCTCAAACATTTTTCGGCATGGCAGAAAGTTTGACAAGATTTGAAAAGATTTGGCAAGGTTTTATAGCGTTTTGTTTTAACATGGACGAAAGGCAAATAGCAGTTGTGGTTCTTGGACTACCAGTGGGATATATTCTTAAAAAGAGGAGAAACGCGCAATAAACCATAATTTACACGGGGAAAATATTAATGTGGTGTTCTTCAACATAAATTTTGCAATGTATTTACTGCCATAACGTATTAGTAAGCATTGTTCCATTTTTAAACATAAACTTAGTGCTCGAAAATCACTTTCCGAGCATTGTTGGAATCTATATATGGAATACATTTGTGAGTCCCTGTATGTACCCCCATTCTCTGAAAACAGTGCATGAACTGTACATCTCGTTTCGGAGATATTCGTGGTGGTAGTTTTAGAAGATTCATCACGCCTGAGTAGGTTTGTCAGCTGGGGGATGGTGAGTTGGGCCCACGGGCAGCTCGGAGTGAGGGCCGAATTGCACCCATGGAACTTCCCCTAGTAGTCACAACTTTTGGAAATCGCTTAAAATGCATAGTTAAAATAAGTTTTTGTAAATCAGTTTAAAAAATAAGTTTTAAATGCGGTGTAGAGTCCGTACTCAAAATTAGGCTAGGTTAGGTTAGGTTTAGTGATTAAGTAATGATTTAATCATAAATGAACCTTTTAAACCTTATTTACCGAGCTCGATAGCTGCAGTCGCTTAAGTGCGGCCAGTATCCAGTATTCGGGAGATAGTAGGTTCGAACCCCACTGTCGGCTGCCCTGAAAATGGTTTTCCGTGGTTTCCCATTTACACACCAGGCAAATGCTGGGGCTGTACCTTAATTGAGGCCACGGCCGCTTCCTTCCCACTCCTAGCCCTTCCCTGTCCCATCGTCGCCATAAGACCAATCTGTGTCGGTGGGAGGTAAAGCAACTAGGAAAAAAATAAACCTTATTTCGCGTGTGATGAAAAGACGTTTTAATTAAGACGTTATTATGGTAATCATTAAATGGGAATGTAATAAGCTTAAATGACTGTCTTTAATTAAAAATAAAATGTAATTCTGATAATTGTTAATATTAAGAAGGTCATTCAAATAAAACGAGCGGCCGAACATTAACAAATGGAGAAACCTACTCCAGTGAACAGGGGTGAAACTAGACCTCGACCCTTCGAGGATCGACGGCAATCCACAGGGAAATGTTTTGACGGTGGCCCCAGTATGAACGAGTCCTCGCCTGGTATCCCATTTCAGTAGGATTTCCCGGTATTTGGTTGTTAAATTGTGTTATTTCCCATTGTGCAGTTTTATAGAAATATTCTCTCTTGCTCTTCTAAACTTCTAAACTTTTGTCTATATTTTCTGTCGCTATTCCTTCGATAATAACAGTCGGATATAATCGAATGAATCGTAGTTTTTTCCTAACCGAATTTTTGCGCTGTGTCTGATTTTAGTATTCGATACGATGACAATAAAACTGTGGAAAAAAGATGGGTGTACATATTCTCTTCTCTAGAAATGGATGTTCTATGGGTGAAGAAATTCATTGGCACGGTGTTGACTGCCCCTAGTTCGGATGAAAATGCAGAGCGTGTTTTTACGAGGGCCATCCAGAAATGAAGTTTCCCTATTTAAAACAAGACAACATAGTTACATGAAGAAAATATTGGCACCCGATACAGCAACGTTGGAGTTATTTTTGACATAATCACCACCAGAATTTAGGCACTTTTTATACCGTGGGATCAACTTTTGTATGCCGATGTCGCAGACGTCTGCCGACTGGGAATGGAATCAGCGTGTGACATCCGTCTTCAGCTCTCCGTCCGTATCAAAATTCTGACAGGAGGACAGGAAGTTCTTGAAGTGCATGAAAAGATGAAAATCAGGACTGTACAGTGGATGATCAAACGCCTCCCAGCCGAATTCCTGCAGAACACTTGCTGAGCGCCGAGCATTGCCATGGAGCAGAACAACACCTTCACTGAGCATTTCCACGCCTCTTGTTTTGAATGGCCCATCGCAATTTCCGCATACACTTTATCACAGACCGAACTTCGCAGGCGGTGAGAGAATAATACGAGCCGCCATCTCCAGTCACTGCTGCTACGCTACTGACACCAGGCGGGTCTTGCCTGGTCGGTATATGATTACTTCACTAACTTAGCAAATGTCATGGGATAGTCACCTAATAGCGTGTGGAGCCTCCTCTGGCCCTGCGAACTGCAGTGAGACGCCATGGAAGTGAGTCGACAAGTCCCTGGTAGTCCTCTGGACGCAGCTGACACCAAATCGTTTGCAGAGCGGCAGCCAATGCTAGCCTGTTCGTGGGTGCAGGATCCATGGCACGGAGCCTGCGTTCCAGGACATCCCAGATATGCTCGATAGGGTTCATATCGGGGCTCCTGGGTGGTCATGGCAGTCGTTGGACCTCCGCTGCATGGTCCTGGAACCATTCCCGGGCGACGTGGAAGCGATGTGGCTGCGCGTTATCATCTTGAAACACCGCAGAACCGTCTGGGCGCTGGAAGGCCAAAATGGGTGGAGATGGTCTCCGAGCAGCTCTACACACTGCGTACCATTCAAAGTATTTTCTAGAACAACTAGGGGGCCCATTCCACACCAGGAAAAAGCACCCCAGACCATAACAGAGACACCAGCGCCCTGGACCACACCTTCGAGGCAGGCGGGATCCATCGCTTCATGTGGTCTGCGCCATACACGGTGACTCCCATCGGCATGGTGAGTAGTATAATAGGCGGGTTCTGCGGCCACCACCCCCACCGACTCCCAGAGGCCACCTCCACCACCACCACAGCCAGAGGCCTCCCAGATGCCTCCTCCACCACCACCACAGCCAGAGGCCTCCCAGAGGCCTCCTCCACCACCACCAAAGCCAGAGGCCTCCCAGAGGTCTCCTCCACCACCCGCGGGATATTTTAATTTGTAAACAAAGCCACGTGCTTTTTGACAGCTATCATCGACAACAACGCATCGCTAACCTCAGTACTGCCATCTTGACGGGCCTAAACCTCAGTAGTACCAACTTAACCTAACTAGCGCGAGATTTGAATTGGTAAACAAATCCACGTGTTTTTGACAGCCACGTGCTTTTTGACAGACAACAACGCATCGCCAACCTCAGTACTGCCATCTTCACGGGCCTAAACCTCAGTAGTACCAACTTAACCTAACTAGCGTGAGATAAACAAATCCACGTGCTTTCTTGACAGCTGTCATCCGCCATCTTTAAACCACAGAGCACTGTGCTGCCCTCTTTATCGCAGTAGCTGCAAATTCGTCACCTGTCATCCGCAGTGCTGCCATCTTAACGGGCCTAAACCTTAGTGCTACCAACTTAACCTCACTAGCGCGAGATTAGAATCGGTAAACAAATCAACGTGCTTTTTTGACAGCTGTCATCCGCCATCTTTAATCTATAGAGCACAGTGCTGCCCTCTTTAGCTACTTACCTTTGAAATGTGGTGGCGGATAATTTGAAAAATGCTTTTTGACAGCAGCCATCTTTAATGTAGAGAGCACCGTGCTGCCCTCTTTAGCTAGATACCTGTGATGGTAGTCAATTCCACATGACAGCAGCCATCTTTAATCAAGAGAGCACCGTGCTGCCCTCTATGTGGTGGCGGAAACAAACTCACGCGCTTTTTTGACAGCCGTCATCCGCCATCTTTAATCAACAGAGCACAGTGCTGCACTCTTTAGCTAGATACCTTTGAAATGTGTTGGCGGCAATTTGAAAAATTCTATGTGCTCTTGTATGGAAACAAAGCCACGTGCTTTTTTGACAGCTGCCATCCGTCATCTTTAATCAACAGAGCACCGTGCTGCTATCATGCGGGCAATTTCGTCAGCTGTCATCCGCCATCTTTAATCCACAGAACACCGTGCTGCCCTCTTTATGGCTACTACCTTAAGCACGTAGTAGCGGGCAATTTGAAAAGTTCTGTTAGCTATCATCCGCCATCTTTAATCAAGAGAGCACCGTGCTGCCATCTTTAGCTAGATACCTTTGAAATGTGGTGGCGGCAAATTGAAAAATTCCACGTGCTCTTGTTTGGAAACAAACTCACGTGCTTTTTTGACAGCTACCATCCGCCATCTTTAATCAACAGAGCACAGTGCTGCCCTCTTTAGTTAGATACCTTTGAAATGTGGTGGCGGCAAATTCCACGTGCTCTTGTTTGGAAACAAAGCCATGTGCTTTTTTGACAGGTGTCATCTGCCATCTTTAATCAACAGAGCACCGTGCTGCTATCATGCGGGTAATTTCGTCAGCTGTCATACGCCATCTTTAATCTACAGAGCACCGTGCTGCCCTCTGTAGTAGCGGGCAATTTGAAAAGTTCTGTTAGCTGTCATCCGCCATCTTTAATCAAGCGAGCACCGTGCTGTCATCTTTAGCTAGATACCTTTGAAATGTGGTTGAAATGTGGTGGTGGATAATTTAAAAAGAAAAATTCTACAGCAGCCATCTCTCGACGCTAATTGCATAAGATGGTGGCTATTCATGACTCCTTAAGGGTGCTTACGCAAGATGGCTGCTATACATAGGTTCTTGTGAGACGCCCTTGGGATGCTTGCACAAGATGGCAGTTATACATGACACCTTATGAGATGCCCTAGGGATGCTTACTCAAGATAGCGGCTGCTCTTATAGGACGGATTAAGGGTCCTTGCACAAGATGGCTTGAGACTCCCTAAGGATGCTTGCGCAAGATGGCGGACACAAGATGACGGCTATACACAACTCCTTATGAGACGCTTTAAGGGTGCTTGCGCAAGATGGCTGCCACTCTTATGAAGAAAGCTAGCTTAGAGGCTAACGTGTCGTGCTAGTTCGATTCATTAAATTTAGGGCTTAGATGCAAAATGTTAAATATCTCGAAAACGGTGCACCGTACAGCAAAACGGACAAAATTTTTCCACCTAATACCCCGGTTCGCAGTATGAGGAACAAGAAAACTATAGTCTAATGATGGGATCAACGGTTCGGTTCTTACTTAGGCCCTTTGGCATTTGCTCTGTTTTAGCTTGTATTGAAGCTAGTCTTCGTAACATGATCAGGTCTAGCTATGGTAGAGAGTATAACGTACCGTGCTGGTTCGATTCATTAAATTTGGAGGCTTAAATGCAAAATGTTAAATATCTCGAAAACGGTGCATCGTAGAGCAAAACGGACAAAATTTTTCCGCCTAATACGTAGGTTCGTAGTATCAGGAACAAGAAAAAACATAGTCTAATGATGAGATCAACGGTTCGATTCCTACTTAAGCCCTTTAGCATTGGCAGCTATCTATTTCTACAAGATGGTGGCTGCTCTTATGGGACACAAGATGGCTTGAGACGTCCTAAGGATGCTTACGCAAGATGGCGGACACAAAATGGTGACTATACATAGCTCCTTATGAGACAGCCTAGGGGTGCTCGCACAAGATGGCGGCTACTCTTATGAAGAAAGCTAGCTTAGAGGCTACTGCGCAAGATAACAGCTGCTGTTATGCATGCGGTGGAGCGCAATTTTGAAATTCTATGTGCTTAATCAACAGAGCACCCTGCTGCCCTCTTTAGCTGAAATGTGGTGGCGGATAATTTGAAAAATTCTTTTGACAGCTGTCATCTTTAAACAATGGCGACTATACATAGGCTGTTAAGGCCTTATCATTCTCCTCCTTCTCTACCTCCTCCTCCTCCTCCGCCTCTTATGTCAAGGCATACTTTATATCGAACAAGTTTAAACCTGCATCGCGAAGGTAAGCGTGTACAGCGATAACATTATTGTGCATGTTTGGACTTTCGAAACATAAGAAGAGTAGAATCAAACGCTGTACTCGATACAACATGTGATCAGAACATTGATTGATGTGTTCAGAAAACAAAATAAGTGATCAAGACTGGAATCGAACACTGTACCCAATACATCATGTGTTTAGAATATGTCAGGGGATACCCTTGTTCTAAGAAGATCAGATTGAAACATAACAAGACTAGAATAGAACACTGTAATCGATGTTGTTAACTTCAACATGTGATCAGAACATTGATTGATGTGTTCAGAACACAAAATAAGTGATCATGACTAGAATCGAACACTGTACTCGATACAACATGTGATCAGAACATTGATCGATGTGTTCAGAACACAAAATAAGTGATCAAGACTAGAATCGAACACTGTACTCAATACAACATGTGTTTAGAACATGTTAGGGGGTACCCTTGTTCTAAGAAGATCAGAATGAAACATAACAAGACTAGAATCGAACACTGTAATCGATGTTGTTAACTTCAACATATGATCAGAACATTGTTTGATGTGTTCAGAGCAAAAGTACAATTTTGATGATTTGCTTAGTGTCAAATCAAAAACTATGGAAACACACTGTGCACATATCGCGTAGCTAACTCGCTCAGTAAGCAATATTGCAAAACTACAACTTCAATGATTTGCCTAGTGTAAAAATCAAAAACACACTGTACCCATACTGCGCAGCTAACTCGCTCGGTAAACGATATAGCAAAAGTATAACTTCAAATTATTTACCTTCCATCATTCGTCTTGTGTGAAAATCAGTCGAACAAGTTATCGCATAAACATGTAACATGAAATATCAGTCAATCTGTTGGCATGGGTTACAAGCATGTAGCTTATGCGGGAAGCAAAATTAAACAGAACGCTAGTGCTATAAGAAATACTCTGCCTACATTTAAGTCCCTAGCTGTTGAACAAGTTATTACATAAATATGTAACATGAAATATCGGTTCGGAAACATATTGTTTCAATCTGTTGACATAGATTACAAGCATGTAGCTTGTGCAGGCGAGGGCTACTATGCAAAATGCTAAGCCGAAAAAAAAATCGTGATAGGGTATGGAACCCAGGGGTTACATCTTATCAGAAGTTCAAAAAGGATGAAAGGACTCTTCCTCCTCCTTACCGCACATTCCTTGTAGGGCTAATTGGCTAAAGGGCTAATGGGCAAAAGGGCTAATGGGCTAAAGGGCTAATGGGCAAAAGGTCTAATGGGCTAAAGGGCTAATGGGCTAAAGGGCTAAAGTGCTAAAGGGCTAAAGGAGCAACAACCTCATCGATCGCTATCAGCAAGAACGCTTGTACTTTGTTAAGTGTAGAAAATTAATTTTTATTGGTAAATGGTTTTATGTTCAGAACAAGGAATGGAACCTAGGGTTTACGTCTTACCTAATAAAATCCCCGAGGTGCGATGAGTTACGTTTTTCTAACTAGTGTTTGGAACACTGAACTTTTCAAGATGGCAAGAGTGAGGATAGCAATGTTCTGTTGTTGGATTTTAAATTCTACGCTATAACATGCATAAGATGGCAGCCTTGAGGTTTACCGCCGTAAAGATGGCAAGAGTGAGGTTAGCAATGTTCCGTTGTTGGATTTTAAATTCCGCGCTATAACATGCATAAGGTGGCAGCCTTGAGGTTTACCGCCGTAAAGATGGCAGCAATGAGGTTAGCGACGCTCTATTGTCCTCCAAAGTGAGGTTAGGGTTCGTCAAGAAGACAGCTGTCAAAAAGCACGTGGCTATGTTTACCAAACAAGAGCACGTGGCTGTGACGTCACGGTCACGTAATCAATCCTTAGCTCTACGTCGTTAAGAGCAGCATTAGGATTAGCTATGTTTATAAAACTTGGGAACAGAGCAGCAGTATGAATAGCCATGTTTTAAAGCGTGTACGCATCACCTATCGATTTTACATACATCGACTATCGTACTAAACTTCTTCCGCTAGATTGTGCTGCTATCTTAGCATAACCTATACCCATAAACTTAAAGTACAAAAAATAGCAATATTTCAAAGCGTGTACACATTACCTATCGATTTTGCATACACCGACTCTCGTACCAAACTTCTTCCGCTAGATTGTACCACTATCTTAGCATAACCTATATGCATGAACTTGAAGTACAAAGAATAGCCATGTCTCAAAGCGTGTACGCATTATCTATTGATTTTGCAAGAATCGAATATCATACTAAACTTTTTTCACTAGATTGTACTGCTATCTTAGCATAACCTATACGTATGAAGTTAAGGTACAGAGAATAGCCATGTTTCAAAGCGTGCACACATTACCTATTGACTTTGCATGCATCAAATATCACACTAAACTTCTTCCGCTATCTTAGCATAACCTATACGCATGAAATTAAAGTACAAAGAATAGCCATGTTTCAAAGCGTGCACACATTACCTATTGATTTTACATGAATCGACTATCATACTAAACTTCTTCCGTTAGATTGTGCTGCTATCTTAGCATAACCTATACGCATGAACTTAAAGTACGAAGAATAGCCATGTTTCACAGCGTGTACACATCACCTATCGATTTTGCATACATCAACTATCACACTAAACTTCTTCTACTAGATTGTGCTGCTATCTTAGCATAACCTATACGCACGAACTTAAAGTACAAAGAATAGCCATGTTTCACAGCGTGTATACATTACCTATCGATTTGCATGCATCAGCTATCGTACTAAACTTCTTCCGCTAGATTATACTGCTATCTTAACATAACCTATACGCACGAACTTAAAGTACAAAGAATAGCCATGTTTCACAAAGCGTGTACACATCATCTATCGATTTTGCATGCATCACCTATCGTACTAAAATTCTTCCTCTAGAATGTGCTGCTACCTTAGCATAACCTATACGCTTGACCTTAAAGTACAAAGAATAGCCATGTTTTAAAGCGTGTGCATATTACTTATTGATATTACATGCATCGACCCCCGTACTAAACTTCTTCCACTAGATTGTGCTGCTATCTTAGCATAACTTATACGCATGAACTTAAAGTACAAAGAATAGCCATATTTCAAAGCGTGTACATATTACTTATCGATTTTGCAAGCATCGACTCTCGTACTAAACTTCTTCCTCTAGATTGTGCTGCTATCTTAGCATAACCTATGTGCATGAACTTAAAGTACAAAGAATAACCATGTTTCAAAGCGTGTACACATCACCCTGAACTTCTTCCGCTAGATTGTACTCCTATCTCACTATCTCACTCTTGTCATCTTTACGGCAGTAAACCTGAAGGCTGCCACCTTATGCATGTTGTAGCGCGGAATTTATAATCCAACAACAGAGCATTGCTAAACTCTCTGCTATCATCTTGAAAAGTTCAGTGTTTCAAACACTAGTTCGAAAAACGTAACTCATCGCACCTCGGGGATTTTGTTAGGTAAGACGTAACCCCTAGGTTCCATTCCTTGTTCTGAACATGAAACCATTTACAAATAAAGATTAATTTTCTACACTTAACAAAGTACAAGCGTTCTTGCTGATAGCGAACGATGAGGTTGTTGCTCCTTTAGCCCTTTAGCCCTTTAGCCCATTAGCCCTTTAGCCCTTTAGCCCATTAGCCCCTTAGCCTATTAGCCCTACAAGGAATGTGCGGTAAACTAATCTTCATAGAACAAAGGTATCCTCTGACATGTTCTAAACACATGTTGTATCGAGTACAGTGTTCGGTTCTACTTATTTAGTGTTCTAAACACTTCAATCAATGTTCCGATCACATGATAAAGTTAACGGCATAGAGTGCAGTTTTCGATTCCAGCCATGTTACGTTTCTTCTGTGATTTGCAAGTCTAAACATGCTTAATGACGTCATCACTGCAGCACGTGCTTACTCTAGCTATTCCGATGCAGGTTTAAACTTGTTCGATAGAGCTATGCCTTGACATAAGAGGAGGCCTTAACAGCTTATGTATAGCCGCTATTGTCTAAAGATAGCCGCTGTGAAGAAAAAGCACGTCGAATTTTTCAAATTACCCGCCACCACGTTTCAAAGGTATGAGGTTTAGTGCTGTAAAAATACCTGCACGATGCAAAGCTAGCTTTCTTCATCAGAACAGCCACCATCTTGTGTAAGCACCTCTAGGCCGTATCATAAGCAGCTGTGTATAGTCATCGTCTTGTCGCTGCTACCTCCCGCAAGCACCCCTAGGGCGTATCATAAGAGCAGCAGCCCTCTTGTGCAAGCGCTCTTAAGCTGTCTCATAAGAAGCTACGTATAGCAGCCATCTTGTAGAAATAGATAGCTGCCAATGCCAAAGGGCCTAAGTAGGAATCGAACCGTCGATCTCATCATTAGACTATGTTTTTCTTATGCTGTCATGTTCCTGATACTGCAAACCTAGGTATCAGGTGGAAAAAAATTGTCCGTTTTCGGGATATTTAACATTTTGCATTTAAGCCCCAAATGTAATGAATCGAACCTGCACGGTACGTTATACTCTCTACCATAGCTAGACCTGATCATGTTACGAAGACTTGCTTCATTACAAGCTGAAACAGAGCTAATGCCAAAGGGCCTAAGTTAGCTTTTTTTTGCTAGGGGCTTTACGTCGCACCGACACAGATAGGTCTTATGGCGACGATGGGATAGGAAAGGCCTAGGAGTTGGAAGGAAGCGGCCGTGGCCTTAATTAAGGTACAGCCCCAGCATTTGCCTGGTGTGAAAATGGGAAACCACGGAAAACCATCTTCAGGGCTGCCGATAGTGGGATTCGAACCCACTATCTCCCGGATGCAAGCTTACAGCCGCGCGCCTCTACGCACACAGCCAACTCGCCCGGTGGCCTAAGTTAGAACCGAACCGTTGATCTCTTCATTAGACTATGTTTTTCTTGTGATATCATGTTCCCCATACTGCGAACCGAGGTATTGGGTAGAAAAATTTTGTCCGTTTTGCTCTACGATGCACCGTTTTCGAGATATTTAACATTATGCATTTAAGCCCCAAATTTAATGAATCGAACTAGCACGACACGTTAGCCTCTAAGCTAGCTTTCTTCATAAGAGCAGCAGCCATCTTGCGCAAGCACCCTTAAGGCGTCTCATAAGGAGTCGTGTATAGCCGCCATCTTGCGTCCGCCATCTTGCGCCAGCATCCTTAGGGCGTCTCTAGCCATCTTGTGCAAGGACCCTTAAGCCGCCTCATAAGAGCAACCGCCATCTTGCGCAAGCATCCCAAGGGCATCTCATAAGAACCTATGTATAGCGGCCATCTTGCATAAGCACATTTAAGGAGTCATGTATAGCCACCATCTTGTGCAATTAGCGTCGAGAGATGGCTGATGTAGAATTTTTCTTTTTAAATTATCCGCCACCATATTTCAAAGGTATGTACCTAAAGAGTGTAGCACTGAGCTCTATAGATTAAAGATGGCGGATGACTGCTGACAAAAAGCGCGTGAGTTTGTTTACTAAACAAGAGCACGTGGAATTTTTCAATTTGCCGCCACCACATTTCAAAGGTATCTAGCTAAAGATGGCAGCACGGTGCTCTCTTGATTAAAGATGGCGGATGACAGCTAACAGAACTTTTCAAATTGCCCGCTACTACAGAAAGCAGCACGGTGCTCTGTGGATTAAAGATGGCGTGTGACAGCTGACGAAATTGCCCGCATGATAGCAGCACAGTGCTCTATTGATTAAAGATGGTGGATGACAGCTGTCAAAAAAGCACGTGGCTTTGTTTACTAAACAAGAGCACATAGAATTTTCAAATTGCCGCCACCACATTTCAAAGGTATCTAGCTAAAGATGGCAGCACGGTGCTCTCTTGATTAAAGATGGCGGATGACAGCTAACAGAACTTTTCAAATTGCCCGCTACTACATAGAGGGCAGCACGGTGCTCTGTAGATTAAAGATGGCGGATGACAGCTGACGAAATTGCCCGCATGATAGCAGCACAGTGCTCTATTGATTAAAGATGGTGGATGACAGCTCTCAAAAAGCACGTGGCTTTGTTTCCAAACAAGAGCACATAGAATTTTTCAAATTGCCGCCACCACATTTCAAAGGTAACTAGCTAAAGAGCGCAGCACTGAGGTTTGTGATGCAAGATGGCGGATGACAGCTGTCAGAAAACAGCACGTGAGTGTGTAAAGCACGTGGAATTTGCCACCGCCACAAAGAGGGCAGCACGGTGCCCTCTTGATTAATGATGGCTGCTGTCACGTGGAATTGCCTGCCACCACAGGTATCTAGCTAAAGAGGGCAGCACGGTGCTCTCTACATTAAAGATGGCAGATGACAGCTGTCAAAAAAGCACATGGCTTTGTTTCCAAACAAGAGCGCGTGGAATTTGCCGCCACCACATTTCAAAGGTATCTAGCTAAAGAGGGCAGCACTGTGCTCTGTTGATTAAAGATGGCGGATGACGGCTGTCAAAAAAGCGCGTGAGTTTGTTTCCAAACAAGATCATGTAGAATTTTTCAAATTGCCGCCACCACATAAAGGGCAGCACTGTGCTCTCTTGATTAAAGATGGCTGCTGTCATGTGGAATTGCCTGCCACCACAGGTATCTAGCTAAAGAGGGCAGCACGGTGCTCTCTAGATTAAAGATGGCTGCTGTCAAAAAGCATTTTTCAAATTATCCGCCACCACATTTCAAAGGTATGTAGCTAAAGAGAGCAGCACTGTGCTCTATAGATTAAAGATGGCGGATGACAGCTGTCAAAAAAGCACGTTGATTTGTTTACCGATTCTAATCTCGCGCTAGTGAGGTTAAGTTGGTAGCACTAAGGTTTAGGCCCGTTAAGATGGCAGCTCTGCCGATGACAGGTGACGAATTTGCAGCTACTGCGATAAAGAGGGCAGCACGGTGCTCTGTAGTTTAAAGATGGCGGATGACAGCTGTCAAAAAAACACGTGGATTTGTTTATCTCACGCTAGTTAGGTTAAGTTGGTACTACTGAGGTTTAGGGCCGTCAAGATGACAGTACTGAGGTTAGCGATTCGTTGTTGTCTGTCAAAAAGCACGTGGCTGTCAAAAACACGTGGCTGTCAAAAACACGTGGCTTTGTTTATCTCGCGCTTGTGAGGTTAAGTTGGCACTACTGAGGTTTAGGCCCGTCAAGATGGCAGTACTGAGGTTAGCGATGCGTTGTTGTCGATGAAAGCTGTCAAAAAGCACGTGGCTTTGTTTACAAATTAAAATATCCCGCGGGTGGTGGAGGAGACCTCTGGGAGGCCTCTGGCTGTGGTGGTGGTGGAGGAGGCCTCTGGCTGTGGTGGTGGTGGAGGAGGCCTCTGGGAGCCGGTGGAGGTGGTGGCCGCAGAACCCGCCTATTATACTACTATGGTGCAGTTGAAATCGTGATTCGTCCAACCATATCACGTTACGCCATTGTTCCAGTGTCCATCCCTGGTGACTGGCGACAAATGTGCGTCGTTGTGCCCGATGACGTTGGGTTAACAGTGGCACCCGTGTGCGGCGCCGGCTCCCATACCCCATAGAACCCATGTTCCTACGGATTGTCCACTGGGAGACGTGTCTAGCACGGCCTGTGTTGAATTGAGCCGTGATTTGTTGCACGGTTGCCCGTCTGTCACTATTGACAATCCGTCTAAGATGTCGCCGGTCACGGTCATCGAGGGTGGCTGGACGGCCGGTCGTTCGTCTGTTGTGGACGGTGACACCCGCATTCCACCATTCACGATACACCCTGGACACGGTTGATAGTGTGAAGCCGAATTCCCCCACCACTTCCTAAACCGCACTTCCAATCCGTCGGGCACCGACCACCATACCCCGTTCGAACGGTGTCAGCTCACGACGACGTTCCGTGTTACACCTGTCACATGCACAGCCACTGCTCACAAGGTCTCCGATACAACTGCCGCTGGCACAGGGGGCGTGTGGTGCGCAGACAACACACCTGCGCATCAGTGCTCCGCTATCCCATGACATTTGTTCAGTCAGTGTGCATCATAGATCTGTCGCGCATCCTCATATTTCCCGAATAAATACGTTCAGATTACAAGAAAAGAAATAGGGTAACTTAATTTCTTGATGTGCGTAAGTACGTTGATGAAAGAGAAGTGGCCTGGCAGCGGGAACAGGTGTTCAGCCATTTTAATGAGGTCAGAACTTCAAGAGTGTGTGAAATTCAAATTTGATTGTAAAGACTTTTATAATGTTATCTCAAGTGACCAAAAAGATACGAAGGATGGTAGTTCTTCAGAAAACTGGTGGCAATAGCTGGATTTCTGGTACGATGCCATTTTATGATTGTACTAAGTAATTCTTTCTCTTGTAATACGTAGCAGTTTTCACGATCTAAATTGGATACAACACAAGGACAATACATGGACATTGAACAGTAGAATTTACGTATAAGTGCCATTCAAAAAGAAACCATCCGGAGGCTATAAAAGAAAACCTGTACCGTTATTTCAAAGGTATTGCCCAGCGCTGTTGAGGCATTTGTCCAATCAACACAAGGCGGTGAATGGCCGCCTCGTAAAATTCCTGGGCTGCGCTGTGAACCATTTCCGAACGTACTGCTTGACGTCGTCGTCCGAGGTAAATAATTTGCCTCTCAGAGCCTTCTTTAGCTCACCCTCGATTTTTGGGTCGTGGCGACCCTGCATGCTTCCACTGGAGAATTTGTCGTTTTGACTCGGGTTCGAAGTGATGACACCATGTCTCATCTCCAGCGACCACTCGTGACAGGAACTCATCCCCTTCCCTGGCACAGCGCAGTAGATGTTCAAGAGAGAGGTCCACTCGACATGCTTCCTGTGCTGGTTGAATACTGTGAGGCATCCATTGGGCGCACATTTAGCGAAATTTGAATCTGTCCTCAATGATGGCGTGAATATTTCCGACACTCACTCCGACCTCTGCGGCATTGGGTGCTACCGTCACTCGCCGGTCTTGCATAATGAGGGCATCCACCTGCTGGACAATGGCTTCGGTAATGCGGTGTGGCGTTCCAGACCGTGCATCCGTCCTTCCCTGAATCGCTTGTGCCACTCCTTGACACTTGCAACGGACATGCAGTGTTCTCCTTACACTTGTGCCATTCTTCGATGAATTTTCATTCCCTTCACTCCTTCTGCTGTCACGAAGCGCTCTACACCCCTTTGCTCTTCTTCTGAAGTCTCCATTTCACTGTTTTCAGCACGGCTGGGTCCAGTGGACGATCAACGCGTGCGGGTGCTCGCTCTGTCGTCACGTTTTGTGCACCCATGTCCCAGCAGCGGCAAGTTTATGACCTCAGCGCTCTTGCAGGGACCACACCTTCTTCCCCAAGCAATTGCATCACGACCCTTTCAGCGGTTTTTATCTTATAGCTTCCGGCTCGTTTCTTTTTGAATTGCACCCACATATATTACTATCCCTACTTTTTGTAAAACCAGTCTGGCAATCCTAGACCTGAAGTGGGGCCAGCAGTACCGTTGACCATTTGATCTGACGTATCACGGCAATACAATCAAATGTCCTTCCAACAAGTGCTCTTTCACTTCATTTCATTTCATTTCATTTCAATCACTCTTTCTGTGCTTAACCTCTTTTGTTAGTGAGTATATTAACATGTACTGGTAATATAATTTCAATCCTTGAATAATGTTTACTTTATGAAAGCTCTCTCCACATAAATACTGTATAGCCAAAGGGTTTTAATTTTTCATCCACCCAGAACACAATCTGTTGATTAATTCATTTGGCGAGCTGTTAAATTAATCTACGCTCCGTATTATTAACTATATTAATTATGGATTTACTTGCTTTGTGTTGTGGAAACTATAAACAGTTTAGATTTTTGTAAACGGCAAATTTCATTTAGCTTAAACAGCAACAATATATGTTTGGAAAAATTATTACATGATAAGACATTTGTCAAACAATGTAAGGAATTTGGCTGGTGCATAATTTTCAATTTTCACAACAATTATACGTTTATATTTGAGGTAACATAATTGATTTCACATTTACATTATTTGGAAGTTAAAGCGATTCCGTTGTATCAAAAAATAAGGTTCCAGAAGGAAACTATAATAAAATTTTATTGATTGCAAATGTTAAAATAAAAAAATTTAAGCTCTTTTGATTTTCTCAATCATGAAATTACGAGCGTTTCGTACCAGTGAAGCAGTGAGCTCATCAGTTGTATTGCTGCTGGAGGCTACTGCGCCGTTGTGACACCACTGCAAGCCTCTTGTGTAGGACAGTACAGTGACGGCGCACTAGCCGCCAGCAGCAATCCAACTGATGAGCCCACTGCTACACTGGGGTGAAAGGCTGGTAATTTCACGACTGAAAAAGCCTAAGGACCTTAAATGTTTCTATTCCTTTGTAATTTAAGGGAGGCTGGGACTGAGTTTTCGGTGAAAAAAGTAAAAATTATCGATTTTTCTATTTGTGCATATTATTGTACGCCGAACTCCTGCGGATCTTTTGGTGGTGATATTTTTCCGGTTCCGCCATTTTTAAAGTACTAGCGTGACATTTAATTGTCCGGTTGAGTCCCCATCCACTAGCTTTTACTTACCAAAATGTGTTTGTTTTTTTCAAATATACATTTTCAGGTATTTAAAATGTTCCAGCTGAACCAATTTGGTTTCAAATTCCATGAGAATTTCATGGGTTGTTAAGACCTGTGTTGTCTTGATATGAACAGAAGGAATTTTTTATAATGTTGATAGTTTAAAATATATGAAAGCTCTCTCCACATAAATACTGTATAGCCAAAGGGTTTTAATTTTTCATCCACCCAGAACACAATCTGTTGATTAATTCATTTGGCGAGCTGTTAAATTAATCTACGCTCCGTATTATTAACTATATTAATTATGGATTTACTTGCTTTGTGTTGTGGAAACTATAAATAGTTTAGATTTTTGTAAACGGCAAATTTCATTTAGCTTAAACAGCAACAATATATGTTTGGAAAGCGGTATTTTTTTAGCATAATTTGAGAAAAGCCTAAACACATAAAACACATTTTTTCCTCACATTCATGGACTACATATGCAGACTTTCTCTCTGTTCAAATTCTTTCCATACCTTGAAGTGCCTGTACACCAGTTTTCAATGTGATATTTGAAGTAACTGTTCAGCTGGAGCGTTTTTATGCTTATCGATTTAAAAAAAAATTAAACTGTAAGTGTTAATTTCTCAGAAAGTTATGTTGCGTCCGCCTCTGTGGTGTAGTGGTTAGCGTGATTAGCTGCCACCCCCGGAGGTCCGGGTTCGATTCCCGGCTCTGCCACGAAATTTGAAAAGTGGTATGAGGGCTGGAACGGGGTCCACTCAGCCTCGGGAGGTCAACTGAGTAGAGGTGGGTTCGATTCCCACCTCAGCCATCCTGGAAGTGGTTTTCCGTGGTTTCCCACTTCTCCTCAAGGCGAATGCCGGGATGGTACCTAACATAAGGCCACGGCCGCTTCCTTCCCTCTTCCTTGCCTATCCCTGCCAATCTTCCCATCCCTCCCCAAGGCCCCTGTTCAGCATAGCAGGTGAGGCCGCCTGGGCGAGGTACTGGTCATTCTCCCCAGTTGTATCCCCCGACCAAGAGTCTGAAGCTCCCGGACACTGTCCATGAGGCGGTAGAGGTGGGATCCCTCGCTGAGTCCGAGGGAAAAGCCGAACCTGGAGGGTAAACAGATGATGATGATGATGATGAAGTTCTGTTGCTATTTTCCTGAAAATTTGTATATGGCCTTCTTTCACCATTAGGAGACCATAAACCAAATATCATTCAATTCTATCAATAATTACCATTTTTTTATAAATTCAGTCCTAACTTCCCTTAAAGTTTAATGTTTTCATGAAGATGAAGCTTCAAGGAAGTAAAGTATCCGGACCAATATCCAACTCTGGCTGTGATCTTCATAGAATGAACAGTGATGGAACGTTTAAGGTGGTGTTAATGAATGTTCGACACACTTTTCTTGTTGCAGGGCGTTCGCCGGAAAATGCAACCCGCTATGGACGGCATCATGAGAGCGGAAAGCGATAGGCCAACTCCCAACTAAGCTGGGCTGAGTGGCTCAGACGGTTGAGGCAATGGCCTTTTGACCCTAACTTGACAGGTTCGATCCTGGCTCAGTCCAGTGGTATTTGAAGGTGCTCAGATACGTCATCCTCGTGTTGGTAGATTTATTGGCACGTAAAAGAACTCCTGCGGGACTAAATTCCGGCACCTCGGCATCTCCGAAAACCGTCAAAGTAGTTAGTGGGACGTAAAAACAAATAACATTATTCATTAACTTCTCACTAACGGTTCGGTCACTAATCACCACAATACTAAACAATAAATGAGCGTCAATATTGTATATATTACTCCAGTATAAATGAAGGTGTAAGTACCGTAAATATTAGGTCATTCATTAGTTTTCCTTATGAGTAGGGCTCGGAAGTTGAACACCTATTAATTTCATGAAAATGACATAATACTGGAAAAATGAATGTTAAAATGCGATCCAAATTCATTCATAATTTTAGTTTTAATTACACATTAATGAAGAAATATGATGTTTAAAATGCAAAATCCTGGAGCTATGCAACATACAGTGAGTGAAATACTTCATATTTCAGACAGTATATATTTTTAGACTAATATAATTTAAAAAAGGAATTCCGTGTTTGTTAAAAGATACTTGCAGAATTTAGAATAACATATTTTTTTCCACCTAGAATGAATTCAGCGAACCCGCAATGGACATCTTGGAGAAAGAATTGAAATTACTGTAACTGGAATCATGTTTGGCTTAACCACACTACGGTTACAGAAACTGGAATTCGGAAACCTTTGCAGTATATCAAAATAGTCATCTCCAGGTTCTTAGTTTTTCAGACAGCACGTTGCGAAACATCGAGAATCTTCTCTCCACATTAACGGATGTTAAGGGTTCATACTTAAATCAAGTGAGATCTACCTCTTCAAAAACACTTGCATCAAAACTTTCTCCTTTCAATGTTTCACATAGCTTGCAAATAACTTGATACCCCTAGATTTTTTCAAGCACTAGTTTCAACTTTTCATTTCATTCTCTCTCTCTCTTTTCAGATACGGTTCAAACGTGTGTATTTACTAGAGAAAAGATGTTTAAGAGGTGATGAATGAACTAACGATAATTCGAATTGAGAATGGACAGTAAAAATCTAGTCCAAATAAGGTGAAGTTGCAAAAAAAATCCGTTAAGACCTAAACAAAGCTGAAAATTACCTATCAGCCCAAAACGCCAAAAAAGGCAAAAAAAAAAACACACAAATAAAACGCACCAATTTCTGACTTACAACGACCCAGTATGAACATTTATTATGTTGGTCCTCCTCTTCAGACACTCGAGAAAAAAAAAGTATTTTTTCTCAACCTACGAGCCCGACTTATGAGTGTATCACTTTCCAGGGACTATGCATTTCGTTACACACGTGTGTGTGGAGAGAGTTACTGCGTTGTTGAAAGGATTGAGATAAAAACGACACTAATCATCATTTTGGTGGTATATGAGTTATTAATGCCGTTGCTGGCGGGACGTAGTGTTTACAGTGCACTAAGTCTTCTGGTATGGGCTAGAGCAATTTTGTTACTTTCATTGATCTGTCTCTGTCTTATCCTTGGCTTTGACAAAATGAAAGTGACTGAGGTATGAGCGATGCTAGTAATGCCATTCCTTATGCAGCCAGTCCCTGCTACTGTGTGGAGATGAGAAGAATGCAAGCATGAGGAATGTGGCCTACAAGCACGAACTTCCTGTTCTTCCTAGACAGATTGGCTCTTATCTATTCTTATCTGCAACACGAAAACATTGACTCACACTTTGCAGTTTGCTGGATTACAACTGACAAGAGCGAATAGCTGCCAGTAGAAGATAATATAATGTCGCCTGGGTAGTATTGGAGTTGCTATGGTAACCATTGCGTCACTGGCTCTGCTGGTGAAAACCCCTTCGCCCCGTGCCTCACCGCGCATGTGCATTCTTCTGATCTCCCAACAATATGAATGGTGTGAAAATATCGCGCATAGGGTCAGTTGGTGCATGCAATTCAGTGGGCTTGGCAGACTGATATGTAATAGCAACTTCTGGCTCGGTGAGGAAAGCAACGGGAAACTACCTCACTCCTCATTTCCCTAGTACGCCTCTTCAGTGATGCCTAGGCCATCTATGACAGCTCATGGCAGAACTGTTGAGGATCCAACCAGCCTTCGGGCTGATGACTAAACATACATACATGAGTTATTACTAGGGGAATGATGTTGACGACCTAAAAATCACTGAAAATTATCATAAAAATGCCCTTAACTTTATGGAAAAATTCTATAAAGTAATTCACCTAGTGTTCAAAATTTACATTTAATGTTCCATTATTTTAAACTCGTGACCCATAAAACTACCGTGCTGCCAAAATGACATTTGCCCAGCTTAGATGACTAGCAGATGTGGAGTGTCACTCTATCAGCTGCGTTTCCTTAGCGTTCTTCACCATGCTCACTGCCTCTTATATCTAACAAAATCTCAGTTAACATCACAAGCCTTAGTAATGTTTCAGACCAGGATTAAAATCATCAAACGAGTCGGAACTGGAAACTGGGACAAGTCGTATGGCTTTTAGTGCCGGGATATCCCAGGACGGGTTCGGCTCGCTAGGTGCAGGTCTTTCTGTTTGACACCCGTAGACGACCTGCGCGTCTTGATGAGGATGAAATGATGATGAAGACAACACATACAGCCAGCCCCCATGCCATTGGAATTAACCAATTAAGGTTAAAATCCCCGACCCGGCCGGGAATCGAACCCGGGACCCTCTAAACCGAAGACCAGTAAGCTGACCGTTCAGTCAACGAGTCGGACACCGGGACAAGTATAAAAGAGGGAAACCAGGATCTCTACAAACCCGGAACAGACAGAACTGTTATACTTGGTGAGTTGAAATACGTTCGTGTGAATTTCTATTAATTTTTTTATAAACTCAATCTTAGAAAATATTAACCACAATTAAACACACGATTCAAGTGATATGACTTTATAGTCAAAATAATGAACAAAGACTCATGCAAGTTAACGTGATCTTAAGCAAGAATATCCCTATCAATAGCATATCGCTCTCTTTAGCATGCATTTATATCCTAGGATATATTGGCAGGAATGCCATTGATGTATTTACCAAACAAAGAGGTGGAAGTCGATTGAGAATTCCATGGAGTGACGTAGATCTCTCCTCACGAACATTGTCCGTAATGCTATACCATCTCCGCCAAGAATAATTCAGCATCCATTAGTGGTTGACACATGAGGGAGGAGGGCATTAGGGCGGGAAGTATCCCTCTCCTTCGCTGCTCAGTGATGCTGTCAGACACGGAGGCAACTAAATCAGTGATTAAGGGCCATCAATCTCCCCAAGAAACGAGAATTTCCAAGTGTAATTTTACTGACAATTAATGACATTGGAGAGATTTCAGCGGTTATAATTCCATCCTATTAAGGCACTGGAGTAAAACTGAATTAAACGTTTCTCCTTAATGTCTACTGAACTCTCCCATCGCAATCTGTGTTAAAGCTAAGCTATAGGTAACTGGAAGAATTCGAGTTTCCATCATTTCATCTGATATCTATTTATAAAAACGTAGTAGTAGTAGTAGTAGTAGTAGTAGATTTATTTTCTCCAGATTGTACAGTTTTTCAACCAAATTAATCTTTACGCAGAAAATAAAAGAGAGAACAACCCAAAAGAAAACATTTAAAATACAAACCACAATACAATCAAGACAAAAAATACATAGTAAACCCTAATGAATAAAGTATTTCGGCAACACGGCAAACAAGGTAAAAAACAAACAAAAAATGCCAACTGTAGCAGTCCACTGGAATGGGCGTGTGCCCGAGCTGTCCGAGTCTTCCCGCAGAGTCAGATAGCTGAGCCCTGATCCAGGATGCAGCTCGAGCACACCCGATATCTCCCCCCACTCTGTTAACCAGCCGTGTGAGGATCTTAATTCTCCGCTGCTTATCTTATCACTCCCTGCTGACCTATCTCCTCAGCAACACAATCGCTACGACAGAAAGAACAATATATACATCTACCTCACTACAATCTTCTAACTTCAGCTTCCTTTAATCTCATAATGCAGGGTTTTTTGATAGCCTCTAAAAACTTGTTTGCCGGCCCCGTGGTGTAGGGGTTGCGTGCCTGCCTCTTACCCGGAGGCCCCGGGTTCGATTCCCGCCCAGGTCAGGGACTTTTACCTGGACCTGAGGGCTGTTTCGAGGTCCACTCAGCCTACGTGATTAGAATTGAGGAGCTATCTGACGTTGAGATGACGGCCCCAGTCTAGAAAGCCAAGAATAACGGCCGAGAGGATGCGTAGTGCTGACCACACGACACCTCGTAATCTGCAGGCCTTCGGGCTGAGCAGCGGTCGCTTGGTAGGCCAAGGCCCTTCAAGGGCTGTAGTGCCATGGGGTTTGGTTTGGTTTTTCTGAAAACTTGTTTAAGTTCCCAGGTTCTTTCCACTATCCAGTTAATAATCTTCCGGTCATTGTCCGACAATTTCATGGCTTCAATCTATTTATAAGCTTCTTAATTGACATAATCCAGTCCGTAATAAAAGTGATGGGGACATGATAGCAGAGTGTCATAGTCATGTGAATTTGATTCATGAATAAAGTTGACTCAGCTAGACAAATTCAGTGCTAGGTAACTTCCTGGTACAACATATATTTGCTGTCTATAAATAGCTTCGATTTCCCAAGTACTGCACACATACAAACAATATCCAATAAGAAGAAACCACCAGCCTCTACGTTTACCAGCGTGCGAAATCAGTAAGAAATGATGGGGGGGGGGGAAGAAGAATTAACTACTAGTTTTTATTTCAGACAGTACCCGGCGGGAGAGTGGTATATAATTCCCCAGTAAGTGAATTATACCCTTCCCCGGATCTTTTCTTAAAAATTCTGCTGTTACAAGAAGAATGATAAACATTAGAAAGTGAATATTGTCCTGTTGGAAACACATCCTCTCCACGAAGTATAGAAGTGGTGAAAGCTCGAGCTGCTTAGAACGATCACAAGGGAGGAGGGCTTCATGTAAGTTATATTTTTGCCCGGGTTTCAGATAGACTTGCTAGAGTGAAGCATGAACAATAGGCTGCAGGTGCGGAGTTGTCATCGATACGTTGTTTTATTGCTCAAGGTCTGGCAGTCATTCTATTAATACGATATTACGTGTATTATTATTAGTGGTTTTATTATAATATATGCACAGTAAAAAAACATTCATTTCAGTAATATATGTGTTTTACATTTTCCTCATTATTTTTAATGCAAGAATTCCCCCCCCCCCCCGGACAATTTTAGTTGGATGGAACCTTTGAGATAAAATCGTCGTTGGGGGGATTCTCTCCCCCCCCCCTCCCGCGATGTCAAACCATGCATTTAACATCTATGTAAATAAAATTATAATTTTTTCCGTACAGTTCAAATTTTGGCCTCGTACTTGGTATTTCTCTGGGATTAGGAATGCCGAAACGTATTAAGTGACAGGGAGGGATTCAGTTAGGTGAAAATGTAGTAAGCAGTCTGGCCTATGCCGACGCGACGACCTGGTCTTAATGGCCGATTGTGCCGAAAGCCTATCTTGGAACTTGAAGAAAGGTGCAATGAGTATGGTATGAAAATTAGCCTTTCTAAGACTAAAATGATGCCAGTAGGTAAGAAATCCAAGAGAACTGAATGTCAGGCTGGGAATACAAAACTGGAACACGTAGATAATTTCAAGTATTAAGGATGTGTGTTCTCGCAGGATGAAAAAATTGTGAGTTTGAATCAAGATGCAGTAAAGCTAATGCAGTGAACTCGCAGATGTGATCAAACAGTATTCTGTAAGAAGGAAGTCAGCTCCCGGACGAAACTACCTTTACATCGGTCTGTTTTCACACCAGCTTTGCTTTGTGGAAGTGAAAGCTGGGTGGACTCAGGATATCTTATTCATAAATTAGAACTGACAGACATGAAAGTAGCGAGAATGATTGCTGGTACAAGCAGGTGGCAACAATGGCAGGAGGGTACTCGGAATGAGGAAATAAAGACTAAGTTAGGAATGAACTCGACGGAAGAATCTGTAGGCATAAACCTGCTTTGGTGGTGGGGGTCATGTGAGGCGAATAGAGGAGGATACGTTACCTAGGAAAATAATGGACTCTGTTATGGAAGGTAAGAGGGGTGGCGGGCGACCAAGACGACGGTCGTTAGACTCAATTTCCAACGATTTAAAGATAAGATATATAGAACTAAACGAGGCCACAGAACTAGAGGATTGTGGCGGCGATTAGTAAATTCACAGAGGCCTGCAGACTGAACGCTGAAAGACACAGCAGTCTATAACGAAGAATTTCTTGAAACTCGGTATTTATTTTCAAGAATATTCGGAGAGTGCACCAAGCGATATCATTATTACTTGATTACTTTCCAGTGGCAAAGTAATATTAAGGGGACCAAAACAGGAAACGTCAAATGTCTCCGTTAATATTAGCTGTATCGAAAAACTGTACATTATAAAAATCGTGTAAAATATAATTTCCCATACTTTATGTTTTACCTTGCGATTAATAATAAAAACAGTGGGGATATTCGCAATTTCACTCATTTCTAAACATCTCCGAAAATGTTACTTCAATCTAAAGTTTGTACATTACAACAATTACAGAAAATGTATTTTAAAATATTTGTCTGTCTAATACTGCGGCTCAGGCGGGAGCGCGCCGGCTTTCACTGCTTGGTTCCGTGGTTCAAATTCAGGTCACTCTATATGAAATTTGTGCTGGACAAAGCGGAGGTGGGGCAGTTTTTCTCTCCGGGTACTCCAGTTTTCCCTGTCTTCTTTCATTCCAGCAACACTCTCCATTATCATTTTATCTGTCAGTCATTAATCATTGCCCCAGGGAAATGCGACAGGCTTCGGCATCCGGCACAATTCCTACCCTCGCCGCTAGATGAGGGTTTCATTCATTCCATTCCTGACCCAGTCGAATGACTGGAAACAGGCTGTGGATTTTCACAATGTTACCGAATGAGCTATAATAAATGGAGGTAACACGAATTTAGATTTTTAGTACGAAGTCCATTAACGCCAATCATACGTATCATACGTACTGATCAACAGTAACATTAAACTGGATTTTTCTAATTGAGATGTGCTCTCACACCTCGGCTGTAACTCATCATCGCTGGATAGCATTACCGCTGCAAAACTCGATATATAGCCGAGTTGTCTGATTTGTATACAGTGCCGTTTTAATTATAATGGGACCAATACATAATAAAAGCTTTTTGTTTCATGTCCTTTTGCCGTTCGAGAACTAATAACAGAGATAATTATTATGAATGTAGTGGTTAGTGTGATTAGCCCGAGTTCGATTCCCGGCTCCGCCAAGAAATTTCAAAAGTGGTACGAGGGCTGGAACGGGGTCCACTCAGCCTCAGGAGGCCAATATTGAGTAGAAGTGGGGAGGGGGGATGTCTATTCCCATCTCAGCCATCTTCGAAGTAGTTTTTCGTGGTTTCCCACTTCTTCTCCAGGCAAATGCCGGGATGGTACCTAACTTAAGGCCATTGTCGCTTCCTTTCCTCTTTCTTGTCTCTCCATTCCAATCTCCCCCCCCCCCCCCCACAAGGCCGGTGAAACCACCTGGGCGAGGTTCACGCCCTCCTCCACAATTGTATCCCTTGTCAAATTTCTCACGCTCCAGGAAACTGCCCTTGAGGCGGCAGGGGTGGGATCCCTCACTGAGTCCGAGGGAAATATAAACCATGGACTTGAAACGGACTAACAAGGGGGCATTCCCTATTCGTCACCACCGATTTCGCTCAAATTTACAGAACATGCAGGGCTTGGCTAGAAATGAAAGTACCCGAAGTGGGAACTCCAAATGGCCAAGCGGATAGAAAATTAAAAAAAATAAAAATGTTGACGCGGCTCTCGCACCGTATAAGCCACTTACGTTACTGCGAAAGCCGAGCAGTTGTTGGCGTACCGGTAAGAGCTTGGACTAGTAATTCGATGGTCGTGGGTTCGGCTCCCTGTATGGAGAATACCTTTCTCAATTTTTATATTATTCACGCGGGGAGTCGAACCCACAACCATAGAATTACCAGTCCGAGCTCTCACCGCTACGCCAACAACTGCTCGGCGCTCGCGCTGACGTAAGTGGCTTATACGGTGCGAGAGCCACGTGAACATTATTATTATTATTATTATTATTTTCTATATGCTTGGCCATCTGGAGTTCCCACTTCGGGTACTTTCATTTCTAGCCAAGCCCTGCATGTTCTGTAAATTTGAGCGAAATCGGTGGTGACGAGTATGGAATGCCCCCTTGTAAGGAAGAAGAAAATATACATGTTACAAAAATCTCCAGATATATTGAGAAAAAACTCTAAGAGGACTTAACAACAATTACAGAAAATGTATTTTTCAGTCTTTTATATCTGACGCAGTTTTGCCATACAGACTATTCTAACGGAGATAATCACGGATTTAGGTTCTTGATACCAATTCCACGAACAGCGAGCTTCGCTGTCGTGTGAATATTGTTCAGTCGTCATGGTAAAAGATCTACTGACAGTAGTGGTGGTGGTTGTGATTTTTGTAAGCATGAAAACAGCTTGGTCCGTACTGATCAGTAAGATGATGACAATGATTAATGAAATAGGTAGAAGAGCGTATAGATCGATCACGCGACGAAATAATCTACCTTAATTAAGGCCACGACCACTTCCTTCCCACTCCCAGGCCTTTCCTATCCCATCGTCGCCATAAGACCTATCTGTGTCGGTGCGACGTAAAGCAAGTTGTAAAAAAAGAAACTTTTTGTTGTCTTTTCATCCCTGAAATATTTATAAGGTTATTTGCTGAATTATTGAATGTGTTCGCTCTTTTGTATATACACAAAGAAGAACATGTGACCGTAGAAAATATAATCCATCAGCTGGCCAAAAAAATTAAGAGACATCTGCCTTTGTGATCATCAATAGGAATACAAAATGTTCCTTAAATAATTGTGTTATTTTAAAAGTTTTACTTTAGTGTTTCTAATTTCACAACATGCACCAAACATTATTTTATAGTTCTTAATTTTTATTATTTAATATCAACCCCTCCCCCGAAAATAATTTCTGCGTACGCCCCTGACACTGACCAACTATTATTGTTAATTGAGGTGTGATCTCTCCCCTCTGCTACCAGTCCTTTCCTCTATACGTCATTCAATGTTAAGAAAACAGTACAGCTCTTATGGACCTACAAGAAGTGAACACCCCCTCCCCCCTCGTAGACACCCATAATTCCTCGTGATTAAGGAATATTATAATGTAATTTATTTTGTATTATGAAAGAAACAAGAAAGGATGACGCATTTTTTGCCCGTGAGTTATTAAAATAAATACTTAATATTTTCCTTTTTATGTATACACTACCAAGATACCCGTTTTCGCTACGGTATTATATTGAAATTTATAATTGAATTCTTAACATTTTACATAAAATCCGCCAAAATTCGCGATCTGACGGCAAAGTTCCTCCCATTTTTCAATCTTTCTTTCCAGTAATCGATTTCGTACTTCCCGGGCTAGCTCCAGGTATTCCGCCCGGTCAGTTGGGTCCCTAAATCTTTGCCATACTTTCCTATAAGCATTTTAAATATGGACCAAATCCTTGAGGAGATCCGGCGTGGTGTCATCTTGGGTGCTTTGGCGGTAATGAACCCGCGGCCGGACTGCATTCGTAGTCATTACCCGGCCAGAGCCCGTTTCCAGTGCGGTCCGCACAAGTTGATGACGGTTCAGAAATTTATTATTATTAGGGTGGGTGATATTAGTTGAATTTAGGTTATAATTATGATATTATTATTATTATTATTATTATTATTATTATTATTATTATTATTATTATTATTATTATTATTATTATTATTATTTTTATTATTATTACACTGACTGACAGAGCAAATGCAACACCAAGAAGGAGTGGTTCGAAAGGAATGAAAGTTGGGGAAAAAACAGAGACGGCACGGACGAATAATTGATGTTTATTTCAAACCGATATGCAGGTTACACAATGCGCACGGCATCGACTCAGTAGGATGTAGGACCACCGCGAGCGGCGATGCACGCAGAAACACGTCGAGGTACAGAGTCAATAAGAGTGCGGATGGTGTCCTGAGGGATGGTTCTCCATTCTCTGTCAACCATTTGCCACAGTTGGTCGTCCGTACGAGGCTGGGGCAGAGTTTGCAAACGGCGTCCAATGAGATCCCACACGTGTTCGATTGGTGAGAGATCCGGAGAGTACGCTGGCCACGGAAGCATCTGTACACCTCGTAGAGCCTGTTGGGAGATGCGAGCAGTGTGTGGGCGGGCATTATCCGGCTGAAACAGAGCATTGGGCAGCCCCTGAAGGTACGGGAGTGCCACCGGCCGCAGCACAAGCTGTACGTAGGGGTGGGCATTTAACGTGCCTTGAATACGCACTAGAGGTGACGTGGAATCATACGCAATAGCGCCCCAAACCATGATGCCGCGTTGTCTAGCGGTAGGGCGCTCCACAGTTACTGCCGGATTTGACCTTTCTCCACGCCGACGCCACACTCGTCTGCGGTGACTATCACTGACAGAACAGAAGCGTGACTCATCGGAGAACACGACGTTCCGCCATTCCCTCATCCAAGTCGCTCTAGCCCGGCACCATGCCAGGCGTGCACGTCTATGCTGTGGAGTCAATGGTAGTCTTCTGAGCATACGCCGGGAGTGCAGGCCTCCTTCAACCAATCGACGGGAAATTGTTCTGGTCGATATTGGAACAGCCAGGGTGTCTTGCACATGCTGAAGAATGGCGGTTGACGTGGCGTGCGGGGCTGCCACCGCTTGGCGGCGGATGCGCCGATCCTCGCGTGCTGACGTCACTCGGGCTGCGCCTGGACCCCTCGCACGTGCCACATGTCCCTGCGCCAACCATCTTCGCCACAGGCGCTGCACCGTGGACACATCCCTATGGCTATCGGCTGCGATTTGACGAAGCGACCAACCTGCCCTTCTCAGCCCGATCACCATACCCCTCGTAAAGTCGTCTGTCTGCTGGAAATGCCTCCGTTGACGGGGGCCTGGCATTCTTAGCTATACACGTGTCCTGTGGCACACGACAACACGTTCTACAATGACTGTCGGCTGAGAAATCACGCTACGAAGTGGGCCATTCGCCAACGCCGTGTCCCATTTATCGTTCGCTACGTGCGCAGCACAGCGGCGCATTTCACATCATGAGCATACCTCAGTGACGTCAGTCTACCCTGCAATTGGCATAAAGTTCTGACCACTCCTTCTTGGTGTTGCATTTGCTCTGTCAGTCAGTGTATTATTATTGATGTTCTGGCTCCGGCAGCAAGATTCAAGACCGCTACTTGACGGTAAATTACATCTGCTGCCATTGTCATTGCTGACAATGTGACCAGCACCATTGTCGCGTGTAGGCAAGTGCGCGGGATTTCTGGCGATACGAATGATATACTTCCGTTCATTATTGACGTTATAGAAGTGAACAGTTGCACGGTCAATATCATTCCTATCGATTATTTCAAAAGTGTTTAAATTCTTATTTATATACCAGGAGCATTCGGGAGATAGTGGGTTCGAACACCACTGTCGGCAGCCCTGAAGATGTTTTCCCGTGGTTTCCAATTTTTACTCCAGGCAAATGCTGGGGCTGTACCTTAATTAAGGCCACGGTCGCTTTCTTTCCGGTCCTAGCCCTTTCCTCTCCCATCGTCGCCATAAGGGCTATCTGTGTCGGTACTACGTAAAGGCAATAGCAAAAAGAATAGTATACGCCAGGAGAAGCTACTGCAATCTAACTTTGAGTTCTCCAATGGAAAATATGGCTTTTGAAATCGAACCCAGGAAAGATTAAAAATGATCGGTTTATGATCAGAATCAAGTACATTATGAACAGGAAAATCAATTGATCTCAACTCCTTTTCCACCCCACCGCCGTTAAGTTGACACCCCCCCCCCCCCCCAAAAAAAACAGAAGGCGTGTTACCAATTGTCACGTCTGTTACCTTCAGTTTTGAGATATAAATATTCCCATAAATAGGATTCACTTCCTTTCACACTCCCCACTTAAGTGAACTTTCCGGAAAAATACTTTTTTCTTTATTAGTGAAGGATCTTCTAAATACCAATTATCACCAATGTAACATCTTCAGTTTTTGTGATATGTGTCCTCATAAAAGGAACTCCACTCATTTTCACCCCCCCCCCCCTCCCAAAAGATGATTTCCCCCAAAAATGCGTTTTTCTTTGTTTTTAAAGGAGATCCAAATACCAATTTTCACGTCTGCAACAACTTTAGCCTTTATTAGATGTAAGTATCCTCATACAATTTATTCAATTTTTCAATTATTTCACGCGCCCCCCCCCCCTTCATTGGATTTTCTGAAATCAAAGGAATACGTGTTTCTTTACTTTCAAAGCAGATTCCTAATACCAATTTACACGTCTGCAATATCTTTCGTTTTTGAGATAATAGTATATTCATACAAATAACTAAACTAATTTTTCAATTCTCCCAGCCCCCTTTGAGTGGATTTCCGAAAACAAGAAAATAAGTATTTCTTTATTTTTAAAGGTGATTCCAAATACCAAATTTCACGTTTGTAACATCTTCAGTTTTTCAGACATCAGTATCCTAATAAAAAGAATTCAACCCCATTTTCAGTAATTTTTACCCCCCACCCAAGTATTTTTTCCGAAAACAAAAAATACATGTTTCTTTATTTTTAACAGAGATTTAAAATACCATTTTTCTCTTCTGTAACATGTTAATTTTTTGAGATATACTGTAGACATGCTCATTTTGAAATTTCACCCATTTTTTAGTTCCCCTCAATTGGAGTTTCCGAAAACAAATCACCTATGTTTCTTTATTCTTACAGGAGATTCCAAACACCAATTTTTACGTCTGTAACATTTTACGTTTCTGAGATATACTGCAGATATAGCCTCTCTAAATATTCACCCCATTTGTCACTCCTGTTTAACCCCAATTAATTGGATTTTCCAAAAACGAAAAAAATACGTGTTTCTTTATCTTTAAAGGAGATTCCAAATACCAATTTTCAGGTCTGTAATATCTTCAGTTTCTGTGACATAAGGATCCTCATTAAAGGCATTCAACCCATTTTTCACCCTTTTTACCCCTTCTAGTGGGATTTTCCGAAAACAAGAAAATACGTGTTTCTTTATTTTTTAAAGGAGATTCTAAATACCAATTTTTTTACACCTGTAAACTTTTAAAGTTTTGAGATATAGATACACTCATTTTAAAAAGTACGGCCAGTATCCAGTATTCGGTAGATAGTGGGTTCGAATCGCACTGTCAGCAGCCCTGAAGATGGTTTTCCGTGGTTTCCCATTTTAACGCCAGGCTGTACCTTAAGGCCACGGCCGCTTCCTTCCCAGTCCTAGTCCTTTCCTGCCCCATCGTCGCCATAAGACCTATCTGTGTCGGTGCGACGTAAAGCCAATAGCAAAAAAAGTCACCCCCCCTTTTCACCTCCTTAGCGACGGAATATCTAAAATTCCTCCCTAAGCGAGCACCTACATTGTAATAATATAAATATATTCTCAAAATTTCATTTCTTTATATCCAGTAGTTTTGGCTCGGCGTTGATTAATGTGTCAGTCAGTCAAACCTATAAAAATACCCCGTCCGCCTCTGTGGTGCAGTGGTTAGAGTGATTAGCTGCCACGAAATTTGATAAATGGTACGTGGGCTGGAACGGGGTCCACTCAGCCTCGGGAGGTCAAATGAATAAACGGGGGAAGCGAATCCCACCTAAGCCATCCTGGAAGTGGTTTTCCGTGGTTTCCCATTTCTCCTCCAGGCAAATGCCGGGATGGTACCTAACTTAAGGCCACGGCCGCTTCCTTCCCTATTTCCTGGTCTATACCTTCCAATCTTCCTATTACCCACAAGTCCCCTGTTCAGCATAGCAGGTGATGTCACCTGGGCGAGGTTCTGGTCCTCCTTTCCAGTTGTATCCCCTGACCCAAAGCCTCACGCTCCAGGACAATGTCCTTGAGGCTGTAGAGGCGGAATCCCTCGCTGAATTCGAGAGGAAAACTAACCCTGGAGGGTAAACGGATTAAGAAAGAAATAAAGATAAAAATACCCCCACTCTTTGGTGTAAAGGCCACCCTGTTTACTAAACTACAGAAGGTAGGCCTATATGGCTACGTAAAAAATCCTATCCAACAGAACGCCGAATGATGAAAGTATCATGGGGCCGTTTTCTCTGGGGTTGTCCATTTTGAAATTTCGCATTTAAATAATGGAAACCAAGACCGTATTTAGACATGCTTGAAAAATCTTTGGAATGATCCACCGTCACCGGACTTGTACATCGCTCAACAGGTCTCAGGGTTCGAAATATGTTACAGGTCCAGAATTATCGCTGACCAGTGGCTTATCTTTGAAGTTACAGGCACTGCCCAAATTGCGATGTGAATGTGGTCAAAACTGCATAAGAAACGACCCCTATGATATTTCATCTTCCGTCTTTTACGGCAATATATACTCTTTTGGATAGGTATCTAGAAAAAAAGTTATGTAGCCGTATAGTTGTTATACTGTAGTTCAGTAAACAGAATGGTGTTTTTATAGGCCCTCAAAATTTCTGAAAAACTTACAACATTTTTATAAATTGTATATCAGCACGAATAAGCCAATGAAATGAAGTGGCGTATGGCTTTTAGTGCCAGGAGTGTCCGAGGACATGTTCGGCTCGCCTGTAGATGACCTGCGCGTCGTGATGAAGATGAAATGATGATGAACACGACACATACACCTTGCCCTCGTGCCAGCGAAATTAACCAATGATGGTTAAAGTTCCCGACCCTACCGGGAATCGAACCCGGGAGCCCCATGGCCAAAGGCCAGCACGCTAACCATTTAGCCATGGAGCCGGACAATAAGCCAATAATATTTGCAGATCAGTTCGTACCATAAACGTAGGACCAGATGTCCATTAACTGATTTTCGCTGGTGGTCTTAAACTTTTGTTAGGTACTGTATATTACCAGAAGCAGACAAGTCCATGATATGTGAACGTTCTACAATGGAATCTCACATACCTGCGATAGAGATTCCACATAAAGCTGTAGGCCCCATGGTTGCTTGCATTTGCTTTTAGAATTCCATGATTGCGAACAAGCCTTTCCAGAAGGTATGAAATTAAGATGAAGCATCAGAAAAGGGCACAACATTTAGAGTACAATATGATGGACACTGGATGTGAATGCGTTCAACCGCAGTTGCTCTCAAATACTGAGTGGGTTGATTACACGGTACGGGTTGTGTTGGAGCTCGATAGCTGCAGTCGCTTAAGTGCGGCCAGTATCCAGTATTCGGGAGATAGTAGGTTCGAACCCCACTGTCGGCAGCCCTGAAAAAAATGGTTTTCCGTGGTTTCCCATTTTCACACCAGGCAAATGCTGGGGCTGTACCTTAATTAAGGCCACGGCCGCTTCCTTCCCACTCCTAGCCCTTCCCTGTCCCATCGTCGCCGTAAGACCTATCTGTGTCGGCGCGACGTAAAACCACTAGCAAAAAAAAAAACGGGTTGTGTAGTTGCAACATGATGGGGTTCCCTGGCAGCCCGGAAAAAAATATTCCGTGGTCTCATATTTTCACATCGGACAAGTGTCGGATTTGCATTTTAATTCATAAGGTCACAGTCGCTACCTTCCCTGTCCTAACCCTTTTCTATCTTCCCGTCGCCTGAAATCTATGTTTCTTAGTCCGACCTTAAACAATCTCTAAATCACACTGCCACAGATGCAACAATTAGACAAAATTCCGATAATTCGTTCATTTACAAGTACATACATGTGATGTTTGAATATATTGCAACTCACAGTGTGAATCTGCAACAATGGCTGTGCCTTCACCATGCCAGATCCCTCGATCGATAGATATTGGCTGGTCTACAAGCAGGCGAGTCCAAGTGGTGGCCCAATTACAATTCTGGAACACAGGAACACAGGGTACAGGGAGAGATCGTACAACAGACTATGAATAGCCTTAGTCAAACTTGGTGTAGCAGAAGAACTGTTCTAAATCCCGTAACCTTACTAACAACAGCGCTGCTGACTGTTGAATTTTCTCGTTTGGAATTATGGCCCTTTACACAATATCGCAAAATATCCGAATCCTTGGCTGAATGGTCTGCGTTGAGGCCTTCGTTTCAGAGGGTCCAGGGTTTGATTCCCGGCTGGGCTGGGGACCGTAATAGCGTCTGATTAATTGTTTTGCCTCGGGGATTGGGTCTTTGTATTTGTCCCAATACTCTCCTCTTCATATTCAGACAACACACTACCAACCAGCACATAAACACGCAATAGTGATTACAGTACATCCTCCACATAGGATTGACGTCTGGAAGGGCATTCGGCAGTAAAACAGGTGCAAATAGACATGTGCGACACAGTTCGCATCCACGATCTCAGATACTTCTGGAAAAAACCGTAGTAGAAGAAGAAGAAGAAGCTTCAATATCCCTATATTTGCATTTTGAGCGGAAATTGTCGGAGATTTCATCGACGCAAGTGACAGAGATCCATCATTACACGCGATGCTGCCAGTACAATCCGGAGACCAAGCGATAGTCAGTGGCATGTTGTTCACCAGATTCCGCATATCTCAAAAAGAGTCGCCTCCAAAATTCCAGGATCAAGACACTGTTGATCGCCTTTCTCGCCCCTGATCCACCAGGAATTCTTACCGGAGGCTCAAACTGTCAACGAGAACGTTTCGAAACGGTTGCTGCTGTTCGGCCAGAGTTGTACAGGACTGGAAAGTGGAGTCTCCTCCACGACAACGCCCGCTTCGTGTGCGCAACTTCTTGGCTAAGCGGCGCGTAACTGTTCTCGAACATCCACCGTACTCACTGGACCTGGCGTCTGCAGACTTCTTTTTGTTTCCCCGCCTCAAGAGTATCTTGAAAGGCACACATTGCGCTGACATACCGGACATCCAAAGGCGTGCGCCATCAATGCTTCGATCGAATCCAAAAAAAAGACGCCTTCGCTGCCAGATTACAGCAGCTGTATACACGTTTCCAAAAACGTATTGTGGCCAGTGGAGAGTACTTTGATGGCGGCTAAAGATATTTTGTTTGTAACTTCTGTTTCCCTGTGCTGTGGCATCATTCATGAACTCTTGTAACCGAGCTCGATAGCTGCAGTCGCTTAAGTGCGGCCAGTATCCAGTATTCGGGAGATAGTAGGTTCGAACCCCACTGTCGGCAGCCCTGAAAATGGTTTTCCGTGGTTTCCCATTTTCACACCAGGCAAATGCTGGGGCTGTACCTTAATTAAGGCCACGGCCGCTTCCGTCCTACTCCCAGCCCTTCCCTGCCCCATCGTCGCCATAAGACCTATCTGTGTCGGCGCGACGTAAAGCAACTGGCAAAAAAAAAAAAAAAAAGAACTCTTGTAGATTTTAAACTATTTGCGCGCCTCTCGGAAGGCAATTTTACGAACCTATTCATATTTCACATCTGCCAACGTTTGTGAAATAGCTTGACACTCATTCGCAGTGGTGGGTTGTTCTGCAGACTTACAATAAACACCTGTTGATGAGCGGGAAAAGCCACACAAATTGGCATTGTATTTGTGGAATGATAATTTTTTTATGCTCGACGATGCCGAAATATAAATATTATATGCTAGAAAAATATCTTAATGAGGCACATTATAGTTCATGTTTCTATTTGATACAGGTTCTCAACCAATCAGAGTTTAGATTTTCATTATGATACAGATCCTCCACCAATCAGAGATCAGATTTTCATTATGATACAAATGTTTTACCAACGAGGTAAGGATAGCATCACACCCGCGTTCAACGAACTAGCTTCGTACTTGTTTCCAAAATCAAACATGTCGGACACACATATTAATATCAATGCACTTTCTACTTTCAATATTCCACAACCACACGGCATATTCCCGCAAATACACTTCACCAACTGTACAATAAACAATTTTTATCTGAAATAAAGCTAGATTATGATTATTTTCTGTCAAAGCTTTGAAAACATATGACATTGTCAAGGTCTCTAATCCACTTACGGAAAATTAATAATCCAGCACATGCGCTCTGCGCTCTGTTAAGTAAACTCAACTGTCAAGCGACATCTCGACAGAAATGTATGAATATTTAAAGAATTGAGTTATAATGTCGTCGAGCATAAACAGTCGTATGCAACTCGCCTATTATGGTAATTAAGATACTCGTATGGAAATTATAAAACTCGCTTCGCTCGTCGGTTTATAAAAATACTTGTGCCTTAATTATTGCCATTATAGGCTTGTTGCATAATGTACTATTGTGAGAGTATAAAAATAAGTCACAGCACTTAATGGAGTAGCGTATATATGACTGAAAATCATACCCGATGGGTGACCATACGCAGCGTCCGAATAAGTCTGTTGTTATTGTCTTTTTTCATCTACTGAATCACACTTCTCGACTTTCCTTTTCTATAAAACTTACAGATAATTCGAAAATAATACAGGTTGTATCATAATTGTACCGACAAAAATATCACGGATGTTCTTCCGATGATGCAATCAGATTGGCGGAGAAAAGTTTCCTTTTCGAGAATATAATGTCGCTTTGTTAATTCCGGGCGCGCAATTCAAAAAAATGAAAATTGCGTATGGTGTATGGCTTTTAGTGCCGGGAGTGTCCGAGGACATGTTCGGCTCGCCAGGTGCAGGTATTTTGATTTCACTCCCGTAGGCGACCTGCGCGTCGTGATGAGGATGACATGATGATGAAGACAGCACATACACCCAGCCCCCGTGCCAGAGAAATTAACCAATGATGGTTAAAATTCCCGACCCTGCCGGAATCGAACCCGGGGCCCCTGTGACCAAAGGCCAGCACGCTAACCATTTAGCCATGGAGCCGGTCCACGCAATTCAAATTGACGAACTTGCCGTATTTACTATACCAGAGAGCCAACCGCTGCATGTTGCTGTGCGTCAGAGGAGGAAAGGGAAGGGAGGGGAAGTGGGAAGTGGGAGACAGGGGTAATGCGCGACACACCACGCATCCTGAAGAGAGTCCAAAGGTCACTACTACGTACACCGTTTTGAACTGTTCATCGATGTAGAAGGGGGCATATTAAACATCTACTGTAATCAAAATACTTCGCGTATTGTTTTCTTCGTTTAGTATTCAATTCCATTAACAGTGTTGTGAGTGAAGGAATACACAATCATGGTGCAGCAGAGTTGCACCTTCGAGCATGTTAAATAATAAAGAACGTTACTGCGACCAACAGACAATCTGGTGCATTCCTTGACTGACGAATGTGTCTTAATTGTAGTGTGCTCTTGTACTGTGTGTGCAGTTACGGCTGTTTAATAAACGAACTGTGGATATTGCCTGTAAGAGACAAGGACAATTCCGTGAGAGTCGAACGAGGAAACTTGTGCATTCGCGCAGAGCATTATCTCTGTCTCCATCATACACCCCACTTCCCCTTCCACCTGAAGCACGGTAGCGGCTTGTGCTCTGGCATAGCAACTACGGCGAGTTCATCAATTTCAATCGTGCACCCGGAACTAATTTAATAACATTTTCTCGAAAAGAAAAATATTCTCTGCCAATCCGATTGCACCATCCTTCTTAACATAACACGAAGAGCATCCCCGAATTTTTATCGCTATATTTATATATGTGTTCAGTAAATAAACATGAACTCTTGGAGAAGGTGTTGTAGAAAAACTAGAAAGGTAGATTACAAAACAAGCCATCAGAGAAGAGAAGGGAATCTCGGTGGACATCATAGATAGAGCACGGTCGGAATGTCGTGGCACGAAAATGCGCGCGGATGGAGCTAAGCTAGCGGGATGGGAAGAGTTTTTCGGGGGAGGGGGGGGATATCAGAATGTTGACAGAGAGGGTGCGACAGTAACATCGGTATTCTAGGGTGAAGTTACCAGCTGCACAGCTTATTACAGAGAGGTCGGTGTACGCAAGTGGCCACGGCTGATCCGTGCTCCGACAGCTCTGCACTCTGGCCGACCAAACAAGCAGAGGACGGATGGACGCGGATGTACAGTGGTTCTACGCCTCTGCATTCGGGAGACGGAGAGGTGCTGGTCCCAACCGTCGGCTGTCCTGAGAAGGGTTTTCGGTGGTTTTCCCTTCTCCTCCACTAAGGCTACAGGCTACGGCCGCCAATCCCCTCACCTTCTTGGAACATTTCATTCTCATTTCCCTGGCCTGAAAGACCGCTTTACCGTCTAGGAGACGTTTTATTATTATTATTATTATTATTATTATTATTATTATTATTATTATTATTAGTAGTAGTAGTAGTAGTAGTAGTAGTAGTAGCTTTTTGCAATTTGCTTTACGTCGCACCGACACAGATAGGTTTTATGGCGACGATGGAATAGGAAAGGCGTTGGAATGGGAAGGAAGCGACCATGGCCTTAATTAAGGTACAGCCCCAGCATTTGCCTGGTGTAAAAATGGAAAAGCACGGAAAACCATCTTCAGGGCTGCCGACAGTGGTGTTCGAACCCACTATCTCCCGGATGCAACCTCACGGCTGCGCGCCCCTAACCGCACGGCCAACTTGCCCGGTAGTAGTAGTTGTTATTGTTGTTCTTGTTGCTGTTGTTACAGAGTGAAATGACACCCCTCAGTGTGATTGTGGTAGAGGAGTCCATTCCGTAGACGAAAACTAAGCCCACACGCAAGTGCCACGACTTCCTAGCTGAGATCTACTAAACAAAACAAAACCAAACCCCATGGTGCAACAGTCCGAATGCCTGCAGATTACGAGCTGTCGTGTGATTAGCACGGCGAATCTTCTCGGCCGTTTTTCTTGGCTTCCTAGACCGGGGCCGCCACCTCACCGTTAGATAGCTCCTCAGTTGTAATCATGTAGGCTGAGTGGACCTGGAACCAATCCTCAGATCCAAGTAAAACACTCTGACCTGCTCGGGGAAAGAACCCGGGGCCTTCTGGTAAATGGGGAGGCACGCTACCCCTACACGGCGCAGCCGGTTTGAACCCTACTAGACACCAAACGATTGCGTTGGTGCGGACTCTTTCGTCGTATAGTAGGATATGGATGACAAAGTCACATTTGAAACTAGTCTCCAGGGCAATGGAGAACAAGGGGAAAACTAATAACTCGGATGTAGGACACAGCGACAGTTGTTAACATACTCCTCATATACATTTATCAGAGTTGGGAAGTAATTGAGTAAAAGTAATTGAATTATTTGCAACGATGACTTTTTAGTAATTTTTACTCGTAATCGTTACTTTTCTTTGTTATTTCTTTCTTTCTTTCTTTCTTTCTTTCTTTCTTTCTTTCTTTCTTTCTTTCTTTCTTTCTTAATCCGTTTACCCTCCAGGGTTGTTTTTTCCCTTGGACTCAGCGAGCGATCGCACCTCTACCGCCTCAAGGGCAGTGTCCTGGAACGTGAGACTTTGGGTCGGCCGATACAACTGGGAAGGAGGACCAGTACCTCACCCGGACGGCTTCGCCTGCTATGCTGAACAGGAGTTTTGTGCGGGTAGGGATGGGATAGACAAGGAAGAGGGAAGGAAGCGACCATGGTTTTAAGTTAGGTACCATCCCGTCATTTGCCTGCATGAGAAGTAGGGAAACTACGGAAAACCACTTTAAGGATGGCTGAGGTGGGAACTGAACCCACCTCTGCTCAGTTGACCTCCCGAAACTGAGTGGAACCCATTCCAGCGCTCGTACCACTTCACTTTTCGAATTTCGTGGCAGAGCCGGGAATCGAACCCGGGCCTCCAGTGGGTGACAGCTAATCACACTAACCACTACACCACAGAGGCGGCTATTCGTAATTTACTTTTGAAAATAAAATTGTAATCGTTACATTTTAGTAATCGATGACACGTCGCATCGAGAGCCTGGCAGCTTTCGCGCCCCAGCACTCGCAAGGCGTCGCGGCAAGTGTGTACGTAGTGGAGCTGTTCCTTGTCGTGGTTACTGGTTGAGATTTAGATAATCGTGTACTACGTGGTCAAGATGGTGGTGACGATTACTGTTTTAAGAGGAAGTAACCACCCCCGGAGGCCCGGATTGGATTCCCGGCTCTCCCACGAAATTTAAAATGTGGTACGAGGGCTGGAACGGTGTCCACTCAGCCTCGTGAGGTCAACTGAGTAGAGGTGGGTTCGATTCCCACCTCAGCCATCCTCGAAGTGGTTTTCCGTGGTTTCCCACTTCTCCTGCAGGCAAATGCCGGGATGGTACCTTACTTAAGGGCACGGCCGCTTCCTTCCGTCTTCCTTGCCTATCCCTTCCGATCTTACCATCCCCCCACAAAGCCCCTGTTCAGCATAGCAGGTGAGGCCGCCTGGGCGAGGTACTGCTCATTCTCCACACTTGTATCCTCCGATCCAATGTCTCACGCTCCAGGACACTGCCCTTGAGGCGGTAGAGTTGGGATCCCTCGCTGAGTCCGAGGGAGAGACCAACCCTGGAGGGTAAGCAGATTAAGAAGAATAAGAAATACAACTGGACAACCATTAAAATTAATCAGAAGGAAAATGGAGGAGGTCCGACATTTTGAAAAGTGAAGGTATCGGCGAAAGGAAGAGAAGAGAACCGCCACGAAGGGCGTGAAAGTGAAAGACTCCCCCGACATCGAAAACCTAATACCGTGGAGATCGGGAAAGAGCAAGAGTTGAGCGAGGACATTTACACAAGTAAGTGGAAGCAATGCCAGACTCACCTCGTGGAACCGTGGTCGCCAACCCACGCTCCCATGTTGAGAGTCCTCTTAGTCACCTCTTACGAGAGGCAGGGGATACCGTAGATGTATTTTACTACCGCCCCCACCGACAGAGATTACGTGGTCGAGAATGGAGCCGGAAAAAGCATGTGACGGTGAAGGGGTTAAGACATCCATTCTCCTATTTGAATAAGTTATCCTGAAAGATAATGAAATCTCGAAAGTGAGAATCAAATTTTGCTAGTGAGCAATCATGTTCAAAGTCTCATCATTCTCACCTAGTGATGATAGACACCTAGAGTCTCTATGATAAAGAACACAAAATTGAATAATGTATTTTTCCTTGCAAACTTCGGTATCATTCCATCCCCATGTAAAAAAAAGTCAGTGATTCCTTAAAGATTCGCGTTCTGTGAAGTAGGCCTAATTGTACTATTACCTGGTAACTTTCTTCTTCTTTCTTTCTTAATCTGTTTACCCTCCAGCGTTGGTTTTTCCCTTGGACCCAGCGAGGGATCCCACCTCTACCGCCTCAAGGGCAGTGTCGTGGAGCTTCAGACTTTGGGTCGGGGGATACAACTGGGGAGAATGACCAGTACCTCACCCAGGCGGCCTCACCTGTTATGCTGAATGGGGCTCTTGGTGGGGGATGGGAAGACTGGAAGGGATATACAAGGAAGAGGGATGGAAGCGGCCGTGGCCTTAAGTTAGGTAACATCCCGGCATTTGCCCGGAGGAGAAGTGGGAAACCACGGAAAACCACTTCGAGGATGGCTGAGATGGGAATCGAACCCATCTCTACTCAGTTGGCCTCCCGAGGCTGAGCGGACCCCGTTCCAATCCTCGTACCACTTTTCAAATTTCGTGGCAGAGCCGGGAATTGAACCCGGGCCTCCGGGGGTGGCAGCTAATCACACTAACCACTACCCCACAGAGGCGGACGATTACATTCTGAAAGAGTAATTAGTAGGGCTCGGATGTCGAGGAAAAATACTTTTTTTCTGGACATAATATGTATAATTATGTCCACTCTGGGTCATTGTAGGCCAGAAAATGGTGGGTTTCATTTGTCCTTTTTTGCCTTTATGGGCGTTTTCTTGCTTATTGGTTCTCATTAGCGTTTTTTGAGCCCTAACTGATTGTTTATAACTTCACCTTCTCTCGACTGAATTTTTACTGCTCGTTCTAAATTCGAATCATCCACCTCTTAAACCTCTTAAACATCTATTCTCTAGTAATTACACATATTTAAACCATATCTGAAAAGAGAGAAAGGAATGAAATGAAATGGAAATATGAAACTAGTGTGTGATAAAAACCAGCGGTATCAAATTATGTGCAAGACAAGTGAAATACACTATCCCTTGATTTTTCTCCATGTTTCGCTCCGTGCTGTCTGGAAACCGACGATCCTTTACACCTAAAAGCCTGGAGATGACTGTTGTGATATACCGTAAAGCCAATTGAGGCAAGGTTTCCGAATTCCAATTTTTGTAACCGTAGTGTGGTTAAGCCAAACATGGTTCTAATTACACTAATTTCAATTTATTTCTCCAGGATCTCCATTTCGGGTTCGGAGCTCGAGGCACAATCCCTAAATTTCTTGTACAGCTATGGGATTCTCTCGGTCTCAGCCGGACACGACTCCACGACATCGCTATCGCCGCAATACGAGGTTCAGTGACCATACTCCGCAATCATCTATATAACATCTGACGAACCGTATTGCAAATCTATTCCTGAGCCTTTTGGGGAATCTTCTACCTGGCACACTAGCAAAGTCAACAGTAACTTAGAAGACAAAATACTGTGTAGTCGACATACTTTGTCCTTGTGGCAGCCTCCGTATGGGGGAAGTTGTAATAATAATAAACATTCTAGATGGAAAAAATATTTCATTCTAAATTCTGCAAGTACTCTTTTTAACAAACATGGAATTACGTTTTGCAAATTATGTCTAAAATTATGAACGAATGTGGATCGCATTTTTAGGTCCTTTTTGCCACTTCCAGGTACTTTATTGGATATTTTACTTTTTTAGGCAATTTATAGGTTTCAAATTCCGACCCTTAGCAATTAATAATTGTATTGAAGTATTTTTATCAGGCAACTGTAATTGAGCCCAATGATTTTTATTTTGTACTTTTTCCATCGCTGACATTTATGTCTGTTAGGTCATCAGCCCAGAGGCTGGTTGGATCCCCAAATAGCACCACCAAAAGCTATGCAGTTATAGGAAAACCATAAAAACCAATGGCAGTACCTAAATGAGGCGTACTAGGCAAGACGAGGAGTGAGGTAGTTTGCCATTGCTTTCCTCACTGGGCCAGGCAGTGCTATTGTAGCACAACTGACCCTATGAGCAACACCTTTCATAACACTCAGGCGCACTGGTTGTGCTCTGAATGCCATTACTCAGCACGACCCACACCCCAGCAGCTTCCATATTGTCACAGCCATGGGTGAGACTGGGACTTCAGTGGAAGCTACACTTTGCTATGGCCTGTGCCAAGAGATGGATGCAAAAGTACCGCATCCATCAAGAAATGACAGCAGGCAGGCTGACATTTATATCTTTTAATTATTTCTTTCTTTCTTAATCTGTTTACCCTCCAGGGTTGGTTTCTCCCTCGGACTCAGCGAGGGATTTTACTTCTACCGCCTCAAGAGCAGTGTCCTGGAGCGTGAGACTTTGGGTCGAGGGATACAACTGTGAAGGATGACCAGTACCTCGCCCAGGCGGCCTCACCCGCTACGTTGAACAGGGGCCTAGTAGGGGGGGTTGAAGAGATAGACAAGGAAGAGGGAATGAAGCGACCGTGGCCTTCAGTAAGGTACCATTCCGGCATTTGACTGGAGGAGAAGTGTGAAACCACGGAAAACGAATTCGATGATGGCTGAACTGGGATTCGAACCCACCTGTACACAGTTGACCTCCCGAGGATGAGTTGACCCCGTTTCAGCCCTTGTACTATTTTTCGAATTTCGTGGCAGAGCCGGGAATCGAACCTGGGCCTCCGGGGTGGCAGCTAATCACATTAACCACTACATCACAGAGGCGGACGACGCTTACTGTATATTACACTTTAAAAATCACGCCTGTAAGGACCGACATTGCACAAGACTAGCCAGGTAGCCGTCAATAGCTTCGTCAGCCACACCCCATTATAGCCTATTATACCTGAACTCACCTTCCATCTGCTCGATAACTAACTTCGCCCGCCAACATCCCCTACATTTCCACCGTCTTAGCAGGCAGCAGCCTAACATACTTCCAAGCAGTTCCATAAGCCATCAGTGATTAAACTGTCACGTCCACCCTCAACATTACGACATCCATCCTAGTTCCCATAACGGACGCGAGACAGATAACAGTGGGCAGAATAAGCCTACCGTTCTATAACTAAGATCTGACCTTACTCAAGGGGAAATGTCACGAGAGTATCACGTGTGGACGAAGGAAAAGATGAAGGCATTCTCTAACATGCTTCTTTTTTCTCCGTCGCACCGACACAGATAGGTCTTATGGCGACGATGGGATAGGAAAGGGCTAGGAGTGAGACGGAAGCGGCCGTGGTCTTAATTAAGGTACAGCACGAGCATCTGGCTGGTGTGAAAATGGGAAAACAGAACAAGTTTCCGTGCGGTTAGAGTCGCGCAGCAGTTAGCTTGTATAACTATCGACAGCCCTGAAGATGGTTTTCCTTGGTTTCTCAACCTACAACTGTAGGTCCCGTGGCTCTGATCATGACATCAATAGTCACCTACAACTGGAGGTCCCGTGGCTCTAATCATGGCATCAAGAGTCACCTACAACTGGAGGTCCTGTGGCTCTGATCATGGCATCAAGAGTCACCTACACCTGGAGGTCCCGTGGCTCTAATCAGGACATCAAATGTCACTTACAACTGGAGGTCCCGTGGCCTTGATCACGGCATCAAGAGTCACCTACAACTGGAGGTCCCGTGGCTCTGATCATGGCATCAAGAGTCACCTACAACTGGAGGTCCAGTGGCCTTGATCACGGCATCAAGAGTCACCTACAACTGAAGGTCCCCTGGCTCTATTCATGGCATCAAGAGTCACCTACAACTGGAGATCCCGTGGCCTTGATCACGGCATCAAGTGTCACCTACAACTGGAGGTCCCATGGCTCTAATCATGGCATCAAGAGTCACCTACAACTGGAGGTCCCGGGGCTCTAATCATGGCATCAAGAGTCACCTACAACTGGAGGTCTTGTGGCTCGAATCATGCTCTAATCATGGCATCAAGAGTCACCTACAACTGGAGGTCCCGTGGCTCTAACCATGGCATCAAGAGTCACCTACAATTGGAGGTCCAGTGGCCTTGATCACGGCATCAAGAGTCACCTACAACTGAAGGTCCCGTGGCTCTATTCATGGCATCAAGAGTCACCTACAACTGGAGATCCCGTGGCCTTGATCACGGCATCAAGTGTCACCTACAACTGGAGGTCCCATGGCTCTAATCATGGCATCAAGAGTCACCTACAACTGGAGGTCCCATTGCTCTAATCATGGCATCAAGAGTCACTTACAACTGGAGGTCCTGTGGTTATAACCAGGACATCAAGAGTCGTGTAAATCATTAATAATGATGTTATTGATTTTACGTCGCCCAAAGTAATTTTTGCGGTTTTCGGAGATGCTAAGGTGCAAGAATTTGATCCTTGAGGAGTACTTTTTCCGTGCCACCAAATGTACCGACACGTCTGATTCATTGGCTGAATGGTCAGAGTTGCGGCCTTCGGTTCAGAGGGTCCCTAGTTGATTTCCGGCAGGGTCGGGGATGTTAATCGTGTGTGATTAGTTCTTTAGACCCGAGGACTGGATGTTTGTGTTTGTCCCAACACAACACACTACATTACCAACCACCACAGGAATACGCAATAGTGAACACATCCCTCCATATAGGGTTGCGTTGGGAAGGGCATCCAGCCGTAAAACAGGGAGAAATACACATTGCTATGCAGCTCACGCGCGGTCCCACGAATGTGAGAACAGCGGAGGAAGAGGGAGAAGAAGAAGAAGAAGAAGAAACATATTTACCGACACTGGGATGGCGTATTTGAGCACCTTCAAATACCACCGGACTGAGCCAGGATCGAACCTGCCAAGTTGGGGTCAGAAGATCAGCGCTCTACCACCTGAACCACTCAACCGGCTCACGAGGATTTTCTACTGTTTGTTTTCCGTCGCACCGATAGAGGCAAGTCTCATGGCGACGATGGGGTAGGTCAGGGAGGGATGGGGTCGTAACCTTAATTAAGACACAGCCTTGACTGCTGTGAAAATGGGAAACCACGGACAACCACCATCAGGAATAGAGACAGTGGAGGTTCGAACCCATCAGATCCCGAATACAAGCTCACCCCTATGTGACACGAGCCATGCAGTCAACTCGCTCAGTGCTGTGCAGTCTGCAATTTTCTCTGAATAAAGTAAGTACCTCCACAATCGTCGTTTAACAACTACCACTAAAGCCTCATATGCTTCTTACTTTGATACCATTTCCTAGATCTCTACCCTCCAAAGCCGAGCAAATTAGCTTTCAGGATTCCTCGTGAGAGGTCATACTTTTGACGAGACGGTTCGTCGCAGAGCGCGCAAATTTTTACTTCTATATTTGAACTAATTTGATTTAGCATTTAGCATTTGTGTCTTATTCATTTTTACCGTACCGCCTATGACAACGAAGATATTCATGAATTGCAAAGTCCATATCAATGCCGAACCACGAGGCAATAGGTGTACAGCAGTGGGGGTTTCTGGTATAGCGCAATGGAGCAATGAACCTCCAGTTTATATCAAATTTTATTCAAATACTTAATATTCATAACTCCCTTGTCAATCTCGAAGCTCTTGCTTAGCCCATCTATCCGTAATATGCTCGTACTGGCTTTCAATTCGTGTGAACTGCGCACGTTCCGTGGCTGGATACTTGTCTGGAATGAACCCTCTTCGAAGGCGCTCTCTCCGTCCGTACCTGGGCGAAGGGAGTGGCGAGGTGCGGGGGGACATCGGCCGGCACGTAGACTAGACCAGGATATCGCAGAAACAGATAACCTTGGTTTACGCATGCGCAATATGCCACTCTCTCTAGTCGTGTTGTCGGGGGTGTTGGGGCAAGGTGGACTGACCTTGTGTTGGGGTATGTGCCTGCCATCTGTTGCCCTTACAGGAATTCAAGTACGTAACAGAAAATGGTGCACATAATTAGCGCTAGTGTTGAAGAGCATCATTACTGCCAGCAGTCACATAACTGCCAAATTCCAATTGATGTATTTTCCCAAATGTTGCCTTCTTTGGAATAATTACTTTTTGGAGAGAAAATTAACTTAAAAATCACCGAGGCAAAGAGTAGCGGGAATGTAATACCAAAGAAAACGCTAATTGCCTAGCCACAGGAGTTCTTAAAATTAAGTCACCAACATTGCGAACATGCATCCCTAAAGTTTACTCTGTTTTTCAAGTGTGATGCTAGTGTTTACAACAGTTTGTAATAGTTATCATAATTCGTAATATTATTGTACGCTGTGCAAGCGTGTGAGTGATTTTCTGCACTGTTGTGCTGTTCAGAAACCTAATTTTTAGGACATAAAGAAGTTACAATATTTTGTCCGTGTGTGTATTTTTGTGCACTGTAGTTGCGTCCATAATTTTTGTTCCCGGCAAAGGTAAGGAGCTACATAATAAGTTTGAAGAGTGATACAATACTTAAGAAGACAACCTTTCCTTCTCTCTCTCTCTTGAGCGTAAACTTAAGATTAAGATTAAGGATGCCGGACGCCCAATGCCTGATTTGATATAACGAGGCATCCTAAAAGTAAAAGTAATGAAATCGTGCGTAAATTCAGATTGGATTTATACCGTATAAAATAATCGAGTGGATCTGTGGGTGCGAAATTATTAACATGTTGATTTGTTTTCCTTTTTTATGATTCATGAGTGATGAAAGCAAAGTGACTTGGACCAAAGTCGGAGTGGTAGATATAGGATCTTCTTCTTCTTTTCCCGCCGCTTTTTCCCACACCTGTGGGGTCGCGGGTGCGAACTGCGTCGCACATGTGGATTTGGCCTTGTTTTTACGGCCGGATGCCCTTCCTGACGCCAACCCTCTATGGAGGGATGTAAGCACTATTGCGTGTTTCTGTGGTGGTTGGTAGTGTAGTGTGTTGTCTGAATATGATGAGGAGAGTGTTGGGACGGACATATACACCCAGTCCCCGAGCCAGAAGAATTAATCAGAAGCGATTAAAATCCCCGACCCGGCCGGGAATCGAACTCGGGACCCTCTGAACCGAAGGCCAGTACGCTGACCATTCAGCCAACGAGTCGGACAGTGGTAGATATAGGATATCTGCCCAAAAAATAATAATAAAGAAACACAGAAGTTCTAAATCTCATATGCTTGCCCAGTTACAATTCTATCCCCTGGGAAGACACGATAACCGTCAGTAATTTGACTGTGCTTACAGGCAGTCTGTGGAAAGAGACAACGACCAAGTACGGAAAATTCGTTATGTGCTGTGTAAAGTATGTGGCGCGTTTGAGATGGCACTGCGTGGGCATGACGAAACAAGTGAATCATCGAATCATGGCATATTTCGAGGCCCCGTCAATTTTAATTCTGAAATTGACGTTGCATTAAGGGACCATCTATCCAAAGCTACTGTTTTCAAAGGCACCTCGAAAGACATTCAGAATGATTTGCTTTCGTGCATGTATGAAATCTGTCGTGAGAAAAAAATCACCACAGCGCACTTCATTTCGGTAATCGCAGATGAAACCACCGATATATCAACTACAGCACAATTTTTTATCATTCTTCCCAACAGTAAGCCAGTTAAAATATTCTGGGGTTTCCTCTACCCTGTAGTCATGATGCTAAGACAATAGCAGAGTGTTTAAAATTTTCTTTGAGCGAAGTTGTGGATAATAGAGATAAGTTGATTTCACAAGGTTACGATGGAGCAAATGTAATGAGTGGTCACCATTCAGGGTGCAAGTTCTAATCAGGGAAGATTTTAGGCATGCACATTATGTGCACCGTTATGCCCATTCTCTGAACTTAGTCATGGCACAGGTGACAGGGGGGAGAGGAGATATTGAGGGGGGGAGGATATTTCCTTCTGTTGAACCCCCAGTGACGAAAGTCACGCGCCGCCACTGGTGTACAGAATGTATTGAAAATCGGTATGTAAAATCAGGGAGCAAGGCACTACAGTTTAGGTTATAAATAATTTTATGCACGCTGGATGAAATGGTAGTTTAGGGGAAGGCGTCTAAAACTTAATTTTTATATAACTATATTATTGATCCTATCGTCCGCCTCTGTGGTGTAGTGGTTAGCGTGATTAGCTGCCACCCCCGGAGGCCCGGGTTCGATTCCCGGCTCTGCCACGAAATTTGAAAAGTGGTACGAGGGCTGGAACGGGGTCCACTCAGCCTCGGGAGGTCAACTGAGTATAGGTGGGTTCGATTCCCACCTCAGCCATCCTGGAAGTGGTTTTCCGTGGTTTCCCACTTCTCCTCCAGGCGAATGCCGGGATGGTACCTAACTTAAGGCCACGGCCGCTTCCTTCCCTCGTCCTTGCCTATCCCTTCCAATCTTCCCAAGGCCCCTGTTCTGCATAGCAGGTGAGGCCGCCTGGGCGAGGTACTGGTCATACTCCCCAGTTGTATCCCCCGACCAAGAGTCTGAAGCTCCAGGACACTGCCCTTGAGGCGGTAGAGGTGGGATCCCTCGCTAAGTCCGAGGGAAAAACCGAACCTGGAGGGTAAACAGATGATGATGATGATGATTGATCCTATCGAAAATAACTACATAACAAAAGTTACAGAGAATACAATTTCCGATCATTTATGTCTTACACAATTTTGTATTAATAGAATTTATGAATTTAGACTTGTGTTGCTTATAAGGGGGTATTCCCTACTAGTCACCACCGATTTCGCTCAAACTTACAGAACATGCAGGGCTTGGCTAGGAATGAAAGTACCCGAAGTGGGAACTCCAGATGGCCATGCGCATAGAAAATAAAAATAAAAATAATAATGTTGACGCGGCTCTCGTACCGTATAAGCCACTTACGTTACTGCGAAAGCCGAGCAGTTGTTGGCGTAGCGGTGAGAGCTTGGACTAGTAATTCGATGGTCGTGGGTTCGGCTCCGCGTGTGAATAATATTTTTCTCAATTTATATATTATTCATTTATTTTAATTTATTTTATTTATTTATATGCAAACGGCATATAGGACGTAATTTCTTTTAATGAGCGCACAATTGTAGAAAATTTGGAGGTGCGAACTTTCCCGACGTGTTCAAACAGAAATTCTTCTTTTTCTCCTTTACTGGCTATCTCCCCTCCTTGGGGAATGTGCAATAAACGTGAATAGTCGTTTCGCTGTAAGATTCGTTTTCACCTGACAAGTGAAGGTTACTCCTGGCGACTGTACACAAACAATAGATTCTTGCCACAGGTAGAAAAAAAAGTCTGACAATGAAATCCCAATTTTTTACCTTTTCTATGCCTTTTGCATATCATCATCATCATCATCATCTGTTTACCCTCCAGGTTCGGTTTTTCCCTCGGACACAGCGAGGGATCCCACCTCTACCGCCCCAAGGGCAGTGTCCTGGAGCTTCAGACTTTTGGTCGGGGGATACAACTGGGGAGAATGACCAGTACCTCGCCCAGGCGGCCTCACCTGCTATGCTGAACAGGGGCCTTGTGGAGGGATGGGAAGATTGGAAGGGATAGGCAAGGAAGAGGGAAGGAAGCGGCCGTGGCCTTAAGTTAGGTACCATCCCGGCATTCGCCTGGAGGAGAAGTGGGAAAACACGGAAAACCACTTCCAGAATGGCTGAGGTGGGAATCGAACCCACCTCTACTCAGTTGACCTCCCGAGGCTGAGTGGACCCCGTTCCAGCCCTCGTACCACTTTTCAAATTTCGTGGCAGAGCCGGGAATCGAACCCGGACCTCCGGGGGTGGCAGCTAATCACGCTAACCACTACACCACAGAGGCGGCGCCTTTTGCATATAAATAAAAAAATATTCACCTCTTTGCGTAATTGGAAAATGAATAATATAAAAGTTGACAGAAAAAACAGTCTCCACGCGGGGAGTCGAATCCATGACCACCGAATTACCAATCCGAGCTCTTACCCCTACGCCAACAACTGCTCGGCGTGCGCGCTAACATAAGTGGTTTATACGGTACGAGAGCCGCGTCAACATTATTATTTTTATTTTTATTTTCTATACGCCGTCTGGAGTTCCCACTTCGGGTACTTTCATTTCTAGGTAAGCCCTGCATGTTCTGTAAATTTGAGCGAAATCGGTGGTGATGAGTTTTTTTTAAATTTCGTGTGGCTATTTCTAGCCGAGTGCAGCCCTTGTAAGGCAGACCCTCCGATGAGGGTGGGCGGCATCTGCCATGTGTAGGTAACTGCGTATTATTGTGGTGGAGGATAGTGTTATATGTGGTGTGTCAGTTGCAGGGATGTTGGGGACAGCACAAACTCCCAACCCCCGGGCCATTGGAATTAACCAATGAAGGTTAAAATCCCCGACCCGGCCGGGAATCGAACCCGGGACCCTCTGAACCGAAGGCCAGTACGCTGACCATTCAGCCAACGAGTTGGACGGTGATGTGTAGGGAATGCCCCCTTGTTAGTTCATATCAACGCTGAGCATTGCTAACAGGGAATCGTGTTAACTTGCGATGGTTTAAGGTGTAAAACTGCGTGATCATCTGTCCATATCAACGAGGAATATTGTGAAGATGATCATGAAAATCTGTGAAAATGTCGTAAAGGAACGATCGCTTGAAGAAGAGAGAGACAAAAAAGAAGGAAGGGCTGCCTTTACACTAGGTACGCTAATATCATAGAGTCGGAAGAAAACGGAATGTGAAGGCTTATAATATCGGAAGCCCATAAAACTGTTCAACAATAACATTACATTGACAATTGCTGTGATGCGATTTTTCTCTTCTGCAGCCACTCATCTCCGATAGATGGGATTACTGCTGTATCCCGAGTAAAACAGGCTGCCTGATTTTTTGAGAAACCAAAACAGCGGGAAGCTGAATTAAAGCGTTCCGCAATGAAAAATATATTTACAATGGAGTAGCACAATGCAAACATAAAAACATAAATTCGAACCCCACTGTCGGCAGCCAAATGCTGGGGCTGTACCTTAATTAAGGCCACGGCCGCTTCCTTCTCATTCCTAGGCCTTCCCCATCTCATCGTCGCCATAAGACCTATCTGTGTCGGCGCGACGTAAAGAAAAAAAACCATAAATGAAAGAGCAATGAAGAAAAATTATCTAATGACAAAATTAGCGGAAGAAAATTAAAAACTAACTAAAGACACAACAATTAACAATAAAATATGAAGGCGAAAGAAAAGGACGAGGAACATTAAAGGTTGAAAGTTAAACGAAGAGAAGAACTTATAGCTAGGCACAGTAATATAAATGGTCCGCCTCTGTGGTGTAGTGGTTAGTGTGATTAGATGCCACCCCCGGAGGTCCGGGTTCGATTCCAGGCTCTGCCACGAAATTTGAAAAGTGGTACGAGGGCTAGAACGGGGTCCACTCAGCCTCGGGAGGTCAACTGAGTAGAGGGGGGTTCGACTTCCTCCTCAGCCATCTTGGAAGTGGTTTTCCGTGGTTTCGCACTTCTCCTCCAGGCAAATGCCGGGATGGTACCTAACTTAAGGCCACGGCCACTTCTTTTCCTCTTCCTTGTCTATCCCTTCCAGTCTTCCCATCCACTTTCAAGGCCCTTGTTCAGCATAGCAGGTGAGGCCACCTGGGCGAGGTACTGGTCCACCTCCCTAGTTGTATCCACCGACCGAAAGTCTGAAGCTCCAGGACACTGCCCTTGAGGCGGTAGAGGTGGGATCCCTCGCTGAGTCCGAGGGAAAAACCGACCCTGGAGGGTAAATGGACTACGATACGACACAGTAATATAAATACAGATACGACGCATAAGTAACCGTATACAAAGGAAAGTCACCTCCGTACAGGCCATGAAGGCCCTTGGAGGAGTGGAAGGTAAAGGCTTCCACTATCCGTAACCTCGGCACTTGATGGGGTAGAGTGGTTAGCTCTACGCCCGGCCGCCTTTGCCCCCAGGAATTAACCTGGTACTCATTTTTGGTGTAGGCTGAGTGAACCTCAAGGCCATGTGCACCTCCGGAAGTGGACATCTCGTTTCTTAAATTTTACGACTTCCTGATGGGGATTCGACCCACGTCCTTCCGGGCGAACCGAGCACGCCTTTACCGCCTCCGCCAGGCAGCCCCTAAGTAACCATATAGTACAGTGAAAAATAAATAAATATTACATTATGAACAATAGAGGGGACAGCTATGAGAAGATAAAAATATGAAGGAAATAACGTAGGATAGGTTAAGGAAGAATCGATTAAAGGAGGCATACGAATAAAAATCGTCCGTTCCTGTCAGAGGATAAAGAGTTAAGGAGGGTTGGAATGCGGATAAATAAAGTTCCTTGAACAGAGAGAGGAGGGAATACGGAATATGTACCGGGCGAGTTGGCCGTGCGTTTAGGGGAGCGCGGCTGTGAGCTTGCATCCGGGAGATAGTGGGTTCGAATCCCACTGTCGGCAGCCCTGAAGATGGTTTTCCGTGGTTTCCCATTTTCACACCAGGCCAATGCTGGGGCTGTACCTTAATGAAGGCAACGACGCTTCCTTTCCACTCCTAGCCCTTTCCTATCCCATTGTCGCCAAAAGACCTATCTGTGTCGGTGCGACGTAGAGCCACTAAAAATAACGGAGTATGAAGGGTGGATTTTTCCTGGTTTTGAAAGTTGGGACACGTAGGGAAAGTAGCTGGGGAGTTAGATAAATGTTATATGAATGATCCATCAACAACGAGTACTACTACAGCTAGTTCTGAATAATTAAGTTACGCATCCCTTGACCAGCTGTCTAATATTACCCGAAAAGCTTTGTCAAAAATGAACCTTTTTTTTTTTGCTATTGGCTTTACGTCGCACCGACACAGATAGGTCTTATGACGACGATGGGATAGGAAAGGGCTAGGAGAGGGAAGGAAGTGGCCGTGGCCTTAATTACGGTACAGCCCCAGCATTTTCCTGGTGTGGAAATGGGAAACCACGGAAAACCATCTTCAGGGCTGCCGACAGTAGGGATCGAACCCACTATCTCCCGAATACTGGATACTGGTTGCACTTAAGCGACTGCAGTTATCGAGCTCGGTGTGAACCTTTTTAAATATAAAGCATTTCATAATAATGTGACAGTGTTGGAGCTTTCTTTTCTGTGTTTCACGTTCTAGTTATGTTTTGCTTAAAATGCTCTTATAATTCTAGTGCAGTTTCCTTACATTCTTCAAGCATGAGCATCTCATTACTCAGTATGGCAAATGTTAATAATGAATGGCTCAGGTCCAAGCTTGTGTAATGCCGCACTGGGAGGAACAAGGACAAGCCTTGGAGCGCATGCTGAAGACGCCTGGCGCCCCGACGGCTGCGACGCATGCGACTATACCGCGCCGCAACTTAACGACCGACGCCGAGTTGTGCTCGCCGACCCCAATATCTAGCGCTCCAACAGCAGGGCTTGGCGGGTGGATGCGGCACGAGGAGGTGATCGATAGAGTGGGGAGAAAATAAAAACAAGCAGCGAGCCTTCAAACAATTCCACGTGTTTAACTGGGCTAATCACCTTCACTCAGCTGACATGGTGCACTCACACGATAATAATAATAATAATAATAATAATAATAATAATAATAATAATAATAATAATAATAAATCCGTTTACCGTCCAGAGTTGCCTTTCCCTAGGACTCAGCCAGGAGTCCCACCTCTACCGCCTCAAGGGCAGTGTCCTGGAGCGTGGGACATTAGATCTGGGGGATACAACTGGGGAGGCAAGAGGACCAGTACCTCGCCCAGGCGGCCTCTTCTGCTATGCTAAACAGGGGCTTTGTGAGAGGTGGGGGGGGGGGGGATTGGAAAGGATAGACAAGGAAGAGGGAAAAAAGCGGCCGTGGCCTTAAGTTAGGTACCATTACGAAATTTGCCTGGAGAAGAAGTAGGAAACCACGAACTACTTCGAGAATGGCTGAGGTGGGAATCGTACCCCTTTCTACTCAGTTGACCTCCCGAGTCTGAGTTGAATCCGTTCCGGCCCTCGAACCACTTTTCAAATTTCGTGGCAGAGCCGGAAATCGAACCCGGGCCTGCTGGGGTAGCAGCTAATCACACTAACCACAACACCACAGAGGCTGTCAATAATAATAATAGTAATAATAATAATAATAATAATAATAATAATAATAATAATAATAATAATAATAATAATAATAATGTATGTTTTAACAAGTTGCTTTACGTCGCATCGACACAAACAGGTCTTATGGGGGACGATGGGATAGTAAAGGGATTACGAGTGGGAAGGAATGGACCGTGGCCTTTATCAAGATACAACCCAGCATTTACTCGGTGTGAAACTTTAAAACCACGGAAAACTATTTTCAGGGCTACCGACAGTGGAGTACGAACCCCTTATCTCCCGAATGCAAGCTGACAGCTGCATGACCCATAGCACGCTGCCACTCGCTCGGTCTAATTTATAATAGTGTTATTGGCTTTTCGTCCCACTAACTATTTTTAGGGTTTTCGGAGAAGCCGAGGTGGCGAAATTTAGTCCCGCGGGATTTCTATCACGTGGCAGTAAATCTACCGACACGAGGCTGACGTAATTGAGCAAGTTAAAATACCAGCGGACTGAGCCAGGATAAAACCTGCCCAGTTGGGGTCAGAAGGACAGCGCTTCAACCGTCTGATCCACTTAGCCGGCGGTCTATTTTAAGCAAACAGCACTATAATTACAAGGGCATTTTAAGCAAAACATTACCATAACGTGAAAGACAGAAAAGAAATCTACCCTTAGGCAGTTCTTCACACATCATCTCTCCATGCATTCCTGTCTTCAACTCTTCTCTTTTCATTGATAGCTTCTTGCTCTCGTGACACTGTCCACCAACTGATATCTCTTCCATCCTCTTCCATTCCTTCCGTTCACTAATACTTCTAAATCATCCATCATCAAACTGTCTCTTCTCAGACAATGCCGAAAGCAGTTCCTTTTCCTTACATGCATGGTATATAATAGTTTCAAAACTGGGAAAATTTTCTGTTCTTCCTGTTGTAAACTCCTTGATGAAATAAAGCACCTCGCCCATCTCCTTCTTACTTCACATCCTTAACCCCTCTCCTCAATCCTTCACTTCCTATTCAACCCGCCCACATCTCGTGGCCAGAGAGAAGGCGTAACCTAATAGGTGGCCCGCCCCTCCCCTTCAGGGAGGGGAATGAAAGCTTGTAATGCATGTATAATAGTTCCCTTTTTTCTCTCCAATTCTTTCCATTACCATCACATTTCTTATCCTATCTGCTCATTACATCCTGTCTATCCTTTTCCATAACCTCACCTTAAATGCTTCTGATCTCGTTTCACATTCCTTTCTTAGCGTCCAGTCTCGGCTCCATATAGCGTCACACTCTAAACAAAGCATTTCGCCAACCTCTTCCTTAACCCCACGTCCAATTGTCTTCTTTCCGTAGAAGCCTTCCTTAGCAACAGCAGTACGAGTTCTGACTTCCTTACTGCTTCTCGTATCGTCTGTTATTGTTTCCCAGGGATCTGAAAGCTGATACTTACTCAGTATTATCTTGACCTGTCTTCATGTTTGCCTTGTTCCCTCCTGTGCTTAATAATAATAATAATAATAATAATAATAATAATAATAATAATAATAATAATAATAATAATAATAATTGTTACCGTGTTTTTGTGGTAGTTATGCGTGAAAGAAGGTGCGGGGTGGTGAATAGGTCTCAGGCTACGAAATTAAAGTGAATTTAAAATTTAACAAGGTTATATTTTCTTTTCAAAATCAAGAAATAACAAACATGGCAGGTACAGAGTAGCAAGGCAACAAAAGTACAATTACAGTATTTACAGGATTTGGGCTTCGAGCCCCGCGATCACAATCCTTGAGCAATTAGCTCAGTTTTACCCCAAACACAAGTGTCAACAGAGGGGCAGAGAACCCCATTCATGCCTAGGAGCACTTGCTCCAAAATACACAGTAAGGCCTCCTTGAGGCGCGCAGAAAACAAAATTTTCAGAAAAAGAGCAACTTGCTCTCAAAATTCAGGCCTGTCAAAGGCCCCACCTAATTCCACTTTCAAGCTGTCCTTTCAGGACATATACACAGGGGGAAAATACCCAACCTACTGAGGTCTGTTAAATGACAAGAAGGTTAATTACATGACCTCTAAAATAACAATTTGAGAGGAGGCGATCTGCACTCCTAATACACTTGTTTTTAAAACCTAATCTGGCTCTAGGCCACTAATGCAAGGGCTAATCCCATACTACAGAGGTGACTTTAGAAAAGAACAATTTGCTTTACGTTAACGAAGAATAGGTTGAGAAAAATAAGTTCACCTCAAACCAATATGATTGGGAGCTCGAGAGGGTTAAGCACTCTCTATCTCGATATGCAGTTTAAAAGATGGAATAGATACAAGTTTCTTTACATTTTAAGGAAGGTTACATAATGGAAAAACTTCGGACCCACCCCGAGAGTTAAACTGCTGAGCAAGCAAGAAAAGAGGTAATTAATCGGCCATTACCTGGTTGTTGACTGCCGCCGAAGAAAGAGGCGCTTCCCGCCCCCTGCTATGTACTTTACACACGAAAAGATGGAACAGAAGTGGCCCGGAGACCCTAAAATCAGCAGTTTATATACTCTCGCGGAAAGTTCGAGGCGTTAGGGGAATGAGAACACCCTCCCACAAACTCTTTATTGGGTAGGATACAGCAACATATTCAAGTTGGGGGAAGATACATCCGATTGGTCAGAAATTAGTGAAAGAAATTCGGGATTGGCTAAATTTAAAACAAGGGGAAAGAAAGGGTTAATATTGCCAACTTAAACAATGACAGAAGGAAATTTAACAAGGAACAAACTTTTGAAATTAAATTTTCTCCAAAAGAACAGTTCTTTTTCTTCGCACTAGGGTGCACTATTGTAGTTCTTCAGTAGTGTCCTCTAGAAGAGAAAGTTCACACTTCTTACTACCGGTAAAACAAAAATACATCAAAAGTGGCACAGATCAAAAACTCCAAACTTTCCAAGTAGTGACATCTTCCGAGAAACTTGAAAATTAATACCGTCGATAAAGTTCAGACTTCCTCCAGCAGAGGAGTTTCAATTGGCGCACATTTTAAATTAGCGGCGTGGAGGTGTACCACCCGGTACAATAATAATAATAATAATAATAATAATAATAATAATAATAATAATAATAATAATAATACCATAATAATTGTACCGGGAGGTACACCTCTACGCCTCACATTTAAATCTTGCGCCTTAAAGAACTCCTCTACAGGAGAAACCGTGAACTTGAAACTGGACCAACTCATAAATTTTCTCTTAAGATGGCACCACTAAAATTTGTTATTGTGAACTGTGTGAATTTCTACTTGTTTTGGTTTTCCATTCATCAAGAAGTTTGAACATTCTCTCATAGATGTCACTTCTAACAAACTTTGATCATGCACCCTGGTGCTAAGTGAAGGAACCTTTTTGAAGAAACTTTGTATTCATAAGTTTTATCTTTACTATATTTCGTTCAGTCATCTCTAGGTTGGCAATATTTATCTTTTCTTTCCGGCAGTTTTGAATTTAGCCAATCAAGAATTTCTGTAATTAATTTTTAGCCTATCACAGGCTTCTTCTTCGATTTTGAGTGTAACTTTTGATTTCAACCAATAAAACTCTGTGGATGTGTCTTGATTATTCATGAAAGGTCTCGAACTTTCCCCGAGGATTTATAAACTGCGGATTTTCACGTCTCCTGGCCATTTTATCAACATCTAACCAAGTGTGTGTGTCACGCAGGGTGCGGGTGGCGCCTCTTTCTTCACGCAGCAGTACTGCGACAAGATATGGCCACTTAACATCTTCATTTTTGCTAACTCCGCAGTTTAACCCGAGGGAAAGTTTCGAAACTGTAATTATGTAACCAATTTCCTTAAAATGTAATTCTCCGTTCGGCTCATGTAAATTTTCATGAATCTTTAACTGTAATCCGGGGATAGAGAGTGATATACCCTCACGAGCTCCCCTTCATCTTGGTTTGAGGTACCGCATTTGTTTCTGCTATGTATTAAAGTTATCTCCATGCGCGCTCCCTCAGTAGATTGGGATTAGCCCCTGTTTCCTTGGCCAAGTGCCCTATAGGTCTGTTAATTTTTTGTGGAGCTCAATCTTCGACTCCATTCCTGTTGTACTCGGGCCGTTTATTGAACCTGTTCTTTTTTACTAAGGCCCCGTAGGTCGGGTACTAGATACCCCTGTGTAATAAGATTGCTATTTGTAAATAGTGCCTTGTAAGGCCAGTGATTATTAGATTTTCACGTTGTGTTGCCTTGAGTAGGCTGGGAACACTGAGAGCACCTCAGCTCTTTTCGAGAATGCCTCTGGGAGGCTTGATATTGGAAACTGGGAGCAAGCGCTCCATTATTAGGGGATGCCTGCCCTTTGTGTAAAATTGTAATCTTTTATTAAGTTGAGCTGGGAGCTCAAAATTGTAAAACTAGGGGCTTATAGCCCAAGTGTGTTAAAATTCTGAAATCTTGGATCTTTCGAAGTCTTGTGTCTAATTTGCTGGGTCATTGTTATTTCACTAAGTTGTTTAAATTTTGTTATTTCAAGAAAATATAACCTTTGTTAAAATTTTAAATTAACTTTGACTTTGTAGTTAGACCCATTCATCCCGACACCTTCTTTCACCTCTGCTTATCCACGGGTAGCCCCATAACAATAATAATAATAATAATAATAATAATAATAATAATAATAATAATAATAATAATAATAATAATATGAGTACCGATCTCGATAGCTGCAGTCGCTTAAGTGCGGCCAGTATCCAGTATTCGGGAGATAGTAGGTTCGAACCCCACTGTCGGTAGCCCTGAAAATGGTTTTCCATGGTTTCCCATTTTCACACCAGGCAAATGCTGGAGCTGTACCTTAATTAAGGCCACGGCCGCTTCCTTCCCACTCCTAGCCCTTCCCTGTCCCATCGTCGCCATAAGACCTATCTGTGTCGGTGCGACGTAAAGCAACTAGCAAAATAATAATAATAATAATAATAATAATAATATGAGTAATAATAAAAGCAGGATGCGTAGGCGAGGTTAATTAAATGAAGGTACCCCTGAAAACTCCTGAGACGTACGATAAGAGAGCTGTATCATTGGGAGCTAAGATCCGACACTACCAGACAGTTGTAAGACCAGAAGTTTTATACACATCAGAAACCCTGAAATTGAGAAATAAATCCACAAAACGAGAACTTGAGAAACTAGAACGAAGGATAGAGAGAAAGATCTTAGGACCCATTAAAAAGGAAGTTCAAAAAAATGAAGAAGTGCATAACAAGGAGGGCAAAGTAACAGACGTCATCAGGGAAAGGAGGTTGACTTTCTTCGGTCACGTGTTCGTATAACTGACAGCAGGCTGACGAAACAGATCCTCACACAGGTTTGGAATCCCAAGGGCAAACCTAGATTGGCACCAACCAGTGGCTGATGATCTGAGGCTGAGCGGGTAAAGGAACAAAATGTCCTAGATGGACATATCCTTAAATAAATTTAAAAATCCACGATTGGAGGGTACCTGAAAATGAGGTCAAACCAGCGAAACGACTTTTCTGGTCAGAGGGCAGAAGAAATGCTCATATTAAGAGAACGAAGGACATGTGGCCAAGGATACGGTTACGCGCCAGCCCCGTGGTAGACCATTTCGGTGCGTCCAGGAAAGGGCTAATGACTCAGACGACCAGGGATCTCCCAGCCGGCTTGTGGGGTGCGACCGGTCTTTCCGTGTATTTTTGCTCGTTGGCCGGCTTACCTGCGAATATCTTGGATTATCAACGGGAATGTTCTGCCGCTATCCACCTCGCGAAAATTCACGCTCACATCACCCGAGCTATAAAAATGGAGTCTAGCCGCGGATAGTCAGTCATTGTTGGGCTCCTTGGTAGAGCTAGAGTCAGTGTTGGGCTCCGTGGTGGAGCCAGTGTTGGTTCTGAACTCGGGGTCAGAGTTGGGCTCAGTGGTGGAGTCAGTGTGAGAATCAGTGTGCTGGGGTTCGGTGGCTGGAGTGAGGACTACAGAGGTGTTGGCTGTCGCTAGTGTCCCACCAAGGTCTGAACCAGGAGCTGTTGTTGGTCTGTCGGAGCGTCAATCGAATAGCTGGACTGCAGACGACATACGGAAAGGAAGACGTGTACTACCTGAGAGTTCTGCGTGTTTGTGTATTTTTGTGGACTGAGGATTGCCGTGATTCAGCCAGAGGAAACCCTCTATCGTGAGTGTGAAGGTAAATGGACCCGTATTAATGTTCGCTGTTGTGAGTATCGTCCTGCTGTTGAATACTCTTGAGCTGTTTAGTTGTTCGCTGTATGTGACTGTGTGAATTACTGGACTGTCTGTGGAGTCGAACCAACGAACAGTGATCGTGTGTCGACTGGCTCGTAGCTCTGTGTTCAGATCAAGCGGTCTACACAGCTGCTGCATGAGGTGACTGGGCTTGGGGAAATAAAGTAAGGATTGACCGTCCGCAGGTTTAGCAACGGGCTGGACCACCTGCTGTGCCGTAAGGAAGAGGGACTTGTTTTTTCCTTTGCTATTTGTTTTACGACGCACCGACACAGATAGGTCTTATGGGGACGATGGAATAGGAAAGGGTTAGGAATGGGAAGGAAGCGGCCGTGGCCTTAATTAAGGTACACACCGAGCTCGATAGCTGCAGTAGCTTAAGTGCGGCCAGTATCCAGTATTCGGGAGATAGTAGGTTCGAACCCCACTGTCGGCAGTCCTGAAGATGGTTTTCAGTGGTTTCCCATTTTCACACCAGGCAAATGCTGAGGCTGTACCTTAATTAAGGCCACGGCCGCTTCCTTCCCACTCCTAGCCCTTCCCTCTGCCACCTTCGCCATAAGACCTATCTGTGTCGGTGCGACGTAAAGCAACTAGCAAAAAAAAAAAATTAAGGTACAGCCCTAGCATTTGACTGGTGTGAAAATTGGAATCCACGGAAAACCATCTTCAGGGCTGCCGACAGTGGGGTTCTAACTCACTATCTCCCGGATGCAAGCTCACAGCTGCGCACCCCTAACCGCACGGCCAACTCAGGCGGTAGAGGGATTTGTAAACAGGCCATAATTAGTAAGTGTGGCCATTCATGGCTGTTGAGAATTGTGTGTGTGTGTGTGTGTGTGTGTGTGTGTGTGTGTGTGTGTGTGTGTGTGTGTGTGTGTGTGTGTGTGTGTGCATTTATTGGGTCATCCTGAAATGAAACAGATGGTGTTTTACTCGTAACAATACGTAAGCATGTTTGGAAACCTAAATAAACGTGGTCCAACGAGGCCGTAGCGATGTTATGATAATAATAATAATAATAATAATAATAATAATAATAATAATAATAATAATAATAATAATAATAATAATAAGGCCCTGCCTGGCTGGGGTGCTGAATGCGTGCTCGTTTAACCCAAAAAGATTCGGTTCGGTTCCCTGCCAGGAAGTCGAAATATGTAGAAACGAAATTTCCATATCTGAATAAGCACATAGGGCTGGGCTTCACTCAGCCTACTCTAAAATTGAGTACCAGGTAAATTTCTGGAGACCGAGGTGGCCAGGCATAGAGCTATCAATTCTAACTCACGGATGCCCTTCCACTACTCCAAGGGCCTTCTTGGCCTGTACGGAAATTGTTCTGTTGTGTTTTGAATAATAAACAAATAGCTGGGCTAAGAGGCTCAGAAGGAAGAGCGCAGGCTTTTACATCCCAAGTTCGAGGATTCGATCCTAGCTAAGCCCGGTATAATTCGTAGGTGCTCAAATACACCGGCTTCGTGTCGGTAGATTTATCAGCACGCAAATGAACTCGTACGGGGCAAAATTCCGGCACATTAGAGTTTTCAAAAACCGTAAGAATAGTCAGTGTGACGTAATAATAATAATAATAATAATAATAATAATAATAATAATAATAATAATAATAATAATAATAATAATAATGAAATGAAATGGCGTATGGCTTTTAGTGCCGGGAGTGTCCGAAGACATGTTCGGCTCGCCAGGTGCAGGTCTTTCGAGTTGACTCCCGTAGGCGACCTGCGCGTCGTGATGAGGATGAAATGATGATGAAGACAACACATACACCCAGCCCCCGTGCCATTGGAATTAACCAATTAAGGTTAAAATCCCCGACCCGGCCGGGAATCGAACCCAGGACCCTCTGAACCGAAGGCCAGTACGCTGACCGTTCAGCCAACGAGTCGGACATAATAATAATAATAATGGCGTATGGTCTCCAGAGAGGCCTAGCGCGGGTCTTTTTCTCGTAGACGGCCTACTGTGTTAGACGACCTGCATGTATGTGAAGATGAGGGCTCTACCTAGGGTGATTTCTAATGTTGAATACGCCACACCCACCCAGCCCCCGAGCCACTGGAATTAACCAATTGAGATTAAAATCCCCGACCCGGCCGGGAATCGAACCCAGGACCCTCTGAACCGGGGCCAGTACTCTGACCATTCAGCCAACGAATCGGACAATAATAATAATTGTACCGGGAGGTACACCCCAACGCCGAGCATTTAAATCTAGCGCTTAAAAGAACTCCTCTAGTGGAGAAACAGTGAAATTGAAACTAGACCAACTTATAAATTTACTCAGATGTCACCACAGAAATCTAATGTAATTTTGTTATTGTGAAGTTTCCTGAACTGACTGTATTTCTACGTGTTTTGTTTGCCATTCGTCGAGAAGTTTGGACGTTCTTCCATAGATGTCACTACAAAAAACGATGATCATGCACCCTGATGTGAAGTGAAAGAACTTTCGATTTAAAGAAGTTTTGTATTCATAAGTTTCTTTTACTAATTGATGATCATTTATTTTTGGGTTGGCAATATTTTTCTTTTCTTTCCGCCGGTTTTGAATCTAGTCAATCCCTAATTTTTGTAATTAATTTTCTCCCAATCATAGTCTTCTTCTCTGATTTTGAGTGTAACTTTTAAATGAACCAATAAAATTGAGAGGGTGTGGCTAGTTAATCTGGAATGGTCTCGAACTTTCCCCGAGCGTTTATAAACTGCGGATGTTCTCGTCTCTTGGCCAATTGATCGTCATCTGAACTAGTGCGTGTGTGTGTGTCAAAGCAGGAGGCGGGCGGCGCCTCTTTCATCAGGCAGCAGTACTCCGACAAGGTAATGGCCATATAACATCTTTATTTCTTGCCAGCTCCGCAGTTTAACCCGAGGGAAAGGTTCGAATCTTTAACTATGTAACCAACTTTTCTAAACTGTAAATCTTCTTTCGGCTAATGTAAAAATTTCATAAAACTTTAACGGTAAATCGGGGATACAGAGTGATATACCCTCTCACGCTCCCCTTCATCTTGATTTGAGGTGCCACATTTGTTTCTGCAATGTATTAAAGTTATTTCCATCCGTGCGATCTCAGTAGTTTGGGATTAGCTCCTGTTTCGTCGGCCAAGTGCCATATAGGTCTTTAAATTTTTTGGAGCTCAATCTTCGACTCCATTCAAGTTGTACTCGGGCCGTTTATTTAACCTGTTCTTTTTCACTAAGGCCCTGTAGGTTGGGTACTAGATACCTCTGTGTAATAAGATTTCTAATTATAAATAGTGCCTTGTAAGGCCTGTGATTATTAGGTTTTCATGTTATGTTGCCTTGAGTAGGCTTGGAAAACTGAGAGCACTTTAGCTCTTTTTCAAGTGTTGTAAAAGTTCCTCTGGGAGGCCTGATATTGTAGTTCAAGGAGCAAGTGCTCCATGTATCCGGATTTCTGCCCTTGTGTAAATTCATGAGCTTTGTAAATTTGCGCGGGTAGCTCAGGAAATGTACAGCTAGGTCTTTAAACCCCAAAGTGTTAAGATTCTGAATCTTGGAATTTTCACCAATCTTGTTCAACGTTTGCTACTTGTAAAAATTGTCAATTTTGGTGTCTGAAAATATAACCTTAAATTTTGAATTCTATTCTTGACATTGTAGTTAGACCCATTCATCCCGGCACCTTTTTTCACCTCTGCGTTCCACGGGTAACCCCGTAATAATAATAATAATAATAATAATAATAATAATAATAATAATAATAATAATAATAATAATAATAATAATAATAATAATACATACATACATACACATACATTATCATTATAGACTGTTATGCCTTTCAGCGTTCAGTCTGCAAGCCTCTGAGAATTTACTAAACGTCGCCACAATCCTCGATTTGCAACTAGTGTTGTGGCCTCATTTAGTTCTATACCTCTTATCTTTAAATCGTTAGAAACCGAGTCTAACCATCGTCGTCTTGGTCTACCTCTACTTCTCTTACCCTTCATAGCAGAGTCCATTATTCTCCTAGGTAACCAATCCTCCTCCATTCGCCTCACATGACCCCACCACCGAAGCCGGTTTATGCGTACAGCTTCATCCATCGAGTTCATTCCTAAGTTAGCCTTTATCTCCTCATTCCGAGTACCAACCTGCCATTGTTCCCACCTGTTGTACCAGCAATCATCCTTGCTACTTTCATGTCTGTTACTTCTAACTTATGAATAGGATATCTTGAGTCCACCCAGCTTTCGCTCCCGTAAAGCAAAGTTGGTCTGAAAACAGACCTATGTAAAGATAGTTTCGTCTGGGAGCTGACTTCCCTTCTTACAGAATACTGTTGATCGCAACTGCGAGCTCACTGCATTAGCTTTACGACACCTTGATTCAATCTCACTTACGATATTACCATCCTGGGAGAATACACAACCTAAATAAGTTACTTGAAATTATCGACCTGTTCTAGCTTTGTATCACCAATCTGACATTCAATTCTGTTGAATTTCTTACCCACGGACATCAATTTAGTTTTCGGGAGGCTAATTTTCATACCATACTCATTGCACCTATTTTCAAGTTCCAAGATATTACACTGCAGGCTTTCGGCACAATCTGCCATTAAGACCAAGTCGTCAGCATAGGCCAGACTGCTTATTACATTTCCACCTAAGTGAATCCCTCCCTGCCATTTTATACCTTTCAGCAGATGATCCATGTAAACTACGAACAACAAAGGTGAAAGATTACAGCCTTGTCTAACCCCTGTAAGTACCCTGAACCAAGAACTCATTCTACCATCAATTCTCACTGAAGCCCAATTGTCAACATAAATACCTTTGATTGATTTTAATAATCTATCATTAATTCCATAGTCCACCAGTATAGCGAACATCATCTCCCTCGGTACCCTGTCGTATGCTTTCTCTAGATCTACGAAACATAAACACAACTGCCTATTCCTCTCGTAGCATTTTTCAATTACCTGGCGCATACTGAAAATCTGATCCTGACAGCCTCTCTGTGGTCTGAAACCACACTGGTTTTCATCCAACTTCCTCTCAACGACTGATCGCACCCTCCCTTCCAAGATGCCAATGAATACTTTGCCTGGTATACTAATCAATGAGATACCTCGATAGTTGTTGCAATCCTTCCTGTTCTCTTGCTTATAGATAGGTGCAATTACTGCTTTTGTCCAATCTGAAGGTACCTTACCAACACTCCATGCTAATTTTACTACTCTATGAAGCCATTTCATCCCTGCCTTCCCACTATACTTCACCATTTCAGGTCTAATTTCATCTATTCCTGCTGCTTTATGACAATGGAGTTTGTTGACCATCCTTACCACTTCCTCTAGCATAATTTCACAAACATCATTTTCCTCCCCCCCATGAGCTTGGTTGTTCACAACACCACAAGGATGATTTCCTTTTACATTGAGAAGATGTTCAAAATATTCCCTCCACCTCTCCAGTGATTCCCTGGGATCTATTACGAGTTCTCCTGAATTACTCAAAACACTGTTCATTTCCTTTTTCCCTCCCTTCCTAAGATTCTTTATTACTGTCCAGAAAGGTTTCCCTGCTGCTTGACCTAGCCTTTCCAGGTTATTACCAAAATCTTCCCATGACTTCTTTTTGGATTCAACAACTATTTGTTTCGCTTTGTTTCTTTCATCTACGTACAAATCCCTGTCTGTCTCGGCCCTTGTTTGGAGCCATTTCTGATAAGCCTTCTTTTTACGTTTACAAGCTGCTCTCACTTCATCATTCCACCAAGATGTTCGCCTTTTCCCATCTTTACACACAGTTGTTCCTAGGCATTCCCTTGCTGTTTCTACTACAGCATCCCTGTATGCCACCCATTCACTTTCTATATCCTGAACCTCCTTACTGTCTACTGTTTGAAATTTCTCACTAATCATATCCATGTACTTCTGTCTAATTTCCTCGTCCTGGAGATTTCCTACCCTTATTCGTTTGCAGACAGATTTCACTTTCTCTACCCTAGGCCTAGAGATACTTAGTTCACTACAGATCAGACAGTGGTCTGTATCATCAAAAAATCCGCGGAAAACTCGTACATTCCTAACAGATTTCCTGAATTCAAAGTCTGTTAAGATATAGTCTATTATGGATCTGGTACCCCTACCTCCCATGTGTAGTGGTGAATAGCCTTATGCTTGAAGAATGTATTCGTAACAGCTAAACCCATACTAGCACAGAAGTCCAGCAAACGCTTTCCATTCCCATTAGCTTCCATATCTTCCCCACATTTACCAATCACCCTTTCGTATCCTTCAGTTCTGTTCCCAACTCTCGCATTGAAATCGCCCATTAGCACTATTCTATCCTTGCTGTTGACCCTGACCACGATGTCACTCAATGCTTCATAAAACTTGTCCACTTCATCCTCATCTGCACCCTCACATGGTAAATACACGGACACAATTCTAGTCCTAATTCCTCCAACTGACAAATCTACCCACATCATTCGCTCATTTACGTGCCTAACAGAAATTATGTTGCGTGCAATGGTATTCCTGATAAGGAGCCCTACCCCAGACTCTGCCCTTCCCTTTCCAACAGCCGTCAAGTACACTTTATCGAGACCTTGGAGCAACTCGAGACATCGTCTCAGCAACGACGCGGGCATTCCGAGGCGCCTGCATTTAGAAACCAGTAACGGTGAAGATAATAATAATAATAATAATAATAATAATAATAATAATAATAATAATAATAATAATAATAATAATAATAATAATAATAATAATAATAATTTGTAACATATATTCACCTATTTTCAATGTAAGGAGATGCAGAGTTGCTATAGTAGCCCCTGTGTATAAAGGAAAGGGTGATAGACATAAAGCTGAAAATTACAGGCCAGTAAGTTTGACATGCATTGTATGTAAGCTTTGGGAAGGCATTCTTTCTGATTATATTAGACATGTTTGTGAAATTAATAACTGGTTCGATAGAAGGCAATTCGGTTTTAGGAAGGGTTATTCCACTGAAGCTCAACTTGCAGGATTCCAGCAAGATATAACAGATATCTTGGATTCTTGGGTTGCTATATTTCTAGAAAATAGATCTCAGAGAATTAGAGTAGGTGAAGCTTTATCTGACTCTGTAATAATTAAGAGGGGAATTCCTCAAGGCAGTATTATCGGACCTTTATGTTTTCTTATATATATAAATGATATGAGTAAAGGAGTGGAATCGGAGGTAAGGTTTTTTGCGGATTATGTTATTCTCTATAGAGAGATAAATAAGTTACAAGATTGTGAGCAACTGCAACGTGACCTCGAAAATGTTGTGAGATGGACAGCAGGCAATGGTATGTTGATAAACGGGGTTAAAAGTCAAGTTGTGAGTTTCACAAATAGGAAAAGTCCTCTCAGTTTTAATTACTGCGTTGATGGGGTGAAAGTTCCTTTTGGGGATCATTGTAAGTATCTAGGTGTTAATATAAGGAAAGATCTACATTGGGGTAATCACATAAATGGGATTGTAAATAAAGGGTACAGATCTCTGCACATGGTTATGAGGGTGTTTAGGGGTTGTAGTAAGGATGTAAAGGAGAGTGCATATAAGTCTCTGGTAGGACCCCAACTAGAGTATGGTTCCAGTGTATGGGACCCTCACCAGGATTACCTGATTCAAGAACTGGAAAAAATCCAAAGAAAAGCAGCTCGATTTGTTCTGGGTGATTTCCGACAAAAGAGTAGCGTTACAAAAATGTTGCAATGTTTGGGTTGGGAAGAATTGAGAGAAAGAAGAAGAGCTGCTCGACTAAGTGGTATGTTCCGAGCTGTCAGCGGAGAGATGGCGTGGAATGAAATTAGTAGACGAATAAGTTTGAATGGCGTTTATAAAAGTAGGAAAGATCACAATATGAAGATAAAGTTGGAATTCAGGAGGACAAACTGGGGCAAATATTCATTTATAGGAAGGAGAGTTAGGGATTGGAATAACTTACCAAGGGAGATGTTCAATAAATTTCCAATTTCTTTGAAATCAATTAGGAAAAGGCTAGGAAAGCAACAGATAGGGAATCTGCCACCTGGGCGACTGCCCTAAATGCAGACCAGTATTAATTGATTGATTGATTGATTGATTGATTGATTGATTGATTGATTGATTGATTGATTGATTGATTGATTGATTGATTGATTGATTGATTGATTGATTGATTGATTGATTGATTGATTGATTGATTGATTGATTGATTGATTGATTGATTGATTGATTGATTGATTGATTTGATGCCGACGTCCGAGATAACTGAGCTGGAAGTAAGAGAGTTATTTGACGTGGCAGTAAGTCTACCCACTCGGATATCTTGTATTTGAGTATGTTATATACCAACCGACAATAAGTATGGCTGTTCCCCCGAAGGAAGTTGAACATATGAGATGATGACTAAAATGGTCTTAGGGCGTCTTTCCACCAAGAGGCCGCTGCCATCATGATCTTGAATGTATGATTGTATGCTGAGCCATTACCGTTTGCTTCACGAACAATAACCCTACGTAGGGGGGCCAGATGCATATAGATAAAAAAAAGGACAGAAGTATGTATAAAGAAGGACAATGCCGGAAAAAAGAGGACACAGATATCCTCCACTAAGAGTCTGAATTTAGACTTATATACACTAATTTTCACATACCTAAACAAAATGTATCCATTTTCATATTATAAAGTAGATTCTTACTGAATTATAACAATGAAAGAAATGTACACGCCTTGGTGGTACTTTTCTGAAGATAATGGCCTTGAGGATTCTAATATATTATCTATAAAAAGATTTACATGGAAATTCCTTTAGATTATATTGAACCATTAAGAGGATTTTCACATATTCTACATTCAAACGGTTCCTATTATCAGTACATTGTGCTGAGATAAACGAAAATACTCTTTCTACTTTGTATTGTGTCCTAGAAAAAAGTATTCTGCAAGTTTTGATAACTCTGAACTACAATCAACTGACTTACGTGAATTGAAATACTTTGCCCATTTCTGACTACAAAGTAACTTGTCAAATTCAGCATCATTACTAACCTGTTTCAGGAATTGTTTGAAACTGCAGAACTGATCAAATGATTAAACATCATCAATTTGAAAGCCAAATATAGAATATATTTTTCAACATCACAATAATCAATGTTACTTTTAGCGCCATCCATTTAAAACAGGCTTCCTTCAAATCCAGATGACATCCTGTCGCTTGTCTCGTTATCAGCTGTCACACATTAACATAGCAGTGTTCCGACAGGGTATTGGTGAGAGAGAAGCGTGCAGTATACATAGTGGTAAATAGCGTACATGATCACAATACAAGGCATGCGTAGAATTATCGCATGTACTGTATATCCTTAACCACATTTCTATATATCGATACGATATCGACTATGTTGCTTAATGAATATTAGGCTTACTTGTAAAAACGAAGTAGTGAAACAGATTACCCCAAAATAAGCAGATTCACTAAACAAAGAAAGCCTCCGTGGGTCAGGCGGCAGCGCGTCGGCCTCTCGCCGTTGGATACCACGGTTCAAATCCCGGTCACTTCATGTGAGATTTGTGCAGGGGCGTAGCCAGGCGGGGGTTACTGGGGGTTAGAACCCCCCCCCCCCCCATGGAACTTTCAGAAAAAAGAAAATAAATAGAAACTGACAGTAAACAATAAACTAAATAAACATTGCTTAAAATAGATAATGACGCTTTCCGACAGGTCTATTAACTGTTGGAATATGCAAAGTCAGTATGGAGGTGATTCAGTGTCTGCATGACTGCCGCGCCGGCTCTTTGGTCGTAGTGTGTGTATGCTTCGAAACACCGCCGGCTCAATCAGCTGTCTCGATGCCTCGACACCACAACGCTTCATGTGCCGTGTGTCGCGTGAACAGATTTTTGAAACAGTGACGGTGCTTTGTTTATCTTCTCGCCTCAATAGAAACACTCCGCTTGACATTGCCCTGAAGTTGAACCGACACTTGTTAATAGACACTTCATATTCTGAACCGCAAGTCAAGTTACTATAAGAACAATGTACTCCGCATTGTAAGGTATTTGTTGTGCACAGATAAAGGACATTATTGTTCTCAAAGCAGGGTCATACTATGGCAGGAAGACGCTCCCGTTTGTCAAGTGCAAACGTTTCGAAAATGATGTTTTTAAACTTCAATTTGAACTAGATTTTAAAGCTGGATTAGGTCAAATCTGTTACTGTACGACCAACCAGATGAAGTAGACAGAGAAAAGAAGTATATCTACCTGCCTACAGAGCCGTATTACAACAAAAAATACGAGCTTGATGACGTAGAAGTGCAAGAGGGACAGTCCCTAAGAAGACGAGCTTCAACATCAGTACCAAGGAGCTCAAAGCTCTCAAGGGTTCTCTTCTGGTACTAATTCAGACACCACTTATATTCCCCAGACAAAGATCATGGATTCATCATTTACAAAAGAAATTCCTTATATTTAACAAAGTTGTTATAGTGTATTTACGCAACCACCAAATGGATTTTGAAAAACACAACACGTTACTACTTTAAATGCACTTTGAGTCACTCTCTAAGACCTAATACTGTCGGCCAGTAACCAGTTACGTTTCTACTCCAGAGCTGATAAGTGAAAACAAAGCATGGACGAAGGGTTTGTTCGTTGCCATGGAGACGAGTGTAACCTTGAGGTATCGAATATTTCACTTCTCGACTCTGATGTCGACACACGGCGCTCTTCCGTCTCGGAAAGCAAGAAAAGCAGTGTTTCGCGATGACGTGGTGAAATATGAACCGTTATTCTTCACAAAGCGCTTGCAATGATACTAAATGGGATCCGGTTTACAGTAAAAAGCACACCATAACAGTAACGCATTTGAATAATTATGAAATGATAAATTACATTTCGGAAGAATACAAAATACCGTATTCTATGTACAATAACAAACTTAATCTAATCCAGTTACAAAAGCATAGTAGTCTAGGTAAGTGAACTAACTTTAAGAATTATAAAATGAGTAACCAAATCTAAGAAGAGTCCGAAATAGGAATTTTGCGGGTTCTTCTTACAATTTACTTTTCGTCGCACCGACGTAGATAGGTAGATACGTGGATGGGACAGGGAAGCATGGGAAAGAAGCAACCCTGGTCTTAATTAAGGTACAGCCTCAGTATTTGCCTGGTGTGAAAATGGGAAACCACGGAAAACCATCTTCAGGACTGCCGACAGTGGGGTTCGAACCCACTATCTCCCGATTACTGGATACTGGCCGCACTTAAGCGACTGCAGCTATCGAGCTCGGTGATTATTATTATTATTATTATTATTATTATTATTATTATTATTATTATTATTATTATTGTTGTTGTTGTTATTATTAAAATGGAAGTGCCTCAATTCCAGTGAATGAAATGTTGCAACAAATAAACATTTCCCTTTGCGAAAATGATCATGAATATGTCTTCCAGTAAATGGAACTGAAATATTGATAACGAACGATTTATTTGCATCACTTCGCAGAGCACCTTTGGCGACGAAGGCTTACGGTAACGACTAATGTGACGTCACTGACTGTACACTTTCTATTTCAACTCACTGTATTTATACAAATCCACAGCCACAGTATCTTTGGCGATGGAGTTACCCGTGGAGCAGAAAGAGGTTAAGGAAGGTGCCGGGGTGAATGAGTCTATCTACAATACCTAAATTGATTTAAAACTTGAACTGAAGGTTATATTTCTTTAAAAACAACAACTCAACAAATTTTCACATAACAACATTTCAGGTACAAAGCAACCTTGAAACAAGACAAGGAAGATCCAAGATAGTGAATTTTAAAGATTCTGGGCTTCAAGCCCCTAGTTTTACAATTCCAGAGATACTGGATCCAGTTTACAAAACATTAATGAAAAATAAGAAATTATTTAGTTAAGGGCAGAAATCCCCTCATTCAAGAGCACTTGCTCCCAAAATACAATATCTAGCCTTCCAGAGGCACTCGTTAAACTTACAAAAACATTGAAAAAGAGCAAACAGGCTCTCAGTTTCTTACGGCCCACTCAAGGCAACATTACATCAAAATTTACAATCTCTGGCCTCTCAAGCCACCATTTACAAATTGAACTTACTTTTACAGGGGCATTTAATACCCAACCTACTGGGCCTTCATGGAGAAAGGACAGGTTAGATAACTGGCCCAAACACAAAATGAATGGAGGCGCACACTGCGTTCCAAGATAATGAAAACTTAAAAACCTGCAGGGCTCTAGGCCGATGAAACAGGGGCTATTCCCAAACTACTGAGGTGGCTCGTATAGAATTTACTGTAATCCATTACAAAAAGGTTGCAAAATCGCAGACACCTCAAACCAAGATGAAGGGGAGCTCGAGAGGGTAACTCACTCTCTATCCCCAATTTACAATTAAAGATTTTATGAAGTATTTACATTAGCCAAAAAAGTTACGTTTTAGAAAAGTACTGTTACATAGTTAAAGATTCGGACCTTGTCCTCGGAATAATTTGCGGATACAGCAAGAAAGATGGAATTATGTGGCCATTACCTTGTAGATGTTCTAGCTGCCGACGAAAGAGGCCGCCCGCATCCTGCTTATACACACACACACACACACACACACAGAAAGACGACGATCAATTGGCAAGGAAACGTGAAAAGCCGCAGTTTATAAACCCTCAGGGAAGGTTCGAGATCATTCAAGACTAATTAGGACACACCCTCTTAATTTTTATTGGCCAATTCAAAGTGAACAAGAAATGCAGGATTGGTTGAAAATTAATCACAAAAATTAGTGATTAGTCTGATTCAAAACTGGCGGAAAGAAAAGGCAGTGTTGCCAATCCAAAAATAAATGAACATAGATTCAGTTATGGACAACCTGGAAATACAAAACTTCTTTAAATTATAAGTTCTTCCACCTTGGACCAGAGTGCATGATCATAGTTTTTAGTAGTGTCATCTGTAGAAAAATGTCCAAACTTCTTGATGTATATCAAAACAAAACAAGGAGAAATTCAGTCAGTTTAGGAAACTTCACAACAAAACAATTACTTAATATTTCAGTGGTGGCATCTTCTGATTAAAGTTCCAACTTGTTGTGTTATTAGTTTCACTTTTTGGTCGATAGGGGAGTTCTTAAGGCGCTGATTTTGAATGCGCGGCGTTGAAGTGTACCTCCCGGTATAATTATTATTATTAAAAATGGAAGTGCCCCAATTCCAGTGCATGAAATGTTGCAAAAAGTAAACTTTTCCCTTTGCGAAAATGATCATGAATATGCCTTCCAGTAAATAAAACTGAAATATCGATAACGAACGATTTATTTGCATCACTTCGCAGAGCACCTTTGGCGACCAAGGCTTATGGTAAAGACTAATGTGACGTCACTGACTGTACACTTTCTATTTCAACACGCTGTATTTATACAAATCCACAGCCACAGCATCTTTGGCGACCAAGGCCTACGGTAACGACTAACGTGACGTCACGTCCGTCACACATTTTTGTCGCGTTACTCAGATTTTCGAATGACATCCAGCCTTAAGACATATTATTCATTTCAAATCAATATTCACTATGCAGGATTATAAGTTGCTATTTTTACATTTTATACAGGGTTGTCGGAAACAACGTGAACCGGGTATAGTATCGTTAGAGCGTTCGTCAAAGTGATGTATAATTTGAAAAAAATCATGTCGATATGTCGCGCCGTTGTCTTTTTATCAGCTGCAGAAGTTAGCCAATCGGATCGCTTCGCGGGCGAATTCAAATGGACTTTACGAGGCGATGTTGCTAAATCTGCACGTGTTTTGATCGGGCTTGAGAGCCATGCCGAGAAATGGGCATCAAACACTAACACGCCGTGGGTTTCTGCCAATGCCACTGTAGCGTGCTTGCTATGGGCCGAGATTATCAGCAGGGAGATCCTTGTTCAAGTCCCTCCCCTGGAGAAGTTTATTTCTTCTTATTGGCGCTCTCAAGCCAGTTATAAGCCACGTGCAGGTAGAGCGACACCGCCTCGCAAAATCCATCTGAAATCGCGCGCAAGATGATCTGATCGGCTAACTTCAGCAGTTGATAAAATGACAACAGCGAGAGATATCGACTTTTTTTAAATTACACATCAGTTTGACCAACCTGTATACGCCTGTCTCGCTGGTTTGTTACATTTAGTGCCAACCAAACAAACTGTAATTACCAAAATATGGCTTCCGATTGACATAGCTAAAATTAAAATTCAGGAAACTCAATCGTCAAAAATTACCAGTGTTTCGCCCAGAGTGCGGCATGGGCTGAATTTTAATTTTAGCTATCTCAATCGGAAGCCATATTTTGGTCATGCTAGCCCGGGAGGGCAATATAGTAAGTGGAGATGCAATTCTCCCCTGGTACGTCGGCACTGCATTGTGCTTATCACATGTATGGCTTGCAGTGGTGTCGCTACCGGCGTGCTAGCCGGCCAGTGTCTTGGAAAAGTTGCGGTATCCAACTGATGAGCCCATGCCGCACTCTAGGCGAAACACTGGTAATTTTTGACGATTGAGTTTCCTGAATTTTAATTTTAAACTGTAATTAATTTACACAATGAGAAATATAAATCAGAGCTTTGTGGTAAATAAAGAATAAACACGGTGTTTGAAAATATACGGGACGGTTCACGAAGAGCGGGACAATATGTGTCCCAGATATTTTTTGCTCTGACAGCGGGACAATTTAGAGAAATTAGAGACAATCCCGTAAAATAAGGAACGTCTGGTCACCCCAAAGCTAGGTTGAACTCACTGGCGTTCTACACAGACGACACAAATTCTGCGTGATCATATCGTCGTTGCGCCTGCGAAGACAGCTATGTGATAATACTGCCCCGCAGCACACATGTTATCAAGAGCGAGAACTCCTTGACAATATTCGCACAATATTGAACCGTAGATGACGGGAAATCACCAACCAAGGTTGTAAGCTAAAATATTCTAAACAGTCGATTTTTGCAGGCACAACGACGATATATGCATTCTACGCACAGTGTGTTTTAAATATGAGTACCAGATTAATTCCTGGGGGTTGAGGTGGCTGGGCATAGAACTAACCTCTATATTCCGTTTAGTGCCGAGATCACGGATAGTCCATAAGGGCCTTCATGGCCTGCACGGAGATGACTTTGCTTTCATCATTTTTTTTAAGAGATAGGTACACAAATATTGCACACATCCAAGCTAGATTTTAATTCTATTGCACCAATCCTGTGTTCAGGGGGGTACGCAGATGGGGGGGGGAATAAATACCCCCTACCCGAAATTTTTAAGTTTAGAACTTGTGATTAAATGTGTCAACTATGTAGATGAAGATTTTAGGTGTTTTCCTTGTAATTTGAGCTATGATTTTTTCCAACTGCGTTGATGCTTCTTCTTCTTCTGTTTTTCCCTCATCTATGGGGTCGCGGGTGCGAACTGCGTCACTCATGTGGATTTATGGCCTGATGCCCTTTCTGACGCCAATCATAAATGGAGGGATGTATCACTGTGGTGGTTGGTAGTGTAGTATGTTGTATGAAGAGGAAAGTGTCGGGACAAACACACAAACACCCAGTCCCCTGGTCAGAAGAATTAATCCCGGGCTGAGTGGCTCAGACGGTTGAGACGCTGGCCTTCTGACCATAACTTGGCAGGTTCGATCCTGGCTCAGTCCGGTGGTATTTGAAGGTGTTCAAATACGTCAACCTCGTGTCGGTATATTTACTGGCATGTAAAATAATTCCTGTGGGAAAAATTCGGGCACTTCCGGGTCTCCGAAAACAGTAAAATTAGTTAGTGCGACGTAAAGCAAACAACATTGATCATTCTAACGTTGCCTCCCTCTAGCATACCTGCTCGGTGATCCCTTGCTTCTCTTGAACTTTCGAAAAACATAAGGAACATCAGGATGCAGTAATGAGAATAGTTAATACTTTGTTGAAGACCGAAGTTGACTAAATTACAGTGGGGTCCGCACATTTAATTTTTTTTACCTCGTTCTAAGAAAACAAGAATTGACCGTAGGTTCAGTTCATTTTTCGTATGACCATTTGTCTGCTCTTTGTTCATTTGTTGGTTTGTTGTTCGTCTTTTTGCCAGCCTGTTGGTTAGTTTATTTCTCTATCTGTCCGTCTGTTTGTTTGTTTGTTTGTTTGTTTGTTTGTTTGTTTGTTTGTTTGTTTGTTGTTTATTCATTTACCTGTTTGCCTGCCTGTCTGTTTGTATGTCTGTTTATTCGTTCGTCAGTTTGTGTGTACGTCTGTTTATTTGTCTATTTCTTGTCTATGTGTCTGTCTGTTTGACTGTTTATTTTTTACAAACTGTTTACGTCTCACGACACAGACAGGTCTTATGGCAACGATGGGATAAGGAAGGGCTAGGAGCGGGAAGGAAGCGACCGTGGTCTTAATTAAGGTGGGGTTCGAACCCACTATATGGCGAATATAAGCCTCTAACAGCGCTGTTTGCTTGTCTATATTTGTTACTGAATCACGGGAAAACGGATGAACAGAATTTCTCGAAACTCAGTCTTTAAGTTGAGGGATACCTGAAGCGTGCATAGTGGCATAACAATGGTAAGGAAATGTTAAAGGTCTCCGATAAAATTAGCTGCATAGAAACACTGTGCGCATAAAAGTTGTGAATATTTAATTTCCGGTCTATTTACATTTCATGTGTTTTTACTGAACGGAGAATGGAAGTGGATATGTTGTCGGCGCTATGTTTAACTAACGTATGTGCTAAGGTAAGTTTCTTTCATTTCTGTTATTTTCCAATTCTGTTGTGGTTTACGCATATCATGACAAATTGGTGAATCTGTAATTCTTAGTAAATTCTTGAACTTTTGATTAATATGAGGATTTTCTTAAAGTATCCTAGGTAAAGTAGCGAATACGTCATACTCGCACCTTTATGTTGCTATTTTAATTCTACCACTCACTTTTGATGTGCGACAAAGTAATGAATACATCCTGAACAACGAAAATTCCGGAAGTAAATTAAACTTTATACTTTATTGAAGTAAGAAGTTCTTGGCCTGTAAATGTTACGTTTTATTCATGTCCTAGGTAAGTATTTCTATGTTTACATTATGGTTTCAGTACTGAAAAACTTCGAAAATTGTTATAGTGTAAGTTTGTATCCCAATGTTCGTAATTTATCTATCACCAGCTTTGCAGCAGTCGTATTCCATACCCACAGATTTTATTCTGGTTTGCAGCCTTATCCAATATGTTCTGGGAATTGGGCGCACGTTTGGTCCCAAATGTACTCCCCTCAACATCGCTTACGTGTCTGTTTGTTCCTTAATAATGTCCTCTATGGCTTCATATAAATGGGACGATGTCTCCCAATGGTGACCTGAAGACGGTTGTTAAAACTTTTTGAAATGTGGTTTTTCTGGTGTTGACCCTGGAGTGTCGGTTCATATGGATTCCATCAGGGGCGTACGCAGAGGGAGGATTCGGGGGATAACCCCCCTCCCCGAAATTCTGAAGTTCAGAACTTGTGATTAATTGTGGCAACCATGTAAATGAAGATTTTACGTAGCTCATAGTTTTGCTTTTTAATTTGAACTACGTATTTGCGAACAATGTGTTGATGCTTCTATTAATATATATACATATTGTAACCGAAACGCCCGGACTTTAATTCAGCGGAGAGCATGGGTTGACGCCAGGGCGTGTACGGTCCATACTAGGAAAACCAGAGACAGAAGGGTAGTAGAATAAGTTCCTATTAAGTTGAACCTTGTGTTTATTCATGTTAGACAAATCATATCACCTTTTACAGACGAACAGTAGGGGTTTAGAAAATCCAGGCAGAGTTAGGGAGAGACGTTGTCTCTCAGCCTCGACGTCGGTGATATCCCACGTTGTCGTACTCCTTCCCTCTCACCATGGAACTCCTCTAAGCACCATGGCACCACATTATCCCACGGCGGTAGACGGCCCTTGAAATTCTGTTGAGACTCGAACCCGGGAGTCTGGTGATGTCAGTGTGCAGCGTGGAAAAATTAATTTAGACTTTATTCCGCTGAGATCCCATGAAGGAAGTAAGGAAGTAAGGAAGTGTGTAGACTTCGCACAGAATGTCAATAGGATCTGATACGACACTTCCCTACCGCACTGCACTGAGGGATATTACAAGACACTGTTCGTATAATCTACAAGTTCCACAGTTAATAAGGTTCAACCTGCATCTGGTGGGCCGAACATGTCCTCGGACACTCCTGGCACTAAAAGCCATACGCCATTTCATTTCATTTCAAAGCAAATAATATGTTAGTCATTCGATGCACTTATCGAAGAAATTCAAATTAATTCAGTATCACAGTTTATGATGAAAAGAAAGATTAGCACTCTTGAAAATATGATATAATTGTCGTCCGTAACACTCGTCAACGAAATTTAAGTTAATGGGATAACACAACTTACAAGGTCTGGAACCTTCTCTGACATTAAGGCTCAGTTTTACGAATAATGAAATGAACACTGTTACTTTGGCATAGTCTAACGAAAAGAAGCAAATTAAGTTACTGAGACACAGTATTACGTAATACTTGAAAACACGGTAAATGCTGTAACGAAGGGACAGTCTTTTGAATACAAGTTAAAGCACAGTTTGTGAAATGAACACTGTTGCGAAGACACCGTCTTACGAAAAGGAATTAAGTTCTTTCACAAAGGCACAGTCTTGTGAAATATTTCAAAGCACAGTTTTAGGAAAAGGAATTAAGTTCTTTCACTGAGGCAGTCTTGTGAAATATTCTAAAGCACAGTTTTATAAGAAAAATTAAGCACAGTTTTGCAAAGAAATTCTGTTACGAAGGCACAGTCATGTGAGATTAAGTTTAAAGTGCTGTTCATGCGAAACAGTCCCGTGAAATAATTTAATGCACAGCCTTTACGAGCTGAAATGAATCACACAAATCACTTCGCGATTGTTTACTTGTAGAAAGAATATCTATGATATAAGCCCTTTCAGTTCGACACTTCACGAAACGCATTCTATTACTCATGTATCACGGTTTATATAAGTCAATCACTACTAACAACTTGAGGTAATTTATCACCTCCTATCTTACACGAAGCTAGAGTCCTAGGTTAGCACCTCTGACACTTAGACATTTAAACTGGAACTCTCGTACTACTCGTACACCTGTCATCCGCACTCAGCCGGACAGGGTAACGACCTCGAATATAACTTTCCACAGCTGAGCCGCACACCTTGGCAGCTGGGAATACACGAAGACACTGATTTCTACTAGCCCAGCGAGCTCCTTTTTATATCTGTACGCCGGACCATGTGGTTTAAAAATTCATGAACTTTCTAATTTTAATAACTCGGCTATCCTTCTGTCGATTTTTATGAAACGTGGTACATTATCATTTGCGATAAGGAGCTACACGATAACGTGATTAGAAATTTGATAGCATAACCCATTTCTGAGATTTTGAAATAGAAGAAATAGAAAGTTCTATAGTGACGTCACCTGGCCTTGGCTGGCTCTCTGCAGCGAGCGGTTGTATGCCTCGCTATCACTTCCGCTGCCTGCGCGCACAGCGGTCTTTTCAAACTCTTTCAGGCGGGTGTTAGAACGAGTTACGTTAGAAATACTTTGACGGAGAATGTCGTAATGACATTCCCGTCTAAATATATAAGTTTTTCTTCTAAAGGATATCATCCCGAACCAATAGACTTCATTTCAGCACTTAATATTTTGCGACAGTGATATTTTCCCAACAATACACCGAGTACTGAAACTGTTTGCTGTCTTACTAGTAACCACTGCCACATCAGAACGGTCCTTTTCATCCATGAAATATTTAAAAGCTTATTTGCAGAATATGACTGCACAGGAGAGATTAAATGTATTGAACCCATGACCTTTGTGCCCTAAGAATATTATGTATTAAATAGTCAATTGGAATAAGAAGTCCGATTCTTGATAGCACGGAATTGACACGTGGTGAGGGGGTGGCTGCCTTCTGTCCCACGCTCTGGGATACGTGACGTCATTCGCACGTGTCAACTGCGGAAGAATCTTAAGTCATTTTGTGAACTATTTCAGAAGAGCGCGTCTGTATGGCGTGCCCAAGCCAAGTCGAAAAAATAGTGCCTATCAAATGAGGTCATTTATCCAGTTAATTGAACATGTATAAATTTTAAATGTCCATGAATACTACCGCCGGAAATGTAGGAAGTATGTCGTCACCTTCAGAACTCTTGCTATTACAGTTTAGTTAAGCCAGAAAAGTTACAGAAATTTTCTTGGCGGCAAAAGGGAGATGCCCGGAGAGAGGGGGAAGTTTCTATAAATAAGAAGTGACGCCATGATGAAGCCCTGCATTTTGTATCACGAGGCTGAAGACAGAGGGTTGAGCTGCTCTATAAAATCGAACGACAAAAGTAGACTAAGTCCAACCAACAGATTTTAGCTGTTGTGGCTGGGGTCTTGACTCCATGTGGAGATAGTTTCTTGAGTGGAAATAATTGTACCAAAAAGGACGGTCAAGGGACCGAATAAAGTTGTAGTGGATAAAGAAAGTAATTCGTGTGCGGAAATAATTACAGTCCATCGTGTGCGCTCAACAAGAACAAGTGAAGGGCATTTTCTTTTTTTATGCTTTATTTCCAGGAAACCGGAAGAATAAAATGATCTGTACGGCCAAAAATGTAAAAATGGCTAAATAAAAATGCCAGGGTCACAGGTGAGCCCAATGATGAACGATGGCGTAACTTAAGGTATGTGACTTACCATCTTACCTCCTATTATATCTTGTTTCATGATGTCTAAAATATATGTAATTGAAGGGAGTATATACGACGCAGTTGGTCGTCCCTATGTGGTTTTTGTAAATGTCAGAATACGACGAAGAAAGGGTCATTTGTTTTATTTTCCACTTGGATAAAATTTTGAAGTCTTGCGAGTACCGTATGATATTGTAAAAAGTTATGAAATAGGGTTTCGAAGTGATATCACGTCCAATGTAGATCGTTATTTCCGTATGTTTAGTGCCTATATTTTGTGACGTCAAATTAAGATGTTCATTCGACGTAAATTTTTTCTGTCTGAAATTTTGACGTAAATAATATAAGAAATCCATAGTTACTCATTTTCAATCGAGTTTAAGCGCGCTGTCGGGTGAGAGTATAGAGTGATGAATTTGGTCACAGAATGAAACGTTTTTCTAGGCCCATTTAAACTGTGTCTGACTGACATAAAAAAGATTTAGTAGAATTTTTCAGTCATTTTCATGAAAATCCAGTTATTAAAATACGATATCATTTTATGCAAAGTTGTTCGTTATTAAAGCACGGTGCGTTATTAGACGTCGTGGATTCTAGTAAGGATTTTATTCCAGTTCTTTTGTCAGTGATAGTCGGGAGTTTGGGAAACAGAGGTTAGTTTTGTCGTGTGAGTCGAGATGAGATTTTTGAATCAGGTGTTGGAGACCTGTCAATGAAGCCGGGACTTGTGGAAGCCCGAGGAAGATTTTGTATAATGTTTGGGGATTGAAAGTAGAAGTAGGGAATCCATGGCGGTATTAATTTGCGATGTGTATAATTATAGTGGGCATTTTGAAGTATAATCTATGTGCATTTTGTTGGTTAGAATATCGTATTTGTGTAATTATGCCGGCAGAGTTTAAAGGTTGCATTCTGAGAGGCCAGTCAGGTAGAACGACCAGATGTCTCCTAACACAGCCAAGCGGGGTTGGGGCGAAATGCCGTCAGCTGATAGGGGTTCGCCGATCGGATAACGGGGCAGGCAGAGTGTGTTACTCATTGAATTGAGATTGCACTTCTCGGCAGGGGATAACGTTAAATGTTGGATTTAGTTGAAATTTTCATCCGGGAATAAGGTGTGTGTTATTAGATACTGTAAATTTGTTTAATTGAGAACGTAATGCGCATTTGAGACCACGAACTTAGAGTATAATGAACAAGATTAGCCAAATTCAGGGTTGTCCAAAATATAGAGCGATGGTAGTGATGATTGTTTGTCTGTGAGGGGTGCGCAAACCTTATGGAATGTTATGACGAGATATGGCATTGTAATTGGCTTACATTATACGGTGAATTACTTTGGTTTGTACGTAGATTATTAGGGTTATCCAAGTGTTAATAATGGCTAGGGTTAGATTACATTTAAAGTGTGAGGTCATGAAAAAAGCTATAAACTGGACATGAATGATGTAATAGTTCTTTTCCAGCTATCGGAATCAACAGATAAACATCCCAGGATTAAAAATTTTACGTCACAATTGCGTAGGAATTTGTGAAGAAACCATTAGTCCGCGGAGATAGAATTTGTTGTTCATTAAGATTTCATTAAATTATTTAAATTTATTTAATTATTAAATTCAGTGAAAACCGTATTTTGAAATAACTTTAAATCAAGCGAATAACTTGGAGATGCATTGTGGAAATCTTAGTTTGTTTTCTGGGGAATATGTAAATTTTAACGTAACGATTAAGGGGACATATCCGAAGGTAATGGATTTTACTGCCACAAAGTATTGTGAGCACTGCTATTGTTGTATTATTTAATTTTGATTGATTGAGCAGTGAATGTGCTGGGGATAGTAAAGTGGAAACTTCGGTCATCAACCGATGTAACTTAAGTGTTTAGCCTTCAGCTTAGAAACTTGGATGGTCAGGGGGTCATCAACCTCAGTGACTTAGATTAGGGCCTTATGCCACTGTAGCATCATTTTCCTTGCGGTCATCATCCACAATGTCTTTAAAGTAACTTAGAAGTTTAGATGTCGGCCCATGACATAGTCGCAGGTCACATCGATTCAATTAAGGGTCCATGCCGTATAACCACTGTGTGGCACACACCGATTGGACTGCCTTAATTATACCCAGAGTCCAGAGTTCGTATTACGAGGGCTGGACCATAAATAACCACCATGATGGTACATGTAGTCTCACGTGGAAGCCGAATTTAAGGATTTCCAGACTTTCCTTTCTTTAATTAATAATTGAGACAATGGTTTCCAGTAAGGATGCCCATCAGGCAGTTACGACAAAGGCTCACGCCAGTGTTCTGACCCTCTATGTAAAAATAATTGTGGTGTCCAGTGGACACTATTGAGTTAAATGATACCGTTGATAAAGCAGAAATGCTTTATGAAGTACTTGAATAAATAGGAACATTTTTAAACAAACCTTTCATTTGAGTAGATAGATTAGAATTACTGAACCCTACCTTTACCTCAGCAAGTGACCAAGAACCCGATACGACCCAAGAGACAGATCTCATGAACTTTGCTGATAGGTAAGAGAGGTAGGTATCCTCCAGTATGGACCTAAAGGGTTCAGTATATACACAAAGAAAGACATGTGACCATAGAATAATCCATGAGCTGACCTAAAATCCCAAGCGACGTCTGCTTTTGTGTTCATCAACATGAACACAAATGTGCCTTAATTAAATAATTGTGTTATTTTGAAAGTTTTAATTTGGTGTTTCTAATTTCATAATATGCAGGCAACATTATTTTATACAAGTTCTCAAATTTTAATATTTTATATTCTCCTCTCCCGCAAGTAATTTCTGCGTACGCCCCTGGATTCCATAATGCTGGGGATAGCGCGCCTGCACTGCTCTACATCGCACTTCGTGCTGGAATTTTGGGAATTTTTGTGTTCAATACATCTGCATATAATATTTCAAATTTACTAATAGCGATATATGCACAATGAACAGCACTTCACAGTTTTTGGATACAGCTGTCTACCATTCGGGAGCTGTTCATTAGTTTTATGACCGAGTGAGTTGGCCGTGTGGTTAGGGTCGCGTAGCTGTGAGTTTTGCATTCCCGAGATGGTGGGTTCTAATGTCACCGTCGGCAGCTCTGAAGATGGATTTCCGTGGTTTCCCATTTTCACACCAGGCAAATGCTGGGGCTATGCCTTAATTAATGCCCGGCTGATACCTTCCCAGTCCTAGCCCTTTCTCGTCCTTTCGCCGCCGAAAACCTTCGATGTGTTAGTACGACGTTGAACCATTAGCGAAAAAATGTATGAAATAAAAAATTGCATACATTTCTGCAAAACAGGTAAACAGCAAATGAAATAATTTGGAATTAGAACACTTGCTAACGCTTGAAAATGAAAACCTACAACCTGTTTTCCAGTCATTGACCGGGTCAGGGATGTAATGAATGAAGCAGATATAGGCTGTTAGTACGATGGGGTCGCCACTCCCAAAGTGATTTATTAATGAATGATAGATGCTATGAAATGAGAATGGAGAGTGTTGCTGGAATGAAAGATGACAGGGAAAACCGGAGTACCCGGAGAAAAACCTGACCCGCCTCCGCTTTGTCCAGCACAAATCTCACATGGAGTGACCGGGATTTGAACCACGGTATCCAGCGGTGAGAGGCCGACGCGCTGCCGTCTGAGCCACGGAGGCTCCACTTGCTAACGCTTATGAGCAATTATAAGGCGTGATCAATAAGTTTCCGATGAAACGTAGCGCGACTCCGATTCGGGTACATAAGCACGGACATGTAAGCAAAGGAATTAGTGTGGGGGTCGTGTCGTGCCGAGGTGCGTGCGTTAAATGCGGCCACGTGAACTATGCTGACGTTATTACGAAATACGTCCAAACAGGACCATCGTGCTCTTATTCTGTTCTTAGCTGCCGAAAGACAAACACCGGTGGACATCCATCAGAGAATGAAGACTGTGCATGGGGGCAGCATGTCTGTCGAAAACCACCGGGAATGGTGCACCAAATTCCGTACACGTTTCGACACAAGACGCTGGTCGATCTGAGTGGCTAGTCTCATCCATTACGGACAACAGCTAGCGGGCGGTGGAATGAGGTGATTAGGGTGGACCGGCGCTAGCAATGGATCTCGAAATCAGCTTCGGTCCCCTCAGAAGGTTCGACGCTTCCTCTCGGACGAGGATGTGCAGCAGACGGTTACGGACTTCTTCACGCAGTAGGACGCGCTGTTTTACCGCACGGGGATCTTCAATCTCTTGCGTCGAACGGATGAGTACCTCAATCCTCACGGCGATTTTGCCTGATTGGTATCCCGATTCAGGAATGTACGACCGCCGAACGGAAACTTTTTGATCGCCCTTTATAAAATATTTCTCGCCAGTACCTGACGCTAAACTATGAAGGGTAGCTTCAACCATCTTCTTCCCTCTCAAATCCATAATTACAATAAAAAGCTTATTAAAAACATATCGTCGTAATGCCTACGGAAACAGATATGTGAAGTATTTCCTTGGACGGTTTGTGCCACACACTTTGATTTTTTTGCATAATATTCTTAAAATTTTTCAACTAGCCTATCTCCGTGTTCATATAAAACTCCTCTCCACAGACCATTACAAAAATACCCGATCCTGCAATACCATATGTTCATCGCTTCCTGTACACAGAAAAACAATTTAGGTAAAATCATTCACCGTTACCGCAACCCGACAATGAAATCTCCTACTAGTGGGCGTTAGAAGCACGTCTAACTACTGAGCTTTTAAACATACTTGTGTCGAAACTCTAGGTAAAAAGGAATGAATCACGTAGTTGTTACCTGAAAACACATCCTCCCACTTTTTCTTCATTCTTTCCCTCTTCGTTTCATAGATCATTTCTTCTTCTTCTTCTTCTTCTTCTTCTTCTTCTCCTCCTCCTTCTTCTTCTTCTCCTTATTATTATTATTATTATTATTATTATTATTATTATTATTATTATTATTATTATTATTCATTCTATACCTTCTCTTCACCTCTCAATTGAAGGCGATATTTCGGTATCTTCTTGAAATTTATCTCATTCAGAAAAGTTATTTTAATTAGTATATCTAATACTTTCCTTTTTTCTTCCTTTCATAATCTGTTTACCCTTCAGGGTTGGTTTTACCCTAGGACTCAGCGAGGGATCCCACCTCTACCGCCTCAAGGGCAATGCCCTGGAGCGTGAGACTTTGGATCGCGGGATACAACTGGAAAGGAAGACCAGGACATCGCCCAAATGGCCTCACCTGCTAGGCTGAACAGGGGCCTTGTTGGAGGAATAGGAAGGTCGGAAGGGATGAGCAAGGAACGGGGAAGGAAGAGGCGGTGGCCTTAAGTGAGGTACCGTGCCAGCATTTGCCTGGAGAAGAAATGGGAAAACACGGAAAACCACTTCGAGGATGGCTCAGAAGGGAATCCGACCCCTCCTCCCCTCTACTCAGTTGACATCCTGAGGTTGAGTGGACCCCGTTCCAGCCCTGGCACCACTTTTCAAATTTCATGGCAGAGCCGGGAATCGAACCCGGGCCTCCGGGGGTGTCAGCTAAGCACACTAACCACTACATCACAGAGGCGACCATATCTAGCACCTAATATTAATACTTTTTATGTACGTACAATATGTTTGATGTATATAGATATGATTTATTTTTGTATATAATTACAATATGGTAGTCCTTAATATCAGTACGTTTAATTACGAAGTATTGTATTAATACTATTACTGTTATCATTATGAATTTCTTTTCCTAGCGTCTATTAAGAGTGTTCTAGGTTAAGACTGGGAATATATACCTAACTTTTGCCAGAATAAATAAAACATAATAATAATAATAATAATAATAATAATAATAATAATAATAATAATAATAATAATAATAATAATAATAATAATAATAATACTAATACTAATAATAATAATAATAATAATATCATCATCATCATCATCTAAGGTTCTATATTGTGCGAACAATGTCAAAGAATTATCGCTCTTGACGTTGCATGTGCTGCGGGTCAGTATTTGATGATGATGATGATGATGATGATGATGATGATGATGATGATAATGATAATAAGTAAAGTAAACTCCTGTCTTCGTCCCGAGATCGTGCAGCTCTTTTTCAGGCACAATTCCCCATCCCCCCTCCAAAAAAAACGGAAGTGAGTTGCTTGTACCATTTTAACCACATACCAGTCCTCCTACAATTCTTAAATTTCTGGCAATACCGGGAATCGAACCCGGGTCCCCGAGATAATGATGCTGCTTGTTGTTTAAACGGGCCTGACATCTAGGTCATTGGTCCCAGGGGGGGGGGTCAGTATTTATCCCACGGCGAAATCACACAGCGGTTTACGTGTGCACAACGACGATATACCTCTCTTGTTCACTGTTTACAGCTGAACTGGACACAGCCAACCACAAACAATGGAAAACATGCCCATTGTCAACAGTGAGAGGTAATGTAGACATCTCATTGTTCTCAGACGGCGTTAAGTGCACTACTACGTATCTTCAGTATAACGGCATGTAGCATGAAAACATGGCCTAGACCAGGGATGGCAAAGCTTTACCCACTAGCGTGTCAATTAAGGTCTTGTTTATCACTTTTCACTGTCTAGTGTGTCATTGGTTATTTTCTTTTAAAATCATGAAAATGAAATGGCGTATGGCTTTTAGTGCCGGGAGTGTCCGAGGACAAGTTCGGCTCGCCAGATACAGGTCTTTTGATTTGACACCCGTAGGCGACCTGCGCGTCGTGATGGGGATGAAATGATGATGATGACGACATATGCACCCAGCCCCCGTGCCAGCGAAATTAACCAATTAAGGTTAATATTTCCGACCCTGTCGGTAATCGAACCCGGTACCTCTGTGACCAAAGGCCAGCACGCTAACCATTTAGCCATGGAGCCGGACCTTCAAAATCATCATTAAACCCCTCATAGCAGAATAAGTTAAATTTTAATGTAGATAAATGTGTATCTACGACATTTATTCGTAAGAAACGGAAGAATAAGTGTAACTATGCAATGGATTCTGACATACTAACTCGCGTCAAGAGGAAAAGGGATTTAAAAATAATATTTAATGAAAATTTAAAATTTCACGACCATATTAAAAAATTACGAATAATGCACCGAAAATGTCCAGCTTTATTATAAGGAATTCATTATCATTTCGTCCAAAGACACTTTTAACTGTGTTTAACTCATTTGTAAGGTCCAGACTTGAGTATGGCTCAATTATTTGGAACCCACTGACCACAAGGAATATCAATCTTATCGAGAGTGCTCAAAACAAGTTTTTAACATTCATGACTTTATAAAATCACAGGTAGTTACCCAAACTTTATCAATTATTCAGGTTTACTGAAGGAACATGGTGTGAATAACTTGTGCCACAGACGAAATTGCAAAGATTTGACTTTCCTGTATAAAATATTCATAAAATTGATGACTCCAATATGCTGCAGTCGATAACTTTCTATGCGCCACAGAAACTACAGTAGGCCTAAGTCGTCCTAGAAATATCTTCTTTCTATCAAAGGCTAAGACTGAAATTCATAAGAACTCCCCAATTAACAAATGAGTTTCATCCCTACGTTGATATTTTTAGTATGACCCAAGCTGCATTCACTTCGTTATGTAACACTCTATTTCTGAATATAATTTAATATGTTGTGAAGAAATTTAAAAAAAGAAAAACTAGTATAAATGTTGTAAACCATATTATTAAATTTATTAGATTCGAAGTAAAAACCACGTTATAATAATTGTCTTAAGTAATATACTGACCTTAATAATGCTATTTGCTTTACGTCCCACTAACTACATGTTTACGGTTTACGGAAACGCCGATGTGCTGGAATTTTGTCCCTCAGGAGTTCTTTTACGTGCCAGTAAATCTACCGACACGAGGCAGACGTATTTGAGCACCTTCAAACACAACCGGTCTTAGCCAGGATCGAACCTGCCAAGTTGGGGTCAGAAGGACAGCGCCTTAACTGTCTGAGCCATTTGATTTTATGATAATCAAAGGTGACCGAGTTTAGGGACATAAATCGGTCCAGTAAAAACGGATGGTGGACTAGACAAAGCTGTTTTTAGAACTTTTTATACCTATATAGATGATAATAATAATAATAATAATAATAATAATAGCCGCCTCTGTGGTGTAGTGGTTAGCGTGATTAGCTGCCACCCCCGGAGGTCCGGGTTCGATTCCCGGCTCTGCCACGAAATTTGAAAGTGGTACGAGGGCTGGAACGGGGTCCACTCAGCCTCGGGAGGTCAACTGAGTAGAGGCGGGTTCGATTCCCACCTCAGCCATCCTCGAAGTGGTTTTCCGTGGTTTCCCACTTCACCTCCAGGCAAATGCCGGGATGGTACGTATCTTAAAGCCACGGCCGCTTCCTTCCCTCATCCTTGCCTATCCCTTCCAATCTTCCCATCCCCCTACTAGGCCCCTGTTCACTATAGCAGGTGAGGCCGCCTGGGCGAGGTACTGGTCATACTCCCCAGTTGTATCCTCCGACCAAGAGTCTGAAGCTCCAGGACACTGCCCTTGAGGCGGTAGAGGTGGGATCCCTCGCTCAGTCCGAGGGAAGAGCCGAACCTGGAGGGTAAACAGATGATGATAATAATAATAATAATAATAATAATAATAATAATAATAATAATAATAATAATAATAAACGGATCTAACTACCAACGCTCTCAACAGACCTGGTGTGATACAAAATTGTCTCATTTCAACAACCACCATCGACCTCAACCGGAGTCGTACTCGCTACCTAGATAAGAGAGGCCAGCGACTAAACGACAGCTTCACTAATTGAAAAATGAAAACATACAACCTGTTTTCTAGTCAGTGACCTTGTCAGGGATGGAACGAATGAAGCCCCCTTCTAGCGGCGAGGACAGGAATTGTGCCGGCTGCCGAAGGCTGTCGCACTCCTCTGGGGCAATGATTATTGGCTGACAGATGAAATGAAGTGATATTGGAGAGTGTTGCTGGAATGAAAGATGACAGGAAAAACCGGAGTACCCGGAGAAAAACCTGGTCCACCTCTGCTTTTTCAAGCACAAATCTCACGTGGAGTAACCGGGATTTGAACCACGGAATCCAGCGGTGTGATGCCGGCGCGCTGCCGCCTGAGACACGGAGGTTTCCGTTTAGCTTCGATATTGCGCACTAGGGTAAGCATTCGCCTGCAATTATGTTGCACTAATTTTATTATTGGAGTGATGATTTTCTGACTTGATTTTATGATACTCAAAATTGACGGAACTTAGAGACATGTCAATGCTTGACGATTCACAGGAATGTAACTCCGCACGGAATAAAACAAAGTAGATGAAGTAAATCGGTCCAGCAGGCTGGACAACGCTTTTTAGGAAACTTTTTATACCTATATAGATAATAATAATAATAATAATAATAATAATGATAATAATAATAATAATAATAATAATAATAATAATAATAATAATAATAATAATAATAATAATAATACCGGGAGGTACACCTCAACGCCGCGCATTCAAAATCAGCGCCTTAAGAACTCCCCCATCGATCAAAAAACGAAACTAATAAAACAACAAGTTGGAACTTTAAGCAGAAGATGCCACCACTGAAATATTAAGTAATTGTTTTGTTGTGAAGTTTCCTAAACTGACTGAATTTCTCCTTGTTTTGTTTTGATATACATCAAGAAGTTTGGACATTTTTCTACAGATGACACTACTAAAAATTATGATCATGCATTCTGGTGTAAAGTGAAAGAACTTATAATTTAAAGAAGTTTTATATTTCTAGGTTGTCCATAACTGATCTCAGTTCATTTATTTGTGGATTGGCATTACTTCCTTTTCTTTCCGCCAGTTTTGAACCGGACCAATCATAAATTTTGGTAATTAATTTTCAACCAATCCCGCATTTCTTGTTCACTTTGTGTTAACCAATAAAAATAAAGATGGTGTGTCCTGATTAGTCTTAAATGATCTCGAACCTTCCCTGAGGGTTTATAAACTGCGGCTTTTCACGTTTCCTTGCCAATTGATCGTCGTCTTTCTGGGTGTGTGTGTGTGTGTGTGTATAAGCAGGAGGCGGGCGGCCTCTTTCGTCGGCAGCTAGAACATCTACAAGGTAATGGCCACATAATTCCATCTTTCTTGCTGTAGCCGCAAATTATTTCGCGGGGAAGGTCCGAAACTTTACTTTGTGAGCGTACTTTTTTAAAATGTAACTTTTATTTCGGCTAATGTAAAACTTCATAATATCTTTAATTGTAAATCGGGGATAGAGAGTGAGTTACCCTCTCGAGCTTCCTTTCATCTTGATTTGAGGTATCTGCGATTTAGCGACCAGTTTTCTGTAATGTATAACCGTTATTTCCATGCGCGCCACATCATGTAGCCAGGGATTAGCCCCTGTTTCATCGGCCGAGAGCCCTATGAGTTTTAATTTTCATTATCTGGGAGTGCAGTGTACGCCTCCATTCAGTTTGTATTTCGGGCCGTTTACTTATCCTGTTCTTTTCGGCAAAGGCCCTGTAGGTTGGGTACTGGATACCACTGTACAAAATGATTTTCAATTTGTAAGTAGTGCCTTCAGAGGCCAAAGATTGTAAATTTTGATGTTGCCTTGAGTGGGCCGTAGGAAACTGAGAGCTTATTAGCTCTTTTTCCAAAGTTTCTAAAAGAAACGTGTGCCTCTGGATGGCTAGATATTGTATTTTGGGAACAAGTGCTCTTGAATTAGGGGATTTCTGCCCTTAACTAAAGGATACCATATACTTAATTGAAGTTCTGTAAACTGGATCCGGTATTTCTGGAATTGTAAAACTACGGGCCTGATGCCCAGAATCTGTAAAGTTCACTGTTTTTGAATTTTCCTAGTCTTGCTTCAACATAGCTTTTGTACCTGATATGTTGTTATGATCACCTAGTAAAAAAATTGTTAAGCTTGAAGTGCTAGAAGAAATATAATCTTCTATTCAAGTTTCAAATTAATTTTGGTATTGTAGATAGGACCATTCACCCCGGCACCTTCTTTAACCTCTTTCTGCTCCACGGGTATCCCCGTTATAATAATAATAATAATAATAATAATAATAATAATAATAATAATAATAATAATAATAATAATAATAATCTTCTATCTTAATCTGTTTATCCTCCAGGGTTGGTTTTTCCCTCGGACTCAGCGAGGGATCCCACCTCTACCGCCTCAAGGGTAGTGTCCTGGGGTTTCAGACTTTGGGTCGTGTTATACAACTGAGGAGGGGGCCAGTACCTCACCCAGGCGACCTCACCTGCTATGCTGAACACGGGCCTTGTGGGGGATGGGACGATTGGATGGGATAGGCAAGGAAGAGGGAAGGAAGCGGCCGTGGCGTTCGCCTGGAGGAGAAGTAGGAAACCACGGAAAACCACTTCCAGGATGGCTGAGGTGGGAATCGAATTCCCTCTACTCAGTTGACCTCCCGAGGCTGAGTGGACCCCATTCCAGCCCTCGTAAAACTTTTCAAATTTCGAGGCAGAGCCGGAAGTCGAACCCGGGCCTCCGAGGGTGGCAGCTAATTACACTAACCATTACACCATAGAGGCGGAAATAATAATAATAATAATAATAATAACAATAATAATAATAATAATAATAATTGTACCAGGCGGTACACCTCCGCGCCGCCAATTCAAACATTTCGCCAGTTGAAACTCCTCTACTGGAGGAAGCCTGAACTTTAACTACCGTGTTAAGTCTCAAGTTTCTCAGATGTCCCTACTTGTAAATGTTGAAGTGTTCTGAACTGTGTCGTTTTCGATGTATTTTTGTTTTCCCTGTAGCAAGAAGTGTGAACATTCTCTTCTAGATGGCACCTCTTATGAACTACAATTGTGCACTCTAGTGCGAAGTGTAGGAACCTTTTTTTGAAGAAATTTAGTATTTATAAGTTTGTTCTTTATTAAATTTCTTTCTGCCATTTTAAGTTGGCAACGTTAACCCTTTCTTTCCGCCAGTTTTGAAATTGGCCAATCATAAATTTTTGTAATTAATTTTCCACCAATCCTAGATGTCTTCTCCAGTTTTGACTTGTAATCTTTTGGCCGTCCAATAAAAATGCTTGTGGGCGGGTGTTATCATTCATGAAAGGTCTCGAATGTTCCGCGAGAGTATATAAACTGCTGATTTTCGGGTCTCTGCGCCACTTCAGTAACATCTATCATTGTATAAATTATGTAGCAGGGGGCGGGAAGCGCCTCTTTCGTCGGGCAGCAGTTCTTCAATAAGGTAATGGCCTTTTAATAACTTCTTTTCTTGCTAGCTCAGCAGTTTAACTCTCGGGGCAGGTTCGATACCTCTTACCATGTAACTTTCCTCTAAAATGTAAAAGACTCTTGGTATAAATTCTATCTCTTTAAACCACAAATTGGGATAGAGAGTGCCTAACCCTCTCGAGCTCCCTTTCATATTGTTTTTGAGGTGACTACGTTTTCTCAACCATTTTTCTTCGTTTCGTAATGTGATAAGTTTTCCTATCGTGTCACCTCTTTAGTATGGGATTAGCCCTTGCATATGCGGCCTAGTGCCAAATAGGTTTTAAATAAAGTGTATTAGGAGTGCAAGGACGCCTCCTCTCAAGTTGGTATTTTGGAGGCCATGTAATTGTCCTGTTTCTTTATTGAGTAGGCCTCAGTAGGTTGGGTATTTTTACCCCTGTTTTCATGTGCTTGGAGGTCAACTTGAAGGTGGAGTTTGGTGTGGCCTTTGATAGGCTTGAACTTTAAGAGCGGGTTGCTCTTTCTTGAAAAATTTTGATTTCTGTGTGCCTCGAGCAGGCTTTACTGAATAATAGGGAGCAAGAGCTCCTGGGCATGATTGGGATTTTCTGCATCTTTGTCAAACCTGGTATCTGGCTAAAGTTGGGCTAATTGCTCAAGAATTATGTGTCTGGCTCTCGGAGCCCAAATCCTGTAACACTGTAATTGTACATTCTCGATTTGTTGCTAGGTTACTGAGTACCTGTTATATTTGTTATTTCTTTCTCTTAAAAAGAAAATATAACCTTGTTAAATTTTAAATTAGCTTTAATTTCTTATATTAAGACCTATTCATCCCAGCACCTTCTTTCACCTCAAACTACCACGGATAACTCCGTAACAAGTGGTAGCAGAGCGTGGTTGAATGGGTCTCAATTTAGCCCCTTTTTCGGCTAAACATTGCTTTGTTTTCGAACTCTAACAATTTTCTCAGTTGCTGGAATTTTTTGATTTTTCCTTTTTCAAAATTGTTTTGTCATCATGCCCGGCCCTCGCGATGTCCTCCATCTCAACTATTTGCGCAAGGAGGAGTTGATCTATGAATTAACAATTAGAAATGTGCAATCTGGAGGCACGGTTGCGATAGACACAAATAAGCTTAGAGAGTCCCTTGATTTGCCCATTTCCATCCCCACTTTGGTAGAGAAAGAAATTGACGACTCTCTCTCCACGATCACGGACAATACTACTGAGCTGGCATCTGTAGTTACATTTTTTGAAGAAAATGACCCTTCTCCTAATCAAATTGAACGTGTGCAAGCAAGGTTATTTCATTTTTCTAATAGTGTTAACGATCTATTGTCTCTGAAGTTGAATGACATTCAAAGGAAGGAAGCTAGTGTGGTTCTTGAAAATATTTCTGAATTGTCCAGTAAGGTTACCCAATTGTTAACTGGGGAAGTTCCTCCCAAAACTGATCAACCCACTACGGTGAACGTAGGTAGCGAGGAAGAGTCTCCTAAGGGAGAAGTCAATAAGAAAACCGTTGGAGCTCAACAAATCTCTGCCCCATTGGACAACGAGTTTGAACGCCGTACCTCGTTGAATAACGCACGTTCAGAATTAGCTTCCTCGCCACTTAAACCTCTACCTACTATGTCACCAGGGTTCAGTAGTTTGCCTCATCCATTAGCCATGCTGCTTAGAGGCATTTCGAAGTTTTCTGTTAACACTACCAGTGAAGTTATTTCATTCTTAAGGTTTTTAGTTGAATTTCAGGACCATGCTCTTGTTTTTTCTCTTTCTCCATGTCAAATTTTGCAGATAATTTATCCCTATGCAATTGGTGTTCTCTCGGACAAAATTGTTAGGGCAATAGCGGAACAGTCATCTATTGAAGGTTATCATGCACACCTTCTTGCAAATCTCATCCCTGCTCGTGTGAGGTCATCTCCGATTCAGAAGTACTATTATCGAGTACAGAGACTGGATGAAAATCTTGCTGATTTTATACAAGACATTAAATTCTATACCAGGGTGTTTGCTCTTCACTTCCCTGAAGATCAGGTTGTACAGGCCATTGTGGAAGGCATTTCTCCATCTTACAGATCATACTTGTGTTTTGCGTCGCGTCCGCAAACTTTTGCCGAGTTAGAGGCTATGGCCGTCTCCGCCGAAGGAGTTAGATACGCCGGTACCTTGCGTGTCGCGAAAGAACCCCCTCCTTCTTTTAGTAATCCCCGGCCTCCACCTCGCCGACCAGTCACACCCCGTAAATATTATGCTTGCGGGTCGCCTGACCATCTTCGCAATAAATGTCCATTGGTCAAATCTAGTAGGACAAATAATGGAGCAGGTTCATCACAAGGCTGTTTTAAATGTGGGGCTGTCTCACATATCGCCAAGAATTGCCCAAATTCTAATAGCACCCCCTCCTACTCAAATTCTGGTGCAACTTCCACCAATGCCAATAATAATAAGTGACTAGTGGCTTCGGCTGAGTCGGCCAACCCACCTTCCCGAGGCTCAGCCCTAAGTAAACACACCAAAATTGCAGGGAAAACTCCTGCTTCAAATTTATCTTTTGAAGGCCCTAAGGAATGTCTTAGGATTGCGGCAGATTCCCCCGCACCCGTACCTTTTCTTAAAATTGTGGTGAATAATGAGCCTATAACTGCTCTTTTAGATTCAGGCAGTGTTTGTTCTATTATTTCGGCTGAATGGTATTCGAAATTGAAATCTATCTGTAAACTTCCTGACTATTGCTCATCTTCTGTTCAATATGTTTCGGCTAATTCATCTCCATTATAAATTTTAGGTTCCTTAAAAGCCAAAATTCGTATTTCTAAATTTACTTGGAAAGTTAAATTGTTTGTGGCTAAGCATTTGTCTTGCCCCATTATATTGGGAGCAGACTTCATGTCCCATACTAGTCTTGTGCTCGATCTTCAGAGTAGATCGTGTACTTTCAAATTTGCTTCTAATTGTAAAATCCCGTTGTTGAAGTGTAATTCTGTATCATGTTCATCTGTTTCGCCTACCCAGGATGAGCTGTTGTTAGATCTTAGACATCTACCTGAGGAGCAGGCTGAGAGTATTCGTAAGTTGTGTCAGTCGTTTCCAGAGGTGTTCTCGGATACTCTTGGTGTTACTGACCTGATCGAATACAAAATTGAGGTCACGGATTCGATTCCTGTCCGTTTTCCACCTTATAGGCTATCTCCACCTAAAATGAAATCATTGAAAGAAATCATCGATCAAATGTTAAAGGATGGTATTATTAGGCCCTCTAAGTCGGCGTATTCTTCGCCTATTTTTCTAGTCCCGAAACCCCAAGGTGGCTTCAGGCCTGTCATTGCTTATAGGGCTCTCAATCGGAAGGTGGTGTTACAATCTGTGCCCCTTCCTGACCTTCATTCTTGTTTTTCATGGTTTCGCAAAGCTAAGTTCTTTACCATCTTGGATCTAAATCAGGCCTATAATCAAATTCCTCTGGCTGAAGAATCCAAACATCTTACAGCGTTTGCCACGGATTGGAATTTGTATGAATACAACCGCGTGCCTTTCGGGCTCCCCACCGGAGCAGCTGTGCTTACGATGCTACTAGATAGGGTCTTCTCCGACATCAAATTTGATTACTTGTACCACTATCTTGATGATGTCGTCGTATTTTCGGAAACTTTCGAAGAACATCTAGATCATCTGAAAGAAGTTCTCAGTCGCCTTCGCAAAGCTGGGTTAACTGTGAAATTGTCCAAGGTCGCCTTCGCTAAACCCTCTATGTCATTCCTAGGGCATATTGTGTCGCCCGATGGTGTTGCAGCCGATCACTCTAGAACGCAGGCCATCCGTGATTTCAAGCCTCCCAAGGACATCAAAGGTATTGGTAGGTTCATTGGTACGGTGAATTTCTTCAGAAAATGTATTCCAAATTTCGCCAATAGAGCGGCGCCCTTGAACCTTCTTCGTAGGAAAGGCATAAAATTCGAGTGGGGGCCTTCGCAACAAGCCGCTTTTGAAGACCTGAAATTAGCTCTTTGTAATGCCCCTGTCCTTGCTATGCCAGATTTCTCGAAGAAATTCATCGTCCAAACCGACGCGTCGTCGTCGGCGGTAGCTGCAGTCCTTCTTCAAGAGACTGAACTAGGGAGGCGACCCATCGCCTGTGCATCTAGGACTCTATCGGCTCAAGAAGCCAAGTATTCCATCCATGAGCTCCAAGGTTTGGCAGTCTTATTTGCCTTAGAAATGTTCCGTCTCTATCTGGAACATGTCAAATTCGACTTGGAGACTGATAATCAAGCCCTAAGCTGGGTCTTAGGTAGGCCGCGTCGTACTGGTCGTATAGCCCGGTGGGCCATCCGAATTTCTGCCCTCCAATTTGACGTTAGGCATATCAGAGGTACTGAAAATGTTGTCGCAGACGGACTCAGCCGTATGTTTTCCAATGACGGCGCGACCCATGAATCGGTCGATAGTTCATCACCTCCCGAGTCCATGCTATCTGAGGTTAATGCCATCTTAACAGATGCTCCCATGCTCTTTAGGGATATTGAGAAATATCAACGTGAAGATCCAACGCTGGCTCCGATCATGGAAACCCTTTCTTCTGGGGAACATGTTGTCCCTTATGTACTGAGGAATGGTGTTTTATGTTGCCCTTCGAGGCATGATCAGATGATGAAAGTTGTAGTTCCAGCTGTTCTTGTACCAATGATCTTCAAGTACTATCATGAGACCCCATTAGGGGGGCATTTAGGCATCGTTAAAACCCGTGAAAAGATCCGTGAAATGTTTATCTGGAAGGGTATGGACGGTGAAATTCGTGAACTAGTAAAGGCTTGTAAATCTTGTTTGCTTAGTAAACCAACCATGTCTACCAAGATAGGCCTTTTGTCCTCTCATCAAGCGTCGCGCCCAATGGAACGCCTGTATATTGATTACGTAGGACCCTTCCCCCAGTCAAAGGGGAATGCCAACAAGTTCATCCTTGTATGTGTAGATGGTTTTACAAGATTTTCTTGGTTATTCCCGACTAAGCTGGCTACCGCTCAGTCCACCATTACTTGTTGAAATTCTATCTTTGCTTCTTTTGGTCCGTGTCAATATATTGTGTCTGACAATGCTAAGGCTTTCACATCCAATCTCTTTCGTAAATTTTGTTTTGATCTGTCCATCTCTCATGTGACAACTTCTGCTTATTATCCTCAACCATCTCTGGCTGAACGGGTTAATCGTAATCTGCGGTCCGCGCTGATTGCCTATCATCATGAAGATCATTCTAGATGGGACACGTCCCTGCATTGGTTAGCTTTCGCTCTGAATTCGGCTGTTCATCAATCACATAGATTTACTCCAGCTTCGTTGATGTTCAAGTTTGTTCCCAACACGCCGCTCTCCAACCTTTGGTCTTTCAGTGATATTCTACCTGAGACAATAGATCCAGATAATATTAAAGATCTTTGGAAGAAGGCTAAAGCCAATCTTAAAGTGTCTCATGAAAAGGTTAGGGAAAGATATGATCGTGTACGGAGACCCACCAATTTGAAGGTAGGCGACCAGGTTATGGTCAAGAATTTTGTACCCGCGGGCAAGCTTGCCCCCATATTTCATGGGCCATGTATTATTCTCGATTTCCTTACATCCATTACTTTATTATTAAGCAATCCAGCCGCCGATAGGATATTTAGAGTTCACCTGTCGCAGGTGAAACCTGTGTAGCTTCCGCGCTAACGTAGCTAATTTTATATTTGCTTTAACATTTTTGAAAGAATTCGGAAGGTTATATTTTTTTGGTTGCATTTTGAGGCCTTCTGCCCTTGGAGTCAGGTTCTTTGTATTTAAGCATTTATTGTACACCTTCCGCGACCAGTTAAACTGACATCCTGTCCTTGCCATGGCCATTACCATGCTCCCGTCTCCTGCTAACAAAAACAGCGGCTATTTAAATGAAACAAATATTTCCACGCCGCTGGCCCCTCAGTTCCACCACAATGAATGTACCCTAAAATCATTCTGGTCCAACAAAATTCTGCCGCCGAGATCTTAATATTTCATTGCCCCCGCAGCAGCGCGGCGCCGTACCGCCACTGAGGTGGGGTATGGGCCCGCCCCTCTCCAGTGAGGCCAAACAGTGTACGGCGAGCCTGAGCCCTCCTCCCGGCCAAGGCTGATGTGCGGCGCACAACCTGCAACTTGCCCGCGACCTGTATGTTCGCCGCGGGAGCGGCATGCTTCAACTCCACGACTCCCCTCATAGTGCGGGCGAGCGGTATCTCAGGGTACTTGAGGGGTCCGAGCGGCCCCTCTGGACACAAGCAGCGGCGGCCGGTCCGGCCGTCAACATTAATCAACATTGAATGTACTTAATCAGCTACATGGACATTTAATATCAACAATTACTACATTTTTTGGATTCAACTGCAATATTTGGTGGACTTAGAAAAATTTTCTTCCCTTTCAAGAATTAAAAGTTTTTCCTTCTGAATTCAACTTCTACAAGCATAAAGACATTACGCCAAAAGTAACTACAAAGAATTTTGAAACTGGATAAAATCATTTAAGAAAATTTGGTTGTAAATACTTCTGCAATTAACGTCTATATCAACATCATAACTTGGACCTTATTTTAAGACAAAAGTTTATGTTCTTCTGTGTTACCCCTGGGTGGGACTTTGGGGGGGGGGGGAAGGTCTGTACCAGGCGGTACACCTCCGCGTCGCTAATTCAAACATTGCGCCAGTTGAAACTCCTCTACTGGAGGAAGCCTGAACTTTAACTACCGTGTTAAGTCTCAAGTTTCTCAGAAGATGTCCCTACTTGTAAATTTTGAAGTGTTCTGAACTGTGTCGTTTTCGATGTATTTTTGTTTTCCCTGTAGCAAGAAGTGTGAACATTCTCTTCTAGATGGCACCTCTTATGAACTACAATTGTGCACTCTAGTGCGAAGTGTAGGAACCTTTTTTTGAAGAAATTTAGTATTTATACGTCTGTTCTTTATTAAATTTCTTTCTGCCATTTTTTAAGTTGGCAACGTTAACCCTTTCTTTCCGCCAATTTTGAAATTGGCCAATCATAAATTTTTGTAATTAATTTTCCACCAATCCTAGATGTCTTCTTCAGTTTTAACTTGTAATCTTTTGGCCGTCCAATAAAATGCTTGTGGGCGGGTGTTATCATTCATGAAAGGTCTCGAATGTTCCGCGAGGGTATATAAACTGCTGATTTTCGGGTCTCTGCGCCACTTCAGTAACATCTATCATTGTATAAATTATGTAGCAGGGGGCGGGAAGCGCATCTTTCGTCGGGCAGCAGTTCTTCAATAAGGTAACGGCCTTTTAATAACTTCTTTTCTTGCTAGCTCAGCAGTTTAACTCTCGGGGCAGGTTCGATACCTCTTACCATGTAACTTTCCTCTAAAATGTAAAAGACTCTTGGTATAAATTCTATCTCTTTAAACTACAAATTGGGATAGAGAGTGCCTAACCCTCTCGAGCTCCCTTTCATATTGTTTTTGAGGTGACTACGTTTTCTCAACCATTTTTCTTCGTTTCGTAATGCAATAAGTTTTCCTATCGTGTCACCTCTTTAGTATGGAATTAGCCCTTGCATATGCGGCCTAGTGCCAAATAGGTTTTAAATAAAGTGTATTAGGAGTGCAAGGACGCCTCCTCTCAAGTTGGTATTTTGGAGGCCATGTAATTGTCCTGTTTCTTTATTGAGTAGGCCTCAGTAGGTTGGGTATTTTTACCCCTGTTTTCATGTGCTTGGAGGTCAACTTGAAGGTGGAGTTTGGTGTGGCCTTTGATAGGCTTGAACTTTAAGAGCGGGTTGCTCTTTCTTAAAAAAAATTTGATTTCTGTGTGCCTCGAGCAGGCTTTACTGAATAATAGGGAGCAAGAGCTCCTGGGCATGATTGGGGTTTTCTGCACCTTTGTCAAACCTGGTATCTGGCTAAAGTTGGGCTAATTGCTCAAGAATTATGTGTCTGGCTCTCGGAGCCCAAATCCTGTAACACTGTAATTGTACATTCTCAATTTGTTGCTAGGCTACTGAGTACCTGTTATATTTGTTATTTCTTGATCTTAAAAAGAAAATATAACCTTGTTAAATTTTAAATTAACTTTAATTTCGTATATTAAGACCTTTTCATCCCAGCACCTTCTTTCACCTCTGCTAATCCACCAAACCACGGTAACAATAATAATAATAGTAATATTAATAATAATAATAATCATCTAGCCACCAACGCTCTGGTCACATTTTAACAACCACCATCGACCTCAACCGGAGTCGTACTCGCTACCTCGAGAAGAGAGGCCAGCGACTAAACGACTGCGTCACTAAAATCGATAGATAAGTGGAGAAAGTTGTTCAGGATATACCGGGTTGTAGCATAAGACAGAATCCTTCAAGCAGCTACTTGCTGAGTGCACTAAATCAAAACCTGATAAATGGAGTTACTTAGGCTCGTATTCAAAAACGTCAGTTACTTTTGCTGTTATCTCAGATTTCCAAAACACGAATAATGGCATTATCTCGGATAACCCTCACTTCTGTATTCACCACAGAATTTATTGTCTTGGTTTACAAAGACTAAGTTCTCGTTGCAATGTGAATTTGAACCTTAAATTTTTCATACTGACGCACGGGAAACAAATGACTACGTGCTGCCGCCACTATCGAAATGTAACCAGTTTTGATTTCATTCGGGGTTTGCAAATAATTGATTATAAGTTATGTCCGAAGAAGCAAACCCAATATAACTTTCCAAGAGAACGAGTTGTTATTGAATCTGGTGGCAGAAAACATGAACATCACCGAGAATGAGAAAAATTATAGCCTATTTCACTTGAGAAATACGGCAGTATTCCTTAATGTTTCATTAAAAAGTCATTCAGTCGTGTCCTGTACAAGATATAATCAAGAATTAATCTGACAATGTCGAAGTTTTAGATAACCTAAAATCTGTGTCATCGTAATCTTCAAAGAACGTAGCGGGTTCTTTTTATCCATCTAGAGTATTTTTTGGCATAATCTTGGTTATATTACTGGTCGCTCTGATTTTCTCTTTCAGTTGAATATTCCAGCCATCTACAAGCTGCCATCTTGAAAGGCTATCGTCTTAGATTTCCTGTTCTATCCGTCGACCTTTTGGTAACTTTTTTTTTTTTTTTTTTTTGCTAGTTGCTTTACGTCGCACCGACACAGATAGGTCTTATGGCGACGATGGGGCAGGGAAGGGCTAGGAGTGGGTAGGAAGCGGCCGTGGCCTTAATTCAGGTACAGCCCCAGCATTTGCCTGGTGTGAAAATGGGAAACCACGGAAAACCATTTTCAGGGCTGCCGACAGTGGGGTTCGAACCTACTATCTCCCGAATACTGGATACTGGCCGCACTTAAGCGACTGCAGCTATTGAGCTCGGTGGTAACATTTTCAACCGAGATAATAATGTAACTGTTATCTCGGCTTTCTTAGCTTTCAACCAAGATAAAAGCTTTATCTCGCGTTGGTGAATACGAGCCCTAAAGCTCTAAGGTACCGTACAATGTTTAAGAGGCACTTGCTGAGGATCTTGGTATAACGGTGACTCTATGAGTGGTACGTAACTCTTCACACTCCCTCTGTGATGGTTCCTCTTACATTCTTTCTAGGTTCAAGTCCTTTAGAAATTGTAAACTCACAGAGCTCTTGAATGTGTCTCTTAATATATCGATCACTCTGTCTTCTTTGGTGAGAGCTGCGAGGATACGCCTTTCTGCGGAGTAGTGGCGAGAGTTGTTTCGCTTGGGTGGGTTTGCAGGAGACACGATAGCCTAGGAAAGTGCCGACTTTCTACACGACAAAAACTTCTAAGTCGAATCCACTTTCATAAAACCACGGATTAATCTGTGCGTTGATCCACCATGACATTAAATGAACGCCGAGGTAACCCCTTTGATATACACGAAACGGACTGGAAAGCAACAGACTTGGAAGCATTATACTACTAATAATAATGGCGTATGGCCTCCGGAGAGGCCTGGTGCGGGTCTTTTTCTCGTAAACGGCCCATTAGGCGACCTGCATATCTGCGAAGATGAGGGCCCTATATAGGATGATTTCTAATACTGAAAACGCCACACACACACCCAGCCCCCGAGCCACTGGAATTAACCAATTAAGATTAAAAACCCCGACCCGGCCGGGAATCGAACCCGGGACCCTCCGGACCAAAGGCCAGTACGCTAACCATTTAGCCATGGAGCCGGGCAGCATTATACTGAACAGAATGCACGGCTATGCCATACATCAGTGGTCTTCAAAGTGTGGTACGCGTACCACTAGGGGTACGCGAGGTCATCTCAAGGGGTACGCAAATTTATCGTAGCTTCGAACTGTTTACGGTGACCAGTTCGGAAAAAAGTTGAGCCAGCCCATTTTCAATAAAATCTTGTTTTGATTTAGAGTTTTGTCTCTACCCATGCACAGAGTCCCCTTTCCGAACTATTGATTGTAAACTATGTGTCGCCGGGCTGAGTGGCTCAGACGGTTAAGGCGCTGACCTTCTGGCCCCAACTTGGCAGGTTCGATCCTGGCTCAGTCCGGTGGTATTTGAAGGTGCTCAAATACGTCAGCCTCGTTTCGGTAGATTTACTGGCACGTAAAAGAACTCCTGCGGGGCTAAATTCCGGCACCTCGGCGTCTCCGAAAACCGTAAGAGTAGTTAGTGGGACGTAAAGCAAATAACACTAAACTACGTGTCAGACCATTCACTAGGTATGTAAAAATGCTTACTTACGCTGTATAGCTCTTTTTTAAATATTTCGTCTCGGAATACACACACTAACTTCAATTTTTCTTCAGTAGCAGTGTATATAGTACAATAGTAATTGTTGCATTACCAAGCGAGTTGGCCGTGCGGTTAGGGGCGCGCAGCTGTGAGCTTGCGTCTGGGAGATAGTGGGTTCGAACCACACTGTCGGCGGCCCTGAAGATGGTTTTCTGTGGTTTCCCATTTTCACACCAGGCTGCACCTTAATTAAGGCCACGGCCACTTCCTTCCCACTCCTAGCCCTTTCCTATCCCATCGTCGCCGTAAGACCTATCTGTATCGGTGTGACGTAAAGCAAATTCTAAAAATAAAAAATGAAAAAAATTGTTGCATTAATAATTACACTCGTACACACCCCACCGTTGCTGGGCAATGAAAACCTCGTAATTCCGCTCACGATGAACCCACGTTTCTCCAGTCTTGTGAAGGTTGCCGCGTTGCCTGAGAAGGGAACAGATGATTCCAATGGTTGAATAATTGGGCTATCATTAAGCACTGAAATTACCAGGAACAGTTCTCCAGCCATTTCTCACCGTTCAGTTTTGGGCTTTTTCCGTAAACTTTACTCAGGAGGAGTTACTTTTGCCGAACGACGATATATATCTATCTATATACGTACTGTATATAAAATGACATGTCCTAACAGATTCATCATCGCCGAGCCAAAACTACCGGACATAAAGAAACGAAATTTGGCAGATACATTTATATTAGAGTGCTGTGGGGTCCAGAACACCAATAATAATAATAATAATAATAATAATAATAATAATAATAATAATAATAATAATAATAATCCCTGATCAGACGTATGAGCCACCTATCTCCGAAGAGATAGCTGGTGTAAGAGCTACCGATACCGGTGCGCTTTAGCGCTCCTCTGTCGGTCGTTATTTAAGATTGGTTAATTTTGCGATTTGGGTGCGGAAAAAGAATTGATTTAGGTTAATGTATTGATTAATAGGTTAGTAGTTACTTTTGCGAATGTCTTATAGTTTGTGGTCACCCATCCAGTGGGTGACCACGCCCAATGTTGCTTAACTGTGTAAGCTAAGTTTGCGAATTTAATAATAATTTTGCGAGTTTAGTATGATTTTAGTAATGTAATTTGCGGTGTGAAACGTTATTTTAGGAGTAATTTTCAGTGAAATTCACTTTATTCTCCCGGATTAGGTGACACAGGTTGTTTCTTGAGATACGTCATATGGCTGGATTAAGCCGTGCCCGGTTTGCTTTCGGAATTGCAAGGGCTATGACGTATATATTTCGCTAATTTATCCGAGATAAATTTAATAGCAGATGTTGTAATTTTGCGAAAGCATCGTTATTGGCAGCATGTATAGGTGCACCGCCTCGTCTCCTGTGACCAGTGCTTCATCTTGTGCTAAGTTTGAGGTGTTATGGCCATTATTAGCGTAAAAGGAAGTGAGGACTAGATTCTTCTTGGAGGATGGGGATTGTTTCTTGGTGGGGTGGTGATTGATACTTGGCTGGGGGTTTTCAGGGACCTCAGCTACTCAATCCACTGAGGGAGCCCTGTAGAGGGTTTACTTGGCTGTTGAGGAGGGTGATGAGGAGTTGTAATATTGTGTTTTGAACTTGGTTATTGAGAGGTGGGATGGGTGCTTGGGAACTTGGCTGGGGATTGGGGTTGGGATTTATGGGGTTCTTTCTGAGCAAGTTTTTCTGTTGAGACTTGGTTTTTGCTATAACTGCCTTTTTAAAATAAGGGCATCCAGGGAACGAGGCCGCGTGTCCGCCCTGGCAGTTGGCACACTTCGCCTGGCGCTTAGGAATTTTGCATTCGGTGTGGCGGTGGGGGCCACCGCACCTGTTACATCGGGTTGCGTTACGGCAGCTTGCCGCATGGTGGTTTAGTTTTAGGCAGTTATAGCAAAGGATTGTTAGGGAAGGGTGGGGAGCTGGTTGATTTTTCCTTGACGTAGCTGGTTGTTCGGTTTGAGTAGGAGTGGTATTTGGTTGGCATATTGTTTGGTTTGATTTATGAATGTGTGGTACGGGAGGTAGTGGTGGCGGGGTAGGAATGGTTTGTGACTGTTGTGGTGGTTGTTCGGTTTGAGTAGGTGTGGTATCGGGTTGACATATTGCTTGGGTTGACTTATGGATGTGTGGTACGGGAGGTAGTGGAGGCGGAGTAGGAATGGTTTGTGACTGTGCGTCCTGGTTGTTGGGGAGGGTTTGGAGGGAGAAGTCTGAGGTAGAGGGGGTAGTTTGCACTGTAAAGCTGGAGGTTTTTGGGGTTGCTTGGATTGCCTTTGTTCTTCTTTTTGGTTTCGGAGTCTGAAAGTTGACTTGTTGTAGGAAGTCGACTGTTGAGGTGGTGGCTTGGATGGCTTTGTGGTTATTGGGTGGAGTGGTTTGTGCCTGGGCGTCGTTAGTGGAGACTGTTGGTTTGCTGGTAGGTTGGGTTAGGTGGGTTTGGGTTTGTTGATCGGCGGTCTCGGGTTCGATGGCGACACGTTGGTTGGATGTCCGGTGCACAGGGTTTATAATGATAGGGGTGGGGATGTTGGTTTTTTCCAACTGTCTAAGGATGGTTCTGACTGATGTATTTCTGATTGGGGTAAGCAGCATAAGGTTATTGTGGGTCTCTTCTATGACAGCGATATGGTCATCGAAGAGGGGCGCTAATGAAGTAAGGATGGTGCGGCGGGTCATGGGTACAGGATCTGGGTTATTAAGATTAAATATTAGCACTTGGCATTTAGCAGAGATTGGGAATGATGAGTTGTTAATAATAATGTTCTGAACCGTCGTCAAAATGTGCGGACTGCGCTGGAAACGGGTCCTGGCCGGGTAATGACTACGAATGCAGTCCGGCCGCGGGTTCAGTACCGCCAAAACACCCAAGACGACACCACGCCGGATCTTCTCAAGAATTTGATCCATATTAAAAATGCTTATAGGGAAAGATGGCAAAGATTTATGGACCCAACTGACCGGGTGGAATACCTGGTCCTAGCCCGGGAAGTACGAAATCGATTGCTGGAAAGAAAGATTGAAAAATGGGAGGAACTTCGCCGTAATCTATCCGAAAACGAGTCAGATCACGAATTTTGGCGGATTCTCTCAGAAAACGAGTCAGATCGGGAAGTTCGGCTAATTATATATAAAACGTTAAGCATTCAATTATAAATTTCAGTATAATACCGTAGCGAAGCACGGGTATCTTGCTAGTAGAATATATGATCCATCGGCGAACGATATCTTCGGGAAACTTCCTGTTCTTCTTTGCAGATTGACACATGATGTGATTTCTTGCATTTGTAGCAAGGTACTTTGCTTCTTTTTCTGCAATATTTTGTATTGTGTCCTCGTTTGAGACACAAGAAGCATTGATAAGCCGCTCGTAACTTGTGACTAGTTCTTTAATATTGGAAACCTTCGAACAGTCTTATGCAAAATGGTCTCATGACTCGCAGAATGCTTATGGTCCTTTCTTCGTTCTTCTGTCCTTCGTTTTCGACCCAGTTTCATTCGCCATCATTTTATTTATTAATTACTTAACTGAGATTGGCGTCAGGAATGGCATCCGACCGCAAAAATAAACCATAAATTTTACCACCCCTCATTCCGGATCCCTTATCAGAAAAGGGTAGTAAACCGGGCGAGTTGGCCGTGCGCGTAGAGGCGCGCGGCTGTGAGCTTGCATCCGGGAGATAGTAGGTTCGAATCCCACTATCGGCAGCCCTGAAAATGGTTTTCCGTGGTTTCCCATTTTCACACCAGGCAAATGCTGGGGCTGTACCTTAATTAAGGCCACGGCCGCTTCCTTCCAATTCCTAGGCCTTTCCTACCCCATCGTCGCCATAAGACCTATCTGTGTCGGCGCGACGTAAAGACCCTAGCAAAAAAAAAAAAAGGTAGCCTACAAGGGTATATCTCCGTCAAATTAAAATGGGATCTTGTTCACCAGGACGAAAATCTCGTTAATCTGGAGTTAAAAGAGACAAGATTGAAACTGAAACGCATATTATTGACCTAACTAGTTAAGCTTAGTGCTGCATCTAATTAGTGTCATGATCAAGGCACCCGGTTTAGCGAAGGGACCACTGAATAGGCATAATGAGTCACAGCTTACTTGCTGTAGGATAACCAGTTCCTTTCCGCTTCTCTATCAGCCAAGAGTACACGATCACATACTCATGTAATGTCCAAGCCCAATGTTGCGGAACTTCAAGAACTCCGTGACCGAGGTTTCAGTCACGTAGCTGCCAGCTTGCATTCGGGAGATAGTTGGTTTGAACCCCACTGTCGGCAGTCCTGAAGATGGCTTTACGTGGCTTCCCATTTTCTCACCAGCCAAATGTTGGGTCTGTACCTTTAATTGAGGACACGGTCGCTTCCTTCTCATTCCTAGCCCTTTCCTATTCCACCGTTACCATAAGATGTACCTGTGTCGTGCGACGTAAAGCGAATAGTAAATAGTAAAATTCCCTATGCCCTTGGCACATTGCGAAACATACAATAGCAAATTACACATAGAGATATTCAAACACATTTGGCTTTCATTAGTTTAATAAGCGTCAGCCTCCTTATTTCCTAACACACAACCGTTTACCTGAACGTATCATTGATTCCAATGTTGTTTCCGTCCGACGTTTCCAACAAGAAATCAATTTCTCGTACTGAGTGCGTTTGATAAGAGTTATTGTGTTGTGTCGGAATATCTGGCTCCATAAACTACGCCTTTCACAGATCCAGTTCCCTGACAATTATTTCCAGTAGGTTTAATCTTCAAAACGAATTTTCATTTTAACGAAGGGCTTCCCACAATGAATAAATATTACACACAGTGATTCAATAACGTCCATTTAATATGTTCCCAGATTCCTTAGAGATGATAATAATAACAATGTTATTGGTTGTGCGTCCCACTAACTACAGTACATTTATGGTTTTCGGAGATGCTGAAGTGCCGGAATTTTGTCCCGCGAGAGTTTTTTACGTGCCGGAGAATCTACCAACACGGGACTGACGTATTCCTATGAGGTATCAATATTTTGTTTTCATATTCTTGTGTGTGTTTGAGTCATCAGTCCATAGACTGGTTTGATGCAGCCCTCCATGCCACCCTATACTGTGCTAACCTTTTCATTTCTATGTAACTATTGCATCCTACATCTACTCTAATCTGTTTGTCATATTCATACCTTGGTCTACCCCTACCGTTCTTACCACCTACACTTCCTTCAAAAACCAACTGAACAAGTCCTGGGTTATATGATATTAAAGGTCTCGTAAAGGAATATGCTTACCTTTTCCCTGGGATTATCAATGACGGAGACACTGATACGATCTTTGATCTTTTTAATAGAATTCTAATGATTTCATCCACCAACACAGAATTGCTAACTCAGGCGAATTCAGTGGTGTATTGAAATTCAACCTACGATCATTATTTTGGGAGTATTCTAAACTATACTGTTTGAAATGTGGCACGAATGTTTGATGTGCCCAAATATCTCACTAACTACTAAGATGGCCCGCATTCTAATGTTTAGAGAAGCTATAAGACAACTAAGAGAAGCAGCTGAACTAGAACCATGGAAAATCTTACTTCTTGAAATGGACACATTTACATAATGTTTTTCCTAGTTAAACACTGCTTCGTACGGGATACATTTTAAACTTATAGTGACAGGCTTTATACTATTTCTGTTACGGGGCTACCCGTGGTCCAGCAGAGATGAAAGAAGGTGCCGAGGTGAATGGGTCTAACTACTATGTCAAGAAAGAAATTAAACTGAAGTGGAATGTTATATTTTCAAAAAGTAACAAGTTAACAAATTCTCACTTAGTGAGATAACAATGACATATCAGGTACTATGACAAAGTTTAGACAAAGCAAGAAAATCCAAAATTTAGTGACTGTTTAGTAATCAGGGCTTCCAGCCCCTCGCTTCAAAATTCTTGAGCACTCGGCTCAAATTTACAAAAGAACACAATTTTACAAGGGCAGAAATCCCCTAATACAATGGAGCACTAGCTCCGTAATTTACAATATCAAGCCTCCTAGAGGCACTTTTACAACACTTGAAAAAGAGCTAACGTGCTCTCCGTTTTCCAAGCCTATTCAAGGCGATATCAGAAAATTACAATCACTTGCCATCAAGGCACAACTTACAAATTTGAAACAGGGGTATCTAGTACCCAACCTATTGGGCCGTAGCGGAAAAGAACAGGTTAAGTAAATGGCCCGAAACACAAATTGAATGGAGGCGTGTACTTGCACTCCTAAATATGCATTCTAAAAACCTAAGGGGCACTAGGCCGATGAAACAGCGGCTATTCCCAAACTATGGAGGTGACTCGTATACGAAACAAAATTTAAGACATTACGGAAAGGAAGAAAACCAGTTACAAACCGTAGTCACCTCAAAGCAATATGAAGGGGAGCTCGAGAGGGTACATCACTCTCTATCCCCGATTTACAATTAAAGTTTTATGAAGTTATTACAAAAGCCCGCAGAAGTTACATTTACAGAAAAGTAGGTTACATAGTTAAGGATTCGGACCTCTCCCTCGGGTTAAACTGCAGAGCTAGCAAGAAATAAAGATGTTAATTGGCCATTACCTTGCTGAAGAACTGCTGCCTGATGAATGAGGCGCCTCCCGCCTCCCGCTTGACACACACACACTAAGTTAGATGACGACCAAATGGCCAAGAGACGTGAAAATCCGCAGTTTATAAACCCTCGAGGAAAGTTCGAGACCTTTCATGAATAAACCAGCCACACCCTCTCACTTTATTGGTTAACATCAAAAGTGACACTCAGAATCGAGGAAGAAGCCTGTGATAGGCGGAAAATTAATTACAGAAATTCATGATTGGCTAAATTCAAAACAGCGGAAAGAAAAGATCAATATTGCCAACCCAAAAATGAATGAACATAATTTAATCAAGAAAAAACTTACAAATACAAAACTTCTTCAAATCAAGGTTCTTCCACTTCGCACCAGGGTGCATGATCATCGTTTATGAGCAGTGACTTCTGTTGAAAAAAGTTCAAACTTCTTGATGAAGGGCTAACAAAACAAGTAGAAATTCACACAGTACTGGAAACTTCACAATAACAAATTTACGTCAAATTACTGTAGTGACATCTTCTGAGTAAAAGTTTAAGAGGGTCTAGTTTCAAGTTCACTGTTCCTCCCGTAGAGGAGTTCTATTAGGCGCAACTTTTAAATGCGCGGCGTTGGGGTGTACATCCCTGTACAATTTCCTTTGGGAAGACGTTAGTTGTTTCCCACCTGATGTAAGGCCCTAAAATGACGATAACTCCAATCAAATCAGTCAACATCGATCTGCATTTAGGGCAGTCGCCCAGGTGGCAGATCTGTTACTCTCCTAGCCTTATCTTAAATGTGTGATAGTACATGTATCACACCCTCGCACTGTATTTAGAAGTAAGAGAGATTATTGTCATAATTCGTATTATTATTATTATTATTATTATTATTATTATTATTATTATTATTATTATTATTATTATTATTATTTCAATTGTATATTCTTAATATTTTAATCAGGAAGGTCTTCATATGTGATATCAGTTATTTGTTTTGTACAAGCGGTTGGGAAAGTTTCTGTCAGTCATTCGGGCAGCCCAGAGTTCGATGACGCGGCCTCTTTGTTATGGTCTTGGGACCCAGAAGAGGTTCGAGGCGTGGTCTTGGTACGGCAAGAGGATCTTCCACTCATGATTGGGTGATGATGATGATGATGATGCTTGTTGTTTAAAGGGGCCTAACATCTAGGTCATCGCCCCTATCGTAAGAAATGAGACGAAATGTAATGACAATTTAAAAGTTCAAAATCATCCACTGACCAGAATAAAAAAAAAGTGATGAAGAGTGAATGGATGTATATGAATTTAAAACAATCAGTGGACCCGACCCAAAAAATATCATAATCAATAGTATTACTGCCCAAGGGACTGTTTCTAAAGCAGAATCCTGAAAAGATGATGCTTGTTCTCTAAAGGGGTCCAAAATCCAGGTCAATGGCCCCTCATGATGGTACTTATCGAAAGTAAAGTAGCACCATAGTATTTGTCATGTTGCGGTACTAGTCAAAAGTAGCGTGGACTCACGGTGTTCGACACATTATGGTACTACTCTCAAGTATTGTACTTCGCTCAGGTAACGTAGACCTATGGGCAAAGCAAACCCATGGTGTTCCTCACCTAGGTGTACTAATCATGGGCGCCGGTTTTCCCGTTGTGTTCCTCATATAGTGGGTACTAATCACGGACAACGCCCGAACCCGTGATGTTTCTCACAATGGTACTATTCACGGGTACTGAAAAATCCATACAGACTCACATTCTGATGCTAATAATCACAAACCTATTGTGAACCTAACATAGCGGTACTACTCGCAAGTAAAGGCGACCAATGTGTTCCCTGCGTGACGGTACTAATCACAAGTAGTATCATGGTTCTAACATCTAACATGGTTCTGACCTGGTCACCCCTTTTAGTCGCCTGTTACGACAGGCAGGGGATCCGTGGGTGTATTCTTCGTCTCCGTCCCCCACTCACAAGGGATATGATTGGATGGCCGGTAGCAATCTAGACCTATCATGTAAGAGTAGGGGGAAGCTGAGGTATATTTAGGCATGCGAGGAAACGGCGGATACGACTTGACTGAAAAAAGCGGAGGAGTTGACATGAAACTTTGCTGTACATAGGGGAGTTGTAACTTTGGCGAGACATGCTAGTCTTGAATCTTTGGTTTTCATAGGGGAGTTGTAACTTTGGCGAGACATGCTAGTCTTGAATCTTTGGTGTTCATAGGGGAGTTGCAACTTTGGCGAGACATGCTAGTCTTGAATCTTTGGTGTTCATAGGGGAGTTGCAACTTTCGTGAGACATGCTAGCCTTGAATCTTTGGTGTTCATAGGGGAGTTGCAACTTTTGTGAGATATGCTAGTCTTGAATCTTTGGTGTTCATAGGGGAGTTGTAACTTTTGCGAGACATACTAGTCTTGAATCTTTAGTTGATCGTAGAGGAGATGTAACTTTTGTGAGACATGCTAGTCTTGAATCATTGGTGTTCATAGGGGAGTTGTAACTTTTGCGAGACATGCTAGTCTTGAATCTTTGGTGTACATAGGGGAGATGTAACTTTTGTGACACATGCTTGTCTTGAATCTTTGGTGGATCGTAAAGGAGATGTAACTTTTGTGAGACATGCTTGTCTTAAATCTTTGGTGTTCATAGGGGAGTTGTAACTTTTGTGAGACATGCTTGTCTTGAACCTTTGGTGTTCATAGGGGAGTTGTAACTTTTGCGAGACATGCTAGGCTTGAATCTTTGCTGTACATAGGGGAGATGTAGCTTTTGTGAGACATGCTAGTCTTGAATCTTTAGTGGATCGTAGAGGAGATGTAACTTTTGTGAGACATGCTTGTCTGGAATCTTTGGTGGATCGTAGAGGAGATGTAACTTTTGTGAGACATGCTTCTCTTGAATCTTTGGTGGATCGTAGAGGAGTTGTAACTTTTGTGCGACATGCTTGTCTCGAATTTTTGGTGAATCGTAGAGGAGATGTAACTTTTGTGAGACATGCTTGTCTTGAATCTTTGGTGGATCGTAGAGGAGATGTAACTTTTGTGAGACATGCTCCTCTTGAATCTTTCGTGTACATAGAGGAGATGTAACTTTTGTGAGACTTGCTTGTCTTGAATCTTTGGTGGATCGTAGAGGAGATGTAACATTTGTGAGACATGCTAGTCTTGAATCTTTGGTGGATCGTAGAGGTGATATAACTTTTGTGAAACATGCTTGTCTTGAATCCTTGGTGGAACGAAGAGGAGATGTAACTTTTGCGAGACATGCTTGTCTTGAATCTTTGGTGGATCGTAGAGGAGATGTAACTTTTGTGAAACATGCTTCTCTTGAATATTTGGTGGATCGTAGAGGAGATGTAACTTTTGCGAGACATGCTTGCCTTGAATCTTTGGTGGAACGAAGAGGAGATGTAACTTTAGTGAGACATGCTTATCTTGAATCTATGGAGGAACGAAAAGGAGATGTAACTTTTGTGAGACATGCTTGTCTTGAATCTTTGGTGTACATAGGGGAGATGTAACTTTTGTGAGACATGCTAGTCTCGAATCTTTGGTGTACATAGGGGAGATGTAACTTTTGTGAGACATGCTTGTCTTGAATCTTTGGTTTTCATAGGGGAGTTGTAACTTTGGCGAGACATGCTAGTCTTGAATCTTTGGTGTTCATAGGGGAGTTGCAACTTTGGCGAGACATGCTAGTCTTGAATCTTTGGTGTTCATAGGGGAGTTGCAACTTTCGTGAGACATGCTAGTCTTGAATCTTTGGTGTTCATAGGGGAGTTGCAACTTTTGTGAGATATGCTAGTCTTGAAACTTTGGTGTTCATAGGGGAGTTGTAACTTTTGCGAGACATACTAGTCTTGAATCTTTAGTTGATCGTAGAGGAGATGTAACTTTTGTGAGACATGCTAATCTTGAATCATTGGTGTTCATACGGGAGTTGTAACTTTTGCGAGACATGCTAGTCTTGAATCTTTGGTGTACATAGGGGAGATGTAACTTTTGTGAGACATGCTTGTCTTGAATCTTTGGTGGATCGTAAAGGAGATGTAACTTTTGTGAGACATGCTTGTCTTAAATCTTTGGTGTTCATAGGGGAGTTGTAACTTTTGTGAGACATGCTTGTCTTGAACCTTTGGTGTTCATAGGGGAGTTGTAACTTTTGCGAGACATGCTAGGCTTGAATCTTTGCAGTACATAGGGGAGATGTAGCTTTTGTGAGACATGCTAGTCTTGAATCTTTAGTGGATCGTAGAGGAGATGTAACTTTTGTGAGACATGCTTGTCTGGAATCTTTGGTGGATCGTAGAGGAGATGTAACTTTTGTGAGACATGCTTCTCTTGAATCTTTGGTGGATCGTAGAGGAGTTGTAACTTTTGTGCGACATGCTTGTCTCGAATTTTTGGTGAATCGTAGAGGAGATGTAACTTTTGTGAGACATGCTTGTCTTGAATCTTTGGTGGATCGTAGAGGAGATGTAACTTTTGTGAGACATGCTCCTCTTGAATCTTTCGTGTACATAGAGGAGATGTAACTTTTGTGAGACTTGCTTGTCTTGAATCTTTGGTGGATCGTAGAGGAGATGTAACTTTTGTGAGACATGCTAGTCTTGAATCTTTGGTGGATCGTAGAGGTGATATAACTTTTGTGAAACATGCTTGTCTTGAATCCTTGGTGGAACGAAGAGGAGATGTAACTTTTGCGAGACATGCTTGTCTTGAATCTTTGGTGGATCGTAGAGGAGATGTAACTTTTGTGAAACATGCTTCTCTTGAATATTTGGTGGATCGTAGAGGAGATGTAACTTTTGCGAGACATGCTTGCCTTGAATCTTTGGTGGAACGAAGAGGAGATGTAACTTTAGTGAGACATGCTTATCTTGAATCTATGGAGGAACGAAAAGGAGATGTAACTTTTGTGAGACATGCTTGTCTAGAATCTATGGAGGAACGAAAAGGAGATGTAACTTTTGTGAGACATGCTTGTCTTGAATCTTTGGTGTACATAGGGGAGATGTAACTTTTGTGAGACATGCTAGTCTCGAATCTTTGGTGTACATAGGGGAGATGTAACTTTTGTGAGACATGCTTGTCTTGAATCTTTGGTTTTCATAGGGGAGTTGTAACTTTGGCGAGACATGCTAGTCTTGAATCTTTGGTGTTCATAGGGGAGTTGCAACTTTGGCGAGACATGCTAGTCTTGAATCTTTGGTGTTCATAGGGGAGTTGCAACTTTCGTGAGACATGCTTGTCTTGAATCTTTGGTGTACATAGCGGAGATGTAACTTTTGTGAGACATGCTTGTCTTGAATCTTTGGTGGATCGTAGAGGAGATGTAACTTTTGTGAGACATGCTTCTCTTGAAACTTTGGTGGATCGTAGAGGAGTTGTAACATTTGTGCGACATGCTTGTCTTGAATTTTTGGTGGATCGTAGAGGAGATGTAACTTTTGTGAGACATGCTTGTCTTGAATCTTTGGTGGATCGTAGAGGAGATGTAACTTTTGTGAGACATGCTCCTCTTGAATCTTTCGTGTACATAGAGGAGATGTAACTTTTGTGAGACTTGCTTGTCTTGAATCTTTGGTGGATCGTAGAGGAGATGTAACTTTTATGAGACATGCTAGTCTTGAATCTTTGGTGGATCGTAGAGGTGATGTAACTTTTGTGAAACATGCTTGTCTTGAATCTTTGGTGGAACGAAGAGGAGATGTAACTTTTGCGAGACATGCTTGTCTTGAATCTTTGGTGGATCGTAGAGGAGATGTAACTTTTGTGAAACATGCTTCTCTTGAATATTTGGTGGATCGTAGAGGAGATGTAACTTTTGCGAGACATGCTTGCCTTGAATCTTTGGTGGAACGAAGAGGAGATGTAACTTTAGTGAGACATGCTTATCTTGAATCTATGGAAGAACGAAAAGGAGATGTAACTTTTGTGAGACATGCTTGTCTAGAATCTATGGAGGAACGAAAAGGAGATGTAACTTTTGTGAGACATGCTTGTCCTGAATCTTTGGTGTACATAGGGGAGATGTAACTTTTGTGAGACATGCTTGTCTTGAATCTTTGCTGTACATAGGGGAGATGTAACTTTAGTGAGACATGCTAGTCTTGAATCTTTGGTGTACATAGGGGAGATGTAACTTTTGTGAGACATGCTTGTCTTGAATCTTTGGTAGAAGAGGAGATGTAACTTTTGTGAGACATGCTAGTCTTGAATCTTTGCTGTACATAGGGGATTTGTAACTTTTGTGAGACATGCTAGTCTTGAATCTTTGCTGTACATAGGGGAGGTGTAACTTTTGTGAGACATGCTAGTCTTGAATCTTTGGTGTTCATAGGGCAGTTGTAACTTTTGTGAGACATGCTTGTCTTGAATCTTTGGTGGATCGTAGAGGAGGTGTAACTTTTGTGAGACATGCTAGTCTTGAATGTTTGGTGGAACGTAGAGGAGATGTAACTTTTGTGAGACATGCTAGTCTTGAATCTTTGCTGTACATAGCGGAGATGTAACTTTTGTGAGACATGCTCTCTTGAATGTTTGGTGGATCGTAGAGGATATGTAACTTTTGTGAGACATGCTTGTCTTGAATCTTTGGTGGATCGTAGAGGAGTTGTAACTTTTGTGAGAATTGCTTGTCTTGAATCTTTGATGTGCATAGCGGAGATGTAACTTTTGTGAGACATGCTTGTCTTGAATCTTTGGTGGAACGTAGAGGAGATGTAACTTTTGTGAGACATGCTAGTCTTGAATCTTTGCTGTAAATAGGGGAGATGTAACTTTTGTGAGACATGCTAGTCTTGAATCTTTGCTGTACATAGGAGAGATGTAACTTTTGTGAGACATGTTAGCCTTGAATCTTTGGTGTTCATAGGGGAGTTGTAACTGTTGTGAGACATGCTAGTCTTGAATCTTTGGTGGATCGTAGAGGAGATGTAACTTTTGTGAGACATGCTTGCCTTGAATCTTTGGTGGATCGTAGAGGAGATGTAACTTTTGTGAGACATGCTTGTCTAGAATCTATGGAGGAACGAAAAGGAGATGTAACTTTTGTGAGACATGCTTGTCTTGAAACTTTGGTGTACATAGGGGAGATGTAACTTTTGTGAGACATGCTAGTCTTGAATCTTTGGTGTACATAGGGGAGATGTAACTTTTGTGAGACATGCTTGTCTTGAATCTTTGGTAGAAGAGGAGATGTAACTTTTGTGAGACATGCTAGTCTTGAATCTTTGCTGTACATAGGGGAGATGTAACTTTTATGAGACATGCTAGTCTTGAATCTTTGCTGTACATAGGGGAGATGTAACTTTTGTGAGACATGTTAGTCTTGAATCTTTGGTGTTCATAGGGGAGTTGTAACTTTTGTGAGACATGCTAGTCTTGAATCTTTGGTGGATCGTATAGAAGATGTAACTTTTGTGAGACATGCTAGTCTTGAATCTTTGCTGTACATAGGGGAGATGTAACTTTTATGAGACATGCTAGTCTTGAAACTTTGCTGTACATAGGGGAGATGTAACTTTTGTGAGACATGTTAGTCTTGAATCTTTGGTGTTCATAGGGGAGTTGTAACTTTTGTGAGACATGCTAGTCTTGAATCTTTGGTGGATCGTAGAGAAGATGTAACTTTTGTGAGACATGCTTGCCTTGAATCTTTGGTGGATCGTAGAGGAGATGTAACTTTTGTGAGACATGCTTCTCTTGAATGTTTCGTGGATCGTAGAGGAGATGTAACTTTTGTGAGACATGCTTGTCTTGAATCTTTGGTGGAACGTAGGGGAGATATAACTTTTGTGAGACATGCTTGTCTTGAATCTTTGGTGGATCGTAGAGGAGGTGTAACTTTTGTGAGACATGCTTGTCTTGAATCTTTGGTGGATCGCAGATGATTTGTAACTTTTGTGAGACGTGCTTGTCTTGAATCTTTGGTGGATCGTAGAGGAGATGTAACTTTTGTGAGACATGCTTGTCTTGAATGTTTGGTGGAACGTAGACTAGATGTAACTTTTGTGAGACATGCTTGTCTTTAATCTTTGGTGGAACGTAGAGGAGATGTAACTTTTGTGAGACATGCTTCTCTTGAATGTTTGGTGGATCGTAGAGGAGATGTAACTTTTGTGAGACATGCTAGTCTTGAATCTTTGCTGTACATAGCGGAGATGTAACTTTTGTGAGACATGCTTGTCTTGAATCTTTGGTGTTCATAGGGGAGTTGTAACTTTTGTGAGACATGTTAGTCTTGAATATTTGGTGTTCATAGGGGAGTTGTAACTTTTGTGAGACATGCTAGTCTTGAATCTTTGGTGGATCGTGTAGAAGATGTAACTTTTGTGAGACATGCTTGCCTTGAATCTTTGGTGGATCGTAGAGGAGATGTAACTTTTGTGAGACATGCTTCTCTTGAATGTTTGGTGGATCGTAGAGGAGATGTAACTTAGGTGAGACATGCTTGTCTTGAACCTTTGGTGGATCGTAGACGAGTTGTAACTTTTGTGAGACATGCTTGTCTTGAATCTTTGGTGTACATAGCGGAGATGTAACTTTTGTGAGACATGCTTGTCTTGAATCTTTGGTGGATCGTAGAGGAGATGTAACTTTTGTGAGACATGCTTCTCTTGAATCTTTGGTGGATCGTAGAGGAGTTGTAACATTTGTGCGACATGCTTGTCTTGAATTTTTGGTGGATCGTAGAGGAGATGTAACTTTTGTGAGACATGCTTGTCTTGAATCTTTGGTGGATCGTAGAGGAGATGTAACTTTTGTGAGACATGCTCTTCTTGAATCTTTCGTGTACATAGAGGAGATGTAACTTTTGTGAGACATGCTTGTCTTGAATCTTTGGTGGATCGTAGAGATGTAACTTTTGTGAGACATGCTAGTCTTGAATCTTTGGTGGATCGTAGAGGTGATGTAACTTTTGTGAAACATGCTTGTCTTGAATCTTTGGTGGAACGAAGAGGAGATGTAACTTTTGCGAGACATGCTTGTCTTGAATCTTTGGTGGATCGTAGAGGAGATGTAACTTTTGTGAAACATGCTTCTCTTGAATATTTGGTGGATCGTAGAGGAGATGTAACTTTTGCGAGACATGCTTGCCTTGAATCTTTGGTGGAACGAAGAGGAGATGTAACTTTAATGAGACATGCTTAACTTGAATCTATGGAAGAACGAAAAGGAGATGTAACTTTTGTGAGACATGCTTGTCTAGAATCTATGGAGGAACGAAAAGGAGATGTAACTTTTGTGAGACTTGCTTGTCTTGAATCTTTGGTGTACATAGGGGAGATGTAACTTTTGTGAGACATGCTTGTCTTGAATCTTTGCTGTACATAGGGGAGATGTAACTTTAGTGAGACATGCTAGTCTTGAATCTTTGGTGTACATAGGGGAGATGTAACTTTTGTGAGACATGCTTGTCTTGAATCTTTGGTAGAAGAGGAGATGTAACTTTTGTGAGACATGCTAGTCTTGAATCTTTGCTGTACATAGGGGATTTGTAACTTTTGTGAGACATGCTAGTCTTGAATCTTTGCTGTACATAGGGGAGATGTAACTTTTGTGAGACATGCTAGTCTTGAATCTTTGGTGTTCATAGGGGAGTTGTAACTTTTGTGAGACATGCTTGTCTTGAATCTTTGGTGGATCGTAGAGGAGGTGTAACTTTTGTGAGACATGCTAGTCTTGAATGTTTGGTGGAACGTAGAGGAGATGTAACTTTTGTGAGACATGCTAGTCTTGAATCTTTGCTGTACATAGCGGAGATGTAACTTTTGTGAGACATGCTTCTCTTGAATGTTTGGTGGATCGTAGAGGATATGTAACTTTTGTGAGACATGCTTGTCTTGAATCTTTGGTGGATCGTAGAGGAGTTGTAACTTTTGTGAGACATGCTTGTCTTGAATCTTTGATGTGCATAGCGGAGATGTAACTTTTGTGAGACATGCTTGTCTTGAATCTTTGGTGGAAGGTAGAGGAGATGTATCTTTTGTGAGACATGCTAGTCTTGAATCTTTGCTGTACATAGGGGAGATGTAACTTTTGTGAGACATGCTAGTCTTGAATCTTTGCTGTACATAGGAGAGATGTAACTTTTGTGAGACATGTTAGCCTTGAATCTTTGGTGTTCATAGGGGAGTTGTAACTGTTGTGAGACATGCTAGTCTTGAATCTTTGGTGGATCGTAGAGGAGATGTAACTTTTGTGAGACATGCTTGCCTTGAATCTTTGGTGGATCGTAGAGGAGATGTCACTTTTGTGAGACATGCTTGTCTAGAATCTATGGAGGAACGAAAAGGAGATGTAACTTTTGTGACACATGCTTGTCTTGAATCTTTGGTGTACATAGGGGAGATGTAACTTTTGTGAGACATGCTAGTCTTGAATCTTTGGTGTACATAGGGGAGATGTAACTTTTGTGAGACATGCTTGTCTTGAATCTTTGGTAGAAGAGGAGATGTAACTTTTGTGAGACATGCTAGTCTTGAATCTTTGCTGTACATAGGGGAGATGTAACTTTTATGAGACATGCTAGTCTTGAATCTTTGCTGTACATAGGGGAGATGTAACTTTTGTGAGACATGTTAGTCTTGAATCTTTGGTGTTCATAGGGGAGTTGTAACTTTTGTGAGACATGCTAGTCTTGAATCTTTGGTGGATCGTAGAGAAGATGTAACTTTTGTGAGACATGCTTGCCTTGAATCTTTGGTGGATCGTAGAGGAGATGTAACTTTTGTGAGACATGCTTCTCTTGAATGTTTCGTGGATCGTAGAGGAGATGTAACTTTTGTGAGACATGCTTGTCTTGAATCTTTGGTGGAACGTAGGGGAGATATAACTTTTGTGAGACATGCTTGTCTTGAATCTTTGGTGGATCGTAGAGGTGATGTAACTTTTGTGAGACATGCTTGTCTTGAATCTATGGAGGAACGAAAAGGAGATGTAACTTTTGTGAGACATGCTTGTCTTGAATCTTTGCTGTACATAGGGGAGATGTAACTTTTGTGAGACATGTTAGTCTTGAATCTTTGGTGTTCATAGGGGAGATGTAACTTTTGTGAGACATGTTAGTCTTGAATCTTTGGTGTTCATAGGGGAGTTGTAACTTTTGTGAGACATGCTAGTCTTGAATCTTTGGTGGATCGTAGAGAAGATGTAACTTTTGTGAGACATGCTTGCCTTGAATCTTTGGTGGATCGTAGAGGAGATGTAACTTTTGTGAGACATGCTTCTCTTGAATGTTTCGTGGATCGTAGAGGAGATGTAACTTTTGTGAGACATGCTTGTCTTGAATCTTTGGTGGAACGTAGGGGAGATATAACTTTTGTGAGACATGCTTGTCTTGAATCTTTGGTGGATCGTAGAGGTGATGTAACTTTTGTGAGACATGCTTGTCTTGAATCTATGGAGGAACGAAAATGAGATGTAACTTTTGTGAGACATGCTTGTCTTGAATCTTTGGTGGAACGTAGAGGAGATGTAACTTTTGTGAGATATGCGTGTCTTGAATTTTGGTGGATCGTAGAGATGTAACTTTTGTGAGACATGCTTGTCTTGAATCTTTGGTGGATCGTAGAGGAGGTGTAACTTTTGTGAGACATGCTTGTCTTGAATTTTTGGTGGATCGCAGATGATTTGTAACTTTTGTGAGACGTGCTTGTCTTGAATCTTTGGTGGATCGTAGAGGAGATGTAACTTTTGTGAGACATGCTTGTCTTGAATGTTTGGTGGAACGTAGACTAGATGTAACTTTTGTGAGACATGCTTGTCTTTAATCTTTGGTGGAACGTAGAGGAGATGTAACTTTTGTGAGACATGCTTCTCTTGAATGTTTGGTGGATCGTAGAGGAGATGTAACTTTTGTGAGACATGCTTGTCTTGAATCTTTGGTGGATCGTAGAGGAGTTGTAACTTTTGTGAGACATGCTTGTCTTGAATGTTTGGTGGATGGCAGATGAATTGTAACTTTTGTGAGACATGCTTGTCTTGAATTTTTGGTGGATCGTAGAGATGTAACTTTTGTGAGATATGCTTGTCTTGAATCTTTGGTGGATCGTAGAGGAGATGTAACTTGTGCGTGACATGCTTGCCTTGAATCTTCGGTGGAGCGAAGAGGAGATTTAACTTTAGTGAGACATGCTTCTCTTGAATCTTTGATGGAACGTAGAGGAGATGTAACTTTTGTGAGACATGTTTGTCTTGAATCTTTGGTGGAATGAAGAGGAGATGTCACTTTTGTGAAACATGAAAATGAAAACCTACATACTGTTTTCCAGTCTCTGACTGGGTCAGAGATGTAATTAGTACATTGGGGTCGCAACTCCCAAGGTTATTTATAAATGACTGATAGATGTAATGAAATGAGAATGGAGGGTGTTGCTGGAATGAATGACAGGGAAAACCGGAGTACCCGGAGAAAAGCCTGTCGCGCCTCCGCTTTGTTCAGCACAAATCTCACATGGAGTGGCCGGAATTTGAACCACGGTATCCAGCTGTGAGAGGCCGACGCGCTGCCATCTGAGCCACGGAGGGTTTGTGAAACATGCTTGTATTAAAATCTTTGGTGGAACGTGAGTGGAGATGTAACTTTTGTTATCTTTGGTGGAACGTGGAGGAGGTGTAACTTTCGTTTAATATGATGTGTGGTACTGATCTACAAACTTTGGAGTGCTTAGGCACTTAGTATTATATCCCTAGTGGCAGCTTGGTGTCTTGCATGTTGGTGAGAGCTATGGGGTACGGTATTTCAGATTTTCCACAATTTACGTTCTGGAACAACAATCGTGTGTTGCTGGAGTGAATATATCTTTAAACGAAGTGTTAGAATCACTGCACAAATAATTATGAAGGTACAGTATCATTGTTATATAGCAAGTGCCAATATGAGAATATGCAAGTTGTGTTGATACACAGAGACGTTAGTAACAAAATAAACTCATTTTCTGGAAAAGAAAAATTTACACCGCCAAGCCGATTGCACCATCGTTCTTAACATAACACGAAGCACATCACTAACTTTTTTGTCGGTATAGTTGGATACACACTGTATACAAAGAATTTATTCCTGAAGTTTTGAAGTTGATATTTGATGCAGCCTGTATAACGTCATGGAATATTTTCTTTCGTTGACGGTTTAGGTAGCATAAGCCAAGAAGGCACTAGGACTGCCATTATTTTCTTGATTTCCTTCATTAAATCTACCATTATTCTGTTCAGCGTCGTAATATAGGCCCAGCTGCCAAAATAAAAATTCGGTCCCCCTCAATTAAAATATAAAACCTATGAATAACTAAATATAAATTTAAATACAGCTCGCAGAAGTAACGCAATATATTGTCAAGTAATATTTTAATATGTTTTATTTGGCTGCCTCCGTGGTTTAACGGCTACGCTGCTGAACTGCCAACCATGAACAACTTAGGTGCTCGTACTTAGCTTTACTGGCTTTCATTTTTCAGTAAGTGTTGACCTACACTCTGTAACCGATACCGAAATCTCGGTTATAATAATTTATTCGATTACAACATAAAATAAATAAATAAACATGGGCGCCCGCAAGGGGGGGCAAGGGGGGCGCTTGCCCCCCCCCCCCCTGGAATTCTAAAAAAGTTGATGTTCAATTGTTTAATATCATACCAGGTTATTTCATAAACTGAACTTACTGACAGTCATCTAGCATCTGTTATATTCACAAATTTCTGTAAACAATTCAATGTTGCTGACGTTATATTGGTATTTATATTCAAGAAAATTGTTAATGTGACCCCCTTGGAAAAGATCCTGCGGGCGCCCATGTAAATAAATAAATTTATAAATAAATAAAATGTAATCAAATACTCGTTCAAAACTGAGTTGACTGGTTGCTACTACACCAACTTCTTATTGGCATAATATATTGTTGTCGAATAAACGTGTGATAAAAGTTAAATGTTCTGCGCAATTTGTTCAAAATACTATCTCAGGTGCACTACGCATTGTCTGTCTATTAGGTCATCAGCCCAGAGGCTGGTTGGATCCCCATATAGCACCACCAAAGGTTATGCGGTTATAAGGAAACCGCAAAAACCAATGGCAGCACCAAAATGAGGCGTACTAGGCAAGACGAGGAGTGAGGTAGTTTGCCATTGCTTTCCTCACTGAGTCAGAAAGTGCTATTGCAGCACGACTGACCCTATGAGCAGCACCTTTCATAACACTCAGATGCACCAGTCATGCTCTGCATGTCATTACTCAGCACTACTCATACCCCAGCAGCTTCCATATTGACACAGCCATGGATGAGACTGGGACTTCGGTGGAAGCTACACTTTACTCTGGCCTGTGCCAAGAGATGGATACAAAAGTACTGTATCCATCATGTAATGGCAGCAGGCAACACTACGCATTAAGAAAGTATAATTCCCTAGCTAAAGTATGATATTTCGGTATTAATATTTTAATCCTGTAATTATTTCGTTTAGATAATTTGGTGCAGGGTTTTAACTAGGAGCGTGTCACGGTGCGCCAAGGGCGAGCATTGTTTACAGCTGTGCTGTTTTACAATCCACACAATAAACTGCTGCTAGGTGCAACCAAGTGGCAACTCCTCAACGTACACATTGTCAAAAAACTGATCGATTTCGACTCATCCTAAAAACCAGTCCTGATCATTTGCGTGCAGAGTGACCGTTTATACCGGGCGAGTTGGCCGTGCGGTTAGGGGCGCGCGGTTGTGAGCTTGCATCCGAGAGATAATGGGTTCGGACCCCATTGTCGGCAGCCCGGAAGATGGTTCTCCGTGTTTTACCATTTTCACACCAGGGAAATGCTGGGGATGTACCTTAATTAAGGCCACGACCGCTTCCTTCCCACTCCTAGTCCCTTCCTATCCCATCGTCGCCACAAGACCTATCTGTGTCGGTGCGACGTAAAGCAATTAATATAAATAGAAACGGTTTATTGCGACGTCGCTTTTAACGTCGTGTTGGATATAACGGCGAAATATAACGGTCCCGTCTAAATTCCTCTACAAACAATGCATTTAAAAATCGGTTAGTACGACATCACTTATTACAACACACCGTATACAACGGCGTTTTTAAAAATCACATTTTCGGAGAAATGTATCGACTACAGCGTCCAATATTGATTTATGTTTGTTACGCATCTGGAGATTGCTGACAACAATTTAAAGGTTATTTTCAAACTCTTGTCTTCATTAGATCTTTTTTTTTTGCAAGTTTCTTTACGTCGTACCGACACAGATAGGTCTTATGGCGACGATGGGACAGGAAAGGGGTAGAAGTGGGAAGGAAGTGTCCGTGGCCTTATTTAAGGTACAGCCCCAGCATTTGCCTGGTGTGAAAATGGGAAACCACGGAAAGCCATCTTCAGGGCTGCCGACGGTGGGGTTCGAACCCTCTATCTCCCAAACACTGGGTACTAGCCGTAATTCAGCGAATGCAGCTATCGAGCTCGATTTCATTAGATTTCAAATTCGTCCGTCTGTTAAGTAATGTCGCAAAATGAAAGGGAAAGTTATTAATATTGAAGAAAAGTCTAAAGGTGCCCAAACCGGACAAATTGGCCGTGCGGTTAGGGGCGCGCGGCTGTGAGCTTGCATCTAGGAGATAGTGGGTTCGAATCCTACTGTCGGCAGCCCTGAAGATGGTTTTCCGTGGTTTCCCATTTTCACACCAGGCTAATGCTGGGACTGTACCTTAATTAAGGCCACGGCCGCTTCCTTCCAATTCCTAGGCCTCTCCTATACCATTGTCGCCATAAGACATATCTGTGTCGGTGCGACATAAAGCCACTAGCAAAAAAAAAGTGTCCAAAATCCAGGTCATCGGCCCCTCATTATGGTACTTATCGCTAATAAAGTAGAACCATGGTATTTGGCATGCAATCAAAAGTAGCGTAAATTTGCGGTATTCCACACATTATGGTACTGCTCACAAGTAATATAATACGTACATGTAACGCAGACCTATGGTGTTCCTCACATAGTGGTGGAAGACACAGCGTTATTGTAAGGTTAGGCGCGGACGGGACACATAATGAATCTGCCAGTTGCGTGCTGGGCTGGGGGAGGGAATGTGTATAGGGAAGTATGTTGGAAGATAATTACGTTTGGTATACTCATTGCCTATTTTATAAAGGTAAAATAGATCGGAGAACTGTAAACGGCTTCTCTGATCAAGCATACCCAAGTAGTTCAAGATGTTAGAATTAGTTTTGTTCTTAAAAACAGGATCGCGAGTCTTAACAATGGAAGTGAAAAAGTTAAAAAATACGATTTAGTTGAAATATGTTTGTGGTAGCAGGTGAGGACCAAATAGGGGAACAAAAGTCAATAATGGGGAGAATATGGGGGAAAGTATAATTTTAAGGCGTTTATATAATTAATTTCAGTGAACCTGTAAAGAAAATTGGATTGGTTATTTCAAGATAATTATGTCTATTATCACCCTTTTCTCCCTTTAAATACATCTACAATATAATCTTCCTGATATGGATATGTTCAAATATCCAGTTTTCACAAAAACTATTCATGTTTTTTTTTCTTTGCCAACATTTCCAGATAATTTTTCAGAAGACAATCCATGGAACATTTAACATAGAGAGTTCGAAAATAAAACTCTTCGGCAGGTATAGTTTCCCAGAAAATGAATGATATACTGTATTCGCTAGTTTTCATTGACCGAGCTCGATAGCTGCAGTCGCTTAAGTGCGGCCAGTATCCAGTATTCGGTAGATAGTAGGTTCGAACCGCACTGTCGGCAGCCCTGAAAATGGTTTTCCGTGGTTTCCCATTTTCACACCAGGCAATTAAGGCCACGGACGCTTCCTTCCCACTCCTAGCCCTTTCCTGTCCCATCGTCGCCATAAGACCTATCTGTGTCGGTACGACGAAAAGCAACTAGCAAAAAAAATTTTTCATTGAGGTTTATCATCTGTTAACTACCCTCATTATCGACTGTGTTTTGTTTAAAACAACTACGACAAATATGCAAATGTGGCGTGTGTGTTACTTTGTTGCATATCAGAAGTGCATGGTAGAATTAAAATAGCAATATAAAGTTATGAATATGACATATTCACTACTTTACCATAGCTACTTTAAGAAAAACCTAATATTCTTCAAAGTGCAAGGGTTCATTTTAGCATTTCCCTGACACCTACCGATTCGGCAATTTGTCACGAGATGTGTAACCCATATTGATAAATGTCAGTAACTAAAAATGCATGTTTGCACATTCGTTCGTTAAAAAGGCTGCCAACGTCTGCGCCCCCAGCCCGCCCCATCCCGCCAGTGCTTGTCTTCGTGACTGTACCGGGAGTCGAACTTGCGCAAGCCAGCGCTTATCGACCGACTTACCAGGCTGCTCTGTTAAATACGTCAAAACTGTAGCTAAAGGAGACAGCAAGTACAAGCTGGACATACCTTAGGGTACTTCAATGTCGAACGGTATGAATACGAAAATTACAGACTTTCGTTTTCTAGGTTGCTCCTTAGTCACACGTAGCAAATGTTCATAAAGACTTACACATATTTGCCATTTGCTTTACGTCGCACCGATACAGATAGGTCTTATGACGACGATGGGATAGGACAGAGCTAGGAATGGGAAGGAAGCGGCCGTGGCCTTAATTAAGGTACAGCCTCAGCATTTGCACGGTATGAAAGTGGGAAACCACGGAAAACCATCTTCAGAGCTGCGGACAGTGCGGTTCGAACTCACTATTTCCCGGGTGCAAGCTCACAGCAGCGCACCCTTGACCGCATGGCCAACTCGCCCGTTAGACTTCTTATAATCCTTGTGTATTGTACTCGGCACTTCAGCCTATAAAACTAAAAGGCAAATATCGTCGTCCTATTCTGTCTTTTCAATGGCCCATCACTGCTGCCAACTTGACCAATTACATATTGAAATCAAAATAACAATAAAAATCGAAACCTCCGTGGCACATCAGCCCCGAAGGACCATGGCCGATCAAGCGACCGCTGCTCGGATTATGAGGTGCCGTGTGGTCAGCACGACGAATCCTTTCGGCCGTTATTCTTGGCTTTCTGGACCGGGGCGCCATCTCACCATCAGATACCTGCTCAATTGTAATCACGTAGGCTGAGTGGAACTCGAACCAGCCCTCAGATCCAGGTAAAAATCCCTGACCTGGCCGGGAATCGAACCCGGGGCCTCCGGGTAAGAGGCTGACATATTGAAATCACGAGACATAAACATCAACAAACAACTTCAAAGTAAGTATCAATAATGGTGGTTCCCTTGGCCAAGTAAATGACCAGTCAAGATATTCATAATTAAGTCGGTTTTCAGGCTCAATGAGGAATTAAGGAAATAAACACTCTCTCACTCAATGTAATGTTATATATTACTGCCTATAGTTTGATACACGCATTACTATAACCGTATTCTTCGCTGTTTGCCTGGTGTAAATAATTGAGCTTCCTTCTTGAAATTTGCAATTACTTGTCGGAATGAAGTGAAAGCACGCTGTAATAATACACACCAGCAAATATAACACACGTACATATCTATCTATCTAAGAATGTTTTCATTCCCCACCCTGAAGGGAATTTTGCCTATGCCTAAGGATGTTACTACTGTATTTATTCATTTATGATTGCTTTTCTTTTTTTTAGAACATACATACAAGCAAAAAGTATATGCATAATAAAGTGGAAGGGTTTCAGACAGTTTGCTTTTTTTTTTTTTTTTGTAATAACATAATTTACAGCTTTTACAAATCTTCAAGGATTGTCCATTATCCGACGCCTGGGATACCAGATATGAAGACAGACAGCGAACGGTGGAAATATTTAACCATGGGACATTGTTCTTGTAAAACACTTACAGACCTGGAAGATATACGGGAGAGTACGGGAGGTTAAACCAGTGTTTCCAGGGGAGTGAATGCGTGGTGGAGAAGTGGAAGTTTAAGGTTTGGTTGGCTGCGGCCTGCAGGTGATGGAGGACTAAGGAACGATTGTAGGGGTGAATGTTGAGCAGGGAGAGAGTGACGAAACGGACGTACAAATACCGTAAGTCAAATACACAAAGGCTAAGTCTGCAAACCGTTCTAAAGTTGTGGCAATACAAGGTTACGTTAGGTTGATAACTAAATTTCCTTCCATTTGAACTGAACTGATCTTTATATAGAAGGTAACGTTGCTTTCCTTTTAGGAGGAGTTCTTGCAGAAATTCCTTGCTTCTTATACTGTACATCCTGATAGAATTCTATACATAAGATTTGGGTGAAATAAGACCGTACTAATAAAATGCTGCGTTCGTCATTTAACACGAGCTACGTCATTAAATTCATTATTTGAATATGCCACAATTCTACTTACCTGGTATTGTCCAAACAGATTTACAAACCTGCATAGTAAAAAAAAAAGGAAAATATGCTTTACTTATACCCACAAATGTAACACTATACTGCTAATAATAAGAGTTGGTGTCTGACATTTCTTAGAGGGAAGTCCGTTTACCGCCTGCCGAGGCGGGATAAAGGGAGTGGCTGTGTGGTTGCCATGGAAACGAGGGTGGGGCGACTGCGGTTGCCATGGAGATAAAACTTCAGGGCAGCTCGTCTTGCTGGGAGTTGCCAAACCTGTCACTGTCACTGATAAGAACCTGATTGTATAAGAGTGATCGCAAATGGGACGACACCGCCTGGCCAGGTAGTCTACAACAGATCACAGCGGTCAGAATGAAGGAGGGAACAAGTGAGCCGGAAGCGAGGAGTAAGAGCATATAGAAAGGAATGCTGAAATGTGGCAACATCGTGAAATGGCACGTGCAGTGCTCCTCCCTCCAACCTTACTTGTCAGACGCCAACTTTAGTTAAGTCTTGTATAGAGATTTTCACAGCACGGCAGTGGCAGTACGTATTATCTCGCAAGTCTCGAAAAATTCACGACTACATAGTGCCAACGTGCTAGATTAACAGTAACTGGAAGTCGTCGTATCCGCAAATAGTGTCCCTAAACTGTATAGTTCGCGACACTGAATCGAACCCAACAGTCAGAAAGTAACTATAAATCACTACCTTCAGTGTTAACAGGAGAGAAAAGTAAGGTTGTACACTTAGTGTATGCGCTTACATGACAGGGCCTATAAATCAGTGTTAATAACCGCCATCGTGGTCCAGAAGTGAAAATATTACGGTTCCATTAGGTTCACCCCACTTCTGCCTGTCTGTGTGTTGAGTCATTAGCCCAGAATCTTCAATATAGCACCATTGAAGGTTATACAGTTACAGAGAAACTGCAAAAGCAGATACGGGCGCTATAATGAGGCGTACTAGAGAAGATGAGGAGTGAGATAATTTGCCATTACATTCGTCTCTGAGCCAAGAAACGTTAATGCAGCTCGGCTGATCCTACTCATAATACACAGGCGCACTACAATAACTCTGCCCTGAATGTCATTTCTTTGCTATTTGCTTTACGTTGCACCGACACAGATATGCCTTATGGCGACGATGGGATAGGAAATGCGTATGAATGGGAAGGAAGCGGCCGTGGCCTTAATTAAGGTACAGCCCCAGCATTGGCCTGGTGTGAAAATAGGAAACCACGGAAAACCACCTTCAGGGCTGGCGACAGTGGGGTTCGAACCCACTATCTCCCGATTACTGGATACTGGCCGCATTTAAGCGACTGCAGATATCGAGCTCGGTAATGTCATTTCTAATCACTCATTCTTTTGTTTTGTAAAATTGTAAAAATAAGTTTCGTTTTGTTTTGTTTAATTATTGACCTTTGGTCTTGGGTAGAACAAACTTCCACACAGTTACAGCTATAACTGAAACTTCAGGAGTAGTAGGGCAATGTATGTTCTAAAACACCGTGTCAGCATTTTTTGTGCAGAGTCAGCACCTGAGGTCATTGACCCCTACTAGTGTACCTATACGGGTTCTGACCCCGAGATCATTGACCCCTAGTATAGTAGTAGTGCAATGCGGATTCGCGTAAGAGAGCAAGAATAACCCCACAGTCGCCATCGTGGAGGGGCCTAGTTTTACGGCTAGCTGCCCTTCCCGACACCATATTGGAGAGGCCAAACGTCACTTTTACGGCCAGATGCCTTTACCGACGCCATTTTGAGTAGTAGGGTAATGGGGATTCGCATAAGAGAGCACGCCTAACTTCATGGAGGGGCCTAACTACACAGGGCCAAATTTACGGGCAGATGCCTTTCCCGACGCCATCTGGAAGGGCCTAACAACACAGGGCCCCAGTTTTACGGTCAGATGGCATTCCCGTTGCCATGTTGATCCTCCCACCAGAGGGGGCACATATAGTCTAACCTAGTTTAATGTCCAGATTACCTTCCCAACGCCATCTGGAAGGGCCTAACAACACAGGGCCCCAGTTTTACGGTCAGATGGCATTCCCGTTGCCATTTTGATCCTCCCACCAGAGGGGGCACATATAGTCTAACCTAGTTTAATGTCCAGATGACCTTCCCGACGCCATCTTGGAGGGGCCTAAGTACACAGGGCCCACTTTTACTGTCAGATGTCCTTGGGCCTGCGAGACCTGAAGTCTGACATTTGAGCGGTGAAAGCAGTAAATACGAAGTAAGCTGCGTTGTCATAGTTACCTCAGTCTGCGGCATATCACCCATTCGTACGGGCTGAGTGTTTAATAAAACAAGTAAGCCTAATGCAATTCACTAAATTTTGACCCATTCCTAAACTCATGCTAATAATTCGAGCATTTAAGACAGACTACGAGGTTTCATAATCACTAACAAAATCATTAGTTTCTGACAATAACCTCAGCAAATATAGGATAGAACTGTACAACAAGCCATTGATTAACTTAAAAAAACTAACAACGAAAATATTTAGAAAACAAGCACGTAAATATATAAAGCATCAACAACTAACACAGTACCACCGCGAATAATATCACAAAAGCCAACCCACGTGGCAATAGCTTCCTTAAGTGTGACATCGCTATTATCGTTGCCATAGCAACAGACCATTTTCGAACAGCGTTAGTCAACTTCTTCACGCCGGTGGCCCTAAATATCAGACTCTCCAATTCTCGTGGGCTTTAGTATAGTTCGAATAAGAATCGCTGAGAACACAGAAGCTAGGAATTAACAATACAAAGTAGCAGCATATCTGTGTTGTAAAGGAAACCGTGTATATTTATTGTATGCGATAAAACGTAAAAAACAGTACTGGTGTGTTGCGCCATTGCAGGCTGCACAAATCATAGCAGACACGCAAAGGAACGAAACGTACGGTACACTTTCATTAATGACCTAAATAAACGGTGGTAGCAAGAAGTAATTAAGACTTTATTGAAAGCCATTTTGCTCAGCTTCGAGGGCTCGGAAGATTTTATGAGCATCCTCTTCCGACAGCTGTGGCGCAAAGGGTGTCAAGAAGTTCCAAGTGTTCTCCAGGAAGATAGTGAAACATTATGTACAAATATTTTATCATATGATACTGATGAAGTCGATAAAATCTCGGATATCTTGTATCAGGACGATGAGTCTGAGGTCAACGTTCAGCGCATAACATCTTATTCTTTACTAGAGGATGAGCAAGAGTTCGTTAAAGCCCCCGAAGAGTTAGTGGAACAGCTCGAGGACAGTCGCGTAACCAAGAATCGTGATGATCTGCTTGAAGACCTCGCCGACTATATAGCTTTTAGGGTAAAGAAGAAGAACTTCGGCATAGAAAGAGATTACAGTGAGAAAACAGGTCAAAATCAACAAGGGATAGAATTTGGATTTCAAAGGGATACAGATGCAGTTTGATGCATCCCGCAGGGAGGTGGTACTACACGTTAGTGCAAATGGAAAAAGAGTTCAATTTTTGCTTCGGGAAAGAATAACGTCGTCTTAAACCTTACGGATATCCTGGGATATTCTGAAGAAGAAATTCCCCAAAATTCATGAATTTGCAGCGAGTTAATTCGTGAGAAGCCGCTCTTTTATTCGAATTAACTCTTTAGACAAAAGCAAAGCTTTCAAGAGACAGTGTCAGTGAATACAATACCGATAAAAATGACATAGAAAGAGGTAAACCAAAGGAATTGAATAAATTCCACTGATGCTATAGATAAGTGTGTTTGATAATATACTTTTTAAATATCATCATTACTCTTCATGTGTAACACACCTGTTTATCTTTTATGAAAGGCAGTTTAAATATTCTGTGGTTCGAACCCTACTGTCGGCAGCCCTGAAGATGGTTTTCCGTGGTTTCCCATTTTCACACCAGGCAAATGCTGGGGCTGTACCTTAATTAAGGCCACGGCCGCTTCCCTCCCACTCCTAGCCCCTTCCTCCCTCATCGACGCCATAAAACCTATTCGTGTCGGTGCGACGTAAAGCAAATAACAAATATTCTGTATTTGAAACTTACGCTAATAGTGTTAATATACAGGCTCATTGGCCGGCTCCATGGCTAAATGGTTAGCGTGCTGGCCTCTGGTCCCAGGGGTTCCGGTTTCGATTCCCGGCAGGGTCGGGAATTTTAACCATCATTGGTTAATTTCGCTGGCACGGGGGCTGGATGTATGTGGCGTCTTCATCATTATTTCATCCTCATCACGACGCACAGGTCGTCTACGGGTGTGAAATCAAAATGTCTGCACCTGGCGAGCCGAACCTCTCCTCGGGCACTCCCGGCACTAAAAGACAGAGGCCATTTCATTTTTTCACAGTCTCTTTAATTTGTATAGACTATATAATGTGTCACTCGTAGGAGAGCATTTGACAGTGTATATAGTTTCCTAATATATTGTTTGCAACAATGGACATACTTCTTGCGGTCATCAAGCTTTAGTGTTCGAGTCTCTAACACCTTGTTATTGTTGTCGTATTTAGGTGTTATAATATGGAATGGCCATTCCACTGCGATCGCAGTCGTAGCATTATTCAAAGCAAAGTCATCTCCGTACAGGCCATGAAGGCCCTTGGAGGGGTGGAAGGTAAAGGCTTCCACCTCGGCACTTGATGGGGTAGAGTGGTTAGCTCTACTCCCGGCCGCCTTTACTCATTTTTGATGTAGGGTGAGTGAACCTCAGGGCCATGTGCACCTCCGGAAGTGGAAATCTGGTTTCTTAAATTTTACGACTTTCTGACGGTCATTCGAACCCATGTCCTTCCAGGCGAACCGAGCACGCCTTTACCGCCTCGGCCAGGCAGCCGCTCGTAGCATTGTAACAACCTTATAAATATTTCAGAAACGCTCCGTGATTCACATTGTATTTGATCTCATACCGTACTTTTACTCGAATGTAATAGTGGAATGCCTTTTCTGAGGCGAGGTTAAAATATTGTTACCAATAAAACTCCATCTGTTTCATTATTCTAATTTATTTCAGGATGACCTGCGTGCGCACACACACACACACACACACATGTATAAACACACACAATTCTAACCAGTTATGAATGGCCACACTTACTATTTAATGTCTATTTACAAATTGCTCTTCCTTATGGCGTCGCAGGCGGTCCAACCCGTTGGTATGCCTGCGAACGCTTAGCCTAATCCTTACTTTCATTTTCCCCTAGTCCAGTCACTCCATACAGCAGCTGTGTGTAGGCAGCTGGATCTGAATACGGGGCTACGGGCCACTCGACACACGACGACTGTTCGTTGGTTCGTCTCCACAGACAGTTCAGTAATTCACACAGTCACATGCAGTTAACAACTAAACAGCTCAACATTATTCAACAGCAGGACGATACTCACGACAGCGAACATTAACACAGGTCCATTACGATAGCGGATGTCCTCACTGACTCACGGCGATCCTCAGTCCACAGAAATACACAAACACACTGTTCTCTCAGGTAGCACACGTCTTCCGTTCCGTCGTCTCCAGCCCACCTACTCACTGGTCTCTCCGACACCACAACAACAGCTCCTCGTTCAGACCTCGGTGCGACACTAGCGACAGCCAACACCTCTGTCGCCCTCAGCCCAGCCACCGAACCCCAACACAGTGAGTCTCACACTGACTCCATCACGGAGCACGGAGCCCCACTCTTACTGGCTGCCCGCGGCTAGCCTCCCTTTTTATAGCTCGGCTGATCTGAGCCAGAATTTTCGCGAGGTGACTAGAGGCAGAACATTTCCGTTGAATCTCCAAGAAACTCACAGGTAAGCCGGCTGACGAGAATAGTACACGGAAAGGGCGATCGTCTGGGAGATCCCTGGCCGTGTGAGTCACTAGCCCCTTCCTGGAAGTACCAAAAGGGGCTACCACGGGGCTGGCACGTAACAATTTCAATAAAGTTCTCTTATCTCCAACTTGTGGCTAAACATAGGGTGAGCAGACGCCCTATTTTACCCGGACATGTCCTCCTTTTTAGACCATTGTCCGGGGGGATTTATTAAGAATACCCTTTTATTAGTGAATCTATTTATTTTGGTGCAATCCGTTTCACTACTTCGTTTTTACAAGTATTCTTCATTACGCAGCGTCATCATCGATATTGCATCGATATACAGAAATGTGATGAATGGATATACAGTACATACGATTATTCTGTGCATGCCTTGTATTGTGATAATGTACTCTATTTACCACTCTGTATAGTGCATACTTCTTTCTCGGCAATACCCCCCCCCCCCCTCAGAATACTGCTATATTAATGTGCGACACCTGACAACGTGACAAGCGACAGGATGTCATCTGGATTTGAAGGAAGACTGTTTTAAATGGATGGCACTGAAAGTAACATTGATTACCGTGATGTATTCTGTATTTAGCTTTCAGAAATGATGATGTAAAATATTTTGATCAGTTCTGAAATTTCAAACAATTCCCGAATGAGAGCAGTAATAACCCTGAATTTAACAAGTAACCTTGTAGTCAGAGATGGGCAAAATTGATGGTAGTTCAGTGTTATTAAAATTTGCAGAACACATTTTTCTAAACCAGTGCACAATGCAAATGTAGAAAGAGTATTTTGATTGATCTCAGCACATTGGACTGATAATAAGAAACGTTTCAATAATAATAATAATAATAATAATAATAATAATAATAATAATAATAATAATAATAATAATAATAATAATAATAATAATAATAATAATAATAATCCGCCGGGCTGAGTGGCTCAGACGGTTGAGGCGCTGGTCTTCTGACCCCAAATTGGCAGGTTCGATCCTGGCTCACTCCGGTGGTATTTGAAGGTGCTGTGCTAACCTTTTCATTTCTACGTAACTAATGCATCCTACATCTGCTCTAATCTGCTTGTCATATTCATACCTTGGTCTACCCCTACCGTTCTTACCACCTACACTTCCTTCAAAAACCAACTGAACAAGTCCTGGGTGTCTTAAGATGTTTCCTATCATTCTATCTCTTCTTCTCGTCAAATTTAGCCAAATCGATCTCCTCTCACCATTCGATTCAGTATCTCTTCATTCGTGATTCGATCTATCCATCTCACCTTCAGCATTCTTCTGTAACACCACATTTCAATAGCTTCTATTTTCTTTCTTTCTGAGCTAGTTATCGTCCATGTTTCACTTCCATACAATGCCACGCTCCACACGAAAGTCTTCAAAAACATCTTTCTAATTCCGATATCAATGTTTGAAGTGAGCAAATTTCTTTTCTTAAGAAAGCTCTTCCTTTCTTGTGCTAGTCTGCATTTTATGTCCTCCTTACTTCTGTCATCGTTAGTTATTTTACTACCCAAGTAACAATATTCATCTACTTCCTTTAAGACTTCATTTCCTAATCTAATATTTCCTACATCACCTGCCTTCGTTCGACTGCACTCCATTACTTTTGTTTTGGACTTATTTATTTTCATCTTGTAGTCCTTACCCAAGACTTCATCCATACCATTCAGCAACTTCTCGAGATCTTCAGCAGTCTCAGATAAAATAACAATATCATCGGCAAAACTCAAGGTTTTCATTTCCTCTCCTTGGACTGTGATTCCCTTTCCAAATTTCTCTTTGATTTCCTTTACTGCCTGTTCTATGTAAACATTGAAAAGGAGAGGGGACAAACTGCAGCCTGGCCTCACTCCTTTCTGGGTTGCTGCTTCTTTTTCAAAGCCCTCGATTCTTATCACTGCAGACTGATTTTTATACAGATTGTAGATAATTCTTCGTTCTCGGTATCTGATCCCTATCATCTTCAGAATCATAAATAGCTTGGTCCAATCAACATTACCGAATGCCTTTTCTAGATCTACGAATGCCATGTACGTGGGCTTGTCCTTCTTGATTCGATCCTCTAAGATCAGACGTAAAGTCAGGATTGCTTCACGTGTTCCTGCATTTCTTCTGAAGCCAAATTGATCTTCTCCCAACTCAGCTTCAACTTGTTTTTCCATTCTTCTGTAAATAATACCTGTTAAAATTTTGCAGGCATGAGATACTAAACTAATGGTGCGGTAGTTTTCACACCTGTCAGCACCGGCTTTCTTGGGAATAGGTATAACAACATTCTGCCGAAAATCGGATGGGACTTCTCCTGTCTCATACATCTTGCACACTAAATGAAATAACCTTGCCATGCTGATTTCTCCTAAGGCAGTCAGTAATTCAGAGGGAATGTCATCAATTCCAGATGCCTTGTTCCTATTTAGGTCACTCACAGCTCTGTCAAACTCTGACCTCAAAATTGGGGCTCCCATTTCATCAGCATCAACAGCCTCTTCATGTTCTAGAACCAAATTATCTACATCTTTACCTTGATACAGCAGTTGGATATGCTTCTGCCATCTTTCTGCTTTGTCTTCTTTCCCTAGAAGTGGCTTTCCATCTGAGCTCTTAATATTCATACACCTAGATTTCCTTTCTCCAAATGTTTCCTTGATTTTCCTGTATGCAGCATCTACCTTTCCCAGGACCATACAGCCTTCGACATCCTTGCACTTCTCCTTCAGCCATTCTTCCTTAGCTACCTTGCACTTTCTATCCACTTCATTCTTTAATCGCCTGTATTCTTTTCTGCCCTCTTCATTTCTAGCATTCTTGTATTTTCGTCGTTCATCAATCAGGTCTAGTATCTCCTGAGTTATCCACTGATTCTTAGTTGATCTTTTCTTCCTTCCTAACATTTCTTCAGCAGCCCTACTGACTTCTTTTTTAATGACTCTCCACACTTCCTCTATAGTGTTTCCTTCAGCCTTTTCATTTAGTCCTTGTGCAACATGTTCCTTGAAACAATCCCTCACACTCTTTTCTTTCAACTTGTCTAGATCCCATCTTTTTGCATTCTTTCCTTTCTTCAATTTCTTCAACTTCAGATGGCATTTCATGACCAACAAGTTGTGGTCAGAGTCCACGTCTGCTCCTGGGAAAGTTTTGCAATCCAACACCTGGTTTCTGAATCTCTGCCTAATCGTAATGAAGTCAATTTGATACCTTCCAGTGTCTCCAGGTCTCGTCCACGTATACAGCCGTCGTTTGTGGTGTTTGAACCAAGTATTGGCAAGGACTAAATTATGATCAGTGCAGAATTCAGCCGGCCGACTTCCTCTTTCGTTCCTTTGTCCCAATCCAAATTTTCCTACTGTACTACCTTCTCTTCCTTGGCCTACCACTGCAATGGTTTTATGTACCTGAAAAGCGAGTTTGCAGTGCGGAAAACAGTGGGTTCGAACCCTACTGTCTCGTCGCCATAAGACCTATCTGTGTCGGTGCGACGTAAAGCCAATTGTAAAGAAAACCCCACTGCAGGCAGCCTTGAAGATGTTTCTCCGTGTTTTCCCATTTTCACACCAGGCAAATGCTGGGGCTGTACATTAATTAAGGCCATGGCCGCTTCCTTCCCACTACTAAGCCTTTCCTATCCCATCGTCACCATAAGGCCTATCTGTGTCGGTGCGACGTAAAGCAACTTGCAAAAAAAATCATCTAAAAATTTCATTGGCATCAGATAAGTAGTTTCCCATGTATATATTCTTAATTGGGCGGTTCCTATAGAAGAAGGCAGAAACCCGGACAATATTTACTACAACCACAAATGAGAAAGAATTAATAGACTTCAGAAACAATTTGTCTTATACGCTCGGAAAACTTTGGTATAACTAATTTTGAAATAGGCCAGTTGGTTCATTTGTAATTAACACCTAAACTCGAGTGTCCACAATAAAAAATCCGGCAGTATCTGTGTTGGGGCGACGTAAAGCAAATCGTAAAAGATACAAAGAATAATTATACATTTTGTAATTTTCTGGCGCTAAAAATATTATACGTAAGTTGGTTTTCATTATCAGTAATATTAACCCAAACCTGTAATGCTTTGAAGGGCAAAGTGGCGCAAATGACTAAACAGTAAAACGGTACAAGTAACTGCGGGCATGCACGTAAAAAATTCTTGTGCCAAGGATAATAATTATTATTGCTTAAGATTCATATACAATTGGACAACATTACATAGAACAAATTTATATCAGTAACGTTTTGATTAACGTCCACCAGAATTTGCAACAGGATCCAAACTTTCCAGCTCTTTTCTCAGAAGTACATAACTCCCTCAATTGTTGCATTTATGATCATTAAAAGTGATGTTGAACAGAAACCCCTTGGCACATACAGCATATAAGAGCACTGGCCTGCCACGACAACTGCATATTAAGAGTCTCACGAGCTTTATTGTTTGGCTTTCGTGACCGGATCCACTGTATCTCGTATCGTGCAGCCCCTCATACGGCTGAGTGAACCCCGTTCCCGCCCTCAATCCAGTATTAAAATCCTTGGACTTGCCGGGATTCAAACCCGGGGCTGACAGTAGGAGTAATGTTGGCTGCAAACACTATTACCACAAAAACTGTTATGGAAACAGCATCGTAACAGCCTTCGAATCCTGGCCAAGGCATTTAGAATATTTCAAGTGAAAACTCACGCCCATGTCGTTAATATTCTAGAAAAATATGGAGGTCCCGTGGCTATCGAGAGACAAATAAAACAGCAAGTTTGTTTCATATTTACATCGGGGGCCCCATACGAAGAGTGAGCCGTTTTCTTTGGCAGCCTGTACTATGTTATCATATATTGACACTTCGCCAAGATGAATGATATTATGAGAACATCGCATGACCTAATAACGGGTATTAATCACCATATGCATGATCAGAAACAAGACAACTACGAATCACTATTTTACGTAATATTCATAGAGTGGAAATAGCCTTAATCGCTTGTGTATGAGTCTGAAAGCCATCCCGAGAAATATATTGATGCTGGAGTATCTCAGTATTCACCCAGTAGCGTCATTAATCTCACTCGTCTTGAAATAGAGCTTATGTTAGTCCGAGGTAACGAGAGAGACATTGCTCCCTCGAGACACCTTGAGGATTTAATGAACGCTGTGCTCTGGCCTGTAACAAACAGCTTCTTAAAACCCTCTCGTACTATGTTGCGGATGCTGAACAGGGACGTACGCAGAAATTATTTTCGGGGAGAGGGGATATTAAATATTAAAATTTGTAGGGAAGGGTTATTCTGCCCGAAGGCAGGTCGGAATCTCCACAGAGGTGTTCCTGAGCCGGAGTTTACGTGCGGTAGGGTGGTCAGTTCCTTTCCGCTCCTCCATTAACTTACCCCCCACCAACAGGGCGTGGCAACCCATCCAACACCTGACCACACCCAATGTTGCTTAACTTCGGAGATCTCACGGGATCCGGTGTTTCAACATGGCTACGACCGTTGGCTTAAAATTTGTGAACTTCTATAAAATAATGTTAGGTGCATATTGTGAAATTCGAAACACTAAATTAAAACTTTGAAAATAACAATTATTTAATTAAGACACATTTGTATTCATGTTGATGATTACAATAGCAGACGTCTCCTAGTTTTTTGGCCAGATCATGGATTATATTTTTTACGGTCACATGATTATCTTTGTGTATATACAAAAGAGCTAACACATTCAATCTTTTCTGTGCAATCATATCCTTCAAATAACCTTTCAAGTATTTCAGGGATGTAAAAGAGCGTTCTAGTGTGGCAGAGGTTACTAGTAAGACACCAAACAGTTTCAGTGTATTGTTGGGAAAATATCACTTTCGCAAAATTTTAAGTGCGGAAATGAAGTCCATTGGTTCAGGATGATTGATTTTAGCAGGAAAACATATTTATTTATATTTATTAATGGATATATCGACACATTGTTGGCAAATACGTAGTTCAAATTAAAAGCAAAGCCATGAGCCACCTAAAATCTTCATTTACATGGTTGCCACAATTAATCACAAGTTCTGAACTTCAAAATTTCGCGGGGTGGGGGGGCAGGATTTATCCCCACCACATGCCCCCATCTTCGTACGCCCCTGATGCTGAAATATCACTAGAATACTGCATTCCTGTCGATGCCCATGTGATGAGATAGAACAGAACAGAACAACTTAAGCTCACAGGCTTATTTCCAGAGCTAAATATTTTGAATGTCTTCTTCCTGGATGTTTCCAATTTCCTGAAGTCAGCAATTTCGTATGGATTCAACCCATTTTCGCGGTCGCATGCCCTTCCTCACGTCCACCCTGTATTGCATGTTTCTGTGGTGGTTGTATTGCGAGGTGTTGTATGTAGATGAAAATGCGTACTAAGAAAATCATAAACACCCAGTCCCGAGCTAGAGGAATTAACTAAAGGCAGAAATCTCAGCAATCGAACCCGAGGCCCTCTGAACTGAAGGGCAGTACGCTGACGATTCAGCCCAGCAGCCAGACGGATTTTCTGAATATCTTTGTAAATAAGAATATAATTTTACCTGTATTTTGCTTGCATTTTACTTTCATTTTTAATCTCGGATTAGGTAAGCGAAAATCGGAAGCAGGTTCAGTTCAATACTGTCTGACTGTTATTTGCTATTGAACAGTGGGAAAACTGATCAATTTTTTTTGTCGAAACTCGGTGTGAAGGTGTATAAAAACTATAGACAAAATTTCAGCATCGGATTCTTCATATAGGGGAGGGGAGAAAGGTATGACAACATGAGACCGGAAGTGTACTGGACAGTTGCTGAGTTATCCGACCTTTTAGTTGGTTCCTAATCAAGAGCAGTCGATTACACGACGGACTTTACGTGTCCCCAAAAGTAAAATTCCAAAGAGTTCCAGTCAAGGAAGTGTGGTGGCCAAGAACTCGGTCCACCTCTACCTATCCAGTGCCCAGGACAATAGTTTACGCATTAAGGAGGTGCCTGCGGGAAAAAAATTCTAAAATGTGCGGGAGTGCCATCGTGCATGAAGTAGAGCTGTCGACACGATGTTAGCGGTATGCCATCCAAGTAATCAGGCAAAGTACTTAGTACGCTAGAAATATGAGTAGTTCTGTCCACTGAGCCTGTCCGGAAGAACGCAGGGTCCCGACAAGCTATCACCAAGAACTGGAGAGGAGAGGATATCATATGCGGGGGCGTAGAGGTAAGGCCAGACCCACATAAAATTTATTTGCCAAGTGATTTTTTTTTAGTTGCTTTACGTCGCACCGACACAGATAGGTCTTATGGCGACAATGGGACAGGGAAGGGCTAGGAGTGGGAAGGAAGCGGCCGTGGCCTTAATTAAGGTACAGCCCCAGCATTTGCCTGGTGTGAAAATGGGAAACCACGGAAAGCCATTTTCAGGGCTGCCGACAGTGGGGTTCGAACCTACTATCTCCCGAATATTGGATACTGGCCGCACTTAAACGACTGCAGCTATCGAGCTCGGTGCCAAGTGATTACTCTTATATAACAGTTATTGTAACCAGTGTCTCACATCTAACCGTAGCTACCTAGGTGATGCAGCTCATTGGATTGATTCAAATGAGTAGTATCGTCATTCTACATTACAAGTTAAACATCGTAGAGAAAATCACAATACCGCTAACTGCACAGAAGAGTTTGAAGATGTAGTTCGTGAACGAGGGTTGGAAGAAAAAGTTGTCACTGTTTCCACCGACAATGCAAGAAATATCATTCTAGGAGTTGAGAGAGCAAATTACAATTACAGTAAGCTTAAATAAAGCTTTCAAGGATACTGTGTGAACTCGATTAAACGGTTAACCGATCAAAATTTTTAATCGATCGACAGCTATTATTATTATTATTATTATTATTATTATTATTATTATTGTTATTATTATTATTACGAAACGGTGCCCGCGCCCCCATAGACAAGAGTCACGTGTGCCCCAGCTTTGACAGTCCAGTGTTAGATTTTCAAAGGACCACATAATAAATTACTGAGTCCCAATATCTTCTTGTAAGAACTATGGAAAGCTAGTAATTAACGTTCCCATTCATCGGGGATCACGCTGTAGGCCTGTTTAAGCTATTGATCGGGTGAGCTTTCCGTTCACATGAAAAGTGTATATGAACAGGAAATACAGTAACTTTCTTCCCTGCTTCGAACATCAATAACTCGTCGTACAGGTCCACCATTAAGTCTACGCTCCACAGGTGAAGGGCTAAACACCAAAAAATTTCCTTGTCGAGTAGCTGAAGGCCCCTGGAAGAGTAGTAGTTAAATTCACTCATCCCAGGGAATAACAAGACAAGTCAAAAAATAATGTTATTAGGGGAATCATTTTCTTGGTCCTAAACAATACAAAATCACAGATTCACCAAATGTTGTCAAACCATTCTGCGTTTCACGACACAGCTTTTTATATAATGGTTTTGGTTGGATTTTGTTTAATTCAAAAATTTTGTTTTGGATCGTGAATGAAACTGAATTGTCCTATACTGACCAGGCATTTATTTTTTTATGTGGACCAGTAAAAAACAAAGTCACATTTGTGTATTGTTAGCTAGTTTGATTTAATGGTTCTCATTAGCAGAATCAGCTGTGTAAATTCACTGCCAATAATTCATTTTCAAGATAATAATGTCCACGTCCATAATGACCACAGAAAATGCAGACAAACTGACTTATCTGGTTGAAACCATTTTTATTAACAACATTCAGAATATTAACAAGGTATCTCAACTTATCCGATTCTTGCAGGGGACTGTTTTTGTATTCTTGCAAATCAGGAAGTAAAAATGGGCTATTTCTTCAATATTATGATGAAATGACATCTTGTTAGTGTCAAAGGAGAAAGTTACTGCATACATTTAAGAAAAACGAAAAATTTGACTTATCTGGTATTCCCGGGAAAAGTGAATTGTAAACTCAGCACTAACTTTTTTCTTCAATTTGCTTTATGTCGCACCGACAGAGAGGTCTTATGGAGTCGATGGTACAGAAAAAGGCTAGGAGCGGGAAGAAAGGTACGACCTGGTGTGAAAGTGGGAAACCACGGAAAACTGTCTTCAGGACTGGCGAAAATGAGGTTCGAACCTACTATCTCTCGAGTGCAAGCTCACAGCTGCGCGAACCTAACCGAATGGCTGACTCGTTCGGTTGAATATAACTTCATGACAGCATTTTTTATCTTGTATATTTCAGTGATCCTACAGTACAATTTGTAGCTCCATCATTAAATACTGTAAGTTAAACAGAAAAAAATGTTTGTGTAAATAATCAGAGAATCAGAAAAGCAGCGGACAGTATAGAACCGCCATTTTGAGTACAATTCTTTGTAGTAGCATATGGTGGTTTCCCTTTTTTCATATCAGATGATTCATGTCAGTAAGAAGAGGTGCAGTTCAGGCACGTTTCACTATATTAATATCTTGTCAGGAAACACAAATCGCAGCGTGCCTTTTGGCCTCGACAAACCCCCTAGACGAAGCAGTGCATCGCACATCTCTCAAAAGCAGCTTATCCAAGCTAAAAGAAGCCCTACCGGAAGCAACGAGGGGGAAAACTACTTCAGTGGGGACCCAGTAAGCTTTGCTGACGGTAACACAGCTCCCTATTCCCGCTCGCGACAATCTTATCTTTAAATCGTTAGAAACCGATCGAACAATTAGTAATGTATAACTCTGAAGTGAAGCAAGATTCTCTTAGGTAGAAATGCCCTGCCTACGGAAACACTTTCTTGTAAACATGACTAAGTTGTGGATTTCTTCCAACATTTTGCTCCTTAAAATGAAATCAAAGACTTTTGGGTTATTTATTCGTTTTATGTTATTTGGAGTGAAGTGAAGTATAGTACAATTTCATTTTTTTTTTTTTTGCTAGTTGCTTTACGTCGCACCGACACAGATAGGTCTTATGGCGACGATGGGACAGGGAAGGCCTAGGAGTGGGAAGGAAGCGGCCGTGGCCTTAATTAAGGTACAGCCCCAGCATTTGCCTGGTGTGAAAATGGGAAACCACGGAAAACCATTTTCAGGGCTGCCGACAGTGGGGTTCGAACCTACTATCTCCCGAATACTGGATACTGGCCGCACTTAAACGACTGCAGCTATCGAGCTCTTTGCGAAAATTTCAAGCCACGTACGGAACTCATCTCTGAATTTATTTAGAAAACAATGTCATATAGCAGGAGGCTTTTCTTCAACACATATACAGATTAAAAATTGTTGATACAAAATCTTTCTTTCTATTGCGAGGAGTAAACGAAAAGAAAAAATAAATCACGAAGAAGAAGGAATGACGATCTTATTCTTCTTCTTTCATGACAAAAAAAGAAAAATTGTCATGTACAACAATATGCACACATTTAAAGACAAAATCGTGAACCTCCCCTGCCTAAAATATAGAAGCCTCATATGAGGCTTAACAGTGGTTGTTTCGGCCTCGGTAAGTCCCTTACGTTTAGGAGAGGGAGTGTGATGGACGTACTCTTAATTGAGTTACAGCCTCGGCATCTGTCTGGTGTAAATATAGGAAACCACGGAAAATCATTTTCAAGGCAGCTGAAAGTGGGTTTCGAACCCATAATCTACCGAATGCTAGCCTAAAGTTATACGGGCCGTAATGCATAGCAAACTCCGTGGTGTCATGTTTATGATACGGAGATGGAAATATTAAGCGTACACGTTAGTTTTCATTCCTCAAACAATACAGAGATCTATCTTTAGGTCTCTACGCACGGTAGTCTAATAAAGAGCCGAAATGAGTGACTCAAACGGTAGAGCGCTGGGTTCTATCCCAGCTCAGTCCGGTGCTATTTGAAGCTGCTCAAGTACGCCTGTCACGTGTCGGTATATTTACCGGCAAGTAAAAGAATTCCCGTAAGATACGATTCCGGCAACTCGGCATCCGCATTGTAAACAAAAGACGAAAACCTATAGTTATAAGTGACTGTTGATTTCATTATCATAAGCATAGGACGTCTAGTTTTACATGGAATCCGAACAAAAGGGACGAGATATTTTGTTTCAAAAATCTCACTTGCATTTACCGGGACTCGATGTGCAACCACCTTAGTGAAAAGCCAGAGACTATGCCACTTGTCTAGCACGCCCAACATCTTCATTGTAGACTGTTATGCCTTTCAGCATTCACTCTGCGATCCTAACCTATGCTACAATCTTTTATTTGTAACTAATTCCGTGACCTTGTTTAGTTCTCTACTTCTTATCTTTAAATCGTTAGAAACCGAGTCTAACCATCGCTATCATAGTCTCCCTCTACTTCCTTTACCCTCTATAACCAAAAACAAAACCAAACACTGTGGCGCAACAGCCCCGAAGGGCCATGGCCTACCAAACAATCGCTGCTCAGCCCGAAGGCCCGGAGATTACGAAGTGTCGTGTGGTCAGCACGACGGATCCTCTCGGCTGTCATTCGTGGCTTTCTAGACCGGAACACTCCATAACAGAGTCCATCATTCTCCTAGGTAATCTATCCCCCTCCATTCGCCTCACATGATCCCACCAAGCTAACTAATTTATTGTTACACTGGTAATACTGTAGTCAGATAGTTCGCGTGCCAGAGGTGAGAACCGAATAGACGATCCAAATCAGGGCCACGTACCCTTGAAATAGGTAATTCTCTTTAAACACATCGCATTGAATGTTAAGGTTGGTTCAAGAAAACGATAATAATAATAATAATAATAATAATAATAATAATAATAATAATAATGAAGCAATTCATTCCATTGAAAAACTACATGAAATTGCCATGAAAACGGGACTTCAAATTTCGTATGAGAAAACTTTTTTTCTTCTTGGTAGTTGCTTTACGTCGCACCGACACAGATAGGTCTTATGGCGACGATGGGATAGGAAAGGCCTAGGAGTTGGAAGGAAGCGGCCGTGGTCGTAATTAAGGTACAGCCCCAGCATTTGCCTGGTGTGAAAATGGGAAACCACGGAAAACCATCTTCAGGGCTGCCGACAGTGGGGCTCGAACCCACGATCTCCCGGATGCAAGCTCACAGCCTCACGATACTTAGATGGACAACCTATGTTAACTAAATTCGGCAAAATTGTTCAAGTGATCCAATTTAAATATTTGGGAGAAATTATCCAGCCCTCTGGTTTAAACCGTGAAGCAAAGGAAAGAATTTCCAGATTACAGAAAGCATACAGGATCACTTGGAACAGGTGTAATAAAAAATCAATATCTCGGAATGCAAAACTTAGACACTATAATACAGTGATCAAACCTGAAGCGTTTTACACCTCAGAAACCGTAATCATTGGTGGCGGATCTTTAACCAAAGACATTGAGAAACAAGAAAGGGACATTTTACGAAAATTTTTTGGCCCAGTTTGTATAGATGGAATATGGAGAAAAAAATCATCCCAGGAGATATATTGTCATTCTGAAAACATTCCTCACACTTTTCGGGAAAGGCGATTGAAATTGTATGGACACATTATCAGAATGAACACTAACAGGCTAACTAAAAGAATTCTCAACCTGACCCTTTCATTAAAAACCAAGAACAGCTGGCTTCGTGAAATTGAAACATATCTCCAGGAAATCAACATCTCAGAAGACACTGTACAGGACTGATGTAAATTCAGAACTAAAATCGACAATCACCACTTTGAAGTCAAACCCAACACCAGAGCTACTATAACTTGGACAGAAGAGCGAAAGAAGCAGCTCAGCGAGAGGATGAAGAGATTTGGGGAGGAAAAGCAGGCCAACACATCAGCTAAGCAAGTTCAACTGTGCTCCTGAATAGGGCATAACGATATCAAAAGAAATATGGCACAGAATCAATGTTTACTGACGTGGGATAAAACAACTCCCATAGGTAACACGATAGCCGAGAATATAGCACACTTTGGAAGCAGAATCAGGTCAAGTTCAATGTGCACGCACGATTTTTAATTGAGGTCTTGTATTATCTTTACCAAATAACAATTTGAGACATTTTTGTGGAGGTATCTATCTTTTTTTTTTTGCTAGGGGCTTTACGTCGCGCCGACACAGATAGGTCTTATGGCGACGATGGGATAGGAAAGGCCTGGGAGTTGGAAGGAAGCGGCCGTGGCCTTAATTAAGGTACAGCCCCAGCATTTGCCTGGTGTGAGGTATCTATCTTCCATGTGGTCGTTCATATGTGGTATGTTTTAGGGAGCTTGAAACGCGATAGTGGTACTGTGTTACTGAGGGCCGGAGTCTCCTGAGAACAACTGTTTTTTATTTTATATTTCTTTGTAAGAGGTTTTACGCCACGCTATTTCAGACAGGTTGTCGTCGGCGATGACAGGAAGTGGGACAGGGAAAACAACGGAAAATCATCATCAGGGCTGCCGATTACGGGCCTCGAACCCACAATCTTCCGAAATGCAAACTCACAGCTACGTGACGCATACCACGCAGCTAACTCGCTCAATGAGACCAACTAAGTAACTGCTGACATGAGAGATAGAGGACCCGGTCAAATAAACCACCCTGCTAGGTGGCTGGACGTCTGAATGGGCAGTAGTCGTGTTGGCATTTAAGACAAGTTGGAATGCAAAGTCTCGCATATCTCCCGTCTGGTGTCTTGGCTGAGTGGTAAGCTTCTCGGCCTCGCTTCGATTCCCGGTCGAGCCGGGGATTTTTATTGCGTATGGTTAATTCCTCTGGCTTGGGGCCACTTCATCTACTCATAACACACCACCTTCCCAACGACCACAGGAACACATAATAGTGAATAAATAACTCCACAAAATGTTGGGATCGGGAAGATCATCCCGCCGTAAAACTGGGCCGAATTCCCATTCTGTTCGCTGTCTCATTACGTTACAAACCGCAAACTAATGCCCGGTGTTGGGTGTAACATTTGACAAGACTGCACAACTCTTCTACGAAGTGTTTCATCTTCTCCACAACAGTCACGTACACAAACGACTTTACAGCAAGTACCTCCACACAAAGAAATAAAAGGGCTTAGATCTGGTGAACGTGGAGGCCAAGCAATTGCTACATATCCAGTGATCGGGACTAAGACTAAATTGTGCTGGGGCGCCGTCGTACATAAATTATATCCTTCGATGGAGTGCCTTACAAAGAGTTTGATACCTCGGTAATTACAAATTTCCGAACTCATATTTATATAACGGTTGAAGAATCTGACCCGGAAATTTTTGCTATTTGCTATTTGCTTTACGTCGCACCGACACAGATATGTCTTATGGCGACGGTGGGATAGGAAAGGCCTAGGAACTGGCCGTGGCCTTAATTAAGTTACAGCTCCAGCATTTGCCTGGTGTGAAAATGGGAAAACCAACTTCAGGGCTGCCGACAGTGGGGCTCGAACCCACTATCTCCCGATTACTGGATACTGGCCGCACTTAAGCGACTGCAGTATTTTTGAAACACATTGTATACTCCCTTGACAGAGAGCAAGATACTGTCTTCAAAAGAGGCGGTTCTAGGAGCCACATTGTAAGAAGATTCTATCTTCTCAGGTATTGTCGAGACGTTCGCAATATTTTCTAATCAATAATTGCTTCTCACTTGGTTGGTTTGCTTATCGAATCATTCGCTGACTGAGTACGTAATGTGGGACACAATCGTTCAGTCAGTCTTCATTCATATACTTGCGGTTCTAAGGAGTAGAATGGCAGAGAATCCATCAAACAACTCAACACTAGAATTATTTTCCATTCGATGCCACTTTGCGTTCTATCGGTCATCACAGCTCATTGAGCCTTCACAGGAAATTGTATTTTTAAATTTTCTTTTCGTGTGCTCGCATACTGATTTGCAAACAGGAAAATGTAAGTCTCCTGCAACTGTTAAATAAACGTGAAAACTGTAGTTATTTCGTATTGTTTGGAATATCTTTGTTATGAAGTAATTAGGGAAGTATTATAATCTTCTTATTTCCTTCTACAGCTTTACCCACACCGCGGTGGGTTTCGATGTGAACTGTGTCACACATGTTGACTTGGCCTTGTTGTGTGGCCGGATGCCCTTCCTGATATCAAATTTATGAGGAGGAATGTATTCACTATTACGAGTTTCTGTGGTGGATGGTAGTATGTTGTGTATTTGAAGAGACAGATACAAATACGCAGTCCCTAAGCCGGAGGAATCAACTGACTCAGGCTAAAATCCCCGGCCCGGCAGGAGTCAAAACCAGGATTCACTGAACCAAAGGCCTCGACGCTGACCACTTAGCCAAGGAGGACAAAACTGTTGTATCATATTGCAGTGCTCAAAAAGGTTTTCATATTAATCTTTTACAAGCTATACAGGGTGTATCCCTGATGATGTTACAAACTTCCAGGGCTGATGGAGGACGGCAAATGGGTCAATTTGAGATAAGGAACCGTAGTCCGGAAACGTTCGAGTCTAATGTTATTAATCATCCAAGTTGTTTAACGTCTGTCTGTTCTCAACAGACGCCGGGGAGTCGGAATTTCGTCCCGCGGTATTTCTTTAACGTGCCGGAAGCCAACGATATGGGGTTGTCACCTTTAAACAGCCTTAAACGCCACCGACCTCAGTCAGTTTTGAACCCGTTAACTTGGTATTAGTATACCAACGCCGTATCCCGTACACCATTGTGGCCGGCAGTCAAAAGTTAAAGCAAAAGTCCGTCTGATACTTCCGAATGTACTGTACACTACATGCGCTAAGAGTACCATAGGGGAGACAATCCCGACGAACAGAAGAGGCTAGGATAATAATTCAACGACTCCAAAGTCGATAGCGCACTGTGTACTGACGGGATCGGTGTGCGATGCCTGTACTGTACGTTTCAGTCTGTGTTTACTCATTGAAGTGGTACGTTGATCAGACCTATCCAAATGGTGTTGTACCCGGTTACGGAACTTGCAGATATGATGATCGTGTATCGGCAAGCAAGTGGAAGCAGCAGAAAAGCCGAACGGTTGTACAGGACCAAATATCCACGTAGGACACATCCGGCTCACACCATGTTTCCACGACGGTTCCAACGATTAAGTTAAACAAGACAATTGGTACCACAGTACAATGACCGAGGAGGAGGACGAATTACACGGACTCCCGATTTAGAAGATGCAGTGTATGCTCGCGTGGATAAGGCGCCTGCAATCAGCACTCGAGCAGTTGCACGTGAAATGAATGTTTCGAATATGCCAGTGTGGCAAGTATTACGTGAAATGCAGCTACACCCCTACCATCCACAGAAAGTGAAGGCTTTGAGTCCTGCTGACTTCGCACCTTGAGTCGTGTTCAGCCAATGGGTCTTGCAACGCCTTGCAGTCGATCCTCACTTTCCTGCGCAGGTGCATTTCACAGATGAAGCCTGTTTCATCACAGACGGGGTAGGAAATGCCAAATAGTCACAACAGTCATGTTTGGGCCGATGAGACTCCCCACGCTACATTTGTGAAGACCCATCAGCACAAATATTCAGTCAACGTGTGGGCAGGCATAGTCAATGATTACGTCGTAGGCCCGTTTCTTCTTTCTCCCCGCCTAAATGCAGCAGTGTACACAGTGGTGATCAGAGATGTACTACCCACGTTCCTGGAACACATCCCACTTGCTTTTCGTCAACGGATGTGGTTCCAACATGATGGAGCCCCACCTCACTTTGAACTGAGGGTTCGTGAATACCTGGATCAGATATTCACTGCAAAGTGGATAGGAGGAAGAGGTCCTGTTTCGTGGTCCACTTGTTCACATGATCTCACTCCACTTGATTTCTTCTTGTGGAGCCACGTGAAAAGCCTTGTGTATGAGACAGCTGTCGAGACTGAAGAGAATCTCTGTGCAAGAATTCTCGCTGCCTGAGACGCTGTTCAAACGACACCAGAGATGTGCGAACGGGTACGACAGAACTTTGTGCGACGATGCCGTGCCTGCATTCTCGCAAGAGGACGCCATTTCGAACATTTGTTGTAAACGGAGCAGCGTGCGAAACTTGTGCAGGTAATCGGACTTCAATGAGTAGAACATTGCTTACCTTTTGACTCGATTGTTTCCGGAATATGGTTCCTTATCTCAAATTGACCCATTTGCCATCCTCCATCATCCCTAAAAGTCTGTAACATCATCACGGATACACCCTGTATATCACGGCACCGCACACATGTTTACAGCATTCATCGTGGCCAATTACTGACGCACATAGTAAATCTGAACCTAGATCGATACTTGTCCGATAGGAGACACTTGTCGTGTCGGCCAGTTTGGCATCACTTGTAAGGTGAGTGGTGTGCAGTACCCAGTTCTGCTACTGACCGCATTCGAAATGCGACACTGCTGTAAGAAGAATGGTGACAAGCGGACGTCGCTGCTCTTGTTGGAGTGAGTCCGAATGATGTCTCCAGAGTTTAGAGGAAGCTTAGGGAATCACAAACGGTTGATGATCGACAACGAATGGGTGACCGTCACAAAACAACTCGCAGGAAGGATCGGTAATTTTTGCTTTCAGCACGTCGTAGGTCCACTACTACTACCACTTTATCCCACAAGGATCGTCTAAGGGCCACCATAGTGAATGTCAGATGAGACAGTACGAAATCGGCTGCTCGTCGGAAGATTGATATTAAGGAGTCTTGTGCCAAATGTCTATCTTAAATCACACCATAGGCAACTCGTGTGTGGTGGGCAACAACTAATAGCCTATGGCATCAGAAAGAGTGGAAGCTCTATTCTGATGTGGTCACTACAAGCCTGCACCCATACAACAGGAGCATTCGACTCTGGATACGATCCAATAAGAGATGAAACGAGTCCTTCATCCTGGAGCACCATCAGCAACCAAGGGGTTACCGTCATGTTTTGGAATGGCATCATGTTTGGTCGACGTACGTCTCTAATTGCTGTCCAGGATAACATGGCAACTTCCAACCTGTAATTACAGGATTTGTTGCCACTGCAGAAGAAGTGGAAGATAATACACGTGTTCATCGAGGCATGCTTCGACAGACGAGACTTACTCTGCACCTAAGAATCCCATTGTTTTGAGGCAGATTACCCCACTCTTTGACAGCATCTTCAATCTGCTGTTAAACGTTAGCAGGAGGATTAGAACGACGGGGAGTTGTTCTCTTCAGTTCACTCCATGCATGTTCAACACAGTTCATGTCGGCAAAATATGCCGTTGCCGGCACACAATTCGCTGCACAGGGTATCCCATAAAAACTAAGACCGTCCAAGCGGCGTTTATACTCTCCGAAACGTAAGCTGCAGTATTGGAGGCGCGCGCATAGTTCCTGACCTTGCAAGCAGCATGCATGTGTTCGACCTTGCAGGCATCATTCGCCAGGCTGAATCTCAGCTGTGAACATAGTGAGACAGTTATCATTTTAACGCTCTGTTTTCATATGTAAAAGTTATTTTATGTACGAGTTGGTTCGGCAGGTACGCGATGCATTTATTCAGGAATTTCCCGGGTGAAGTGCCACCTTCACGAGCATAGATTCATGCAATATTGTAAAGAAATTTGAAACCACGAGCTCAGTACTCAATAAAAAATCTGCGCGCACACGAACAGTTTTAACAGAGAAAAAGCGATTGGTGCAAATCTTGAACGGTCACCGAATAAATCACTCACAAAATAAGCACAACAAGTATTAGTTTCGGTTTCTTCAGTACATAGATCTACAAAGCTATTACACATCAAATCGTACATGTTTACACGAGCCCATTGTTTAAACCCTGCCGCCACAAGAGTGAGATATTTTGAGTGGTATCTTGCATCATTGAATGATGATTTATTCGACCCTCAGTGTGTGTTCTTTTCAGATGAGGCCTGGTTTCATCTTAATGGTGGTGTGAACAGTCATATCTCTCGCTATTGGTGTGCAGAAAATCCTATTGGTGTTTGTGAAGTCCCTAATTTGATAGGAATATTGGTTTTTGGTGTGTTGTTAGTGCGAGACGAAAAATTGGGCCTATATTTTGAAGACGACAGTAAATGCAGAGAGGTACCAAGATGACATTTGGACGCCGTTCTTCCATTGGTTAACGGAAGACGAAAATTCGCGTGGGTGGTATGAACAAGATTCAGCCCCTGCTCATGCATTTCAGATAAATTTACTCGTAAGTGACAACAGATGCAAGGGCTTCATGTTTATCACAAAATACGATAACTTAAATATTCTTCCGCGACATAAAATACAGAATGTTGAATGACCTATTCGTATGATTTCTTAAAATCAGGTAGTTCGGGGGGTTGCTGTTTACGGAAGTGTGGATTGTTTTCAGAGTTGGCGGTTCATCTCTAAAATAGAATTCATGAACAGTGCGCCGTATTCCACTTCTGACAAAATCATCGTATTTAATGAGTCTGGAATTACTGCGAATTAACTTTTTCCTTTCCCGCTTCTTGCTGGGACTCTGGAGTGGCCCTTCGCTGGCTTCCTTCCATATTTTGAAGACGGAAGACCTCGAAATTCCTAAAAATTTTGCGACAATTTGTCCCACAAGTAAAAACCACCCACTGTTAGATCTGGAGAACGAGGGGGAAACAGACCAGCACTGATCACTCTGTCTGCAAACACTTCCGAGATTGTAAGAAGGGAATCTGTTGCATGGGCTTTTACTTCTATTGGTGTTACCCACTTTAGTTCTACATGTATATAAAAATTATAATGAATGCCTATCAAAATGTATCATTTTTCTTATGAAACAAGCATTAGTTGTGCCATACAGTACTGAAGAAGACGTAAAATCATATTGATATCTTTGAGTTTATCCTTTTAAATATCGTGTTTGCGGTTCAGTACACGGAACAGCCGGCCATGCTTGTCGCATTGCGCGCTTATTTCAGCGTGTTTCATTTTTCGTGTATTGCATTGCTTTTAGTTATTGTTTTTGTCTGTTTAGTATTTTATATAATCAATCAGCGAGTAATACATTTAAATTATAACTGAACATGTGAAAAGGAGAAGTAGTGAAGTTGTCAGGAGAAAGGTACGGCAAATGGTGCTTAATTTATTTTCATATTTGAAAACAAAGCATCCAGGAAGAAGTGTAAACTGGGTAGTAGATAAAGCCGCTCACTTCACTCTGCCGAATATCTCCCTTACATAAGCAATCACTGTAATGAGTGACACACAAAAAAGGGAAACATGCCGCACTGACCTCACCAATGATGATTCGCAGTGGTTAAGCTGAGTTATTACACGTGTTGACTACTGTATACACTTCCCCACTACAGGCTGACGCACGTGAGTTCTGCCACTATAATATTTCTGATTTCATTCGCAATGTTTTCAGTTTTTTCAATGTGTGAAGATTTGTTCGATAGACTTTTTCTTCCTGGGGCGCATAGTGTTTTGTTATAAATACAGTATATTGTGTTCAGCCAGAATGTGGTCACCAGATGCAATGCCTGCCTAAACCAGGAAGGACGACACTTTTAGTATATTTTATAAGGTAAGATATAAGATTGTATACACGCTTAAAGCAAGGCGGCCGCGCGTGACGTAAGTTCGGCTGCGCATAATACAAACACCGTGCGTTCAGTCTTAGTTTAATATGGGAGACGCTGTATGACATGCGTCGCAAAGAACTGACAGACCACTCTGGCTCGATGGACATGAGCATTAAAGCCCTCACACACAGTGGCAGAAAATCCAGTAACTACAGGTTGGAATATGCTGTCTCTGTACACTAGACCAGTCAATTAGAGGCGTACTTCGACTAAGCACGAAAACACCCCAAGACATGATGTTACCTCCGTGCTGCTGATGGGGTGTCGTATGAGTTGCGCCGAGTAAAAGTTGCGCCGTGTTAAAATCAGTAAAACTTGCGCCGTGGTCATTAATCATTCTAGGAACTAGAGGTCTTGTTTGGGAATTCCACAGGGAATGACACAACGCTTTTAGAATGAACATTCGCGACGGAAAACTGTAAATTTCAGTTATTGTTAAGATTTAAAAAGCTTCTTCATGACACTGATTGAACGTAGGCTTCCCATCACTGCTCCGGGGGCTAAATCTACGATCAGTTTAGATAGCGTTTATGTTGAACAAAGCTGGCGTTCAAAATAGTATTTCTGATTTCTTCGTATTTATATCAGCATCACTGTTTGAAACAATTTCATTTGTCATTTATTAATCTTTTATACCCAGGGGAATGCGACAGGCCTCGCCAGGGCACACAACTTCGTTTCTTTGGCAGTAGCTATGGTTCATTCTTGAGCCCTATCACTTCATAAGGGGTGCATGTAGGGGAAACGTAGGGTGAGACAGTTTTTTTTTTTTTTCTGTTTTCACTGGTCATTCTTTATTCAACAAATTCGCTACATTTCATTTGCCATCCATTAATCTTTGTCCGCAAAAGCACGTCAGATCTCGCATTCGGTAGTATTTTCTTCCTTTAGCGGTATTTCATTCTTCATTCATTCTATTCCTGACTCTGTCAGTTAGCTACAAACAGGCTGTGGATATTCTTCATAAGACTGAAAGATTGATTCCATGTTTCCACACTTGGTTTGTAAATTAAGTCAAACTACGTAGTTATACACATTTCACCCACTGATATAAATACGGTGCAGGTTTTCTAAATGTGCAAGAAACCAACATTGATAGAGTGAATACTGAGCTCGATAGCTGCAGTCGCTTAAGTGCGGCCAGTATCCAGTATTCTCGAGATAGTAGGTTCGAACCCCACTGTCGGCAGCCCTGAAAATGGTTTTCCTTGGTTTCCCATTTTCACACCAGGCAAATGCTGGGGCTGTACCTTAATTAAGGCCACGGCCGCCTCCTTCCCACTTCTAGCCCTTTCCTGTCCCATCGTCGCCGTAAGACTTATCTGTATCGGTGCGACGTAAAACAACTAGCAAAAAAAAGATAGAGTGAATAATATTTTTTATATATTAATTCCAAAATCTCAGTACTACAGATATCCACAGACATTCCTTGAACTTGGAAATAACCCCCTGCGGTGCAGCGCAGGTATAGCAGATGCTTATTCATTTCACAAGAAGCAGACCACGGAAATTTCTTCTCGGCTGCGCTGCGCGGCGCGGCGCGGTGTAGTGGGCGATTACCTTAAGACAGCTGTCAAACCACTTCTACTCCCGGCGGGGAATCTCCACGGCGCAAATTTTACTCGGCGTAACTCATACAGAACCGCTGATGGCGCTCCAGAATGGAGGGCTCGTTCCACCTCTCACCAGTCTACCTCCTGACTCTAATGTATGGGTGCAAGCTTTTACTGACCTCATCAGAAAAGACAGTACGCTTCCAGTGTTGTCAAGAAAGAAGGGAGGGAGATGATAATGTGATCTACGAATCAGATGCTTCGTTATATTGAGATTTGTTTTTGAGCGGTTATCAAGAGTGGGGAGAGCTCGGTGATATATTATCTAACGCGGAGCAATCCTCGAGACTCACACATCACTACCAGAACTTCAACTATTTTATTGATTTTTGAGACAGTGAGTGCTCGCTTCGAGACAGTTATTTTCGTACAGTGCGTTGTCGCTTTGACACAGTACTTAGCTGCTGTGATGCTGTCGGATCTGCGTGAGACGAAACAAGCTTACGGCTTGTGATATATTCAGTAATTATTCTGGACAAAGAACTACGTTTAGTTCAAGTCCATGGCATTTGGTACAAGTCTGTATGGTATCAGTAGATTAGCCAATTGAGATTTCTGCTAACATGTAAAAATTCATATCTTTGAATTTTCTCCTCCTACGATCAACGCTGATCAATTTTCATAAGTATAGGGCCAATGTCTAATTTAAAGACTAGGCAATTAGGGAGTGCTAGTCCAGATAGCCCAAATCACATCACAGAAGGAAGGAAGGATGTCCATGGAGCCAATTCTACAACAAGAAGAGGGGAACGAGTAACCACGGAAAATAGACGTCCTCAACGGAAGCTGCAATTGGTGAGCTTCAATTAGATAAAGCAAGCAACAGTTAATTTCAGTAACGTAAATTCTTAAATCCCTCCACGCTTAAAAGAACTTTTCCGATTCATCTCATTTTTTGTATAATAAATTCATTTGTATTTTATATTGCGTTAATTTTCTTTCTTAAGCGATACTTAATGGTTAATTATTTAAAATCCTACCTCTGTGATTTAAGTACAAGTCTCTATGCTAGTAAATATAAATTTTGCTTTACAGTTTTGTTTAAAACTGTAACGCTGGCGCCCAAACATTACACAGAGAAATGGGAAACCATGGAATGATAACTAATTCTATTTGCGTGGCAATTTGCGGGCAAGCCACATATAGTTTGTATTTATATTCATGTGTCCCCAGGTATTAACTATCGTCTCCCTCAGTGTTAAGCTTAGGAGACCGAACAGTTACAGAGTGTCGTGATGATGGCAACACGTCGCGAGTTAACCGACTTTGAACGTGGGATGATCATTGCCGCACGGCGAATGGCTCATAGCATTGCGGAAATTACATGAGAATTCTGGTATCCGAGGTCAACAGTGTCGATTGTAGATCTTTAATATCGCAGAGAGAATGTTACCAACCGCCTAAACCGCCGCACGGGAAAACCACAGGTGTTTAACGAACGGATATCACGTCGACTCCGCAGAACCATACTGGGCACTCGCCGGGCTACTGTGAGTCGGATCACCACCCAGTTGAATATTGGGAGTCAGGAACCCATTTCTACCAGGACTGTAAGGGGACAACTGCACCGCACAGGCTTCACCAGCCGACGACCAACTCGTGTCCCTTTGCTGACACCTCGACACAGAGCTCATCGAAGTCCATGGGCCCGCAAACAACGGCAGTGGACCATGGATCAGTGGCAGCGTGTGGTATGGTTCGATGAATCCCGGTTTCAGTTGTATCGAGCTGATGGGCACGTACGAGTGTGGCGTATGCCTCATGAAGCAATGGATCCTGCGTGTCAACAAGGTTGTGTCCAGGCGGAAGATGGCCCAGTTCTGGTCTGGACGGAGTTCACACAGTCACAATTAGGCCCAATTGTCCGGGTGTAGGAAGCGCTGACAGGTGCGCGTCATGTGGACATTCTTTCAGACCATCTGCTGTGCCTATCACTCACTGATTTAAAAATACAAAATGGAATTAAAATGAAAAATATTAAAAAATACGTGAAATAAAATACTCAATCGTCGGACTATGTACTCACACTTTGTTCTTACCTAATTACTTACACATACAATTGTTGATGGGCGCCAGCTACAAATAGATGTAGCGATAATAGAATGAGAGTCTTGAATATCTCTAGGGCAGGGCCTCTCAGGGTGCATGCACTGTGCACGGTGCGAAAGACGACTTCGCTTGGTTGACCAGAGTGCAGACCCCCACACCTTGATTTGGAGCAATAGCGCTGTCTCTCTCTTTCCCCACGCCGGTCTCGCTAGCTCCCCCTGTCTCCCCCTTCCTCACTTGTTCCGTAGCGCTCCAAATCCGAACCGAGTTGATCCGAGCTTAGCCGAGTAGCCCAGAGACGAAGCGTTGGTCCGAGCCGAGCGGGACCGATGCACAGTGCACGGAGCTCTTGCGCCTCGATTTGCACGCGTGAGATTTTGGGCGTTTGAGAGGCCCTGCTCTAAGGTATGGGGTAATAAGCTTACTATGACAGAATAACATATCGGTTCTGGGAAAAGGAGATTGGCGTTCGGTTTCCCCATTAAAATGTGAGGTTATCTGATCTACTATAGAAATGAAACAATCAATTATATTTGGTAATGAACAAAATATATTATTTTAAAAATTGGCTTTAACTAGTGAGACCTACTGCGATAATACAAAAGAAAATATAAAACTCTGGCATTGTAACTGAATGTACTGTAAGCATTAAACTTAAAATCCTCTTGACCGGATACTTAAAAGTTATACAAGAAATTCATCCCTCACTGTTCACTTGATTGTACCTCGAACACTTTGAGTGTTATTACGACGTATTCCTTTGAGTTGGTGTCAGCTGTAGTTATTTCAAGCCTAACTTGGTGATGTATCCTTTTAGTTTCTTAGACGAGATCTAGCATGGCTTGAAATTATATTCACACTTGACACAAGTAATTCACTGATAACTTTTAGTCTGAATTACGACGACTCGGTATTCGGCTGTCACCGCACTGACACAAAGACTCAACCGAACAGATACACCAAACACACTCCAAACATTTAATCCATATGGTGGCTGACGACTAAGTATCTATGCTGCTGCTTCTCCACCTCACTGACTGACCAACTGCGGCCTTACTCTCCATACGACTATCCATTGACAAAGGCTCCATCCATCTGACTGACTGTCCGTCTGTGGCCTCACTCTCCATATGACTGACTACTACCATCTCAGCAGTACTCCGTATGGCAAGGCTCTGTGTCCAACTGACTGCCGCTATAAGATACGGTCAGCTTATATAGCCATTAGTTGTCACTCTTACGTAATCTCCAAAAATAACAATGATGTCACTCCCACCCGGTTACTAATATTACAGGTTGTGGTGAAGTAGCCTAAAGCGATCTAGGTGTTCCCTGAATATGATCTCATCGCTAAATGCATACAATGGCAGAGCGATGATTCGACAGTTACGGTAGCAGTATTGAAACATGTGTTGCAATGTTAAAAGGTTTCACAAAGCATATCCATATATATATACACAATAAATTAAATGCAATAAAGCAAGTGATAATTAATTAGTACATAGCGAAATCAGATTTTAGAATTGAATCAAACAATAATAATAGTTACAATAATAGTAATAATAATACAGGTATAATAATAATAATAATAATAATAATAATAATAATAATAATAATAATAATAGCATACTTTAACGGGGTTTGGCCTAGAGTACCCTGATGGAGATGTCGTGTTTCAACAGGATAATACACCATGGCACCACTCTGTGGTGGCACGCAGGTGGTTAGAGGAGCACTCCAGTGAGGTTACGACCTTGGATTGGCCCCCCAGGTCCCCCGATCTTAATCCAGTCGAGCATTAATGGGATACTGTCAATGCTAGTATACGCTCCATGAACCCCGCACCAACTACGCAAGAGCAATTGTTGGTAGCAGTGCAAAATGCGTGGGTCGAGATACCTCCAGAACGATTCCAACACCTTGTAGAGTCGATGTCTCACCGTAGTGCTGCTGTCTTGAGGGCTCGCGGGGGAGCAACTCGTTATTAACATCACATTCAGTGCCTTTCCATGACTTTTGGCCACTCAGTGTATTTTAATTAAGTTGTGTCTTGGGCAGGTATAATTATTTTAACATACGTTTTCTCTTTCAGGAAGTTTAAACATTTGTTTTTAAAAATTAGTTTTGGCAGACTAAAGAACGTAACAGTTATTTTGTAATGTGATGTTATATCAAGCATTCATTTTATCGACGAATCCAAAGAAATCTTACAAACTTAATACAAACAACGGATTCCCTTTAAGTTTAGGATAATTGACATTAAACTGGATACTTTTCTATCTTATTTCTTAAATAGTATTGCTACATGCATAATTATTATATTATTATTCTTAAAATAGGTTACGGTTGTACATCTGTTTGATAGAAATAACAAGGTGCACCGATGGCTTACATAATACTGCAGATACCTGACGTTATCTTTCATTCTTTTTCTTTCTTTCGTAATCTGTTTACCCTCCAGAGTTGGTTTTTCCCTCGGACTCAGCGAGGGATCCCACCTCTACCGCCTCAAGGGGAGTGTCCTGGTGCGTGAGACATTGGGTCGGGTGATACAAATGGGGAGAATGACCAGTACCTCGCCCAGGTGGCCTCAACTGCTATGCTGAACAGAGGCCTTGTGCGGGGATGGAAAGATTGGAAGGGATAGACAAGGAAGAGGGAAGGAAACGGCCGTGGCCTGAAGTTAGGTACCATCCCGGCATTTTCCTCGAGAAGAAGTGGGAATCCACGGAAGACCACGTCCAGAATGACTGAGGTGGGAATCGAACCCATTTGTACTCATTTGACCACGCGAGGCTGAGTGGACCCCGTTCCAGCCCTCCTACCACTTCTCGAATTTCGTGGCAGAGCCGGGGATGGAACTCGAGCCCCCGGGGGTGGCAGCTAATCACACTAATCACTACACCACAAAGGCGGACACCTGGTGTTTCATGACGTAAAGTTTATCACTATAGACCGTGACGTGACATACAGTGGTTGTACTAGCATGTAACTTTGATTTCGCAGAAGTGAATCACTCGTGCCTTTAAAACGTGTAGAGCATTTATTCTTTGAAGACGACATCACATCAAATTGATCACATTCATCATATGTACATCTATATAATTATATGAGAGTTTTTTCTGCACATTTCTCAGAATTTAAAAATACAGTAATGGTATTTCTGTATCAGTCGTGTCCACAGTAACAAGAAAATGCCATTTATAATTTTCCGTTATTTCTGTCTGTACGCGCACCACGAGAAAATGGCAGAAGAGAATTTTACGAAAATCGGAAGTGGAATGTAAAGTCGGGGAATAAGCCACTACAGCATAGGCTATAAATAATTTTATTCCCGCTGAGTGAAATGGTAATTTAGGGAAAGGCCTATAATTTTATTCTCCAATGGCTATGTTATTAGTGGCCCTATCGATAAATACTACATAACTAAAGTAATATAGAATTACATTTATGTCATGCATTTTTACAGTACCAACTATGATAACAGAGCTATTCATGAATTTCGATTCTTGTTGCTAAGCCGATACCAACGCCGAAGCACGAGAAAATAGGAGAACAGAATGTAATGAAGATCCGTATATAAAGTCAGGGAATGAGGCACTACAGTCAAGGCTATAGATAATTTTATTCACGCAGGATGAAATGGTAGTTTAGGGGAAGACACCTTAAATTTAATTTTTGACTACCTATGTTATTGGTCCTATCGAAAAGTAGCCTACTACATAACAAAAGTTGCTAACATGGAAATATTCATTCGTGTTAACTGGCGATGGTTTCTGTTGTGATTGTCTTAAGGTGTAAAAACCGCGTGGTCATCGGTCCATATAGCCCAGGAAAAAATGTGAATATGATCATAAAAATGAGAAAAATCGTAAAGGAACGATCGCTTGAAGAATACGCAAGAGGGAGTCGTGAAAGATGGAAGTACTCCCTTTACATTAGATGCCCTGATATCACAGAGCCGGAAGAAAACTATATATGAAGACCTAGAACATCGAAAGCTTATAAAAGTGACCAACAATTGCATTACATTGACCACTGTTGCGATGTGGTTTGTCCCTTCTGTTGCCATTCATCTCCAATAGATGGGATTACTGCTGCGTTCCGCGTAAAAACGCCTGCCTAAATATTGGCGGGAAGTGTGCGGGGAGTTTTTAGATAACTTTGCACATGCTGTATGATTGTCCCGTCAACGATGGGTATACTTGAGAACAAAACATGACGGCCTCAGTTCCTAGAAGCGAGCTGGAAGCCAGTAGTCAATCGCACCCTGCACCCTGCTGAGTTAATGAGTTCTAAGTGATCCTTGTTTGTTTTGGAGAGGCTGCCAAACCACTTTCTTCCTCACTCTTCGCGAAGAGTGCAGTAGCCGATTTGGCAACTCTGGCTGCAGTAGAGGTAGTAAATCCTATAAGTCTCTAATAGACACCGAGCTGCCGCTGGAAAGTAGTGGTGTGAGGCGAGGTCGTCATGATTTGTCCCCAACTATACTACAGCTAGTAATATCTACGCTTGTATTATTTCACAGTAATTATTGATGTGTTTAATTTACATGTAGCTTCTATATATTGTAATATTGTTACTCATAAATAGAGCCCGTTCCCATACATGTAGCTATAAGGAAAGCTAAAAATGTCGGCGAATCACACTAAAAGGACCATTATTCCAGGAGTTTTAAATTACAGTACGCGAACATTTCCTTGATACCAAGTTTTACCGGGATGAGGAGTAAGAAGAGAGCTCTCTCGGTTCCGGTAATACCGCCAACTGAATGGAAATTAAATCCGAATTGAATCGTTAATATGATCGATCGATATGAATTTTCTAAACCTTTATTATCTTAAGCCAACAACTGTGTCACACACACATTATATAACATTATATAATATTTCTCGATGCGAAACTTGTTCCTAGCATGAATTCTGTAGTTTGGCTTTGCTGTGTAAACAACAACAGTACTAGTACGTAAAGTGTACGCCAGATGTCTCATGGCGATGCTAAACGAAGAATAGTTTGTGAGTAGAGGTTGCCAATACGAATCTCGAAGATAACCGAGGTCTACCGATTCAGCACTAGGGATCTCACGTATCACGAAAAGGTTCGCGTACTGTACATATTTTTACATATTTCGATGCATAATAAATATTACATATTGTAAATATTTTGAAAGATATTGCGCATTTGAAAGAAAAAGCAATTCTTTTTTCACGAATTCTACATCGATTTACGTTTTTTAATTAAACATTTGAAAATAGTTCAAAATCCTGTACGTTTCTAACAATTAAAAATAATTTAATAATTTGAAGTGAGGTATTCTGTCAAAGAATCGCATCCCTTAGCTGTGTTGACGGTGCAAGTTTTCAGTGTCTTGAGCTGTGTGTGTCAATCTTCCCCTGCACAAACTTCGTCACATTGTTCTCCTCTCGGATTTAATGACTCTACTTTTATGATCCCTTCGCCAGTCCTCGGTTTAATGTCACATGTCAAAAGCGCCTTTTCTTCTTTCTTCCTTTCTTTTCTTTCCTTCCTCTTCGGTTACTGCCCATGATTCACTTCCATAAATGCCTACACTCCATACAAAAGTCTTCAGAATAATTTTTCTAATAAGCATATCTGTGTTTCATGAGATCACATTTCTTCTCTCTTATTAAGGATCTCCCTTGCTTGAGCAAGTCTACAGTTAAATATTTCTTTACCGAGCAATTTGAAATACGCGCCAGTAACTTCATGTCAAGTTGAAAGGTCTTTTTCTATACATAAGAACATCCTAACAGAAGAAGGCATTCGATAACCGCAGAAAATCTGGTAAAATATTTAGTTATTAATTGCACCTCGAAATAAAAATTAGAGGTTGAATAACATCTGCGCTTTTAACTCTTTCGTATTTTATTCCTTTTCTATGTACAAGAATACATCAAATAACGCTTATACATTAAGTTACATATTTTTTATTAATTACATAGTATTTAACTACATATTTTTGTCACTTTTAGCTATATATTTATGTACATATTTTATGTACATGTTTCTCATTTTTATATTACATATAATCCGGGCTCTACTCATGAGATAGTGATGTTCAGTAGCCTGGTATGGTGCAAAGGACAAGGGCAGAAAATGTTGAGTCAAGTTAACCCCTTTTATAAATAGCTTGCTGTTGCTATAGTTCTGGACTTGTTAAGACATAAATGTTTCCAAGAAGTCGTGAAGTACCTCTCCACCCTCACCCTAGCCGTCGTGACATTCGGCGACAGTGAACAAAGACCAGTTGCAGTTCAACCCTCATTAGTAGAGCGCAAGGTTCTCAGAGATGCTGTTTGGATGCGAATCGTAAATATAATGCAAAGCGTGTGCTGTGTGACTGTGTATTGTTGAAATGATAATATAAGCACGTATTCTGCTTAGTTGGTCACGAAGCTAATGAACCGAAAGCTTCTGAGTCATCTACACAGGATGAAGGTCTTAGACACCCCTCACTGCCCAGAAGACCCTGGAGATATAGCCGACTTGAACCACATCATACTGTCCTGTAAGAAGTACTCCCAACAACAGAGCCATCTGTACTGTTCTTTAATGAAGTTAAATACCCCACTGCCAACTTCAATTGCCATCCTGTTATCAAACCTAACTCCACAATTAATATGTACTGTAATTTGCCAATATTTATCAGACTGTAGTATTAACTTACAAGTTATGCTTTTTTTTAACCACGAAATATATCTATCATAAATGTATGCTCTCTCACTCTGTGAATGCTGGCTGCATGGTCTTCCGTGGCCTAACGTCATTAATAGTATTTTTTTTAACTAATGCCGAAACGGGCGACAATAATTATTCAAATCCTGATCCCTTGCCGGATAAAAATCGAGTAAGAGAAATAAATGTGTAAGCAAGCTGTCAAAGTAGAGCAAAATGTTAGAAATTATTTTCAAAATGTAATTGAAAAGGAAGAGCTTCCATGGCTCAGGCGGCAGCACGCCGGCCTCTCACCACTGGGTTCTGTGGTTCAAATCCTGGTCATTCCATGTGAGATTTGTGCTGGAAAAAGCGCAGGTGGGACAGGTTTTTCCCCGGGTACTTCGGTATTCCCTGTCATCTTTCATTCGAGCAACACTCTCCAATATCATTTCATTTCATCTGTCAGTCATTAATCATTGCCCCAGAGGAGTGCGACAGGCTTCGGCAACCGCCACAATTCCTAACCTCGCCGGTAGATGGGGGCTTCATTGATTCAATTCCGCCCCGGTTGAAACTGGAAATAATATTCACAATCATAATTTTGTTTGCTTTACGTCCCATCAATTACTCTTACGGTTTCCGGCGTCGCCGATGTGCCGGAATTTAGTCCCACAGGAGTTCTTTTACGTGCCAGTAAATCTACCGACACGAGGCTGACGTATCTGAACACCGGACTGAGTCAGGATCGAACCTTCCAAGTTGGGGTCAGAAGGCCAGCACCTCAACCGTCTGAGCCACTCAGCTCGGCGGTTCAAACTGGAAACACGCTGTGGATTTTCATTTATTAAATAAACCAAGAACGAAATCAGTCTTACTTCTGCTGTAAAATATAATTCGCATTTAAGAGACTTTTCTTGTAAAACGTCCGTCTCCTGGGCAGAATGGTCAGCGTAGTAGCTGACGGTCCAAGGGCCCCGACTCCCTGTTTGTCTGGTTAATTCCTCAAGCTCGGGGACTGGGTATTTGTGTTCATTTTAATACACATCTTCATATACACACAACACATCACGCTACAAACCACATAATGGGGAGCACATCCCTGTACATACTCTTGGTGTCAGTAAGGACATCCGAGTCCGACCCCGCGGTGTACGGGACAACGCGTCCGCCCGCCACCCGGCGGCGGAAATCAAAGAAAAAAATCGCTCAAAATTCGCATTATCTGTAGGAACAACGAAAACATATTCTGCAATATTCATCGGCTCAGAATGGCAGGTTTCCAATCACTAAGCAGAAATGAAACGAGAAGAACGTTCTCCCCTCTCACTCACGATAATCCAAGGACAATTTTATTATCATGCCTGTCTTTCATCACGCTGTCTAAACCACAACCACAATAGCCACCAGCAAAACTATATTTCTCCTCCAGAAACAATAATACTGATCAACAAAAAATGAATTTCGGTGGATATCTTCGTATGTTGATTCATAATATTCGAACCATTTGTTTCTATCCCCCACTATTTTTGAGATATACGACATCAACCATTTTCCCATGTTTAACATTGTAACAAGAACAACAACTCACAGGCAGAAGTTTCACTGGAGCATTGATTGCTACATGAAGTACTAATGAACATAGCTTTAATATTAGGGCAAATGCACCACATGGCACATATTGGATTTGCTTGTTACGTAGCCGCACACGTAGCAAAACAGATCTGGTGAATTTATCCAACCTCTGAACCCCATAATGCCCACTATCACTGACAATAAAAAACGAAGCAAATGAAAATATTCGGCTTTGCAGGAAAAATAACGAAAAACAACGAGTTATCGATGGACGCTGTTCCATGAAAAATAAAACTTTTTCCAACATCTTCAAAATCTGACGTTGCCGGGTTGAGTGGCTCAGACGGTTGAGGCGCTGGCCTTCTGACCCCAACTTGGTAGGTTCGATCCTCAGTCCAGTGGTATTTGAAGGTGCTCAAATACGTCAGCCTCGTGTCGGTAGATTTACCGGCACGTAAAGAACTCCTGCGGGAATAAATTCCGGCACCTCGGCGTCTCCGAAAACCGTAAAAGAGTAGTTAGTGGAACGTAAAGCAAATGACATTATTATTAAATCTGACGTTATAGAGGAACACGGTTTTCAGATTTGAAATCAGCATGAAAAGTTGCACTAATAACAGTAAACATCATGTCAGATATCCAAGCCCAAACCCCATGATGCAACAGCCCCGAAGGGCCATGGCCTATCAAGCGACCGCTGCTCAACCCGAAAGCCTACAGATTACGAGGTGTCGTGTGGTCAGCAAAACGGATCCCCTTGGCCGTTATTCTTAGCTTTCTAGACCGGGGCCGCCATCTCACCGTCAGATAGCTCCTCAACTGCAATCACGTATTCTGAGTGGTCCTGGAACCAGCCCTCAGATGCAGGTAAAAATACCTGATCTGGCCGGGAATCGAACCTGGGGCCTCGGGGTTAGAGGCAGGCACGCTACCCCTACACTGCGGGGCTAGCATGTCAGATATCCACCCCTTCGAAATCGGTGTTATTGCCCATGCAGTCAATCTACTGTACTTACAACTTTATCCTTTCTTTCGCGACTTGAAGATTGATGATTAAAAACCACAGAATGTTTTGAATTTGTAAATAAGGAGGCCATTTAAGAATTTTAAGATATACCTTCTTGAATCCGCCGTAGAGGTTAAATTATAGGGCATGTACAGGATTTCCTGGACGACTGGTAACCGTACATTTTTTTTTTTTTCTATTTGCTTTACGTCGCATCGACACAGATAGGTCTTATGGCGACGATGGGATAGGAAAAGCCTAGGAATTGGAAGGAAGCGACCGTGGCCTTAATTAAGGTACAGCCCCGGCCTGGTGTGAAAATGGGAAACAACGGAAAACCATCTTCAGGGCTGCCGACAGTGGGGCTCGAACCCACTATCTCCCGATTACTGGATACTGGCCGCACTTAAGCGACTGCAGCTATCGGGCTCGGTAACCGTACAATTAACAAGAGTTCCAGAATTATACAAAGCACTTAATTGTGTGCTGATAATTACAATCTGACAAGTGTTCACAGACTTCTTATGTTTGGAGCAGGGAATACTGCCACGAAAAGCTACCAACGAAGATATTTTCTTAACTTCCACCTTTGTCCGGAAGTTCCTTACATCCGATGACTACCAGCGTGCATGGAGCAGATTATTATTATTATTATTATTATTATTATTATTATTATTATTATTATTATTATTATTGCAAGTTGCTTTACGTCGCACCGACACAGATATGTCTTATGGCGACGATGGGGAGAGGAAAGGGCTAGGAGTGGGAAGGAAGCGTCCGTGGCCTTAATTAAGGTACAGCCCCAGCATTTGCCTGGTGTGAAAATGGGAAACCACGGAAAACCATCTTCAGGGCTGCCGACAGTGTGGTTCGAACCCACTATCTCCCGAATACTAGATACTGGCCGCACTTAAGCGACTGCAGCTATCGAGCTCGGTATATTATTATTATTATTATTATTATTATTATTATTATTATTATTATTATTATTATTATTATTATTATTATTACGGGCTAACTAGCCGAGGCGATAAAGACGTGCTCGGTTCCCGCAGACGGACGTGAGTTTGATCCCTGTCAGGAAGATGAAACGAGATTTCCTCTTCCGGAGGGGCACATGGCTCTGAGGTTCACTCAGCCTGCACCAAAAATGAGTACTACGTTACTTCTTAGAGACAAAGACAGCCGGACATAGAGCTAACTGCTATATCTAACTTTGTCTTCCCTACTTGTTTAACGTCGCACTAAGACATCAAAGGATTTCGGCAACGGAAGGATGAGAAAGGGCTAGGATTGGGAAGAAAGCGACCCTGGCCTTAATTAAGGTACAACCCCAGCATTGGTCTGTTGTGAAATGATAAAGTACGGAAAACCATCTTCAGGGCTACCGACAGTGGGATTCGAACCCATTATTTCCCGAATGCAAGCTCACCAGCTGCGCGACCCTAACCGCGCGGCCAACTCCTTCGGTGTGACTTAGTGCCGAGATTACGGATAGTGGAAGCCCCTCCATGGGCCTGTACGTGAAGGACTAAACAAATAAACTATTATTATTATTATTATTATTATTATTATTATTATTATTATTATTATTATTATTATTATTGTCCGGCTCCATCGCTAAATGGTTGGCGTGCTGGCCTTTGGTCACAGGGGTCCCGGGTTCGGTTCTCGGCAGGATCTGGAATTTTAACCATAATTGGTGAATTTCGCTGGCTCGGGGGCTGGGTGTATATGTTGTCTTCATCATCATTTCATCCTCATCACGACATGCAGGTCGCCTACGGGCGTCAAATCGAAAGACTGCATCTGGCGAGCCGAACATGTCCTCGGACACTCCCGGCACTAAAAGCCATACGCCATTTCATTATTATTATTATTATTATTATTATTATTATTATTATTATTATTATTATTATTATTATTAGGGGAGAGAGGGGCAATGGGACGCGTCGGGTAATGGGACGCACCGCTCTAAATTCCCTACCATGGTAGCAAGCATTCTGTAAACTGCTTCAATCTAATGGGGAGTCACCATAACGTTGATGCCAGCAGAATGTCATCCTGAGTTGCGTATGTTTCTTGTGCTGTGCAGAAATATTTATTTTGTTACATCATTTTACATCAGAAGGGTTGAATTTATATTAAGGTACGTACTAAACTGTCCACTTTTTTCTCGAAAGTCTTCAGTTTTCTTAATGTGAAATGCGATATCTTGTGATTCACACGTGATTTCCATTTTTCCTTCATCGGTTATAACATGGCAGGACAGAAGGTGTGAAGGTGTCTAGAGGGGTAATCGTACGCGCTCTGCGTCTCATTACCCCTTCAGTGGATACAATTCTGTTCTCACCTTCTTCAGTTGGCTAAGCTATTTTACGGCATGACGATGATTAAACTACGTCGTGTTGCCTGTGAATTTGCGGTCAGGAACAATATTTCTAACAATTTTAACAACACTACTAAATTAGCTGACTACAAGGACTGGCCGCAAGGTTGCTTGACAAGAAATCCAGAACTCAGTCTGCAGATGCACGAAGCAACCAGCGTAAGCAGAATTTTATCATTTAATGAAGCAGAAGTTGACAGACTTTATCATAATCTCTTGACTGTCAGTGAAAAACGTATGTTTCCTCCGTCACGTATTTTTAACGATGACGAAACCAGCATTTCGACCGTCCAGAAGCCACCTCCAATAATTGCCCGCAAAGGTCAAAAGCAAGTAAGGACACTAGACAGCGACCAGCTTAGAACGAGGGCGAAATATTACTCTATGTTTCGCCATGAATCCTACGGATAATTATATACCATCCATGTTTATACTGTAGCCTATATCCTGGTGTGAGGATGCCCACTGCAATAACACGCGGAGGCCCTCCAGGAAGCATTTACGCGTGCTCCAAGTCAAGATGGATGAATCAGGACTTGTTCCTGACGTGGCTCAAGCATTTCGCTGCACACACGCCATCATCAGTGAAGAATCTAATTCTTCTTTTCGAGTCACACATAACTTTCCTCCTTTAATTTCTGCAAGGAAAGAGGAAGTGTTTCTATATCAATTCCTCTCCTATCCCTATCAGAGCATTAACATTTTGTGCGAAAACACAAAGGGCTAGGCCTAAGCAGCACTCTGAAATTTTGACAGCCACACCCAGAAAATCAGTATTAGAGGAGTTGGAAAAGAAAATAAAGAAACGATTATACATATTGTGAAGAAAGGCTCGAGTTACAAATTCACGAATATGAAGAAGAAAAAGAATGTACTTTTCCAAGACAACAACAGTTCGTCAGATGAAATATGTGATGAAGAACTTTTTCAAGATGGTGATAATGATGATTACACGGAGGAATACCGCCAACGATGTTTGTCTCTTTTGTCGCGAAAGAAGTACATGCGTGCCATTGCCCCACATGGGTGGGTCATGGTACGCAAAACCAATTTGTATATCTTAATAGAACACTCGGGAACTTCACTACTTATGTACTTGTATTCCACACTCCGTATTCTTAACTAGATTTCCTATCATACTGAAGTATTGTAGAAATGTTGGATCCAGTGTAGTACCTTATACAGGTGTTTTGCCTTAGGTGCGTGCAATTCCCCCTCTCTCCCCTATTATTATTATTATTATTATTATTATTATTATTATTATTATTATTATTATTATTATTAGTCAAGTGTGAGCCTCCGTGGCTCAGGCGGCAGCGCGCCGGCCTCTCACCACTGGGTTCCGTGGTTCAAATCCCGGTCACTCCGTGTGAGATTTGTGCTGGACAAAGCGGAGGCGGGACAGGTTTTTCTCCGGGCACTCCGGTTTTCCCTGTTATATTTCATTCCAGCAACACTCTCCAATATCACTTCATTCCATCTGTCATTCATTAATCATTATCCCAGAGGAGGATGACAGGCTTCGGCAGCCGGCACAGTTCCTATCCTCGCCGCAAGATGGCTTCATTCATTCCATTCCTGCTCCGGTCGAATGACTGGAAACAGGCTGTGGATTTTCATTTTCTTTATTATTCAAGTGGCGATCTGTCTTTAGAAACTGGAATTCTTCTTTAAACGCTCGTGAACCTAAAATATTTTGTAGAACACTGCCATAATCGTCAGAAAATCCTTCAATCTCGGATCAAGCATGAGTTTGTCTTTTATATCAGCTGGTAATTAGTGAGCTGAACACTTGACATAGTGATGCTAAGGCACAATACATGAGGAGTACTAACAGGACTTGGAAAATGAGGTTTCATTCATCGACACTACCTCATTTCCCACGTCTTCGGGGACACGAAAAGTTCGTAGATTTAAACACTGAATGTTTACAGAATAAAATTGCCTTTACGTCGCACCGACACAGATAGGTCTTATGGCAACGATGGGACAAGAAAGGGCTAGGAGTGGGAAGGAAGCGGCCGTGGTCTTAATTAAGTTAGGTCTACAGCCCCAGCATTTGCCTGGTGTGAAATTGGGAAGACACATAAAACCATCTTCAGGGCTGCCGACAGTCGGGTTCGAACTCACTATCTCCCGAATGCAAGTTCACAGCTGCCCTGCGCGCCCCTAACCGCGCGGCAAACTCGCTCGGTGAATACTCAAATGGTTGCCTCCGACAAACGTCGCAATGTGAACACTACGCCACTGCTGGCCTAAGGTCTCTGTGTGAGCCACCCCATAAAGGTCTCGACCTTCCTCATTCACTTTTATCGTACGGACGGAGTTCGCCGGGACGAAACACAAATCAATAATCAGGAAATAGTTGAGCCCAGATAAGTTACGTCATTCTCGTTAGCGCGGGCGTGTACCGCAGTCACAGCAGTCACTCCGTAAATTGGTGTAATCTCTGGATCTGGAGCTAGAAGGACCTTCAAAGAGAACTGCTGTGACAGAAGATACAGCGTTACACAGCGACACACTAGCGGTAACAGAGCGCATCCCTACTCATAGAAATCACAGTGAGTTCGAAGAAAGAACATCAAAATAGAATAGACCGTGTTAAATAATAATAATTGTACCGGGCGGTACACCTCCACTCCGCTAATTTAAAATGTGCGCCTGTGGAAACTCCTCTGCTGGAGGAAGTCTGAACTTTATTTACCCTATTAATTTTCTAGTTTCTCAGAAGATGTCACCACCGGGAAATTTTTGAGTTTGTGAACTGTGTCATTTTCGACGTACTTTTGTTTTACTTGAAGTAAGAAGTGTGAACTTTCTCTTCTAGAGGACACCACTGAAAAACTACAATAGTGCACCCTAGTGGGAAGAAAAATAACTGTTCTTTGGAGAAAATTTTATTTCAAAAGTTTGTTCTTTGTTAAATTTCTTTCTGTTATTGTTTAAGTTGGCTGTATACCCCTCTCTTTCCCCTTGTTTTGCATTTGACCGATCCCGAATTTCTGGTATTAATTTCTGACCAATCATAGGTATCTTCCCCCAACTTGAATATGTTTCTATACCCTACCCAATAAAAAGTTTGTGGGAGGGTGTTTTCTTTCCCCTAACACCTAGAACCTTCCGCGAGAGGATATAAACTGCTGATTTTTGGGTCTCCGGGCCACTTCTGTTCCATCTTTCAGTGTATTAAGTACATAGCAGGAGGCGGGAAGCGCCTCTTTCTCCGGCAGCGGTCAACAATAAGGTAATGGCCGATTAATAAATTCTTTCTTTGCTAGCTCAGCAGTTTAACTCTCGGGGCGGGTGCGAAGCGTTCCTCCATGTAACCTTTTCCTAAAATGTAACGATCTTTTCTTCTATTCTATTTTAAGCTGCATATTGGGATAGAGAGTGCTAACCCTCTCGAGCTCCCACTCACATTGTCTTGAGGTGAACTTATTTTCTTAACCTATTCTTCGATAATGTAAATCAAATTGCTGTTTTCTAAAGTCACCTCGGTAGTATGGGATTAGCCCTTGTATTAACGGCCTAGCGCCAAGTATGTCTTAATCTAGTGTATTAGGAGTGCAAGTTCGCCTCCTCTCAAATTGTTATTTTAGAGGTCATTTAATTAACATTCTTTTCGTTTAATAGACCTCAGTAGATTGGGTATTTTACCCCTGTTTATGTCCGTTGAGGACAGCTTGAAGGTGAAGTTTGGTGTGGCCTGGGAGAGGCTTAAATTTGAGAGCGAGTGGCTCTTTTGAAAATTGTATGTTGTACGCCTCGAGGAGGCTTTTCAGTGTAATTTGGAGCAAGGGCTCCTAGGTATGAATGGGGTTTTCTGCCCCTCTGTTAAAACTTGTGTTTGGGGTAAAACTGAGCTGATTGCCCAAGCATTGTGAACTCGGGGCGCGAAGCCCAAATTCTGTAAATATATTAACTACCTTATTTGACTTCCTATTGTGTACCTGCCATGCTTGTTACTTATTTATTTTGAAAAGAAAATATAGCCGTATTAAATTTTAAATTTACCTTACAGGCACTATAATTTCGTAGCTTGAGATCCATTCACACCCGCACCTTCTTTCACCTCTACCTACCGCTAAAACTCGGTAACAAGTGGTAGCAGAGCGTGGTTGAATGGGTCTCAATTTAGCCCCTTTTTGACGGCTACACATTGTTTTGATCCGAACTCTAACCATTTTCTCAGTTGCTGGAATTTTTTGACTTTTTCAAAATTGTTCTGTCATCATGCCAGGCCCTCGCGATGTTCTCCATCTTAATTATTTGCGCAAAGAGGAGTTGATCTATGAATTAACTATCAGAAATGTGCAATCTGGAGGCACGGTTGCAGTAGACACTAACAAGCTTAGAGAGTCCCTTGATTTGCCCATTTCCATCCCCAATTTGGGAGAGAAAGAAATTGATGACTCTCTTTCCACGATCGTCGAGAATATTACTGGGCTAGCTTCTGTAGTTAGTTTTTTTGATGAAAATGATCCGTCTCCTAATCAAATTAGGCGTGTGCAAGGCAGGCTATATCATTTTTCGAATAGGGTTAACGATCTGTTGTCTCTAAAACTGAATGACGTTCAGAGGAAGGAAGCTAGTACGCTCCTGGAAAATATTTCCGAATTATCTAGTAAGGTCACTCTATTGTTAACTGGGGAAGTTCCTCCCAAATCTGATCAACCCACCATAGTGAATGCAGGTAGTGAGGAAGCGCCTCCCAAGGGAGAAGTTAATAGGATAACCGTTGCTGCTCAAACTATCCCTGCCCCATTGGACAACGAATCTGAACGTCGTGCATCATTGAGTAACATCCGTTCTGAATTAACTTCCTTGCCATTGAAACCTTTACCTACTATGTCACCCGGGTTTAGCAGCTTGCCTCATCCTTTGGCAATGTTGCTCAGAGGTATTTCTAAATTTTCTGTTAATACCACCAGTGATGTAATTTCATTTTTAAGATTTCTAGTTGAATTTCAGGATCATGCCCTTGTGTTTTCTCTTTCTCCATGTCAAATTTTGCAAATTATCTATCCGTATGCTATTGGTATTCTCTTAGATAAAATCGTAAGAGCCATTGCCGAGCAATCATCTATAGAGGATTTCCATGCCCATTTGCTAGCTAATTTCATCCCAGCTAGGGCCAGGTCCTCCCTTATTCAGAAGTACTATTATCGTGTACAGCGCTTGGATGAAAACTTGGCTGATTTCATACAGGACATTAAGTTTTATACTAGGGTGTTTGCCCTTCATTTTCCTGAAGATCAGATTGTACAGGCTATTGTAGAGGGAATTTCACCTTCCTATAGGTCATATTTGTGTTTCGCGGCGTGCCCGCAAAGTTTCTCTGAACTTGAAGCATTGGCCGTCTCAGCGGAAGGAGTTAGATACGCCGATTCCTTGCGTGTCGCGAAAGAACCCCCGCCTTCTTTTAGTAACACTCGGCCTCCACCTCGCCGACCAGTCAATCCCCGTAAATGTTACGCTTGCGGGTCGCCTGACCATCTGCGCAACAAGTGTCCACTGATCAAGTCAAGTGGGACAAGGAATGGAGCCGGGTCATCACAAGGCTGTTTTAAGTGTGGGGCCTTCTCACATATCGCCAAGAATTGCCCAAACTCAAATAGCACCCCCTCCTGCTCAACTTCTGGTGCAAATTCCACCTATGCCAATAATAAAAAGTGACTAGTGCCTTCGGCTGAGTCGTATAATCCACCTTCCCGAGACTCAGCCCCGGGTAAACAGGTTGTAACTTCAGGGAACGAGCAATTTTCAAATTCATCTTTTGAAGGTCCCAAAGAGTGTCTTAGGATTGCGGCGGATACCCCCGCACCTGTTCCTTTTCTTAAGATTGAGTTAAATAACGAGCCTATAACAGCTCTCTTAGATTCAGGCAGTGTTTGTTCGATTATTTCGGCTGAATGGTATTCTAAATTGAAAACGGTTTGTAAACTTCCTGACTATGTCTCTTCTCCTGTTCAATACGTATCGGCTAATTCATCTCCATTAGAAATTCTAGGTTCCTTACTGGTCAAAATTCGTATTTTTAAGTTTACATGGAAAGTTAAATTGTTTGTGGCCAAGCAATTGTCTTGCCCCATTATATTGGGAGCTGACTTTATTTCTCACACTGGTCTTGTGCTCGATCTCCAGTCTAGGTCGTGCACATTCAAATTTGCTTCTAATTGTAAAATCCCACTATTAAAGTGTAATTCTGTGTCATGTTCGTCTATTTCGCCTACCCAGGATGAGATGTTGTTAGACCTTAGACATCTACCTGAGGAGCAGGCTGATAGTATTCGCAAACTGTGTCAGTCGTTTCCCGAGGTGTTCTCTGATACTCTTGGTGTTACTGACCTTATTGAATACAAAATTGAGGTCACGGATTCGATTCCTGTCCGTTTTCCACCTTATAGGCTATCTCCACCTAAAATGAAGGCTCTGAAAGAAATTATCGATCAGATGTTGAAGGATGGTATTATTAGGCCCTCTAAGTCGGCGTATTCATCGCCTATTTTTCTAGTCCCGAAACCCCAAGGAGGCTTCAGGCCTGTCATTGATTACAGGGCTCTCAATCGGAAGGTGGTGTTGCAATCTGTGCCCCTTCCTGACCTTCATTCTTGTTTTTCATGGTTTCGTAAGGCCAAGTTCTTCACCATCTTGGACTTGAATCAGGCCTATAATCAAATTCCCCTTGCCGAAGAGTCTAAACATCTTACAGCGTTTGCCACGGACTGGAATTTATATGAATACAACCGCGTACCTTTCGGGCTCCCCACGGGGGCAGCTGTGCTCACTAGGCTACTAGATAGGGTCTTCTCCGACATCAAATTCGAGTACTTATATCACTACTTAGATGATGTCGTATTTTCAGAGACTTTTGAAGAACATCTAGATCATCTGCGAGAAGTTCTCGATCGCCTTCGTAAGGCTGGGTTAACTGTTAAGTTGTCCAAGGTTGCCTTTGCTAAGCCCTCTATGTCATTCCTAGGGCATATTGTGTCACCCGATGGTGTAGCAGTCGATCATTCTAGAACACAGGCCATCCGTGATTTTAAACCTCCCAAGGACATTAAAGGTATCGCCAGGTTCATTGGTATGGTGAATTTCTTCAGGAAGTTTATTCCTAACTTCGCTAATAGAGCGGCGCCCTTAAACCTTCTTCGTAGGAAAGGCATCAAATTCGAGTGGGGACCTTCTCAACAAGCCGCTTTTGAAGACCTTAAATTAGCTCTCTGTAATGCCCCTGTACTTGCTATGCCTGATTTCTCGAAGAAATTCATCGTCCAAACCGACGCGTCGTCGTCGGCGGTAGCTGCAGTCCTTCTCCAAGAGACTGAACTAGGGAGGCGCCCCATCGCCTATGCATCTAGGACTCTCTCGGCTCAAGAAGCAAAGTACTCCATATATGAGCTTGAAGGTTTGGCAGTCTTATTCGCCTTAGAAAAGTTCCGTCTCTATCTGGAACACGTCAAATTCGACCTGGAGACAGATAATCAAGCCTTAAGCTGGGTCTTAGGTAGACCGCGTCGTACTGGTCGTATAGCCCGTTGGGCCATCCGTATTTCTGCCTTCCAATTTGATGTTAGACATATCAGAGGTATCGAAAATGTTGTTGCTGATGGACTCAGCCGTATGTTTTCTAACGACGTCGAGACCCACGAACCGGTCGACAGTTCATCACCTTCCGAGTCCATACTATCTGAGGTTAATGCCATCCTAACAGATGCTCCCATGCTTTTTAGGGATATCGAGAAATACCAACGTGAAGATCCGACGCTGGCTCCGATAATGGAAACCCTTTCTTCTGGGGAACATGTTGTCCCTTATGTTCTGAGGAATGGGGTTCTATGTTGCCCTTCGAGGCATGATAAGATGATGAAAGTTGTTGTTCCAGCGGTTCTTGTACCAATGATCTTCAAGTATTATCATGAGACCCCATTAGGAGGGCATCTTGGTATCTTTAAAACTCGTGAAAAGATTCGTGATATGTTCATCTGGAAAGGTATGGACGGTGAAATCCGTGAACTAGTAAAGGCTTGTAAATCCTGTTTGCTTAGTAAACCGACCATGTCCACCAAGGTAGGCCTCTTGTCTTCTCAGCAAGCGTCGCGCCCCATGGAACGCCTGTATATTGATTTTGTAGGACCCTTCCCCCAGTCAAAGGGTAATGCCAACAAGTTCATCTTTGTGTGTGTAGATGGTTTTACCAGATTTTCTTGGTTATTTCCGACTAAGCTGGCTACCGCTCAGTCCACCATTACTTGCTTAAATTCTATTTTTGCTTCTTTTGGTCCGTGCCAATATATGGTATCTGATAATGCTAAGGCTTTTACATCTAATTTATTTCGTAAATTCTGTTTTGACTTGTCCATCTCTCATGTAACTACTTCGGCTTATTACCCTCAACCATCTCTGGCTGAACGGGTTAACCGTAATCTCAGGTCCGCACTTATTGCCTATCATCATGAAGATCCTTCCAGGTGGGACACGTCCCTGCATTGGATAGCTTTTGCTTTGAATTCGGCGGTTCATGAATCTCACAAGTTTACTCCAGCTTCTTTGATGTTCAAGTTTGTTCCCAACACGCCGCTCTCTAACCTCTGGTCTCTGAGTGACATTCTACCCGAGACAATAGATCCGGACAACATTAAAGATCTTTGGAAGAAGGCTAAAGCCAATCTTAAAGTGTCTCATGAAAAGGTTAGGGAAAGGTATGATCGTGGACGGAGACCCACCCCTTTGAAGGTAGGTGACCAGGTTATGGTCAAGAATTTTGTTCCCGCGGGCAAGCTTGCCCCCAGATTTCATGGGCCATGCATCATTCTCGATTTTCTTACTCCGGTTACATTGTTAGTAAGCAATCCAGCCACCGAGAGGATATTTAGGGTTCACCTGTCCCAGGTGAAACCGGTGTAAATTTTGTGTCAACTTGCTTCATATAATTTGATAGGAATATGATGGTTATATATTTTTTTTTTTTGAGTTCCACTCTTAAGGCATTCTGCTCCTTCTATTTTATTTTATATGTAAGCATTTCTTGTAAACCTCCCCCGATTGTTAAACTGCCATCCTGTCCTTGTCACGGCCATTAGCACGCTCCCGTCTCCTGCTCCACTACACACAGTGGCTGGCTTAGATGAAATGCCATGGATATCTGCACGCCGCTGGCCCCTCAATCTCTCTACATGCCTGTGCCCTCAAAAGAAACATGATGGTCCAACACAATTCTGCCGCCTAGCTTTAATGTTTCAGTGCCCCCGCAGCCGCGCGGCGCTGTGCCGCGGCTGGGTTCGAGGACGGGCCCCCTCGGCCCCAGCGAGGACGACATGTGCACGGCGAGCCGGAGCTCTCCTCCCGGCCAAGGCTGATGTGCGGCGCACGACCTGCTACTTGCCCGCAGCCTGTATATGTTCACCGCGGGTGCGGCGTGCTTCAACACCTCTGCTCCCCTCATAGTGCGGGCGAGCGGTATCTCAGGGTACTTGAGGGGTCCGAGCGGCTTCCTTTGGACGCAAGCTGTAACGGCCGGTCTGGCCATCCAACTTAGCCTACGTCAACTACATAGACATTCCTGTTCAACCTTAATACCGTTTCATGGGAATTCAACAGCAATATTTGGTGGACATTGCAAAATTTTTCTCCACTTTTAAGTATTAAAAGTTTATCCTCAGAATTCACTACTACAAACAGAAAGACTTTACTTCACTTGCAACAACAAAATTTTGAAACTGAAACAAACCAAATTAAGAAAATCTCATAAATGCTTCTGCAATCTATCTTCATATTCACATCATAACTTGGAACTTGTTTCAAACTGACTTCATGTGAAATCCCTGGAGGAACTTTTGGGGGGGGGGGAGGTCTGTACCGGGCGGTACACCTCCACTCCGCTAATTTAAAATGTGCGCCTGTGGAAACTCCTCTGCTGGAGGAAGTCTGAACTTTATTTACCCTATTAATTTTCTAGTTTCTCAGAAGATGTCACCACCGGGAAATTTTTGAGTTTGTGAACTGTGTCATTTTCGACGTACTTTTGTTTTACTTGAAGTAAGAAGTGTGAACTTTCTCTTCTAGAGGACACCACTGAAAAACTACAATAGTGCACCCTAGTGGGAAGAAAAATAACTGTTCTTTGGAGAAAATTTTATTTCAAAAGTTTGCTCTTTGTTAAATTTCTTTCTGTTATTGTTTAAGTTGGCTGTATACCCCTCTCTTTCCCCTTGTTTTGCATTTGACCAATCCCGAATTTCTGGTATTAATTTCTGACCAATCATAGGTATCTTCCCCCAACTTGAATATGTTTCTATACCCTACCCAATAAAAAGTTTGTGGGAGGGTGTTTTCTTTCCCCTAACACCTAGAACCTTCCGCGAGAGGATATAAACTGCTGATTTTTGGGTCTCCGGGCCACTTCTGTTCCATCTTTCAGTGTATTAAGTACATAGCAGGAGGCGGGAAGCGCCTCTTTCTCCGGCAGCGGTCAACAATAAGGTAATGGCCGATTAATAAATTCTTTCTTTGCTAGCTCAGCAGTTTAACTCTCGGGGCGGGTGCGAAGCGTTCCTCCATGTAACCTTTTCCTAAAATGTAACGATCTTTTCTTCTATTCTATTTTAAGCTGCATATTGGGATAGAGAGTGCTAACCCTCTCGAGCTCCCACTCACATTGTCTTGAGGTGAACTTATTTTCTTAACCTATTCTTCGATAATGTAAATCAAATTGCTCTTTTCTAAAGTCACCTCGGTAGTATGGGATTAGCCCTTGTATTAACGGCCTAGCGCCAAGTATGTCTTAATCTAGTGTATTAGGAGTGCAAGTTCGCCTCCTCTCAAATTGTTATTTTAGAGGTCATTTAATTAACATTCTTTTCGTTTAATAGACCTCAGTAGATTGGGTATTTTACCCCTGTTTATGTCCGTTGAGGACAGCTTGAAGGTGAAGTTTGGTGTGGCCTGGGAGAGGCTTAAATTTGAGAGCGAGTGGCTCTTTTGAAAATTGTATGTTGTATGCCTCGAGGAGGCTTTTCAGTGTAATTTGGAGCAAGGGCTCCTAGGTATGAATGGGGTTTTCTGCCCCTCTGTTAAAACTTGTGTTTGGGGTAAAACTGAGCTGATTGCCCAAGCATTGTGAACTCGGGGCGCGAAGCCCAAATTCTGTAAATATTGTAACTACCTTATTTGACTTCCTATTGTGTACCTGCCATGCTTGTTACTTATTTATTTTGAAAAGAAAATATAACCGTATTAAATTTTAAATTTACCTTACAGGCACTATAATTTCGTAGCTTGAGATCCATTCACACCCGCACCTTCTTTCACCTCTACCTACCGCTAAAACTCGGTAACAATTATAATAATAATAATAATAATAATAATAATAATAATAATAATAATAATAATAATAATAATAATGTCCGCCTCTGTGGTGTAGTGGTTAGTGTGATTAGCTGCCACCCCCAGAGGCCAGGGTTCGATTCCCACCTCAGCCATCCTGGAAGTGGTTTTCCGTGGTTTCCCACTTCTCCTCCAGACAAATGCCGGCATGATACCTAAGTTAAGGCCACGGCCGCTTCTTTTCTTCCTCGTCTATCCCTTCCAATCTTCTCATCCCAAAGTAGTCGGTTGGTATTGAAGAGTGTTTAATGCCAGAGACTATAGTGAGTACATATACTCAATTGCGGAATGAACTCGTATCACAGAAAATACAACTTTCTTTTTTTTCTTTCTATCTTTCGTTCATAATCCCTTTACACTCCAGGGTTGGTTTTCCCCTCGGACTCAGCGAGGGATCCCACCTCTACCGCCTCAAGGGCAGTGTCCTGGAGCATGAGATATTTGGTCGGGGAATACAACTGGAGAGGATGAGCAGTACCTCGCCCAGGCGGCCTCACCTGCTATACTGAACAGGGGCTTTATGGGGGGATGGAAAGATTCGACGGGACGGGCAAAGAAGAGGGAAGGAAGCGGATGTGGTACCATCCCGGCATTTGCCTGGAGGAGACGTGGGAAACTACGGAAAAACACTTCGAGGATGGACGAGGTGGAAATCTAACCCTTCTCTACTCAGTTGACCTCCCGAGGCTGAGTAAATCCCGTTTCATCCCTCTTACCACTTTTCAAATGTCGTTTCAGAGCCGGGAATCGAACCCGGGTCTACGAGGGTGGCAGCTAATCATACTAACCACTACATTAAAAACGCGGACATAGAACTTGCTATTTAATTTTTTATAAGAGGTAACAAGAACGTATATTTCATATTGATCTGAGCGAATATTTATTTATGCATAGAAGGTCGTATGAGTGTTTACATGATTCCGAGAAAGTGAGAATGAATGAGTCAGACAATCTCCATTATACCGTATATGGGGAACCGCGTGTGTGTATGTAGAATGATTCGACCATCTACGACAGATCCTATTAAGAACCTGTTATGCAAATAATACAGCGATTGTATATAAGCACATTTTTAATGCAGTATCGTAATTGTAAATTATCATTGTTATTATTTAATAGGCGACCGCCTCTGTGGTGCAGTGGTTAGTGTGATTAGCTGCCACCCACGGAGGCCCGGGTTCGATTCCCGGTTCTTCCACGAAAATTGAAAAGTGGTACAGTGGCTGGAACCGGGTCCACTGAGCCTCGGGTGGTCAACTAAGTAGAGGGGAGCTTCGATTCCCACCTCAGCCATCCTCGAAGTGGTTTTCCATGGTGTAATCTTTGTAAATAATCATAATAATAATAATGACAATTAACAATCGCAGTATGATTAAAGTAATCAGATATGAATAAAAAATATAATCGCCTCACGCTTGGGCGTAAATTGTAATCTGATTCAAAATATATGAATAAATAACGGAATAAATTACTAACAAAATGAAAGTAAAATGAATTATTAAAATTAACTTATCGAAATGTCCGTAGTATGGGCTCCAGAGTTCACCAGAATGGTTCTCTCGAATTTTGATAGAGCATGATAAATCTTTCTCTGCCAGGACGTGTACATAATGCTGCGTACTGGTACAACTGCTTCAGTCCTTACCTAACCTTCTGAAAACGACTAAATAGGTAGGAACTGCACCTAGTTCATCAATAACTCCACTGATTCTAAAATAACTGACTATATTCTGAGTAACATCCGTGCATGAGCACCTCATCAATGCACCAAAATGTACATAAAACACTCTCACAAAATACCGCTGGAAGACTCCATATTTACAACAGCAATAACAACAACAACAACAACGAAAACAGTGGGAAAACAAAAGCGAGGACCAAGCTAGCATTTGTAGTCAGACCGTCGAACGAAGTATATATATGTAGAAAAGTACCCTTCACTATCTCCGTGTATCAACACGACTTGCATATTCTCATAATTGGAACTTATTATATCACACAGGTACTGTACCTTATAGTACTGTGTTCACTGGCTCTAATACTTGGTTTAAAGATACATTCACTTGAGCAACACACGCTTGTCGTTCTAAAACATAAATTCTGGAAAGTCTATGATACAGCACCCCACAGCTTTCACCAGCATATAATACCACAAGTGATACAATAGCCAATGCCTAAGCACTCCACAGTTCTAGGTCATTCACATTCCACAAACATAATAAGACCACATTGCACCAAAGTTTGAAGTCCAGTCCAGTATCGTATAGTATGCTTCTCGCCGTTTGATCACATGCCTATATAGACCTCAGCTTCCTTCTTCCCTCACATGATATGTCAAGGTTGATCCTGGTCTGCCAATCACGAGTAGATCCTCTTGTCAAGACCACGCCCTGACCTCTCCCGGATCCCATGACAATAACGACATCAACAGACTCTGGGGTGTTTCACATGAGTCATAGGAACTTTCCGACTACAACATCAACAAGGCCACCTCATCAGACTCTGGGCTATTCACATGACACATACAAATTTTCCAAGTTGAAAATAACACTGTTTTACCATCCGTCTGTACAAAACAAATTACTCATATCACATATGGAGACCTTCCAGCTTTAAATATTAGGAATAAATATACAAGTGAAATAATAATGATAATAATAAATCTAATAATGACAATAATATCTCTCACTTGTAAATACGGTGCGAGGGAGTGATACATGCAGTGGCGCTCACTGAACCCAATCTACCCCAGCGCTGCTGAGGTAAAGAACTTTATATTAACATTTTCTATTTACTCATTAGAACGCTTTTTATAATGTTTAAAAAATTGCGAACATCTAAGCCAAGCCAAGTACAGCTGACTCGACAATCCGCTCACATTACCGCAGTTCAGCTTCTCCAGCGAGCTGGGTTTCCTTGCCGGCGCGATAGAGAGCTACCCCCAGCGAAATTTAAGGTCGCTTGGGTGACGCATGCACTTAGAAGCTTCCTCGAGGCGAAGCTGTGGCCCCTCCCTTGACAGCAATTTACAGCGACTGGCCAGCTAGCTTAGGTAAGGGGTGTTAGTTTTAAAGATTGACACTCGAAGTCTTCAGGGCCACACACTAGAGACTGCAAGAAAAATATCAACATCTTAACAGTATAGCCACTTGCACATCGTCTTGCTAATAAAAATAGAGCCAGTATATGAAATCAATTGTAATATAGAAGAATATATATTTGAGTCTTGGGTTTCGGCATGTATACAGTTTTTTCGAGCAATTCATTGATGGCACGTGTAGAGTATGTGTTCCGATAGCCGTAGAAAAGTATTTAGGTTGTCTGTGATGGTGGTATATGGTGAATTCTTGTAGCGTTCCTCTCTGATTATAGGTGAAGGTTTCGCGAGTTCTGTGGCATTCTTCATTAATATAACGTGTGTTATACGTCGTGACAAATATTTTCCCTCGTTTGTCGTTGATTCACATACACTCAGTATGCGAGTGAAACTATAAAACTTCAACGACGGTTGAATATCAGTTAAATTTTGCTGATTAGTTTAGATTAGGCATTTTAAGTAGAAAACAAATAGTTAGTCCAAGCGCATTTTTGTGAAAGCCATGGCTGTACTATCACGAAGCGTCACCGGATGAAACTGTAAGTACATTGTTTAAAATCTGCTATAGATTAAGTTATAATAGTGTCGTCACTGCCGTGAATATCAATTTGGAAGTATATGCGAGCGTGTGGTTGAAAATATTCTTGAAAGATCTTTCTCCGGTAGACCTTTCCACGAAAAAAATTCAGCCTTGTTGACTTTAGAGAGTGTAGTGGGGCTACGATTGCTTATATTCAAAATACTTTTGTCCAGCTGGGGTAATGAATATGTTCACCGCACGCAACTGGCATCATATACAGTATGTACTATCACAATGGTTTCTCACTTCTTCACCAGGCAAAAGCGGGCCTGGCCTTAATTAAGGTACAGCCCCTGCATTTGCATGGTGTAAAAATGGGAAACCACAGAAAACCACCTTCAGGGTCGCCGACAGTGTGGTTCGAACCCACTATCTGACGGATGCAAGCTCATATCTGCGCGTCCCTAACTGCACGGCCAACTCGCCCGGTGGCAGGAAGTGTAAGAGATTGGTTAGCTCTAAGTCCGGTCGCCTTTGTCCCCAGGAATTAATCTGGTACTCATTTCTGGTGTAGGGTCAGTGAACCTCAGGGCCATGTGGCTCTCCAGCCGAGCACCGTGGCTAAACAGCTCCTCCTCGGTAATCACGTCTGAAGTTTATATGGTTATAGCGTAACCCAAGATCGACGCTGTAATGAGGCAAGCTAGGCAAGATTAGTGAGATATTTGGCCATTACTCTCCTCACTGAGCCAGAAGTAATTCACAGCACCATGGACCCTACGACAATTACCTTTCGCAACACCCACAGGTACTGGCCATGCCAATTCTCAGCACAACCAATGCTTAGCAATTTTCATACTTTTAAAAACACTGCACCCATTAAGAAACGGCAAGGAGCTAATATAATAATAATAATAATAATAATAATAATAATAATAATAATAATAATAATAATAATAATAATAATAATAATAATAATGCCGCCTCTGTGGTGTAGTGGTTAGCGGATTAGCTGCCACCCCCGGAGGCCCGGGTTCGATTCCCGGCTCTGCCACGAAATTTGAAAAGTGGTACGAGGGCTGGAACGGGGTCCACTCAGCCTCAGGAGGTCAACTGAGTAGAGGTGGGTTCGATTCCCACCTCAGCCATCCTGGAAGTGGTTTTCCGTGGTTTCCCACTTCTCCTCCAGGCGAATGCCGGGATGGTACCTAACTTAAGGCCACGGCCGCTTCCGTCCCTCTTCCTTGCCTATCCCTTCCAATCTTCCCATCCCTCCACAAGGCCCCTGTTCAGCATAGCAGGTGAGGCCGCCTGGGCGAGGTACTGGTCATACTCCCCAGTTGTATCCACCAACCAAGAGTCTGAAGCTCCAGGACACTGCCCTTGAGGCGGTAAAGGTGGGATCCCTCGCTAAGTCCAAGGGAAAAACCGAACTTGGAGGGTAAACAGATGATGATGATGATGATGATGATAATAATAATACCGAGCAAGTTGGCTGCGAGTTTTTGGGTCACGTAGCTGTGAGATTGCATTCGGGTGATAGTAGGTTCGAACCCCACTGTCTGGAGTCCTGAAAATGGTTTTCCATGGTTTCCCACTTTCACACCAGGCAAATTCTGGGGCTGAATGTTAGGTAAGGCCATGGTCGCTTTCTTCCCATTCCTAGTCCTTCCCTATATCATCGTCGCCATAAGACCTGTCTGTGTCGGTGCTACCTAAAACGGATAGCAAAAGTAAATAAATTAATTAATTCATTCATTTTAATTAATAATAATAATAATAATAATAATAATAATAATAATAATAATAATAATAATAATAATAATAATAATAGTTTCTGGTTCCTTCACCTAATATTGGATTTAAGAATCGCTCGAGTATCGTTATTTACCCTTGTAAAGGGGGAAGAAATTATTTTATTACTAATAGCGAAATCAAGGCTGCTAACGGTGGGGTTCGAACCCTAAAATCCCCTGAACTGAATCTTACAGCTATATCACTCCTCCTGCGTCTTCTAAATATGAATAGCTCAAATTGGGGCACAGTAAGTTACTATGGTAACTAGATCAGTTTTAAAAATCATCAATATATGTTGTGATATTCATAAAAAGCGTATTAGGCACATTGTGCTGTGCTGCTGACCATACATAGAGCATTAGAAATATACGTTTAAATAAGCAAGAATAAGAAAAAACCTGGCATTGTTCATTGAAAATAAAATGGGGCCACTCATCGAAACTTTTATCGAAGGTTGGTGACAACCTTAGCTATGTGTACTCTGGATTCTGCCCTTCGGGAAGTTCTTCTTCGTTCTTGTGTTACCAGTCAATCAGGTTCTTACACCATAAAGTTCGTCGTCGTCCAAGTCCCTGATGTCCTTTATTTTCCTTTGTATCACCAGTTGCAGGATTTTTTATTTTTCGTCACGCAACTCGTGATCGAAATATTCCGTCTTTCGAGGGTTAGCAGTACTTATGTGTTTTTTTTTGGTTCTTTTTGTTTGTTTTTTTTTTTGTTTTTTTAGCCTGTCATTACCTTGGTATTGGTCACTTTTTCCGCCAAAGAGATATGTAACATCCACCGGTAAACCCATATTTCAAAGGCTTGCGCCCGGCTCCATGGCTAAATGTTTAGCGTGCTGGCCTTTGGCCACAGGGGTCCCGGGTTCGATTCCCGGCAGGGTCGGGAATTTTAACCATTATGGTTAATTTCGCTGGCACGAGAGCTGGGTGTATGTGTCGTCTTCATCATCATTTCATCCTCATCATGATGCGCAGGTCGCCTACGAGAGTCAAATCAAAAGACCTGCACCTGGCGAGCCGAACATGTCCTTGGACACTCCCGGCACTAAAAGCCATACGCCATTTCATTTCTCAAAGGCTCGCAGTTTCTTGCATGGGGCTGGTTTAGAAGTACTGTAATACAAAATAAATAAGAAAAACTGTTCATTAATCAAGCCAATACATCTGGGACAAAAATTAATTCCCTGTTAATTCTTCGAAATCATAGCTCTCCTAATAGAAGTAAAACCTGGGGTCGTCCATTAAAACAATAATCTATTAGTAGATCTATTTTCTTTAATTAATAAACTTATTCTTAAAATATAAACGACTGAGCTCATTCATAAAGTAATATTCTGGTGTCAACCATCAAGCAGCGTTCAACTCTGATTATTAAATCAAGCTACAACTACTACAAAATGTTTTCATTCTTCCCCTGAAGGGGGAGGCGGGGCTCCTAGACGGTGACGCCGTCTCTCAGGCCAGGAGATTTGTCTCGGAGAAGGAGATGTGTGAAGAAGGTGAGAGGATTGGCAGCCATGGCATATAGTGGGAACTCTCCCGGCATTCGCCTTATTGCAGGAGAATGGAAAACCACGGAAAACCATTCTCAGGACAGCCGACGGAGGGGACAGGCCCCACTCTGTCTCCTGAACACAGAGGCGTAGAGCCACAGTGGAGCCGTGGCCACCCCTCCTCTGCTCAGTTGGCTGGTCAGAGTGCAGAGCTGTCGGACCACAGACCAGCCGTGGGCACTTGTAGACGAGACCCGTTCTGAATCCGCCAACCCTTCAGGCTACATTAATGTCATGCAGTGTACGATATTCGCAATATCTTTTGCTGGACCTGACACTAAGCAAAACATCTGTTTATCAATCAAAATATACATCTCTGCGCGAGCAGAAATAAAAATCAATAGTCCTTGAGCAAACATACAAATATAGGTTTATCTAACTGAAGTCATATGTAGTAGACATTATATATCACAGCTGTGCCTAGGACTGTGACTGGTTGCACCATCTAGGGAGTAGAGCAGAAACTACTTCACCACTCTGTTGCGACGTCTAGCTAATCATTTACATTTCATGTAGTAGTACCGTAGAAAGAGATTACTGTTGAGCAGAATTAGCTACTTTTGACAATTTACATCCTGACCGGGTGTTATTTAGGTTTTAAAGAAAGGTGAGTTGTGTATTATCAATTAAGAGCTTGGCTGATTTAATTCGGTGTAGATCACAATATTCAATGGTTTAATAATAGACGATTTTTTTTAGTTTCAGGGCTGGTAGATGCAGAGTGGGTCTCGTCCCATAAGTGGCCACGGCTGGTCCGTGATCCAACAGCTCTGCACTCTGACCGGCCAATCGAGCAGAGGAGGGGTGGCCACGGCTCTACCGTGGCTTTACGCCTCTGCATTCGGGAGACGGGACAGGGCTGGACCTCACGGCTGGCCCAAGCCGCCGGCTGTCCTTAGAATGATTTTCCGTGGTTTCCCATTCTCCTGCACTAAGGCGAATGCCGGGACAGTCCCTAGTATAGGCCGCGGCCGCCAACCTCTTCACCGAGCTCGATAGCTGCAGTCGCTTAAGTGCGGCCAGTATCCAGTATTCGGGAGATAGTAGGTTCGAACCCACTGTCGACAGCCCTGAAAATGGTTTTCGGTGGTTTCCCATTTTCACACCAGGCAAATGCTGTACCTTAATTAAGGCCACGGCCGCTTCCTTCCCACTCCTAGCCCTTCCCTGTCCCATCGTCGCCATAAGACCTATCTGCGTCGGTGCGACGTAAAAGCAACTAGCACCAAAAAAAAAAAAAAATAGCCAACCTCTTCACATTCTCCGAGCATCTCCTTCACCGTCACAAATCCCCCCGGCCTGAGAGACGGTGTCACCGTCTAAGAGGCCCGCCTCTTCCTCCAGGGGAAATGAAAACGTTTTAGTAGTAGCAGTTAGTTTCAGGTTGACAGTCTTACGCGGAATATGTGTTTTCCACTTAGTGACAAGAATTTTAAGTAGACAAATATGAAACTGTGGTCCACGAACCACCGGTGGCCTGATACAGCGGGACAAGTAGTCCACAGGTAAATTAATTGGATGCAATCTTTAAAAAGTTCAATCAGTTAACGGAGGATCACCCTAGAAGACCGCAGCTCGCCATAGCTTTTTACCCTCAGTTCATCGACTTACCTTTGTTTCGTTTGTGGTTACTTGTGTGACTTTGAGCTTTCGTTCTCCCTTCCTAAAGGGAGTGTAGTTTGCTTTATTAGTATAAGCCCATTAAGACTGAGCAAAGTACTTAGAGGCGTACATTTGCCTTTCTTTGTGCCCATATTTCTTTCATTCTTTTACTGTATGCTTCCTTTCTGTCTTCAGACCAGGTTGTTCCAGTCTTCTTCTTTGGTCTTTCTTCTTGGTCAACTTGCCATTTGTGAAGTTTGGATCCGAAGATTACCCTGTTTTGGACATCTGCTGGTGTAATTCCTGCTTATTTCAAATCGGTTTTAATTTCGCCAATCTATTTCATTATGTCTGTTTTAGCTTTACTCCTGTTTTCATAGAATTAGAATATTTGGTTTGTAAGTCTGTCTGGATGCATTCTTTTAATATGACCATAGAATCTCAGCCTGCGCTTCCTAACGTCACTGCGAATATTTGTGCATGTTTGATTTCCTGTTTGCTGTATTATTATTATTATTATTATTATTATTATTATTATTATTATTATTATTATTATTATTATTATTCCGGGTGAATGGGTCTAACTACAATGTCAAAATTAATTAAAACTTAAAATGAAGGTTATATTTTCAAAATTCAAAAATTTCACAATTTACAGGTACAAGTAGCCAAAATTAAACAAGTCTAGGAACGACAAAATTGGTGGTAAAACAGATCGTGGGCTTCAAGCCCTCACTTAACTTTTCCTGAGCTCCTAGCTCAAATTTACAAAAGAGCACAAATTTTATACAAGGGCAGAACTCCCCTAATACACGGAGCACTTGCTCTGTAAATTACAATATCAAGCCTCCCACAGCCAATTTTACAACACTTGAAAAAGAGCTAACGTGCTCTCGGTTTTCCAAGTCTACTCAAGGCAACATAACATTAAAATCTCATAATCACTGGCCTTACAAGGCACTATTTACAAATAGAAATCTTATTACACAGTGGCATCTAGTACCCAACCTACAGGGCCTTAGTGAAAAAGAACAGGTTAAATAAACGGCCCGAGTACAATTTGAGTGGAGTCGAAGACTGAGCTCCAAAAATGTAAAACCTATAAGACGCTTGGCCGACGAAACAGGGGCTATTCCCAAACTACTGAGGTTGTTCGGATGGAAATAACTTTAATACATTGCAGAAACGAAAGATTACAAAAAAGTGGCACCTCAAAAAAAAATGAAGGGAAGCTCGAGAGGGTACTTCACTCTCTATCCCCGATTTACAGTTAAAGATTTTATAAGGTTTTGACATTAGCCGGCAGAAGATACATTTTTAGAAAAGAAGGTTACATGGTTAATGATTTCGGACCTTTCCCTCGGGTTAAACTGCGGGGCTAGAAAGAAAGAAAGAAAGATGTTATGTGGCCATTACCTTGTAGAAGTTCTAGCCGCTGACGAAGAGGCCTCCCGCCTCCTGCTTGACACACGCACTAGTTATATGACGATCAATTAGCCAAGAGACGTGAAAATCCGCAGTTTATAAACCCCCGGGGAAAGTTCGAGACTATTCAAGATTAAACTAGCCACACCCTCTCATTTTTATTGGGTAATTTAAAAGTTACATACAAAATTGGAGAAGAAGGCTGTGATAGGTTGAAAATTAATTACGGAAATTTGGAATTGGCTAGATTCAAAACTGGCGGGAAAAAATAAATACTGCCAACCCAAAACTAAATGAACATCAATTAGTAAAAAAACTTATGAATACAAAAAATCTTTAAATCAAAAGTTATTTCATTTCGTACCAGGGTGCATGATCATAGTTTTTAGTAGTGACATCTATGGAAGAATGTCCAAACTTCTTGATGAATGGCAAACAAAACAAGTAGAAATACAGTCAGTTCAGGAAACTTCACCATAACAAAATTACATCATATTTTAGTGGTGACATCTTATGAGAAAATTTATAAGTTGGTCTAGTTTCAATTTCACTGTTTCCCCAAAGGAGGAGTTCTTTTAGGCGCTAGATTTAAATGCGCGGCGTTGGGGTGTACCTCCTGGAAAAGACCTCCCACCAAATGTCCTTCCTAGAGGTGACACAGAAGATTTTTGAAAAAAATATTTCCAGTTGAAGAAAATATCTAAGTTTTGTTTTGTTGATAGGAAGAAACTTGTTAAACTCCGGCTTTAGATTGTCTTTGTTGTAGTAGAATATGAAATACATGTTGATAAATATGACGGCAAGGCCTGCCGCCGCTGCCGATATCCAGTTGAGGTCGCCCGGACCCCTCAAGTACCCTCAGATACACCTCTCCCGCTACTATGAGAGGGGTAGCCGTGATGATGATCGCCGCATATTAGAAGTATATGGGCAGTCCCCAGATGAGTTGGCGGTAGGGGCACCGCACTTCAGCCTTTGCCGGGAGATGGACTCCGGCGCGCCGTTCCCAAGGAGACTTCACGGGAGTGGAGTGGGCCCGTACCCCACTTCCGTTGCAGTACGGCGGCGAACGGCTGCGGGGGCAGTGAAACAGTAAGATCCCGGCAACAGAAAAGTGTTGTTGAAGACTTGAGATTACAGCGTACGATCTTTATTGGATATGCTGACGGGCGGGCGGCGTAGGAGGAGCTTGTTTGCCAATGGTGTGGATATGCAGGAGACGGGGGCTTGGTAATGGCCACAAACGAATTGACAACAGGGAAAACAGAGGAGAAGATCGTACATACAGATTTTATACAAACTATAATATGAAAATCGGGGCAGAAGGCCTAGAGCGATTATTTTAAAAAAATAGAACCTTCAAAATCCTGCTAAATATTAGCGGCTATGAATATCAAAAAACTAATTATACAGGTTTAATCTCAGAGAGGTGGACTCTTAGATCCTCTCTGTGGCTGGATCGCTCACTAATAATCTAACGGGTGTCAAGAAATCCAATATAATGCACGGCCCATGAAATCTGGGGGGCAAGCTTGCCCGCGGGAAAAAAAGTTTCTAACCATGACTTGATCTCCTACTTTTAAATTGGTTCGCCTCCGTCCACGATCATATCTTTCCCTAAACTTTTCATGTGACACCTTAAGATTGGCCTTAGCCTTCTTCCATAGATCACCAATTTTTTTTTTTGCTAGGGGCTTTACGTCGCACCGACACAGATAGGTCTTATGGCGACGATGGGATAGGAAAGGCCTAGGAGTTGAAAGGAAGCGGCCGTGGCCTTAATTAAGGTACAGCCCCAGCATTTGCCTGGTGTGAAAATGGGAAACCACGGAAAACCATTTTCAGGGATGCCGATAGTGGGATTCGAACCTACTATCTCCCAGTCTAACCTAGTCAGCGTTCGGGGACGGACGTATTGTGTGGAGGTGCCAGGAGAGTCAGCGTGGAATGTGAACGGTGTGTGGTATAGTAATTCGAGTGGGAAGAGGAAGATGATTGGAGTGGAGCAATATCGTGCAGCTATTGGGAGATGGCAGAGGAAAGAGGGAAAGGAGATAGCTAGAAATAAAGGAGGTATAATGGAAGCAAGAATGATGGACGAGATGATATTAGCGGCAGCGGTGATATTGGTACTACTAACTATAGGAGGTGTAGAGGTAAACCCTGGCCCGACTTCTAGTGGCAACATGAACTGGGAAGACGTGGAGGTCATAAAAAAGTGGTGAAAGAAGTGGTGGAAGAAGTATGCCCGTTTGAGCAGATTAAGAATATGATGAAGGAGCAAATGAAGGAATTTGAGCATATACGACGGTGGATACAGGGAAAAACAGACGAGATAATGAGCAAAGTGGAATCCAACGAGAGAGAGATTATAACACTCAAGACAAGAATAAGGGAGATGGAAGGAGAGGTGGTGAAGCTGCGATCGGAAATTGAAGACTGTAACCGAGAACGGAGGAAGAAACACCTATTTATATACGGAGTACCGGAAGATAAAGCAGAAGATAAAGTACTGACAACATACAAAGTAGTGGAGATTATCCAGAAAATGATGAGAATTAACTTTAGCGAAGTTGACATTGATGATGTGGAAAGGATAGGCAAAAAAGGGGTGACAGACCGATAAAACTGAAGCTGTTTTCCACCTTGATGGCGGAAGCAGTGTTAAAAGGTGCAGACAACATACGTAGCACAAAAATTTGGATCAAAGAAGACATTGGCAGAGAAGGGGTAAAGAACATTAACACACTGAAGAAACATTTGGCCAGGGCTAAATTACAAGGGTTGAGAGCCTATATTAAGGGTCAAAAATTAGTTGTGACTAACGGTATATGGACCAGAGTGTGGACTGCGAAGAAATTACGAGAGATGGAAAATGACAGCAAAGACGAAATGGTAGTGGGGAAAAGTGTGGAAGTAAGACAGACCAGAGACAGTAAAGTGGGCGAAGACGGACATGGAGGTAAAGAAAGAACCAAGGACAATAAAGCACCGGATCCAAGCTCGCAGCAAGAAAGAAAGAAAGAAAGAAAGAAAGGGATGGATGCGATAGCTGAAGTATTCGAAGTAGCGAACAGGGAGGTATTAGCAGAGATGAGGAGGGAAATAAGGGAGACCAGGGCAATATTGAAGGAGTCCAGAACGGAGGCCAGTGGGAAAGAAGAAAGAAGAAAACAGGGAGCGATTGTGGGAGTAGAAACGCAGGATGTAACAAGAGCACGCAAACGAAGCGAAAATACGACTGGGAGTCAGGAAGAAGAAGCAAGAGGTGCCCTAGTGAAAGGGAGAAGTTTGAGCCTAAGAGAGATATGGGGAAAAAAGAACAGAGAAGACGAAGGCATAGTGACAAGAATTAAAAAAGGTAATCTGTAGTTGGAAGTAAATTGCTGCGTTCTGGAGAATAGTGGAGTGTGTGCATGTTATACATAGCCATGACAAGAGCGGTTAAATGACAAGTGGGTCTGAAGAGGCATGATACCAGATGGTGAAGTGTGTAGTGAATGAGGAAGAGAGTGTGTGTAACTAGGACAGGTGCTAAGGAGAAAGTGAATATATGGAGATGGTTGGAATATGAGCTGGGGCTCTAGTAGCCTAGTGATATGTGAGTTAATATGGTTTCATCTTAGTTGACGAATTGCTTGGGCTTTAAAGGTAACTAATATAGTGAAATACTAGATGCTGAAGTGTGATTACCAGTAGAGAATCTTAAGGTGTAGTAAATGGCACTCAGGCATTACAGTGGAGGTAACACGTAGTCAGGTGTGCAACATAAGTAGAATATAAGAAAGGTCAGTGTTCAAGAGAGAAGGCGCTGAATGAGATCCCGGCCGGAAGCGATATACTCTGTGGCCTAAGTGCTGATTCAGCCCGACACAGCATTGTACTCTGCCCAGTTATATGTTGCCAGTTTTAGTTTCCCATTACTAGTATTGCCATATTGTCAAATAGATAGAATTACCTTATAGCAGTAGTTATATTAGTTTTCGTTTTATCCCTTTTTATCAATAGCAATATTGAGATCGTTGATATCTGAAAAGACATCAGTGAAGCATTGACATTTGATTATTATTATTTTCAATACTATCAGTTTTCGTTTTATCCCTGTTCTTAACAGCAATATTGAGATTTTTTTGAGGTTTGGTTTATATATGAAAAGACAACAGTGACTTATTGACAATTGATTATTATCATTTCCAGTAACTTTTTTTTTGGTGTAGTAGGTTCGAATCCCACTATCGGCAGCCCTGAAAATGGTTTTCCGTGGTTTCCCATTTTCACACCAGGCAAATGCTGGGGCTGTACCTTAATTAAGGCCACGGCCGCTTCCTTCCAACTCCTAGGCCTTTCCTATCCCATCGTCGCCATAAGACCTATCTGTGTCGGTGCGACGTAAAGCCCCTAGCAAAAAAAAAAAATTTTTTGGTGTTAGTTATTTTTACTATACGAGCTTTATGATATGTGTACAGCAACTTAAGCAGACTAGGCTAGGCATTATTATTTTTCTTCCGTAAAGGATCAATAAGGCTTCATTGCTGTAGATCTGGTAGAAAAATAAAGATTACGATTACGATTACTATCTCCCGGATGCAAGCTCACAGCCGCGCGCCTCTACGCGCACGTCAACTCGCCCGGTAGTGAGAAGTTTCGAACAGTAGACAGTAAGCAAGTTCAGGAAATAGAAGGAGAGTGGGTGGCATACAGGGATGTTGTAGTAGAAACAGCAAGGCAATGCCTAGGAACAACTGTGTGTAAAGATGGGAAAAGGCGAACATCTTGGTGGAATGATGAAGTGAGAGCAGCTTGTAAACGTAAAAAGAAGGCTTATCAGAAATGGCTCCAAAAAAGGCCGAGGCAGAAAGGGATTTGTACGTATATGAAAGAAACAGAGCGAAACAAATAGTTGCTGAATCCAAGAAGTAGTCGTGGGAAGATTTTGGTAATAACCTGGAAAGGCTAGGTCAAGCAGCAGGGAAACCTTTCTGTACAGTAATAAAGAATCTTAGGAAGGGAGGGAAAAAGGAAATGAACAGTGTTTTGAGTAATTCAGGTGAACTCATAATAGATCCCAGGGAATCACTGGAGAGGTGGAGGGAATATTTTGAACATCTTCTCAACGTAAAAGGAAATCTTCCTGGTGGTGTTGCGAACAGCCAAGCTCATGGGGAGGAGGAAAATGATGTTGGTGAAATTACGCTTGAGGAAGTGGAAAGGATGGTAAATAAACTCCATTGTCATAAGGCAGCAGGAATAGACGAAATTAGATCTGAAATGGTGCAGTATAGTGGGAAGGCAGGGATGAAATGGCTTCACAGAGTAGTAAGATTAGCATGGAGTGTTGGTAAGGTACCTTCAGATTGGACAAAAGCAGTAATTGCACCTATCTAAAAGGAAGGGAGCAGGGAGGATTGCAACAACTATCGAGGTATCTCATTGATTTTTATACCAGGCAAAGTATTCACTGGCATCTTGGAAGGGAGGGTGCGATCAGTCGTTGAGAGGAAGTTGGATGAAAACCAGTGTGGTTTCAGACCACAGATGGGCTGTCAAGATCAGATTTTCAGTATGCGCCAGGTAATTGAAAAATGCTACGAGAGGAATAGGCAGTTGGGTTTATGTTTCGTAGATCTAGAGAAAGCATATGTCAGGGTACCGAGGGAAAAGATGTTTGTCATACTGGGGGACTATGGAATTAAAGGTAGATTATTAGAATCAATCAGAGGCATTTATGGCAAAATGAGTTCTTGGTTCAGGGTACTTACAGGGGTTGACAAGGCTGTAATCTTTCACGTTTGCTGTTCGTATTTTACATGGATCATCTGCTGAAAGGTATAAAATGGCAGGGAGGGATTCAGTTAGGTGGAAATGTAGTAAGCAGTTTGGCCTATGCTGACGACTTGGTCATAATGGCAGACTGTGCCTAAAGCCTGCAGTCTAATATCTTCGAACTTGAAAATAGGTGCAATGAGTATGGTGTGAAAATTAGTTTTTCGAAGACTAAATTGATGTCAGTAGGTAAGAAACTGAACAGAACTGAATGTCAGATCGGTGATACAAAGCTAGAACAGGTCAATAATTTCAAGTATTTAGGTTGTGTGATCCCCCAGGGTAATACAGTGAGATTGAATCAAGGTGTCGTAAAGCTAATGCAGTGAGCTCGCAGTTGCGATCAACAGTATTCTGTAAGAAGGAAGTCAGCTCCCAGACGAAACTATCTTTACATCGGTCTGTTTTCAGACCAACTTTGCTTTACGGGAGCGAAAGCTGGGTGGACTAAGGATATCTTATTCATAAGTTAGAAGTAACAGACATGAAAGTAGCGAGAATGAATGCTGGTACAAACAGGTGGGAACAATGGCTGGAGGCTACTCAGAATGAGGAAATAAAGGCTAATTTAGGAATTAACTCGTTGGATGAAGCTGTACGCATAAACCGGCTTCGGTGGTGGGGTCATGTGAGGCGAATGGAGGAGGATAGCTTACCTAGGAGAATAATGGACTATGTTATGGAGGGTAAGAGAAGTGGAGGTAAACCAAGACGACGATGGTTAGACTCAGTTTCTAACGATTTAAAGATAAGAGGCATAGAACTAAATGAGGCCACAGCACTAGTTGCAAATAGAGGATTGTGGCGACATTTAGTAAATTCACAGAGGCTTGCAGACAGAACGCTGAAAGATATAACAGTCTATAATGATAATGTATTGTGCCCTTTTTAAGGCATCAACTGCGGTGATCTCTTCTTTCTTCTGTGCGCCGGCTGCTCCTGTAATAAATGACATGTAAATATACTCACCGCTGCATGTAGACTCTTCTTTCTCAGACGTGCCCGTCCGTTATCCCCGGAGAGGCCACCCGCTGATTAAGGAGTGAGGGAATGAAAAGAAGGGGTAAACTAACTAAAATGACGGTACCCAAGACTGAATTAAAATTTAAAACAATAGACTAATTTATTAAATAAAATGCAAAGTGCGAAAATGAAGGTAAACTGAACTAGTGAAAAATGTAAACAAATGAAATATCAGTGACTAATAAAATATTAAAGAGTAAGGATCCACCTTACAAAGCAAATCATAAACTGCCTAAATAAACTGACTGAAGATCAAACACCTCAATTAAGATATACCAGACTCTGTTGACACTGTCTTCAAGTTAAATAAAATGACTCAGTTTAACTCTCTGGTCAGAAAGACCACCTTCTTGAAATACCAAAATTACATTACGGAGAAAGATATCTCCCAAATAAATTTAAAATAGTTGACTCACAATAAAGTAAAATTAAATTCTGTTATGCCACCAAACCACTGACTTATAGGAGTTATTAAAATGTTTAACACCTGTTGCTCATTTGGTAAAATACCCAAAATTTAAATAATCATGGACTGCACTAAGCAAGTGTATTACTTAAGGAATAAATTCGAAGAAAACAGAACAACCGTGAACATCACACTTCATTTCCGACATAACCATTGTCTTATACAAAACCTCATGATTAAACCAAATTAATTATCGGAACACCACTCTGAGTGTATCCAACCACTCATCTAAATTTTTAAACTTCATTTGCATGTCTGTGATAGACTGGACTTCTTAAAATAAACAGAAATTTAGGCCAAATGCCTGATGTTAACATTATCAAATGATAGCGATCCTTGTACATTAAAATTTCTATTGACTTTGCCGCTAACTGCATTTTTATTATTATTAATTCATATTTGTGGTATCATCACTAGATGGAGGCAGATACCCTCTTATTTACCACTCATTGCGGCAGTTTTATACAATTGGTTTATTTAAAGATCGCTTCATTTCAAAATAAAAATGTAGTGGATTTTAAAAGAAAGTTTGGTAATTACTTAGATGCCTGGTATGAGCATACCACTACCATTTCGACTGTGACATAATCGATGATCCAATAAACCTAACATCTGAAATGGTATTTACATCATTACATTAATTTAACGGAAAAACACAGCTCCGACAAAAAAAATATACAGAGATCAAAAAAAAACTAGCCTAGCTACACTTATCTATTTACATCACAACAAAATATAAATAATTCACATACGCTTGCGTCCTACAAAATAAACGGTAAAAGTACAAACAGAAAAGAAAACAAATAAGCAAACTGGATCCCACCATCGCGGCCTACTGGAAATTAAAAGGATATAAATGCGCAAAACAAACTCAGAGTCTCCAGAAAAACACACCCCGCTGCGAGTAGCAAAAATGAAATATTGCGAATTTGACGGCAATCTCAAATTTCAGACGATAAATGTCTGGACATGATATTATTTAACCTTGATGGACAAATTCCTGTTACTTCACGTCATCCGTGACTCTACATAAATATTCAAAACACATTGATTCGTCGCTCTGTTCACATGTACACTGGCTAGCATTTTTTTTTATCGAGCATCTACTTTCCCTGGAATTATTTAAACAAATACAGGCTCCTGCCTGTAGTATCGTAACCCATGTCGTAACACATTTAACACACGTGGTTAAATTCTTCATTTCGCAATTCTATTTAGTCATTAATTCTCGACGTCATTATTATACATTATTCTCACAACACAGCCTCGCTCGTATCCGGCGGGCAAATCCGTCGTGCACATTACGGCTTCTTACAACATTTCAAGACATGGTCCCAATATCATATTTCCATCATCAACGTAGATCATCAGGGATATTAATCATCTAGCTCGATCTCTCGATCATTCTCTGTTAACACATCACAAAATCACAGAGCTGACTCATCAATGGCGCTCACCGTTTCTATTAAAACAAAGAATGGCGAGATTGCCTCTCAAAACACAAATGTTGAAACATGCGCAACCGCAATTACACAGAAAATAAATATCCGCGTCTACCAAAAATCGTCGCAAAATACGCGGGGTAAGTACAATCAAAACCGGACATCAGAAGGATGATTCCCCAACATAAACAAGCTGAATGCGCAAAAAATAGCAAAATAAACATTGAAATAATCGCGACGGCGTCCATAAGATCAAAACTCCAACAAAATCGACTCAAAACCACCGATCTAAAATCATGATGAATAATAATAATAAAGTGACATTACACTCGTAGATCAAATATCAAAGCTAACTGTCAAAGTGACATACTACAAAATCAGCCATAAATACACGCAAACAAACCTCCTAAAACAAAGTGCACAAAATAAGCCTATCTGAAAGTGCAACATAAACATTATTATTATTACTATTATTATTATTATTATTATTATTATTATCATTATTATTATTATTATTATTGGCAGTATTATAAAACTGTGAATTATTTACAACCCTACCTAGTATTCTAAGCTACATTGATCATCGATTTTTGCCACGGTCCTACATATTATTTACATTATAATGATGCTCATACCTTGTGATGGTGGAGGCAGGTCGGTTCACCCACCGGCCCCTGTCATGGTTGAAATTAGAATTCCATCTTCAAGCTGATGTGGTATTCCAGATTATTACACACGCAAATTTGACACATTCTTGCCATGCCGTGACACACGTTTATATTAGCATAAAACACTCGTATTTCTCTCACTCCAGTGAAAGTTAAAAAAAAATGCCACTGCAGACTCCTGCCTGGTGTAGAAGGATGGTTGCCTCGCTCTCTACCTGCAAAATCACCTGGTGGCCTGCTCGCCGATCCCTCAGCTCTGTTTACACTACAGCTTACAGTACATTCACCCTACTGGGACATAACTGTCTCCTCAAGGTTGACTATTGCGGTCTCCATTGAAGAAAGTCAATCACCTTCCTGTCTGTCTTTACTGGTTTCTCCCCGTAAACATCTCGCTTGCCAAACAGTTTGTATAACGGTAGAAACAAGCTAAAATACAGTTTATGTTGTGGAGAAAATTTTATACTAATCTCACATGTAACACTCCCCGCTGGTTAGAAATGTTTTTATGTAAATATGCTGGAAAACATGGACTTGTTTCCCTCGACTAGTAATGTGAGTTCATTTGAGTTGAAAGTGTAATTCTTGCCTACTCTCCCTGAATTTACAGTAAAGGTCTGTGAAAATGTTCATTTTCTGAAATGCTATTCTCCCAAGTAAATAATACAAGGCTTTCTAAAATACCTGCAAGTGTCTAATCGCTTTCTTACCAGCCAAAATAAAGCTGACTAAATGCATTTGCTGACACACTCTGTCACTCGTAAATTCACTGAGAATACTGAAGTAACACTAAAAGTACTCAAGACAATAACTGAGAACTGAGAACTCTGAAGACACTGCGAATGACTCAAAACACTGAGAATTCAGAACGAATGCAAAACACTGAGAGCTCGACCCTGTGGTCGCTGGGTTTTTGTAGAAATTCCTCCCACCACCTGGAAAATAGTTCCGTGGAAGGGATGTGGCGTAATGATCTAGTCCTCGGGAGCGCTTTCTCGTACATCCGTAGGTTATGGTTTTCAAAATTTATATGCAAAACTTGCTAAATTTTGTCCGACTCACATGTGATATTGCGCCGCGGGAAATGATCATAGGATAATCCACACGACTGCGCGCGTCACTGGTGTTATTTTCTTCCGGTGGATGGCCTCATCCTGCCATGACAGCTCCTTCCTCTAGATCCTATTACTCCTCCGTGTGAAGTTGAATTTTAATAATTAGGCACTAATTAACCACAAATTGGTACTGATAATTCACCAAATATTATAAAGAAGTCAGGACACTGTTTTTCACTACCACATCGGGCTTCAGATCGCGAGATACTGACTGTAGTTTTCCCGGTATGACCACTCATTCAAATTTAGAATATTCTGATTGGCTGCGACTTTCGCGCCCTTCCAAACGTGGGTGCATCCGCTTCCTCCCAAGGATTGGCGGTTAGAGTCGTTGGCCCCCTATTGTCCTAGCAAAGTAGGTCAGGCTTCAACGCGTGCTTTTCTGGTGAGAACGAACAGCAAGTCGCCACTCCCAGGCGGTGTCATAAAATTTATTGGAAGGGATCCTAAGGATGGTTTACAATTTGGTCGTGCCAAGAGAAGAGTTTCATGGATTCTCTCGCCGTCTGACTGGCGCCAGAAAGTTCCTTTGTGACTGCTAGTTTCACAGCCTCACTGTGGTATCTCATATGTGAAATATTCAATTTAATTGTGAATTAAATTAGGCCAAATTCGCTTATGGGTGCAGTATGTATGTATGTATGTATGTATGTATGTATTTTTGCCCCCCCCCCCCCGCACCTATTAACTCCCAATAGCCGCTACTGCAGGGGAGAGCTTTGAACACAGACCTCCGTGTTGACAGGATCGCGCCATACCAAGTGCGCAACTATGAGATCGGTCGAAACCCACAGTTGATGCAGATTTCTCGGCATGGCTCTCAATCCGGCCTTTAGCTAGTTGCACATTTAGCAGCACCGCGTCGCAAAGTCCATTTGAATTCGCCCGCGAAGTGGTCTGATTGGCTAACTTCAGCAGCTTATAAAATGACAATGGTGTAGGGTATCGAATTACTTCTTTCAAGTTATTTATAAGGATGACAAAACTTCTAACGCTCATACACCAGGTTCACGTTGTGACTTCAGCACTACCCCGTCACTACCTACCCTCCTTTTAAGTACTGGAGTAGGGCAGTGTTGATTGTTTATATCGGGACACCATTTCTGTGTATGCGTGTACAAACAGCACAATAATTTTTTTCCGACGATAACAGATGTTTTCCTTATATACGTAGCCATCACACCGACGCATGAGCAATATTCTCCTTCTGCTTCCATTAACGACGCTCGTGCTCAGCCATTTAAATAGTTTACTTGTATCATTCTTTTGGGTCAAATTACCGGCTCCTTGGCTGAATGATCAGCGTAGTGGCCTTCGGTTCAGACTGCTCCGAGTTTGACTCCCGGCCGGATCGGGATTTTAATTTTCTGGCGATGCCCTTTAGCTTGGGGACCGGATGTTTATGTTCGTCTTAATACACATCTTCGATTAAGGACAGTCTGGCGAACAACTTCCAACTTGCTTGATCGGTTGCCACATCTTCTCCATAAACAGCACCAATCATATTAGAACAACAGAAGACATGATAAGTGTCCCTTTTAACCTGTCATGTTTGATAGGCAGATTTTTTGGTAGTCACTCGCAGTCACGTACTGAACTACAGGTAGCCATTCCGTATCTAGAGATTATTCAATATTGACGATGTGGGAAATTATTTCTACTTTTTGGCTGGAAACAGGCATACTTGTAAAGGTACTATTGGCTGGATGTCGCACCGAATTAAATTTAAAGAAAACAGTAGGCTATTCAACATGAAAATACTTTATTGAAAACCTACAACCTGTTTTCCAGTCATTGACCGGGTCAGGGATGTAATGAATAAATAGGTTATTAGTACGATGGGGTCCCCACTCCCAAAGTGATTTATGAATGACAGATATGCTATGAAATGGGAATCGAGAGTGTTGTTGGAATGAAAGATGACAGGGAAACCGGAGTACACGGAGAAAAACCTGTCCCGCCTCCGCTTTGTCCAGCACAAACCTCACATGGAGTGACCGGGATTTGAACCACGGTATCCAGTGGCGAGAAGCCGACGCGCTGTCGTCTAAGCCACGGAGGCTCCTGAAAATACTTTATTGTATTTAATAAATTGTGACAGGAACAAATCATGACATGCGTTATATGTTTTATTTATATAGTCTTCGTTATGTATTCATTCGTTCTTCTTTGCCTGATGTTATTGGTACAGAACTGATATGAATGTAAATAAGATATAATGTCGTATTTCTTCGCTATGCCGTAAAGGCTGTAAAGACTTTAATTTCGTCGAACCTATGCACGAGAGAATATTAGCCGAACTAGTGTATTTTGGTAGAATTGAGTAGTGGCATGCGTTGAACTTTTTATCATGGGAATTGTCCACCATCCGGCGTGATACCTAACTCTAATTTTATTAATTAATAAATAAATTTTATGTGGTCTTCGAAGAAGCCTGGCGCAGGTGTTTCGAGATGACACCGTATGGGCGACCGGCGCGTCTTATGTGTATTATGCCCTTACTGTTTTGAATTCTAATGATGAAGACGGCACACTCACCCAGCCCCCGAACCATAGGAATTAACCAATGAAGGTTAAAATCCCCGACCCATTCGGGAATCAAACCCGGGACCCCCTTGTCCAAAGGCCTAGCACGCTAACCATTTAGCCATGGAGCCGGACACCTAACCCCTGAGATGATCTATTGTTTCTTACCGGAGGACAACGGGTACAATACATACATACATACATACATACATACATACATACATACATACATACATACATACATGCATACATGCATACATACATACATACATACATACATACATACATACATACATACATACATACATACATACATACATACATACATACATACATACATACATACATACATACATACATACATACATACATACATACATACATACATACATTATAGACTGCTATGTCTTTCACCGTTCAGTCCGCAAGCCTCTGAGAATAAACAATGCGCCTCCATAATCCTCTATGTGTAACTAGCTGTGTAGCTTTTTTAAATTCTATATCACTCATTTTTTAATTATCAAAACTGAGCTTAACGATCATCTTCTTAGGCACCCTCTGCTTCTCTTACCCTCGATGACTGAGCCCTTTATGCTCCTAGGTAATGTATCCTCCTCCATCCACCTACCGAAATATAAATTTAGAAACTAAGAAATAATGCCACAGCAGCTTCGCCCCGTGTGAGTATAGATATTATCTTCTGACAGGGACCAGGCAAGGAGTGACCATCTTCTGAATACAACTCTTGGTCGTATCATGCAGACAAGTTGGATTGTGGTACGAGCAGGTCGATCAAAACAGTAATTTGACTGAGCAGAAGGAACTGGCATCTCGCACGCCATGTTGCGAGTTCGTATGGATGGATGGATGATTGGTCGGCCAATAACACCATCTCCGGTTTGTTAAATAAATTATTGTTTCGCATATTGTTAATTATACAGAGAGTTATAATTATCAAAACTTCGAAGTGGGAGAGGTTTTCACTGAAAGAAATGGAATGGTCTATCGTTCAGAATAAATCCAGAGTGGTTGGAGTTTCTGCATTTTTTAAAAATATTCACCCCAGAACAATTCCGGGCTGCTTGCTTATTCGAAACCCCCAGGCACCTGTCCTCATCCTAGTCTCAAATAAATATAACATTCATATTACTACAAATAAAGCCTCCGTGGTTCAGGTGGCAGCACACCGGCCTCTCAACGCTGGGTTCCGTGGTTCAAATCCCGGGCACTCCATGTGAGATTTGTGCTGGACAAAGCGGAGGCAGGACAGGTTTTTCTCCGGATACTCCGGTTTTCCCTGTCGTCTTTCATTCCAGTAACACTCCCCAGTATCATTTCATTTCATCTGTTAGTCATTAATCATTGCCCCAGAGAAGTGCGACAGGCTTCGGCAGCCGACACAATTTTTATCCTCGCCGGTAGATGGGGGCTTCATTCATTCCATTTCTGACCAGGTCGAATGACTGGAAACAGGCTGTGGTATAATAATAATAATATAATAATAGTAATAATAATAATAATAATAATAATAATAATAATAATAATAATAATAATAATAATAATTTCGTGTGGCTATTTAGCCGAGTGCAGCCCTTGTAAGGCAGACCCTCCGATGAGGGTGTTGGTAACTGCGTGTTATTGTGGTGGAGGGTAGTGTTATGTGTGGTGTGTGAGTTGCAGGGATGTTGTGGACAGCATAAACACCCAGCCCCCGAGCCATTGGAATTAACCAATGAAGGTTAAAATCCCCGACCCGGCCGGGAATCGAACACGGGACCCTCTGAACCGAAGACCAGTACGCTGACCATTCAGCTAACGAGTCGTGGTTAGAGAGTTAGAAAGTGTGTATCCAACCCTTGTCCCGTTTCTGTACGGGGTCGGGTGTGAAGTGAGATGAATTCTCGTGGCGTGATTTTACGACCGGATGCCCTTCCTGACCTCAACGTAATCAAAAGAGTCAGTAGGATGAAATGAGTGACGTGATATAAGACAGTAGGAGAGGAGAGGGTGAAATCCGGTTCTGACACCAGCCTACTTCTTACGAATAGCACCAAGGGCTTTGCTCAAGGGTTAGCATCTCCATCCGACGGACGAATCACCATTAAAAGCGTCACATGCCCTCACTCCATATGAATATTGCGGAGAGGATTGGGAATGAATCCAGGGGTCTGGCACGGAATCTATTGATTAGAAATTATATACAACCACCTCTCCTACCCTGCCGGCCAACATGCTGATGGGACGGGAGTTGAAACGGCGAACCGCGGTGTCACGCCACATAGACTTGACACCTTAACCAGGCGGGCCGCTATATTCAGACAGTATCGTAATTAATAAATCCACAGCCTGTTTCCAGTCGTTCGACCGGGTAAGGAATGAATGAAACTCCCATCTAGCGGCGAGGATAGGAATTGTGCCGGCTGCCGAAGCCTGTCGCACTCCTCTGGGGCAAAAAATTGAAATTACGTATGTCTTTTAGTGCCGGGAGTATCCGAGGATATGTTGGGCTGCCAGGTGCAGATCTTTTGATTTGACGCCCGTAGGTGATCTGCCCGTCCTGGTGAAGATGAAATGATGATGGAGACGACACATATACTCAGCCGCCGTGCCAGAGAAATTAACTAATGATGGTTAAAATTCCCGACCCTGCCGGGAATCGAACCCGGGTCCCCTGTGACCAAAGACCAGCTCGCTAACCATTTAGCCATGAAACCGGACTCCCATGGGGCAATGTTTAATGACTGACAGATGAAATGAAGTTATACTGGAGAGTGTTGCTGGAATGAAAGATGACATGGAGAACCGGAGTGCCCGGAGAAAAGCGTGTCACGCCTTCGCTTTGTCCAGCACTTGTGCTACTGGCGTAAAGAACGGAGGTTTTGCGTCAGTTGGATTCGAAAATACACAGGTATCAATGAAAACACGCGTTAAAGTGGATTAATACACAAGTGATAACATAGTACGTCTTCTTCTTCTTAATATGTTTACCCTCCAGCGTCGGTTTTCCCTCGGACTCAGCGAGGGATCCTACCTCTACCGCCTCAAATGCAGTGTCCTGGAGCTTCAGGGGGTAGGGGGATACAACTGGGGAGAATGACCAGTACTGACCAGTACCTCGCCCAGGAGGCCTCACCTGCTATGCTGAACAGGGGCCTTGTGGAGGGGGGATGGGAAGATTGGAAGGGATAGACAAGGAAGAGGGAAGGAAGCGGCCGTGGCCTTTAGTTAGGTACCACCCCGGCATTTGCCTGGAGGAGAAGTGGGAAACCACGGAAAACCACTTCCAGGATGACTGAGGTGAGAATCGAACCCTCCTTTACTCAGTTGACCTCCCGAGGTTTAGTGTACCCCGTTCCAGCCCTCGTACCACTTTTCAAATTTCGTGGCAGAGCCGGGAATCGAACCCGGACCTTCGGGGGTGGCAGCTAATCACACTAACCACTACACTACAGAGGCGGACATTATTTATTTTTATGAAGTATATTCCGTGTCCGGCTCCTTGGCTCTTAGCGGAAATACGCACTAAATGTCGTTCGTCCCGGCTAACCGAATTGTACAGCACTACATCAAGTAGCGGAGACCCGCGGAGCATTGTGTATCATGTTATGCGACGAAAGGTATCAGGGGTATATTTTTTGTTAAGGTCACCCGCTTGCCACGCACATTCATCACTCTGACACACTCACTCAATGTGTTTGTACAGTTCTATCTAGTGTCTGTTACTTTATTACTGTGTAGTCAAACACTAAATGAATTTTAAACTGCGTATTCACGCAGTACTTCTATTTAACGGTATTTATTTACTTAGCTTATGGTACAAGTTAAGCCGCGCACAAACTGAGTAACATGTGAAGGCAACAAATAATTTCGAAAATAGAATAAATGCGAAAGCTCAACGTAAAACATAAAGTAGAAATCGAGAGATATATGTACAATACAGAAAAATAGAAAGAAGTAAAAAAAAAATACAAAAATGATATAAAATATAAGTAAATGTGTAAATTAACAAATGAAAAATGAAAACTAAACTAGCCCGTTCTGTCACCATGTCCATTATAATGCACATCGATATTACAGTATCCGTTTAGGAAATATTTGATGTAGTGCGACCGTTGAGTCACAATGTGCATTGAGATGTACATCTTCCGTGTAAAATGTAACAAAGGCTTTTCAGTCTGTCAAACACACAGCAAATACAATGTGAATTAAAACACTATAAACATATCTGTAAAACACACACTAACATACAAAGAATGACATGTTTCGTTCTACAAGAACATCTTCAGATTCTATCAAATCACTTAAAAACAAGCTTGTGTACGTACAGTATTGTTTACGTAAGTGATTTGATAGAATCTGAAGATGTTCTTGTAGAACGAAACATGTCATTCTTTGTATGTTAGTGTGTGTTTACAGATATGTTTATAGTGTTTTAATTCACATTGTATTTGCTGTGTGTTTGACAGACTGAAAAGCCTTTGTTACATTTAACTAAGTCAACACTGGAAAACATGGCTTCATTTTTAACACAAAAAAAAACCATCTTGCGTGTCACTACTGAGTAACTTGGCCCGACATCAGTTCTGGCGGTTTTACCGGCAAAATACCAGGAATTGCTCCGCTGCGTAGTTGCTGTTTATGACGTCAACAAACAGTGTGTTATCTGAAGGCAAATTTCTGCTATAATACGTGAGTACTGAAGTTCATACAACATTATATTCTATAGAAAATAAATTAATATGGTAGGAAATGTGAAATAAACCGCAGATAATCAGTTTATTTCATTCTGAGATTTTTATAAAGTGCGTTGTAGGTACATTCTAATGTACATTGTGCCTCAAAGGTTGGCTTGCACCAACAGCTGGTTGGAATATAAAAGGGATGCCAAAGTATTTGGTGTACCAGGAAATGACGTTCTGGACCTGGTTCACTTCAGGCAACACATCGGTGAATCCTTGATCCTCTCTCAAAAAGTGCGGCCCAAAAAGAGGGGCCGTCCTAGTGTCAATGCAGAACGTGATGTACCAGAAGTGAAGAGGCACAAGCAAGCTGAGCAGCATCCAATCAACGAAGTACGTTTGGATCAAATTAACCACATGCCAGGGTTTGATGACAAAAAATTTGCATCAAGATGTAAGGCTTCAGAATGCAACGACAGAACGCCCTTCTTGTGCCTAAAATGTCAAGTTCACCTTTGCATGAAAAGGGAACGCAATTGCTTCCAGAGTTGTCATACTCCATACATCTGTAGAGGAAGAAACTTTTTAATTCTTCAGGCACTGTTTCTGTGCTATTGACTAGTGTCTCCAGTAAACTAGAAGGCGATTCTAGGAGCTGAATTGCCAATACCAAACTTTTGTGTTACTTTTTGGCCGCTTTCCAGAAATTTTCTTTCTTTTTTCTTTTGTGGTAGATTTTTAGTACTGTTATTTTGGTATATTCTTATTTAGGATCTCTGTTATATTGTTTTGGAACTTATTTTATGACTAATTTACATACTATTAACTTGGATAGATTGAATAAAACTGTATAAATAATATTAACTGTGTCTTATATTCTGCAACCTTCGAGTCACAACGTAAATTACAATGAACATTAAAAATCTCCAGAACTGTTCGACATAGCTGTTCCAAGCTCAGATATAATTAATCACAACGTTTCATATAGCAAGTGTACCAACTTTTTGAATTTTTGGCTGATTAGAAAAAATGCGTGACTAAAAGGGCTAGGATGTCCAGTTGTTGCTGCCGTTCAGGATGTCCTCGATAGTTCCGCGAAAGGCTCTATGTGGACATCTGAAGGTGATGTTTCGCATTGTCTGGAATTCTTCACCACAGTCACAGAGCAGCTTGGGAGACAATGACTGTTCGCGTCCGTAGTATTCCTTAAGCTACCCGTGTCCACTGGGTGGTGCTAAAGAACAGTCACTGCAGGCGCAAAGGAAGTGCCATCATCTGCTCCTAAAGGCACTCTGCAGCATCGGTTATCTGGACCTGTCTCCTGACCTCCCGGAGGAAGCGATACGCGCACACATTCAAAGGCTCTTCTGAAGTCCCACAGGCTTGTATTTAACTGTAAATTAATGTTCCTTTGGCGAAAGTTTTATTGTATAATAATATTATTTCCGCACATAATTTGGAGGATTGTCAACCTTTATGTCTATTGAAATTCGCTCAGACAGCATCAAAAACTTACCATTTAATGGCTTTTTCTTTTTCTTTTTTCAATTTTGATGTCTACCTAAATACCTACCCCCAACCCCACTTCTTATTCCCAATCGCCGCTACTGGAGCATACTGTCCTTAGGTTCATGGACCCCCAGGTTCGATTCCTGGCCAAGCCACATTTGGTTAATCGCTTGCTTAACTTGGGGCTCGGTACTTATGATCGTCGTAATACATCACTTTAGCAACCGCTACAAAGCACGCAATAGTGAAAGCATCCCTCCAAATGGATTTGACATCAAGAAGGGCAGCCGGTCGTAAAACTGTGCTTAATGTATACTATCGTTGACCCCAGATAATTGAGAAAATATTTCAGGAAGAAGGACAGGATGAGGAGAAAGAAGAAGTTCCAATGAATTTAAAAGGTACTATACTTTATATAGAAATAAGTGAAAATCCCCATCCAACTGCTACGGTGTTCAGAAGCTGAGAGGAGAACGCTCTGTTGTTTGGAATCGTAATAATATTCCGTACATGCGTTTAGTGAAGCTTAAATTACACTTAACATGCAATATATCGTGTGAGACGAAAGTCCGTCTTTTATATTTGCGTGTAGGCTGCAGCTCCTACCGGGAGATAGTGGGTTCGAACCCCACTGTCAGCAGCGCTGAAAATGGTTTTCCGTGGTTTCCCATTGTCACACCAGGCAAATGCTGGGGCTGTACCTTAATTAAGGCCACGGCCGTTTCTTTCCCATTCATAGGGCTTCCCTATCCCATCGTCGCCATAAGACCTATCTGTGTCGGTGCGACATAAAGCAAATAGGAAAAAGCTACAGCTCTTGAAAGTTTGATGATAACCGGTAGAGATTATTTAGGGATAATAATAATAATAATAATAATAATAATAATAATAATAATAATAATAATAATAATAATAATAATAATAATAATAATAATAATTGTACCGGGCGGTACACCTCCACTCCGCTAATTTAAAATGTGCGCCAGTTGAAACTCCTCTGCTGGAGGAAGTCTGAACTTTATCTACGCTATTAATTCTCTACTTTCTCAGAAGATGTCACCACGTGGAAAATTTTGAGTTTTTGAACTGTGTCATTTTTGATGTGGTTTTGTTTCGCTTGAAGTAAGAAGTGTGAACTTTCTCTTCTAGAGGACACTACTGAAGATCAACAATAGTGCAACCTAGTGCGGAGTCAAAGAACTATTTTGTTGGAGAAATTTTTATTTCTAATGTTTGTTCCTTGCTAAATTTTTTTCAGTCTTTGGTTAAGTTGGCAATATTAACCCCTTCTTTCCCCTTGTTTTAAATCTAGCCTATCCCGAATTTCTTGAATTAATTTTCCACCAATTATGTGTTTCTTCTTAGTATTGTGTAGGGGGTTTATTTATCTACCAATAAAATCATCGCGGGAGGGTGTTTTCATTCCCCTAACGCCTAGAACCTTCTGCGAGAGTATTTAAACTGCTGATTTTAGGGTCTCCGGGCCACTTCTGTTCCATCTTTCAGTGTATAAAGTACATAGCAGGAGGCGGGAAGCGCCTCTTTCCTCGGCAGCGGTCATCAATAAGGTAATGGCCGATTAATAAATTCTTTCTTTGCTAGCTCAGCAGTTTAACTCTCGGGGCGGGTGCGAAGCGTTCCTCCATGTAACCTTTTCCTAAAATGTAACGATCTTTTCTTCTATTCTCTTTTAAGCTGCATATTGGGATAGAGAGTGCTAACCCTCTCGAGCTCCCACTCACATTGTCTTGAGGTGAACTTATTTTCTCAACCTATTCTTCGTTAATGTAAAACAAATTGCTCTTTTCTAAAGTCACCTCGGTAGTATGGGATTAGCCCTTGCATTAGTGGCCTAGAGCCAGATTAGGTTTTTTAAAAACAAGTGTATTAGGAGTGCAAGATCGCCTCCTCTCAAATTGTTATTTTAGAGGTCATGTAATTGCCCATTTTTATTTAATAGACCTCAGTAGGTTGGGTATTTTACCCCGGTGTCTATGTCCAGTGAGGACAACTTGAAGGTGGAGTTTGGTGTGGCCTGGGAGAGGCTTAAATTTTGAGAGCGAGTGGCTCTTTTGAAAATTGAATGTTGTATGCCTCGTGGAGGCTTTTCTGTGTAATTTGGAGCAAGGGCTCCTAGGTATGAATGGGGTTTTCTGCCCCTCTGTTAAAACTCGTGTTTGGGGTAAAACTGAGCTGATTGCCCAAGCAGTGTAAAATCAGGGCGCGAAGCCCAATTCCTGTAAATATTGTAACTACCCTTTTTGATTTGCTACTTTGTACCTGCCATGCTTGTTATTTCTTTGTTTTTGAAAAGAAAATATAACCTTGTTAAATTTTAAATTAATTTTGCTTTCGTAGCTGGAGACCTATTCACACCCGCACCTTCTTTCACCTCTACCTACCGCGGAAAACTCCGTAACAAGTGGTAGCAGAGCGTGGTTGAATGGGTCTCAATTTAGCCCCTTTTGACGGCTAAACATTGTTTGTTCCGAACTCTAACTATTTTCCCAGTTGCTGGAATTTTTTGAGTTTTTCAAAATTGTTCTGTCACCATGCCCGGCCCTCGCGATGTTCTCCATCTTAACTATTTGCGCAAGGAGGAGTTGATCTATGAATTGACTATTAGAAATGTACAATCTGGAGGCACGGTTGCAGTAGACACAAACAAGCTTAGAGAGTCCCTAGATTTGCCTATTTCCATCCCCAATTTGGGAGAGAAAGAAATTGACGACTCTCTTTCCACGATCACGGAGAATATTACTGGGCTAGCTTCTGTAGTTAGTTTTTTTGATGAAAATGATCCTTCTCCTAATCAAATTAAGCGTGTGCAAGCTAGGCTATATCATTTTTCGAATAGGGTTAACGATCTGTTGTCTCTAAAGTTGAATGACGTTCAGAAGAAGGAAGCTAGTACGCTGCTTGAAAATATGTCTGAATTATCTAGCAAGGTCACTCAGTTGTTAACAGGGGAGGTTCCTCCCAAAAGCGATCTACCCACCACAGTGAATGCAGGTAGTGAGGAAACGCCTCCCAAGGGAGAAGTGAATAGGATAACCGTTGCTGCTCAAACTATCCCTGCCCCATTGGACAACGAATCTGAACGTCGTGCATCATTGAGTAACATCCGTTCTGAATTAACTTCTTTGCCATTGAAACCTTTACCTACTATGTCACCCGGGTTTAGCAGCTTGCCTCATCCATTGGCAATGTTGCTCAGAGGTATCTCTAAGTTTTCCGTTAATACCACCAGTGATGTAATTTCTTTTTTAAGATTTCTAGTTGAATTTCAGGATCATGCCCTTGTGTTTTCTCTTTCTCCATGTCAAATTTTGCAAATTATCTATCCGTATGCTATTGGTATTCTCTCAGATAAACTCGTAAGAGCCATTGCCGAGCAATCATCTATTGAGGATTTCCATGCCCATTTGCTAGCTAACTTCATCCCGGCTAGGGCCAGGTCCTCCCTTATTCAGAAGTACTATTACCGTGTACAACGCTTGGATGAAAACTTGGCTGATTTCATTCAGGACATTAAGTTTTATACTAGGGTGTTTGCTCTTCATTTCCCTGAGGATCAGATTGTACAAGCTATTGTGGAAGGGATTTCACCACCCTACAGGTCATATTTGTGTTTCGCGGCGTGCCCGCAAACTTTCTCTGAACTTGAAGCATTGGCCGTCTCAGCGGAAGGAGTTAGATACGCCGATTCTTTGCGTGTCGCGAAAGAACCCCCGCCTTCCTTTAGTAATACTCGGCCTCCACCTCGCCGACCAGTCAATCCCCGTAAATGTTATGCTTGCGGGTCGCCTGACCATCTGCGCAACAAGTGTCCACTGATCAAGTCAAGTGGGACAAGGAATGGAGCCGGGTCATCACAAGGCTGTTTTAATGTGGGGCTTTCTCACATATCGCCAAGAATTGTCCCAATTCGAATAGCACCCCCTCCTGCTCAACTTCTGGTGCAAATTCCACCTATGCCAATAACAAAAAGTGACTAGTGGCTTCGGCTGAGTCGACTAATCCATCTTCCCGAGACTCAGCCCCGGGTAAACAGGTTGTAAATTCAGGGAACGAGCAATTTTCAAATTCATCTTTTGAAGGTCCCAAAGAGTGTCTTAGGATTGCGGCGGATTCCCCCGCACCGGTCCCCTTTCTCAAAATTGAGTTAAATAACGAGCCTATAACAGCTCTCTTAGATTCAGGTAGTGTTTGTTCTATTATTTCGGCTGATTGGTATTCAAAATTGAAATCTGTTTGTAAGCTTCCTAACTATTGTTTGTCGGCGATCCAATACGTTTCGGCTAATTCCTCTCCATTAGAAATTCTCGGTTCCTTATATGTCAAAATTCGAATTTTTCAATTCACATGGAAAGTTAAATTGTTTGTGGCCAAGCATTTGTCTTGCCCCATTATATTGGGAGCGGATTTTATTTCTCACACTGGTCTTGTGCTCGATCTTCAGAGTAGGTCTTGCACTTTCAAATTTGCCTCTAATTGTAATATCCCTCTATTAAAGTGTAATTCTGCATCATGTTCTTCTATTTCGCCTACCCAGGATGAGATGTTGTTAGACCTTAGACATCTACCTGAGGAGCAGGCTGATAGTATTCGCAAATTGTGTCAGTCGTTTCCCGAGGTGTTCTCTGATACTCTTGGTGTTACTGACCTTATTGAATACAAAATTGAGGTCACGGATTCGATTCCTGTCCGTTTTCCACCTTATAGGCTATCTCCACCTAAAATGAAGGCTCTGAAAGAAATTATCGACCAGATGTTGAAGGATGGTATTATTAGGCCCTCTAAGTCAGCGTATTCTTCGCCTATTTTTTTAGTCCCGAAACCCCAAGGAGGCTTCAGGCCTGTCATTGATTACAGGGCTCTCAATCGGAAGGTGGTGTTACAATCTGTGCCCCTTCCCGACCTTCATTCTTGTTTTTCATGGTTTCGTAAGGCCAAGTTCTTTACTATCTTGGACTTGAATCAGGCCTATAATCAAATTCCCCTTGCCGAAGAGTCTAAACATCTTACAGCGTTTGCCACGGACTGGAATTTATACGAATACAACCGCGTGCCTTTCGGGCTCCCCACCGGAGCAGCTGTACTCACTAGGCTACTAGATAGGGTCTTCTCCGACATCAAATTTGAGTACTTATATCACTACTTGGATGATGTCGTCGTATTTTCAGAGACTTTTGAAGAACATCTAGATCATCTGCGAGAGGTTCTCGATCGCCTTCGTAAGGCTGGGTTAACTGTTAAGTTGTCCAAGGTTGCCTTTGCTAAGCCCTCTATGTCTTTCCTAGGGCATATTGTGTCACCTGATGGTGTAGCAGTCGATCATTCTAGAACACAGGCCATCCGTGATTTCAAACCTCCCAAGGACATTAAAGGTATCGCCAGGTTCATTGGTATGGTGAATTTCTTCAGGAAGTTTATTCCTAACTTCGCTAATAGAGCGGCGCCCTTAAACCTTCTTCGTAGGAAAGGCATCAAATTCGAGTGGGGACCTTCTCAACAAGCCGCTTTTGAAGACCTTAAATTAGCTCTTTGTAATGCCCCTGTACTTGCTATGCCTGATTTCTCGAAGAAATTCATTGTCCAAACCGACGCGTCGTCGTCAGCGGTAGCTGCAGTCCTTCTTCAAGAGACTGAACTAGGGAGGCGCCCCATCGCCTATGCGTCTAGGACATTGTCGGCTCAAGAAGCCAAGTATTCCATCTATGAGCTCGAAGGTTTGGCAGTCTTATTCGCCTTAGAGAAGTTCCGTCTCTATCTGGAACATGTCAAATTCGACCTGGAGACAGATAATCAAGCCCTAAGCTGGGTCTTAGGTAGGCCGCGTCGTACTGGTCGTATAGCCCGTTGGGCCATCCGTATTTCTGCCTTCCAGTTTGATGTTAGACATATCAGAGGTACCGAAAATATTGTCGCTGATGGACTCAGCCGTATGTTTTCAAACGACGTCGAGACCCAAGAACCGGTCGACAGTTCATCACCTCCCGAGTCCATACTATCTGATGTTAATGCCATCTTAACGGATGCTCCCATGCTCTTTAGGGATATCGAGAAATACCAACGTGAAGATCCGACGCTGGCTCCGATAATGGAAACCCTTTCTTCTGGGGAACATGTTGTCCCTTATGTTCTGAGGAATGGTGTTCTATGTTGCTCTTCGAGGCATGATAAGATGATGAAAGTTGTTGTTCCAGCGGTTCTTGTACCTATGATCTTCAAGTATTATCATGAGACCCCATTAGGAGGGCATCTTGGTATCTTTAAAACTCGTGAAAAGATTCGTGAAATGTTCATCTGGAAAGGTATGGACGGTGAAATCCGTGAACTAGTAAAGGCTTGTAAATCCTGTTTGCTTAGTAAACCGACCATGTCCACCAAGGTAGGCCTCTTGTCTTCTCAGCAAGCGTCGCGCCCCATGGAACGCCTGTATATTGATTATGTAGGACCATTCCCCCAGTCAAAGGGTAATGCCAACAAGTTCATCATTGTGTGTGTAGATGGTTTTACCAGATTTTCTTGGTTATTTCCGACTAAGCTGGCTACCGCTCAGTCTACCATTACTTGCTTAAATTCTATTTTTGCTTCTTTTGGTCCGTGCCAATATATTGTATCTGATAATGCTAAGGCTTTTACATCTAACTTATTTCGTAAATTCTGTTTTGACTTATCCATCTCTCATGTAACTACTTCTGCTCATTACCCTCAACCATCTCTGGCTGAACGGGTTAATCGTAATCTCAGGTCCGCACTTATTGCCTATCATCATGAAGATCATTCCAGGTGGGACACGTCCCTGCATTGGTTAGCTTTTGCTTTGAATTCGGCGGTTCATGAATCTCATAAGTTCACTCCAGCTTCCTTGATGTTCAAGTTTGTTCCCAACACGCCGCTCTCTAACCTTTGGTCTCTGAGTGACATTCTACCCGAGACAATAGATGCGGATAATATTAAAGATCTCTGGAAGAAGGCTAAAGCCAATCTTAAGGTATCTCATGAAAAGGTTAGGGAAAAGTATGATCGTGGACGGAGACCCACCACTTTGAAGGTAGGTGACCAGGTGATGGTCAAGAATTTTGTTCCCGCGGGCAAGCTTGCCCCCAGATTTCATGGGCCATGCATCATTCTCGATTTTCTTACTCCGGTTACATTGTTAGTAAGCAATCCAGCCACCGAGAGGATATTTAGGGTTCACCTGTCCCAGGTGAAACCGGTGTAAATCTTGTGTCAACTTGCTTCATATAATTTGATAGGAATATGAAGGTTATATTTTTTTTTGAGTTCCACTCTTAAGGCATTCTGCTCCTTCTATTTTATTTTATATGTAAGCATTTCTGTGAAACCTCCCCCGATTTGTTAAACTGCCATCCTGTCCTTGCCACGGCCATTACCACGCTCCCGTCTCCTGCTCCACTACACACAGTGGCTGGCTTTGATGAAATGCCATGGATATCTGCACGCCGCTGGCCCCTCAATCTCTCTACATGCCTGTGCCCTCAAAAGAAACATGATGGTCCAACACAATTCTGCCGCCTAGCTTTAATGTTTCAGTGCCCCCGCAGCCGCGCGGCGCTGTGCCGCGGCTGGGTTCGAGGACGGGCCCCCTCGGCCCCAGCGAGGACGACATGTGCACGGCGAGCCGGAGCTCTCCTCCCGGCCAAGGCTGATGTGCGGCGCACGACCTGCTACTTGCCCGCAGCCTGTATATGTTCTCCGCGGGCGCGGCGTGTTTCAACACCTCTGCTCCCCTCATAGTGCGGGCGAGCGGTATCTCAGGGTACTTGAGGGGTCCGAGCGGCCTCCTTTGGACGCAAGCTGCAACGGCCGGTCTGGCCATCCAACTTCATTAACATCAACTACATGGACAGTTACGATAAGCAATGACTACACTTGGGAATTCAACAGCAATATTTGGTGGACATTGCAAAATATTTCATCACTTTTAAGTATTAAAAGTCCATCTACGGAATTCTACTTCTACAAACTTAAAAACTTTACTTCACCGGCAACAACAAAATTTTGAAACTGAATCAAACCAAATTAAGAAAATCTTATAAATTTTTTTGGCAATTAATCTCCATATCTACATCAAAACTTGGACCTTGTTTTCAAACAATTTCATGTGTCACCCCGGGAGGAACTTTTGGGGGGGGGGAGGTCTGTACCGGGCGGTACACCTCCACTCCGCTAATTTAAAATGTGCGCCAGTTGAAACTCCTCTGCTGGAGGAAGTCTGAACTTTATCTACGCTATTAATTCTCTACTTTCTCAGAAGATGTCACCACGTGGAAAATTTTGAGTTTTTGAACTGTGTCATTTTTGATGTGGTTTTGTTTCGCTTGAAGTAAGAAGTGTGAACTTTCTCTTCTAGAGGACACTACTGAAGATCAACAATAGTGCAACCTAGTGCGGAGTCAAAGAACTATTTTGTTGGAGAAATTTTTATTTCTAATGTTTGTTCCTTGCTAAATTTTTTTCAGTCTTTGGTTAAGTTGGCAATATTAACCCCTTCTTTCCCCTTGTTTTAAATCTAGCCTATCCCGAATTTCTTGAATTAATTTTCCACCAATTATGTGTTTCTTCTTAGTATTGTGTAGGGGGTTTATTGATCTACCAATAAAATCATCGCGGGAGGGTGTTTTCATTCCCCTAACGCCTAGAACCTTCTGCGAGAGTATTTAAACTGCTGATTTTAGGGTCTCCGGGCCACTTCTGTTCCATCTTTCAGTGTATAAAGTACATAGCAGGAGGCGGGAAGCGCCTCTTTCCTCGGCAGCGGTCATCAATAAGGTAATGGCCGATTAATAAATTCTTTCTTTGCTAGCTCAGCAGTTTAACTCTCGGGGCGGGTGCGAAGCGTTCCTCCATGTAACCTTTTCCTAAAATGTAACGATCTTTTCTTCTATTCTCTTTTAAGCTGCATATTGGGATAGAGAGTGCTAACCCTCTCGAGCTCCCACTCACATTGTCTTGAGGTGAACTTATTTTCTCAACCTATTCTTCGTTAATGTAAAACAAATTGCTCTTTTCTAAAGTCACCTCGGTAGTATGGGATTAGCCCTTGCATTAGTGGCCTAGAGCCAGATTAGGTTTTTTAAAAACAAGTGTATTAGGAGTGCAAGATCGCCTCCTCTCAAATTGTTATTTTAGAGGTCATGTAATTGCCCATTTTTATTTAATAGACCTCAGTAGGTTGGGTATTTTACCCCGGTGTCTATGTCCAGTGAGGACAACTTGAAGGTGGAGTTTGGTGTGGCCTGGGAGAGGCTTAAATTTTGAGAGCGAGTGGCTCTTTTGAAAATTGAATGTTGTATGCCTCGTGGAGGCTTTTCTGTGTAATTTGGAGCAAGGGCTCCTAGGTATGAATGGGGTTTTCTGCCCCTCTGTTAAAACTCGTGTTTGGGGTAAAACTGAGCTGATTGCCCAAGCAGTGTAAAATCAGGGCGCGAAGCCCAATTCCTGTAAATATTGTAACTACCCTTTTTGATTTGCTACTTTGTACCTGCCATGCTTGTTATTTCTTTGTTTTTGAAAAGAAAATATAACCTTGTTAAATTTTAAATTAATTTTGCTTTCGTAGCTGGAGACCTATTCACACCCGCACCTTCTTTCACCTCTACCTACCGCGGAAAACTCCGTAACAATAATAATAATAATAATAATAATAATAATGTTACGAATAAAACTCCCATCTGCTTATTTTAGTATGACCTAATAAGTGCACACACACATATACACACATAATTCTAACAAATTATAAATGGCCACACTTACTAATTATAAGTCTATTCACAAGTCTCTCTTCCTTATGGCACCGCAGGTGGTCCGGCCCGTTGTTACCTGGGGACGGCTAATCCTTACTTTCACTTCCCCAAGTCCAGTCAACTCGTACAAGCAGCTGTGTGTAGACCGCTGGATTTATTTATTTATTTATTTATTTATTTATTTATTTATTTTATTTATTTATTTATTTATTTATTTATTTAATGAGTATATACGGAGTTTCCTCCTTTATTAGACCCTGTGTAATGTCCATACCTAAGCAAGCTATTTCAACTCCACTTACTGACAAATACACAAACAGCAAAGAAAACACAATAATTACCCTAACACAAAATTAAATTAAATTAAATTAAATTAAATTCGATAATATAAGCAATCAAACAAACAAAATAGAGAAAATTAGAATGAATAATCTTCACAACGGCAAAATGGCCCTTGACCAGCCCCTATTGGAGAGCTGATCGCCATGGTAATACGTCAGAATAAAACATAATTAAGCATCGGTAAAACAAAACAAAATCATGCGCAAATAAGGGGACAATATAAAATAAAATGAATTAAAATAGCATGATCGGCAAAACGGCAATACTAACCGCAGTACGGCAACATGGCGCAAGGTCACCCATAAGGGAGGGTAATGCCCTACCTTTACTCTCCTGACTGACACAGCAAGTCACTACACATTCCACTCCAACATATTCACTTACGACCTACTACAACTTGCTGAACCACCATAACGTTGTGTCATCTGCTGAGTCTGTGTCCTCTATTTTCCTCATGTTTCTACCTTGTGCATTGCTCTACTAGCACGTTGCCTCTCGTTACTCACTATGATATTTTCTAACTTCTTACTATTCAAATAATTACAAGCCATACCCCACCAATCCAGTCTAACATGCTCCACTCCCTCCCTTTCAATCTCATCACCTTTCTTTATTTTCAAGTACGCATTCACTTACAATTCAAATGCCTTCCCATTCCAATATTTCCACTCCAAACTCCACATTAAATTACAACTTACTCACTCTTAGCTCAAATACAATTAACAAACACATTCCACCACCTACCTAATTTAGCTTCTCAGTAACTCTAATCACTCTAAGACCTCACTCCAACCACCTTTCAGCCATTCTTCATTATAATAATTAATCATACTTACACACCACCAAATCAACCTCTTAATCATAATCACTCTTACCTTCACTTATAATTCTGATATACATAACTATACTTCACACCGGGCGAGTTGACCGTGCTGTTAGGGCCGCGCAGCTGTGAGCTTGCATCGGGAGATAGTGGGTTCGAACCCCACTGTCGACAGTCCTGAAGATGGTTTTCCGTGGTTTCTCATTTTCACACCAGGCAAATGCTGGGGCTGTGCCTTAATTAAGGCCACAGCCCCTTCCTTCCCATTCCTAAGATCTATCTGTGTCGGTGCGACGTAAAGCAAATAGCAAAACTATACTCCACTTACACCATCTCTTAAGGCCTTTTCCATACACACTTTACCACCTACCAAATTTAACTTCTTAACATCTTCCAATCTAATTATTTACAAACCAAATCATCTTTCATTATTTCCACTCTCTTATTAGCTTAATCACACTCCATATACCAGGTGGTACAGCTGCCCCTATTTTTTCCCGAATATATGCAACCAGCTAGGGCGTAAATGCCTCTTAGTCCCATCTTGCGCAACACCTTACAGCAATGTTATGTGCAGTTAACCCGATGTAGACTTCTCCGCACAATGGAAAAATGGTACAAGAGGCAGTAAGTGAGGTCCATCTCAAAAACACTCTACCATTTTATGTAGAGCGGTGTCCAATACCCTACTATTTTTTACGAAATGTTACTATACTGTACAAACCATAAACACGCCTATAGCTGTCGGTAGAGAATTGCGCACCTGATTGGTCCAAGAGGCCATTTTCTTTTGATAGAAAGGGCGGTCGTGGTATCATAGAAAACGTGATAGGGTAAGACCAATTACTGTCCGCACACTTTATCTTGATGCATTTGTGTACGGGGTGAGGAGTAAGGAGGGAGCTGTCCCGGTATCGATAGTGCTGCCTGGTGCTGCCAACTGAATGAAAATGAAATCTGAATTGAATCGAGAAGATGATCGATCGATATGAAATTTCTAAACCGTTATCATCTTAAGCCAACAACTATGTCACATACACATTATATAACATTATAAAACATATCTCTCGATGCGAATCTTGTTCCTAGCATTAATTCTATACTTTGACTTTGATGTGTAAACAACAACAGTACCAGTACGTAAAGTTTACGCCAGATGTCGCACAACGATGCTAAAGCGATTCATAGTTTGTGTTTCAGAGGTTGCCAGTATGAATCTCGAAGATCGCCGAGGTCGACCGATTCAGCACTAGGATGTAAATGCACCAAGATAAAGTGTGCGGATAGTACAGACATGTCAATGCACCACCATTTTGTACAGTCTCATCACATCGAAATTGATAGAAACGTGTTTTGCACTGTAGTTTATAATCTGTGGCACGCAAATGCTGTGCAGCAGATGTGATAGCTTACGCCATGTAATTACTACCGTTAGAGCGATCAAAAAAGGCAGAAAACGGGACCATAAGGCTGTAACTCATCAGTAACTTGTCGAAGCGGGAACTTCCGCTCTCCTCGTGAATACAGAGTTACAAGGATGGCGCTTGTACGTTGCAAATATAAGTTCGTGCGCAACCTCGGTCGAGGTAACACGGCAAGCAGCCAAGCGGTGACAGTGAGCTAGTGCGAAAGTCATTGCGACTTGTGTTCTCGTTACATCTTTGGAATAGCCTCAGTACTAATATGGCAAGTATACGGAAAAATACTATTAAATGTGTGTTTGAGGATAGGAATAATAGGCCTACTCCACTGGAAATTCATCGCTGGATAGGAACAGAACTCAAACTTAACAAGGCCCAAATTATAGCCATTCAACTTCATAATGGGGAAAATGCAGTGTATATTAAATTAGTCTCTGTTGTACTATATGAAAACTTATTATCCCGGCATGAAGGTGTGAAAGTATTCCGTCTTTCTACTGGTCTTTCAACTAATGTGACAATTACTGCTGCGGACACCTCTACTAAGCGAGTGGGTGTATTCAACTTACCACCTGAAGTAAACAACGAACGGCTTGCCCGCGTGCTGTCAACTTACGGGCTGGTCAAGGACATTCGGGACGAGAAGTGGAGTGACCCCTACGAATTTTCTGACGTGAGTAACGACATTCGTGTTGTCAATATTGAACTTAAGTACCCTATACCCACTCAACTAACTGTTAATGACTATAGAATTCTCCTAACGTATGAGGGCCAAATGAAATCATGTTTTTACTGTAAGGAAACGACACATTTACAAGTAGATTGTCCGCATCGTAGAAGCCGACCGGCTTTGAACGTCAGGCAGCCGACATACAGCACTGTGTTGACTGCTTCTGACGGAACTGGCAATATAAATAACATTACTGAGGATGGTGGAGACGTTAGTTCACCACCACTTCCTAGCTTAGAAGACCTTAATACTTCACATGCAGATCTCACCGACATAAACAACACCATGGAACCAGCCGTACAGCACATTAACACAGATGAACCAGCTTCACATACACAGGATATTGAAGAAGTAGTACTAGAACCTTCCGCTGAGGGACACACACATAACACAGTGACAGGCCAGACTGTTGAACAGGGACAAGAGGATAGCAAACTTAATGTTACTGCGGCTACCGTAGTGAAATCCTCCTCATGGGCGGAACAGATGGACGTCCTAGAAGACAATGAGCCCCAGTTACATAAACTCCTTCCAGTGGACATTCATCATGCGCCTGCCAACCATATGATGCCGTCACACCAACACCAATTAGTGCCTGTAGATGTCACTAAAGACACTGAAGTCGCACCTACTAATATTGACCTCGTACAGCAACTTGAGTCTACACTAACACCTGACTTGAGGACGGACTTAGTAGCCGTAGAACAACGAATATTACCTACTGGAAATCTGGATAATAAGACACCCACGCCTATAGTTCCTAAAGATTCGTTCACTCTAACAACGAAAGCTGCCAGTAAAAATAGTGCTCGAGAGGGAGCTAAACCGTATCGTACACAACCCCGCAGTAATTCCCGAAGCCGCCGCAAATCTCCAGAGGCTCGTAAATAGATTGATAATGGGACGCACCTTTGATAGGATATTGTGTACAAGGGAGTTGGTTATATTGCTGATGGTGCAGATTCTGACTCTCGCTACTGTAAACATCAATGTCATCCAAAGCCACCTTAAATTTCAAGTGTTTGAACGATTTCTTCGTTCTAATGATATTGACATTGCTTTTTTACAAGAAGTCGCACTCCCTGTGTTACCCATATCCTCATACTTCAACCAATATATCAACATTGGCAATGCTAGTAGGGGAACAGGATTCCTTACCCGGCACGACCTGAAACTGGAAGATGTGCACAGTCACCCTTCAGGAAGGATCATATCTGGACACGTTAATGACACTACGCTAATAAATATTTATGCACCATCAGGGAGCCACAACCGTGTTCAACGTAAGAACTTCTTTCAGAACGATATACTCCAACACCTGCATAATATGAAAGAAAAAACAATCCTCGCCGGGGACTTTAATTGTGTTCAACGAACAGAAGATTCGACGGGGCAAACGTATGCGACCAACCCTGCCTTAAATGATCTCATAACCTCATTAAACCTGATCGATGTTGTGGATAAGTTGCATGTACCCCTTCCCCACTATACCTATATCCAGTATAACTCCTCCTCCCGCCTTGACCGTATGTATGTTTCCCGAACACTCATTCACCCTAGAACTTACGAGGTGATCCCCGTTAGCTTCACCAATCACCACGCAGTTGTATGTAAAATAAATTTCCCACACAAAGTATACTATATAGGGAGAGGGTACTGGAAACTGAACTGCTCACTGCTACAGGATGATCAATGCACGGAAGCTTTTCTAAGACAATGGAACAAATGGTTACTTCAGAAATGTAAATATAGCGATAGTGCAGAATGGTGGGACCAGTTAATCAAACCGGGGATAAGAAGACTCTTCAAAAATATTGCGTATCAAAAGGCCCAAGAGAGACGCGATACAGCTGACTTCTATTACAGGGTTCTCCGACAGCTCCAGGAGAGGAATAACGCTGGCGAACGAAATTACCATGAGATTACAGATGTTAAAGATAAACTGTTGACGGTACAGCAGAGGACGCTCACAAAATTAAACGTAACCCTGAAGGATCAAACGGCACTACCTGATGAGGTTGCAAGTGTCTATTATATTGCACGTACACAGCGAGAGCAACAACGCCGGTACATTCATACAATAAGATCGTCCGATGGAAGAGAGGTGACGTCACAAGAAGACATCAGAAGAGAAATTTCCTCATTTTATCAACAATTCTATGCCAGGGAATCTATCGATGTACACGAAGCCAATACTTTGCTTCAGTCCTGCGATGCCCACCTTACTCCAGCAAGTAAAGAACTGCTTGGCATGGACATTACTGATGATGAAATTCAAGCCGTCATAAGAAATCTTCCGACCAATCGCTCTCCAGGAATCGACGGGGTCCCTTATGAATTTTATAAACAGTACTGGTTTATTATTGGCAAAGAGTTTTGTGACGTTCTCCGCACTATCTTGAGACGTCGTTCCCTATGTAAAACCCACTATGAAGGTATCATAGTTCTCATCCCCAAAAAGAAAGGAACCCTTCAGGTGGAGGACTTCAGGCCTCTTACTCTACTATGCAGTGATTATAAAATACTAACCAGAGTGTTATCCCGTCGTATGAAGACAGTCCTCATAGATATAATTGAACCCGAACAGTGTTGCAGCGTTCCCGGACGTACAATTTTGACCAATTTAAGAACACTACGTGATATCCATCTGAAAACAGCCTCTCAGCCGAGTGACCACCTCAGTCTCCTGAATATAGATCTTGATAAAGCATTTGATCGTATTAGCCATCAGTACCTCTACATCGTTTTAAAGCACTTCCAATTCCCTGACACAGTGATCGATTACATTCGAATGATAAACTGCCACTCTATATCTCGAATCCTTGTTAACGGCTTCCTCTCGACGCCCATACCGATAGAAAGATCAGTAAGACAGGGATGCCCCCTCTCCATGTTACTCTTCGTCATAGGCCTGGAACCATTTATTAGGACACTTCAACCAAAGTTACAAGGATACAGAGTGAATATCCATACCTTTTCAATGTGTGTTTACGCCGATGACATATCGATATTAGTCCGAGGTGAACAGGACATTCAACATATCTCTCAAGCTCTCAGCACATACAGCGCCGGTTCAGGGGCAAAAGCCAATCCAAGGAAAACTACTTTACTGAACTTAAATGATGGGCCCGGCATCGTACAGAAGGACTGGTTTAACATTGTTGATGAAGTGAAGATCCTTGGTATTAAATGGACAAAGACTGTGATAGGTACTTTAGAAACCAACTGGGCTACTGCTATTGCTAATGTTAGGGGTGTGATGATGAACTTTCGTACACGAAATTTGAATATAACTCAACGGATTGTGGTGACAAACATCTATGCTCTCTCAAAGGTTTGGTACTTAGCTCAAGTGTTCCCGCTACCCAACAACTTTGAAAGCCAGCTCTCAAAATATATTGGCTGGTTCATCTGGCAAGGCCATTTATTTAGAGTACAACGGGAACAGCTGTATCTCCCATGTAAACTTGGTGGATTAGGACTCGTCGCACACGGAACGAAATGCCAAGCTCTACTTCTTAAAAATGATATTTCTATATTATTACAATCGGACAATTTCTCGAAGGCACTGTACAAAAACACTTGGAGCCCAGATAACTGTGACTCTAGTTCCTTGCCGAAAATTTTTAGAGATCACCAACTGAAACTCCAAAAATTCGTCAGTGAACTCCCGTCTGGAACGAATGCTACTACCAAGACCATCTACACTATGTTACGACGAGCTGTGCACTTCACCCCGCGGATTGAGTCCACGGCACTCTACGCCCACTGGTCAACGTTGTGGGTCAACTTTAGCCGTATGAAACTCTCGTCCCACGCACGTTCCCAAATATTCCTTTTCCTAAACAATCTGGTACCAACAGCACAACGTCGCTACCAAATACATCTGGAACAATCGCCTTGGTGTACGGTGTGTGGTCAGATGGACACAGTGATACATCGCTTGACAACATGCACACATGCCGTGCGCACATGGAGCTGGGGTAAACGACAGGTGTGTCGCCTCATGAACCTTCCTCTTGGAGACATCGATGACAGGAAACTGATTCGCCTGTCTGTAACGGCCTTTCCTCAGATAAAACAGCAAGCGATTGTATGGCTCCTAGGTCACTACATTACATACATGTTGGACAGTGTTGATGGTGTCATACTACCGGCTCTCTTGTACCACCTAAGGAAAGAGAGATGGAAACTGAGTGAAAGTGGACAGCTAGAAGATAGATATGGCCATTACTTGAACTGTCTTGATATATAATGTGTCTTTGTGTTTTTACGTTTTAGTTTTGAATGAACACCTCGAAGGTATCAGTGATTTTTTTTTAATACCAGACAGTGCATGAACAAATGAACTATTTCAACACTATTTCACCAATACCTGGCAAGTGCAGATTTATTTCATGTGTGAATGTAAATATTGAAGTATAGAATCAATAAAACTAGTTGGCTAATTAAAAAAAAATGGTGTAGGGGTAGCGTGCCCGCCTCTTACCCGGAGGCCCCGGGTTCGAAAATTATTTTTAAAAAAATAACTGCGCGGAATTACGTATGGAAGACGTACCTCGATAGGTTACTTGAAGCAGGAAGGGTTCCAACCATGCTTGAGTCATGCATTTTTTAATGTCATTTCGTATTCGCCTAGGCATCGTTTACGAAGACCTTTCTGAAGTCTCCGATATTCTTCTACGGAAGTTATAATACACAGGTATCATAAATATCGCCACATACGCACCAATTGTGAATACCACCTGAAACATAACGCTGGACTCATTCAACCAAGTAACGCGTAGAAAATGGTTGCAACTATCTGGGCGTAAGAGAGACGCGATTCTTTAGTTCACTGTGGTGTTTGCACATTCGAGTTCAGAAATTTTAACATCAACGATCAGTATCGAAGCGATAGCCTAGGTAATTCCATTAGTACAGAGCTACGACACCAATTCTTTGTCGCCTGCAGTGGCTACATGGCACCAGTCGCAGCGAGCATACGATATGTTAGCAGGCATTTAGAGTTCGAATCTAGTTACGTGCTTTTCAATTTTATTTTTATATTATACTTGTAAGGCCATTCGTAATAAGCATTTAACGTTCTTAAGTCTCAAAAGTAATTTGCCACCTTTACAAAGAAAGCATACATACGAAAGGAATAATAACATGCGACTTCCATATGGCAAACGACTACAGGGAATGAAGCGCAGTGCACGTGTTGTCAACATTCTGACCCACCCATTCAACCAAGCAACTGCGCACGTTCGACTCGAAGACCAACTAACAGCGGTCTACACTTCATACGTAGGGCACAGGAAACAGCATATCGTAATCCTAGCAGCAACGTGTGAGCACGTACTGTACGGTTAGCACGAAAGCAAACATTAGGTATTCAGGGGATGATTATGTGAATATGGTACTACTTTATGGAGAAGCAGGGCAAAATGCACGGGAAGCCAGACGCTTGTATCAAGAACGATTTCCTGGACGAAGGCTGCCAACTGCAGATACATTTCGACGTGTTGAAAGACGGTTGCGTGCAACGGGGTCATTTCATACATTACCCCCCGTTCGGGATGCTCCAGTAACGTCTGGAAATAACGACGAAGCTGTTCAAAATGCAATTGCATACAACCCGCACACAAGCTCACGGGCCATAGGAAATGAACTGAACATCAGTTATGTATCTGTACTGCGAATATTGCACCGCCATAAATTCCACCCTTTCCATCAACAGCTGCACCAGAATTTCACGGAGATGACTTTCCAAAACGGATAGAATTTTCGCAATGGATATTACAAAGAGTTGAAGCTGATGCGAATTTCTTAATGGACATTCTCTTTAGTGATGAATCCAGATTTCACAACAACGGAACTGTTAATCGTCACGACTTCCATTACTGGAGCGTTGAAAATCCTCACTGGATCAGGGGAGCTCGATTTCAGGTACAATGGGGCGTCAACGTGTGGTGCGGGATACTAGGTGACAAGATAATTGGACCATATTTCTTCGAAGGAAACCTCACGGGACGACGCTATCTAGAGTTTCTTCGTGAGTACCTCCCACTCTTATTGGAGGATGTGCCCCTTATGACACGGTTACGGATGTGGTTCCAGCAGGATGGAGCTCCCCCACACTGGTCGTTGGCAGTACGGAACCACTTGCATAGGACATATCCTGGACGATGGATTGGACGAGGGGGTCCAGTCACATGGCCGGCTAGATCACCTGACCTTACTCCACTCGACTTTTTCCTCTGGGGTCATTTAAAGGAAAGAGTCTATGAGCAGGAGCCTGAGAGCCCGAATCATTTACGGCGGCTCATCACGGAAGCCTGCAGGCAGATTGCACCACATATGTTGCAGCAAGCAAGAATGTCTCTCCTCCACCGTGCTCAGATGTGCATTAACGAAGCAGGTGGTCATTTTGAACATTTGCTTCATTAATCGAATGGCCATGCATAAGCCCATCGCACCGCTGTCGGTACAATCTCACTTTATTGCAAATAGCTCTTTTAAGAGCTCCTTAAAAAACAAACATAGCTGAGTACCTGCAATATGAGAACTGATCATGATTTAGATTTGTCGTCAACAACACGACTCTCACGAACATCAACAACGCAATAAAAATATTCGTCGTACACAGGACTCGAACCGCCTACTAACGAACACCGGTACTCATCTCTAACTTTTAGCAAGCTCGGCTATCACGGGTTGCTGATCAGCGCTGTTGTGTTGCTGCTACTTCTAGTCATTCACCAATAATATTCTCTGTACAGGACGTTTCTGCGACACATAATTTTCACGATTCTTTACCATCAATCGGTATTTTATCATTAATGCTGATTTGCTTGACACGAATAAACGAATTCTGGAAAGCGTTGTAAGAGCAGACATTGTAGTGAGTAGTCAAGGTCAATATTTTTAGGTTCGACTATACTCTGCGGGTTGCATAAAACTGCGTGAATAGGGGCAGCTGTACCACCCGGTATAACTTCGTCCCTCTTCACCTTAACTTACCATTCAAATATACTTAACATTAATCACACTATACCTTCCAGTCTAATTATACTTTAACACCATTACCTAGCTTACTTACTAATACTACTTGACTTTTTACTTCTCGTTACTATGCCTTCATCACTTTTACCTTTCGTACCCCACAGTTCCTTAAACTCATGCTTCTCCCTCTAATCATTGTTCCTCTTACTTCTGCTTCCTCCCTCAAACCATGACACCAAGCGTGTGTCCACTTGCCATTTCTTGTGTTTTTCTCTTCACCAGCACTTCCAGGATTCCTTCTACAATCGAATCTATGATCTCATTGTTCCTCTATGCCCCTCTTGCCTGCCTTTCCTCCGATCTCGACGCTATACTATAGTGCTATTAAAACTATGTGCGTGTTCTGACAGCATCCCAGCGTGGTAGTAAGTGGTGGCAGTTACTATGGCAACCAGTACACGCCTCCCGTTTAAGCCAATCCCAGCTCGACACGCGCTCTCCCTTTTCCTACCCCCTCAGTCTTAAAGATCCCATAGGCAGTCGGTCCGAGTTCCACGTTGCCATTATAATATACCGTAGTACATGTGGCTGGGCTATATAACAGCGTCTGCTTTGAGTGATATGATTATCTGTATAGTGTGTTTTTGAAACCAGCTAAATATTTATAGTACTATTGTGTTCGTGTAAATAAGTGTATCGTTATCAAGGCTGGCATTTTAGTGTAGTGTAAATTTTAGTATTTTGTAGTATAGGTAAGGGTTATGTCCGCCTCTGTGGTGTAGTGGTTAGCGTGATTAGCTGCCACCCCCGGAGGTCCGGGTTCGATTCCCGGCTCTGCCACGAAAATTTGAAAAGTGGTACGAGGGCTGGAACGGGGTCCACTCAGCCTCGGGAGGTCAACTGAGTAGAGGTGGGTTCGATTCCCACCTCAGCCATCCTCGAAGTGGTTTCCCGTGGTTTCCCACTTCTCCTCCAGGCGAATGCCGGGATGGTACCTAACTTAAGGCCACGGCCGCTTCCTTCCCTCTTCCTTGTCTATCCCTTCCAATCTCCCCCATCCCTCCACAAGGCCCCTGTTCAGCATAGCAGGTGAGGCCGCCTGGGCGAGGTACTGGTCATTCTCCCCAGGTGTATCCTCCGACCAAGAGTCTGCAGCTCCAGGACACTGCCTTTGAGGCGGTAGAGGTGGGATCCCTCGCTGAGTCCGAGGGAAAAGCCGAACCTGGAGGGTAAACAGATGATGATGATGATGATGATGATGATGAGGTAAGGGTTATTCTGCCCGAAGGCAGGTCCGATCCTCCGCAGAGGTGTTCCTCAGCCGGAGTTTACGTGCGGTAGGGTGGCCAGTTCCTTTCCGCTCCTCCATTCCCTTACCCCCACCAACAGCGCGTGGCAACCCATCCAACACCTGACCACGCCCAATGTTGCTTAACTTCGGAGATCTCACGGGATCCGGTGTTTCAACACGGCTACGGCCGTTGGCTTTTGTAGTATAGTGTCATTTTAACACCTTGTCATTTGCTGAACTATAAAATGTTGCAACCCGTTCAGAGCGCCGCTAAACGACAACGAGGGCGACCAAGAATTCATTCCCTCGAAAAAAGGCAAGCGTAATGACGAGGCGTGGCTTAGTTATTCTCGGTCAAGCTTGCGATATACTGTGTGCATTACGAGAATATTTTGAGGCTGAAAGGGAAAATGGAGGCCCACTGATAGACGTTAACAAAGTTGTAGAAAGAACAGCAGCAGCGTTAAAGATATCTCAAGCTACAGTAATTAGAACAGGGGAACATAAAAAAGAAAAAAGAAAAGGAGCCCTGCAAAGAAAGTGAAAGGGAAAGAAAGGGAGTGAATGTATCTGGACCATCACATGACGGTGTTCCCAGCAACCTTCGAAATTTTGATAATGTTTATTATTTTTTGTTGCGTAAAATAATAATTATACATTTTTCTTCTTCTTTGCTTCCTTCTCAAAGGTGGGCAAAGCATGTGAGATTTTAGAAATTAAGAATCACGACCTTCAATAAAAAGAGGTCCCATGACTAATGATCGCAAGTTCAAAAGCACTCGAAACGACACGGTGAAAGATGGACTTTTACCTCTCACAACTCTAAATTCAATTATAGCTGGCATTTTAAATTGTGCCGACGCCTATGACAGGGTCCGACGAATTTCTCCTCTTTATATATACAAGAATCTCTTAGATATTTCTCCCATCCTCACCAGGATTTGAACCCAGAATGTTGAGGGCAGGCCATTCTGCTAGTGAAATCTACCTAAAAAATAAATAAATCTTCCGGAGATAAACTGATAAAGGCCTAAGAGGAAGAGGAATGAGGAGTATGCCTTACGATATTTGACTTGATAAAATTACTGCTTCGCCATAAGACCTATCTGTGTCGGTGCAACGTAAAGCCCCTAGCAAAAAAAATACTGCTGAGCTCCCGTGGTATAATACCAACAATATTTAATGTTATTCTAACGCTCTCATGATGGATATTATTTTCCGCAGCGCCTAGCACAGTGCGAGAGGCTTTCCAGCCATATCATGTGGCAACGCAGCGCTTCCACTCCATTGCTCGGCGCCACGTGCAGCGAGTTGTCAGAACACGCACGTTGTTTTAATAGGACTATAAGCTCACACAGCTCACTGCTTCCATTTGTTCTTTTCTTGTCACCATGCCCGTCTTCTCCGGTGCTGCTTTCTATTACCTGCCTTTCTTCCACTCTGGTACCCATCACTTCTTCCTGCTCCAGGCCCTAATCTAATTCCCGTAATTTCATCACAGTCCAGAATCTGACCCATCTGCCATTGGTTACCACTAATTGCTGCCCTCTAATGTGCGCTCTTAATCTTTGAAGTCCGGCCGTCACTAAATGTTTCTTTAGGATTTTTAGATTCTTAATCCCTTCTCTTCCCATGTCTCTCTTCATCCAATTTTTTTCACTCTGTAGATTCCCCGCGTTTCTTATCACTATTTCAGCCATCAAGGTGCATAACAACTTCACTTTTATAGGCCTGTTACCATGCGCTTTACATATCCTTTCCGCATCACCTATATCTACTTCGCTGAATTTAATTTTCATTTTGTTCTGGATGATGTCCAGAACTTTGTAAATTATCCCCACTTTGTCCTCTCCCTTTTCTCCCGGCACTCCATATATAAATAAGCGTTTCTTCCTGCGTTCCTGACTACTGTCTTCTATTTCTATCTTCAGCTTCAACACCTCCTCTTCCATATTCCTTATTTTCTCTCTGGGTAACACAATTTCTCTCTCGTTGTTTCCCACTTTGGTCATTGTTTCGTCCGTTTTTTTCTGGATCCATTGTCTCATATTATCGAACTCCTTCACTTGTTCCTGTATCATATTTTTAATCTGCTCAAACGGGCAAACTTCTTCCACAACCTCCTTCACCACCCACCATGTGACTTCCACATCTTCCCAGCTCATGTTGCCACTGGAAATCGGTCCGGGGTTTACTTTCACGCCCCCTATAACTGGCAGTACTATAATCATCGCTGCCACCAACATCCACTCACCCTTCATTCCCATTTCCACTTTACCTCCCACTATTTTGGCTGTTTCCTTCTTCCTTCTCCCCTGCCACTTTCCGCTTCCCCCTTGCACTCACCGCTCACACTCCACTCCCGCTCTACCGGCACACTCGACCCTGCACGTCCGGAACCGATGCTTGCTTAGTCTAGACTGACCGCTGGATTTGAACACAGTGCCACTAGCTACAGAACACAAGATGACTGTTCGTTGGTTCGACTCCACAGATAGTGCAGTAATTTACAGAGTCACATGCAGTGAACAACCAAACAGCTCAACAGTATTCGACATCAGGACGATAGTCACAACAGCGAACATTAACACAGATCCATTTACCTTCACACTCGAGACAGTGGCTTCCCTCGCTGACTCACGAAGAAATACACGAACACACAGTATAGTCTTCCGTTCCGTCGCCTTCAGTCCACGCACTCACTGGTCTCTCCGACACCACAACGACAGCTCCTGGTTCAGACCTCGGTCGGACACTAGCGACAGCCAACACCTCCGTCGCCCTCAGCCCAGCCACCGAACCCCAACACACCAAGTCTCACACTGACTCCACATCAGGAGCCCAACTGTCACCGACTGTCTGCGGCTATCGTCCCTTTTTATAGCTCGGGTGATTTGAGCCAGAAATTTCGCGATGTCACTAGAGGCAGAATATTCCCGTTGAATTCCCAAGAAACTCACAGGTAATCCGGCCGACCAGAACAATACACGGAAAGGCCGGCTCCACCCCACAAGCCGGCTGGAAGATCGCAGGTCGTCTGAGTCACCAGCCCCTTCCTGCAAGTACCGAAAGGGGGCTAGCACGTAACAATAACAATAAACATAAATCGCATCCTATGTTGTGTGTGAAACTGAAGCACAAAAATAAACGTTTCCATCCCTATTATTATTTATTATTATTATTATTATTGCAATACAAAAATGAAAATCATATCCCCTTTGGTGCCTGAAGTGGGAACATACAGCCATTATTCGTGCAGTATCAAGCTTCTGCTCACTGCCAACTTACAAGTGGCTTAGCGAGAGGACTGACTGTCAAGCTCTGAGCACAGGCTTGTGGCAAAATGAGAGCGAAAGCCACCACTGGCCGTTTTTGACGTTAACATTAGCCAGTTTATGAGACGTGGTCCTCGTCTATGAAAGACAAATGTAAACATCATCCTTCCTGTTCTGGGAATAGCGCGTCTTTCCTGTCATAAAGTAGAGGAGGGGTCACCACGTTCTGAATGAACTCATCGTCGCTCCAACACTAAACATAATATATTTTCATGCCGTACGTGCTACCATCTGCAGTACAATCATATCCGCGCCGTGATTGCAGTCTTGCCCGTTATCTAATCTCAGCGCTAATACAGATACATTGCAAACTAGGCTTGTAAACAGTTACGTAGAGATAGAACCTCACATCTGCTCGTACTGCAGAACAAAGCTGTAAGGAGGGGTATTACTTTCAAATCGGTATGTTCTTATAATTAGACACCGGATTTTTGTATGCTGTATAAATCTCCAAAATAAGCATGCAACTATGCTGCAAAAACAGATGAAATATGCATTTAAGTATGCACTTATTTTCATTCTATTACACACGTGTATGAAGTGTAAACGTAAGATTCATTTACAAGGCTCACGCGATTCACCCTCTCCCTCCCACCTCACAACCACATATCGTTCCATCTACTCTTCTGTAACTGATCTTATGTACATATTCTCCGTAAAGCTTTTCTGTAATGCGCGCCCGAGATACGTTTCTCTCAATAAATTTCTCCTCTCCTTTCTCTCTCGTGTTCGCGGGGGTTTGCCTGCGCGGGGTTCTTTGGGGGGCTTCGCCCTGGGTCCCGGCTTGTTGGGTTGGTGCCCTTGCGCCAGCTTCCTTCACTCTTTTCCATTTCCGGTGTGTACGACACACACCTACGTTTTAAGTTTCTAACTCTTCCTTTTTTTCCTGCTCTAAGGCCTAAGAGCTCCTTAGTAGAGCTGCTGGCCCGCCCCTCCTTGCTTGAGGAGGGGAATGAAATAACTTGTTTATGTTATGTTATGTTATGTTCACCCTCACCAATACACAAAATCATGATCATGAATAAACAGCGGAATGAAAGACAAAAAGTCGCACTACATACAGCTGCGCCTTTTCCACTAGTACAAACAACCCGTGCATAGTTTGTGAGACGTTCCAATCAGTGTTCGCCGTTAAAACCATGTGCACACGTCTTCTAGATAGGACACAGTGAGTTATTTAATACACATGATAAATCATTAAGTAAGGTTGTAAGAAAACCGTAAAAAACGTACGGAAGCACACTTAAATACACATTCTTCTTTTCTTTTATACTGTACGCCCTATTTTTCCCGTCCATAATTTTCCTTGCAGTCCACTACAACAGTCTTCTCCAAGTTTTAGTGTCTAAATTTGTGGCGTTTGTCTGTTAGCTTCAATGTGGATTATACATCTACGGATGTGAGAAGATCGAGTGTAGGTGTTAAACATTCGGATAGATCCTCATTATCAGTACCAACCAAATATTTGTTTATAGCTACCGTGAAGTCGTTGCCCGGATATCGTTTAAGGACATGTCCTAGGTTTTGCTCGGATACCTTCTAATTCACACTTCACGTTCTCCACAATGTCCAGGGAATCACCAAGACTCAACCCACGTGTTCCTAACTGCTTGACTGTTTCTGGTATTATTTGGAAGTGTGTCTTGATAAGTTTGTAAAACATGTTAAAATAAGCACAATAAAAGTCGAAAAAATGCACAATAAATTCTAAATTTGAAATGTATGCATTAATCTCAAATATATGGAAATATGTATGCACTATTAAACTTGATCATTCATCCAGTTTCACATTCAAACGCACTTCCTTATCGGTTTTGGAGGTCTACATATCGGTAAACAAAATATGCATTTTCATACAAATCCAATGTCTACTTATAATACCGGGAGAGTTGGCCGTGCGGTTAGGGGCGCGCGGCTGTGAGCTTTCATCCTGGAGATAGCGGGTTCGAACCCCACTGTCGGCAGCCCTGGAGATGGTTTTCCGAGGTTTCCCACTTTCACACCAGGCAAATGCTGGGGTTGTACCTTAATTAAGGCCACGGCCGCTTCCGTTCTATTCCTAGGCCTTTCCTATCCCATCGTCACCATAAGAACTGTCGGTGTCGGTGCGACGTAAAGCAAATAGCAAAAAAATATCTTATAATATAATACACCATGAAGGCAGTATTTTCATGAAATACAAAATGCATTACACCTAGGTTTCACCTGAAAACCTCGGTGCAAAAGTCGGTCAAGTCCAACCATTTTGAAGAATGACATTTTATGTGTACTTGGTAGAAAACTGTCGGCCCCGTGATGTAGGGGTAGCGTGCCTGCCTCTTACCCGGAAGCCCCGGGTTCGATTCCCAGCCAGGTCAGGGATTTTTATCTGGACCTGAGGGCTGGTTCGAAGTCCACTCAGCCTACGTGATTAGAATTGAGGAGCTATCTGACGGTGAGATAGCGGCTCCGGTCTAGAAAGCCAAGAATAACGGCCGAGAGGATTCGTCGTGCTGATCTCACTACACCTCGTAATCTGCAGGCCTTCGGGCTGAGCAGCAGTCGCTTGGTAGGCCCAGGCCCTTCAAGGGCTGTAGTGCTATGGGGGTGGGGTAGAAAACTAGATGCCACACATTTGATAAAAGAATCAGACTCGTTCACCTTTATGTGACGTCTCTGCGTAGAGAGGGACATGACTGCATCACGAATTTACATTAAGAAACCGGCCAGTTCCGGACATGACGGAATCGTGCTCTGAAACTCTCTTGCTAGATGGCAGGATCCATGGCTAAATGGTTAGGGTGCTGTCTTTTGGTCCAGGGATTCGATTCCCGGCCGGGTCGGGAATTTTAACGTTCATTGGTGAATTCTTATAGCTCTGGGGCTGGGTGTGTGTGCCGTTTTCATAAATAGAAATCATCATAGGCAGGGCCCCATCCTCACAGACGCGCAGGTCGCCTATACGGCGTCAACTCGAAAGACCTGCACCAGGCCTCTTTGGAGGCCACGCGCCATGAATTATCACTAGACATCGGATTTATATGCTGTATAAATCACCAATATAAGTATGCAACTATCCTGCAAAAAGTGGTGAAATATGCACTTATTTTCATATTATGAAACACTTACGAAATGCAAACGTAAGATTCATTCACTAGACTCAAGCGATTCACCCACACCGACACATAAAATGCGGCTCAACTACTACACTCCAAATCTTTAGTATCTCGTGGCCATAAATATTCGTTTCAAGCAAGAAATCAGTACAGCCCTCAGAACCACCCAACTACACACTCTTCCTCATTGGTCGAAACCATTAGACGCGTTAACTCATGCACACACCTGAAGAGTGTGGAATGTGGGGAGGTGGAGAAAACGAAGTACGAGGGTATCTAGCATGAACGAAACACACGCGGAGGGGAAGGTACTTGCTTCTCCGCCTGCCCACACTTTCCACTGGCTCGACAATGAAGGAAGAGGGGAATGAACGGAGGAACCACATGCCTCCTTCAAAGCAACAGAAGTAATGTTTATGTCAACTCATTGAGGGTCAAATTCTCCAGTTTATTTGTAATTCTTGTGTGTGAGGTCTGGCTAAAATATTAGTGGTCTCGACTATGACTTCATTATCACCTGGCATCGCGCTCAACCACTGTAAAAAAGAATGGCCCTTATTTTCGTCAAGATAGGCCCTGTTAACTACTACTAGTAGTAGTAGTAATAATAATAGAGGAGAATCGGGTAATATGGAATAGTCGGGCAATATGGAATACCACAATATTTTGCCTGTAAGATACTCCTCTCAGGTAGAAACTCGTCGAATTACGGTAAATGTTCTCATGATGCTTTGTATTCAGTTTCTTTTTTTTTGCTAGGGGCTTTACGTCGCTCCGACACAGATAGGTCTTATGGCGACGATGGGATGGGAAAGGCCTAGGAGTTAGAAGGAAGCGGCCGTGGCCTTAATTAAGGTACAGCCCCAGCATTTGCCTGGTGTGAAAATGGGAAACCACGGAAAACCATCTTCAGGGCTGCCGATAGTGGGATTCGAACCTACTATCTCCCGGATGCAAGCTCACAGCCGCGCGCCTCTACGCGCACGGCCAACTCGCCCGGTGTATTCAGTTTCGACATGCTCGTGAGTGAGGTTAGTGCGTGGAACAAGAATATTTGTTTTTCATACTTGAAAAGTTTTTACAGGTAATTCTTTTAAAGCTTGTATTAATTACCAACACTGAGTTTAGTCCTGGGAAATCCAATGTTACATATTGTACAAGAGTTGCTTATATTGCTACACCAGTGTAACTTCCTTGTTGTGCAAAGTTAATGGCATGACGAATCCTTTAATTCAAACATGGTGTGTCGGGATATAGGGAATACTGTTTTAGTTTCAAAGTAAAATGAGGTTTAAAATTAATTAAAATTAATTGCATTAATCCTGGTATATTATAACATTTAACTACCTATAGATCTCAGTTTCTGCATCTGTGAGGTTTGTCACTGAATGAACAAGTGACTGTAAAAAGAAAACTCTGAATAATTAGTGTATACAGATTATCATTTAAGTTAATTACCAATTTTATTCTTTCGATTTTTTAAAATTTCTGTACGTCCACCTGTAAGAACGTTCCTTAAATATAACTGAAAGAATTTATTGAAGCTGTGTTTTAATTTACATATTATTTACCCTACTATTCCATATTAGCCGACTATTCCGTATTACCCACCAAGTGCAACTTTTTGAAAGAAATAATTTTGACGTGAAGACATTAACAATTTCATCATCATCATCATCATCTGTTTACCCTCCAGGTTCGGTTTTTCCCTCGGACTGAGCGAGGGATCCCACCTCTACCGCCTCAAGGGCAGTGTCCTGGAGCTTCAGACTCTTGGTCGGGGGATACAACTGGGGAGTATGACCAGTACCTCGCCCAGGCGGCCTCACCTGCTATGCTGAACAGGGGCCTTGTGGAGGGATGGGAAGATTGGAAGGGATAGGCAAGGAAGAGGGAAGGAAGCGGCCGTGGCCTTAAGTTAGGTACCATCCCGGCATTCGCCTGGAGGAGAAGTGGGAAACCACGGAAAACCACTTCCAGGATGGCTGAGGTGGGAATCGAACCCACCTCTACTCAGTTGACCTCCCGAGGCTGAGTGGACCCCGTTCCAGCCCTCGTACCACTTTTCAAATTTCGTGGCAGAGCCGGGAATCGAACCCGGACCTCCGGGGGTGGCAGCTAATCACGCTAACCACTACACCACAGAGGCGGCCATTAACAATTTACAATTTAAAAATATAGAGAATCTTGGCTAATTATTTGAATTTTCAAACCATATTTATTTATATTTCATATTTGAAAAGTGGTATGAGGGCTGGAACGGGGTCCACTCAGCCTCGGGAGGTCAACTGAGTAGAGGTGGGTTTGATTCCCACCTCAGCCATCCTGGAAGTGGTTTTCCGTGGTTTCCCACTTCTCCTCCAGGCGAATGCCGGGATGGTACCTAACATAAGGCCACGGCCGCTTCCTTCCCTCTTCCTTGCCTATCCCTTCCAATCTTCCCATCCCTCCACAAGGCCCCTGTTCAGCATAGCAGGTGAGGCCGCCTGGGCGAGGTACTGGTCATTCTCCCCAGTTGTATCCCCGACCAAGAGTCTGAAGCTCCAGGACACTGCCCTTGAGGCGGTAGAGGTGGGATCCCTCGCTGTGTCCGAGGGAAAAGCCGACCCTGGAGGGTAAACAGATGATGATGATGATGATTTATTTATATTTCATAACTGATTTCGGTAAGAAGTTATACTGCCAAAAGTAAATGGTATTCCATATTACCCGATTCTCCTCTACTAATGGCAAAGTCACCTCCGTCCAGGCCATGAAGGCCCTTGGAGGAGTGGAAGGTAAAGGCTTCCACCATTGTTAACCTCGGCACGAGATGGGTTAGAGTGGTTAGCTCTACGCCCGGCCGCCTTTGCCCCCAGGAATTAACCTGGTACTCATTTTTGGTGTAGGCTGAGTGAACCTCAGAGCCATATGCACCTCCGGGAGTGGAAATCTCGTTTCTTAAATGTTACGAGTTCCTGACGGGAATTCGAACCCACGTCCTTCCGGGCGAACCGAGCACGCCTTTACCGCCTCGGCCAGGCAGCCCCTAATAATAATAATAATAATAATAATAATAATAATAATAATAATAATAATAATTGTTACCGTGTTTTTGTGGTAGTTATGCGTGAAAGAAGGTGCGGGCGTGAACGGGTCTCAAACTACGGAATCAAAGTTAATGTAAAATTTAACAAGGTTATATTTTCTTTTTAAAATGAAGAAATAACAAGCATTGCAGGTACAGAGTAGCAAGTCAACAAAATGTAGGTACAATATTTACTGGATTTGGGCTCAGCGCCCTTACTTCACAATTCGTGGCCAATCAGCCCAACCTTACTTCAAAATAAGTTTTACCAGAGGGGCAGAAAACCCTATTCATGTTCAGGAGCATTTGCTCCAAATTACACTGAAAAGCCTCCACGAGGCATACAACACTCAATTTTCGAAAAAGAGCCACTCGCTCTCAACTTTAAGCCTCTCAAAGGCCACACCAAACTCCACCTTCAAGTTGTCCTCTCAGGACATAGACACAGGGGTAATATACCCAACCTACTGAGGTCAATTAAATGAAAAAGGGTAATTACAATGACCTCTAAAGAAACAATTTGAGAGGAGGCGATCTGCACTCCTAATGTATTTGTTTCAAAACCTAATTTGGCTCTAGGCCGCTGATGCAAGGGCTAATCCCATACTACGGAGATGACTTTAGAAAAGAAAAAAATTTACATAATGTTAAGGAAGAATAGGTTGAGAAAATAAGTTCACCTCAAAACAATATGAGTGGGAGCTCGAGAGGGTTACGCACTCTCTATCCCAATACGTAGTTTAAAAGATAGAATAGATACAAGTTTCTTTACATTTTTAAGGAAGGTTACATAATGGAAAACTTCGGACCCGCCCCGAGAGTTAAACTGCTGAGCTAGCAAAGAAAGAAGTTATTAATTGGCCATTACCTTGTTGTTGACCGCTGCCGAAGAAAGAGGCGCTTCCCGCCCCCTGCTATGTACTTTACACACTGAAAGATGGAAGAGAAGTGGCCCGGAGACCCTAAAATCAGCAGTTTATATCCTCTCGCGGAAGGTTCGAGGCGTTAGGGGAATGAAAACACCCTTCCACAAACTCTTTATTGGGTAGGATACAGCAACATATTCAAGTTGGGGGAAGATACCTCTGATTGGTCAGAAATTAATAAAAGAAATTCGGGATTGGCTAAATACAAAACAAGGGGAAAGAGAGGGGTATACAGCCAACTTAAACAATAACAGAAAGAAATTTAACAAGAAACAAACTTTGGAAATAAACATTTCTCCAAAAAAAAATAGTTCTTTCACTCCGCACTAGGGTGCACTATTGTTGATCTTCAGTAGTGTCCTCTAGAAGAGAAAGTTCACACTTCTTTCTACAAGCAAAACAAAAATATGTCGAAAATGACACAGTTCAAAAACTCTAAAATTTCCAGGTAGTGACATCTTCTGAGAAACTTGAAAATTAATACCGTCAATAAAGTTCAGACTTCCTCCAGCAGAGGAGTTTCAACTGGCGCACATTTTAAATTAGCGGCGTGGAGGTGTACCGCCCGGTACAATAATAATAATAATAATAATAATAATAATAATAATAATAATAATAATAATAATAATAATAATAATAATAATAATAATAATAATAATAATTTTTATCCTCAAAATCCAGAGTAAAAATAACCTGGCATTAAATAATTATGATTATCAGAGACGCAGGGCGTTTGGAAAACCGTTCCTATAAAGTAATTGTCAGCGCTGATCAAACAATTAAATGCCATATATTAGGGTGGGATTACATCGTGCACACTTCATCGCAATTAAATTACAGTTAATTAATTGTTTTCCTTGATTAGGAAAAGCTAGTATAGACAGAATGTTTAGCCACAGAAACATCTTAATCAGTTCCCGAGAAAATGGAGTTGGGAGTGGCCTCAGAGTGCGTAACGTCGCAAGCCACACCTCCTGGAAGACGAACACATGTGACGTTGCCTTGGCTACTTCTCCTTCATCCTCAGGGTTGGCCAAAATCTTCGTCCAAACGTTACCTGTTTCCTTTTCCATCCGGAATTCTTGTGATCGCGATTGTACAAACAATCCATGCACAATGTGTGAGATGTATCAGTCTATCAGTGTTCACTGTTACAACATATGCACACTTCTCCTAGATAAGACACAGTGTGTTAATCAATACACATGATAAATCAATTAGAAAGGTTATAAGAAAATCGTGTAAAAACCCACAAATGTGAAGAACCACACTTAAGTACACATTCATCTTTCATTTTACGCTGTACACCCTGTTTTTCAGTCCATAATTCGCTTTCCAGTAAACTAAAACAGATTTCTCCATGTTTTCTGGTATAAATCCGTAGCGTTTGTTAAAACTAGCTTCAATGTGGAGAACGATCTCTCTACATCTACGGATGTGACAGGATAGTTCTTGAATTCTGGAGCGAGTGTAGGTGTTAAACATTCTGGTAGATTCTCATTATCAGTACCAGCCAAATATTTCTTTATAGCTTCATGATGTTGTAGCCCAGATTTCTGTTAAGGACATCACGATATTTTGTTTGCAGACGGAGTTCGACGTTTCCTGGGATATCTTCCATTTCACGCTCCACGTTTTCCATAACGTCCAGCGAATCACCGACACGCAACCCAAGTGTTTCTAGCTTCTTGACTGATTCTCGTATGATTTGGAAGTGTGTCTTGACAAGTGCCTGTTCCCTTCGAACGAGTTTTATTGCCGAAAGAGTTCATAATATTAATTGATTTACATTTTCTTGAAGACTGCTATAAAACACGTCAAGATTTGCATAATAAAAGACGAAAACATGCCCAATAAATTCAAAATTTGAAATGTATGCACTTATTTCAAATATATGCAAATATGCATATATATGCACTATTAAACTTAATACAAGTTGGCCAACTTCACTTGCAAACGCACCTCCTTGTCGGTTTTGAAGGTAAACATATCGGCAAAGAAAATATGATTTTCCTTGCAAATCGATGTCTACTTATAAACTCAAAAATTAACCACTGATATATCTGACACTCGTCTCGCGATAACGACAGCAATATTTCACATATCCTCTTTACATGAATACTTCACTATTACTAATTTAAAATCTAGTTGACAGTTTCAATTGATTGGCTATTGGATTAGGGACTCCCCTGATGAGAGAACCCTGACGATGTGATGACACGTAGGTCGAAACACTGCTTCCATGAAGCAATATCTCAAAGGACGGTAACAAAACAGGACTTCCCGATTTTATTGAGAAAACAATGATATTTTAAATTGTTTTTTTTCTTTTGCTATTTGCTTTACGTCGCACCGACACAGATATGTCTCTCGGCTGTCATTCGTGGCTTTCTAGACCGGAACACTCCATAACAGAGTCCATTATTCTCCTAGGTAATCTATCCCCCTCCATTCGCCTCACATGATCCCACCAAGCTAACTAATTTATTGTTACACTGGTAATACTGTAGTCAGATAGTTCGCGTGCCAGAGGTGAGAACCGAATAGACGATCAAAATCAGGGCCACGTACCCTTGAAATAGGTAATTCTCTTTAAACACATCGCATTGAATGTTAAGGTTGGTTCAAGAAAACGATAATAATAATAATAATAATAATAATAATAATAATAATAATAATAATAATAATAATAATAATAATAATAATAATAATAATGAAGCAATTCATTCCATTGAAAAACTACATGAAATTGCCATCAAAACGGGACTTCAAATTTCGTATGAGAAAACTTTTTTTCTTCTTGGTAGTTGCTTTACGTCGCACCGACACAGATAGGTCTTATGGCGACGATGGGATAGGAGAGGCCTAGGAAGTGGAAGGAAGCGGCCGTGGCCTTAATTAAGGTACAGCCCAGGCATTTGCTTGGTGTGAAAATGGGAAACCACGGAAAACCATCTTCAGGGCTGCCGACAGTGGGGCTCGAATCCACTATCTCCCGATTACTGGATACTGGCCGCACTTAAGCGACTGCAGCTATCGAGCTCGGTATTTTAAATTGTAATGTAATCAGTTTCTAAAACTGAAGACAGGTTGATGTGGCTGGTTTTGACATCAAATGGGTATTTTTTTAGAAGTCGGTAGATATGTCGCTAGTCGCTAAAATTTATATTATGTCGTCAGAAGTATCTGAAAGTCGCTAGACTTGGCGGCGAAGTCGTGAAGTTTGCAACACTGACCGTGAGTAAATGTGTTCTCACAAATCCCTCTACGAGCATGCGCCAGCCAAATCTCCATATTTGCTTATAATAAAATTAAATAATAATTCATGGGCTTCTTTGCCCTGTTATTTATATTTGAAGAAATGAAATGAAATGTCGTATGGCTTTTAGTGCCGGGATATCCCAGGACGGGTTCGGCTCGCCAGGTGCAGGTCTTTCTATTTGACACCCGTAGGCGACCTGCGCGTCGTGATGAGGATGAAATGATGATGAAGACAACACATACACCCAGCCCCCGTGCCATTGGAATTAACCAATTAAGGTTAAAATCCCCGACCCGGCCGGGAATCGAACCCGGGACCCTCTAAACCGAAGGCCAGTACGCTGACCGTTCAGCCAACGAGTCAGACTATATTTGAAGAAAAAATTAAGGAAGAATTATGCCTGTTGCTCACGGTAACATTTTCTATCAAATTTATTGTTCATTAATTTAATTTTTATAAAATTTCTGTTGCTCACGGTCAAATTCGAGTTTTATAAAACATTTCATAAAATAGGACATGTTCTATTCCGTAAAATTAATTTTACGAAACCAACCAATCAGCGAAGTTGACATCACGATGATGCTGGCGCTACGTCGTGAGAAGATTGCTAAGCTCGATTGTAAACAAACACTTCTTTCTAAAATGGCAGGATCCGGGAGGACTAAGGAAGCTGTTAGTGTTTTACTGACGAATACCAGAAATATCCTTGTTTGTACGAAGTTAAAACGCCACTTTACCACAGCAGAAATGCAAGAAGAGAGGTAAAAAACACAATCGCCGAATTCCTATATGAATGCTGGTCTTCTAACCTCAACTAACTTTCGACCAAGGACAGTAATCCTCTACCTTCTTCTCTTCTTTTGATCCAATCGTGAGTCCAGCGTTTCCTGGCATTTCTTTTCTTCCTTCTTACCACTGTACAACATATAATTGCAGCTAAAGCAGCAAGTTTTGCTTTGTTTGTTGGAGCCAGACTCTCAAAGACATTATAAGTTGAACACCTGATTCTTGGTTTAAAAGTTTATCAATAGATGGCAGCACATACACATCTTAGTTCAGAAGTAAGTTCATAGATGGCCATCCTGATGTTTCCACTGATTTTATAAAATAATTTTACAGTGAGCAACACAACTTGTTTTCACCAATTTTTTATAAAATTAATTGTACAAAAAAAATTACGAAACATTATACCGTGAGCAATAGGCATTATACTGAAATGTAACATTTGACACCAGGAATTTTGATTCGAAATTCAAACGTGAAGTTACATGGGGTTTTGGCTTGCATCCTGCGTATCATGAGGGTTGGCAGCATTGAGTCAGTTCGTTTTCGCGCGGAAGACTTAAATGAGTGCCGGGCTGAGTGGATCAGACGGTTGAGGCGCTGGCCTTCTGACCCCCACTTGGCAGGTTCGATCCTGCCTCAGTCTGGTGATATTTGAAGGTGCTCAAATACGTCAGCCTCATGTCGGTGGATTTACTGGCACGTAAAATAACTCCTACGGGACAAAATTCCGGCACGTCGGTCTCCGAAAACCGTAAAAAAGAGAACTCTTTGGTAGGACGAAAGCCTGCACTCGAAGGCAGACAATTGTTTGTCGTACTAGTAATTGCTGTACTGAGATGGTGATATGTCGTATTCGTATAAGCAAGGATTTCTCAAATTTTGGGTTCACAGGGAAAATGATAATGATTGAAAAAAATGAACACAAGCTCCCTGCGACTCATAATTCTGTTTAGTCGTGTTTACCTAATTTCCGCATCACATTCTCAATGATGGTATACTATAAATAAAATCATCATTGTATATCCAAATGGCAAAAACAGCTGATAAGGGCAGCCTTAAGATCCGGTTACGAAAACATTGTTAATGTGATACTTTTTATTCAGTATAAAAGAAACTCGACTTTGTACTTTTTTCTGTCAAAGTTATCAAGAAATAAGTAGTAGTAGTTTTTTTTTTTTGCTTTACGTCGCACCGACACAGTTAGGTCTTATGGCGACGATGGGACAGGGAAGGGCCAGGAGTGGGAAGGAAGCGGCCGTGGCCTTAATTAAGGTACAGCCCCAGCATTTGCCTGGTGTGAAAATGGGAAACCACGGAAAACCATTTTCAGGGCTGCCGACAGTGGGGTTCGAACCTACTATCTCCCGAATACTGGATACTGGGCGCACTTAAGCGACTGCAGCTATCGAGCTCGGTAGTAGTAGTAGTAGTAGTAGTAGTAGTAGTAGTAGTATCCGCACACTTTATCTTGGTGCATTTGTGTACGGGGGTGTGGAGTAAGGAGGGCGCTGTCCCGGTATCGATAGTGCTGCCTAGTGCTGCCAACTGAATGAAAATGAAATCAGAATTGAATCGAGAATATGATCGATCGATATGAAATTTCTAAACCACCGAGCTCGATAGCTGCAGTCGCTTATGTGCGGCCAGTAACCAGTATTCGGGAGATAGTAGGTTCGAACCCCACTTTCGGCAGCCCTGAAAATGGTTTCCGTGGTTTCCCATTTTCACACCAGGCAAATGCTGGGGCTGTGCCTTAATTAAGGCCATGGTCGCTTCCTTCCCACTCCTAGCCCTTCCCTGTCCCATCGTCGCCATAAGACCTATCTGAGTCGGAGCGACGTAAAGCAACTAGCAAAAAAAAAAATCTAAACCGTTATCATCTTAAGCCAACAACTATGTCACATACACATTATATAACATTATAAAACATTTCTCGATGCGAATCTTGTTCCTAGCATGAATTCTATACTTTGGCTTTGTTGTGTAAACAACAACAGTACTAGTACGTAAAGTGTACGCCAGATGTCGCACAACGATGCTTAAGCGATTCATAGTTTGTGTTTCAAAGGTTGCCAGTACGAATCTCGAAGATCGCCGAGGTCGACCGATTCAGCACTAGGGTGTAAATGCACCAAGATAAAGTGTGTGGATAGTAGTAGTAGTAGTAGTAGTAGTAGTGGTAGTAGTAGTAGTATGATGTGTTAACTCACTACAATGTTTACATATTTACAGGACTGTGTTTCTTACATATACCGTATTTCTTCTGGTAACATGAATATTTTTAAAAATAATCTTGTAAGTAACTCTTACAAATATTACAGGTAGTAAGTAGTATTATTACCATATTAATGCTTAAAATGAATTAAACTTGTAACTCTCTCTTTCACAATTAAATATATCACCATCATCATCACCATTATTATTATTATTATTATTATTATTATTATTATTATTATTATTATTATTATTATTTTCTTTCCTTTTTAATCTGTTTACCCTCCAGGGTTGGTTTTTCTCTCGGACTCAGCGAGGGATCCCATCTCTACCGCCTCAAGGGCAGTGTCCTGGAGCGTGAGACATTGTGTCGGGGATACAACTGGGGAGTATGACCAGTACCTCGCCCAGGATGCCTCACCTGCTATGCTGAACAGGGGCCTTGGTGCGGGATGGGAAGACTGGAAGGGATAGTCAAGGAAGATGGAGGGAGGAGGAGGAGAATTGGGAAACCAAGGAAAACCACTTCCAGGATGGCTGAGGTGGGAATTGAAACCACCTCTACTCAGTTGACCTCCCGAGGCTGAGTGGACCCCGTTCCAGCCCTCGTACCATTTTTCAAATTTCGTGGCAGAGCCGGAAATCGAACCCGGGCCTCTGGGGGTGGCAGCTAATCACACTAACCACTACACCACAGAGGCGGACATTATTATTATTATTATTATTATTATTATTATTATTATTATTATTATTATTATTCATAAGAAAATCACGCCAACCTCAACAGAGTCGAGTCAGGATATCAGTAAAATACCACGTAAGGTGAAACCTTGTGTGAAGTAATTTAGAATGTTAATTATAAAGAAAGAAATGTATTTAACAATGATACCTGATGCACGAGTATGGGTATGAGTGAATGATGGGTATGATCAACAGCACATGGTAGAAGCATCGACCAGAAATTGAATATGATGACGGTATATTTTCATTTAATTATTTCTTCAATAACAGTTTTTATTAACCATGACGAATGATTTAAGACGCTTCAGACTCATTTTGTGGCTTAATGAAGTAGATTGTAAAGAACCTGAAAGGAGATTAAAGAATTTTGGAATGAAGTACAAGAAATTGCACTTTGTTGTGCTAAGTTTGGGTTTGTAGGCTATAACATACAACGGTGGCACATTTTACTGCGCGTTGGATATTCATGCTTAATGTTCTCAATTATATTTTTGTGAATATATTTGTATATTTCAAGGACGTAGAGCTGTTTTACATTAAATATATTTGCTTCAGCATATAATTGACTACTTGGGTATAATCGACCTTTCATCATCATCATCATCATCTGTTTACCCTCCAGGTTCGGTTTTTCCCTCGGACTTAGCGAGGGATCCCACCTCTACCGCCTCAAGGGCAGTGTCCTGGAGCTTCAGACTTTTGGTCGGGGATACAACTGGGGAGTATGACCAGTACCTCGCCCAGGCGGCCTCACGTGCTATGCTGAACAGGGGCCTTGTGGAGGGATGGGAAGATTGGAAGGGATTGGCAAGGAAGAGGGAAGGAAGCGGCCGTGGCCTTAAGTTAGGTACCATTCCGGCATTCGCCTGGAGGAGAAGTGGGAAACCACTTAAAACCCCTTCCAGGATGGCTGAGGTGGGAATCGAACCCACCTCTACTCAGTTGACCTCCCGAGGCTGAGTGGACCCCGTTCCAGCCCTCGTACCACTTTTCAAATTTCGTGGCAGAGCCTGGAATCGAACCCGGGCCTCCGGGGGTGGCAGCTAATCACGCTAACCACTACACCACAGAGGCGGACATAATCGACCTTTCTGGTATATAATTCGTAATGTATGGTGTTGAACAACTTGTATTTTGTTGATTACGGTACGTTTTTGTAAGCTCCTCCCCACGCCAATATTCCGTAGCTAAGAACAGACTGAACCAAGGCGTAATCAACCTCTCTTAACAATTTCCATGGTGGATATGTACAGTATTTTAAATTTTGAAATATATAAACAGTTCTTCTAAGTTTCTTTCACCGGGTGAGTTGGCCGTGTGGTTAGAGTCGCGCAGCTGTGAGTTTGCATCCGGAAGATAGTTGGTTCGAACCCCACTGTCGGCAGTCCTGAAGGTTGTTTTCCGTGGTTTCCCATTTTCACACCAGGCGAATGCTGGAGCTGTACCTTAATTAAGGGCACGGCCGCTTCTTTCCCACTCCTGGACGTTTCCTATCCCATCGTCGCCATAAAACCTATCTGTGTCGGTGCGACGTAAAACAAATTGTGATAGACGACTTTCTTTCTTAAATCGATAATATGATTTTTCCCTTTCATGTTCGCGTCAATTAATAATCCCAACTACGTAACATACTTACTTTATACATTTTGTAGCAGTTGCAATCAAATTTACAGTTGAGGATGTGTACAGTATTCTTATTCTTCTTCTTCTTCTTCTACTTCTTCTTCTTCTGTTTATCGTCCAGGGTCGGTTTTTCCCTCGCACTTAGCGAGGGATCCCACCTCTACCGCCACAAGGGCAGTGTCCTAGAGCTTCAGACTCTGGATCGGGGGATACAACTGGGGAGAATGACCAGTACCTCGCACAGACGGCCTCACCTGCTATGCTGAACAGGGGCCTTGTGGAGGGATGGGAAGATTGGGACAGGCAAGGAAGAGGGAAGGAAGCGTCCTTGGCCTCAAGTTAGGTACCATCCCGGCATTTGCCTGGAGAAGTGGGAAACCATGGAAAACTACTTCGAAAATGGCGAAGGTGGGAATCGAACCCACCTCAATTGACCTCCCGAGGCTGAGTGGACCCCGTTCCAGCCCTCGCACCACTTTTCAAATTTCGTGTCAGAGCCGGGAATCGAACCCGGGCCTCCGGGGGTGGCAGCTAATCACGCTAACCACTGCACCACAGTCAATTCGTTAAAATCATTCCTTGTATCCATTATTGAAAGATTAATAAAATTTGTCTTGTTAATGTCTAAAAACAATTCATTTCTATATAACCATGCTTTAACTGTAAGCAGTGCTTGAGTTGCTCTCTGTCTGACAGATTGTGGAAAATGAACTGCACCCCCCCCCCCCTCCCGAGTGCAAACCGGTCGCCACTGGTGTTACATCTTATAATGACGTATCTTGATCTTCAGAGCATGTTTGCAGTTATTATAGTACCGTTTGTTTTGCCACATACTGTATTCATTTAAGCCTCTAAACTAACTTGCAAGAATGAGACGACTTCGTTTAGATATACGAGTTATTATTCAGAAAGTACAGCGGAAGACTTCCGAGAAACGTAAGTCGAATTTCATACGTACATTACTGAGAAATGTGGACCGCCTAATCCATGTCACACTAACAGGATCTGGCGAGGTTAAATCAAAGCCCTCTTGGGACTCTCCCTCAAGATATATTTCGCTTCCTTTGTGACCATAGAACATTAATTTCTGAGCACGCTGCATTCTGATTTATGATAAGCTCCTACGGGAACTATATTGTTGCACAAAGCCTTTTTAACCTCATGGGATAATTTTGTTATAGCCCAGAAGATGGTGGAGATTAAGCAGAGCATCCACTAATCCTCCTCTAACTGATGTATGGCAGATCTTTTCGAAGGATAAGAAGAAGATAATGATGCTTGTTGTTTAAAGGGGCCTATCATCTAAGGTCATCGGCCCTTTCGAAGAAGAATAGAAGTGAAATTTCAGAGGGAAATGGTCCGAATTACTATAACAGTTAAAATATAAATTGCCTATGGAATCGGCTACATGTAACTGTAAGCTGAGATTTCACTGTCAACAAACCCTAAGATCGTTTTCCGTGGTTCCCTGCTTTAAACTAGGCCAACATACCTTTATTAAGGCCACGACCGCTTCCATTCTACTCCCAACACCTCCCTATCCCATCGTCGCTGAAAACTTTGTTAGTGTGACGTTAAACACCTAGAAAATACTCTAATTACAATTAAAATTGTGATGGTGGTGGTTTTTAAGGGGCAACTGGGCAACCATCATCAAAATTAAAATAAATAAATAAAGTACCTTGAAACTTTCAGTGATATTGTACATTAGTACAGTCAGTGAACGTTAACAAGAACAAAAGTCCGTGGAAACACTTTTGTGTCTCTAAGCTATGTTTTGTCTCAGCAAGAAGATGTTTAGGCCGGCCCAGCGGTGTAGGGGGTAGCGTGCTTGCCTCTTACCCGGAGGTCCCAGGTTCGATTTTCGGCCAGGTCAGGGAATTTTACCTGAATCTGAGGGCTGGTTCTAGGTCCACTCAGCCTATGTGATTACAATTGAAGAGCTATCTGACGGTGCGATGGCGGCCCTGGTCAAGAAAGCCAAGAACAACGGCCAAGAGGATTCGTCGTGTGACTATTTGAAGACTACCAATAAATAATAAAAATATATATAATTAATGAACGGAGTGAAATAAGTATAAATACCAAGACAATGGGCGCCACCTGCAAAACAATTGCAGGAATATTTAATGGTGTAGAGCAACGAGCCACTCTCTCTCTCAAGGCGACGGTCATCAGGCTGACGAGGCTCCAGACTTGCTTTGTAACCTTACCTGTTTACCCCTGAAATTAGATGAAGGTAGCATGCCAGGTTCATCCTCACTCCACTGATAAAAAGATTTACTGCAAGTTTGATACCAGAACTTTACTCCCAAAATAATAAACAAAAATATAATAAATACCACAATAATCATCACTTAAAGAGACCCCCTCCTGATTGCCGTCCGCAAAGGCAACGTACAAACAACTACGACCAACATTAATCATTACCTCACGAGACCTACTCGCTTGTCGTTTACAAAAGCAAATATACACACCACTAACAACAACCAAATCATTACTTCACGAGGCCTACTCGTTTGTCGTTTACAAAGGCAATATACACACTACTAACAACAACCAAATCATTACTTCACGAGACCTACTCGTTTGTCGTTTACAAAGGCAATATACACACTACTAACAACAACCAAATCATTACTTCACGAGACCTACTCGTTTGTCGTTTACAAAGGCAATATACACACTACTAACAACAACCAAATCATTACTTCACGAGACCTACTCGTTTGTCATTTACAAAGGCAAATATACACACTACAAACCATCAATAAAATTGTTGATACTATATATACATTTCTTAACATACCTCCAGGTAAGAGTCCCACTACACTCACTACTGTTATAGAACAAAAATCGTATTCTGGTAGAGAAAAGTACGACGACTTTCTCTACGTACGGATGCAACCTTCTTTACGAAGAGCATCCCTAACCTTATTTACACACTTCATCGACGTCTTGAGTTCTTCTCGAGTGCCGCACAGATTGGTGTAACGCCTCAGGTTTCTGCAACTGAAAGTGGATACTCGGCCGACGATTTCCTCGACCAAGAATCAGCTCTGTGCTCAAACACACATCCACTACCGAATCTCGATTCTGTACGCATCACCACATCCACTGTACATAATCTCGTAGAAGAATTGTAGTCCAACTTATTATACAGAGTTGGAGTTACAAATAAACACTTAAGTAGCGTCTTTGACCTAACAGCCGCCAGAAACTCATTAGCATCAGCAACATATAGCGTGCTCACTCCGAAAACGATACTCAAGAACAATACAACATTGCCTAGGACTATGCGCAAAGTAGCTCCCGCGCGCCGGTCCGAGTGAGAAACACACAGAATCAGAGACAGAAACACAATCAGAAACAGCATTAGAGTTCGAATCAGAATGACTTGCCGCACACGCGTACATGCTTATATAGGCTTGCTACACGTGGTAATCGCGTCCTGAAAAGTTTAGTGGTAGCAACGCTCACACCGGCACTTCTTCCCGCGTCACTCTGTCAACACAAACCTCGCTCAAAACAAAGCCCTCGCATTGGCTATCGAGTATATGATGTGACATAGACCGTCCACTCATGTATGTCCACATTGATTCACTCCAATTCTTCAACCGATACAACCTGCCGTACCCCGTGTTTTCCAGCCATTTGTTGCAACACATCCAACTGACTTCAACCGTCCTTCCCGATATAGTCGCAGTTTTCCCAGTTGCACAATCCTTACGGCTAGGCCATATTTACGGACTCTTACCCAAACAGAAATTTATACAAAATATAATGATGAACATATGCAATATTCCCTAACTATACATTCTTCTTATAATATTACGTTTATACATTATAAATAAACAAAATTACATGATTTTAACCTAACAAACTATATACGAAAATTTCCTAACCTAAAAACTCGGGAGTCGTACATACGTACGGTTACAGTCGTGCTGCCCACACGACACCTCATAATCTGGAGGCGGACTGAGCAGCGGTCTCTTGGTAGACCAAACCCCTTCGGAGCTGTTGCACAATGGACTTTTTTTAAGAAGATCTTTAGAGGGACTCTTGTTGAAGCCAGAATCCTAGACATAGCCAGAACAATGTGTGAGACATTGTTGGAAGCTATCCAGTACGGAATAATTTTCCTAATGAGTAGATTCGTTTGATTTAGGCGTAGGGGAAATTTTAATTGCCAGGCTCGCAGTGTAAAGGTAGCCTGCCTGTCTTTTACTTGGAAGTCCCGGATTCTATTGCCAGTCACTCAAGGAATTTTAATGTAATTGAGGAGCTATCTGATACGAGAGACAATGGACCCGGTTGTTAAAGCCATGCAATACGGCTAAGGATGTATTTACGCTGACCACGCGGCACTCCTCTATCTGGAGGCCATCTGGCTGGGCGGGCCCAGGTGTAATGGGCTGTTGCAACATGATTTTGTTTTTGTTTTAGGAATTGCAATTACTGTTTTACCGCCAGACCTTCATGATTCCTCACGGGGAAACACAAAGAATGGCCTTGATACTATCAGGTCTTAATGACCTTAGTGATGCTATACGCATTTTCCAACTTGTAAATCAAGCAACCCCGCAGTATTTTACCTTATAACTTAACTACCTCTCCTCAACACATCAGCAATACACTCGATCCAAATCCCCTCTTACTATACCCATATATAAATCGTACATCAGTGTATTACCGTTCATTCTATGTGCCCGGCGTCAGGCTATGGAATTCTCTCCCGTTGAGAGTTAGGAACTACACACTAGGTTTTTTTTTTTTTTTTTTTTTTTTTAGATGTTGCCGGCATTTCCACGTAAGTGCGTAGCCAGTAGGATGACCAAACGTCTTGCGTTAATTGTTGCGAGAAATGTACAGAACATTCTACAAAACAATGAATATCATAATACTGTCTATTTAAACAATTATCTTCTATAAACAAGCTCAAATGAAGATTAAAAATGTAACCATAAGGTGACGACACTATTTGTAGGTTGGTCAAATTGTTAAATACGTTTCATGCTTTGAGATTTGAGCAAGACGAGAGAAATCCGGATGTAATAATAAGAAGTGCGCACAATGTGCATTATGTTTGTTTAGCGTAGTCACACAATGTCTTCGATCTCTTTTTGCAAAACTGCAAGTGGTAGCTTCCACATCTCTCACCGCACAGTTCACATATACACGAATCACACGGTTCATGGAATCTCTTATTGATGCAGACTGCATGATGGGGACCACATGTCTCAGCTCGTAGTTTGACTGGGTCGAGTCCCTTTTCGTCATCGCGTCAGTGCTGTAAAATTCCCACCAAATATCAATTCATTTGTTTGTTTGTTTGTTTGTTTGTTTGTTTGTTTGTTTGTTTGTTTGTTTGTTTGTTTGTTTGTTTGTTTGTTTGTTTGTTTGTTTGTTTGTTTGTTTGTTTGTTTGTTTGTTTGTTTGTTTGTTTGTTTGTTTGTTTGTTTGTTTGTTTGTTTGTTTGTTTGTTTGTTTGTTTGTTTGTTTGTTTGTTTGTTTGTTTGTTTGTTTGTTTGTTTGTTTGTTTGTTTGTTTGTTTGTTTGTTTGTTTGTTTGTTTGTTTGTTTGTTTGTTTGTTTGTTTGTTTGTTTGTTTGTTTGTTTGTTTGTTTGTTTGTTTGTTTGTTTGTTTGTTTGTTTGTTTGTTTGTTTGTTTGTTTGTTTGTTTGTTTGTTTGTTTGTTTGTTTGTTTGTTTGTTTGTTTGTTTGTTTGTTTGTTTGTTTGTTTGTTTGTTTGTTTGTTTGTTTGTTTGTTTGTTTGTTTGTTTGTTTGTTTGTTTGTTTGTTTGTTTGTTTGTTTGTTTGTTTGTTTGTTTGTTTGTTTGTTTGTTTGTTTGTTTGTTTGTTTGTTTGTTTGTTTGTTTGTTTGTTTGTTTGTTTGTTTGTTTGTTTGTTTGTTTGTTTGTTTGTTTGTTTGTTTGTTTGTTTGTTTGTTTGTTTGTTTGTTTGTTTGTTTGTTTGTTTGTTTGTTTGTTTGTTTGTTTGTTTGTTTGTTTGTTTGTTTGTTTGTTTGTTTGTTTGTTTGTTTGTTTGTTTGTTTGTTTGTTTGTTTGTTTGTTTGTTTGTTTGTTTGTTTGTTTGTTTGTTTGTTTGTTTGTTTGTTTGTTTGTTTGTTTGTTTGTTTGTTTGTTTGTTTGTTTGTTTGTTTGTTTGTTTGTTTGTTTGTTTGTTTGTTTGTTTGTTTGTTTGTTTGTTTGTTTGTTTGTTTGTTTGTTTGTTTGTTTGTTTGTTTGTTTGTTTGTTTGTTTGTTTGTTTGTTTGTTTGTTTGTTTGTTTGTTTGTTTGTTTGTTTGTTTGTTTGTTTGTTTGTTTGTTTGTTTGTTTGTTTGTTTGTTTGTTTGTTTGTTTGTTTGTTTGTTTGTTTGTTTGTTTGTTTGTTTGTTTGTTTGTTTGTTTGTTTGTTTGTTTGTTTGTTTGTTTGTTTGTTTGTTTGTTTGTTTGTTTGTTTGTTTGTTTGTTTGTTTGTTTGTTTGTTTGTTTGTTTGTTTGTTTGTTTGTTTGTTTGTTTGTTTGTTTGTTTGTTTGTTTGTTTGTTTGTTTGTTTGTTTGTTTGTTTGTTTGTTTGTTTGTTTGTTTGTTTGTTTGTTTGTTTGTTTGTTTGTTTGTTTGTTTGTTTGTTTGTTTGTTTGTTTGTTTGTTTGTTTGTTTGTTTGTTTGTTTGTTTGTTTGTTTGTTTGTTTGTTTGTTTGTTTGTTTGTTTGTTTGTTTGTTTGTTTGTTTGTTTGTTTGTTTGTTTGTTTGTTTGTTTGTTTGTTTGTTTGTTTGTTTGTTTGTTTGTTTGTTTGTTTGTTTGTTTGTTTGTTTGTTTGTTTGTTTGTTTGTTTGTTTGTTTGTTTGTTTGTTTGTTTGTTTGTTTGTTTGTTTGTTTGTTTGTTTGTTTGTTTGTTTGTTTGTTTGTTTGTTTGTTTGTTTGTTTGTTTGTTTGTTTGTTTGTTTGTTTGTTTGTTTGTTTGTTTGTTTGTTTGTTTGTTTGTTTGTTTGTTTGTTTGTTTGTTTGTTTGTTTGTTTGTTTGTTTGTTTGTTTGTTCTAGTCTTCTTAATGTTTGCTGAAAGGCGTCCGTTGAAGGTAGAAGGATTTTATTTCTGATCTCTTCTATTAGATAGTCTTCTTTTGTTAGTACATACACAAGTTTTGATCACGTGAATTTTGATACACCGAGTGTTCTCTTGAGGAATGATGCCTTCACTTTCTCTAGGATTTCTAGGTCGCTTATTTTTAATTGGTCCCATATAAGTTCCATTCCGTATGTTAGAACCGGCATTATTTTCGCTTGAAATAGTTTCATTGCGGTGGTCAAGGATAATTTTTCTGGATTTTGAATGTCTTTCATGACTTTAATCACTGCTGTTGCTTTTTCTTTTACATTTATAGAGGAGGAGGTCCGGATCGTTTGGAGGGTAATGCCCAGATATTTCAAATGATTTACAATTGCTAGTTTGTTTCCCCCTAAATACAATTGGTCTTTTGAGGCAATCTTTCCTGAATTTCATTTGAAGTGTCTTCTTGAAATGTCGTTATTGTTTGTGATATGATAAGTAAAACAGTGCAGTGCCATAGTATTCGTGACTGCAGTAGCTGTTCGCCTGCTAATGCGTGTGTATAAATGCCATTGTACTGTATTAACTATTGTTGTCGTGCAAGTGCTCAGTACGTAACACTACCATACTACTGTAGTTTAAATGAAAATCCACAGCCTGTTTCCAGTCATTCGACCGGGTCAGGAATAGAATCAATGAAGCCCCCATCTAGCGGCGAGGATAGGAAATGTGCCGACTGCCGAAGCCTGTCGCACTCCTCTGGGGCAATGATAAATGACTGATAGATGAAATGAAATGTTAATGGAGAGTATCGCTGGAATGAAATATGACAGGGAAAACCGGAGTTCCCGGAGAAAAACCTGCCCCACCTCCGCTTTGTCCAGCACAAATCTCACATGGATCGACCAGGATTTGAACCACGGTATCCAACGGCGAGAGGCCGGTGCGCTGCCGGCCAATAATAATAATAATAATAATAATAATAATAATAATAATAATAATAATAATAATAAATGTCCGCCTCTGTGGTGTAGGGGTTAGTGTGATTAGCTGCCATCCCCGAAGGCCCGAGTTCGATTCCCGCCTCTGCCACAAAATTTGAAAAGTGGTACGAGGGCTGGAACGGGGTCCACTCAGCCTTGGGAGGTCAAATGAGTAGAGGTGGGTTCGTTTCCCACCTCAGCCATCCTCGAAGTGGTTTTCCGTGGTTTCCCACTTCTCCGCCAGGTAAGTGGAGGGGTGATGGTACCTAACTTAAGGTCACGGCCGCTTCCTTCCCTCTTCCTTGTCTATCCCTCCCAATCTTCCCATCGCCCCGCAAGGCCCCTTTTCAGCATAGCAGGTGAGGCCGCCTGGGTGAGGTACTGGTCATTTTCCCCAGTTGTATCCCCCGACCTAATGTCTCACGCTCCAGGACACTGCCCTTGAGGCGGTAGAGGTGGGATCCCTCGCCGAGTCCGAGGGAAAAACCAACCCTGGAGGGTAAACCGATTAATAATAATAATAATAATAATAATAATAATAATAATAATAATAATAATAATAATAATAATCGTATGGCTACCTTGTGCAGCCATTTTAATTTGACACCATCTGGCTGTCTGCTCGTCAATTTCGACGATCTGTTTTACTCTAGACCTACCACATGACAGAGTAAAGCGAATCTCTCTTGGGCATCTGTAGCTGAGTTTTAATTGGTTTTGTCGGGTAAGCATCAAATGTGTCACCAGAGATCATCTACATGCCGACATCGTACGACTGCACAAGAAGAGAAGGGTTATAAGAACAAAAATGCGTACGCTAGGAAATTCAGTCCGTCACTTTATAAGCACGCTAACTGGCTGTGTGGATGTGAAATAAAGAATGCGTGCTTTCGTCACTCTTGTTTGGCAATGAATGTCGTTGATCCTGGATGGACTTTCAGACATAAAGCACCTTTGTGAAAGGAAAAAAAATAAAAATAAAATAAAATAAAATACGCGAGAAACACATCAACTCTGGTATTGAATGTGCTATGGTTGGTAGAGTAGGAAAATATTTTTGATAGTTTAGTTTTTGTAGTATTGATGTTTCTGTCAAATATTGACTACCTTACGTTATAACAGTTTCATTGCATCTTGTCCGCATGTGGAGAATATGTTCAGTAATATATATATAAACCCATTTCTAGCTTTGTCCATAATATTTCTGAATTTTTACAAGTCCAGAGCTGCTAAGGGGACGAAATACTGTATGGGCACCCTACCTCATCTGATTTCCGCTACGTGATCGTTCTGTCTCGGAAGGATATTTCTATTCAGCCAGTGTCATCGGATTATTATTATTATTATTATTATTATTATTATTATTATTATTATTATTATTATTATTATTATTATTATTATTATTATTCATCTGTTTACCCTCCAGGTTCGGCTTTTCCCTCTGGCTCAGCGAGGGATCCCACCTCTACCGCCTCAAGGGCAGTGTCCTGGAGCTTCAGACTCTTGGTCGGGGATACAACTGGGGAGAATGACCAGTACCTCGCCCAGGTGGCCTCACCTGCTATGCTGAACAGGGGCCTTGTGAAGGGATGGGAAGATTGGAATGGATGGACAAGGAAGAGGGAAGGAAGCGGCCGTGGCCTTAAGTTAGGTACCATCCCGGCATTTGCCTGGAGGAGAAGTGCGAAACCACGGAAAACCACTTCGAGGATGGCTGAGGTGGGAATCGAACCCACCTCTACTCAGTTGACCTCCCGAGGCTGAGTGGACCCCGTTCCAGCCCTCGTACCACTTTTCAAATTTTGTGGCAGAGGCGGGAATCGAACTCGGGCCTCCGGGGATGGCAGCTAATCACACTAACCGCTACACCACAGAGGCGGACATTTATTATTATTATTATTATTATTATTATTATTATTATTATTATTATTATTATTATTATTATTATTATTATTCAAAAATACCGTGGTGCTGGTCAGTGAAAACTGGGTCGATTGGGCAGGAGGAAGAGATGGCAGTACAGCCCTGGCTGAGTAAAATATCACGAACCGCCACTGCTCTGAACATAAAACAAAGCAATCTGTTAGCTAGTTCTCTACCGGGCGAGCTGGCCGTGCGGTTAGGGGCGCGCAGCTGTGAGCTTGCATCCGGGAGATAGTGCGGTCGAACCCACTGTCGACAGCCCTGAAGATGGTTTTCCGTGGTTTCTCACTTTCACACCAGGCAAATGCTAGGGCTGTACCTTAATTATGGGAACGACCGCTTCCTTCCCATTCCTAGGCCTTTCCTATCCCATCGTAGCCATAAGACCTATCTGTGTCGGCGCCACGTAAAGGAAAAAGTATAGTTTTTCAGGGAAGAACGGCGGTGTAGAATGCAGCAGTTACGTAGAAATGAGAAGGTTAGCACAGAATAGGGTAGCCTGGAGAGCTGCATTAAACCAGTCTATGGATTGATGACTCAACAACAGCAACAGGCGTTAACTCGAAAGACCTGCACCAGTCCTGAGGATTCTAATGCTGAAGGTGCAAAGATGGATGTGTGGTTGTCAACAGTGAGGTTCGAATCCACTGTCTCCAGAATGCAAGCTCACAGCTACATGACACGAACTGTGTCGCCAACTCGCTCGGTCGAGTTATATTAGTATGGTTGTTTGTGGAAGAGTAAAAATATATATACTTTGTCTTCTGTTGCTTAACATCGATTCCGTGAAATCAGACGTGCATCCAGGATATATTTCAGAGAAGTTGCGATGAACTGAAATTTTAGGATGAAATGCACAACTGGTTTCTAGCTTCGGTTGTATTTTAATTTTATTTTTTTTAAGAATCGAGAGTATCTGGGGTCGACATTGTAAGTGTACAGTCTGATGACCATAATGTTCTTAGAACCTAAACCTAAATAGAATCACTGGGTGAGTTGGCCATGCGGTTAGGGGCGCGCAGCTATGAGCTCGCGTCCGGGAGATAGTGGGTTCGCACCCCACTGTCGGCAGCCCTGAAGATGGGTTTTCCGTGGTTTCCCATTTTCACACCAGGAAAATGCTGGGACTGTACCTTAATTAAGGCCACGGCCACTTCCTTCCCCATTCCTAGGCCTTTCCTGTCCCATCGTCGCCGTAAGACCTATGTGTGTCGGTGCGACGTAAAGCAAATTGCAAAAAAAAAAAAAAAAAAAAAAAAAAAAAATACTGTAGAACCAGACCCGTTCTCCCGCTATGGAAGTCCAGTATAGGAAACGTTAGTAAAGAATGCAAGCAGCTGTGCTCGAACATGTTCGAAGGCCGTGACATTAAGCACGTAGGCATAAAGTGGAACACATTCACGAGATTAGTAATCAAAAAAGATAGTAGGAAATGCGCTGACTAAACACTCGCTAAGTCAGAAACAAGAAAACATAGAGGTTAAATCTCCGAAAACCAGTATCATTTCCGTTTTTAAGGAAGCGTTTGTATTGCCCTTTTTATCATTATTATCATTATTTATTTATTTATTTATTTATTTATTTATTTATTTACTTATTTATTTATTTATTTATTTATTTATTTATTTATTTATTTATTTATTTATTTATTTATTTATTTCGTAATCCGTTTACCCTCCAGGATAGGTTTTTTCCTCGGATTCTGCAAGGAATCCCAACTCTACTGCCTCAAGTGCAGTGTCATGGAGCGTGAGACTTTGGGTCGGAGGATACAACTGGGAAGGGTGACCAGTACCTGCCCCAGGTGGCCGCACATGCTATGCTGAACAGGGGCCTCTTGGGGAGAATGAGAAAATAGGAAGGAATAGACAAGGAAGAGGGAAGGAAGCGGCTGTGGCCGTAAGTTAGGTTCCATCCCGGCATTTGCCTGGAGGAGAGGTGGGAAACCACGGAAAACCACTTTGAGGATGGCTGAGGTGGGAATCGAAGCCCCGTCTACTCAGTTGATTTCCCGTGGCTGAGTGGACCGCGTTCCAGCTCTCGTACCACTTTTCAAACGTCGTGGCAGAGCTGGGAATCGAAGTCGGGACTCCAGGTGTGGTAACTAATCACACCAGAGGCGGACTACTTCTAATTATTATTATTATTATTATTATTATTATTATTATTATTATTATTATTATTATTATTACAGAGAAGGCACATGATACAGAGCAACGAGGGAAAAGACGTTCGCCGTACTGGGGGACTGTGCAATTAAGGGTACATTATTAAAAACAATTAAAAGGCATGTACAGTATGTTGAAAATTGGGCTGCAGTGAAAATTTATGGTAGAATGAGTTCTTGGTTCATGGTAAGTTACTTACAGGTGTTAGACAAGGCTGCACGTTTGTTATTTGTGGTTACCTGGATCATTTACTGGAAGGTATTAAGTGGCAGGGAGGGATTCAACTTGGTGAAAAAGTAACAAGCATTTGGCCTATACCAGCCACTTGGTCTTAATTTCAGATTGTCCCGAAAGCCTGCAGTCTAATATCTTGGAACTTGAAAAATAGATGCTATGAAAATTAGCTTTTCCAACACTAAATTAATGTCAGTAGGTAAGAAATGTAAGAGAATTGAATGTCAAGTTGGGAATACGAAGCTGGAACAGGTAGATAATTTCAAGTATTTAGGATGTGCGTTCTCCCAGGATGATAGTATAGTAAGTGAGTTTGAATCAAGGTGCAGCAAAGCCAATTCATTGAGTTCACAGTTGCGATCAGCAGTATTGTGTAAGAAGGAAGTCAGCTCCTGGACAAAACTATAATTACACTGGTCTATTTTCAGACCAAATTTGATCTACGGGAGTGAAAGCTCGGTAGACTCAGGATATATTATTCATAAGTTAGAAGTAAAAGACATGCAAGTAGCGAAAATAATCGCTGGTACAAACAGGTGGGACCAATGACAGGAGGGTACTCAGAATGAGGAGACAAAGGCTAAGTTAGGAATAAACTCGATTGATGAAGTTATGCGCATAATCCGGCTTTGGTGGTAGGGTCATGTGAGGCGAATGGAGTAGTATAGCTTACCTAGGAAAATAATTGGCTCTATAATAAATAATGCTATTATCTTTATGTCCCATTAACTACTTTTATGGTTTTCAGAGACGCCCAGGCGCAGGAATTTAGTCCTGCAGGAGTTCTTTTACGTACCAGTAAACGTACCCACACGAGGCTGACGTATTAGAGCACCTTCAAATACCACCGGACTGAGCCAGGATCGAACCTGCCATGCTGGGGTCAGAAGACCAGCACCTCAACCGTCTGAGCCACTCAGCCCAGTATAATGGACTCTGTTATGGAGAGTAAGAGAAGTACAGGGAGACCAAGACGACGATAGTTACAAATATAGGTTTAGAGCAGCAGTTACTAAATCCACAAAAGCTTGCAGACTGAACGCTGAAAGGCATAACCGTCTATAATGAAGATGCATGATTTATTATTATTATTATTATTATTATTATTATTATTATTATTATTATTATTATTATTATTATTATTATTATTATCCTAACATTGCCTGTGAAAAATTTTGCCAATGTCATTAAATAATCTTTCTTTCTTTCTTTCTTTCTTTCTTTCTTTCTTTCTTTCTTTCTTTCTTTCTTTCTTTCTTTCTTTCTCAATACGTTTACCCTCCAGGGTTGGTTTTTCCCACGAACTCAACTAGGGATCCCACATCTACTGCCTCAAGGGCAATGTCCTGGAGCGTGAGACTTTGTGTCGGGGGATACAACTGGGGAGGGTGACCTGTACCTCGCCCAAGTCTTTTATTTTCACGCCCTTCGTGGCCCTTGTCTTCCTTTGGCCGATATCTTCATTTTCGAAGTGTCGGATCCTTTCCATTTATCCCCTCTGATTAGTGTTAAATAGAGGATGGTTGCCCAGTTATACTTCCTCTTAAAACAGTAAGCACCACCACTCCCTTCTGTTCGCCAACCTTATATGGAGGGGTGTAATCACTATTACGGGTTTTCTGTGGTGGTTGGTAGTGTAGTATGAAAAGGAAAGTGTTGGGACAGACAAAAACACCCAGTCCCCGAGCCAGAAGAATTTAATATGAAATGCGCGATTAAAATCTCCGACCCGCGCGGGAATCGAACCCGGGACCCTCTGAACCGAAGGCCTCAACGCTGACCATTCAGCCAAGGAATTGGACGTTTACAATAAATACTCTCTCTGCGGTAAATACAGAACCTCGTATATTTATAATTATAACTATGCACCAAAAATTATCTTAAACTTACCTTTAAATAGATCTTACGTACTCCCTACAAGCTGAATACACAAATGAACACCATATATAAATATTTTAAAGGTCAACCTGACCTAAAAACTTACTAACTTAACATTTTACTTCACAATTTCCATATACGTCAGTGTACAGTGGAGGACTAACGCGAAATCTAGCAGCGAGCCTGGAACTAGAACATATTTTGCGCTGTGTAAGTTGCCATGCGGAGGCCGTATTACTGATCACGGAGGCAACGATGAAACCATCGAAATTAAAACGGAATCTCCATACCAAGCAAAGTAGCGCAGCTGAGAAGCTGTCTACTACTCCCGCAATAAATTCGCTGAACTTCATGTTCTTCCGTCGACTATTGCGACTCTGGCGACAGTTTTCACCATTGTATGAGTCTTAACGTCCGTCAACACCCGCACACGAAACTCTAACAGGGCGATTTATAGTAGCTTAAAAAGTGTTTAGACAGGATGGTTTTCCATTCTCCTGCACTGAGGCGAATGCCGGGACAGTTCGTAGTTTATGCCACGGCCGCCCATCCCCTCACCTTCTCCGCATATCTCCTTCACCGTAACAAATCTCCCGGCCTGAGAGACGGCGTAACCGTCTAAGAGGCCCGCCTCCCCCTTCAGGGGAGGAATGAAAACGTTTCGTAGTAGTAGTTTAGATAGGTGGACTGAGTGGTGGTCGAATTGAGGTTTTACTTCGGGACTATTACTGCTAATTCCGCAAATCCTATCTCCAGCTATTACCTTGCCGAGAAGACCGTCCAGGTTTCCACCTTCTCCGTCCATCGTCCAGAGCAGCGAACTGCATCGTCATGTACCATTAGGAAAAGCTTCTTGAGAGTAACCGAAACACTTGCAGGAACAGCGCAGCAAGCAAGAATTCAAGAATGGCGCGTCAGGAGTCAACATACGAGGATCAGTCAATGGATGACCCCAAAAGAGGAACTCCCTCCTGGCCATGTCACAGATTGGGTGAATTGGAGAGCACTGAACAGACTGCGCTCTGGTGTTACGCGGTGCAGGGTAAACCAGAAGAAATGGGGTTTCGAAGTGGACAGTACCTTGTGTGTATGTGGAGAAGAGCAGACCACAGCCCATTTGCTGCAATGCAGTTCATGCCCATTCAGCTGCACAACAGAAGACCTGGTTAAAGCGAGGCCAAATGCACTTGATGTTGCAAGGTTTTGGGCTCACATAGTTTAATGTGGCTCTTCGCCATTGGAGTATTTATATTATGTTTTATGTTTTTCCTTATCTTTAATTTTAAACTTATGTATGCTTCTGACACGATATAAAAAAATAAATAAAATTACGAAGTTACCACCACCAGCGACACCTGCACCACTACTACAACAACAACTTCTGTTACGCCAACCGTCCTCGACTCCACCACCGTATCAATCAATCAGTCAATCAATCAATACTGATCTGCATTTAGGGCAGTCGCCCAGGTGGTAGATTCCCTATCTGTTGCTTTCCTAGCCTTTTCCTAAATGATTTCAAAGAAATTGGAAAATTATTGAACAACTCCCTTGGTAAGTTATACCAATCCCTAACTCCCCTTCCTATAAATGAATATTTGTCCCAGTTTGTCCTCTTGAATTCCAACTTTATCTTCATATTGTGATCTTTCCTACTTTTATAAACGCCATTCAAACTTATTCGTCTACTAATGTCATTCCACGCCATCTCTCCGCTGACAGCTCGGAACTTGCCACTTAGTCGAGCAGCTCTTCTTCTTTCTCTCAGTTCTTCCCAACCCAAACATTGCAACATTTTTGTAACGCTACTCTTTTGTCGGAAATCACCCAGAACAAATCGAGCTGCTTTTCTTTGGATTTTTTCCAGTTCTTGAATCAGGTAATCCTGGTGAGGGTCCCATACACTGGAACCATATTCTAGTTGGGGTCTTACCAGAGACTTATATGCACTCTCCTTTACATCCTTACTACAACCCCTAAACACCCTCATAACCATGTGCAGAGATCTGTACCCTTTATTTACAATCCCATTTATGTGATTACCCCAATGAAGGTCTTTCCTTATATTAACACCTAGATACTTACAATGATCCCCAAAAGGAAATTTCACCCCATCAACGCAGTAATTAAAACTGAGAGGACTTTTCCTATTTGTGAAACTCACAACCTATCTTTTAACCCCGTTTATCAACATACCATTGCCTGCTGTCCATCTCACAACATTTTCGAGGTCACGTTGCAGTTGCTCACAATGTTGTAACTTATTTATCACTCTATAGAGAATAACATCATCCGCAAAAAGCCTTACCTCCGATTCCACTCCTTTACTCATATCATTTATATATATAAGAAAACATAAAGGTCCGATAATACTGCCTTGAGGAATTCCCCTCTTAATTATTACAGAGTCAGATAAAACTTCACCTACTCTAATTCTGTGAGGCCTATTTTCTAGAAATATAGCAACCCATTCAGTCACTCTTTTGTCTAGTCCAATTGCACTCATTTTTGCCAGTAGTCTCCCATGATCCACCCTATCAAATGCTTTAGACAGGTCAATCGCGATACAGTCCATTTGACCTCCAGAATCCAAGATATCTGCTATATCTTGCTGGAATCCTACAAGTTGAGCTACAGTGGAATAACCCTTCCTAAAACCGAATTGCCTTCTATCGAACCAGTTATTAATTTCACAAACATGTCTAATATAATCAGAAAGAATGCCTTCCCAAAGCTTACATACAATGCATGTCAAACTTACTGGCCTGTAATTTTCAGCTTTATGTCTATCACCCTTTCCTTATACACAGGGGCTACTATAGCAACTCTCCATTCATCTGGTATAGCTCCTCCGACCAAACAATAATCAAATAAGTACTTCAGATATGGTACTATATCCCAACCCATTGTCTTTAGTACATCCCCAGAAATCTGATCAATTCCAGCCGCTTTTCTAGTTTTCAACTTTTGTATCTTATTGTAAATGTCATTGTTATCATATGTAAATTTTATTACTTCTTTGGCCTTAGTCTCCTCCTCTATCTCGACATCATCCTTGTAACCAACAATCTTTACATACTGCTGACTGAATACTTCTGCCTTTTGAAGATTCTCACATACACACTCCCCTTGTTCATTAATTATTCCTGGAATGTCCTTCTTGGAACCTGTTTCTGCCTTAAAATACCTATACATACCCTTCCATTTTTCATTAAAATTTGTATGACTGCCAATTATGCTTGCCATCATGTTATCCTTAGCTGCCTTCTTTGCTAGATTCAATTTTATAGTAAGTTCCTTCAATTTCTCCTTACTTCCACAGCCATTTCTAACTCTATTTCTTTCCAGTCTGCACCTCCTTCTTAGTCTCTTTATTTCTCTATTATAATAAGGTGGGTCTTTACCATTCCTTACCACCCTTAAAGGTACAAACCTGTTTTCGCATTCCTCAACAATTTCTTTAAACCCATCCCAGAGTCTGTTTACATTTTTATTTACCGTTTTCCACCGATCATAGTTACTTTTTAGAAACTGCCTCATGCCTGCTTTATCAGCCATATGGTACTGCCAAACAGTCCTACTTTTAAGACCTTCCTTTCTATCACATTTATTTTGAACTACGACAAAAACAGCTTCATGATCACTAATACCATCTACTACTTCAGTTTCCCTATAGAGCTCATCTGGTTTTATCAGCACGACATCCAGGATATTTTTCCCTCTGGTTGGTTCCATCACTTTCTGAATCAGCTGTCCTTCCCATATTAACTTATTTGCCATTTGTTGGTCATGCTTCCTGTCGTTCGCATTTCCTTCCCAATTCACATCTGGCAAATTCAGATCTCCCGCTACAATCACATTTCTTTCCATTTCGTTTCCCACATAGCTGACTATCCTATCAAATAATTCCGAATCCGCGCCAGTGCTACCCTTTCCCGATCTGTACACTCCAAATATATCAAGCTGCCTATTATCTTTAGAAATGAGCCTTACACCTAGAATTTCATGTGTCTCATCTTTAACTTTTTCGTAGCTTACAAATTCTTCTTTCACCAGAATGAACACTCCCCCTCCTGCCATTCCTATTCTATCTCTACGATACACACTCCAGTGCCTTGAGAAAATTTCTGCATCCATTATATCATTTCTCAGCCATGATTCAACTCCTATTACAATATCTGGTAAATATATATCTATTAAATTACTTAATTCTATTCCTTTCTTTACAATACTTCTCCAGTTCAACACTAACAATTTTATGTCATCCCTACTTGATTTCCAGTTCCCTGTTCCCTTATCACCGCTCCCTAGGCCATCCCGTTTCCCTGAATGTACCTCTCTATTACCCTTCCAAACAAATTTCCTAACTTATACTTTTTTTTGCTAGGGGTTTTACGTCGCACCGACACAGATAGGTCTTATGGCGACGATGGGATAGGAAAGGCCTAGGAGTTGGAAGGAAGCGGCCGTGGCCTTAATTAAGGTACAGCCCCAGCATTTGCCTGGTGTGAAAATGGGAAACCACGGAAAACCATTTTCAGGGCTGCCGATAGTGGGATTCGAACCTACTATCTCCCGGATGCAAGCTCACAGCCACGCGCCTCTACGCGCACGGCCAACTCGCCCGGTTAACTTATACGTACCACTGCGGTTTAAATGAAGGCCATCCGAGCGCAAATCCCTATCTCCTACCCACCCATTAGGATCTAGAAATTTCACTCCCAGTTTCCCACATACCCACTCCATAGTCTCATTTAAATCCCCAATCACCCTCCAGTCAGTATCCCTCCTACACAGTATTCCACTAATAACAATCTCCGCTTTCTTAAACTTCACCCGTGCTGCATTTACCAGATCCCACACATCTCCAACTATGTTGGTACTTATATCAGCTTGCCTTACGTTGTTGGTACCAACGTGAAACACTACCACCTTCTCCTTCCCCTCCTCCCTCTCTTCTACTTTCCTCAACATCTGCCTCAACCTAACTCCTGGATAACATTCTACCCTGGTTCCCTTTCCTCCACACACTTTCCCCACGTGTCTAACGATGGAATCCCCCATGACCAGAGCCTCAACCCTACCCACCTCATTTGATCCCCTCCCCTCCTGGTCAGCCCTATCTTTCCTGATAGCTGCAGAAGCTACTTCCTCCTCCCTTTTCTCCTCCCCATGACCCTGTTCCACCTGTCTTTTCCTATCCTCTACTCTACATTTCCCTTTCCTACCTTTTCCCTTCCTCCTACTTCCACACATCTCAGCAACAGTTCCCTGTCCCTCATCTTCCCTCTGTTGTTCTACCTGGAGTGACTCGTACCGATTTCGGACAGACACCTGTCCTGAATTCTGATCCTGAATAGAGCCCTTAGCCTGCAATCTCCTTCCTCTTAGAACATTAGACCACCTGTCTTCTACAACTCCTCCCTTTCCTTCCCCTCCCTCTTGTACACCTACTGTAACCTGTACATTGCTTGAGGGAGTCCTATCTTCCTTCCTGTCTTCTGTGAGAATCCTAATTATCTCCCTCAAACTTTCCAACTCCTCCCTCATGCCCCTCAATGCCTCGCCACACCCACAGTAAGTACACTCGCGCTCCTTAGCCATTCTTTACGGGAAAAAAATGAAATTAAAAATAAAATAACTTATTTGCAAAAAAAATAAATGAACGGAGGGATATATTGTCTGGGATAGTACACAACAATAAGGTAATTAATATACTACTACACTACAATACTACTTTGTCGTGCTCTATTTTTTTTATCCTACAACCTCTAACAGGATAAAAACTGCTGTTAATTACTGAATATCGAAAGTAATACACAAGAGCTACACAATTCCAAACTGTAATTAAGCCTATCCTAATTACAACAACAGTACTTTAGTAAGAGTTTCTACGGATACCTCTACTACACCAGTACTACACAAATATTTTACAATAATAAAATAAGCACACTAAATTCTAATAGGATATTACTCGTATACTACTGTACAGTACACTACAGTAATTTTAAACTACTTTCAGGCATATCCTAATTACGATACCGGTACCGTGCCGTATGTCACTACTAAGCACAACAGAAATGAAATTTGCAAGAACTACTGTACTCAAAGATTACCAACGAAGCTAAATGTTTAGACAAATTATTATTAGTATTACGGTCTAATAGATACACACGAATATAGCAGGCAAGATACGGCACTATCTAAATCTACTGTCTATACTACAATGTATCTACACTACACTACACTGCGTTTGGTTAAATGCTTAAGTAACGAAAGGATTGCCGTACACGAAGAAAAACACGAATATAACTGGCAAGATACTATCTAATACAGGGCTGTCCAACTTTCGTTTCTACGCGAGCACTTTCACATGATAACTAAGGGTATGCGGGCGCCAGGTACGATTCCACTAATTCGACTACTGTTATCGGTACTACAACGACTATATAATAATAATAATAATAATAATAATAATAATAATAATAATAATAATAATAATAATAATAATAATAATAATTCTAGAATTAAAAATTATATGAAAATATATTTACTCACATAATTAATGTGAAATCTGGCACTGCATGCTCGCTGCAAGTAGAGAAAGTCTGGTGTGTAACTGGAACAGGCTGCTCTTAACGCGTCATCCAGGTGCAAATCTCTCAGGCAGGATCGGTATTGGTTTTTTATTATGTTCATAGTCGAAAACGCGACTTCACAAAGATAGGTTGAACAAAAACAAGATTGCATCTTCAGAGCAACACTGCGGCTAATGGGATATTTTTTACCGTCCACCAGAGTCCAGAAATTGCCACATGTTGCGTACGAGGATTTCAAAGAAAGGTCTGACTGAAGGCTTAAAATTTCCATTTCTAATTCTTCAGGATTATAATTTTCGAACATTTCACACAACCTCCCTCCAAGCTCACAAATGTGAACAGAAGCGAAGGGATTATTGACAAACATGATCACTGGTTCAAGCATTGAAAACTGGCTAAATCTGCTACCAAATTCGGACCCAAGAGTTTCAAGATGTTTAGCAAGAGATGAAAAATCACGATTGCCGCCATTTACTGTATCTGCCATAGATTTCAAATTTGGAAAATGAGAAAGGGAATTTCTATTTAAATGAACAATCCATACCTTAAGTTTCTTTTCAAATGCATTGACAATACTTATCATACCTGAAATATTATGATATTTTCCTTACAATTCGAGATTTAACTCATCTAATTTTGAGGTGATGTCTGCCAAGAGTGCTAATTCGATTAGCCAAGATATATCATCAAGTTCGTGATAATATTTCCCAGGAGATGATTTCATAAAGTCTCGTATCTCATCCAACATGCAGCAAAACCGTTCGATTTGAGTGTTTTCCCCCTACTAAGCCACCTTACGTCTGCATGAAGGATGACGTCACCATACTCCGAATCTGACATACTTAAAATATTTCTGAACAATCGATGACGAGTAGATGACGATCTTATATAATTCACGACATGAGTTACAATTTTCATGACATGATCGAACTTTAAAATCTTTGCGCATAAAGCTTCTTTGTGAATAATACAATGATAAGGAATACATTTTGGAAATTATTCATCCTTAGCGCAAAGAGAAAGAAATCCATTATTTCTACCAGGCATAGACGGTGCCCCATCTGTTGTTATAGCGACAAGCGTTGACAGTTTTAAGTTACTCTCTTTGGTGAATTTAACGAAAACATTAAATATGTCTTCTCCCTTAGTACGTCCATGAAGTGACAATACTGTAGCTTGATAAATTCTTCCTTTACTGTAAAATCATTAAAAACCATTCTAGCAAATACACACAATTCAGCAGTGTCAGACATATCAGCACTTTCATCAAACTGGAGTGAAAATGTTCACACGATTTCAAATCCTGATGTAATTGCGATTCCATATTATTAAAAATCTGTTCAACCCGCCTAGCAACAGTTTGGTGAGACAACTCAAGTCCTTTGATTGAAGATATCAATTCAGTGTATCTTTGTGAGATTCGAACAGAGATTCAGCGGCATTTAGCATAGCTTCTTTCACAACTTCCCCATCACTGAAAGCTTCCTTCCTTTTAGCTAGGACGTAACAAACGTTGTAAGAAGCTATTGTCACGTTACGCGTTTGCTGAACTGGCTTCTTAAACGCACATTGTTGCAATGCTAATTTAAATTTTAGGTCTTTCACTTTGTGTTTTCTTAGTTCAGAATTAACAGGAAATTCACTGTCAATTTTTTGTGATTGGTCAAAAAATGTCGCTGTACATTTTTAGGAACAGACACGCTAGCATTACACAATAAACACACAGACTTTCCTTTGTTTTCAATAAAGCAATACTGGTCCTCCCATTCACTGTTAAAGTTATACTTTCTTTGCCTTTTAGCCACATTAAGAAGATTTATTTTTAATTAAATATAACTGATTATAAACTGAATAATTTAAAGTTTAAATAGTAATGAAAGAAGCACACGAAACATGTTGAATGTACAACTCATCACAACACAGGGCACTCAAAACGTATTCCATAAGCCCTGCATACTCTCACAAGAAATACTAAATGTTCGCCTGAAAGCTAGGAACTGGGAACATTCCAATTGCAAGACTTTCGGAAAACGTTTGTTCATTGTTTCCGGCACAGCTTTGTTGGGATTAAAGTTACTTTGTGGGCAAATTGGGTGTCCCATTGTCGTCCTAGTGAAACTCTGTCATGGTAGGTAATTTATGGCATTGCAATCATGTGAATCATAAGGAAGCGGTTCTGTTTGGCAGAATAAATATGCGGCTATATTTGGCTCCGTGAGTAGAGAGGGCCTTATGCCTGGCGCTAGCCCCTCCACAGTGAGAGGTTTGCGGACGATTTCCTTTTGTCGCAACTACTTACATGTCGAATAGCTCTCTTTCTGAACCTTTCTTCCCTCTCTTTACTAATTGCGGGCACGAGTCAGTTAGGCCTAGATCACATTTATGGCTTACTCAAAGCTCTTTGTGTATTTGGAGGACGGTATTTTTAAGAGAAAAGTAAAAACATTTACTGAAATGCAAAAGTATTGTTTTCAAATATTAAGTCAAATTTAGTTTGGAAATTAATTGCGAAGGGCGCCATAAAAGGGCACCTCGGGCGCCATGGCGCCCGCGGGCGCCGCGTTGGACAGGGCTGATCTAATATAATATACCTTATTTTCACTACAATTCTACTGAAATGTGGTTATGTGATTATTACAGCTGGTGGATTACGATTATTTTCCCTACTCCACGGGAGCTTACCACACTGCTACCATGTCCTCCTCAACAGCCTTCACTATAAAATTTCCGCCCCAACCACCCCTCCAGAGGATGCACAACCAAACCGGCGGTTGGCGGTCAGTCAGACACTCATCAGGTCAATCTTGATCAATCTCCAACGCTCCCTTTGGAAACTACATCTGAACCTCCTATTCCTCTCACCAGCAAATCACTTCCAGTGTTAAGAGCTCGCCGTTCTTTGAACAATTCACGCTCTCTTCAGACCTCACCAACTGGTACCCATGTCTATCTCCTTGAAAATCCAACTCAGCAATTCCGCTCCCCATGTAACATCCTTTCCACCCTCCTCTGCCGTGAAGAGATTGCAGGCGTAAGGCCAACCACCAACGGCGTTATCATCAAGTTGAGTGGTGATCACACCACCCAACAATTCACTCTTAAATGGAGCAGGTCGACTTGGTCCCGCCGCTCCCTTCAAGCTTCTATCACAACCAGGGCCCAAGATTCCGCCTCCGCCACCCAGGCATAGCCTCTTCAGCTGTGTGTACGTGGTATAGATCCAACTGTCACCGGGGAGGAAATCGTCACCGAATTAAGCTCCGAAGGTATCCCAACTTGTAAAGCCCTCCGAATGGAATTTCTAAGTTCCAAGGAGGGAATTAGATATTTTTCCACCAAAAGAGAATGTCAAGAAACAGATCAGATGTAGGGTTTTTCAGGCGTTTGCTCTATTAAGCAGAGTTTCGTCTTAGGTCTGACACTAGACTCATCAGAGTGGGATGTGTCAGACCCTACCCACTGATGCTGTCATTCGGAATTGCTAGGCGGGTAATAATTCCATTGTGGAGTTTTATCTCCCGTATGCAGTTATCAGACTGTGCCTCTTATATAGGGCTTCTGATAAGTTCACCTGCATACACCCCAGCATCAGTGGGTAGGGTCTGACACATCCCATTCTGATGAGTCTAGTGTCAGACCTAAGACGAAACGCTGGTTAATAGAGCAAACGCCTGAAAAGCCCTACATCTGATCTGTTTTTTAATCCCTCCGAATACAGAAAGTATCAGGCCCAGCTTACATGGTTAGAATTTTACTGCCTACCACCACAGATCTCGACAGGATGCTGGTTTCTACCGACGCCACAACAAAGTTGAATCTTCACGTGCCTTCCACCGCAACCTACTCGCTGAGAAAGATGTCTGATATACAGTACAACTCATACACGGTCAACAGGTGTCGAGCTCTGAACCCTATGCGCGGGCATTATTAGCAAGAAAATCCAACCTATAAATGCCCTAATACTGAGTAACGCCCCGTCTGTAACTCCTGTGGGGAAGCACACCCGACCTACGCCCGCAGAGGTACAGTTCGTCTCGCCCCCTCCTCCTGATTCCTTCCCCCTCTCCTACCGTCGAGGATTAATCCGATTCGTCACCATAGCCCTCTTCTAACGGCACTGTAACAAAGTAACGTTAATTTATTTTAGCGTAGAGAATATAGTATTTATATTGATTACTACAACTGTGTGAACGCTCCATAAGGTAATGCCAGCTGTTGCAATTTTGGATAGTCGAGCGTAACTTCAGAAAAATGTATAATAATGAGTATCTCACAATCGAATGGAGTGATACTCCTATGTTTAAACTTAGATTCAAATTCTTCTCAAATCTCTAAGGGAGATGATGTATTGCAACGACAGTTCACAAACCAGGTCTTAAACAAACGCGCAGGGATCAATGAGTTGATAACAACCAGAGTGCGCCGTAGATTTACATAACATGAAATATTGCGAATAGATAAGGAATGGAAGGTGAGCATAAACATTAAGTAAGGTAAGAAAGTGAAATTTCAATATATATTATTTTAAATGTCACCATTCACTAAACATAATCGTAATAACAATCGGTTTTACAAGTCGTAATACAAAATCAACAATTTAACCAAGTGGCTTCGGTCCACAATTCATAAAATAGTAAAGCTTTGAAACCTGACTAAATCCCCTAAGGAAGATAAATGACAAGAGGAATCCTGTAATATTTAACAAATAGAAACGTAAAATTTAATGTTTCCAAAGTCCTTTTCCCCTCCGACCAGTACAATAGTAATACATGCAGTACGTACAGGATATTACGGGAAGACCAGACCAGGATAAGGCAAACGCACAATAAAACACAAACTGGAAAAGAAGGGGAGGAAATATGATGACGATGATGATGCTTGTTGTTTAAAGGGGCCTTACATCTAAGGTCATCGGCCCCTAACGGTACGAGATGGACAACATGATATAATTAAAATTTTCAAATGTATCCACTGACTAGAATTTTAAACAAATGATAATGAAAAATGGTCGTGAGTTTAAAACAATCAGTGGATCTAATTCGCAATGCCTTATTTTCGGTAAAGTGATAGATGATGGATTATGGTAGAACAAGAAATTGCCTTAAAATGCGATAATGTCTAGTGGCCTTACGTCACACCGACACAGATAGGTTTTACGGCGACGATGGGATAGGAAAGGCCTACGAGTTGGAAGGAAGCGGCCGTGGCCTTAATTAAGGTACAGCCTCGGCATTTGCCTGGTGTGAAAATAGAAAACCACGGAAAACCATCTTCATGGCTGGGATTCGAATCCACTATCTCCCGGATGCAAGCTCACAGCCGCGCGTCCCTAACCGCACGGCCAACTCGCCCAGTAAAATGCAATAATATATCATGCAAACTACTATTTAAAAAATAACACATTCAAATATACAAACACGAACTAAAACAGAGCCAATTTAACAAAGCGTAGTAAGCAATAATATAAAGACCAATAGGAGGGGGAGGAAATAAGGGCGGGTCGGGGGATCCTAGTAAAATTTACAAACTTCAAGTACGTTGCACGAAATTCAAAGGGAAGAAAGTTAAGAGTTATTACAATCAAATATGAAGAAACTAGACTCAAAATGTAGTCCACAAGAATTTAAGGTACAAAAGCTCTTGGTAGAAAGTTTACAAACGGGTTTCCTGATCAAATATGAGTTTATTTAAAAGTTAGCGCTTTCCCTGGTTTCCCATTTTCACACCAGGCAAATTTTGGGGCTGTACCTTAATTAAAGCCACGGCCACTTCCTTCCTATTTCTAGCCCTATCTGTGTTGGTGCGACGTAAAGCCAATTGTAAAAAGAAGTTAGCGCGAACAATTGCTTGTTCCTTTCGTGAAAGTGCTGCTTCAATAAGATTATTTAAAGTTCAAATATTTGAACAAGGCCATGCCTGAAAAGTGATTCATGTACTGAGAATAAAAGGTCATTTCTTTCCTTCTACCTCGTTATGGCACCTGGTGAAACAATTCTGTGGAGTCCAGCTCCAAAATATAAAAGTGTATGGCATTCCCTCGACCTCGACACATATGCAATTGACGAACTCCACAAATATTAGCATATTGCAAACTTACATAGCAGTCAGAGGGAGGAGAAAGTAGGGAGATACACATGGCACATAGTTCTCGAAGGACGAGGAAAGTTCTGAGTGACGTCATGGGTGACCAAGGTTGTTGATAGCGTTATTAACGGGGCGATTGTTTACGGAGCGGAGGCTCTGGGCGCTTTCAATCAATGTCTCCGTAGGACCTACCATTGAATGACAAACGCCTAGTTTGAAATTGGCACGGGAGAAATGAACGAGCATTTGTACAGGAATTTATAACTTGTCGCTATTATCGTGCGAAACTACGCCCCTCCGTTAACTTAACAGGTCTACTTGACTTATTTGGCGGTATTACACTTAGCATTCTTACATACAAACATTATTATGTATTATCTTAAATATAAACATGTTATAATTTAGGCCTTGTCCGTGACTGTTATTTAATTCGTTATGAAATAATTAGCACTATTACCATCTCATGCAGGGCTGAGTGGCTCGGACGGTTGAGGCGCTGGCCTTCTGACCCCAGTTTGGCAGGTTCGATCCTGCCTCAGTCCGGTGGTAATTGAAGATGCTAAAATACGTCAGCCTCGAGTCAGTAGACTTACTGGCACGTAAAAAATCTCCTGCGGGATCATATTCCGGCACTTCAGCGTCTCCGAAAACTGTAAAAGTAGTTAGTGGGACGTAAAGCCAATAGCATTATTATTATTATTATTATTATTATTATTATTATTATTATTATTATTATTATTATTATTGCTAGGGGCTTTACGTCGCACCGACACAGATAGGTCTTATGGCGACGATGGGATAGGAAAGGCTTAGGAGTTGGAAGGAAGCGGCCGTGGCCTTAATTAAGGTACAGCCCCAGCATTTGCCTGGTGTGAAAATTATTATTATTATTAAAGGTCGGAGTACACGGGAGCAACTGGAATGAACCCCCAGGAAGTGAGAACCATAATCTCCGAAAACCCTTCACCTTGAATGAACTAGAGTCTGCCACCTCCACCTTGAAATTAAATAAGGCTGCTGGCATTGATGATATCAGAGTAGAATAGATCAAGAAGGTCGGCCGGACCACTCTGCAATGGCTGCTTACAATGATTAATGAGTGTGTATATAAGTTTTATATTCCCAAGCTCTGGAGGAAAGCTCGAGTGGTTGCACTACTTAAGCCTGGTAAGGAGCCAAACGATCCTAAAACTTTCGCCCAGTATCATTGTTATGTCATTGTTTCAAGATCTTCGAGCGCCTTATCCTTAACCGAATTAGTGGCATCGTCGAAGGAAAGTTCATTCCACAACAAGCTGGTTTTCGACCTGGAAAGTCATGCTACAGTCAAATATTGAACCTTACTCAACACATCGAGGATGGTTTTGAACAGCATAAGGTAACAGGAGTTGCCTTTGTTGACTTAATAGCTGCCTACGACACCATCAACCACAGGAAGTTGCTGAAGAAAATTTACCAGCTCGCTAATTATTATCAACTAACATCTCTTATTGGCATTCTCCTGCAGAACAGAAGATTCCAAGTCTCTCTCCATGGTAAGAAGAGCAGATGGCGCGTACAAAAGAACGGTTTACCTCAAGGCAGTGTGCTAGCCCCTGTGCTCTTTAACATTTACACTAATGATCAGCCCATAACGGAACATACCAGGCTTTTCATCTATGCCGATGATACTGCAGTGGCTGCCCAAGGAAAGACATTTGAAGAGGTGGAGGGAAAGTTGACTTTTACACTAGATATTCTTGGCTCTTACTATGAAGGCAATCATCTAAAGCCAAATCCCAACAAGACTCAGGTGTACGCATTTCACTCAAGGAATAGAGAAGCTCGGCGGGAAGTGGACATTACATGGCAAGGCAAACGACTAGAACATTGTCCAACACCTGCGTATCTAGGTGTTACTCTTGACCGATCACTGTCCTTCAAGAAACATTGCCACAACACCAGGCTGAAAGTTAGCTCACGGAACAATATTTTGAGAAAGCTCACAGGCACCACCTGGCGAGCAAGCCCTCACGTCCTGAGAACCTCTGCTCTTGCTTTGTTTGTGTCCGCTGCAGAGTACGCTTCACCTGTGTGGAGTGCATCCACTCACACCAAGCAGGTTGACATTGCAATCAACGAGACCGTACGAATCTTGTCGGGATGTCTGAAACCAACTCCAGGTGACAAACTCTACCCGATTGTTGGAATAGCTCCCCCACTATCAGAAGGGCTGTTGCTGCTGATGCAGAGTGGACGAAGCAGACTAATGATTCTCGCCACCCACTGCATGATCACCAGGCTGTAGTTTTGTCGACTGAAGTCGAGAAAGAGCATCACCAGGACTCAACCACTGGTAGGAACATCGGAGTCTAACCGCATCACCAGGTGGAAGAGCATGCTGCCATCTGATACTCCTGCAAAGGAAGAGCTAGCTCCAGGAAATGACCTGCCGTACCCTATTTGGAGATCACTTAATCGTCTTAGGGTGGGCGTACCTCTTTGCAAGACCAACATGCAAAAATGGGCCATACTTCCAGCTGATGGAGATGCATCCTGCGAGTGTGGTGTAACACAAGATCCGAATCACCTGCTCATCTGTCCTCTACTAGAACATCCATGCACTACACAGGACCTGATCGAGGCGAACAACAAGGCCATCGGAGTTGCTACATTTTGGAAATGCTGACCGGACACCGAATGATGATGATGATGATGATGATTATTATTATTATTATTATTATTATTATTATTATTACATATCACCGCCTGACGATAGAGTATAAGCTCTAAAAAACGCGTAGTGGAATACAACTTAATAAAAACTGTGACTGGTAACAGTGTTTATTATTTCGTAATTATGCATCATCATCATCAATAACAACAGCCTTCCTTCACAAGTATTGTTTGTTCCCATACAGGAAGACAAAGGACGCCACCGTTTCCGGCTGAAGAGAGTTTCTTTTCTCGGTTGTAATTTCCCCAGGCTTAGTAAATACTCTCTCCTCCGAAACGGGTGTTGCTGGTACGGAAAGATACCATAAGGATACATCACTAATGCCGGCACTTTTATTTTCTTTGTCCCAGTATGTCACTGGATTGGTAGTTGGACTCGTGGGAGCCTTCTCAGTGTATTGGACGGACACTTACGTTAACGTCACTCGCTGCAGTTGACACCCTCTCACCGTTCTTCTGAAATAAGTTCAGTAACCCATCCCCGAATGAGCTGGTCCCTGTCGTGCCTTTCTCAGAAGGGCGATGTGCTAAGTATCTTTCTTCATGCTTCATAAATGCAGCAATTTCCGATTCCGCTTGCTTTCGGGTCTCTTCAGCCTTTTTTGCTGATCGAAATGCAGCTTTTTTGAAGCGTGGCCAGCAATAATAATAATAATAATAATAATAATAATAATAATAATAATAATAATAATAATAATAATAATAATAATAATATGTCGTATGGCTTTTAGTGCCGGGATATCCCAGGACGGGTTCAGCTCGCCAGGTGCAGGTCTTTCTATTTGACACCCGTAGGTGACCTGCGCGTCGTGATGGGGATGAAATGATGATGAAGACAACACATATACCCAGCCCCCGTGCCATTGGAATTAACCAATTAAGGTTAAAATCCTCGACCCGGCCGGGAATCGAACCCGGGACCCTCTGAACCGAAGGGCAGTACGCTGACCGTTCAGCCAACGAGTCGGACATAATAATAATAATAATAATAATAATAATAATAATAATAATAATAATAATAATAATAATAATAAACGAAGAGTATTTTATAAGTTCTTCACAGGTAGGGCCTACACTTTTCTAAGAAACAACTGAACCTATTTTTTGTTGCGAGTAGCCACAGGGTTTGTACCTACAGATACATGCGATATGAATTATATGTCGATGATACATTTTCTTGATAACAAATATTAAATGAGAGGTTGTAATTCTTCAGAATGACTATACGTTCTTTGTTCATGGGTATTGTGAGGAATATCGGTGATACAGATCAAATTCTGTGAATGCAGGCAGCGCTTTTTATAGGATGGCTACATTCATGGACGTACGTTTGAAATTACAGCCCAATACGTCCGTACAGTCGGAACTAGTGCTGCGAAGAGGAGGCGGCCCTCCGGTTAACCTTCGGAGCTCCGTAACTGCTTTGCCTCCATCGGTAGTACCGGAGATCGCCGGAGGAGCGCTGTAATCGTATTTTTTTTTTTCTCGATACTTCCTTGAAGGAATCGTAGTTCAATTCATTGATTGGTCGGCTTGGTATGCAGACGCCTCGGAATGTCTGCGTCATTGTTGAGAATGTGTCTCAGGCTGCTTCAAGGCTTTGGGGAGTCCGATGCCTTGAGGTTAGCTGGTAATAGCTTAAGAAGTGAGGGGCCTTCGTTTCTACTATGTAATCGTATTATCCGATTCAATTAACAATCCTCTTCACAGCGCTAGTTGTTGACAGCCGGTAGTTTGAGCTTGACAGTACACATGTTCGGAGGTAAAATGCGGGGCGTAGCAGAACAGATGCCGCGGAAAACAACAAAGGTAAGCAGACTGCTACACACTCCATTATTCACCCCTAACACCGTCCTCTTATCCTAACACACCTACAAGCTGCTGCAAACCAAACTCTCAGTATCCACTTTCAAACTTCACATTCCAGCCTAAACACTCACTTCCATTTCACCCCTTTGGAAACTCGTCTGAACTCTGACCCTCATAAACACACACACACACACACACACACACACACACACACACACACACACCACCACCACCACCACAACAACGCATCTCTTCAGTGAACATTGCAACATCCAGTCAGCAAACAAAACAGCGATGGGGGAAGGAAGCTGCAGAACCACATCGTCGACAATTTCCAATCGCTCCTCGCCCTTCAGAAGAATCATCCCTCGATTACTTACTATCAAGTACCGGTAGTGTAAGTTTTAGCTCAGAATAGAATTATATTTTATGTAATAACGCTTATTCTCTACACCGAAAAAAGAAAAATGAATGAAAATGATAATGACAATGAAAAAAATAAAGTTGAAACCCCCTTAGCTAAAATGCCAAACCCCCTCCCGTCTCCTTCTTCACATCGTTTACCCACCTCCTTCCTCCAAAACATCTCCCCAAGCCGCCCGCATCTCTTGGCCAGAGAGGGGGCGTAACACTCTAGGTGGCCCACCCCTCTCCTTCAGGGTGGGGAATGAAAAAATATCGAAGGAAGTACTCACGGGCAGTAAATAAGGGAAATAAGGGAAATGTCGTTTTAGCACCATATCAAGTTTCCCTGTTAATTGTAAAACATGGCCAACCACATACCATTGGAGGGAAGATAGTACTACCCGCAGGAAAACTGATGGTAAATACTGTACTTGATGAAAAGTACTCAAAACTATTGGGTGCTATATCGTTGTCTGACAACACTGTCAAGTGAAGTATAGGAGAAATGGCAGCAAATGTGCGAGATACATTATTGGAACGTGTGACAACTGGTGATTGCTACGCGTTGCAGCTTGACAAAATCAATGATATTCCTAACAATGCAAACTTATTAACTTTCATCGGTATGATTTTGAAAACACGATCCACAAGGATTTGCTGTTCTGTTCAATCTTTTTTTAATGCTATTTGTTCGGGGCGTCGACCTAGAAAGATATTTTGCCCCTAATCTTTGCGGTCCTCAATACATCCATGACTGAAAATGGATTTAACTGGGAGCAATGCGTCGGTTTAACTACCGATGGCTCTAGGACCTTATTTGGAAAATATAAAGGCGTCATTTCACACTTGCAGACTGTCGCCTCTCATGTAATATGGACGCATTGTTGAATCCGCCGTGAAGCACTAGCAACTCGCAACATCGTCCCAGAACTGCATGATGTGACGAAAAAAGCTGTGTAAGTTGTTAATTTCATCAAAGCCAGGTCTCTACATTCCAGATTATTTTCGAATATATGCAAGGAGATGGGAACTGGCCATGATCATTTGTTATTGCATCCAGTGTTTAGTCTACTCTAGGTGGTTGTCGAGAGGCAAAATGTTGAAACCCTTGTTTGAATTGAGAAATTAAGTTAAGATCTTTTCTTCTCGACGAGATATGCATCTTGAAAGAATTCTTCAAGGATTTCTCGTGGTTTGCGAGACTTGTTTGTTTTCCAGATTTATTCATTCAAGTGACTGAATATATCTGCAGGGAACGCAAGTCACACTCTTCATAGTCCAATACAAAATTGATGGAACAATAAAGAAAATGAGTACCGTAGATGGACACCTCGAATCAGCAAAGTCGAATTTGATTCTTTCCCAACACTCCATTCTTTTCTACTTGGAAATGAAGAACTACTACCAAACTGTAAGTGATATAAGGTTGGGGGGGGGCATATGTCGTCCCCTCCGCAGATCTGAACTTGTAGAAATTCCGGAATATTATGGACAAAGCTAGAAATTGGTATACATGTTACTGAATGTATTCTCCACTTACGGGCAAGTTACAATGAAACTGTTATAACGTAAGGTAGGCAATATTTGACATAAACGCAAATACTACAAAAACTAAACTACCAAAACTGTGTTCGTAATTTCGTCCCCCACCACATTTATGAAAAGTACACCGGGCGAGTTGGCCGTGCGCGTAGAGGCGCGCGGCTGTGAGCTTGCATCCGGGAGATAGTAGGTTCGAATCCCACTATCGGCAGCCCTGAAAATGGTTTTCCGTGGTTTCCCATTTTCACACCAGGCAAATGCTGGGGCTGTACCTTAATTAAGGCCACGGCCGCTTCCTTCCAACTCCTAGGCCTTTCCTATCCCATCGTCGCCATAAGACCTTATCTGTGTCGGTGCGACGTAAAGCCCATAGCAAAAAAAAATGAAAAGTACAATTCATTTTAATATATATTTTCCTTTCTAACCTTACCAAACACTTTCCCTATTACTTATTACTTGAAGGTCATTTATGAAAAATGTTTTCTTGGTATTCCTTTTAACATAGTCTTTCAGCGTTGCTCGTGGGATGTTAAACACTTTACTTGCACGTTTGTAAACCATTATCTTGTCCCTCACTGCCTTAATAGCCTTTTTCATAGCCTCCTTATCCTACGGCTTGTTTTTCCCATATGAAAATAATAATAAACTTCATAAATGACAAATAAAATTAAGGGGCGAAATTACGGACATTCCCTGCTTTATTATAACGGCCGCTACAGTAACTCACTCCAATCACCTCATTGTAGCAAATACACCCCAGGAACTACACCACACGAATGAAATGTAGTCCAGTATTCCATATACATATCAGTACTCACTCTAGGAATAACAGAGGCTCTTAATTTGAATGCCGTACTAACTCAACTCAGCATGAAAAATGAATCCTCTTCGTACTCGTAAACTAAACGTAGTGCACCCAAACAACTCTCACAACAAGACAACGGGATGAGGCTACGCGTGTGCGCGCGGCTAAACATTAGTTACCAACCGTGCAAACTGGAAATCCCTAGGGGGACGAAATTGGGTGCGGGTATGGAATTTAATGACAGAACACATGGAATTGATCGGATCCACACTCTGACAATATTTTCTGCCTTTGACTGAGAAAATCTCATTATTCAGAAACCTCTTCTTGGAAAATTTGCATCAACTGCTCTTCCTTGAGGAAGACCAATTAAACGAAGTATCTTGTGACTCTCATTTGAAGACCCTGTATGACGACTACACGTCTCTGATCGATTTATGTATCCAGCCACATCACCTAGGCTATACCCTGTCATTTCTGGAAACGTTCTGCGCTTAACGACTTACTTGTTTAAGTGTACATTTTCCGCTCCCACACAAATGAAAAGGAAGTAAAGATACAGAGCTAATATAGAAGCTAATCTTCGGCTTCGAGTGACTTCGACTGAACCAGACCTAAAACGCTTGGTCTCTGAAACACAGCATCATCCGTCCAATTGATCCAACAACTGTACCAAGTGAATGTTCTCAAGTAAGCTGTAATTATTAACCAACTGTCACATAGTTTTATAATTTGTATGTAATTGGGAAATATGTTTCTTCTCCTTCTTAATCTGCTTACCCTCCAGGGTTGGAGGTAATTCTGAACAGGCGTTCGTAATCACGGGATCAGAAAGCCAGAGCCTAAGCCTTAGCCAATGCCTGAGCGACTCAGGCCGGCAGTCGGTTTTGTTCTTTTTTTTTTAAACGTCGCACTGACACAGATATGTCTTATGGCGACGAAGTCGTAATTTTATCTTCTTGTACACTCACAAATTAGTTTTGGAAAAATGTATCTTCGGTTATAGGGGTTCTACCATATTATGAGTAGAGAAGCAATCGTACAAGGAACTTTTAGTGAAATGATTTAAGTAAGTGATTTTGTACGTACTTGCGTTCTACTTTGGTATATCTCAGACGTGAACACACATTTTGTTGCGAACCCCCTGAAAATTTGGTCACGAGCTGCCACTGCTCCCTTCATGGCCCTATATTGACTGGTCTGGACTAATGCTACTTCGTGTGTGGCAGCACACTTCACCTGCTCCTGTTCGGTACGGCAGGTTGCGTCTGTCTTGAGTCACCGAGTGTGACGACCTTCAGCTAGCTCCGTGACTAATAGAATCGCATGAGCGTTCGTCTGAAAATCTCGTATCATCTGTTCATTGCATCCTCCTGCAATTAGTTTCAGTTCACGTTATAACTGAGAAGAAATCATTCATTGAAAGTATGTTCCATTGAAGGGAAAGGACAGTAAGCTTGTTGTGATTGCTTCATGAGAAATAGTTGGGGCAGCGTGTTCGTTCAGGCTCGAGAAGTTAAAGCGTGTACTGATAACTTTATGACTGTGATATCCATGGTCGCATTTACCTCCTAGCCGCCTGTAGACCAAACGAGCCCTGCCACCCTCAATCACTTTTTTTTGCTAGTTGCTTTACGTCGCACCGACACAGATAGGTCTTATGGCGACGATAGAATAGGAAAGGCCTAGGAGTTGGAAGGAAGCGGCCGTGGCCTGAATTAAGGTACAGCCCCAGCATTTGCCTGGTGTGAAAATGGGAAACCACGGAAAACCATCTTCAGGGCTGCCGACAGTGGGATTCGAACCCACTATCTACCAGATGCAAGCTCACAGCCGCGTGCCCCTGACCGCACGGCCAACTCGCCCGGTCAAATCACGTATTTCAAAATTGGAAAACAAGAAATAATTTATTTCACTATAAACGGCGTGAGGATGCAGTAGCTACTAATTCAAGGATACGTACATGCAAGATATTGTACCGAAACATGAGACAGACATGTCATAAACTATTTATTTTAAATTAATTTCTACACACCTACGTATCTGTATCGAAGACCTTCTTTATTGTTTTACGACGAGCAAAGTGATGTTTAAGTAATCGAATTCCATTTTTTTGAATTAACCTTCCTTCAAGGTTGAAGAGTGTCAAAGCCGAAATGCTTCCCTCTCCCATTGGTGACGTCAGATAAGTCTTTCCCCCGTTCCTCTGAGCAGTTGGTGGCCGGTGTACTTTACTCGCACACTTTTTAGTGATAGATTTGTGTACGGGATTGCGGAGTAAGGACGGAGCTCTCCCGGTTCCGGTAATACTGCCAACTGAATGGAAATGAAATCTGAATTGAATCGATAATATGATCGATCGATATGAATTTTCTAAACCTTTATTATCTTAAGCCATCGACTGTGTCACACACACACATTATATAACATTTCTCGATGCGAATCTTGTTCCTAGCATGAATTCTATAGTTTGGCTTTGCTGTGTAAATAACAACAGTACTAGTACGTAAAGTGTACGCCAGATGAAGCACAGCGATGCATAAACGATTCAAAGTTTGTGTTTCAAAGGTTGCCAATGCGAATCTCGAAGATTTCCGAGGTCGACCGATTCAGCACTAGGGTGTCCATCTATCACTAAAAGTGTGCGAGTAATATATCGGTTTGCATACACTTCCACAAGATCCCCCTTGCGAAGAAGCTGACATACGAGGGCTGTAAGTAAAATAGTTACAATATTTAATGAACTAACAACTACAATTGCATTACATTCCTTCAGTTTAGTCACCCGCTAAGTCCATTACCTTTTTGCTAAATACCGGGAAGCCGTTGGGGAGCGTTGGCAAGGCGTTCTCTGTTGGTGACAGCGACGAAGCGCCTTACTGCGCGAAGTACAGATGTCACATCAGAAAATCGGCAGTTTCGGAGGGGTTCCTTCAATTTCGGAAACTAGTTAAGTCACAAGTCATGTCTGGTGAGTACGGAGGGTGTTCCAAGACCTCATTCCGACCTGCATGAAACGCCTTCACCCATCGTGCACCCGTCCTATTCGGTAATGCATTCTCGCTACAGGCTTGACGTAATCCTCGGTAATATTCTGATGCATTTTTGCCACGGGCAACCTCAATTTTGATCCACGAACGCTGATCACCCTTTGGAAACATGATTTAGAACGGTGAAATCGACACTCTTCACTTCAACGCCAAACAGCAACAACACTCCCAACTGGACGCCCGTCAAATGCATACTACACATCGACAACAGCGCCACCTGAACGCTCCCATATCCTATTTGCGCATTCCCGATCTCCTGTAAATGTCTAGACTAGGCTGCCCTTCTCGTCGTTCCCCGTTAGAAGCCGCAGATATGATTTCACATGCGTACGTTTGTCGAGAAAGGTGGCGTCAAGTTGATCCTAATTGTTAATTCCGACAACGCATCGGTAATTGGTACGATTATTAACCTTTGCTGTCCAAGGCACTGCTACTGTTCCTTAAAATATGTTTTATATGCTGCATTAACTCATTCACATGTTCAGAGAAAAGAGGTGTTCCGAAAAATAAGTACCGCATTCTTCATATTGAGAAAATAATCTTGCCGTCCGTACGGAAGTGTGGCCCTAGGATTGGGTCTATATGCCTTCTGAGAAATGGAATTGGTGGCCGTATTTGTAATTAACGCTTTCACACTCAAGGTTCTATACACAGTTTTCTGTACAGTATATTTCTTCTAATGTTCAGAGATAAGGCTTTTTGCGGATGAAGTTATTTTGTATAGAGTAATTAATAAGTTACAAGATTGTGAGCAACTGCAAAACGACCTCGACAATGTTCTAAGATGATCAACAGGCAATGGTATGATGATAAACGGAGTTAAAAGTCAGGTTGTGAGTTTCAATAATAATAATAATAATAATGTAATTGGCTTTATGTCCCACTAACTACCCTTTTACGGTTTTTGGAGACGCCTAGGTGCCGGAATTTAGTTCCGCAGGAGTTCTTTTACTTGCCAATAAATCTACCGAAACGAGGCTGACGTATTTGAGCACCTTCAAATACCACCGGACTGAGCCAGGATCGAACCTGCCAACTTGGGGTCAGAAGGCCGGCGCCTCAACCATCTGAGCCACTCAGCCAGGAGTCGTGAGTTTCAGTAATAGGAAAAGTCCTCAGTTTTAATTACTGCGTTGATGGGGTTAAAGTTCCTTATGGGGATCATTGTAAGTACCTACTGTAGGTGTTAATATAAGGAAGGAACTTCATTGGGGTAATCACATAAATGGTATTGTAAATATAGGGTACAGATCTCTGCACATATTTGTGGGAGTATTTAGGGGTTGCAGTAAGGATGAAAAGGAGAGGGTATGTAAGTCTCGGATAAGATCCCAAGTAGAGTATGGTTCCAGTATATGGGACCCTCATCAGGATTACTTGATTCGAGAACTGGAAAAAATCCAAAGAAAAGCAGCTCGATTTGTTCTGGGCGATTTCCGACAAAAGAGTAGCGTTACGAAAATGTTCCAAAGGTTGGGCTGGGAAGACGTAGGAGAAAGGAAACGAGGTGCTAGACGAAGTGGTATGTTCCGAGCTGTCAGTGGAGAGATGGTGTGGAATGACATTAATAGACGAGTAAGTTAGAGTGGTGTTTTTTTTTAAAGTTGCTTTACGTCGCACCGACACAGATAAATCTTATGGCGACGATGGGACAGGAAAGGGTTAGGAGTGGGAAGGAAGCGGCCGTGACCTTAATTAAGGTGCAGTCCCAGCATTTGCCTGGTGTGAAGATGGGAAAGCACGAAAAATCATCTTCAGTGCTGACGACAGTGGGTTCGAACCCACTATCTCTCGAATACTGGATACTGACCGCACTTAAGCGACTGTAGCTATAGAGCTTGGTAGTGGTGTTTTTAAAAGTAGGAAAGATCACAATATGAAGATAAAGTTGGAATTCAAGAGGACAAACTGGTGCAAATATGCGTTTATTGGAAGAGATGTTAGGGACTGGGATAATTTTCCAAGGAAGATGTTCCATAAATTTCCCTCCGAAAACCTTCAAATGTTAGTGGGACGTTAAAACAATAACATTATTAATAAATTTCTAAATTCCTTTCAATTATTTAAGAAAAGACTAGGAAAACAACAGATAGGGAATCGGCCACCACGGCAACTGCCTTTAATGCAGATCAGTAGTTATTGATTGATTGATTGATTGATTGATTGATTGATTGATTGATTGATTGATTGATTGATTGATTGATTGATTGATTGATTGATTGAGATTGATTGATTGATTGATCGATCGAATAAAATATTTTAAAATGGTTTGTACTGTACGTGTTCGCGGACTACTTTCCCACGGCTGTTGGAAACATTGCCAACTATCAGGATTTGGTGAAAGTAAAAGGATGGACGGAAACAACACGCAAGCATAGCCAACATGTGTCAAGTGAGGCAATCTCAATCCTTTCAATTTCATGAACAGTGGTAGCATCTCGCCGTCTAGAGTTGCCAGATATAGACTACGGTTTTACCCGCAACAGTACGTTATTGTAAATAAAAATTCCCACGCACAGTGCGCCCTTTGTCCGGGTCCTTACCTGAATAGTCAGCGTAGTTGCTTTCGAATCAGAAGGCCCCGGATTCGACTCCCCGCCGGGTCGATGATTTTAACCGTATGCGGTTAATTCCTCTAGCTCGGGGGCTCGATGCTTGTGTTCGTCTTATCTTCACTTACACACAACACATCATACTCCAAAATCACCACAGAAACACGCTGTAGTGAATTCATCCCTCCACACAGGGAAAGGCATTCGGCCGTAAAAATGGGTTAAATCCGTACCAAGTGCTGACCCCAGACGAAATAAGTAGCATGGTGTGCTTTTAAAACCGCACACTGAACGTTCCGTTTTCAGAAATTAAATTATCTATTTTAAAATCTCGCGCATTAGACAAAAAGTAAGCGGTTTTGATTAAAGAGACAAAATTTTCTGTACTCTTTGGTTCTGACCGTGTCACTGCTGGTTCCACCGAGTGAACCCGCGCGGTTAGGGTCACCGGTGGATGCAGAGTGGGTCTCGGCCCACGGGTGGCCACGGCTGGTCCGTGGTCCAATAGCTCTGCAATCCGGCCGGTCAACTAAGCAGAGGAGGGGTGGCCATGGCTCTACCGTAGAGCTGGGAGCGGAGCGAGTAATACCGCTGAGTAATCCAGTTGTAGCGGTAGAGTGCACCACCGATCCCGTCCGCTTAAAGGACGAGCTTTGTCTGAGCTGAGCACTTTTCAGTGCTCGCCTTTCTCTTCTCCTTCAGTTCTATTTTAGGAAGACTACGGCGGGTAACCAGATGGAGCAGAAGAAGAAGACGCCAGAGGAAATAGCAACGGAGCTTGGGCTCATGCCCCGAGGCCTGTTCAACCGAGGGCCATCAGCACCGGAGATCAACACGGAAGCTGAGGCGACGGCACCCGAGCCATAGTTGCAGCAGGAGGAGGAGCCGGAGATCGAGGTGGAGACGGAGCCGTACAGGGACGGGTGCGACACCCCTAACGGCTACACCGACCCGGAGTACGAAGCGCTGCTCGTGTACTACAGGCCGGGGCGCCCTGTATCTTCTGAACGGGGCCTCGTCCTGGACAGAATGCGGCGCCCTCGCCATGGAGGCAGCATCATCTCGACAACCATGTCCGTCGAGAGTTTCCTACCAGGAGGTCTCATCATCAGGCATCATAGCCAGGACCGGATGCGCGACGCAGAAAAGGAACTTTCTACTCTGTTTCAGGTCATCCGTCTACCAGGGAGGGACGGAGTGCCAGGGATGAACGCCGGCGCAATCAGGGCCGTGACGGAGACCAGAGAGGCCGTCACCCAGACGCCGAGGAGGCAGAGGCATAGGGCGGTTAACACCGACCTAGTCCAGGCCACCCAGCCGTCGACCAGCGACGCCACCACGGAGGTGGAGCATGCTGCCCCCTGGCGCCGCGACTGTGCGGCCCAGGCTGAGCGGCTCGGTACTGCGAAGTGGACGCAGACCGCTCATCCATGGGCCACCTTCACGAAGTGGACGCAGACGCAGGCCTACCAGAAAGGGCCTCTTACCCGGGCGCAATCCAGGAAAGCGCCCGCGACGGCGGACGGCACCACAGCAGTGGAGGAGGACGCCCCCTGGCGTTCTGAGGCTGCTGTCCAGGCCCAGCCTACCAGCCAGTCTGTCGAGCTGCAGACCTCGATGTGCGCTCCACAGGACAGGGAACGCAATCGAGTGCTAGCACCGACCGACCGACGCCGCCGCCGCCGCCAGACAGGAGAAGGAAGAAGACGGCGACGCAGCGGAGCCACCAGCTACCCCGGGGTCACCAGGCCGGGAGGAGGGCCGCCAGGGCGAGGCCTCTTCCCCTGCCGAGAAGAACCCCCGGGGGGAAGAAGACGACGCCGGACCAGGAAGCAGAAGGCGACGCCGGCCCATCGGGAGAGGGCCGCCCAGCCGCAACCCAGTACAGCAGTCAACCGAGGAGCCAATCAGAAGGGGACCTCAGTGGGTAGCGGCAGTCAGGTGAGAGTAAAACGTCCCCCTCAGCAGCTCTTGCAGTGTTTCCGCTGTCTGAGGTGGGGCCATCGTCAGGTCAGCTGTGGGCTCCAAGTGAGATGCAACCGCTGTGGTGGTGATCACCACTATACGGCCTGCGCAACACTTAACTCCTTAAGTGTGTGTGCGCCAACTGCTCGGGGGGCCACCCGGCATCCCACCGCAGTTGCCCAGTCTACCGGGCCATGGCGCGGGCAGAGAGGAAGGAGGCCCGCCGTCATGACCCACCCCCTTCCAGGAGGCCCCCGCCTCGGCGGGCTTGGCCTCATTCTCCGGGATCGGAGACTAGGTACGAAGTACCCCATGGAGGTGGAGCCGTGCGGCAGGCCTTAGTGGTACTCGACGCATGGCTCCGCAGCCGGCAAGGACCGCGCTAGTCACAGCAGTGCCCAGACGGACTGATCCCCTGGCAGACGGAATGGCGAGGAATGGGTTTATGACTTGTGCATGTTACCTGTTCCAAACTAACACAACCTCTGGTCTTTTTCCAGCCCACATCATTGCATGTGCTATCACAAGATGTCAGGTTTTACATGTAGGCTATTTCTTCTTTCTGCCTATGTGGTTTCTCCCTGACCCTTCAATACCATACATCAACACCACCTTACCTAACACAAACTCTTACCGTAGTAGCGAGTCTGACTCGAAAACCGGCAGATACTCCTTGTATCACTTCCCACTCCTCCCTGCTATCTCATTCTTCTTCTTAGAAATAATAGCATGTCGGAGGCCATGTAGATTGGGTCGATGGTCTCGCGGGGGGAGCGGGCTTCGCCCCCCCCCCCCCGAAAAAAACTTCCTCTTACAACTGCAAGCACTCGCGAAGGACCAGAGCACAGTGTAGCGAACGACACATGTTTAACAAGGGGAAGCCACGACGTTCGGATCACGGATTGTCTTCAAACATTGCACACTTTTGTAGTCCACTAACAGTTACCCGCGGCTTCGCTCGCGTGGATTTCGTAATTTGATAAAAATAATCGCTCCTCGGTACCGGTACTGTACTAAGATATTATCAGAAAATCCCTACTAAAGTAAAAAATAAAAAAAACACCGAAAATTGAGCTTCATTTATCCCAGAAACTCTACGTAAACCACGTTTGTACTATTACCTTTTGGGGCTAAGATGACCTTGCGACATAGAACTGTACACGTGAGAAATAGTCTTCTCTCATGTCTGAAAAAAAAATACAGGTTTCTTTACTTTTAAAGGAGATTCCAAATATCTATTTCTACGCCTGTAACATATTCAGTTCTTGAGATATAAGTACCCTCATAAAAAATAATTCAACTCAATTTTCAGCCCCGTTAAGTGCCTTTTCAGAAAACAAAAAGAAGTACATGTTTCTTTATTTTTAAAGGAGGTTCCAAATACCAGTTTTCAAGTCTGTAACATCTCCAAATTTTCAGATATAAGTGTCCTCATAAAAGGAATTCAGCTTCTCCACTTCTTTCCATTCTCCTCCCCCACTTAAGTGGACTTTCCGAAAAAAATACGTGTTTCTTTATTTTTGAAAAAAGATTAAAAATACCAACGTTTACGACTGTAACTTCTTCAGTTTTTTGAGATATAAATATCATCATAAACAGAATCCAACTGCTTCTTTACTTATTTTCACCCACCCCACCACCTTAAGTCGATTTTTTGAAAAAAAAATACGCGTTTCCTTATTTTTAAAGGAGATCCCAAATACCAATTTTCACGTCTGTAACATCTTTATTTTTTTTAGACGTAAGTATCCTCATACAAGTAATTCAACTAATTTTTTCAATTCCTTCACCCCCTTAATTGAATTTTTCGAAAACAAAAGAAGGCGCGTTTCTTTATTTTTAAAGGGGATTCCGAATACCAATTTTCACGTCTGTAACATCTTTAGATTTTGAGATATAAGTACTGTCATGCAAAGAATTCAACTGATTTTCCAATTCATTCAACCCCCTTAAGTGGACTTCCCGAAAACAAAAGAATACATGTTTCTTTACCTTGAAAAAACATTCCAAATATACAGTTTAATGTAACATTTTCAGTTTTTGAGATATACGTATCCTTATAAAAAGATTTTAACTACTTTTTTCACCTCCCCCCCCCCCCCACAACACTTAAAGTTCAGTTACCCCCCCAAAATGCCTGTATCTTTACTTTTGAAGGTTTCCAAATACCAATTTTCACGACTGTAACCTTCAGTTTTGAGATCTAAGTAACACCATAAAAAGAATTCAATTGTTTCACTTCCTTTCACCCTCCCCTTAAGTGAATTTTCCGAAAACAAGAAAATATGCGTTTATTTATAAAGGAGATTACAAATAGCCTACCAATTATTATGAATGTGACATTTTCAGATTTTGAGATGTATGTATCCTCATAAAAATAATTCAAATCCTTGTTCATATCCGCCCCCAGATTGATTTTCCCCCCAAAATGCGTGTTTCTTTATTTTTAATGGAGATTCCAAATATTAATCTTCACGTCTGTAACATCTTTTTTAGATATAAGTACCCTCACACAAACAATTCAACTATTTTTCAATTGTTTCAGCCCCCCCCCTCAAGCGGAATTTCCGAAAACAAAAGAATTGTTTTTTCGTTATTTTTAAAGGAGATTCCAAACCAAATGTTCACGTCTGCAACAATTTTAGTTTTTGAGGTATAATTATCCTCATACAAAAAATTCAACTAATATATCAATACTGTCAACACCCCCCTTTAGTGGATTTTCCTAAAAACAAAAACATGCGTTTCCTCTATTTTTAAGGGAGACTCCAATTACAAATTGTCATGCTTGTAACATCTTAAGTGTTTGAGATATCAGTATCCTAATAAAAAGAATTCAACCCCCCATTTCAGTCCTTTTTATCCCCCCTTGCGTGGTTTTTCCAAAAACAAAAAATACAAGTTTCTTTATTTTTAAAAGAGATTAAAAGTACCAATTTTCACTTCTGTAACATGTCAAGATTTTGAGATATACTGTAAATATGTTCATTTTAAAAAATCACCTCCCTTTTTCAGCTCCCCTTTAGTGGATTTTCCAAAAACAAAACAATACATGTTTCTTTATTTTTAAAGGAGATTCCAAATACCAATTATCATGTCTGCAATATGTTCAGTTTTCGAGATATAAGTATCCTCATAAAGGCTACTCAAACCATTTTTACACCTTTCTTCACCCCAAAAATGGGGTTTTCCGAAAACAAAAAATACATACTTCTTTAATTTTAAGGGAGATCCCAAATACCAATTGTTATGCCTGTAAAATTTTAAGTTTTTGAGATATAGATATACTCATTTAAAAATTTTACACCCTTTTTACCTTCTCAGAGACCTCCGTGGCTCAGACGGCAGCGGTCGGCCTCTCACCGCTGGATACCGTGGTTCAAATCCCGGTCACTCCAGGTGAGATTTGTGCTGGATAAAGCGGAGGCGGGACAGGTTTTTCTCCGGGTACTCCGGTTTTCCCTGTCATCTTTCATTCCAGCAACACTCTCCATTATCATTTCATAGCATTTATCACTCATTAATAAATCGCCTTGGGAGTGGCGACCCCATTGTAATAACAGCCTATATATGTTTCATTCATTCCATCCCTGACCCGGTCAATGACTGGAAAACAGGTTGTAGGTTTTCATTTACCTTCTCAGAGAAGGAATAGGTCCGCCTCTGTGGTGTAGTGGTTAGTGTGATTAGCTGCCACCCCCAGAGGCCCGGGTTCGATTCCCAGCTCTGCCACGAAATTTGAAAAGGGGTACGAGGGCTGGAACGGGGTTCACTCAGCCTCGGGAGGTCAAATGAGTAGAAGTGGGTTCGATTCCCACCTCAGCCATCCTGGAAGTGGTTTTCCGTGGTTTCCCACTTCTTCTCTAGGCAAGTGTCCAGTTGTTTCGGCTCAGCAATGATGAATCAGTCAGTCAGCCAGTCAGTCAGTCTGTCCGTCAGGACATATATATAGACTAGCAAGGTACCCGTGCTTCGCTACGGTTTTAAACTGAAAGCTATTATTCAAAGTTTTACATTTTCGAGAGTCCGCTGTCAGCTGAGCCTGTAAAATACGCCTTCAGTTCGTGCGTCAAACGGTTTTGGGGGTATTATTATTTATTTTCTGATCTAACACTAATTTAAACCCCATATGGTAGAATTTGAATGTTTTAAATCCTTATTTAACATCTAGGATGTAAAAGCAATCAACCTGTGAAATTTTGATTGTGTACGTCGAACTGTAATGGAGGAGTAAATTATTTTTTTAACGGGCGGACGTTCTTTTTAAATATTTGTTAACATCTAGGATACAAAAGACCACCCTTCACGAAAAAATTTAAGCTCGTGCCTAAAGCGGTTTCGGAAAAATGGCTATTGTGTTTTTGAAAGTCAACCAGAATCTAAACCCCGTTACGGGAGAAATATTTTGAAGTATTCGATATTTTAAACCTAGGACATAAAATAAACCCTTTTCAAAAAATTACATCTTTATCAAACGGTTTTGGAGGGATGAATAATTTCGTTTACGGAGCTAACCTCATTAAACACTTTGGGGGTGAAACGTTTAAAAAAAATTCCTATTTCACACCTAGCGTTTAAACTATATACCACCGGGCGAGTTGGCCGTGCGGTGAGGGGCGCGCAGCTGTGAGCTTGCATCCGGGAGGTAGTGGGTTCGAATCCCACTGTCCGTAGCCCTGAAGATGGTTTTCCGTGGTTTCCTATTTTCACACCACGCAAATACTGGGACTGTACCTTAATTAAGGCCACGGCTGCTTCCTTCCCACTCCTAGCCCTTTCCTATCCCATCGTCGCCATACGACCTATCTGTGTCGGTGCGACGTAAAGCCACTAGCAAAAACAAAACTATATACCTCTATTTGGAATTTAGTTTTCGTACGTTAAACCGTTTCGGAGGAAGGAATGATTATATTTGTTTTCGGATCTTAACCCCCATTTAACTCTCTGAAGGGTTAAATTTGCTTCAAATGTTCTGTTATTTAACACCTAGGACATAATTTGAAATATTAAATTCCTAATTCAGTCCGCCTCTGTGGTGTAGTGGTTAGCGTGATTAGCTGCCACCCCCGGAGGCCCTGGTTCGATTCCCGGCTCTGCCACGAAATTTGAAAAGTGGTACGAGGGCTGGAACGGGGTCCACTCAGCCTCGGGAGGTCAATTGAGGTGGGTTCGATTCCCACCTTCGCCATTTTCGAAGTAGTTTTCCATGGTTTCCCACTTCTCCAGGCAAATGCCGGGATGGTACCTAACTTGAGGCCAAGGACGCTTCCTTCCCTCTTCCTTGCCTATCCCTTCCAATCTTCTCATCCCTCCACAAGGCCCCTGTTCAGCATAGCAGGTGAGGCCGCCTGGGCGAGGTACTGGTCATACTCCCCAGTTTTATCCCCCGACCAATAGTCTGAAGCTCTAGGACACTGCCCTTGAGGCGGTAGAGGTGGGATCCCTCGCTAAGTCCGAGGGAAAAACCGAACCTGGAGGGTAAACAGATGATGATGATGAAATTCCTAATTTAAACGGTTTCATATAAATGCATATTTCTGTCATCATTCCTCACCCCTAGTAAAAATTCCAAATACCGAGGTCGATAGCTGCAGTCGCTTAAATGCGGCCAGTATCCAGTATTCGGGAGATAGTAGGTTCGAACCCCACTGTCGGCAGCCCTGAAAATAGTTTTCTGTGGTTTCTTATTTTCACACCAGGCAAATGCTGGGGCTGTACCTTAATTAGAGCCACGGCCGCTTCCTTCCCACTCCTAGCCCTTTCCTGTCCCATCGTCGCCATAAGACCTATCTGTGTCGGTGCGACGTAAAGCAACTAGCAAAAAAAATTCCAAATACAAATTTTCATGTCTGTAACATCTTCAGTTTTGAGAAATAAATACCTCATAAAAATGAATCAACCCCTTTTTCAGTCCTTCTTACAACACCCCCTTAAGTGTTTTTTTCCGAAAACAAAACATACGTGTTACTTTATTTTTGAAAGAGATTAAAAATATCAACATATACCTCCGTAATATGTTACGTTTTTGAGATATACTGTAGATATGCTCATTTTAAAAATTCACCACTTTTGTCACTCCTGTTCACCTCCCCTTAAGTGGATTTTGCAAAACATTAAAATACGTGTTTCTTTATTAATAAAGGAGATTCCAAATACCAATTTTCATGACTGTAACATCTTCAGTTTTTGAGATATAAGTGTCCTCATAAATGGTATTCAACCACTTTTTTTACCTTTTTTCATTCTTCTTAAGAGGATTTTCCGATATTAAAAATACGTGTTTCCTTATTTTTAATGGAGATTCCAAATACCAGTTTTCACGGCTTTAAACTGTTCAGTTTTTGAGATATAGATAAACTCATTCTGAAAAATGACGCCCATTCCATCCCCTTAGCGACGGAATATCCAAAAGTCCTCCCTCAGTGTGCACCTACACCCTAATATAAATGTATCCCCAATATTTCATTTCTTTACGTCCAGTAGTTTTGGCTCGGCGATGATGAGTCTCCAGTCAAGCAGGGCATGTTATTTTATATATATAGAATAGGACAACATAATGAGGTAGTAGTAAGGCGTATTGCGTAGGCGCTCTGGAGAAAATCGCAAGAGAAGTTTTCGCGTCGAATATGTAGGCGTACTGTGCGTTGCGATCATAAGCACGAGATGGTGGCGGTCGAGTGGTTAGCATTCAAGCTCCGTAATCGCTGGATCGAGTCCCGTTCATCGTTATTTTCAACACTTGTCATATTATTTCATATACTGTATATTACAGGTCACAGCGTCCTGGTGCAAAGCAGTTCCGGATACCTTACCCGATTTCACTGTCAGGTAAGAGGGATTTCGCAAATCACGACAAGCATACATTGTCAGGACAACTGTATGCATTTGGATTGTCGATAAATATAAATAATCTATTTTTTGTAATTTCCCATTAATCTCCCAACCGGGCACGGTCACACAAAACAAATACACTCAAACTGGGAGCAGGCGTAACAAACCTGCCTCCCAGGTAAAACCCTCACCAACGCCCAACACCTCCAAAACATCTACACGCCCCCGCCCCTCCACCCTCATTACACAGTGCTACAATTGCCTGAAACTGGGACACTCTGCGGCTTCATGTCCAGAGGCTACTAAATGCAACAGATGTGGTGGCCCTCACCGCCACACTGTCTGCACAATACCCAAGGAACAGGCGAGGTGCGCTAACTGTGATGGCAGTCACGCAGCCTCCTACCCTGGCTGTCCTTACCTAAAACAGGCAATTAAGGCACACTACAAACACGCACAACACCTACACACACACTCCACCCCCCCCCCCCCCCTCAGCCTCTTTTCCGCACAGTTACCACCTCAAACCCAGCACCCACTCCCACCCAAATCCCCGCCCTGCCAAGTCTCGATAATCCCACCCTGCTCAACCTGCTCCTTATCCAGTTACTTACGTCCCTCAACTAGACCATGCCAAGTCGTCAGTTAATCATTAACTAATCCCCCCCTGTACAAACACCACCGTGCATCAAGATGTTTAACTCCTCACCCAGCATTACACCATCACCCACTCCGACTGCCCTAACTTTCCTCCTAATTATTATGTAAAATCCTACTACCATATTATGACAGAAACATTGGGCGTGGTCACCTAATGGATGGGTGACCATCCACCTGATGACGCTCCCCCTTTCCGTTGGCCTCTACTAGTAGAGAACCAACGTCACTCGCCAACTCCCGCCCTACCAGGGCACCCTCCTCAGGCCATATTCTGGTCAGTTTGATCTCCCACACAGATCCACTCCACCATACATCCGTTATGTCACTATCACCTTGACTAAGAAATAGCACTCAAGGCCTATACGGTCGATGGGCTATAACCATCACTGGTCCCTCGGGATCTCTGATAATAGTGGCTATTCAATAATAAAAATTATTAAAAAGCCAAATAACATTGTAAATTCAATAAAAGTTCATGCAAATACACGTATTTCTCATTATATTACAGTACCTTTGAACTGTAATATATATGAAAGAATATGACCAGTGTTGAAAAATAAAAACGATGAACGGGACTCGATCCAGCGATTACGGAACTTGAACGCTAACCACTCGTCATCTCGTGCTCATGATGGCAATGCACCGGTACATAGTCCAGCTTCATGGCTAAATGGTTAGCGTGCTGGCCTTTGCTCACAGGGGTCCCAGGTTCGATTCCCGGTAGGGTCGGGAATTTTAACCATCATTGGTTAATTTCGCTGGCACTGTGGCTTGGTGTATGTGTCGTCTTCATCATCATTTCATCCTCATCACGACGCGCAGGTCGCCTACGGGTGTCAAATCAAAAGACCTGCACCTGGCGAGCCGAACATGTCCTCGGACACTAAGAGCCAAACGCCATTTCCCCTTTTTACCGGTACATATTCGATGCGAAAACTTCTCTTGCAATTTTCTCGAGAACGCCTAAGTAGTACGCCTTACTACTTGCACATTATGTTGTCCTAATGGACTGCTACAAGTGTACGAAGTTTGAAGATAATCCCTGATCCGAACGTCTTGGCCTCCCCTTGTAAGAGTACCGTATCAATCTGTGCTCATCAAATTTGCGTCTATATTTCCTCCGCTTGTTGTGTTTTGTAGATAACGCAAAATATATTAGATAATAATTGTGGTATTAGTTTGATATTTAATTCCATTTTTAGATGGTATTCATGTTTTCAGAATATTTAAAGAAATTTAAATCAATTACTACAGAAATTTGTACCACGAATGCCACGAAAACCGTCTGATGCATGACAGTTCTTTGAAATTACTGATAAAAGTCAGCAAAATGCAAATTTTGCGGCCACATTTCGCGACGGGTGGTGGCGTATGAAATTTGTGGGATCATATCAAGAGCCATCACAAGGATAAAATGAGCAGGTCGGCTTCTCCACCAGAAAACGACATTGCTGTATTCAGCAAAACAGTTATGTTGTAAGAAAAGTGCATTGAATAGACCTTTACGTTATTATACCAATAACTTGTTTAAATGTGCCGCTACAATACATTCAAACGGTACAACCGGGGATGACGTAAGAATAACTGCTCCGCTCCGCACCGCTCCATCCAACCACTACTCTACCGTGGCTATACGCCTCTGCATTCGGGAGACGGGACAGGGCTGGACCTCACGGCTGGCCTCAACCGTCTGCTGTCCTGTGAATGGTTTTCCATTCTCCTGCACAAAGGCGAATGCCGGGATAGTTCCTAGTATAGGCCACGGTCGCCAACCCCGTCACCTTCTCCGTGCATTTCCTTCACCGTAACAAATCTCCTGGCCTGAAAGACGGCGTTACCGTCTAAGATGCCCGCCTCCCCCTTCAGGGGAGGAAGGAAAACCTTTTAGAAGTAGTAGTAGTTAGGGTCACGTAAGTGCGAGCATGCACTCGGGAGATAATGGGTTCGACTGGCAGAGAACAGAAAGGCTTGTCACGTGGGAATAACTACCTCAGGGAGGTTAGTGCAGATAGTAATATTTGTAGCAAAAAGTTCGTTTCGCCCTATCTTTAACTGACCAACCCATAGCGTGCAAATAGTGCAGCAATAACCACCCAGAACATGTCGTAAGAGGCAACTAAAAGGGGCCAGGAGTTCTCAACATGGAGCGTGGGTTGGCGACTAATTTTCCCCTAGCTGAGTCTTGCATTGCTTCCACTTGTGTCAGGTTCCTCACCATCTTACATATCCGACCTCCCTTGGTCAACTCTTGTCTTTTCCGACCCCTACGATATTAGGTTTCCGAGGCCTAGCGAGTCTTTCATTGTCATGCCCATCGTGGCCCTTACCTTTCTTTTGCCGATACCTTCATTTTTAGAAGTGTCGGACCGCTTTGATTTTTCCCTCTGACTAGTGTTAATAGAAGTTGGTTGCCCTTTTGTACGTCCTCTTAAAACGGTAATCACAATCACCACCACCACCACCACCACCACCACCACTACGGCTGGATCTGTTGACATTCCAACCAACCTTCGGGCTGAGGTCTTAACATACATACATACATACATACATACATACATACATACATACATACATACATACATACATACATACATACATTACATACATACATACATACATACATACATACATACATACATACATACATACATACATTACATACATACATTACATACATACATACATACATACATACTGTACCGGTTACGACCTGTACATGCATATTTTTTGAGAGTTGATCGTATTTTATCACCACGCGTATTACTCCGTGCAAACCTGGTTTGTTTAATTCAGCAGGACGAGCGAGCAAGCTGAGAACAGCTGTATGCGTGACATAGCCGCAGGGGCTAGTTAGATCACCCGCCTGTCATGCCACGTGCAGCTAGCCTGAACTCGTATGTTCCAGATTCAAGCGTCACACCTTCCGGAACATTCGATGGAGAAAAAATTTAAAACTCCTATAATAATTGTGGTAGCGACTTGAGCAACATGTCATCTTAAAGGGAATTACATGAACGTCGCAATGCTTGAATTTCAAGAAAATCTGTCGAGGGATTCAGGAGATAACCAGCTTCACGGTATATGTGACGTAGATGTCCCCAAACCAAATATAAGGAGGGCTCAATATAGCCTGATATCTCAGTCAGTCAGTGACAGTCGAGTAGTCAGCGTGGCTCTACTCGCTGCCATTATCGTCGGAAGCTATCTCCGTGTGGTTATAGTCTCACTGGGGAACTCTGAATTTCCTCGAAGTCTTTATTTACGAGTGTTGAGGAACTCTGAATTCTTCTAAGTCTTTATAAATAAGACTTGTAATATTTATCAGTGATGAACTTTAAATTTTCGCCAGTAATTATTCAAAGACTTGTGATATTTATGGGTGATGAACTCTAACATTATTCAAAATTTTCATGAGCGTAGACTCGTGATTTTCACCAGTGAATATTCAAGGACTTGGAATATTCACGAGTGATGAACTCTAAATTTGTTCGAAGTTTCCATGAGCATAAACTTGTGATTTTTGCCAGAGATTACTTAAAGACTTGTAAATTTTGCCATTGATGAACTATAACATCATTGAAAGTCTTCATGAACATGGACTTGTCATTTCCATGAGTGTTAAAGAGTGAATTCTTGAAAGTCTTTATAAACATTGACTAGTGATTTTACTAATGGTGTGAAAACTAATTATTTAAGGTTTTCATGAACTTTGACTTATCAATTCTGCGAGTGACGAAGAACACATTTTCGGAGTTTTGTGGGCATTAACCTCATTGTACTTGGGTAATGTGATTACCCTCAACATCGTCAGGAACCAGCGGAGGTCATCACGAGCATCGGGAATTTGAGGCGTATTCCATGCAACCAACCTGGATGGTTCGTCCGCATCTTGACGGAGTACTTGGGCATCTTCTGGAACATGTTCCAGCCGGTGCGGCCTGGTGAGCTGGAGACCCGGGCCATTTAAAGGACAATGTGGAAGACAACCCCTATCTACCATGAGGTGATGTGCAATTTAATATGCATTACATGAATAAACTCTTATCAAATCAGATTCAAACTTTTTTTTAGATAGGACCCTGCCTTCTGTACCAAGTCCTAGCTATTATTCATCCAGTTTAGCCCTGAGAACTATTCCATGCTTACGTTGAAAATAAATCTTAAAATCGGGCTCTTTTACTGGTACAATACATACATACATACATACATACATACATACATACATACATACATACATACTGTACCCGTAACTAGGGCTGCCGGTGAACAAGAGACACCTCAGGGGTGCTCAGTTCGACAGGATTGGTGACTTAATAAATACAAGTGGCAGGATTTGACATGAGGTTCGGAAAATAAGAATATTCATATATTGAAGTCATATCACACTTTTATTAAAAAAAAATAAAAAAAATGCCATCCTGATATCTATAATGATGAAAAATGATCGCTACGTTACTTCATTTACTGCAGAATCTTGATGTGACAAAAAAATACTAACAAATGGGGTGGTACACGTGACTTAGTTTTCCCTACAATTCTAACAGAATTTGAATATAACATTTTTTCTTCGATAAATATTCATTTAATAACTTGAAATTTATGGAAAAATGAGCTTGTCGTCTCAAACTCCTCGAACAATCTGAAAAATTCATTAAATTTTAAAGAAGTGTATAAGATTTTAAAAATCCAAGATTAACAAGTTTACTTCTTTTAACAAAATATTAGTGAAATTCTGTTCATCAAAATTTTTATTTTCGTCTGAATGAAATTTGAATTTGCTTTTGTTTTCTGATAAAGTTAATTCGAGACGTCGAGTATATCTGTTCAACGTCTTCCCACTTATCTCCTCGTGAGAACTAACAACAAAATTTACTATCGCTTGGTCATCAAAAGAACTGAAATTAGCATCATGACTCCTCAAAAAATCATTAAATAGAGAAAAAGTACTTCGTCAACGTGGAAATCCTGTCCACAACTATGAATAAACACCACTAAAGTGTCACATATTATCACAACACCAATGCACAATAAATGTCTTAATACTAGAAAATCTTACTAATTCTACAACTAACTACTCGAAAATTCAAAAAGAAGAAATATTTACAGTATCTACACGTCACATTCGGGTACTAATCAATATCACTACTCTCCAATAAATCCGTTTATAGATGTTGAAAATGTAAAGTCTCCACGTGGGTACGAATTATGGCGATGAACAGTGAGTTCGCCTGGTATAGAGCTATAACATTTTTAGGATATTAAACTGGAGGATCGATTTTCCAGACTTAAGGTCCTCCAGTAAGATTTACACATACTATAAAACTTTAAATTACTGACTTCATGAGCATTATCAGGATAAACTTATTCCAAACTGTTAACGCTGAATTATGGAGTACATCGATCGACATGGACTTGTTCTTATCATCAGAAGACATTACTACAGTGACTACACCTCGTATAATCTTGAAGATTCATTCTCTCTTTTCTACCATGATCAGCATCATGTATAAAAATATCGTCACATCAACACGTGAAAATTCAATATCACAAAGACTCATATCGCCGTTACTAATTCCACGTAATTTCCACGTACAGAAACAACATCATAATGACGACTATAACACATCATAACCGCGTATCACACAGTGTGTAATCAGTAAAATGTATAAGAACCTGTAATCGTCCAAACACATCTTATTCTCGGTAAATTTGTCTTGATGACTAAATAATCCATTATTAATCATATATCACATCGCATGTACTCTTACTAAATCCATGATCTCGATTCGGAATTAATATCCTGATGACATGCTATCGTCACCACGAGGCACGAGTATAAGTTCAATTTATCAAGAAAATGTTAAAAATATTGGGATAATATTACCTCGATAAATTCATCCGACACAGATTAACTCACTATTATAATGAAATTCGTACAATAAGAAAGGGGGTTCTGATAACACATGGATAACTTCAACTACTCTGTCTTTTCCGAACTCGACAACACGTGGTCATGAATCAAACAAGTGCATGAATTAAGTTCCAAGTCCTATCTTACATATAAGGAAATAACCAGTGAAATACCGTGAAAATGAAATCAACTACAGACTATGAGACCAATCCCAAGAAAGAATAATAACAGAAGTAAAGAGCTACAGAGAACAGATATAAATAAGACGTTGTCGACTTAACTTATTTTGTTGTCTTCATGTCGAACTCTTGGAGTCCTCAATCACACATTCTAAGATGGAAATCCTTAAATTTCCCCGTTGTCGACGCCGGTCTATGGGCTTAAAAACTCATGATGGAATGTGTGTAGTCTCTGGCACGAACTTCCATCTTCTGGCAATGACAATGTAGAGGTCCTCCTCCACCTTAACACTTTCTGATGATTGCTGAAACTTGTACCAAATGAATTAAGAAAAATCCTGAGCACAATCTTGCAAATAGTGATGAAAAGACACATACGCTTACGAGTTATCTGATGTTTTTCGACGTCTGTTGGTTACACTAATTAGAGTTGTATGCTAGCACAATCTGAAGTAAGAGTCGAACACAGGAAATGAGTCCAATATCCCTGTCGATGACAGTATCCCCACTGACGTTCTACGATGAAACAAAGCTGGCGAAGTGAACGAAGTTGCAGAAGTGAGTAAATGATAAGCATGTGAGAGCTTGTACACGTATGAATCGCTTTAAGTACCGTCGCGCAGCGCTCGTTGTAGGAAGTAGAGTCAATTCAAGTACTGAATTCTTATTGGTTTCATTAAGTGAATAACACCTTAATTTCTGCCGAAATATCATTGACATTAAATAAAAAATTCAGTTAACAATTATTATACTTCACACGTGATATCATTAGCACTGTCCAACCAAATATCGTTTGTACATCTTCTTAATTATGCATATCACGCCATCGAAAATATTATAAATATTTCCTTTGCTATAAATCCAGTGTAGCTGCAGACGAACATATTCAAGCTATTTTCATCTCTCGGCCTCTTTTATTTTCTTATTTTATTTTTCGAGTCAGTCAGCTCCCTCTTTCAGGTTAGAAACAGGTCTACACCTGGCCAAGGACACGCGTGCCACGCCGACAAAGCTAGCCCAGTGACACCCTAACACATATTCACTCAACCGAGACATACATACATACATACATACATACATACATACATACATTACAATACATTACATTACATTACAATACATTACATACATACATACAGTTGGAAAAGAGTGCATGAACTTTGATAATTAGACTTATTTCCTGTTGCACCTGTTGGTGCATAGGGTAAGGGTGAAGACCATCTACGTGGTCCTGTTAGCAGCCAGCCACTTTACTTCACTTCAGGTTTTTCAAGCTTCATTTCTCCTTCAGGTATTTTTCGGGTAACTACCTTGTGGATTTCAATCCAGTGCAGACCTTGCAAGAGCTCCATGTGGTTTTCTTTGTGTGGCTGGTCCTTCACCACTTTCTCTTCTTAATCTGGGTATTTATTCATTGTTGTTCCTGGCCCTCCACAGATCCTTCTTTGATGTCACATCCAAACATTTCACATTTTTAATTTGGTGCAGGCACTGGTTAATAAAGAACTGTACGTTGTTTTCTATCTGCTTTGTAGCCTTCTAAGTTTCACAGCCATACAAAAGAACTTCCTTCACATTGGTGTTGAACAGTCAAGAGTTATGTTTTTGTGTCACCAAACAGCATACAGCTGCTGAAAGGCTCCATTTGCCTTGCAGATTTGGTTCTTGACATCATCTTTTGCTTCACCATCTTTCCAAACAGTGCTACCATGGTAAAAAATCAGTTTTGTCTACTACCAACTTTGCCTCAATTTTGGAGGTTCCTCCATAGATCTACTGCCTCCTCTTTATGTTGCAATTTCAGCAACTTTGCTTCTATTTCACAGAATCCTTACATGAGTAGATGTGCAACATCTACAGAATTAAGGTTCTCAAGCCTATTTTACATTCCTCATTGAATACCTCTCCTCTGACCTGCTGTAACCTTCTTCAGGAAAATATACCATATATCATTGACTGTTATGCCTTTCAGCGTTCAGTCTGGTAGCCTCTGTGAATTTATTAAATGCCACCACAATCCTCTATTTGTAACCAGTTCTGTGGCCTAATTTAGTTCTATACCTCTTATCTTTAAATTGTTAGAATCAGAGTCTATCCATCGTCTTCTTGATCTCCCTCTACTTCTGTTACTCTCCATGATCGAGTCCATGATTGTCCTAGGTAACCTATCCTTCTCTATTCACAAAAATGTTTTAAAAATAAAAATTGTTTTCCTATACAAACCAAATTTTTGCCTCATCTTTTTTATCCCAGATAAGGTACGTAAAAGTTGAAAGAAGGTCTAATTCAATTTCTTTTATGACCACAGGAAAAAATGGGTTAACAGAATGACCTACCTGTGTGTAATAAGAGTGGTGGGGGGCAGCCTGCAATCTGATTGGTTTTGCACTCTGTGAAAGAAAAACCATCCCAAGCGGATTCAAACCAACCACCTTTCCACTGTGAACCTGAGTCTGTTTCCATTGGGCTCCTGTCCTTAACAAAAAGGCTCACATAACACACATATTAGTCTGCCTGCTACCTTCCATCTCGCTCATATTTAAGGTCATTCATAGGAAGCGCTGCTATCTTATTGCTTCCCACACTCATAGATAACTCCAGTTATGATGGCAACTTCAATATCATCATCATCATCATCATCATCATCATCATCATCATGGTTGCATGTGACATTGCTTGTCACTGTACAGTTGGACTTAGGATTTTTCGGTGTGCTCACTTTTTGTGTCGGCAAGTGTACATATTAATTTATAGTGGTTCTTAAGTTGCATATACTTTGTATTACTATTAAGATTAGTTTTTTAAATTTCATATTTTTCATTTTAAAAATTCTGTACATTAATGGGGTTAAGTGTAAGAGAGGACCACGCAAGTCGTAACTTTGCCACTATTAAAGACAAGTAAATAAGTTAAAAAATAGTCCTTGTCTTGCTATTTAATATACATTTGCCCAGTACAGTTTTTGTCAATAAACTTGCATAATTCTGTTTTGTTTGAATAGTAATGTGCATAATTTCTCAAAGTTTTCTGTTTAAGTTCAAGGGTAGTAGGGCATATGGTGTGAGTTACTGCAGTCACGTCTTAGTTCGTAAACCATGGACAACAGCTGAGTGGCCCGGTAAGTGGTCCTGAGAGTCGGAATAAAAGTTGTCATGGAATAGGAGTGGACGCATTAGACATATTCTGAGTCATGGTCCTCCTTGTGCTCAGGCAGCTGCGACTATACAATCCACCGTGGTCCCTAACCCATCAGAGGAAAGATTCTCACTGGGACTATGTGTAAGTAGGGCAACATCTGGCTTCACAGAATTTTTAACAAGGACAGTCAGAACATTTGGGATTTTTTGATAATAGAGACCACTATCTGATCTGTAGTGAACTAAGTATCTCTAGGCCTAGGACAGAGAAACTGAAATTTGTCTGCAGATGAGCAAATGTGAGGATGAGGATATTAGACAAAATATATGGATATGATTAGTGAAAAGCTTCGAACAATAGACAGTAAGCAGGTTTGGGATATAGAAAGAGAATGGGTGGCATACAGGGGTGCTGTAGTAGAAACAGCAAGGTAATGCCTTGCAAAAGGGAACATCTTCGTGGAATGATGAAGTGAGGGCAGTTTGTAAATGTAAAAGGAAGGCATATCAGAAATGGCACCAAACAAGGATTGATGCAGATAGGGAGTTCTACATAGATGAAAGAAAGTTACAAGTAATATGACATGTTTAGCCCGTATTGTCAACTTTGAACAATTTAAAGATATTAATATAAAAAAAGTCCACCTTTACAGTTCTTACACAGGTTTTATTCTTAAAGCGAAGTTACAGGTAAAAGCTTCTTCCCTCTTGGGGGCATCTTCAGTCTAGCGAAGGACGAAAGTTAAATAGTAAAATTAACATAACAAAGGAAGACTGTTATATACATGTCTACAGCAACTCATATTTACATTGTCTTATTGTGCTGTTTGACAAAAGTGGTGATGTGAAATCCATTTGAAACATCTCATCGTTGTTCAAGGATAGAAGAAACTTAAGTTTGCTAACACACAGGTTAAGAGAAAAATAATGACTAGAACCTCAGTCTTGGTTCTAATTAATTTTATTTGCTTTCTACGTCCCATTATCCACAATTATGGTTTTCAGACACGCCGAGTTGATGGAATTTTAGTCCAGTAGGAGTTCTTTTATGTGCCAGTAAATCTATCGACACGGGACTGACATATTTGAGCACCTTCAAATACCACCGGACTGAGCCAGGAATGAACCTGCCAGGTTGGGGTCAGAAGGCCAGCGTCTCAACCGTCTGAGCCACTCAACCCAGCAGTCTTGGTTCTATGCTGCTATTCATAAAATGCATTCCATTGATGGTTAATGGATTATAAACATCATATAATTGATCAAATAATAGAATCTTACGTTTGTTCACAAACAGGTTAAGAGTCTTTGTTCTATGCTGCTAATCATAAAATGTGTTCTGTTAGTGGTTTAATGGATAATAAACATTGTGTGGTAAAATTAGTCTTAACACATGGGTAACTTTTCATGTGGTGCCATTATAAGTTGAAATGCCGAGCTTGGGTCGTATGGTGACCATCGTGGAGTAATCTAGAATGAAAATGGGTTAATGAAAAATTGTGTAAACGTAAACAGGATTGAAAAGTAAAAAGAATATAAGGTACATCTGAGAACTTACATTCCTTGCCAGTTGTTACGTGTCTTGGTAGACACGCCGTGTGCTGTGTACGGATTGTTGTCTATTGTTGGCTGGAGGTAGCAGCCAAGTGGGGGAATGGTGAGTGGGGAAAGAACTAGGACAATCTTGTATTCTCGTTACGCTTTCTTTAACGAATGTATTAATTATTTCTTAGGAAAGGATGTCGAGATTCTCTGATGTTCCATTCAAGTTACCGTTGGGGGTTGTTCTTTGATCTATGTCGATGAAGATATTTTTGTAAATGTTGAGTAAGGTACCTTTATTAGCTGTATGAAGGATGGAAGGATATTGTTCTATTGTAGAAAAAGAGTGATATGAGTCCATCATGTGGGGGGATATTACATCCCATTTGGCCTATATAACTGGCTTGGCATTGTAAGCAATTTAATTTAGATACTCTGGAGTTCATGCATTTATTATTGTTACTGTGAGTGCTTTGATGATTGTAAAGAACAGCGGAATTGTTACCAGATGTTCTAAAAGCTATGTTAAAAATTTTTATTTTTGAAGTTGTTCATAATTAGATAGATCTTATCATTGTTAAACGTGAATGCGACATAATTTTCTTTCTTTTTTTGGAATCTTTGAGTAGCTTGGTAGGAGGATTGTTTTTTATTTTATTGATAATTTTGTCGACAAAACTCTAATAATAATAATAATAATAATAATAATAATAATAATAATAATAATAATAATGCTATTTGCTTTACATCCCACTAACTACTTTTACGGTCTTCGGAGACGCCGAGGTGCCGGAATTTAGTCCCGCAGGAGTTCTTTTACGTGCCAGTAAATCTACCGACACGAGCTGTCGTATTTGAGCACCTTCAAATACCACCGGACTGAGCCAGGATCGAACCTGCCAAGTTGGGGTTAGAAGGCCAGCGCCTTAACCGTCTAAGCCACTCAGCCCAGCGACAAAACACTTTAAAACCATTCCTGACAGCTATGGTATAAATTATATCCATTCCTTTCTTGAAATTTTCTTCGGACATTGGGATATTGAAGGCTCTGTGGATTAAGCTAAAATATGCCGCTCTTTTCTGGGCTCCAGGATAAAGTGAGTCATGTTTAATAGTGTAGTGTTGATAGTTTGTGTGGATTTCCTGAATATTTTGAAAGAATGTTGTTGTGTCTAGTTGTTGATTTCTGATTTTAGTATGAATTTAATACATGGGTATATTTCATTCAAAAAATCTAAGATTGATTCACTATTCATTTCCCTTTCATCCAATATTGTGAAAAACATCGTCAGCAAATCTGGCCCAGATATTCCTTTAATGTTACTGAGAATTTTGGTCTTTCTAAGTGGTCCATTTATATTTCTGCCAAAGCAGGAGCTCCCATAGGTAGACCTTCTTGCTGATAAACAGAGTTGTTAAAGGAAAAATAATTATTGGATAAAACAAACTTCAGGATTGTTATAAACTCATTTATTTCATGTCCACCTAATTTACTGTGTTTAAGATGTTATTTTGAATTAAGTTTATAATTTCCTTAACAGGTACCTATATTAGAGTAAATGTTTTTAACATTGAATGAATGCATCATGTGGTCGGGTTGAAGCTCTGATTTCATTGAAGTGTGACAAAATTCTATGGACTTCTTGACAAAATTCTATGGACTTCTTGATGGATTTACTATTTGAAAATTTATAATGTTTCTTTAGAAAGTTATGAACGAACCTTGAAGTTTTGTACGTTGGACTACTTTAAAAACTAATAATAGGTCTATATGAATTTTAGACAAAGATCTTGGTAGAGGGATACTGGGACTCATGTTTGTAAGTTCAATCAATCAAATCAATCAATACTGATCTGCATTTAGTGCAGTCGCCCAGGTGGCAGATTCCCTATTTGTTGTTTTCCTAGCCTTTTCCTAAATGATTTCAAAGAAATTGGAAATTTATTGAACATCTCTCTTGGTAAGTTATTCCAATCCCTAACTCCCCTTCCTATAAATGAATATTTGCCCCAGTTTGCCCTCTTGAATTCCAACTTTATCTTCATATTGTGATCTTTCCTACTTTTATAGACGCCATTCAAACTTATTCGTCTACTAATGTTATTCCACGCCATCTCTCCGCTGACAGCCCGGAATATACCACTTAGTCGAGCAGCTCTTCTTCTTTCTCTCAATTCTTCCCAACCCAAACATTGCAACATTTTTGTAACGCTACTCTTTTGTCGGAAATCACCCAGAACAAATCGAGCTGCTTTTCTTTGGATTTTTTCCAGTTCTTGAATCAGGTAATCCTGGTGAGGGTCCCATACACTGGAACCATACTCTAGTTGGGGTCTTACCAGAGACTTATATGCCCTCTCCTTTACATCCTTACTACAACCCTTAAACACCCTCATAACCATGTGCAGAGATCTGTACCCTTTATTTACAATCCCATTTATGTGATTACCCCAATGAAGATCTTTCCTTATATTAACACCTAGATACTTACAATGATCCCCAAAAGGAACTTTCACCCCATCAACGCAGTAATTAAAACTGAGAGGACTTTTCCTACTTGTAAAACTCACAACCTGACTTTTAACCCCGTTTATCAACATACCATTGCCTGCTGTCCATCTCACAACATTTTCGAGGTCACGTTGCAGTTGCTCACAATCTTGTAACTTATTTATCACTCTATAGAGAATAACATCATCCGCAAAAAGCCTTACCTCCGATTCCACTCCTTTACTCATATCATTGATATATATAAGAAAACATAAAGGTCCGATAATACTGCCTTGAGGAATTCCCCTCTTAATTATTACAGGGTCAGATAAAGCTTCACCTACTCTAATTCTCTGAGATCTATTTTCTAGAAATATAGCAACCCATTCAGTCACTCTTTTGTCTAGTCCAATTGCACTCATTTTTGCCAGTAGTCTCCCATGATCCACCCTATCAAATGCTTTTCGCGATACAGTCCATTTGACCTCCAGAATCCAAGATATCTGCTATATCTTGCTGGAATCCTACAAGTTGAGCTTCAGTGGAATAACCTTTCCTAAAACCGAATTGCCTTCTATCGAACCAGTTATTAATTTCACAAACATGTCTAATATAATCAGAAAGAATGCCTTCCCAAAGCTTACATACAATGCATGTCAAACTTACTGGCCTGTAATTTTCAGCTTTATGTCTATCACCCTTTCCTTTATACACAGGGGCAACTATAGCAACTCTCCATTCATCTGGTATAGCTCCTCCGACCAAACAATAATCAAATAAGTACTTCAGATATGGTACTATATCCCAATCCATTGTCTTTAGTATATCCCCAGAAATCTGATCAATTCCAGTCGCTTTTCTAGTTTTTAACTTTTGTATCTTATTGTAAATGTCATTGTTATCATATGTAAATTTTATTACATCTTTGGCCTTAGTCTCCTCCTCTATCTCGACATTATCCTTGTAACCAACAATCTTTACATACTGCTGACTGAATACTTCTGCCTTTTGAAGATCCTCACATACACACTCCCCTTGTTCATTAATTATTCCTGGAATGTCCTTCTTGGAACCTGTTTCTGCCTTAAAATACCTATACATACCCTTCCATTTTTCACTAAAATTCGTATGACTGCCAATTATGCTTGCCATCATATTATCCTTAGCTGCCTTCTTTGCTAGATTCAATTTTCTAGTAAGTTCCTTCAATTTCTCCTTACTTCCACAGCCATTTCTAACTCTATTTCTTTCCAGTCTGCACCTCCTTCTTAGTCTCTTTATTTCTCTATTATAATAAGGTGGGTCTTTACGATTCCTTACCACCCTTAATGGTACAAACCTGTTTTCGCATTCCTCAACAATTTCTTTAAACCCATCCCAGAGTCTGTTTACATTTATATTTACCGTTTTCCACCCATCATAGCTACTTTTTAGAAACTGCCTCATGCCTGCTTTATCAGCCATGTGGTACTGCCTAACAGTTCTACTTTTAAGACCTTCCTTTCTATCACATTTATTTTTAACTACCACAAAAACAGCTTCATGATCACTAATACCATCTATTACTTCAGTTTCCCTATAGAGCTCATCTGGTTTTATCAGCACCACATCCAGGATATTTTTCCCTCTGGTTGGTTCCATCACTTTCTGAATCAGCTGTCCTTCCCATATTAACTTATTTGCCATTTGTTGGTCATGCTTTCTGTCGTTCGCATTTCCTTCCCAATTTACATCTGGCAAATTCAGATCTCCCGCTACAATCACATTTCTTTCCATGTCGTTTCCCACATAGCTGACTATCCTATCAAATAATTCTGAATCCGGGTTTCTTGCTCAATTAGGATGATGGATGTGTTCTTCAGAAGTTGTTTTAACTTTTTTTCATATTATTGGTTGGATTCTTTTTAAGCTTCTTGAAGGTGACATCTGAAAACAATCGTTCTGTTTTCTCTGTGTACTCTTGTTTCTTCATGATTACGGTAGTATTTCCGTTATCGGCCTTGGTAGTTATTATGTTATCTTTAACTTTACGCTTGAGGTTATTTAAAGTTTCTTCAGGAATTCAATGATCTTTTGAGCGCTGGTTATGAATTAAACTGGGCAGCTATTTATGCATCTCGTACCTAACCTCATTTTATTTCTCTGAAGGTAATTTTTAATGGCTTGTTCAACCTCTGCTATAGTAGTTATTGTCCTTCTCAGTCTGGAATGGTTTTGCCAATTGTGTTTAGGCCTTTCTCTAGGATGTTAAGTTCAGTGTGTGTCTGTTAGATTTTTTAACAGGTGGATAAAAAGAATGTTCTAGATGACTGTTGGCAATAAGAATTCTTCAAACACGAACAGTATGTTAGTGCGACGTTAAACCACCAACAATATACACATACAGGGTGGTCGGAAACAATACGAAAGGGCTAGGACTGGGAAGGTAGCGGTCATGACCTTAACTGAGGTATAGCCCACAGTATTTTTCTGGTGTGAAAATGGGAAACTTTGAAAAACCATCTTCAGGGCTGCCGACAATGGGGTTTGAACCCACTAACTCTCGAATGCAAGCAGACAGCTACGTTAACCAGAGATCTTTTACATGCCAACTTCACATGGCATGGAGTGACAAAGGACTTTTCTCTACCCTTCAAAAATCCAACTAACTTTGCTGGGTTTGAACCCGTGAACTCAGGACTCAGGGGCTAACTGATCCTCACAGGGAGCTGATATTATAGAGTAACAATATGATACACTTCACAGCAGTGATTATTTCTTGCAAGTTTTAAAGGAAAGTTCATATATGACATGTTTGCCTAAATTTCATGACATAATCCAGTGGCATTGTAGCCATCGATGATGATGATGATGATGATGATGATGATGCTGCTTGTTGTTTAAAGGGCCTAACACCTAAGGTCATCAGCCACTGACTAGAATTTGAAACAAATGAAGATGAACAACGATTTTGAATTAAAAATAATCAGTGGATCTAATTCGCAATGCCTTATTTTTGGTAAAATGGTAGATTATAGTAGAATAAGACATTGCCTTAAAATGCAATAATATATCATGCAAACTATTATTTTTAAAAACACATTAAAATATACAAACACAAACTAAAACAGAGTCAAATTAATAAAACAGTGAACAATAATACAAAGACTGATACGAAACTCTACGTTTATATGCGATAAACCAAACCACTATCGCTAATAAAACAGATGACTAGGTTTGCTGACTTTTCGTCATTTTGCAGGATGAGGGAGATGGTACTCTGGTGTTTTAGACTACAGCGCAGATCGACCAGGTCCACGCACTCCGTAAGGATGTGTACGACGGTAAAAGTATCATCGCCGCAAGTACAAGTACAAACTGGAGGGGGTTCTCCTTTCAGTAAATAGGAGTGACTTATTATACCGTAGCCGATCCGAAGACGACAAAATACCATTGCTTCCCTCTGAGAAGCCCGACGGGAAGTTCTCCATACTTTCGTTGTATCTTTTATCACTCTCAGCTTATTTGGAACTGAAGTGGCCCACCTCTCCATCTTGTACATAACCAAATGTCTCTGCTGAGAGCGAATATCACTTGCTGGAACCTTGTAAGGCAACGGGGGCAATGCAACAGCCTCCTTGGAAGCCTTATCAGCTAACTCATTTCCCTCCACACCACTGGCGGTTTCTGGTATAGCGCAATGGAGCAATGAACCTCCAGTTTATATCAAATTTTATTCAAATACTTAATATTCATAACTCCCTTGTCAATCTCGAAGCTCTTGCTTAGCCCATCCATCCGTAATATACTCGTACTGGCTTTCAATTCGTGTGAACTGCGCACGTTCCGTGGCTGGATACTTGTCTGGAATGAACCCCCTTCGAAGGCACTCTCTCCGTCCGTACCAGGGCGAAGGGAGTGGCGAGGTGCGGGGGGACATCGGCCGGCACGTAGACTAGACCAGGATATCGCAGAAACAGATATCCTTGGTTTACGCATGCGCAATATGCCACTCTCTCTAGTCGTGTTGTCGGGGGTGTTGGGGCAAGGTAGACTGACCTTGTGTTGGGGTATGTGCCTGCCATCTGTTGCCCTTACAGGAATTCAACTACGTAACAGAAAATGGTGCACATAATTAGCGCTAGTGTTGAAGAGCATCATTACTGCCAGCAGTCACATAACTGCCAAATTCCAATTGATGTATTTTCCCAAATGTTGCCTTCTTTGGAATAATTACTTTTTGGAGAGAAAATTAACTTAAAAATCACCGAGGCAAAGAGTAGCGGGAATGTAATACCAAAGAAAACGCTAATTGCCTAGCCACAGGAGATCTTAAAATTAAGTCACCAACATTGCGAACATGCATCCCTAAAGTTTACTCTGTTTTTCAAGTGTGATGCTAGTGTTTACAACAGTTTGTAATAGTTATCATAATTCGTAATATTATTGTACGCTGTGCAAGCGAGTGAGTGAGTGTTTTTCTGCACTGTTGTGCCGTTCAGAAACGTAATTTTTAGGACATAAAGAAGTTACAATACTTTGTCCGTGTGCGTATTTTTGTGCACTGTAGTTGCGTCCATAATTTTTGTTCCCGGCAAAGGTAAGGAGCTACATAATAAGTTTGAAGAGTGATACAATACTTAAGAAGACAACCTTTCCTTCTCTCTCTCTCTTGAGCGTAAACTTAAGATTAAGATTAAGGATACCGGACGCCCAATGCCTGATTTGATATAACGAGGCATCCTAAAAGTAAAAGTAATGAAATCGTGCGTAAATTCAGATTGGATTTATACCGTATAAAATAATCGAGTGGATCTGTGGGTGCGAAATTACTAACATGTTGATTTGTTTTCCTTTTTTATGATTCATGAGTGATGAAAGCAAAGTGACTTGGACCAAAGTCGGAGTGGTAGATATAGGATATCTGCCCAAAAAATAATAATAAAGAAACACAGAAGTTCTAAATCTCATATGCTTGCCCAGTTACAATTCTATCCCCTGGGAAGACACGATAACCGTCAGTAATTTGACTGTGCTTACAGGCAGTCTGTGGAAAGAGACAACGACCAAGTACGGAAAATTCGTTATGTGCTGTGTAAAGTATGTGGCGTGTTTGAGATGGCACTGCATGGGCATGACGAAACAAGTGAATCATCGAATCATGGCATATTTCGAGGCCCCGTCAATTTTAATTCTGAAATTGACGTTGCATTAAGGGACCATCTATCCAAAGCTACTGTTTTCAAAGGCACCTCGAAAGACATTCAGAATGATTTGCTTTTGTGCATGTATGAAATCTGTCGTGAGAAAAAAAAATCACCACAGCGCACTTCATTTCGGTAATCGTAGATGAAACCACCGATATATCAACTACAGCACAATTTGTTATCATTCTTCCCAACAGTAAGCCAGTTGAAATATTCTGGGGTTTCCTCTACCCTCTAGTCATGATGCTAAGACAATAGCAGAGTGTTTAAAATTTTCTTTGAGCGAAGTTGTGGATAATAGAGATAAGTTGATTTCACAAGGTTACGATGGAGCAAATGTAATGAGTGGTCACCATTCAGGGTGCAAGTTCTAATCAGGGAAGATTTTAGGCATGCACATTATGTGCACTGTTATGCCCATTCTCTGAACTTAGTCATGGCACAGGTGACAGGGGGGAGAGGAGATATTGAGGGGGGGAGGATATTTCCTTCTGTTGAACCCCCAGTGACGAAAGTCACGCGCCGCCACTGCTCTACACCAATGTGGCTTGGGAGCCATATAAAATGTAGCCATCAAATCGTACTATAAGGCAATTGTCAAATACAATGCTGCAACATATTGAAATGAGCATGGAAGAGAGTTGAAGAAAAGTGACATAGTGATTCCTGTAAGACCATACAATTTCTGAACAGAATTTAACAACAACAACAAACTGATGTTTCATAGAGGAATGTGAAAATAGGTTTGTAGCTTTAAAGCTGGTAAGGAATGGTAAAGATCCACTATATTATAAAAGAGAAGTAAAGAGACTAAGAAGGAGGTGCAGGTTGGAAAGAAATAGAATTAGAAATGGCTGTGGAAGTAAGGAGAAATTGAAGGAACTTACTAGGAAATTGAATCTAGCAAAGAAGTCAGCTAAGGATAACATGATGGCAAGCATAATTGGTGGCCATACTAATTTTAGTGAAAAATGGAAGAGTATGTATAGGTACCTGTCGTGTGTCTTCGCGCTCCTCGCTCTGCGCCGCCTGCTCCGCGCACGCAACAGCCTGGATTGTTCTCGACTCTACGAGACGTCTGCACTGCGCTTGCCTGTTACATCAGCCAGCTATATAAAGGCGCTGCCTTCGAGCCACTTGCGAGGACTTACCAGTGCCCAGCACCAGATTGCACCGAATGTCGAACACGGAGGCTATCCCTCTTAAAAAGGTGTCTCGGATAGGTGGACTGATTCTGAGTGTTTGAGGTTTCACCTCGAGTTACTGCCTCCGCTCCCGTTTCCCGCAGCCACGTCGAGCCCGATGACAGTATTCCCTCAGTCCCACCTAGGCTCAATCACATCAATTAGTATTCTACTAATTATGCATTTCAATGTCAGTTCCTGACAAGTTAGAGAAACAACTAATATTCTATTAGTGCAAGCTTTCGCTACTGATTACACTTGTGACGGCATAGAGCAGATAGTTTTCAACTATCAAGAACTCTAGCTTTTCAATGAACTTTCGCATCAAGATAGATTCATGTATATATGTATATAAAGTGGCCATTTTTTTGGAACTTCAGTCTTCAAGCAACGTTAACTGTTTATAATTTTCATACTGCTTCGAGGAAAGTTTTATTTGAATGTATGTATATATGTTGTTAAGACTATCTGAAGCAATAAAATATAGTTGTGTTCTTGTATACCTGTTCTTGTATATAACAGTACCTTAAGGCAGAAACAGGTCTGAAGAAGGACATTCCAGGAATCTTTAATGAACAAGGGGAGTGTGTGTGCGAGGATCTTCAAAAGGCAGAAGTATTCAGTCAGCAGTATGTAAAGATTGTTGGTTACAAGGATAATGTCCAGATAGAGGTGACTAATACTAAAGAAGTATTAAAATTTACCTATAACAGCAATGACATTTACAGTAAGATACAAAAGTTGAAAACTAGAAAGCAGCTGGAATTGATCAGGTTTAGGGGGATATACTAAAGACAATAGGTTGGGACATAGTACCACATCTAAAATGGCACTACTTATTTGATTATTGTTTGCATGAAGGAACTTTACCAAATGAATGGAGAGTTGCTATAGTAGCCCCTGTGTATAAAGGAAAGGGTGATAAACATACATACAAACATACATACATACATACATACATACATACATACATACAAACGTAATCATTATAGACTGTTATGCCGTTCAGCATTCAGTCTGCAAGCCTCTGTGAATTTACTAAACGTCTCCACAATCCTAGATTTGAAACTAGTGTTGTGGCCTCATTTAGTTCTATACCTCTTATCTTTAAATCATTAGAAACCGAGTCTAACCATCGTCGTCTCGGTCTCCCTCTACTTCTCTTACCCTCCATAGCAGCGTCCATTATTCCCCTAGGTAACCTATCCTCCTCCATTTGCCTCACATGACCCCACCACCGAAGCCGGTTTATGCGTACAGCTTCATCCATCGAGTTCATTCCTAAATTAGCCTTTATCTCCTCATTCCGAGTACCCTCATGCCATTGTTCCCACCTGTTTGTACCAGCAATCATTCTTGCTACTTTCATGTCTGTTATTTCTAACTTATGAATAAGATAACCTGAGTCCACCCAGCTTTCGCTCCCATAAAGCAAAGTTGGTCTGAAAACAGACCAATGTAAAGATAGTTTCGTCTGGGAGCTGACTTCCTTCTTACAGAATACCGTTGATCGCAACTGCGAGCTCACTGCATTAGCTTTACTACACCTTGATTCAATCTCGCTTACTATATTACCATCCTGGGAGAACACACAACCTTAATACTTGTAATTATCTACCTGTTCTAGTTTTGTATCACCAATCTGACATTCATTTCTGTTGAATTTCTTACCTACTGACATCAATTTAGTCTTCGAGAGGCTAATTTTCATACCATACTCATTGCACCTATTTTCAAGTTCCAAGATATTAGACTGCAGGCTTTCGGCACAGTCTGCCATTAAGACCAAGTCGTCAGCATAGGCCAAACTGCTTACTACATTTCCACCTAACTGAATCCCTCCCTGCCATTTTATACCTTTCAGCAGATGATCCATGTAAACTACGAACAGCAAAGGTGAAAGATTACAGCATTGTCTAACCCCTGTAAGTACCCTGAACCAAGAACTCATCCTACCATCAATTCTCACTGAAGCCCAATTGTCAACATCTCTACCCTAGGCATAGAGATACTTAGTTCACTACAGATCAGATAGTGGTCTGTATTACCGAAAAATCCGCGAAAAACTCATACATTCCTAACAGATTTCCTGAATTCAAAGTCTGTTAAGATATAGTCTATTATGGATCTGGTACCCCTCGCCTCCCATGTGTAGCGGTGAATAGCCTTATGCTTGAAGAATGTATTCGTAACAGCTAAACCCATACTAGCACAGAAGTCCAGCCAACGCTTCCCATTTGCATTAACTTCCGTATCTTCCCCACATTTACCAATCACCCTTTCATATCCTTCAGTTCTATTCCCAACTCTCGCATTGAAATCGCCCATTAGCACTATTCTACCCTTGCTGTTGACCCTGACCACGATGTCACTCAATGCTTCATAAAACTTGTCAACTTCATCCTCATCTGCAGCCTCACATGGTGAATACACAGACACAATTCTTGTCCTAATTCCTCCAACTGACAAACGTTACTACAGTAACTACAGTTACTACAGTTCGCTCATTTATGTGCCTAACAGAAACTATGTTGCGTGCAATGGTATTCCTGTAAAGAGCCCTACCCCAGACTCTGCCCTTCCCTTTCAAACACCCGTCAAGTACACTTTATAATCTATCTCTTCCTCATTATCTCCCTTACCTGAATATCACTTACTCCTAGCACATCCAGATGCATCCTCTCTGCTGACTCAGACAGTTCTACCTTCTTTCTTCCATAAGCCCCATTAATATTGATAGCTCCCCATCGAATTCCATTTCGTTCGCCAAGTTGTTTCCAAGGAGTCCCTCGCCTGTCAAATGGGAGTGGGACTCCATTACTCCCATAGGTCCGAGGCTTGCTTAAAATGTTCCGAGCTCGGTAAATTCATGAAGCAGGATGCTACCCTACTTGCACATAGTCCAAGTGAGAATCTTTCCTCTAACGGGTTATGGACCACCGGTGAATTGTATAGTCCTAGCTGCCTGAGCACAAGGAGGGCCATGACTCAGAATATGTCCGAGATGCCCACTCCCATTCCATAGCAACTGGTATCCCGACTCTCAGGACCACTTACTAGGCCACTCAACCATTTGCCCATGGTTCACGAATTAGGACGTTACTACAGTAACCCACAAAATTACAGGCCAGTCAGTTTGACATGCATTGTATGTAAGCTTTGGGAAAGCATTCTTTCTGATTATATTAGACATGTTTGCGAAATTAATAACTGGTTTGATAGAAGGCAGTTTGGGTTTAGGAAAGGTTATTCCACTGAAGCCCAATCTGTAGGATTCCAGCAAGGTATAGCAGATATCCTGGATTCAGGAGGTCAATTGGACTGTATCGCAATTGACCTGTCAAAGGCATTTGATATGGTAGATCATGGGAGACTACTGGCAAAAATTAGTGCAATTGGACTTGACAAAAGAGTGACTGAATGGGTGGCTCTGTTTCTAGAAAATAGAACTCAGAGAATTAGAGTAGGTGAAGCTTTATCTGTCCCTGTAAAAATTAAGAGGGAAATTCCTCAAGGCAATATTACTGGACCTTTATGTTTTCTTATATATATCAATGATATGAGTAAAGAAGTTGAATCAGAGATAAGGCTTTTTGCAGATGATGTTATTCTGTATAGAGTAATAAATCAGTTACAAGATTGTGAGCAACTGCAAAATGATCTCGATAATGTTGTGAGATGGACAGTAGGCAAAGGTATGATGATAAACGGGGATAAAAGTCAGGTTGTGAGTTTCACAAATAGGAAAAGTCCTCTCAGTTTTAATTACTGTGTTAATGGGGTGAAAGTTCCCTTTGGGGATCATTGTAAATACCTAGATATTAATATAAGGAAAGATCTTCATTGGGGTAATCACATAAATGGAACTGGAAATAAACAGTACAGATATCTGCACAGGGTTATGAGAGTATTTAGGGGTTGTAGTAAGGATGTAAAGGAGAGAGCATATTTGTCTCTGGTGAGACTCCAACTGGAGTATGGTTCCAGTGTATGGGACCCTTACCAGGATTACATGATTCAGGAACTGGAAAAAATCCAAAGAAAAGCAGCTCAATTTGTTCTGGGCAATTTCCAACAAAAGAGTAGGGTTACAAAAATGTTGCAAAGTTTGGGCTGGGAAGACTTGGGAGAGAGGAAATGAGCTGCTTGACTAAGAGGTATGTAAATGGAAATTCTTAAGTTCCCGAGGAGGGAATTAGATATTTTTCCACCAACAGAGCATTTCAAAAAACAGATCAGATGTAAGGCTTTTCAGGCATTTGCTCTATTAACCAGCGTTTCGTCTTAGGTCTGACACTAGACTCATCAGAGTGGGATGAGCAAACGCCTGAAAGGCCTTGCATCTGATCTGTTTTAAGTGGTATGTTCCGAGCTGTCAGTGGAGAGATGGCGTGGGAGGACATCAGTAGACGAATAAGTTTGGATGGTGTCTTTAAAAGTAGGAAAGATCACAATATGAAGATAAGTTTGGAATTCAAGAGGACAAATCGGGGCAAATATTCGTTTATAGGAAGGGGAGTTAGGGATTGGAATAACTTACCAAGGGAGATGTTCAATGAATTTCCAATTTCTTTGCAATCATTTAAGAAAAGGCTAGGAAAACAACAGATACGGAATCTGCCACCTGGGCGACTGCCCTAAATGCAGATCAGTAGTGAGTGAAATTTATTATATTATACATTCATACCAAACTAATCCAGTAGGGAAATCTTAATTTTTGTTGACAGAATTTGTAATCCATGAAGTGTTGATTCCACATTTCTTTTTATGAATGATGAAGCTTGCTTTCATCTTAACACATTCATACTCATCATCTGAGCAGGCTATTTAAATGACTGGCCCAGCTATTCCAGCTGTTAGTGGCACAGCAAATAACAACAAATTACTTTCACAATAAGTTCTAAACTAAAGATATAGAAACAAAATTTTGCACATACCTTAAAGAAGTCCTCTAGTATCTCTGGAAGGTGTGGTGGCTAATGTCACACCTTCAGGTACTGTGCTTTCTGTCACGTGTCTAGGAGAATCTTCTTCACTGTCATGACTGTCATTTTCATTTAGTTCAGGAATTAGTTCATCACATGAGTCTTCATCGAGTAGGATGTCGGCAATTTTGTCAACACTTATATTGTCCCTAAGAAACATGGTTACACATCAGAATGCGACTATACATACACTTGTGCAATCACAAACCAACTATGCAGCTAGCTTGGCCAGCACTAGCCTTCGTTCAGAAACGGAATAAAAAAATGCACTGGAAGGTAAAATCTACAAGGCCATGTGGCTTCTGGAGAGTAGAAGCATTCATAATGGTATTACCCTCATCTCTCTCGCACATATTTGTGACAAAAATAAACCACAGCTACGTAGCAACGGCTGAAATTCAAGGTTGCGCTTATCTGGGCTAACTCGGATACGGTCCAGAGGATGAACACGCGCTATAGGCAACAACTCGGATACGGGCATGAATGTGTAAACAGTCATTTTAATGCTCTGAATATAATGTACTGTTGTTCACAGAGTTCTAGAAAATGCCAAGAAGTTATGTATGAGGTGAGGTGGATTATTATTGGTCCTAGAGGTTGTAATGAAACAATAAGTTCAGAACATTTAGAAGATTATGTTAACACCACCATTTGTTTAACATGCCAGAATATGCTGTGAATTTCTAGAGACAGCAGGTTGTCAGAATTTTGTACCCCAGATATTCTTTACAGTATCTGTCAGAAGCCAACAACATGGAGTTGTTGCATTTAAACACCTTCATATGCAACCTATCTTAAGTAGGATCAAACCTGATATCTTGAGACAGGGGCCCTGTTTCATAACACTTGCCAAGTGTAATAAATTCAACAATTAGACAGATCTGACAAATTTATCAATATTTCATAACAATTTTCTGTTTCACAAATATTGTAAGATTCTCTTACGTGACAGGCAAAATATTGCCATTTGTCAAACTTCAAGGACTTGTTTCATAAACATGGCAATTTTATGTCAGACCTGAAGTTTACTGTATTATGCTCTACATGGAGCTGAAGAGCAATATAGATCATTGAATGCGGTGTACAAATGATGAACTGTAATTACTAAAAAATATAAACAGTAAAATGCAAGACTGAAATTTAATCTACATTTTATTCCTACTCATTCAGGTAGAATGGCAAGTCATTTTGATAAGATTACGATATTAAACAGGCAATGCAGTGCACAAGATTTGCTCATGAGGTGCGAGTGAATAATTTCTTCACATATATGACAGCAAATGTTGTCCTATTGATTTTATAATGTAATCAGCTGATGCCTTACTAATGCAAAATTTCTCACAAATTGAAGTTTACGTTAATCCATTGTCTAAAAACCCGGCGTGGTCTCATTTCAATTTCTTCATTACCATCACTACTGCTACTACTGTTGTTGGTAGAATTCATCATCCGCAAGAGAATTTAAATGACAAAACATTCACGAAAATCAACTTCCAAGTTACATACACACTACAGGCTACATGTAAAGGAACCTGTCACCTCTGCAATGACAATTCTACAAATCTGTAAATATGTCGAAAAATAATGACACATCCATTTCATAACAATATATGTGACCGTTGCATGGACAGGGACCTAAATTTGGATTTTTTCATTTTTAAGATTTTTGTGGGTCTAAAATTGACATAAGATACTGAGCATTTTAAAAAAATGAGTTCATGCTTCTAGACGTAATACTTCAGAAGATATTGATTATTGACTGTTGCCAGTAAGAGAACTGTACTTTGAAAAAAAAAAAAAAAAAAAAAAAGGAACGCAACTACAGCTTTCACAAATTTTCTTACCAATCGAACAAAGTTTCCACGACATCGAGTGATGAAGACTTGAACTGCTACATAACTTAGTTTTTGAGAAAACCCATAGGCAGCGCAAGTCGTCAAAACACAGAAATGCAATTTTTACAACACAGACACTCATTCAGCTCAGCTGTAAAATTTCCACTGCCGACTTTGGGTCCCTTTCCGAGCAACAGGTCACATATGTTCCCTAAAATTTGACAAATTTGCCAACTTTTTACCTGTCAGTTCAAAAGTTTGATGAAAGAGATATTTGTAAAATTGTCATAAAATTCTAGACACATTTGTAAAATTGAAAGCTCTTTTGAAACACAAAATTGTCCACGTGTAAACCTGTCTGAAAATTTCCTGTCACCCGTAAAATTGCCACTTTTATGAAATAGGGTCCTGAAGGATGACTTTTTTTTAATGATTGGCTTTGCATAGGTCTTAGGGTGACGATGGGAGAGGAAAGGGCTAGGAGTGGAAAGGAAGCGGCTGTGGCCTTAATTAAGGTACAGTCCCGGCATTTGCCTGGGATGAAAATTGGAAACTGTAGAAAACCATCTTCAGGGCTGCCAACAGTGAGGTTCAAACCCACTATCTCCCAAATTCAAGCTCACAGCTGCACGCCCCTAAATGCATGGCCAACTCGCTCCATCCAGAAGGATGATTTTGCTATTTGCTTTACGTCGCACCGACACAGATAGGTCTTATGGCGACAATGTGATAGGAAAGGCAGAGGAGTGGGAAGGAAGCAGCTGTGGCCTTGATTAAGGTACAGTCCCAGCATTTGCCTTGTGTGAAAATGGGAAACCACGGAAAACCATCTTCAGGGCTGCGGACAGTGGGGCTCGAACCCACGATCTTCCGGATGCAAGCTCACAGCTGCGCAACTCTAACGTCACGGCCAACTCGCCCGGTCAGAAGGATGATAGCTAACCAACTGCATCACTATGAGGTGTTAAGCATAATACTCATTATGTGAGATAATTTGGACAATCTACTGTCTACACAACGTATGTTTAAAATGCGTCTCTTTTCGGCTCTAGTAATCTTTGGTGAATAATTGCATTCTGCTATTGGACCATGTATTTGTGGCCTAAGGCCTGTAAACTGAGCTGAAACTGGAATTCAACACCATTTGGAGTATTGGATGATTAAAACCTTGTATCTGGTGGACTTGGCTTATTTTAATGCATGAGTGCTCTGAACTGTTAGCATATTGGTCATCTATTCAGTCTAAACATGGCAATTGTGACTTTTCGTCACAGTTTTCTGTATGGTAGTGCCTCTACAGGGTATAATTGTATGATGGACAGCTACATGGACTTCTATGCCATCTATGAGAATACATAGCAACTACAGTGTTTGTGTTTTGGTGGTCTCCGCCAGAGCGTGTAGCGGTGTTAGACTGTGTCGCGCCATGTGGCGAAGTGTAGAGTGTATCAATCGGCTGTTGGAACTGAGCGAGAAGTAGACGCTGATGGCCATGTCTAACGGCTGTGCTGCTCCTAAAACAATTATGACTGAATCGGTCAGTATTGGGTAATTAAGGAGGGTATACCTCGCCAAGCGAGGAGGACAAAATTCGTTTCACTGTATCTTAGTTATATTCGAGTTTATTATGTAAAGTATTTTAAAATTTTTACTTGTGAGTGCCGTAGTAATTAGGTGAGACACGAGGTGGTTACCTGGGCATAATTGGTCACCATGAAAGTATGCCTTTAGGATTTATTACTGTATATAACTTTCTTGGTGTGTGTGTTACTGTATTCTACTGGTGTATTTATTGTAGTTGAAATTATGTCACTGTTTGGTGATGGCGTTCATACTTGAAGTGTGTGCTGTATATAACGGCGAAGTGCATTGTTTGCTCTAGGTAACCGTCTAAATTCTTTGTTGTTTTTTCCTAAATTTTGCATTTCCCTTTGTTTATTCTTATTTCTGGTGTATCTGCGTGTGTTTTCCCTGAGTTTTTTGATATGTGTGCAGTTTCTATTGGTAAATTTCATATTCATTACTGTTATTGCGGTGTTTATGTGGGGGCACACTATCGTGATGTTGTGATTCTCATATTGTTTTTGTACATCGTTTCATGTGTTTCGGCCTCCTGTTACCCGTGTTCCATCCTAAGTACTACGTTTGCACTAAACACCACCCTTTTTTTAAAAATATTATTATTAGTAGTAGAATATTTCGTAGATTTTATTATTTGCTTGATACGTATAGTTAGGGATTAGGATTGTATATTTCTGCATTACTGTGGATGGCTTTATTTCATTATTGCTTTATGAAATGGGGATACCCACATTAAATTCAAAGATGTAGTTCCTTAATAATGTAAAGTTTGGGGTTTTAATTGAGGGTTTGGGCACCCCTAGTGTGGAGCGATCGTAGCTTGGGCCTTATCTTCTCTTCTGATTGTTATTTGCTTATCTTGTCGTCGTGTAGCAGTTACGCAACTGAAATTATGCATTATTGTCTCGTCGGGATTTGCGTCCGCTGGTGTGTGCTGCTGTGTAAATAATTACGGATTGTTTGTGGTATTTTTTTTCTTTTCTTTCTTGTGGTTGCATGTCCTGCCTCATATTATTTATTTCGGGTCGTGTTTTTGTTAATTTCCATGCCTACTATGTCGGGTGATTTAATTCATAATTTATTTATGTTTATACTATTTTAATTTCTTTGCGGTATGTGTTTAACATATTGGTCTGTTGTTGTGTGGAGTTTCAATTTATTGTGATGCGTTGTTTGATCTAAGTTATGTGGGTTTTACGGGGAATGATCCTTCCACTAGGGTGTGTCGGAAGCCCTCTATTAAGTAATTTGTTGTTATTCTTATTAAAATTTTAAGTTTGTTTAAGAATATTTACTAGTAACTTGTTAGGTTTTAAGCAATCCCGTGCACCAGGACTTTCTTTTAAAAATGAAGAAATGATTTTATTTTAAAGTATATTAATTTTATTTATACCTAAATTATTTATTTTACCAACTCTTATGTATGCCATTTAGATTTTCATTCCTTCAAGTTCATTTTATTTACCAGGGTCCAAAAGATTTCTTTCATTTGATAATATGTAAAAAGATTTTTTTAAAGTATATATTTATTTTAAAATTTTAAATGTTGGTGTCATTTGGGTGTATTCCTTCGCCATTCCTAGTGATCCCCACCTCTATTTTATGGGTAGGGTCTTGCACTCTTCCTCGTTTCCTTGCTTCCTTATTAAGATTTGTGGTGTTATTTACTGTTTTTGTTTCTTTGCTCCTTTTTTAAAATTTTGTCTTGTGTGCTCACTTCCCTATGACATTCTCTTCAGTACGTCATTCTTCATCATTGTTAGGGGGTGTTGCAACTAAGGTCGGCATTAAATGACCAAGAAAAAGTAATGCACATCCTTAGGGAAACAGGCTAATACAGTACAGAAGCTCATAAGTTAGCATATTCAATTACATGTATGTGAGCAGGAATTTTGAAGAATGAGTAATTAGCAATCAATCCCTCCCCAGACTAAACTATTGGGTCAACTTCGGGCAGAAAGTGTGTAACATGATGCATCCTACAGAAGAACAAAAACCCTTCTGCTCCTGCTTGACCCGTGCAGCTGACAAGTACAGTGAGCTTGAACCACCAGGCTTGACACTTGCATACCTACCCGCATAGAACCTAACTAGGCAATGTGGAATATCGTTTAGCCTCACTCACAGCGGATTACATTCAAGTAATGGAGAAGTAACTAGAGAGGGAAGAGTGGGGCCTTTTCTTGTGCAATTTCCAACTGAGACTTGTTTTCCTTGTACAGCACTGTTGCAACAGATTCCAGATTTTTCTCTGACTGATCTGACTGACAGAAAATTTAAACACTTGGAACTGAAGCAAGTTTTCCTGGAAAAAGGAATATTTCAGTTGCGAGACCACTCCATTCTTCTTCACATACGTAGCAGTCAGACTCTATACAGCTACAGGATACATGATGCATGATGTAAGAACGCGTTTTGCATCAGACGTCCAAAGGTAACATGCAGGTCTGCCTACTTGCTAGAAGTTTCATAGCCAGACGAAGATGTAGGGATCAGGTGAGTTGGCCGTGCGGTCAGGGGCGCGCAGCTGTGAGCTTGCATCTGGGAGATAGTGGGTTGGAACCCCACTGTCGGTAGCCTTGAAGATGGTTTCCCATGGTTTCCCATTTTTACACCAGGGCTTAATTAAGGTCACAGCCACTTCCTTCCCACTCCTAGTTCCCATCCCATCATCACCAATAAGTCCGGCTCCATGGCTAAATGGTTAGCGTGCTGGCCTTTGGTCACAGGGGTCCCGGGTTCGATTCCCGGCAGGGTCGGGAATTTTAACCATCATGGGTTAATTTTGCCAGCACGAGGGCTGGGTGTATGTGTGGTCTTCATCATCATTTCATCCTCATCACGACACTCAGGTCACCTACGGGAGTCAAATTAAAAGACCTGCACCTGGCGAGGCGAACATGTCCTCGGACATTCCCGGCACTAAAAGCCATACGCCATTTCATTTCATCACCATAAGACCTATCTGCGTTGGTGTGATGTAAAACAAATTGTCAAAAAAATTAAGATGTTGGGTATGAGCCGACTTGTTCTTCATATCTAATGCGTACTCTTTGGGCTCTTGGACAAAAGCTGTAGTACAAAATATAATCCCAGCTCTCCCTGGCTTAGCCATGTGCACTGTTGGTCACATGAGGACAGCTACTGGTAATATATTTCCCAGTGCACTGCATTTGACTTCCTTGCGGAAAATTACCTGGAATGAGAAATACTCGCCCAATCTCATCACATGACATTTATTCTGTAGACAAAAAGAAGACAATGTAGTGTGTTTCTGATGTTTATATCTTTATTTTCAATTTTTTTCTTTTTGCACCTGGCATATATGACTTAGTTTTTCAAAGAGAGGTTTACCACATTGAGCAATGTTTTCTGAACACAACAGGTAGACTATTAATGTAATAAAAGATAAGATATTAAATCACACAGAAGGAATGTGTTACATAACTTGTAGTATCTTTAGCAACATAATATGACAATATATGTGCTTCCCTCTTTGAATGAAAATAATGTGAACACTCAGTCAAGGATGTAATCTTATAACAGAGTACTGGAAGGGGGTCTTTATCAATCATCAGCCTCAACACCTGTAAATTTACAGACACAATATCACATAGATCTCACAAATACTTCTCTAAAATACAATCACTTTGGTTTTCTAGTCCGACAGATTTCTCAGAATTTGTGCGGGAAAATTGAATTCCATATTTCATGGTGTAGAGTTAACCCCTTTCCCCTCCCTGGTTTGTTCAATGTGGTATACCTGCTTCTGAAGTACCATACTATGAATTAGATATACAGTATATAAATAGAAAAGTTGCCAGTATGGCACTATACATAACAATCTTATATACAGTAGTTTCTCCACATGGTTATGTACACCGTCACAATCAACATGACACATTAACAAGTATAAAGCTATTCCCAAGTTTCTTAACTGCAGCACTGATAAGAAACACCATCTCAGGTAAATCATCTATTTAAACAAATGTTTATCTAGATTTCTCCTTTTATATACTTCCACAGTGCAGTACAGTATACTATCGTAACATCTAACACAATATCTTGTTAAATTAACATTTTCAATACAAGGTACACCTCAAGCCATGCTTAAAGTAAAGAAGTAAGGAAATTAAATGTATATAATCTTGAAAACTTATAGGTAAGAGGGATTTAGTCATTAAAAGCACTTGTCAAAAAATGTTTTGTTTCTTTGAAATAACTAGACTACCCACATCATAATGTGCTGGAGTAGAAGAGGGGAGGAATGAACAGAAATACATGTTATCCTTTCACAATCTTGACACTTGTGCTCCTTGAATATGCTTGTTATGCTAATAAATACTTTGTCAATAAAATGTTTAACTATTAGACAGAATAAAACAAAGAGTATAATTATGAAATCCTATAAATGACATTCTTCCCCATAGGGTCTGTTCATATCTCTTTATTAATTTGCTTTTTCTCTTCTGAAACATTAAATATGCCTGAATTTAGAAGATGGTAAATCTGAATCCCACTATCAGCAGCCCTGAAGGTGGTTTTCTATGGGTTCTCATTTTCATACCAGAGAAATGCCACTGCTGTACCTTACTGAAGGCCAGTCTCTTCCTTCCCAATCCCAACTCTTTTGTAACCCATCATTGGCATGAAGCCTATCAGAGTTGGTGCAATGTTAAATCGCTAGCTGTGGGCATTTTGTTACTTTAGTGCCGCCAGTTCCCTTGCTTTTACTGTGCGTGCATGCATGTGTGAGAGAGAGAGAGATTTTAGTCCATACAAAGGGTCGGTTACGGGACATTCACAGTTACACATGTAACAATTAGCCAACAATGATGCCATCGCAGCAGTGGTTTTGATTTGCAAATATTTCACTAATGTACTAATTAATATCGATTCACATTTAACTCATATACAGAAGACTCATGACAAAGAACGAATAACTTTCTTTTCAAAGCTAATTGCCAAGTACAGTACATTATTCTAAACTTTTTCTAGGAAACGCAGACATGTAAGGTACTTGTTATATTGCAGTATTAGTCCTCTCTCCAAAGCAATTATGTACAGGCCACAACGACCCTTGGAGAAGTGGGAGATAGAGGTTTCAACAGTTCATACCCTCAGCACTAAGAGGAAGAGAGAACCTGGTATTCATATTTGGTGTTAACCCTAGGGCATGTGTCACTTCAGAAGTGGAAGTCTCGTTTCTAAATGTTTCAACTTCCCGACAGGGAATCACCCACGTCCTTCTGAGTGGGCCGAGCACGCCTTTACTGCCTCAGCTAGGCATCCCCCAGCATCTAATGCAGGGCATCTCTGTAAAGCAAATGAGGTTCATGGGTAACTTGCAGTAAAATATTCAGGTGTTTTACTCCTTACGATTTTGGACCCCTTAGATATGAATACATCTTGCACATTATACGGATATTCTTCACCAACTGAAACCTTTGTGCGACCACTCTGAAGGTTTAAAATCATGCAAATATAAATATTTTTTGTTGATGGAACCTTTTATGCAAATTGAACATGGACATAAATGGATATATAGCAAGCTATAATTGGCAAGCAACATCATCAAAATATTTCTCATTGAGAGCAAATCTTCTCCTCATTAACTGAAAATGAATCATGAAAATGTGTACTTATACATCAAAATTAGAGAATCTTCTATGATTACGATCTGGGCCATTTTTATTCCACAACTACATCTGACATTATACACTAACGGAGGAAAGAAAGGAAAGAAACTTGTGAGTGACATCACATTTGTTGAAATACATACAGAACATACGTACTGTATCATTCACTTGAAACAGTCTCACTTCAACATATAAACATTTTTTAAAATAAAGTGGATGATGAAGTAGTTAAATCAGGAAGCAGAATCTGTAAACTAGAAACTATGCATTGCTTCTTGCATTGTAGTGCTGCATGGATCAGTGTTAAAAGCAGCAAAAGGCAACTTTTCATGTCAAGTGAATCTAGAACAATCATATAAGAAGAGAAGTAATGATGGGAGGAGGAAAAAAAAAAAAAAAAAAAAAAAGTTCTGAACAATGAGAAACTTTCAAGCCCAGAAAACTTCTGGTTTCAGATTTGGAATCCTTCTACCAAGCATACAACTCTGAAGGGAGCCAGATGGAACATTGTACTTTCTATGGACTGTTGCTGCTGCCTACATATCTAGAAGCAAGGGAAACATGTAGGTTCATTTACTTTTGCAAACCCCAAACTATCTAACATAAAATCAATACAGTTGTAAATTCTCAGATGATTTGACTCCTCTTTATATAATCTCCTTTCAACAAGGATTCCTTTCCAGTCTTTAATGGACAAAAGTTGAACACTGAAAAGGAGTGCGCAGATTCACCACTACTGGAGCTGTATTAGAACTGGACCTTTTTAACCCTGACAGGCTAATATCATCTCTTTACTGCCTCTAAAACTACCACTTTCATTCATTTTAAATTAAAGCTTGAATTCACTTGAATGACTTATGCAGTTGACATGTAAGGGTGGCTCGAGTGATATTCTAGAATGATGGTACATGTTATCAGAAAACAATCTAAACTCTAAGTGTGTAATGGGCAAGTGAATGAGTAAAGACTGCAAACTGGAGGAAAGGGAGGTGTACCTGTCATTGCAAGTCTCATTTAAATAATACGATTTACATACTTTATAAATCCATAATCAAGAAACTTGCAGTGTTTCATAAGCTTGTCACTGGCTAATAAGGAGTAACAACTTTGATTCCTTCCTGTAAAAGAAACATTTTTCTCACTAGTACAAGAGAAAAGTTCCATTTCTTTGCAGCACATAGCCCTTTACTCGGCTCAACCAACTCAATTAGACTGTGGTGATGTAGGAAAAAAGAATTTATTTCCTAAAATCTTGGCTAACTAAATCTCACGGATGTCTTTCAATAACCTCTGAGATTGCACTAAAAATGTGACATAGGTACCTAATTTCAGATTCTAAAGTACTGTTACCAGTAACTGAATCCCACCAGAGTAAAGTGTAATATTGTAGATTACCGTACATACTGCAGGAAAAAGAATTCAAAATTGTTGAAAAAGCTGAAAGGCTCAGAAATCATGCAGTGAGAACAACACAAAAGGAGTCAAAATCAATCGTTTATAAGTGAAAAAAAAAAAAAAATTAAGACATACTGCAGAACTGAACTATACACATAACAATTGGAACGAAATAAATAACCAAAGCTTGAATAATATAGGTGAAATACATGCTGAATAAAAGGCAATTTGGGCACATGGCACCGACGTTACTGAAGATACAATTAAAATAAAAATGAAAATCATGTATAATTTAGCTCATGCAATATAAAATAAGTACTTCAAATTTCTGTTATCTTTCCCAGGACCAGATTCGGAAATAAAGGATATGAAGAATACATGTGGGAGCGAATAATAATAATAATAATAATAATAATAATCATCGTATGGCCTCAGCTACTGTGTGCAGACATTTCAAATTAACGCCATCTGGCTGTCTGCTCGTCAATTTCAACGTTCCGTTTTACTCTAGGCCCACTAGATGGCAGACAGAGTAAACCGGATCTCTCTTGGGCGTCTGCGACTGAGATTTCAATGAATTTTGTCGGGTAAACACCAAATGTGTCACCAGAGATCTTTTACATGCCGGCATCGTATGACATGGAGTGTTGAATGGACTTTTTTCCGCCCTTCAAAAATCCGACTACCTCTGCCGGGTTTGAACCCGCTATCTTGGGATCTGGAGGCTGACACTCTACCGCTGATCCACAGAGGCAATGCGGTTGCACTGATACACATGGAGCTGCTGTTCTTGTGAAATTATTTCACTATTCACACACAAAAGATATGCAAGAGTAATTCTATACCCAACCCCATATCTTAATCAACTTGTTCAGTCTTTAAATGGAAACTTATCTGTATATTATGCATATACAAGGAGGCATTCATTTAGCATAAATATCAAGATGGAAGATGATGATGATGATGATGATGATGATGACATTATACAATCCATCTAGGCAATGTAGAACAATAAGGATATACATTCATAAATAATTTCTACTAATCCCTTCTCTCCTCACCCGAACAAATTTACAATTCCTGCAATAACACTACACCTAAACATATTTTCCTTGCAGTAACTAGATATAACTGCTAAAAGCAATGTATCCAGTTGTTATGAGTTCTCTTACTGGACAAGTACAGTCACAATGAATTATTGCTGTAAGTGATAGCCATATTCTGACAAAAATAACCACAACATTCATCCATGGAGTCTTAAGTGACTACTACACTCTGTAAAAGTTGATCACAAGTTTTCATTCATTCATCATTACATAATTATACAATATTAAATGTGAGCAATTTGAAGACACTTCTTCTTGAGTGACAACCTTAGTTCTGCTTAAGGGAAGACTAGCCAAGAAGTAGCTTAGCGTGCAAACTTAAGATAAAGAATACTTCACTGGTATAAATAACAGTCTCTTGTCTTCTGCTCCCAAAGGAATAACTTTCTATATCATATCCAGTGTCCTCTACTTTTAATAAATAAAGTGGAAATGCTGCAAACTAATATGCAGTGTACTTCAAGGTCTCTCTCTGCTGTATGTTGGTGCATTACTTGACACTAAAATATTTTAGAATGTTTACCAATTAGAAATGCTATCCACTTCTTTCATCATTATATACAGTACTATTTAAATAAGATGTTGCTAGCATTAACAAATGATACCCCTATCCAGCATAATCTTGACAGGAGAATTGGTAATACTAGAGTGTCGATGTTGGCTGATGTGCAAATCAGAACTATGTGATGTAGTGTGATGACAACACTGCGTTCCACACTGGGAACAGGATAGACACGAAGCAACAGGGAATGATGACCGTCGGCCAGCCAAGCAGTTCTTAGGCCGCTTATGTAGAGGTAGATCCTCCTCTTCCTCTTCTGCCACCTTATCCTTATCTTTATCCTCACTGCTTTCATTTCCATTACCATTCTGAGAGTCAGACAAGAGACTTCCATCACCGTTCGCATGATGGAAGGTCTTGGCAGGGCTAGAACCAGATACACATGTTTCAATTGAAGTGTCTGGGTTGCATTGAAGTTCAACGATTGCTGTCGATAGCCATGGGTGAACCAAACATTCTTGAACGGTAAGACGAAGTCTGAAAGAAGAATAAATATCAAATAATTAACAATTTGAAAAAAAAAAGCAAAAATTGAAAGTCTATTAAAAATATAAAAGTAAAATGTGGAACTTTCTAAAAATTATATTCAGAATGATAAGTAATTACCCATTACAAACTGCTAACATTTGTAGAGAGGTCTGAATATATATATATATATATATACAATTTTGTGGAATACTGAATTTTCACAACCATTCTAACTACCTGCTAATATTAGAAACTACTAAGACTATGAACAGTAAACTGTCTATGTACAATATAAATGTATAGTACAAAGCTAATATGTTACAGAATGGCACGGGAACATTCCAGGAACATCTCGCTCTCTGGGAGATTAAAAATGTATTTCCACAAAATCTCCCTTCTTCAGTTCATCACCACATACTGCAGGGAGATGGACACATCTAAAATACTGAGGTATCTTTTCTATTTTAATTGTAAGTGATGTTAGTACAGTGTTCTTTAACCCTGTACACTAGTTGTATTTTCACAAATATTTAACGTGATTTTATTTTTATTTTAGCTAGATTTTGTGGCTTTTAGTAATTGTAATAAATGCAAATTATGCCTACAAAAATGTAGATTACACATTTTACCCTTTTATGACCTCTATGTGTGGTATTTGGTTATTTTGAATAAATAATAAATTGAAAATTTACTCACTCTGAAAAATAAATGTAATAATCCTAATTTGATACAATATAACTTGCATTTTTTAAAAGTCTTTCTTTCTCAATAAAAATATTTCTCATTGTATTAACTGCCCTTGGAATTTTATCAACAGAAGTGATCTATTTCAAGGTTAATATCCAAAACTATGTCAAGCACACAACCCATCAAAGAGCATCTCTTAATTCTAGGTATTACAGGTGCATTATCCTAGTTAACAACCAGCTGACCTTTGGTAACAGTAACTGACAAAGTTAGCAGAGTAGCGGAACCTGTTTCTCCTCACTGCACCAATAAGCTAGGTACATCTGTCTTGTTCTCCAATAGCAGTGATGAAGCTCCATGTGGAGTGTAACGATCATCCTACCTGCATGCAACAAACACCTCACGCTGGCTGAAAAAATCATCAGCACCACCATCCGTCTGTTTCATCTGGAAATTTCTCTGCTCATCTGCCTGCTATACTTCCTGTTACCAGCCTCAAAATGAAATGAAGTGGTAATTTTTCCATTTTGCGATCTACCAGCTTCTGGAACAATCTCCTAGGTGATTATTTCGCCTTCCATCTGGTGGTGAAACAATTTAGATGTTGTGGTTTGAAGTACTGTGCGGCAATCTGTGGCGACATGTTTAGACTCCGCCTGCTTGCTAACAGTATATAACCTCAAGCTTGCTTATCCAAACTGTTCTCTCTGATAGTGCTGTGTCAGTGAGGAGAAGTGCTAGATGGCAAAGGAAGCTAGGCTTTGATCACGATCATGAAAATTCATTCTTCAGTATCTTGAATGCCGTTACCATACCAGACCTACTATATTAAGACAGTTCGCCAAGGTGGTGTTTGTCAGGTGATTGTTTTTTAATTCACTTATGTATATTGCCTCAGCTGAATGGAGTGGACAGTGCGATTGTTTAGGGTACAACCCTTTTAATTCAGGAGACTATTTCCAAACTTCTGTCATGCCTAAAAACTACTTTAGTAACAGCTACAGTGGCCCAAATCCTTTTGAAACTAACTCTGGGAGAATTGGTTAAGTTTGTTTTTCTTTTTGCATGTTGCTTTATGTCGCACTGACACAGATAGGTCTTATGGCGACAGAAAGGGGCTAGGAGTGGGAAGGAAGCGGCCGTGGACTTAATTAAGGTACAGCCCCAGCATTTGCCTGGTGTGAAAATGGGAAACCACGGAAAACCATCTTCAGGGCTGCCGACAGTGGGGTTCGAACCCACTATCTCCCAAATACTAGACACTGGCCGCACTTAAGCGACTGCAGCTATCGAGCTCGGTAATTGGTTGATTTGTTGACTCATATATGGCAGCACAGATCACATATATTTTTTCTAAACAAATGCAACTATTCTTGTTACAACCTTTAAAGACATTGTTCTCAGATAAGTGCATTTCTTATTAGATTAATGTGCAGTAGTTAATAATTGGCCTTCCTTCTTCTATTTTTGTATGGGGCATAAGTCTTTGACAAACTTGGTTTTAATGTGGTCAGTCTGAAACTTTCTTTTAAAACAAAACTGGCCTTCTAAATTTGGGTGTGTTCCAAAGTTGAATTCTCATGTTTAACAAAAGTAAAGTGGGGCGAGAGACTTTGGTGGTATTTTCACTTCCTTTTGCTTTAATATATTGTATATATATTTCCTTTCGGTAAATCCCTTAGTTACTTGTAACTTGTAAATCCCTTTGGCCCGAATACTCGTGTTGAGTGGTTATTGTAATTGATAGGGGCTTTTTTTGTCCTAGCCTTTAAAAGCTTTCTATTGTCATTTAATATATTATTTCCTTTTAACAAATTTTTATCTAAAGCTTTTGTTATGTACTATAAATTGTGATCGCTGGTCGTCAGTAAATTTTCTAGTATGCGTGCTGGGTTATAAACACATTCCATTTTGAAACTAGTCATGGTATAGGTTTATAGATTCTATCTTTATTTACACATAAATTGAGAGGTTAACCTTAACATCTGGTGTTTTGATCTGAATATCATTTCTTTGGTACGCTTAATATTGTCTGGTCCCTTTTACATGATGAACCTTTACCTTTAGCTTGCCCAATAATATTATTATTAAACACTCTTTGATTTTCATGGCCTCTGGATTATGCAATGTCTTGTTCATTGCTGCCTTGCATAAGAGTGGCTATATAAATTCTGTTTCTTCGCCATAAGGTAGACGTATTGTTACTATAACTACTTCTATACTATATCAAGTAAAAGGAGTGAGTACTGAAATATTTCAGTCACAAAGAGGAGCTTAACAACTGCTGCTTGTAGTCCATTGTGTTTTAGTACATTATGCATATGCAACAGTAAACAAGGCAAGCTCTGGAAAAAAAAAAAAAAGAGAAAAATAAAGAGTGTTACCTTGAACAAATAATGATGAACCAACTGTCTCCCATTTTGATTTCCAGTTGACAACTGCACAATCACATGCCATTGCATTGCCATATTTTTGGTACAAACAAATGCCAATGGAACGAACGGTGTTATTATGAGTTACTACAAAAGTCAAAAGTGTATCAGAAACCAGCAATGCAAAGATGATTCTGGTTTATGAAAGTGATAGCGTTATCTGTTCATTTTTGGAACATCACCTGCTACCAGTGTTTCGCAAGAAGTGACAACACGTTCGCAGACATCTTCCATCATTTTGCAGTACAATGTTCGGCCACAAGTCGCGCAACTGGTGGTTGATTTATACACTCGATGGGACTGGGAAGTGCTCTATCATCTCTCATACTACCCGGACTTAAGCCCATATGAATTTGATTTGATATCAAAGATGAAGGAACTACTTCGTGGCATAAACTTCCAAACTGTACCCAAAGTTCTGCAGGCGATAGACCGCAATCACTCCATCCAGGGAATAGATGGTGCTACAGGGATACTACGGCTTCCACATCTTTGCAAACAGGTTCTATATAATGCTGCAGACTTAACTGAGAGACTGTAGACATATCATACCGGTAATTAATTAACAGACACTACTAATAAAGAAACAGCCCTCGTATATACAGGTAGAGACCTGACAATGTTGTGCATTGTAAATAAACCAAAGACTTGAAATGCAAATAATACTGAGGTACTTTTACTCCATTGAACATGATTTTGTTCCTCTCATACTCTAAAAATGCTCACAATTCTCTACAACACAAGAATTTTCACAAAATATTTAGTTAATATCAATTATTGAAATATATGAAGAACAGTCTGCAGGAAAGATACAAGCTGCCATACAGTGGAGGGATAGAAACCCAGAAATGGAGTAGGTATGATACTGAAGAAGAATATCCAGGAATGTGTGGTAGAGATGAAGTACATATGACAGGATCAATAAAATAACACTTCAGTTAGAGAAAAGTACAACAATATATTGACAGAAAAAGCAAATCAAAGATTATGATGGATGTTACAGCCATATCTGATTATGCTTTTGGCAGAGATTACAGAGTAGTGGCAACAAAGGTAGAAGTAGACAGGAAAGAAAGGAGAATGAGTGTGCAGAAATTAAATGATGAGCAGTTACACTTCCTAACAAAAAAGTGATTGGCTGAAAATTTCTCAGTGCCCGACTATTAGCATGAATGAAAGGAAGGAACACTTTATCATAGAGATTTCTTGGCTAGGTAACACATGGAGGCTTATCTACAAATAGTGCAGTTCTATGTTTTTTTTAGAATGAGTGTACGTGAAAATTTTCACAATAAATTGCCCTAAATGCTGCACATTACTATTCAAACAAAACAGAATTATGCAAGTTTATTGACAAAAACTGTACTGGGCAAATGTATATTAAATAGCAAGACAAGGACTATTTTTTAACTTATTGTCTTTAATAGTGGCAAAGTTAGGACTTGTGTGGTCCTCTCTTACACTTAACCCCATTAATGTACAGAATTTTTTAAATGAAAAATATGAAATTTAAAAAACGAATCTTAATAGTAATACAAAGTATATGCAACTTAAGAACCACTATAAATTAATATGTACACTTGCCAACACAAAAAGTGAGCACACCGAAAAATCCTAAGTCCAACTGTACAGTGACAAGCAATGTCACATGCAACCATGATGATGATGATGATGATGATATTGAAGTTGCCATCATAACTGGAGTTATCTATGAGTGTGGGAAGCAATAAGATAGCAGCGCTTCCTATGAATGACCTTAAATATGAGCAAGGTGGAAGGCAGCAGGCAGACTAATATGTGTGTTATGTGAGCCTTTTTGTTAAAGACAGGAGCCCAATAGAAACAGACTCAGGTTCACAGTGGAAAGGTGGTTGGTTTGAATCCGCTTGGGATGGTTTTTCTTTCACAGAGTGCAAACCAATCAGATTTCAGGCTGCCCCCACCACTCTTATTACACACAGGTAGGTCATTCTACTGGCAATTATGGCACACCAAGGACCTTACATCCCTGAGTAGGCAGTTGCTCTAAATGAACAAGGAACCGGGCGAGTTGGCCGTGCGTGTAGAGGCGCGCGGCTGTGAGCTTGCATCCGGGAGATAGTAGGTTCGAATCCCACTATCGGCAGCCCTGAAAATGGTTTTCCGTGGTTTCCCATTTTCACACCAGGCAAATGCTGGGGCTGTACCTTAATTAAGGCCACGGCCGCTTCCTTCCAACTCCTAGGCCTTTCCTATCCCATCGTCGCCATAAGACCTATCTGTGTCGGTGCGACGTAAAGCCCCTAGCAAAAAAACATGAACAAGGAAATCTAACTGCAACAGAGGCTGGACAAGGCATCTCACAAAGTATGGCTACACATTGGACAAGACATTTTCAAAAATCATGGGACATAAGGCGACATGCTGGCAGGGGTTTGTGTTAGGTCTTGAACCAGAAACAGGAAAATTGCTTGATCGCGGAAGCCCATTCGATTCCATTCATGAACATCATGCAGCTACACCAGGGTACACATATTCCCAACAGCTCAAGGACAGACCTGAGACACTTGAATGAGGCACGGTTACAATCCTGGCGAGCGGTTAAGAAACAAACATTCACTGATGAGCAGAGGGTATAGCACCTTGCGTTTGCCCAGGAAAACATGCTACGCAGTTGGTCAAATGTGATATTCTCTGACAAGAGCAAGTCTTCCTTGGTGATCACTGATGTTTTGCACTTTTGGCACCCACCACAATCCAGTGGTATGCTGGTACTTTCTCTTCCTGTGTGTTCCCCATATTTTATGTTTCCTATTATTACAGGGTGGTTGCCTAGTTGTACTTCCTTTTAAAACAATAACCACAACCATCACTGTTTCCCATGATTAATGTTCTATGTAGAGTTGTAGAAAATTAGTTCTAACATAGAAATAAAGAGTTTCCAGACTAAGGACCATATAACATAGTTTCTACTTCAACATGTGGGGAATGTGACCTGAAAGTTTGGCCATACTTTATTGTAACATTCTACACATAGTACTGATTTGCCACACAATGAACCATAACTGTGTGTTAAAAATCCCACATCACCAACTTGATGCTTTTATTGCATTTCCATTATTTTTGAATAGATGACTACATGATGGTATTCTGTGTATATACGCTTTGCTTTAATATATTGTATATATATTTCCTTTCGGTAGATCCCTTTGGCCCACATACTCGTGTTGAGTGGTTATTGTAATTGATATGTTTTATTTTGTCCTAGCCTTTAAAATTATTATGTCAGTATAGGTGGCAAAATGTAAGTTTAATGGTTGCACGAATATATGTTAGTCCGAGAGTTATGTAAAAACTGATATTTAAATGCCACAGTAGCTTATAATTCCTTTTTCTGGATGTGTAGTATAACTTTAATTATTCACTAAACTTGTTGCATTTTACAGTTAAATCTAACCTTTTTCACATTAAAATTTCTACATTCCATGCAAGGATGGCTGCTTTTATTACACTAACACCCATTCCATCTTGTGACTTCATCCTGGAAGGTCCAATTATTTTGATTCTTATTGGTAGAACATAACGTCCTGCTGTGATGTTCTGTAAGACTTTTGGGTGGTATTCTCACATGTATTAACTTGTTTTCATAACTCCCTGTTAAAATTAACAGATTTTTTGACCACTGTGTCTTTATTAGAATGTTAATTAAAAATTGTATTATTATTATTATCATCATCATCATCATCATCATCAATTCACTACTATTTCACAAAGTTTGTTCACCATAGCCCTCTGGACTTCACTTCTACGTCTAGACTTTAGCCAACACAAGCAGTTTCTTGGATATGCCCTTTGCTCGAGTTCATGGTGCAGTTTCAGCCATGTTGTCAGCACTTGCTTCCTGAACAACGCTCAGTTGCTTAGCTGCCTGGAACAGCTAAGGACATTTTAACCAGCCATCAACTGTCCATCAGCCAGATAATCACTTAAGGGCATCGCATCTGTGGTCCAGTCTTCGACGCTCGAACTTGGACCTTTACAACTTCAAGTAAAATTATACAGTGAAATTTAAACATCTTTTTACTGGTACTATTCAGCTTTTAGACGTTAAGTATTTATACAAACGGCAGTAATAACTTGAACTTTTAGAGACTTTCTTTAGTTTACCCCAGTGTAACTAAACTATTTTACAAACCATCTATTTTAAATAAATTTCTCAAAAAGCAATTAATCTAAGCCTGCTTGGCTGAACTTACCACGTCAATTTTTTTTTAAATCCCTAAATTTTGCTGACTAGTGAACTGTGCTTCCTAGCTCGCATCAAGTTAAGTTACGGAGGACGATTTTTAGCCATTTCACAGTGTTGAATAAATTTTGTTTTCAAGTTAACTTTTTCCTGTGTGAAATAACATTTGAATCAATTTCCAAGACCTTTATTATTACCAACATAAACAATCTAAAGTTACTCAGCCTATACAAGAACAGTTGAGAGCTATCGACAGTGAGATAGCGGGCCCGGTCTAGAATGCCATGCATAACGGCAGAGGGGATTCAACATGCTGACTATGCGTCACCTTGTAATCTGCACGCTTTCGAGCTGAACAGCGGTTGCTTGGTAGGCCAAGGCCTGTCAGGGCCGTAGTGCCACACAGTTTGTTTGTAATACTGATAAATGAGGAGCATAATTCTCACCTGGGATCTGTGTTCAGGGTAGCACGTATGAAGTCCTTGGCACAATCCGATACCCCTTCGAATAGTTCTTCAGGGAAGGAAAGTTTACACTGCGAGATGTTGCAAAAAGTCTCCTGCTTTGTATCGCCACCGAAAGGTGAACATCCTGTCAGGAGTACATAAGCTAGTACGCCCACAGACCTGTAATCACATAATGTAATACTTCACTGCATAGAAGATAGAGAAAAATGACCATAAACAATGAGATCATGATAAAGTTCATATAGCACTGCACTCTTACATAGATGAAAGAAACACAGTATAATTATGAACATACAAGTACCAACTGAATGACTTATGCCTTAGATCTGTAAGTTGCATGCAATTTGAGATCAGACAATAAGTAAGCCCCCCTGAATTCTGAGCATCGTGATCTCCGAGCAGGCTATTGGTCAGTGGTCTCCATATCTTACGGTCCTCGATGCTGCACCAAAGTTGTTCAACCACAGTAATACTCTTGATAATGTTCGACCATCCAGTAGGAAATTATCTGCAATCTCTCTTGCCAGGAATACTGACTTATTGTCGTATTGACTTATAAATCTAAAAAAATCTTTTAAAATTATTACATTTTGTCCAACTGTCAATACAATACAATGTTAAAAACTTTGCACTATAATTACAATAATGTAAAGCATTATTTGTCACCAGTACATGTTTCAGTATTTGTTAGACCATTTTCAGCTGGCTAGTGAAAATTTTTGACAAAAGACTTTAAATGCTACTGAAAAGCTAAAAATTAAACTTCAGAAAAAAATTAATATCCTTTTTAATGGAACTAACAAATATTAAATCAGAATCTAGAACCAACAAAACATCCAATACACGTCACAACCAAGCATTTACTTCCCCTTCGGGTTCATGCTTATCTCCGCATATTCCGCACCCTACTCCTCCATGGCTGATTTCCCTCAACAACAACACTGCCGAACAGTGGCCAGCATAACATCAACAAGACAAAACATGTGGAGAGGATGGAGCCCATTCAGAGAGACTGAAGGACAGGGATCGAGTACCTGACTGTGGCATTTCCTATTTTGGCTAACCTCATTTCTATCGCTAGGGCCCGGATATTTCAAAAATGCATATGTGCATATGCAAATGCATATTTTGAATGTTAGTGCATATACAGGTATATTTTTCTCTTAAGTGTGATCGATTATGTAAGATTTCTGAATGAAATGAAAAATCTAATGAACTCTATATGTTTTACATCCCTTGACAACATGAGAAGCCTTACCCTGATCTAAGAAAGGGCTTTCAGTGTCACAATACAAGCAGGCGATGCATTTCACGACGGCTATTTCCTTCTGACATTCCTTTCTCCTTACAGCAGCCTCCCAAGGTTTGCTTAAACAAGTGCATTTGATCTGTTAACTTGCTTGTCGTCTATTGCAATGTTTTACCAGATTAAACTGCAAAAATGCCTAAAGATATGAGCTCTAGGTCTATTTTAATTAAACAGTGGATATCAGTCAATAGTGACTATACAAGTGACGGTGATATAGTATACTGTCAAGTGTGCAACAAGAGTGTAAAATGTGATAAAAAATTTCAAATTGAGCAGCATTCGAAAACAGCTTCACATCTCAGATCAAAAGAGCAGAGTAAGAATACGCAATAGCTACTTTTAACCAACGTGAAAACACGGTGTGAAGTTAGTACATTTTCTGCAGATATTCGTAAGGCTTTTGTATGCAGCAACATTCCACTGCATGAACTGAATAATCTACATCTACGTACGTTTCTTGAAAAGTATTGTGCTAATCGAAGAATACCAGATGAATCTACCCTTAGGAAGAACTATTTACTTTCACTGCACGCTTCTGTCATTGATTCGATACGATCTGACATAGGAGGGAACTGTGTCTGGATATCGGTAGATGAAACAACCGATTCGTGTGGTCGATAAGTTGCAAACTTCATAGTGGGTAAATTATGTCCGGAAGAACCCGGCAAACCTCACTTACTTTCGTGCAAAGTGCTAGAAAAAACCAACTACGCTGCAGCTGCAAGATTTGTTAATGATTCCCTGTGACTTCTGTGGCCTAGTGAATCGGAGAGTGATTATTACAAAGTGCGCCTTTTAGTCACAGATGCAACTTTGTATATGTTGAAAGCTGGTCAATCTCTTTGAGTATTTTTTTCCAAATCTCATCCATGTCACATGTTTGGACAATGGATTCCATCGTATTACAGAAGAGATACGTACCCTCTTTCCATCTGTCAACAAAGTAATTTCAAGTGGGAAAAAACTGTTCCTAAAAGCACCAGCTTGTGTACAGTTGTATAAAATCCATCTGCCTCAGGTTTCTCTCCACCGGAACCTGTTCTCGCAAGATGGGGAACTTGGTTATCCGCAGTATCGTTCTACCAGGAGAACTTTAATCAAGTGAAAGATGTGGTTAAAAGTACTGACGATAGTCATGCTGCGTGTGTTCGTGCATTTGAATCTGAAACTTCATACAATGATATCAGTTTCATCCATGTGCATTATTCGTCACTTTCGAAGGCGATTAAGGGCCTAGAAACTCGCTGTCCTCCCCCCCCCCCCCCCCCTACACGAATCCCCTCAGTTAATTCAAAACACCATTAGTTCTTCAAATGGTGTCTCTGGTGAAACTGGAGAAAAAGTTAAAATGAAACTCAGTGCAGTGTTGGACTCAAACCCAGGACTGAAGAAGATTCAATCCATAAGCAAATACATTAGTGGAATGAGGCAGTCTTTCATCTACCGATATCCAGACACAGTTCCCTCCTATGTCAGATCATATCGAATCAACGACAAAATGTTCTATCCGTCCGTCGACGTAGAACGATCATTTTCAGCTTATAAATTAATTCTGTCCGACAACAGAAAGTCACTGACTCCTGAAAATATTGAAAAACTCTTGATAACCTACTGCCATACATCATTTTGCAAGGAATGAAATATATTTGTCAGTTTAACACCGAGCTAAAATTAAGTAATACTTTTGGCAAGTGTATTTTGTTTTATTTTTAGTGCATATATGTACGAGCATATTTTCAACATTTTAGTGCATATGTGCATGCATATTTTTGGAGTTTTTAGTGCAAATGAATCCGAGCCCTATCATGCACTTACATAGTTTTTTCTGTTCTTTTCTAGATTCCGAAAGGAATAAGAACGATAGATGTGAACATGTGATTTCTTCCGTGTTAACACTCTTAGGAGTCAAATAAAGTCCACCATAGTTCACTTAAAAGGAGTGCTCATAGTCAACCCTACATAAACAGTCCATTTTTACGACTTGAATGCAAAAACGTTTTATAATGCCATCAATATGCTACAAGCTGACAATCATGTCATACGTATATTAGAATAGTGTGATGTTTAGCATTAAGATATGTAAACAAGAGGACCTAACAGTCATGCTACACATTTTTAAAGGACCTTTAATTTTAACACATCATCATCACTTCATTTTCATAATTTTTAGCCTTTCAGTAGCATTTAAAGATGTCCTAGGTCAAAAAAATTTCACTAACCAGCAGTCTAACAAAGACTGAAAAATGTACTAGTAACAAATAATGCTTTCCATTATTGTAATTATAGTGTACATTTTTTTAGCACTGTATTGCATTGTAAGGCGGACATAATATACAGTAATAATTTCCTCGAAAGAGTCAATTTTTTTAGATCTCCTTAACTTAGTAGGATCATGTGCAGCAGAGTGTTGTCCTCAAGTGGCTTCATTTGTTGCAACAAACTGCACTTTTTCCCTTTTTCCCTGCTTGAGTAGCCGGTGGAATCTTTTGCAGTCAAAATAAATAAAAAATAAATAGTTCAGTCTCCATAAAACAACCTTCAGAAACACACTGGTCAAGGCAGCATGATACCTGCTATAGTCTCAATGTTAATTGGACAGAAATAATATCAGCTTTGGAAGTTATTCAAAATGATGAAACTCAAAAGGCTTCATTGAGATTCAAGACGACTGGAATGCTGTGTAGGCTACAGAGTCTGAAAACTGCAATAATGACAACTTTTTGGTCAGCAATATTGAAAAGATTTAATGCTACAAATAACTTGCTACAAAATGTTGATACTGATATTGGAACTGTAATAAAACTTCTACAGTTCCTTTACCTGGATGTGTTCTCTGTACGAAGCATATGAAATCGCTGGTTTCGAAAAGCAAGATAAATACGTACAAAACATCCCCAACAAGGGAAAAGTCAAGAAAACAAAGCGGACAGAACAGACTGGTTTGATACTACCTAGTTTTGAAGGAAAGAAAGATCTTCAGGTGAAGATATTACTGGTTATTATAGACAGATTGATATTTGGAGAAAAGAAAAAATCAATGGAAGAGTTTTATAGCATACAAGGAGACCCTGAACAATGCACAAATCTCTCAAAAGACATCAGCACCTTTACAACTCTGGGATGCTCTGCTATTCGTAGTTTCGAATCCTAATGTGACAAAAGTTATTTTGGGTGAGATTTTCTTGATTTTTCCATCCTACTCCACCACTTTCATTATAATGGCAGACACTCACTCTCCACCTGCCTTTTTACATCCTCAGAAAGACTGTCTTACTGGTTTTTTTCAACTGAAATGAACATACATTACAATGACGTCAGTAGGAATGGCACGATTAAAAGCAATGCTTTCATACGAAATACTCGATCAAATGAAAACCATACATTTTCTCACTTTTAATGAACAGGACTAAACTGCTGATCTAACAGTCCAAAGTTCCAGAGCTGGAATGACCAAGCCGCAGACTGCCGTGATCCGTCAACACTTTTCGTCCCTTTTTGGCGGGGAGGGGGTCGAATAGTGGCGACTCCCAGGGAAAAAACTATGCCCTTTTACTAATCTGTTTCCTAGGAATACCCAGTGAGTCGGAAAATATCAATTCACTACACTGGCGGTGGAAAAAATCTATCTGATTTGGTGGCAAGTTTTTCCTCCAAGCCAGAGGAGAAACCCCCTCTTCACTGCTAATTTGGAATAAAACGAATGTAGAATTCAATAAAAGTGAAGAGGAAGAAACTTTTAAGAAACAGCTCTTTTCAGGGTTGAATTCTGAGTTATTTAGTGAATTGTGGTGCTATAATTTGGAATAAGCCTAAATTGTTATTCTAGACCATGCCATACTACTACTACTACTACTACTACTACTACTACTACTACTACTACTACTAAGTAAGCCTCTGCCTTAAGTATGTCTACTGCTCATCAAAACAGCACGTCAGAGTAGGAATTGAATAGCTGGAATACTATAATGAACCAGTGTTACGTACCAGTTGTATCAGAAAATGTATGAACCAGCTGAAGAAGAAAGTTTTCTAACTCCCCAGCTATTTCCCGCCAAAATTCAGTCAGACTATTATACTCGGTATGCAGCAGTAATCCCATCTATCGGAGTTGAGAGGCAGCATAAGAGACAAAGAACATCACAACAAACAATGGTCAATGTAATGTTATTGTTGATCAATGTTATGCGCTTTCGATATTGTAGGCCTTCACATTTCGTTTTATTCCGACTCTGAAATACCACTCTTATCATAGTCGGTACGGTAAGACTGAATAAAACATAAATGTTCAGAAATGGTATTCTCTATAACTTTTGTAGTACTTTTCGATAGGACCAATAACATAGGTACTTAAAAATTACATTTTAGGCGCCTTCCCCTAAACTACAATTTCATCCAGGGTGAATAAAATTGTTTATATCTTAGACTGTAGTTTCTTATTCCTCAACTCTATTTTCATTAAATTCTGTTCACCCATTTTCTCGTGGCTCGACGTTGATATGGACTTAGCAACAAAAATACAAATTCATGAATATCTCTGTTATCATAGCCGATACGGTAAAAATGTGTAAGACATAAATGGTCAGAAATTTAATTCTATATAATTTTGGTTATGTAGTATTTATCTATACAACCACTAATAATATGAATATTTGAGAATTAAATTTTAGGTCTTCCACTAAACTACCATTTCACTCAGCGTGAATAAAATGATGTCCAGCCTAGACTGTAGTGGCTCATTCTCCAACTTTGCATACCAATTTTAAATGAGATAGGACCACTAATAATGTAAATATTAAGGATTCATTTTTAGGCCTTCCCCTAAACTACCATTTCACTCAGCGTGAATAACATTATTTATAGCCTAGATTATAGCGACTTATTCCCCAACTTTGTATACCAATTTTTATTAAGACAGGACTACTAAAAACATAAATATTTGAAAATTAAATTTTAGGCCTTCCCTATAACTACCATTTCAATCAGCGTGAATAAAATTATTTATGGCCTAGATTGTAGCAACTTATTCACCAACTTTGCATACCGATTTTCATTAAATAATCTTTAGCCGTTTTCTAGTGATGCATGGACAGACAGACAGACAGACAGACAGACAGACAGACAGACAGACAGACAGACATTACGGAAAAGTAAAAAGTGCATTTCCTTATTACTGTGGACATGACTGATACAGAAATACCATTCTTTTAAAATTTTGAGCAATGTACAGACAAAACTCTTTTTTTATATATATAGATTTGAGTTCCTTAATAATTTGCCTGGACAAGATAACACTAAACTATTAAAATGTGCTAGAAAACTGCAAGACCATAACTAAGACAACTAAGAAGAATGTTTGTGTGATGAAAAAAGCAAAGTCATCCCCGTACAGGCCATGAAAGTCCCTGGAGGGGTGGAAGGTAAAGGCTTCCACTATCCATAACCTTGGCACTTGGTGGGGTAGAGGGGTTAGCTCTACGCCCAGCCGCCTTTGCCCCCAGGAATTAACCTGGTACTCATTTTTGGTGTAGGCTGAGTGAACCTCAGGGCAATGTGCACCTCTGGAAGTGGAAATCTCGTTTCTTAATCTTTTTTTTTTCTATTGGCTTCATGTTGCACCGACACAGATAGGTCTTATGGCGACGATGGGACAGGAAAGGGCTAAGACTGGGAAGGAAGCAGCCGTGGCCTTAATTAAGGTACAGCCCCAGCATTTGCCTGGTGTGAAAATGAGAAACTACGGAAAACTATCTTCAGGGCTGCCGACAGTGGGGTTCGAACCCACTATCTCCCGAATACCGGATACTGGCCGCACTTAAGCGAATGCGGCTATCGAGCTCGGTTTACGATTTCCTAATGGGGAATCAAACCCATGTCTTTCTGGGTGAACCGAGCACGCCTTTACTGCCTCGGCCAGGCAGCCCCTTATTTGAGCGATGAGGTTATTAATTTTAAAGCATATATTAAGAGAAACAAAATTAAAATATCCACTTTAAGTGCAATGTACTATACAGTGTATTGCTTGAAAACCACATTCAAGAACTGTTTCCTAACTTACAGTTTGCATTATGAACAATTCTGTCAATCGCTGCAACCAAGATAGACGTTTTTCCTCACTCCTCAAAAACTCAGAAAGTATTTATGATCATCCATTTTGCAAGATCAAGTCAACGGTCATGCCCTCCTTTCCGTGAATTCTGTCATAACACAGCAACTAGACTATGAAGATGTGATCATCAAATTTGCAATAAAGGAGCATGCTATAAATTCCTGACTTGGGTTTGGCAAGTTTGATATGCCTGTATTTATTATTATTATTATTATTATTATTATTATTATTATTATTATTATTATTCAGCTACGGACTGATTTAAATTATTTCATGGTACATTCATGATGAAATAAGGGGCAGAAATATTTTTCTCTGCCTATGGGTGCCATGTACATCAATTCTCCCCTGATTGGAGGGCTTGTAACGGCGTTTAGTATTATTTCATCCAAGTTCCTGGTATGAAGAGAAAGTTTCTTAATGAAACTGATAACTTTTTATTAATAAATACTTGGAGCTACATGTATTAAAATTTTATAACGATTGGCTTAAAAGGTTGTATTGTACATGTTTTTAAGTGAGTATTCATTCACAGAATGCCGAAAAACAAGTTCTTTTTCTGATCCTGTCAAAATATCTGGAGCATTAAATATACAAAAAACTGCAGCCTACATATCTGGCTGTTTTTCTTTTTTGCTTTACGTCGCCCCGACACAGATAGGTATTATGGTGACGATGGGATAGGAATGGGAAACCACGGAAAACCACCTTCAGGACTGCCAACAGTGGGGTTCGAACCCACTATCTCCCGGATGCAAGCTTACAGCTGCGCGCCCCTATGTGCACAGCCAACTCGCCCGGTATCTGGCTGTTTATCTGACAGTTGTAGTACAGGCCCATAGATGTACAGATTTTTTTATTTTTTTTATTTTTAATGCTTCAGATATTTTGACAGGATCAGAAAAAGAAATTGTTTTTTGGCATTCTATGAATACCTCACTTTGGTGTAAATACTTACCAGCAAGTTGTTATGAAGTCAAAGAAATATAACCTCAACATCCTCATTTGACGGACAAATCACCGTGAACAACGTCGTATACCTTTACTCCATATGTGCGGCGTGGATAGATTTGGAATAGAACCCAAGCCTTTTTTGACACACACTCTAATGATTAGGAAATGTGTACTATCACCTCTAGTACTCTACCAACTAACATTTAGAAGGTTAAAAAAAATGTTGAACTACTGGGACTCGAACCCATAAATAACTGCATGGCAGCATTACACAATGATGCCATAATGACTATGGCTACTTAGGAAGCTTCCTGTTGAATTGCTTGCGTGCAACTTATATAGTCCGTAGCAATAACTTGCAAGCTTGGGAAATCTTTAAAAATTCTGTGATAGCTGGATAGGAAGCATGACATATTTTATAAATATATACATACGAGGGTTAATCCCAAAAATAAGGTCTCCTACTTTTTATAAATACAGAACTCTGTTCGTGTGGCCGTTGGTCACAATATTGTGAAGAGTGTTTCTCGCGCTCGCATATAAACATGTGCACGCTGTGCTGAGGCACCTAGTCTTGGCTTGGCAGCTTTTGAGAATGGAGCTCCTGTTGGATGTTACCACCAAGTGTGAAGTGCGTGCAGTTATTCGGTTTTTGAACGCAAATGGTACTGAATTGATTGAAATCGATCGCTAATAGTGCATGGATGTCAAAAATGTTCGTAAGTGGTGTAGAGAGTTTGCAGCCGGTCGGACTGAAATTCATGATGAAGAAAGGAGTGGGAGACAGTGAATTTCCATCGAGACAGTCGTGAAGGTTGAACAAATCACACGTGAAGATCGGTGGATCACCCTGGATGATCTCTGAACTTTGGTTCCTGAGGTTTCCCGAACTGCCACTCACAGAATTTTAACGGATAAATTGAAATACCAGAAGGTGTGCGCAAGATGGGTGCCACGCATGCTGACTAAAGACCACATGCGGCAATGAGTTGATACTTCCTGCGCATTTCTCCAATGCTTTGCAGTCAAACGGGACAAATTTTTGGACTCAACTGTCACGGGTGACAAAACCTTTCCACTTTACACCTGAGACCAAGCAACAATCACGCCAATGGCGGCATCCCTCTTCGCCAAAGCCACGGAAATTCAAGCAAACACAGTCTGCTGGTAAAGTTCATGACATAACTGGTGGTTTTGGGATCGAAAAGGAGTATTATTGGTCAACTTTATGCCCCCTGGACCACAATTAATGCTGAGAGGTACTGTGAGACCCTGAAAAAACTGAGATGGGCAATTCAGAACCAGAGATCAGGAATGTTGAGCAAGGGCGTAAACATTCTCCATGACAACGTTCGCCCTGCACATTGCCCGGCAAACCATTGCTCTCCTGCAACAGTTTCAGTGGAACATCATCACCCACCCACCCACCCTAGAGTTCCAACTTGGCACCCAGTGACTAAGAACATTTGGCTGGAAAGCGATTCAGCACCGACGATGAGGTGAAAGATGAGGATCACAACTTCCTGAACAGCATGGCGGCGAGTTGGTATGACATGGGCATACAAAAACTGTCCACAACGTCCTACAAAAATTGCATTGACCGAAATGGTGATTTATGTAGAAAAATAGCTATATGTTCAAGCTGTAAAATGATGTAAAACCATTGTAGAAATAAACAGGTCCTATGTATTTATCACAAAAAATAGGAGACCTTATTTTTGGCATTACCTTCGTAGATTACATTACAACAACTTATTTTTCATATAGCATCATGCAGATGTAGATTCTTCACGATTGTGCAGCCATATTGATTCTTACAGTAGCATCCCCGATAGAGCAAAGTCCCATATAAGAGTGTTAACTGCCTCTCTAACTTCGGCATAGCTAAACTTGAGAATATTCTCCCAATACAATGTAAAATATTTTGAATTTATTAAGCGAAGACTGGTTTCGCCTCCCTTGAAATTATCATCAGTTCTTGTAGATGATTAAATCAAGGAGTCTGATAATCATTATGAGGATTGCCTACATACTGTACATCTCAAAAGGTTGACATAAAACCATCGTGAAAAAATTATTCACACAATGGCAATTGCCTAAAAACATATCAATATGTTGTCATAACACATAATGACTGATTATGTAAACAATGACATGAAACACTTGGCACTTTTTTAAGAAAGGTCTCGGAATCTGGGTTAAAAATACTGTCGAGTATTTGTAGAACACGGAACAGATTTGCCGCTCTTGTTACAATCAACTTGAAAACATGTGAACCATTTGAAATAAAAGTTAATTATCTATACATATAAAATAGCTTGTCCTGACTGACTGACTGACTGACTGACTGACTGACTGACTGATACATCATCGCCGAGCCAAAACTACTGGACATAATGAAATGAAATTTTGGGGATACATTCACATTAAGATGTAGGTGCTCGCTAAGAGAGGATTTTTGGATATTCCATCTCTAAGGGGTGAAAAGGGGGGTGAAATTTTAAAATGAGTGTATCTATATCTCAAAACTTTAAAAGTTTACAAACGTAAAAATTGGTATTTAGAATCTTCTTTAAAAATAAGGAAACACGTATTTTTTTTTGTTTTCAGAAAATCCAATTAATGGGAGGGTGAAAAGTGGGTGAATTTTTAAAATGAGTGTATCTATATCTCAAAACTTTGAACGTTTACAGATGTAAAAATTGGTATTTAGAATCTTCATTAAAAATAAAGAAACACATGTTTTGTTTTCGGAAAATCCCAATAGGAAGGGTGGAAAAAGGGTGAAAATGTGTTGAATGCCTTTACTGAGGCTAATTATATTTCAGAACCTGAAGATATTACAGACCTGAAAAATCAGTGTTTGGGATCTACTTTAAAAATAAAGGAACAGGTATTTTTTGATTTCGGAAAATCCCAATAGGAGGAGTGAAAAGGGGTTGAATGCCTTTAATGAGGATACTTAAATCTCAGAAACTGAAGATATTACAGACCTGAAAATTGGTATTTTGGATCTCCTTTAAAAACAGACATTTCTTTTGTTTTTGTAAAATCCAAATAGTGGGGGGGGGGGGGGTGAAAATGGGGGGGATTTTTAAAATGAGTGTATCTATATCTCAAAACTTTAAAAGTTTGCACATGTAAAAATTGATATTTAGAATCTCCTTTAAAAATAAAGGAACACATATTTTTTGTTTTCTGTAAATCTGAATAGGAGGGGTGTAAAAGGGTGAATAATGGGTTGAATGCCTTTAATGAGGATACATATATCTCAGAAACTGAAGATATTACAGAACTGAAAATTTGTATATGGGATCTCCTTAAAAAATAAAGAAACCTGTATTTTTTGTTTTTGGAAAATCCAATTAATGGCGGTTAAACAGGAGTGCCATATTGGGGTGAATTTTTTGAAAAACTATATCTACAGAATATGTGAGAAACGAAAAATGTTACAGACGTAAAAAGTGGTATTTGGAATCTCCTGTAAATGTAAAGAGACATAGGTGATTTGTTTTTGGAAACTCCTCTTAAGGGGAACTAAAAAGGGGGTGAAATTTTAAAATGAGAATTTATACGGTATATCTCAAAAAACTTAACATGTTACAGAAGTGAAAAATTGTATTTTTTCATCTCTATTACAAATAAAGAAACGTGTATTTTTAGTTTTCGGAAATACCACTTGGGTGGAGGGGGGGTAATAAAGACTGAAAATGGTGTTGAATTCTTTTAATTGGGCTACTGTTATCTCAAAAATGATGTTACAGACGTGAAATTTGATATTTGGAATCTGCTTTAAAAGTAAAGAAACACGTATTCTCGGAAAATCCAACGAATGGGTGGGGGAGGTGAAAGAATTGAAAAATTAATTGACTTAATTGTATGAGAATGCTTACATCTAATAAAAACTAAAGTTGTCAGGGCCTACAGACGTGAAAATTAGTATTTGGATCTCCTTTAAAAACAAAGAAAAATGCGTTTTGGGGGGAAACCATCTTGTGAGGTGGGAGTGAAAACGAGTTGAATTACTTTCATGAGGACACACAAATCGAAAACTGAAGAAGTTAGTCATGATAATTGGTATTTAGAAGATCCTTTACTGTTAAAGAAACAAGTATTTTTGCCGGAAAATTCACTTGGGGGTGGGGGGGGGGGGGGGGGAGAGGAGTGTGAAATTGAAAAAAGTGAATTATTTGAATCTCAAAACTGAAGGTAATAGACGTGAACACTGGTGTTTGATAATGTATTCATAAGGAGCCTCCGTTGCTCAGGAGGCAGCGCGCCGGGCTCTCACAGCTGGGTTCCGTGGTTCAAATCCCGGTCTCTCCATGCGACATTCGTGCTGGACAAAACTGAGGCAGGACAGGTTTTTCTCCGGATACTCCGGTTTTCCCTGTCATCATTCATTCCAGCAACACTGTCCAATATAATTTCATTTAATTTGTCATCCATTAATCATTGCCCCAGAGGAGTGCGACAGGTTTCGGCTGCCGGCACAATTCCTATTGTTGCCGCTACATGGGGGCTTTATTCATTCCATTCCTGACCATGTAGAATGACTGGAAACAGGCTGTAGATTTTCGATGTACTTATTCTGATCATAAACCGATCATTTTTAATCTTTCCTGGGTTCGTGTTCAAGAGCCATCTTTTCCTTCGGAGAACGTTCTTAGATTACAGTAGATTCTCCTGGCATATAAATAAAAATTTAAACACATTTGAAATAAACGATAGGAATGAGATTGACTGTCCAACTGTTCACCTCTATAATAAGGTGAATAATGCACAGAAGTACAGTATGTCATTTGTATGGCCAGAAATCCCGCACATTTGCCTACGCGTGACAATGGTGCTGGTCACATTCTCAACAATGACAATGGCAACAGACGTAATTTACCACCAAGTAGCGGTCTTGCATCTCGCTGTGGGGTCCAGAACAACAACAACAACAACAACAATAATAATAATAATAATAATAATAATAATAATAATAATAATAATAATAATAATAATAATAATAATAATAATAATAATAATAATAATAATAATCATGTCATGTCATTGCTGGACGAACTTCGAAAGGACCTCAAAAACGCAAACATATGTGCAACAGACATTTTAGAAAGAGACACCTTCAGACACAAAGTCAACAAGTGGGAAGTTACATCAGAGCAACCAAAGCAAAAACAGTGCAGATCGAAATGGTCGGAAGAACGTAAACAAGCCTTCTCAGAGAGAATGAAAGCCTATTGGAAGAACAAGAAGAACCCAAAGAAAGCTTGATTGAGTTGTTTGCTTAACGTCTTCCATTATTGGGAGAATATGCTAATAATAATAATAATAATAATAATAATAATAATAATAATACGAATAAGAATAATAATGTTCTGGACCATCGTCAAATGTGTGGACCTGGATGTGTAATGACTAGGAATGCAGTCCGGCCGCGGGTTCAGTATCACCAAGGCACCCAAGACGACACCACGCCGGATCTCCTGAAGGATTTGATCCATATTAAAATGCTTATAGGAAAAGATGGCAAAGATTTAGGAACGCAACTGACCGGGTGAAATACCTGGACCTAGCCTGGGAAGTACAAAATCGATTGCTGGAAAGAAAGATTGAAAAATGGCAGGAAACTTGCCGTAATCTATTAGAAAACGAGTCAGATTGCAAATTTCGGTGGATTATATATCTAAAACAATAAGCATTCAATTATAAATTTCAGTATAATACCGTAGCGAAGCACGGGTATCTTGCTAGTAAATTATATACACCTTGACTTGAAACGCTTGGCACTTTAAACATGTTCTTGGTTCTGGTTTGAAGATACTGCCGTGTGTTTGTGGAACACAGAACAGACTTGTTGGCCTTGTTTCAAACTACTGGAAATATATGAACTAGTTGAAATATACACCTTGACATGAAACGCAAACAATGATATGAAATACTTGGCAACTTTAAGAAAGTTCTTTGTTCTGGATTTAAAACACTGTCGTGTGTTTGTGGAACACGGAACAGACCTGTTGGTCTTGTTTCAATCTACTTGAAAATATATTGTACCAGTAAAGCCTAGGTCCTGGTCCATAGTTATCAAAAGAAATGTTGTTCCAGCATATAAGATCCGTCCGACGTACGAACATCTAAGTAAAAGAATGTTCCAGTATGTACCAGACTCCACGAGTGCGCTAGGCGGAGTCAAGTGACGTCACCTGTCGTTCAATGCTCACCTCCCCTAGAGATATTTCTCGAAAATATCTTTCTTTTCGCAAGTTTTCAACGCCTGTACCAATTTTAATGGAACAAATGCTAAATGGTAGCGGACGTCATGAAAACTAACCTCTATAAATTCCAAATTAATCCATCCTATGGTTGCTGAGTTACAATGATTTAAAATCTAACAGAAATTACGCACTCACGGTCACATGACCGAGAGAAACTACCCCTCCCAGCGCCAGCTATATATGCCACTGGGTCAAGGCTAACAGGTAGTTGTGTGTTGAGATGAGTTCAGTTCATTGCAAACAGTCCAGTCTAACAGTGCAGTATGTGTATGAGTAAGAGAGAGGGGAGACTGGCTCTCACATAGTATGTTCGTGCAGTCTCGAAGACAGTACTTTTCGTCGTGTTTTGCGGAGGCGAAATTACGGGCTAGTAAATCGCCATCGTACTTGAAAAAAAAAAGACGTCGCACCGTAAGTAGTCTATTGTGCCGCGACTATGATATAACTTACAGACATTTCAAAGTATAACACGTACGAAATCAGTGATGTTCGAAGTTATATATTGGACATTCACAACATGACGTGTGGACTTAATTAATTGCACACAATATTAAATTACCAACAGAAACTGTCGTGTACAGTAATTTTAACTACTCTAGAACTTATTTTCTAACATAGCACATCCTTGGACTATGCCTTTTTATTTATGTGCCATATTAGGACATGACGTGTTACAGTGATAAACTTAGTGAAAGTTAAGAACTTTTTCTAAAATAAGATAGTTCTATCAACATTAGAGAATCAGTGTTATCTGTCAGGACAACGATTCAAAGACTGTGGTTAGAGACGGTAATGAGAAATATTACGCGTTTGCACTGTGTTGGACGTTCTCAGAGACAGTTTAAAATAGTGCAACAAGGACTGTGATCACTCATTGGACGTCCTAAAATTAACATAGTATCTGTAAATACTACTTGCATGTTCCGTGTGTTAAGATCATTTCCACGAGCAGCAGAAATCTTCAGAAAATTCTACAAGATCCAACTACCTTCAACATCATTTCATCTATGACGTCAACGTGGTTTCTTCGTGGAACTTCAAGTTCGAGTCATCATCTGCACCCGCGGAATGTTCCAGATTCTCATCAGTATTCGTAAGCCAAGTTTTTTAATAAGTGAGTAGTTACAAACTGACTTTCTTTTTTCTCCTTTCTTACCAATCGTGAACAGTGGTTTACCCAGTGCTGCGTGTGACGATACTTCGTGGTTTCCCACCATTACTCAAAATTCATCTTTTAATGATAAATCTATTTTCAAAATCTATTTCACATAAGAAAGACTCTAGGAAGTGTTCTATGTTTCAAGGCTCACAAACTGAGAAACTCTCAACAGAAGTTCAAATTCTTATTTTCAATATAAGTGTGTTCATGTCATGTCATAATACTTAGAAAGACTTTAGGTGAAAAACTGACACTTTATGTTTTCGCAAAAAACTATTGGATCTGTGAGATTTATTTATTTTCACAAATTGCATTCAAGAAGATTTACGTTAACCCTTTTGATTTCAACAAATTATTTGCATTCTATATCGACATTGCAGGGTGGTGAATTGATTAACATTATTAATAAATTTTTGAAAAAGGGTATAACCACCTATTATTCGCCCTGCCAGTCTATCCTGCTCTGTACCGGCTCCAAAAACCAACTTCCACCACCTGAGATCCTTCTCATGCCTTACGCCCCGAACTTTTACTGGTACAATATGAACGAGTTGAAATATACACATCGACATAAAACGCCAAGTTGGCATTGAGGGATGTTCCACCATTCGACACAATGTAAAATATTTTGAATTTATTAAGCGATGACCGGTTTCGACTCCCTTGAGTCATCATCAGTTCTTAAAGATGATAAAATCAAGATTCCGAGACCTTTCTTAAAAAAGTGCCGAGTGTTTCATGTCATTGTTTACATAATTAGTCATTATGTTTTATGACAAACTATTGATATGTTTTTAGGCAATTGCCATTGTGTGAATAATTTTTTAATGATGTGTTATGTCAACCTGCCAATGGCCATAGCCGTGTTGAAACACCGGATCCCGTGAGATCTCCGAAGTTAAGCAACATTGGGCGTGGTCAGGAGTTGGATGGGTTGCCACACGCTGTTGGTTGGGGCTAAGGGAATGGAGGAGTGGAAAGGAACTGGCCACCCTACCGCATGTAAACTCCGGCTCAGGAACACCTCTGCGGAGGTTCGGACCTGCCTTCGGGCAGAATAACCCTTACCTACCTATGTCAACCTTTTGAAATGTGTGTAGGCAATCCTCATAATGATTGATATCAGATTAGTTATACGTCAACACAGAAATGAAAATCATAACCTATGATAATATTCTTCCAAACTGCACATAAGCGAAAGTCATAGTATGCATTTTCAATTGAACTTCCAGATAAATGTGCAAAATTTTGGTGTATTTGAAACTGAAATCACTCATTCATTCAATATTTATAGGTTTAAACTCAAATATACATAATCTTGAATCTGATAGTAGTGAGAGGTGAATGGTTATAAATAAAAAAATAATAAAATAAAAAAGGGACAAGATGGTTCATAACAAAACTCTGAGTTCACAAACATATTTTGTATACTTATCTATTGATCATCACAAACAAACAAAAATTAACTCACCAGATATCAGTTGCAAGGCTAATTGGCTCGTAACTAAGTATTTCTGGAGCTGAAACAGAAATTTAGCCTTCTGAATAACTACAAAGTAATCAGTAGAATGCAACTAAACAATGTAATGCAAGAATCTTTTGAGTGGACTCTAGATGTCCTTCACACTAGACAAATGCCATTAAAGAAGAACAGCTATTAAGCCTTGTTATAACAAGTAATGTTAAAGCAATGCATAACTCTTACATGAAAAATATTTGTCAATTTCCTAGAATCAAATACAGATAAAGAAAAGCTGAATTTTGAAATATATTCAATCTATACCACCTCATATCAGTGGGAGTTACATGATTTGGCAGGTAAATTATTGAATATCTTAAAATCCCTCTATAATGATAAAATATTCTAGTCCCAGCATTAATTCCATTTATTCAATGTAAAATTCCTCTCAATTTAACAATACTCTCGTTAACTATAAATCTCTCTATTATGATTGCCTTTTCAGACCCCAGAGATATGCTCTCCTCCCAGTACAGTACTATGATAAACCAAAAATAAAAGTGATTAGGAACATGTTACTGCCATTCGAAAATTGAACTTGCCTATTGTGCAAGCCTAGCAAGCAAGAGTGTTTAAAGGGGGTAGCTTTCTTCCTGGAAGTTGTTTTGCTAATGGACTTACGGTTAAAGGGGGAGGAGGAAAACAATATTAATACTCTCATTCCTTGTAAGCTTATACGGTGACAAGTAAGTGTACTGTGAAGTAGTTATTTCAGCCAGAGGGTGTTTAACTTTTACAACTACTGATGAAATATCTAAGTCAGTTTTAACATAGTTTCATTGATAATTTTAAATACTTTGCACATTACTTAGTTTTGGATTAAATCCTTGCATGCCGAGTAATATGGACTGCCCGAGAGTGTGTAATTTGGACCGTTGAAACAACTGTAATAATTACATTTCATCGTAGTTTTACTGGTGAATCTGAAAGAACTGTTTTATAATTTTAGGCCAGCCCCAAGGTGTAGAGGTAGGGTGTCTGCCTCATAACCGAAGGCCCCGGGTTCGATCCAAATTACAAGATAACAAATTTTAGAATAAATATTACTTTTAAACAAATCCTAATTATCGTGTACAGTATAAAATCTGAGAAATTTTCATTGAGGTCAATAGAGTTATGGACTTTTAAATTTAAATGGTCCAAATTACACGGACTTCCCCTACACTGCTGGAAAAAAACATTCAACATCCTCAAGGACTGTATTCAGGGGTTGTTGTGTTAGCGATTCATTTGTCACGGACATCGGCAAACAGATGGTGCTCAGAAGGCCTGTGCTTGTGCACTCTGTTTTGACTCTGCAGGCAGTAACTGCGCCGAGGTTAGAGGTGAACAGCGATTGTAACATTCATTCTAGGGTACAACCGTGCCCCGCCGATGAGTGCGTGCTCTTGTTGAACAACTGCAGCCATTTGAACAGGGTTGTATATTGTGGATCTGCGGGAAGCTGGATGGACGTATCGACGGATTGCTCCTCATGTTGGACACATTGTATCAGTGGCATGTCGCTGATATCAGCAGTGTTCAGTGGAACATTCCCACACTCTTAGGGGAAGCTCTGGACTTCCGCGTAGTACAGATGCACGTCGAGATCGACACTGTGCAAGCAGCAGTGGCCAACCGAACGTCGTCCAGGAACTAAGTCCAGTCACATGTTGCACCTGCTGCGTCACCAAGGACCATTGGGAAACATCTGCTTGCAACAGGATTACAATCAATTGTGCCTCTGGCCAGGCTACCACTGACACCACAACATTGCTGGTGTTGTGAAAGAGTTGACTGGAGAGGGGAATAGTGCTTTGCTGACTTCAATGATGAGAGTAGGTTCTGCCTGTATGCAAGTGATGGACGTACACGTGTACGGCGTAGACCTGGTGAGCGGCGTATTACGGAGTGCATTCGCCCACGACACCCCAGGTCCCACCCTAGGCTTTATGGTGTGGGGGCCATCAGTTATAAATTGCGGTCACAGTCTGCAACGCAGGGTAATGTAACCAGTGCCTGCTATTTTGCACAGGTTGTTGTACCCGTGCTATTGCCATTTCATCAACAGGAAGGTGATGTGCTTTTCCAGCAGGACAATGCACATCCACATACTGCTGCTGCAACGCAACATGCTCTACGTGGTGTACAACAACTGCCCTGACCAGCAATATCACCGGATCTTTTGCCAACTGAACACATGATGAAGTGCGAACTTACACTTTCTCCAGAGCCTGCAAGAACCATTGCCAAATTGCATCAAAAGGTGCAAGAAGCTACGGATAATCTAACGCAGGATGCCATTCGGCACCTTTATGATCATTTGCATGCACGAATACAAGCCCGCATTGCCACCAAAGTGTGGTACACTGCGTATTGACGAGACTGTTCGGGCACCCTTTTACTGTGACGTGTGTTTCATTTGGTCTCGATTTGTAATCATATACTCCTGCAATGATGAACTACCTGTCACATCGCTTGCGAATAAAATGAACTTGTCCTTGAGGATGTTGCATGTTTTCTTTCCGGCAGTGTAGCTGTGTACTAAACTGAGGGATGGGTTTGTTGAGCAACTCTGGGAACTTGACAGCTATGGAATTCCAGGAAGACCTAGGTAGTATTCATACCAAAACTATTTAAACAGCAGTTCCATAGCTAATGGACAGCTATTGAAAACTGAAACAGCCCCCTTCGTTTTCTTATTTTGACACAGTATCATACATTCCAAGGACTGTGTTAAATGTAGCAGTGAACCTCCATGAAATTAGGTCTATGTGTGTTTGTCTGTGAAGAGGACTGTGAAACAAACTGCCATTTCAGATTTCTGTGCTACGGTAGTTTACAGTACTGGAGTGCTACACAATGTAAACAACAATTATGTGTGAAAAATTATAAATGACATGGTCAATATAAATGTTCTCTGCTGAACATATATAAGGCATTATCATTTCATAATTTTTGAGCATTTCTGTTGTCATAAACCTCATATTAGTAGGAATTAAATTTTCGGATGTTATTGTGTTCCGTCTTTATAGTGATAACTCCCTCTACAACAATATTTTTTTCTGCCCATGTGGTACCATTGTATGAAGAATTTACTGTATTTCAAGAAAGTTTGTAGACTTTCCATTAAAACAAACATTAGGTTAAAAAAAATCATTTTCAACAAAAACTGTAAGTTATATGGAAGAAAATAAACTCCTCACATCAGAAGAGCAACTGGATTTCTTTCTCATCACATTCAGCTTTCCTTTTTTTATATTTCCAAAGTGAAGAGAACTGAAGGGCATAACTCCAAAGTGACATTTCTCCATTTTTAAAGTGGGTTCTTTGTACCTATGCATCTTCCGCTTTTCTCACACTTGTGGGGTTACGGGTGTGAACTGTGTCCCACATGTGGATTTGGCCCTGTTTTACGGCCGGATGCTCTTTCTGACGCCAACCCTATATGGAGGGATGTAATCACTATTGCGTATTTCTGTGGTGGTTGGTAGTGTGGTGTGTTGGCTGAATATTAAGAGGAGAATGTTGGGACAAACAAATACCCAGCCAAAAGAATTAATCAGAAGTGATTAAAATCCCTGACCTGGCCGGGAATAGAACCTGGGACCCTCTGCACCGAACGGCCGCATGCTGACTATTCAGCGAACGAGTAAAAATATTGTCCTTGTTTATAAGTTTATAATAAAAAATATTTTATCACCAAAACGTTGTCCATCCCGGTTTGAAGCAAGATTGAAAATTGAAGTTACTTCAACATGACGTACTTCTGTACTGTTTTCATTTCCAAGTAGTCAAATTTATACTTGGCCAATAGGAATGATCCATGAAATCACATGACTTGGTACCCAACTGTCATGGGAGATTAAGTTTTATGCAATGCTTGTATTTGTCAAAAAGAGGGAGTTCAGAGGTTTTCAGTGCAATTTCCCACCTCTTGACCAAATTTTGCAATGAGAGGACAAAATGATGGAAGAGAAATAGTGGAAGGAGAGAGGAAAGCGGAGAAGTGCCATAAATACCCAGATCCGGCAGGAGATGGATAAGGGGAAATGAGGATGATGATTATGGATGATGATGATGATGATGATGATGATGGTGAGTACAGGAATACAGAAAATCAAATTATTTGGTAATGGGTGCAGTGTCCAATATAAGATTGGTATAATTTTAGCAATACTAAGCAAGCCTTGCAATCGACAGAATATTCACTTTCTGTGCATGGGCATAAGTAATTTACCTGTTGAACGTATTTTTGGATGAATTCGAAAGAGCATCCTGTGATGATTTTTTATAATAAATTATTATACTCCAATGCACAAAATGCCTTCCATAATTAAAGTGATGAAGACTAATATTATATCCCCAAACTGTCTTAAATAGTTCTTGCTAGTTTTCTGATCTTATTTAACAATGTATACCAATAATGTATTTAAATTAAGAACATGAGTACTAATTAGAAGTAAAACACAGTTAGTAGAAATTACAGTAGTTAATTTTGATCTAGTACTGCAAGTGCTGGGCGGAGAGAAATAACTCTACCCCCAAGAGAACCAAATGCCTCCGGCTGACGAGTTCTCTTTGGTGGGGTGATTGTCCCTTCAGTGTAGAAAGTGACACTGAAATCAATCAAGCAGAGCCTGTCCCCAGGTTAGGGGAAGCTGCAGAAGGCATCTGTACTCCATGTTAGGAGTGGCCTCAACACCTGCTGGTAGCAGCTCTAAAATGCCTTTGGGAGATGTGAATCCACTGTAATAAAAGCCCTCAGAAAAGGCTAGGGTGTACCCTGCAGGTGACGCGCAGTTCTTCAGGTACTGGGTGAGCTATGAGCAATGGGCGACCAGTACCACAATATACTGTCCCGTATATGTACCACATCGGCAATACCCCAAGCTAGCCAGTGGATCCCAAGATGTGAGGATAGTCTCTTGCAATCCCAAGGTGTGTTCAGTCCATGACGTAAAATAACACCTAAATAAAAATATACCTTCATTTTGATTCCGTATTAAAAATATTGCTATATAATAAACATAAATGGTCCATCTAGTCAATACCTTTAATTTTATTTACAATTTACCACTGCAAAAACATCAGAGAAGGAGCACAGAACATGGTTCAGCCTCTTTAAGCCATTTTCAGCTGCTTTGAAATGTTAAAAATAAAAACGTAAAATTACGAAACTTTATGTGCTATGAATAAAATTTACACTGTTGTAAAAACATAGGAATAAGATCACGTGAATTAAAACATTACAGATGAAATGGCCATCCCTTATTAAATGAATGTAAGATAATATTTTTGTCTCAAAAACCATTCATCTTGATAGGTGTGTGGCGAGCTCATTTCTAAGGTAACAATCTTATTCATTAAAAAATTTTTACTTTCATATAATACCTGGCAGCCAAAAATTTCTGAATGTAAAGATGTTGAAGTATGTCAAATGTAATGCCAGCCAAGTAGGAGTGTTGCAATTTGAACTAATGTCAAACCACCTTAGGAGTTGTGAAGTCTAAAAAGAGAGGGAAGACTTTTTCTTTTTTTTTGCTAGGGGCTTTACGTCGCACCGACACAGATAGGTCTTATGGCGACGATGGGATGGGAAAGGACAAGGAGTTGGAAGGAAGCGGCCGTGGCCTTAATTAAGGTACAGCCCCAGCATTTGCCTGGTGTGAAAATGGGAAACCACGGAAAACCATTTTCAGGGCTGGCGATAGTGGGATTCGAACCTACTATCTCCCGGATGCAAGCTCACAGCTGCGCGCCTCTACGCGCACGGCCAACTCGCCCGATAGAGGGAAGACTATAATGAGTAATGAAAAGGAGAGAGAAAGTTGCAAAGAGAAGAAGAACGTTATAAAATTAAGCTCGTTTTCAATAGCTCTGTATTTGCATCACAACAAGTTAGTATGCTGGCTAAGCTATTATCAAGTTGGTAACACATTCGTCCTTGTGCGAGTGCTGTTGGCGTTATTGGTGGAAGGGGAGGGGGAATGTAAATAATGGGGGTGAGATGCTGAAAGCGGACATGTGACTGATAAGTAATATGCTTGTAGCAGAAAATTAATCTTACTATCAAAATTTATGATTTCATCGTATAAAACATTGACTTTCTCAAAAATGTCATCGAGATTGGAGGCTACATTATATTTTTGACCTAAGTGAATATGGTTATTTTCCCAAATATTGAGTAATTTGCCTTTCTGTGAAGTGTTTAATGTGTACATTTCATATTCAATAAAAGTATAGGAATGATTTAAGTCCCCCATGTCCTCAACCAAAGTGAAGAACAAACCTGACACCACTCTAAAGAAAGAAACTGCTGGTAATATAAAGAAGCATGTCACTTTTACATACAACAGCGATAGGATTTTTCAAGTTGCTAAAATTTAAAAAAGACATATCCCAGTTGCCTTCAAGACCAATAGCACTAATGCCAGGTTACTTTATAACACAAATATCACTAATAATAATACCGGTACTAAATTTTTAAATTCAGGCACCTCCAGAATGAAATTCAACCATTGTCAAGCAAGTTATATACTGTATTTCCTAGCATATAACTTGTCGCCCCGTATATCTTGCACCCCATTTTCAACACTTGAAAGTGCAGGTGAAAAAATCCCCATTAATTTCAGACGTTGTCATAAAGACATACTGTACACACATGAAATAAAGTCTGGATATTCCGTGGACGTGCCTACATTACATATCAGGAGTGTACCAATTGCTGTTATGGTACTTTGTACGGACAGTACAAGAAGAAGCTGCATTTCTTCCTACCTGCAGAATGGTTGAGGCTAGCTGTTGTAACAAAAAAACCTAACTTGCAAACCACTGCCCCAAGGCCTTGTTCCTAGCCAGACAGTCACACTCAGCCATCCCTCTCACTCTTCAGTCTTTTATCAATATGCTTATCGCTACCCATCCGGCAGAGTGGATCACGTGCACTGGGAGTGTTTCCCTGTCCAGGCAGTCAAGTAATCACAGTATTAGGTATTGTCTGGTCTGTTGTAATGTCGACAAATACTAGTTTCTATCTTCATGTTTCATTGTTGTTTCTCAGTTAAGTTTTCTTGTGTAGGTCGATCTTTAAGTTATGGAGAAATGTGGGAGTTATATGGCTGGGTTTAAACTCAAAGTGATAAAATATGTTGAAGAACATGGTAACAGAGCTGCCGGTCAGAATTCAGTGTAACTAAGTTTAATGTTCGCTACTGGCATAAAAAGAAAGCTGCGCTAGAAACCACCAACCAAACATGTAAGGCATTCAGAGGGCCAAAAACTGGTAGGTTTCCTGAGCTGGAAGACGAGTTGTTTCGTTATGTTACAGAGTTGCAAAATGATTGCTTTAGTATCTCGCACGAGATTTCAGCAACAACATCATAGATTTTCATCACCATGTGATAGCAATGTGGCAGGAAAAACAATGACCTCGTAACTTAAATTGGCAATGCAGATCAAACCCCCATAAAATTCAACATCCCATGCAACACCACCATCAACAACAAGGGAGAATCTAGCATGCTTGTACGTACAACTGGGAGTGAAAAACAGCGTATGCTAGCAATAACCACAGACGGAAGAAAATTGCCAACGTACGTTATTTTCAAAAGAAAAACGGTGCCTAAAGCGAAGTTGCCCAAAGGCATTCATGTACGGGTTCAAGAGAAAGGATGGATGGATACAGCTGGGTCCGTATGGTGTGGGGAGCACGGCCAGGGGCACTGCTTCAACACCCAGCAATGCTAGTGTGGGCAGTTTCCCTGGACACTTGGTGGAAGACACAAAGAAATGTCTTCAGGAAATGAAAACTGATCTCGTAATTCCTGGTGGACTCGCACATTGTCTACAGCTCTTAGATGTTTCCGTCAACAAGCCCTTCAAGGACAACATACGTAAAATGTACGCCGAATGGATGGCAGGAGGGGGGCATGAGCTGATGCCAGCAGGCAAAATAAAGTTGAATTTGTGTGTGATTGGGTTATGCAGGCATGGGTCACCTTGTCGACAGACGTTATTGTGAAAAGTTTCTTGAAGACGGGCACCGCAAATGCGTTGGACAGAAGTCAGGATGATGCAGTATGAGATGGTGACCAGAATGATGCATGCAAGAATAGTTCGGAGATGAAGGCAGTGACAATAAATAGGGCAAAAGTATGCCAGTTGTGTTGTTTCAAAAGCCTAATGCAAATTTTAGATTTTTTCTGGAATACGATCTTTCGCACACAAATCCCCGCGTATATCAGGCACCGAAAATGTTAACACTTATTTTTGGTCAAAAAGGTGCAAGTTATATGCGAGCAAATATGTAGGTCAAACAGGTAGGAATTTTAGTACCCACTACCAAGAACACGTCAATGCTAAAAGATAATATATAATAGTTTTTCCGCTATGAGTGAATGCGTAGTTATGTTTTTAAAACATTTGTTTCCAAAACAAGTTAAATCCCAAACATGTGTTTCCGCTTCTACCAGCCCAAGGCATTTGGATTTTTTCCCCTTTATATACTTAGATTTTGCAGTAAATGGGGGAACTGATGTGCGATGAATGACATATCTATCTTAAAATTAAAATGTGATACTGTATTATACAGCTCTTTTCTGAACATCATGATTTAATGGAGATACGTCACACTGGGAATAAGCCCTTCAATTGCCAAGAAAAACAACAAAATACAAAATAGGCAAGTAGTTTTCCCCATGGACACTTTTTAGTCTCTTCACTTTTCTTGGAGGTACTCTTCAACAACAAAAAGAGACACTATTAAAACATAGGCACTTACCAACATAATCAGGTGTGCCAACTATTTCGCGTACTTCCACACCATCCTGAATAACTCTAGAGATGCCAAAGTCGCATAACCTGATGTCACAGTCAGGATAATCTGCAGTTAGAAGTAAGTTCTGAGGCTGAAATAGAAAGAAACAGATTAAACAGAATTAAAGAATAACTCGTATGTTTCTCAGCCAGTCAATATTTTCAATTAAGGAGCACAGGCGATTTGATGATTAATTTAGTAAATATAACTGCATTTATAGAAAGAAAAGAAAAAATACAGCACTTGTATACAGTATGAAAACATGGCAATTTGTTTCAGAATATGATCTTTTCCAGTTACACAAGAAATAAGATTATTTTCTTAACCATCTTGTACATTATTTTATGTTTTCATTTCAGAATGGCACCGGCCCTGCAAACTAGAGGTAGCAGGCCTACCTCTTACCAGGAGGGTCTGGGTTCAATTCCTGGCCAGGTGAGGGATTTTTAACTGGATCGGAAATCTGGTTCGAGGTTTGCTCAACCTACGTTACAATAACTGAAGAGCTATATGACATGTGAGATGGTGGCACCAGTCTAGAAAGCCTAGAGGATTTGTCATGCTGACCACATCACCTGCAGGCCTTCGGGCTGAGCAGCGATCAATAGCTAGGCCAACACCCATACAGGTGCAGTGTCATGGGGTTGGGTTTGGTTTGGTTTTGCTAGGTGAGCTTCATTCCAGAATAACTCATATATTTTTCAGCCAGTCAATATTTTCAATTAAGGAGCACAGGTGATTTGGTGATTAATTTAGTAAATAGCATTTATAGAAAAGTGAAAAATGAAAAATACAGCACTTGTATAAGCAACAAAATGGCTCGCAATCAAGTATGTCTTCAAGAAAAGTATGAAACTGAAGATTTTTCTTCTGCTCTCCCACACCCCGGTGGGATCATGGGTGCATCGTGTGTTGTGCACATGAACTTGACCCAGTTTTAAGGGAGTTGGTGAAGCTGAAGAGTATCTGCTTGGAAAAGAAAACTTAAAACACTACAAGATATTCATAGTTTCTTTCTATTAATCCATTTATTTTTCATATAATTTCCCTGCCCCTTCACAAATATTCTGCAGTGTTAAGCATAATTTCTCTTCCACATACTCTTCATTATCTTTTCTTGGGGATACTCTACAATTTCTTCCATTTTCTTTTTGCTTAAACCAGGACTTCATTTTCTATCTGTGTTTCATCTATATATATA